>NC_140673.1:9580000-10876875 GCF_054131305.1 Coturnix japonica
TCTTCAAAGGGCAGCGTGGCTGAGTGACAGCTTGTCTCATCTGCTCCCTTGTCCTGTCACACAATTTAGATGTGGAGAGCTGACATGAGAAGCAACATAACTGCACATCTCCAACCACCACTGGGTCTCACCCGGCCGCAGTGCAATTTGTAGAGAAATGAGCCTGTGCAGGAGGAAGACTTCTTTCAGTCTGAGACCATAACAGAACAGATTATATGCACTTCACTAATGATCACATTACATTTTATTCACTGAGTACATCACAGGGCACTCAGAATATCAAAACTCCAGTGCAAGACAACCTACATTACAACATTAAAATAATCCATGAGTTGCTTCCTCATCTCCAGTTCCTTTTCTAAACTTCAAGCCAATCAGTGTACTAAAACTGCAAGAATATGATTCTTCTCCTGTTTTGAGTACTCTTCTGTACATTTCATTTCCCAGCTATATATTCAGTTATAATCCAAAGCACGGAAGAAATAGCAGGAAGGGAGAAAAACAGTTGAAAATTTCCTACTAGAAAGAATTAAGAGAAACATGATAATGCACTAATTACTCAAGGCCTCAAGAGCTCATTTGTAGGACAAGTAATTGAAGACAGTCTTAGGCAGGCACCTCAGCACTCAAACTCGTTTCAGCCTCAAAAAGCTCCAGTACACAATTTTGCCAGCAAGGCAAAAGGATGTTGAACTAAGGGACGTGGTTTAGTGGACAGTATTGGTGATAGGTGGATGATTGGACCAGGTGATCTTAGAGATCTTTTCCAACCTTAGTGATTCTGTGACTACCACAAGCTCCTCAAAACTGCTCCATTACTGCATGTGGCACAGCACTGTAACAAGTTGAAGACTGATCTGGATTGAACAGTAAATAAATAAATTCTATAAGATTTATTATTTGCAGACTCAGCTTAAATACAAAAAGAATTTCCTCACAGCAATTCAAATATTCTAATGATGAAGTAAAAGGGGAAACTACTGCGTGTAGACAAATTATATTCCTTGTAACAGTAAAACTGAGAGGATACTTTACTAGCATGAATTCCTAAACTGAATTTGTAGGCAAGAGTAGTATTTCCAAATTGAACCAGTCCTCAAAAATGTATTTTCACAGGAATATCTGTAACTACAGGGTAACTTGTACACTTAATTGACTATTATCTATGCTGTTAACGAGAACTACAAACATAGGCTTCAGAAAAACAGTGGAGCTTTTACTTCTGAATGGTTAATGGTTATAGTAAATGCTATTAGTTACACCAGCACAGGTTCTTGCACTCTCGTACAAATGTCAAAGAGTAACATCCCAGTAACATGCGCCAACAGATCAGCTTTACCCTTCTTTCCACCAACAAATATTCCAAGACTAAATTTCTTATGGGTCTTCTTTCTAATAAACTACACCTGCAGAGAATTTCTCCTGCCTGGCTTCAACACGGAAAGGCTCCAATTCACATCGCTGGGAGGTGTAAGAGAGCAAGCTGAAGATACGCAAGGTAGTTCTGTCCTAATTTTTAAGCACACAGTGTTTGACACTTGTCACCTCCCAGGAAAACAACTGCCTTTATCTTTCCTTCTTTCTCCCAGTCTGTTCCATGATAATGGACTGGAAATGCCGTAAAAGAAGAAAAGAGCCCAAACATTTTCTACCGAACTCGGGACTATCACAAGTATTTAAAAAGCCAAAATTACATTATATCTCTTCAAACCTTCCTTCCCTCCCTGTAAGGAATAACGTTTTTTAATTTCTCTGTCTATTCAAGAAATGCTACTCTCTGCTCTTGAGGAACTGTTCGGAACAAACAAAAAGATACCTGTGGCTGAAATGGCGGAGCTGCGGGCCCCTGCATGCCTTGTGTCTGCTCATCCATTCTAGCAGGCAAAAACGTCCTCTAAGGCCTGAAAAGAGAAACATAAACAGTCATTACACTGTAATCCAATTATGCCGTAATTTACAAACAACAAATGTCAGCAGTGAAATGGAGGAACTAATATTCTCATTAGCATTCTTGAGTTTACTAACATCTAACTATTCCAGTTCTGCAGTTTGGAGAAGGAAGCTTTCTTATAGCTGCTATATATAATGAAATAAATCCCCACATACATCTGTGAACTTACTGGACAGGCGCTGAACACTAAAAAGACCAGAGCCATGCAAATGGCCCTGCTTGATGGAAGCTGCAGCAACTCACCTCTCTTTGGAGGCACCAGGCCCCTGCCAAACTGCAAAAAGCTGTGGCCAGCAGCTCAGACTCTAGGAAGAGCAGGAGATGCAGAGCAGCAGAAGGATTACAACTGCACACATGCTGCTTAAGTTCCATTAATTTATCCACAGATTTTACAGAGTAGGCAAGCAGGGGTGGGGGAGCAGGCGCAGCATCCAGGTTTACTGGTGCCTACAAGGAGCACCATACTGTCTACTCAGAATACAACAGAAGCCTCACCAGCAGCCTTAAACCCAAACAACACAGCCGACTTTTACGCAAGAGGAAGCCCCTCAACAAGTGTTTCAACACACACAAACACAAAGCACCACTGTCTGCAACTTGATCAAACCTGGCAAGGCCTCCAGTCAGACTTACATCTGACTGCAAAGCTACTCCAGCTTTTCAGTGTCTGACCGATTTACTTCCTGTTTCCTACCCTGGAAGTTCTCTTCTGCTACCTCTTAAATCTTTACCACCAGGAAATTTCCTAAGATAATTCTGTTCAGATAAATCTGTATACTTCAAACACTGCAAGCGTGCCCTCCTGCACATAGAGCTATTCGTGTTCCACAAACCTTACACTGCAACTATCGCACAAGATTTTCATCTAGCATTAAACTGAAGTTCAGCATGAAAGCATGCAAGCTACTATCTCCATTAAAACACAGACAAAAATCAATCTTCTCAGTAATTGTTTTTGATGCTATTATATAAAGGGTTGAAATAGTTCCCAAGAGAAAACAGGGAACCTTAGACCAAGTTTCTCAAAGCTCATTGCAAAACATTTAAGAAATCCTAGTTGGCAGTAACATCACTCTTACAGTATCACAAAGCTAATCACAATTCACAGAGGTTGGAAGTCCAACCCCCCGTCAAAGCAGGCTCCCTACACCAGGTTGCACAGGTAGGCGTCCAGGTGGGTCTTGAATACCTCCAGAGAAGGAGACTAATGGATGAAGCCGTCACTGAGCAGCTTTGCAAAGTTGCTCGCCACACTGTAGCAGTGAGCTCACTGGGGAGCAGCAGGCAGGACACACGCTGCCAATCACTACCTCCCTCCCTCCCTCCCATCAAAGCAGGCATCCCACCTATCTCATATACAGCACATAGATCCTCCAGAGCCATCAGGGCACGGAGCAGCCTACTCTTCCTACACTTGGTATTTCTTCATGAAGGATACAGTTTGGGGCTTAGGCTTCCCTACCAGCTGTTACTAATACAAAGTAAAGAGAACCAAAGCTGCAATTTCAGGCAGGTCAGTGTAAAACGTGATGGAACTGATGCAAGAGGCCAAGTAAATGAAGTGGAAAAGGCAAGATTTCTGTAAATACTAGAGGGGAGAAATGAGCAAACAGCTGCTGCACAGATGCTGTACAACTCCTGCAACTTGGCAACCAGCCGCAGGATGCCAGCACCATCAGCCTCCTGCAGGCTGCGCCACATCCCCCGGCAGCCTCCCTGCCAAAGGGCAGAAATCCAACACAACCACGCTGAAAACCAAACCGAGCACAAGACTGCACCTTGTTGCTTGCTTTTAGGATGAAATGAAGAACTGAAGGGGTAACAGCCACGTTCTACCGCAGTAAGCAGGGAAGATTTATTAACTTCTGGGGGTTTTTGTTGCTTTTGTAAAGGAAAGGTAGAAATCAATGATCTATGTCCATATACTGAAGTGTATTTATTCCTTCTATTTTTTTTTTTATTTTTTATTTTTTAGCCTTAGAAGACTTGTATTATAAAGCAATTTGGCATTTTGACCATACAAAATGGCAAGGGTGCAAAACACATCTCCTGTATTGGTTGTCAACATAGACAAGAATTGGATTGAGCTGCTCACAGGCTGTTTTTACAGGGAAGCGTGCCTTGCACCTCAACAGTCAACTCCAAAGGTCAAAACAAAGCAGAGTAAAACTTGTTTGTACTGAAATTAAAGGTGATAATTTCTGTTTTTCCAAAGGCGTTTTTCATGCTCTGACTTACCAGTGACACGATGCTGAAGAAGCTGCCGAGCAGTCAGCACTCAAAACTAAAAAGCAAATGCAGGTACTTAAACGTAACAACATTCTCTTCTTGAAACAACTCCTATCAGGACCTCCTTCTCCAAATCCACCACCTCCATACACAGTGGTTCATGGAAAACCACCGACAGACAAAATGAGATGCAAAGCAGCTGCACCACCAGCACCCAAAAAGCCAAAGCTGACTAATATTTCCCAAAGTGCTTACACGAATCACGTAGGAGGAAAGGCCTCCTTGGCTTCACCACGAGACTCAGAAAGATGCATTCAATTGAAGAGTCTTCATTACTCTTAGCAGAGCAGAGTGGAAGACTGGGGGTGACAGCACGCTGCTGAATGCCACGCAGTGCAATAGACACAGGGCCATGGTCAGAGAAGCTGATTCAGATTAAAATGATGTAAACATGGGAAAAACAGCGTAGGCGAGACCAAGAAGGAAATAAGACAGAAATTCAGTTAAAAAAAAACACTCCATAATTCCTGAGAAATTAAACAACACTGCAGGCAAGAAATAGCTGGGATAGCAGGAAAGCACATATACAGCCTCACCTTCCACACCTCAGCAATAGGTGCTTTCTATACAGCACAACCAGCCTTGCAGATGGTGTGCACCGGCAGGTGAGACTACCAACGACTCTTACAGAGCCCAAGGCATGCGGCCTGCTCCTCAGCACCAACCACAGGCCTTTGCTACATCACACCAGAGGATTTTTTAACTAACACTTCTAAAGGAGAAAAAGGTACTTGGGAAAAACATGAAATCCTTGCAACTTTTTTTCTTTACCACAATGAAGTCGTTATAAACAGAGAAAAGTTACCTCAGGAGACCAAGCATTACACACCACCTAATTGCATGAAGTGTGCCTTATCAAACACTATTTTCATTGCTCTAAGTCCATAGAAAATTGAAATGTATTTGCCAGAATTCAGACACTAATGTCCTTAGCAGATGGCAGCACTACAACACAAAAATACAGCACATTCCTGCAGAAAACAACACCAACAGCCTAAAGTAGTCACCCTAGTGGAAACCAGAGAACAGTACTCAGGAAACAAGGGCTTAAGATTTCCAAACTCCCACACCTTGCTGGGCCAGCCACACCAGCACGCCTTCCTCTGCACACATCCACTGCTGACAGCATCAGAAGACAGAGCACGGCAGCACATAAGATGTATGCTCACAAGCTGCTCTTAGAATGCTGATGTGCCCAAAACCCTCAAGCCCTCGCTCCATCTGAGCATCTCCAAAAGGCGTAAGAAAACACTGACAGTTTATGTAAAAATTCTGCTCTCTTACTTCAAATTGGGTGAGGTTTCGTTCCGTTTCCCCTCCCTCCCCCCCTTCCAAAATGTAACTGGAAAATGAAACTCAACTCAACTGTGTTAATACACATTTCAAGAAGATATTCACCACTTCCACACCACTGGGATTCAAAGAATCATAATTAACATGGGTCTATTTAACATGAAATGCAGGAGATTTTGATGAATTTTCTACTGTCTTTTCTTTAAGTTATTCCCAACATAGGCCAAGAACATGCAATTCAGTTACATGTGTGCATGCTACTACACTACCCACTTACAGAGCTGCACACTCAGCTTTAAAACAGCATTAGAAATATGCTGGAACACTTCAAATGTTTAAAAAAAAAAAAAAAAGGAAGAAAGCCAATCAATGCTGCCTCACTGCAACTGGTTCTGCTTGAGGCTTACAAAGTACAGGCAAAAAGTATCTCCTGTTTCCTGCTCGAACGCTCCTGGGCAGTGGCCAAGGCTTGCAACACAAGAGCAAAGCAGCTGATGCCAGGCTTACAGGACCTAACAACCCCGTGCTGAAACCGAAAGCCCAGGGCTGCTGCTTCTGGAGCAAGAAGTTTCAGCATTAGCTCAGGCAGCAGAAGAACCAGGTGTGATAGCACTGAACAGCAGAGCGGGGGCTGCGCTCCCACAGCCAGAGCTGGGGGTGGAAGGTGGGCAGGTCCTTACAGTACAGAAGGGCCATTCGACTGCACTGAGGACTCTGCGCTTTCTCCTGTAAAGACCAAAATACACAAACATTGTCTATAACATGGATTTTAATATACTTATATTTGCAATAAACCCATTAGGCTTCTAGACAAATTAGTATACACCCAGGCAGCTTCAGCAAACAGCCAATTTTCCAAGGCTGTCAGTCTAACATACAAAGACACCGCATGCATCCACTGCTAATTCTCCCTTGGACCTTTTCCATATGTTCCTACTTCTACAGGAAGCATCTAAAAGATTAGAAGCATTTGCAACAATTACAATACTAAATAATCAGCAATAAACAATTCGACCATCATCCACTCCTCGTTTCCAGGTTCTTTGCCCTGCCCAGCTCAAGCACACCACACTTTTCATTGGTTTGCTGCTATTCACAGATTATGACAAGCACAGAGCCTCCAACATGCTTATTTCAAGCTTCTTATTTATTTAATGGCTTACTGGTTCTTTGAGCTACCCATTCACTTGATGAATAAATATTTGACCACAGCGGTTTCTTTTTTTGCACTCCCTCAACAGCTAAGTTAGATATATGTATTAATAAAGCAAAACACATTTAAGTTGACACTCATTCGAACTCTGCCAAAAAGATCAAGATCTTAATTGGCAAGAGATAAAGTAAACTGCACGCTGGAAAAGCACGTTAATCATGAGCACAGGGGAGTCTGTAATTTACCCCAATTAACGTACAGTATATACATGAACACATGCATATAGACATGATTTATGCATAACAACATAAATGCACATATACACACGTCTACCCATACTTATCTATAAATTATGCATATAGACATGCAGAATGAACACTATCATTAGCTGATGATGGTAAAATGATTGTTTCACACATAAAAAATGCCTACCGTGTAACAAATCCATATTCATTGGTAAATTCTGTGCAGAAGCATCAGTATCAGAAGAAAAGCTATTTGTGACGACTTAAGTGGTAAACATGATCAGATGTAGATGTACACACACAACTAGGATTACCTTACAAAGTGCTTCTAAAAGAGCTCTATTCTGAATATACTATCAACTGAATCCTCCCGGTAGGATGGCAACTCTATGTGGACTAACTTGAAAGAGGAGGATAAAACGAATGATCAATAACTCTTTACTTCCACATTGGTAGATAAGCATTTGTTGAGATAACTACTCTTTATCTTTTCTTAAAGCAATCAACAAAATGAGCAACAAATTTATGTCCCAACTCCTTACTCACAAGCTGTCCACTCCAAGCTCTACAGAAGAAGCCAAACATGCACAGTTGAGCTAAGTTAAGTGCTGGTCTTAGCAGGAGGAGTTGTAGCAGAAGCCAGTATATACATATTAAATTACTTTTTAATTACTCAAAAATAATTTAAAAAAAAAAAAGAAGAAGAAGAAGTAGTAAATGAATACAATAAGAAATCGTAAAGTTCTATCACCATCCATCCATCGGATTCATCAGGTACTCCTGATTCTGACCCTAAAAGCACAGCTTCAGTCACTGTTATCACCAGGCTGCCAGGAGCCCCATTGATACTGGCTAACTGGAGAAGAAAGGCCGCACCTCACAGGTCCATCCCTCTTCCTCTTCCCCCATTCGCACAATGTAATCGCTATTTTGTTTTCTCCTCCTTCTCCATGCTAGTTGTGTCACGCAGGTAGATTCCTTATCTTTCCAGATGCTCCCAAAGGGCTGTACCTGCAGTGACTCACCCTTCTTTAACTGTTGGCTGTTTCATGACAACTGATGGAGGATGAACCTCCATTTTCACTTGGTTTCTGCCGACCCACTAAGAAATCCAACTGCCATTTCCTCATATAGAATAGCCAGTTACAAAGGAAATACTTCTTTCCCTGCAAATGTTTTCCCCGTGATGCAATCTCAATTCACACAAAGCACCTGACCACACCACTACCAGCAGAACAGGCCCTCAGTGCACACAAGGACAGCAGCCATCCTTGGTGCAAGGTCCCCTCCCTCCCTCCAGCCACACAGAGCAGCCCTAACTCACAACAGTTAGATCTCTGGTCGAATTACACCTCAAGCACAAAGACAGACAAGCCAATCTAACAGCTCACAAGCACTTCAGGTCTTCCTTTCTCTTCCACATGATCCTGCTTAGCCATCCTGACCTCCCCAGAACTTCTGCTGAGCTGGTTCAACCCCAAATGCAGCCAGGGCCCACGCTCTACAAATGGCAAAAGCCGAGCAAGGCTCAGGGGAGGCGGCAAGAGCCTTTGGTTTGCTGAGCAAGAGCAGAGGTGGGAAACAAGGGAGAGATCAGAGGGAAATGAACATCTTCCTGACAACAGTGAGTTACTGCATTAGCTCACATTTCATTTTAGTTCATTCTTAGGTAAGGATGATAAAAAATACTAGAGGATAAAAAAAACACCTCAATAACAGATTTGGAAAGCCTAACAAACCTAACCCTCCTCAGGCCAACACAAGGGCAGTGTGACGAGACGCCCTTTCTCTAACATAATAGTTTTAAAACATAACTTCAGTACATGATTTAAAACCTGAGCTACCCCCAAGATGATGAAATGAAGCAGCACACAGACTCAGAGCAGGAATACCAGCCAGACTCCAGAAGCTTTTCAGGATCCTCTCACACCACCCTCCTAATCCCACAGCTGCCATGGCTGCAGCGAGTGGTGTGGGATCCTCAGGCCCAGAAGCAGAGCACCAGCAGCCATCTCTGCAGGCCAACACACAGCTTCACAGCTGTGTTTGTGCCTCATATTTAGCTTCCACCAGCAAAAATCCACAAGGCCCATTGCTGCTTTTGGAGTATCCTCAATGACTAAATGTCCATGCAGCGTGGTGTGCACAGGCTACTCACAGCTCCTGCTCTCAAGCCCTGTTTATCACCACGAAGCTCACAAGCAGCCCACACACCTAACACACAGTCCTAGATTCCACTCACGGCAAGTATTGGAAATTCACTGCTGGGAAGACAGCTCCTTTTTTGGATCTGTTTTCAGATGAGGAAGAAAAGGGTACAGAAGAAGGGCCTCTACAGGCCAGAATGCTATGCATTTTCACACTGCAAGCTTCTACTTACTTATTACAGACTGAACATTAAGTTTACCTGTGATATTTTTGTTTTCCCGTTTTCAAGGAATCAATAGATTTGTGAACATCATATATTGACAGCAGAGCATTACAATGAACTGAAAAGGATCTGATCATCAACAGTGCAGCAGCTAACTGCATCTCATCTACAAGTTGAACTCTCAGGGCAATGTAAAGCGATTAATCTGGTCCAGCTGCTAAATATAACAGTTGTAACTGTGTTATAAATCACCCCAAGCAGATGAAAGCAAAAGAGCCTTGAATGTAAGTTCCCAAATGCCACATGATGTAAATAATCTATTTGAATTGCTACCTATAATCAATAGGGAGAAGTCACTGGCATCAGAAAACTGAACTATGCACAGTAAGATTCTATCATACGTACTATTTTCCCTCTTCTCAGTGTGCTTAGTTCTTTCTAAGAAGCTCCCATGCATAAGCATGTGTTTTAACAGCACTTGAAATACACTGTTCTCCAACCTCAGAAATGGAGGCTGAATTGCACTTAGATTCCAGACACACAGGATTACCCTTAACAGAAAAGCTCCTTACTCTCTAGCAGTATTGCTTCTCTTCAGCATGTTAGACAGCCTGACAAGAACTTTCAGACTTTCTTCAGAAGGCAATGGAGAGTGATGCTGTATTGCACTGCAAGGCTGAACTACTTGCTATGTGGTCAGCAGGGTTCAAATCATGATAAAGACAGCAAATGTGTGCTCAAGAGGCTGCTCTTATCACCTCTTTGGAATTCCAGAGTTATTTTCATCTCTGTTCTACAGAGTATGCGACACAGCTGAACTGAATGAGTTTTCTGGAACATCATCACCAGTAAACTCCTATGACTACTCACAGCATTAACTTTACCAAGATCTCCCCTCCATGTCAGTGCTAAGCACTGCTACCTGGGAGCCAGGAGGGATGTCTGGATAAGACCCAAATAACAAACATTAGAAGTTATTGCAGTTTGACTTTTGCTAGAAGATGTTTTGAGATAAGATGAATTAATCCACTCAGCACAGATGTTTGGAAGACCGTCAATCTTCCAAAGATAACAAAGAATTGATGGTGACGAGCACAAACGCAGCAGCTGCAGAAATCAAAAAAAACAGTTGCTTACCTTTAGAAGGCCTCAGGTACGCATGGATCTGCAGCAAGAGATGCCCTCTCTCCATTGAGAGCCCTCAAATGAGGTCTGGGAAAGGGTGGATCCTGGCTCCAGCCCTTCCAGTCACTCAAAGGCATTGAGTGCACCTGAGCTCTGCCAAGTTGGACCTGCCTTCCCACCAGGTGCTCAATCACTGGCTCAGGCCTTGACTTAGCATTTCCATGACAATGATGCAACCAAATACAGCACTAATGTGAAAACAGGATCCTGTACTAAGTCTACTGAACGTGCAGTTTTTATATGCACAGACAAACTACCTCACCAAAGTGTCTCCGTGAACAAATACAGCAGGATGACTGCATTGAGCTCAACTTTGGCACAAAGAAGAAAAATACAGGTGTAGCACAAGTCTCCTAAGATTTGGAGGATAACAAATATTGTAGCCAAATCACTGACTGGCTTCACGCACTGTTTTCACTGTCTTTGGATACATCTTTCACAGGAGTTTCTCATACACTCACATGTCTTCAGCTAAAATGGTCCTTTTCCCTCTTCATCTGGAAGGAATTTCTACCACAGTGGTGAGAATCCATTTGTCTCTTTCTTGTAGACCCTGGAAGGGGGTTCAAGACTACCTTGTAAGCCAATCAAATACAGATTTTCAGTGGGCTAAAATTCCTTTCCTTATTTTACACTTCTATGACTAGTGTTTACGTTGAATTCAAGGTATCTACAATAGAGGCACTATCTCTATGCTTTCATTGAAAATCTCTGAGCATGCTTTGAAAATCCATCTATCCAAACATCAGACGCTCCTAAATAAAGCATCCTAAATATGTTGAAATTAAAAAACATGCCCCTTTGTATTATTCCCTTCCAGTATCAAAAAATATATATAAATAAATATATATATATACACACACACCACTGCAGGGCTTTAATTTCTTACTTTAAAGCTGCTCGATGCTACACACAAGGTTCCCTCTTCCCACCACCAAAACCAGTTTACCCTTCTGCTGTTCCCCAGAGCCCAGGAACTAACTGGGGTGTCTTACTGCATCGCACCCCTCTCGCAACAGCACGAGTTGAAAACTTTAAATGCAGGCACCTCTACAGTGCTGCAGCTCTGAGCTGTTTCCAAAGCAGCAACGAATAGAAGGTGATTGAAAATTTCACTCTTACGACTTAGTGGAGTTGCAAATATCCACATGACATCTAACTAACATTAACGCCTGCCCTATGGAGCAATACAGTGCCCACGTTAACCTCTGAAGGCACAGTCTGCACGGAAACAAGACAAAACTCAGAGCAGGTACAATGCAGAACAGAAACCGGGTACAGTACAAGGTAAACACGAAGCTGTGGGGGTAAGGAAATAAAGACCGAAAAAAGGAGGAAGCTATTTACCAATCTATCTGTTTTTGTTTTGTTTTATTTTACTGACAGGGGACGTCCCGCTCCCAGCACTTCTCAGTAGGCCTCAGATTCTCCTGGTCCCACTCAGCACAGCTCGGCCAACCCGAGGCGGAGCCGGCAGCCAGGTGAGAGGGGCCGGGCACAAACAGGGCGACACCGAGCGGCTGCTCCTCCCCCGGCAATGCCCCGAGGAGCCCAGCCCCACACAGGAACTCAGCGGGCGGACAGGCCGCACCACCCGGAGCTCCCCGGCTCCCAAAGGAGCTGCCAGCCACCGCGAGGCCAAAAGCCTCCGCAACCTCAGGGAACCGCTTCCTCAAAGCCGCCACCGCAGTGACGCCCCGGCCCCTGGCTGCCCCGCTAGACATCGGCTAAGAGCAGACGGCACCACACCACTACACCACGCCACCACATCACACCACACCGCCACACTGCGCCGCCATCCCGCCCCCGCTCGCACAAAGTTTCTCTCCCCGGCCCGCACCGCTCCTTCCCCTACAGGCAGGGGGAGCGGCAGCCGCGCCGGCCAATAGCATCGCGAGAACGAGCCACACCGACCAATGCGAGGCGTCGGGAGGCGGAACCCCGCGGTCCGGCCGCGCTACGCAGCGGGGGAAGCGCCTCCAGGCGGGCGGGCACAGCCCCGCGCCTCACGGCCCCGCAGCGCCGCTCACCCAGAACCTGCCGCTGCCTCCGCCTGCTCCCGGGGCGGCCTCCTCCTCCTCCTCTTCCTCCTCCTCCTCCTCTGCCCGCCGGCTCCTCAGCAGCCGGAGCCGGGCCGCAGCTCGCTGCAGGCGCCTAGCGGGGCTGCTGGCCGCCGGCTCGGACACCCGCTGCGGCCCGGACCTGCTCTCCGCCCCCCGCCGCTCCTGCCGGGCCCGTAAACATCCCGGCATCCCCGAGGATGGAGGCGGGGCGGCCGCTGGGCTCCGCCTCGCCCCGCCGCCCCCCTGCTGCCGCTCGTGGCCGTGGGGCGCCCGGCGGCGGCTCGGCAGGGCGGGCTGAGTTCCGCGGGTGAAGGTTTCCGTCAGGCGCCTCCCAGCCCGCCGGGCTGCCCCGCACCGCCGGCATCGTGTGCTGCGGATCGGCCGTAACGAGCTCGAGAAGGTTCCGAGGCAATGAGCGCTCGGACCTGTGTGAGCAGCTGAAAGCTGAGGTACACGCACAGGCCTCTGTTAGCAGGGCGCTGGTTGTGCAGTCAGCCGGCAGCACCCCCATAAGGCCTCGGCCCAGGCTGCTTTGGAACACAGCGATGTCAAACAACCTGCTTTACATCCCCTGCGAGTACTCAGTTCTTTGATGACTGTGACACTCAAACCGTGAGAAGTCAGGGACCGACAGGGATTCAACACAGAACTCCTTTTGCAGTACTCAGAGAAGTAAAAGCATTGCAAACAGCACAGACCAGGCTGTCCATGCATCCCATCTTACCTGATCCTACTTCACCAGAGCACTGCCAGGGTTACTTGGGTGGAAGTCACTGACTGCCAGAGCACCACTGCTCTGTTGGGCTCCTGGAAGTTCAGCCTGCTTAAGACTGAGGAAAAGCAATTTGCTTCACAGAGTGGAGATCATAAGAACCAGCGATGGGAAGGAAAAAAAAGCATAAATCTCTCAAGGCAGGTTACACAGCACTGTGATCAAACAGCTTCTTCCTAAGGTGAAGAAACCATCTGTAAAGGGCAACTGTTTTTGTTAAACAGTTAAAGTGGTACTTCAGCAAAGACTCTTACAGAATAAATAAGGCACAGACCAGTGTGCCTAGAAAACGTCCCTTCACCTCTCCGTGCAAAATTACAGACTGCTTCTGAGATGGACCTCAGCACTGAGACATCTGTGGGGTAAGTGGTGAGAGAAACTCTCACAGATCAAAAAGATATCACGTATCTGCTGTCTCCTTCCTCCGATTTTAATACACTTTTTAACAATTTGGCACATTTCCTCTTTATTACAGCAGTATGGCGTCTGATGTTTTTAGCCAACTGGGTCTTTTGTTTGAGCAAGGTGCTATTTTTATACCCACTGCACTTAGTTTCATTTTTATTTCTCCATTTTCTCCTTTTGTTATTTCACTGTAGCTACAATTACTGCATCTCTACACTGCTGCACTGTCTGAACCCAACCGCTCCTTCAGCCTGATCCCACCAACTGCTGCAGCCTCTTGTCTGTCCTGTATTCCAGACTCACTTGGTTAAAAAATGGCTGCTTCCATTTTCTTTTTGGTGCTTTGAGAACCGAGACCTAAAGCTGAATACACTGCTTCAGTTAATCGACCAGCATCACAGCCATCAAAAAGAGCCTTACCAAAAAACATGGCTTTAATAAGATGCTAATTTTAAATAAAATACAAATTTAAAATGTACAGGGTGACAAATCTGCCACGTACTGTCCAAGTCGGCCTTCAGACCTGCGCTGTACCAAGGTTTACTTACAAAGGGATGTTTTCCTTTGCTTTACGGTGCACGTTTTCACTTTAATAAACCCATCTAGCATTCCTAGTAATGGAGCCTTCACATCTTACAGAATCAGAAAGGCAGAAAAGGCTCTGGAAGATTGACTAGCCTAAGGGGTTGTTAAGGAGCAGGCTTATCTCTGGCAAGTGCTTCTCTTGGAGGCTGCAGGGGACACTGACTAACCAGCTAGCAAAGGCTTAGAGAAAACAGATTAAGACATGCTAGAGTTAGGGATCTGAGAGGAACAACACAGCTCTCATGCTAAGCCTTGCCAGCTGCTGGAGGTGTGGCAAATGCTCCACACCTGAAATCAAGCAGGCCAGAGGAAGAAGGAAGGAGTTTAGTGTAGAATTTCCCATACTGGAGCTAGCTGACAAGTTTGGTCCCTATAGTTGGCCTTAGGTAATATTTGTGGAGACACAGGGCTCTCATAGAACTGTCATTCTGAAATACCTTTTGGTTATATTGGCAATGGCAAGATAAGTGCTCTAGTTTCACATACTGAGAAAGAGATCACTAGGTAAGGGAGAATGTAGAGGTAGCAAAGAAAGATCCTATGAATTAAAGAAGGGTCCTAAATAATCAACCATATTCTCCCTAGGTATTATACTAAATGTGAGTTCTCCAATATATACCGGACAGTTACAGTTGTCCCCCAGTAATTCTAATTTGGGAGTTCATTTTTATCTTCCTTAACGGTCTACAAGTCATGATATTGTAGCAATGCACAGACATGCGTAATTGACTGTTACATTTGGTAACAAATATGTAACCATGTTGAACAGTTGGTAACTGCAGACCCTCATTTACAGACGCTTCCTAAGCTCTACTGGCAGATGTCTCTCTGTCACTGATGCTGTGCTTCACCAGCCTCAGTACTGTCCATTAGTTAATAAACATAAGAAAGCTCTGTGAGTCTTTTTCTGGTCACTGAGGTATATTGATATATATAACCTACAAATACAGCTACCATTCAGAATACCTGAAATATCAAATGATGATAAAATGCATTATTTGCAATTGCAGTGTTGTGTGTTGTTATCATTGAACCAGAAACCAGTGGTCTTTGCCAGGACTTGATTACCAGACTTGGAAGCAGTTAGAGACTGTTAGGTGATGACATTTAAGTCAAGCAAGGACTCAGACATTTAGACCTATTCCCCAGGTGATTCCTAATGTGCTTCCTGCTAGTCCTATTATCTAGGGCTCGGTGCATGTAGCTTCCTGAGATGTTCATTAACAGCATGAACTTAAGACTCAAGAAAAATACGGGTTTCAAAACTTTAACAATTTCAGTCAAAAGTGCTCACTAGGACAGAGAAGCTTGGAAATAGATGTGGCTGGGGTCACAGACATTAGAGGTAACAACAGCTCAATGGTTAACAGTTCCTTGGGTTCTTCAAATCAATAAACTGGAGGAAATTAATCAAAAGAAGCAACTGCTCACTATAAAACCTTGAAGCCTGAATTTTCAGGCTTAAAGTTTCCCTCTGTCCTGGTTCTTCGTTACTAACTGTGAAAAAGCTCATGTATCTACCTTTTTTTGTGTGGCAGGAAAATTAGAAAGTTGTGGTGGCAGTGTGAAGAGATAGCAGTTCTCTCTGGGCTCAATAAATATTGCAATAGGATATTATGCCAGTTTTAAACTCCATTCATTAGAGAAGCTCAGAGACCTCTTGCTTTGAATGAAGCAGGGCACCAGGCCTTCGTCAGGGCTTCTTTGCCAAAGAACCATTCTAGACTTTTGATCACAATACATTCAAATTCAACAACTTTGTAGAAGTGAAAGGGACAAATAAATTTACCATAGGAACAGTGAACCGTGAAAAGAGGGCTACAGGATGTCAAGGAAGCTTGTTGGAAGCAAATGAAAAGTAAGAGCCAAAGGGGAAAGCGGATTAGGATCATTGAGCAAGCGTGTATCACCTGTTGAAGCTTCTAGAAGGAAAGCCTGAAGACCAGCAGAGCTCTGCAGGAGAGTAATGGAGAGTAGCAAAAAGGCACTCTTAAAATATTACATTCAGATGAGGGAAACAGAAAGTAGCAAAAGCTCTGGCAGTCTACACATAACACTGTAACAGGCCAAAAGCATTTTAAGGAAAATGTTGGTAATGGTGTAAAAAGTAATTGTGAAACCTCTTCCAAAAACATCAGAAGCAGGAAACCTGCTGTGGTAGATGTTGGGAAGCCAAGAATGACTGCGACTTAAAGATAAAGTTTTAACCAAGATAAGGCCAGGAAAAAAGATCTTGATGACTTCAGAAGGTCTCTGGAGACATCCCTGCTGGGGAACCTGACACACCACACAAACGTGCCAGAGTTTTTGGAAAGTAACGTGGAAAGGGTGAGGAAATAGAGCAAGATGATCAAGTTCACCAGTGCTAAAGAACTGTACAGGAGTAACATAGAAATGCAGGTACTTCAGAGCAGTATGGACACAACCACCTACTGCTTTTTACTCCAAGTTCTTTTAGCATTCACACAATAAATGCTGAGGAAATGAACTGCTTTTAACTTTTCTGAAGATGATTCTGCTCATCATTTTGAAGAGATGAACTCCATTCTAATGAAAATAAAGTTATTGCTCTGCATAACCTGCTACAGTGTTTAAAAATAGGGAGATGGAACATTATTACATATTATATGTATATATATAATTATTTATAAATAATTATCTATAATCTAATAATATAATTATTATTATATAATAATTATAATTATAAATCTAAAACCTGGAGGCTGGCAACTCTGTTTTAAGGGCCATCAGAGAGCTCTGACCATTTAGCAGTATTGCTGTGCAGGGCTGTATAAACAAGAGTGAGAAATACTGAGCCTAAGGAACTGTGGTGAAATCTCTCTAAGAAGAAGGAAATACAGTGCTGTCAGTAAAGAAATGAAATACCAAAATGCACCTATTTTATACACACACCAAGTTATTGTTCTAAATTTTAAACACAGTAATTTGTAAGATTTTATTCCTTCTCTTATTTAGAATCCCAAACTATTATTAGCACAATGTGCTGTTTCTGATTTCTCCGTGAGTTTCACATGCAGAAAACTTTTGCTGTACACAGAGTACGTGCACTAAAAGTAGCAGTGAACTGAAACTTACCTCCTGCTTTCAGACTGAGAACTATGCGAAACAGCATCTAAAATATATCCATCCAGATGAAACTCACAGAATACTTTTTGAAGCAGGTCCTGGCAAGAATAGCAAGGTCTGACAGGGAGCCCAAGTAACTCTTACTTGGAATATCTGTTCCTGTTTAGAAATAATTATCATATGCTCTGATGCCTCAGGAACTCTGTGGCAATAAACTTCTCATCGGTGATGACATCATATTCCCTTCACACACGTTTAAGGTTTTACCTTGGAAATTAATTGATTACTCTGCTCTGAATGCACAAGCCTGGCTGCCAGTACTTTTTGCAGCAGCACAAATTACCCAACTCGTGTCCAGCAGTGGCCCTGCACGCATGAAGCTCTTACACTGAAAACCAGAAACTTGTGTTATTCAAATAAAAAGAACTCTGACAGAAGTTGTTAAGCCATACAATTTCCAAATAACTGTTAGGTCTGTTTGTCCAAGGCAGTCGTGTTTACGACACGACACAGGATTAGAAACTGTCCTAAAGTCTATAAACATTCGCTTGCCAATAAAAACTACAAATAATATACTTGGTGTCACTGAGGCCCAGATTCAAGTATAGCTGCCCTGTCTTTGGTGAAGTCACACTGATTTACACACTGCTGGAATGTTCTTGTAACCAGAAAAGAAAAAAAAAAATCACCTAAGTTTATCCTTTCCTTCAGTAAGTCATAGATGCCACAAATAGCATTCTGCTTGAGTCATTATTACCATGAAGTTAGAGTAAATTATTATTGAAAATCCAGGTCTGCGATGTTTTATGCCAAATAAAATAAATACTCAAATCGCATGAGCTTCATTGGTGCCTAAAAATTAAGACGTTGCGTCCACAGAACGTACTGACACCTCAGCCTTAACTTTTGTTTCTCCTCCCACCTGACTAAATACTTTGGTACATCAGACATCCTCACCATCGTACACCTCAGCGTCAAAGCCCTGAGGAATTCATGGAAAGTATTTATGAATATGTTAATAAAGGAAAAAATTCAAACAAATTTAGTAAAACATATTGGATTTCCCACCAGAAACTGATAGGTTAAAACATTTTGTGGTCGGTTAACACACAAGTAAATCACAGAGACACTGACCTGATAGAAGCTTCGCTGTTCTCCTCAGGGAGGTCACAATGACATCCCAAACATCCACCTGTAAAGCTGGCAGAATCAGACTGATGTTAGTGTGTTGGGTAAGGGGTATTGCTATTTAAAAAGCAGAATGGGCTACAAAGAGGAACATTCAGGCTTACTGTTAACCACTGCATCGTGCCTGGTGATACAGCAGGACAGCTATTCAAAATACGTACTGAGATCTTCCTTCTTACTGCAATTCAACAAAATTCACACCTTTGGAGAAAGACAGCCTAAGGTTCATAATTACTTAAACACCATTTAATGGTCATACTTGGTACCAGTGCAAGACAATAAGGTTTCCACGTCTTTTGCAGGCTTTTTCCCCAGAAACTAACATAAATCTCTGCAAGTGTTCTAAACTGCAGCGTTACTTGATAAGCTTTTTTAAGGCAGCTTAATCCAGTCTTTACATATAAGCTTGAACAGATTTCCCATTCCAGCTAGAAATAGAATGGAGAGAAAACAGCATTTGTTCTGCTAGCATCCTTTCTCCCAGCCTTTGTCACAACTAGTTAGAATGTAATTCTTCCAAACAGGAATTGTCTCTCACCATGTCTCCGCACTTTGCCTAGTGGAATGGAGCCTACGCCTGCGCTGCAAAGTAAATGAATAATAATTTATGATGATGTTGGAAGGGTGTTGACAGAAGCAGAGCTAAAGGCACTAGTGGGGAATAACCACATTTATAGCAAAAATAACTATTGTCAGCCAAAAAAGCAAACTTATGTTCCAGTGTTTAATCTTTATTAGCCAGAACTCCCAGTGGAAAGGACATGGTTTGCTATGGTAATTTTGCTAGAATAAGGACAAAAGATTTTTTCCCACTGACTTCGGCAGACTTTTGAACCAGATTTAGAAGGGAAAAAAGAATCCACAGAACAAGTAAAATGCCAACAATATTTATTTCACAATAAAACGTAAGTGCATTTTATAGGTGGCTAGCAGCTTGTAATTACCCTTAGTAAAACTAATCCTTTCCCTGTGCTTATTAAAATGGTTCGTGTTTCAACAAGCCGTGAAAAGGACTCGCTACCAATCTCTAAACTCACAGAGAAGCTGAGAAACATCCACCAGAGTCACAGTTCCCAGTGCCAGTCCTGTTTTCGTGCCTGCTGTTGGAATTCAAAGCCTCTAAGGGAATTAAAACTAACATATTAGTTCCTAATTAAATCCAAAAGGGGTGTGAAATGTAACCAAATAACTTCACGGTATATCTTGGGAATACACTCTCAGGAGAATAAGGAAGGAGAAGTGGCTTTCAATTAATAATTTTCCCTCTTCTAAGATGCAGAAAATGTCTGTAATGTTCTCTTGACCCCTTTTAATTTCTTCAAGGGGAGCGTTTGACTCTTCAATCTTCCTCTTACAAATGTATTTAAAAAGTTGCTGCAGGTTTGTAATAATTCAGTAGGATAAAGAAGTACAGTCATCACTATTGCAGTCCTTTTTTCTTCAATTAGTATTTCTAATCACATTAGACATGTTTTCAGTATCCAGAGAGGATGCCTGATCCCTACAGCTATCGTGAACCATTAGCTTTAATTAAAATTTACAAGTCTAATGTTGTTACATCTGCTAAAAGCATTAACTGCCATGTTAATTACCAAAATGTTAATGTTGCGTTAAAATATGAATGTTCCCTTTTGACAGTTCATCTGTGGTTTAATTATTTATTTTTGATAGAAAGCATCCTAAGAAGAAAAGGCATAAAAAGCAGGCTGAAATAACGAGATATAATGGGAAAACTACACCTAAATGGAAAACTTAACACTTCAGAATACGGACTGCCAGCACAAAATCAGTTGTACCTTTGCTAAGTGTCTCAAATAAATACACAGCACTCATGTCACGTCTAGGATGTTATACGTAATTGCAGCACATTCATGTGCTATTGCTTTATAGGAGTATCTAATCTGCAAGACGAAAAACTTTTAAACCCCTGTAGCTGAGCACCATCATTGTTGCAGCCCCAGAGAAGAAGCTTCCCCCAAAGCAGCATCTCAGGATTTCACATCAAAAGGATACGAAACTGCCGAAGTTTCAACTTATAACTTTTTTCAAAGTACTCATCCATTTACAACAGGAGCTGTGTAGAACCCAGTCCCAAAATCACTGTATTCCCTCTACTAAGAATGCTGGATCACAGCGTAAGACTTCAAAAATTCCTGTACTTAATAACAGGCGTTGCAAAACACTTGTGGGGATTCACCTCAAGAAAACAAGTAAAACTGTCACTTCCACAGTAAGTTCCTAAGTTACTCCTCCACTATAATATTCTCACAGCTATTTATTTGTTTTGGTGACAAGATATAAGAAAATTCTTGCAAACCAATGTCTTGAGACTATTACTCTTTAGAATGCTTATCAGTGACATAGGTGATGAGGTTGAGTGCACCCTCAGTAAGTCTGCAGATGACACCAAGCTGCGCGGTGCAGCTGACATCACAGACGGGAGGGATGCTATCCAGAGGGAGACACGTGAGAACCTAATGAGGTTCAACAAGGCCAACTGCAAGGTGTGGCATTTGGGTTGGGGGCAATCCCAGGTATGCGTGCAGACTGGGAAAAGACCTTGAGAGCAGCCCTGCTGAGAGGAACCTGAGGGTCCTGGTGGATGATAAGCTGGACATGAGCCAGCAGTGTACACTTGCAAGCCAGAAGGACAACTATATCCTGGGCTGCATCAACAGGTTAGGTTGGCTTAGACATTAGGAACAAATCTTTATTCAGAAGATGATGCTCAGAAAACAGTATCTCAAATTATTACCATTAACAGGTTTGAGAGCTTTTCTTATATTTGGTTGGTTTTGTTGTGGTTTTCATTTTGTTTTCCCCTGATGTTTTAAACAGTAAGAACTAGATATAAAGTTGCTTCTCCTAACACAAAAAGGCCAGATTTGGATAGACCACTGCAAATTCTCAGTGGATTGCTAACTAGAAGGACAGCAGATGTGGAGCTGACCCACTTGCTTCCTCCCAGCTGACCCTTTTCTGATGCCTGGCTTTTCTCAGCTGCATGGGGTAGTCAGTCATTCCACTCACAGAACAAAAGTTGTCCCATAAGATAGTTGGAGCTCTTCTTTTAAGAGGTAGGCACTGTACCATTATGACTGGCTTCTCAGAACAGAAAAGGTGCATTTGGGGGTCTTTTTTTCCATGTAGGAAAAAGCTTACAGTTTGGAGAACAGCTTTGCTGTCCACTTGCAGGACCAAGCATGCAGCAGAGAAGCTCTGCAGCACCTGTGAGCTGAAGTAAGGCTGGGAGTTCTTGGAATCTCTTCTTTAGCCACTCTACAAACAATAACAAAAAGCCCCTTTCAAGCTCTGGAAAGCAATCGTCCAAGATGATTCTTTGGGTTACACTTTTTTCACTACTAAAGATTCTTTAGGGTCCAAAGTGGTGTTAGCACAGCTGACTGGTTCTCAGAAGACTCCTTCTCTACACATCTCCGCAACTAATATACAGGCATGGCCCTCCTGCACCTGCTGTAGTCCTGCCCCAAGAGGAAGGGGAGCTCTGAGTGCACCTAAAGCAATTTCTTTGCATCTTTAGTTTTGTTTTCCCCTAAGAGCCAAGGCAGCGTGACCAGGTTGACAGCACTACTCTAGACAGCGCTCAGACAACACCAAACCCAAGCTATGGCTGACTACATTCCCATAGGTGTGAGTCATATGACTCTGACATAAAGCAGGACTAGAGATAGATAGAAGTTGCTCTGATACCAAGGCTTTTACAAACACTAGTTCAAACAGAAAGTATTCCCAGTTAAAAATAATAGTAGTTATTTTGAAGAATTGCATGCTAAGAAGAAAATGCTTTCTATTAGTCTGCCAGAAGGCAACCCATCTCCTGGGCTTTGTTTGCTTGTATACATTTCACTGCCTGCAGCAATACTTCTTTAAGTCAAGTTTACAGAAACTTTGGTTTCTCTTGTGGAGATGAATACCTTCCCAAGCTCATTACTCAAGAGCATTGACACAGCCCAGAAGAGACAACATATTTCAAGCAACTGATTTGCAATTAATCTGGTATTAGCTGCTGCCTTGCAGGGCTCTAACAAAGTACATAACAAAGTACATACTGCAATCTTATGTACTTCCACCCATCTTGGGACATAATATCACCCCCTTTTTGAAGTCTTCCAGTTCTTAACACATTTGAAGACTCCATAACTTTTTTCTCCCCGTAAGGAAAAACTGGAAACCTTTTTTATTTGGTTGCTTGTCACTATAAAGCAGGATGAGAAGTGCTGCTGTACAACCATGGAAAGACAGGACCAAAAAGGAGCTGCCTTGCTCATCTCTGCAGTCATCATCAATTTCATAAAGAGGATTTTTAAGTTAATCCCTCAGTGTGGTGGCCAGTAGAAGCTCCAGCAGAAGGGCTGCCTTTCCTCAGGCATTCCAGCTGAGGCAACACAGGATTATTTGCAGGGACGTAGCATTTTTGCAGCATCTGTATCCACCAGGTTCTGATTTCTCACAAAAATGCACATCCTCTCAAAATTAGTAATACTTTGCATTTAATAACAACACCAACCTTAACATCGGCAAACCTCCTTTTCGTACTTTTTTTTTTAAACCCTTTCTTTAATAGTGCATGTACAACTAGTTAAATGAAAACTAAAGGATTTCTCTTGCTCCCTGCAGCTCCCTTGGGTGGAAGATGCTTGTTAGAACATGCCTGAGTAGTGGCAACCAGCCCAGTGCACCATCCACCAAAAAACTACATTACCAAATTGTAAAAGCAACAGGGTTTTAGTAATAGTTAATTAAAAGGCCAATGTAAAAGCATAATTTTATGGTCTCTTTCAAGATACATTCAAAACAGTTTTTCATCACACAAAACATCAAAAGGCAAGCAGCACAGTTTTGCTGGGCATAACTTTTTGATAGAAGTTTCTAAAAAGCAGTGACAAACTCTGCCTCAGCAATAAACCTTTCTTTGACCTTTCTTGTGAACATGAACACATTGTTGGATAAATACAGTGCAAAGCACTGCACTCAATCACAATGGAATCCATAAAATCTGTTGCAAAATCACTTACAGTCAACCTAGATTTAATGAGAGCAAGATTGACCAACACATTGGTTCTGCATACAAAGGAGTTCCAGTTGATGAGCATGTCCATCCCTAGCACTCAGGGCCTGATACACCTAGCACTGCACAACTCACATGTTTAATTTGGGCAGAGGATTTATGTACCTTCCAGAGTAGTACCTGTGTCTGGTTAATTATAGTCATCCATTGTATGTATTTACATATCCCTGTTTGCATGTATGTATCTGCTTAAGTATTCGTATACAATATTCTATGTGCAATTGTAATTAGCATAGCCAAAATAAAAACAGGAAGTGTTCTATCAAGTCAAACAATCTGAAAACAAAATTAACATTGAAATTGATGAGATTTTTCATTCATTTTTGTACAACCGGATCCCCCTCCCAAAGACTATTCTCACCGGGCACCATGTTTCCTGTTCTAATTATTTATTTTTCCATAAATAGTTGAACTAACAGTCTAGTGATGGAATAAGAGCAGAGTTTACATGACATTTAACAGGTTTTCAGTAACTCCTCAGATGTGAAGTTCATGCGAATCCATAGTAACTCCCAAATCCTGCAGAAACGTAGCATCACCCACACAAGTTGGAGCTTCATGGTTTGGTAAGCAAATCTTTTATATCTTAAACAAATCTCTGTTCTCCAGATCATAAACACTGAGATATTTACAGCATCTCCACAGCTGCCCTACAGTTCACAGCCCCTCAAGGCTAACATGCAGGAATCAGTTCATTTTGTGTGCTCTGCTTGAGAAGTAGAGTATTAGTCATTCCTCTGTAACTCTTATATTCAGAGCATTCCAAAATACTGTTTATTATCTCAAGGATTCATGTGACCTATTTCATTCCAAATACCTAAGTATTTCAGATTATTGCCCTATGCTATTTTAGAGTAAATATTTGCATTAATTATTTCTTCCTATATAACTCACATAAAGTCACAGACTGGTACAGATTCTGTACTTAATTTCTAGAGTTCCTGGAGCAGACACTCCTGCAAAGACTTCCAGTAGCTCCAGTGCTTCACATAAGACAACAACCCAATGCCCCATTTCATAAGTACATGTTGTTTTGCATATTTTATGGGATACTAAAGTACCTGCAGCACAGTGACAGAGTAACCAACCATACTATGGAAACAGCAGACAGGAATACAGTTCATATGCAATTACAGCAAACTCTTACTGTAGGATTTAACGATAACATAGAAGCTGGATGCTCTTTAAAGAGTCACACACATCTGTACATGTATAATCTGCATGTCATTTACTAATGACAGGATTAGAGTATCACAATGCCGCTATGCTTGGAGGACTATTAGATGAGTCTGGGCACACCAACTTAATGCAAATATGCAAATCAAAGGCTGATTTTTAGGACATGCATGTTTCTAAACATTCTAATTAAACATTCAAAATGCACCATCCTTAGCTATAGAAACTTCATCCTTATGGATGGACAAACATATTCGAGACCCCACTCTAAATGCCTTATGTTTCTTTTACCTTAGAAGCTTACCATAGTTTTGATTTATAGCTTTAATCAGTGGAAAATAGGTATCTCCAATGGGTTTTCCTTTGTGAGGAAACAAATGGATCTATAGTTTTATTCCAAATATTTCCACAGACTGCTTTATCTGGCGCAATGCTACAGCTGAAAGTGGATTTGGAGGCTTCCAGGTCCACTCTCCCTAAAATATAGATTGATGAATGGAAACTTCACTCCAGAACATCCAATTCACATTAAACCAACAATGACTTTCCTATTCCTCTTGCCACTTACTTGCCTTTTTTTCCCCTAGTAAAAGTCACTTCAATTAGACCCAGGAAGCAGAAAGAAACACATACAGGTAGACTGACTGTCCCCTGCTGTTCACTAATGCCATTATGTTCACAAAGCATGTTGTTCTTCTTTAACACCTTATTCCATCTGACTTTCTAAAGGCTGACAATTAAGTACTCAAAAAAAAAAAAAAAAAAAAGCAGCCCAGGTCTCTCCAAAGATAATTATAGTAGCCTATTCCCTTTCTAAATATGGCTTTAAATACATGGATCAAACCTTAATTACACAAGTGTCAAAGAATGAAACTCCAAAGAAATCAAACACAGTACATTAATCTTCTCACCCCCCCCCCCCCCACAAAAAAAAAAAAAAAAAAAGGTATTGTCTCCATTGCCATTATTTCACATAAGTGAGGACAAATAGTTGTCAATTCAGGAAAAAAATAAATAGAAATGTGTTGTTCATTTTTTTCTTAAGAAAACATGGCTCAGCATCAGCAGTACTAATGTTTGCTTGTTTTCTATATCTGGTCCCTCCCCATCATTCCTTTCTAACTATAACCAGACTACATCATAAAAATCTGCCTAATTCCTCATTCCTGCTGAAACTGAGCAAACAGGTCAGATTTTATTTGACCAAAACCAAACCAAACCCACCCACCCTCCCAGCACTATATTTTGTAGCACTTCAGCAAAGCAAGTAATTCAAAAACATTGAAGTACAGAAGAACTGGCCTCATTTTCAGCTTGCATGCTCTCCTGCAACAATAAAATGAAAGGAAGACAACTTGGCTCTGAAAACTCCGATATTCCTGACTCGGTCCTGATTGTCAGTGAAAAGGACAGCGTACACTGCCTTTATTAAAGTGCTTTATTAAACAGTGTGACAAAACAGAGTTTTGTTCCCTTTAATCATCTTTTAGTTATTCCCCCCACACAAACTACAGTTTATTGCTTCTTTTCTTCTCAACAAAATACCTCAAACTTTTCATCCTGATGAAAACTTGCAATAAAAAGAGGATACATCTCAAGTAGTACAGCGCAGGAGGCAATAAACATCAGGAATAGCAATTAAATCTTCAGGAACCTTGGTGACTGCTAATACCAGAGGAGGAAAACTGCTTCAGTTTGCTCCCTAGCTACAGAAAGGCTATCGCCAACACAATAGGATGATGCAGCACAGGAAGGTGTAAGGCAATCTGAACGCATGGGGAGCAGTGCATTCGGAGATGGTAACAATAACCTTTTATTAAGGTTAATACAGCCTCGGGTGAAATGTTGCTACTCATTGTCATCCACTTTCAAGGAGGATTCATTGATCAAGATCAACAGCAGCCACCAGAGTTACTACTAGGCAAGTAAATGCTTGGATGAAAGGGAACAGCAGAAGTGAAAATACCTGAAACACCTAAGTTAATGTATGGGCTCTTGTCACAATACTTAAGCCTGGAAATCAAAGAAGAGTAGGACTCTGCTTCAAGTAATGGCAACATCAAGTAACAACTGAAAATATGAGAGTTGTGAAGGCTTTTATATCAACTGTGTGCTCTGATGCCATTCAGTCACTGAAGGCAGATTTAGTGGCTCTTAAGAACATCCATACTCAAACTCCCTCAGTTTAGCAGAGCCACAGCAGAACCAGACTGAAAACCCCAACTTTAATCCTACAGACTTACAGTTAATTATACTTAACATTAATTAAAATGGCCCTCCACAGTAGTAGACTATTCCTGCAACATAAGCTACACTTCATAGTGCTTCTTCACAGAAGTCCACACACTTGGTAGGATGATACTCAAGACAAAGAATTCCAAGAGAGTTTATGAACCCAAGTGGTTATTGAGTCATCTTAGCCTATATAACAAGGCAAAACAAAATGAGTTTCTTCCTTGTGGCCTGCTGGCTCGAAACTCACTCTCCTGAACCCTTGCCACAGCCTTAATAAGTCCCAGAAACCCTTGGGAGCAAGGCTTGGAAACGCTTCAGCAGATGAACCGCTTTCTAAAAATTGAAGCCTCTGTTTCAAGAACATTCACTCCAAACTGACTCACGGCAGGACTGGAATCAGAGCCCTGTTCTCTTTCCTGAATTCAGTTCAAGTAGAGAACAGTTGGAAAGAGAAGGTTATTTCAGTGGTCAGGGTACAAATCAACAAAATGTGTGGAACATTGGTATGTGTCTGCACAGATACAACATCCATCTGAAGCTGCTTCTACTTTCTGACAGGTAATAATGATTGTTAATGGGACTGACATTTCCACAGTACAATCAAAACATATTCTTCAAAACCTATTGCATAATTAACATTACTTACACACATTTCACATCAAATAACATCAAATTAGAAAGACTTATGTGGCTACAGAATAGCATCCTGAAAACATCTTGTCCAGGTGTTACAAGTGACTGCTAATAACATACCCAGGAGCACACTGGGTTATGTTTCTCAGAGAGAGAGATCTTCTGTGTTTCAGCACAGCTAACAGCAAAAGGCTGCACACATGAGCACAGGAGTTACAGGAACGTATCCGTACCATTGACCAACAGGAATATTTAGTGTACACACAAAACACATTACTATGTTGGCCAGGAGATGCAGGAACAGGGTTCATCTGCATTACTTTTAATATGAAACCCAACCAGTTGGTGATCATTACAACATGGGACAACAAGCCTCAGCCTTCTTGGCAAACCTGAAGGGACACATGCAGCTCTGGGGCCTGGAGGCAGGTTGGCTGCCATCAAATAGTTGCTGGTATGCTAAATAAAAGATCTAAATACCAAAATGAACCTCCTTCTTCTTGGAAACTTTGATGTTTCCAAACATCGATTCTGAATTAAACAAGAAAAAAAAAATAAAAGCAAGCTGAAAATACGCTGTCAGGACTTTTACAGAGCCAAGCTTTTTTATGATTTTTTAATGCTCTGATGACAGATATATAAAAATGAGTGCAAACTGCACAGAAGAAAAATAAAACCTCAATGCATAATTTGCATAGACGAAGAAGAAAGTATAATTTCATAGCACTGACGACAGCATAAGCACAGAGTAACCTTCAGGAGAATTACTTTTGCAAAACACCAGCATGTTTCACATGCTTCAGTTCCTAATATGTCATTGTTAAATCAAAGAGGATTTCTTATATTTTTTTTCCAAGCATGTAGAAATGTTAAGGAATGTGAAGCAAACTATAACACTATCAACAAGGTTTGTTTGTGTTATTTCTCTTTACCAAGCCAGCAGATGAAATAGCCTATAGATTTCCACCACAGTAAACAGCCATACAGAAAACAGGGTAACTGAATCTTGCATTAAGGTTTATTTAAAGCGTGCTTGTATCTGATGTTTCAGATTATCACTTTGTGAGGATTTATGCAGAGGAGTAGTATACAGTCATTATACAGTCACATCTGCTTCCAGCACCTAAGTGGGACTAAATTTCACTTCATTTCTTCTTCCTCTTCCTATTTCGCATTCCAAACATTAAAAAGCTCAAACTAAATTTTAGGAGCTTTGCATACTCACAGGTTTTTACTGCTGAGGGCTTTTCTACAGGATATTATTCCAGACTTGCTGCAGCATGCAAACCATGCAGGGATCTCAAGAATAGAAATATTGGGTTAGGAAACCATTTAGGATTCTGCTTATTAAAATACTGCACATAGATTGCATAGAAAGGCATCTCAGCATACAGCTTTATTTGGGCATCTGCAATTATACTGAAATTAAAGTCATTTTTTAATATGGTCAAAATAGTGCAATAACTTGCACATACATCAAATAGTTCTATATTATAAGCTGCACATCATCTAGCTAGCAGTTACAACAGTGTGCTGTCACTGGTCATCATTTATCTATACACTGTTACAAGCACCATAATGAAAACAAAATACAGGGCCCAGAATTAAATGTTAAAATAATATAGAAGCAGATTGATCTCATGGAGAGAAGTTGGAATGTCTTACATTAGCGAAACAACATTTTTGTTTTTAGAGTTGCAATATAAACACACCCTATTTCCCTCTGCATTATTATATTCATTTTCAAGTCCTCCTTATAAAGCACTTTCCTTGTAGTATGGTAGCACATGCAATAGATTAATAGGCTGCCTCTGCACTGAATTTACCAGTATTTGAAAGTGTTCTTACTAGATTAGATGAACATGGATAGAAACAGTGAAGATAGGCAGTGATATAAAGCACACAGGCAAGCATCTTAGATGATGTCCCAAGCGAGCCACAGCCAAGCAAGAAATAAACAGTTAGCTGGGGTATGGGCAAGGGGTGAGCAAGCGCTGTGTATGATAAAAGAAGTAAAAACACGCTTCTGTTGATACAAAGAGGAATTACCTACTTTTCCTGATTTCCTTCCCGCTCCACAGTGGCTCTGCCTTCTTCCATACAAGTTTCTCTTTCTCCTTTTATTTAGTACCAGAATTAAGGAACTCTGTATTCCTTTAAACATCCTGCTACATATCACTGAGCAGCTACATGGCTCATTTCAGACTCAGTGTCATGATGCATGCATTCAAGGAAGTCTTATTTGCCTTATATTTTATAAATTCTCATTTCACTTACCTAATCAGATCCAAACTATGCCATCCCACTGGAAATCCAAAAAAAGTTTTTGATTATCACATGAGTGAATTGATGGCTAACAGAAGCAGAAGACAAGAAAGTGCTTTCCCAAACAAGGAAACCTCCATTAAATTGTTATGCCATGTTTTAAGTCATGCTTTTTGGACTGCAATGTTCTTTGATGGATATTATGTTGCCATGGCAACTGGGAGTACTTGTTGTGGACCACTGTGTAAGAAACTACACAAAACACAGTTATCTCTGTAAATTAAGAAAACACTGAAAAGGAGATGAATAATTGTAAGAAAAAAGGCAGACAGATTATTGATCCACAGGATAGTGCACGATATCACTCTATCGTAATAATAACTGACAGATGTATTGTAGATATCACAATGAAGGAGATACTGGTGGAAGGATGGAGCCTCACAGCACAAAAAAGATTGTTTGCATATGTTAGCTGGTATCTGAACACACTTGTAGGGCTGTTGGAAGGCAACAAGTGCCATTTTTTAATCATCAGCAAGATCGATAAGGCTGAACAGTTTGCTAAAATCTGTGGCTAATGCTGAATATTTGTGTGTCCCTGACACAATTGGCCATTGGTTGTATTTCATCAATTCTTTAATAATGCTACCTCTTTAATAACTACTTTTATAACTGCACATCACTATGATCAAAACAACATCAGAAAGATTCCCCCTATCATACACCATACAATTTGCATGTTTGGCACTACGTTTACCTAACTTCAGGTATTGAATTTGGGTGTATTACTTTTGCTCTTCAATAGTTGTCAGTGCTTTTCTGAATTTAAATTTGAGACTACAAAAAAAATAAAAAAATCTGTCATTAAATTTTTAGACATGCTTAGATTAAGTTTCAAAACCAAGCAGGAAGCAAATTAAGTGCTTGAAAAAACTAAATCTGTCAGAATCAAAATTGTCAAATGCATCACTAAAAAGCACTGTTTTTGCCATTTTCCTGTTTGCCTTTAATAACTTCTTTGAATAATGTTCAGCTACATTTTTGCTCTTTGCTTTGTTTTTTCCAAGAGACAAATTAATCTTTTATCTTGAATTTATGGGCACAAATCAAACGAATCTGTGCAAGCGTAGTACAGACAGAGAGGAGGCTCTCAGCATTTCACAGCTGAATCCAGCAAGTGACAACTCTCCACTTCTCTGGTGCTTCAATATAATTCAGATACTTTTCTGTAATCTCTGGCCCTATCCTACTGCTATGTAGAGTGTAGCCACACTCCCAGTTTCCTGAAAGTTTTTAGAATTGCTGCCTTAATCATCTAAGAAACCGGATATTTTAATTATTTAGAAGTAAATATGACAATTGCAATGTTAGTAAAGAAATCCATTTTCAAGCAGGCTTGTTGTAGGGTTCTTATGCTGATCAGCTTTACTGTCTTCATTTCTCTCTGAATATCAGCAAGATAATCAACCTCTGCTAACAGGTGATCCATTCTTATTTATCAGTTCATCATTTACACCCAGAATATGGTGGGGTATTTGTTATAGTTACCCACATTTGAGAATTGGAAGCACAAAGGCTGAAAATCATCTTCCAGAAGAAAGTTGACCATGTTCTCCCAGTTGTCATGAACTTATCATACTGACTCCAGCTAGAAAACATCAAGTTGGAACCACTCTTGCAGGCAGAGCACAGATGTTTCATTGCAGAGCTATTAACAAGATGATTGTGTCCTTGTTTTCAGCAAAAAATCAATATGAATATTTCAAAAGGGAAAAAGGCAAAATATTTTTTGCTCCAAAAACATGCAGTTTGAGAATGCAGTGAGGAATACACAGACCAAGTTGCAAAGTAGACCAAGAAAATTAATGTAGTTTCTTAGACTGCTTGTACATAACTTCCACAAAAAGCAATGTTGATAAATGGAGTTTCCATGGAGTGCCTTAACTTCTTACAAAATCCTGTCCAGTAGAAAAGCTTTAAATAAAGCCTAAGCTAAAGAAGTGCATTTACTAATTGTGTTTTACAAGGGGCATCTACATTAACCACTAAAGTCTCAACACAGGTTCTTTCACATACTCGCACTGTAGAGTAGGAAATAATACAAGAATGGTGGTGTAAGAGATAGCCAAAGGTAATCTACAGGAAAAACTCACTAATTCTGATGCCTTCAGTCTAGATGGAAAATGCTGAGGCTAGTCACCTGAACTAAACTAAAAGGAGATGCTGCCATCATGGTGGTCAGCCCTTAAATGAAGTCTAGGAGAGCTGGAGTCAGGCTCCATCCCTTCCAGGAGCACAGCTGAATTACCTTCACCTGTATTCCCACAGCTGACCCGACACTCACCTCAGCTGGTTAATCAGAAGTTTGGACTGTGATTACCAATTTCCTATACACATATTCAGTCACTGTATAGAAAATGAACTATCTCAAATGTTGCTTATTGTTTCAGGACATAAAAGGGATTTAGTTTTCAAGTAAGGTCTCAATTAAAAATAGCTAACAGGAACAAAGTGTCCTGTGATGCTGAGAATTATCCAACCAACTTGCTGTTAGTGCAGGAACTTAAAGTGGTTGAAGTAGTTTGTAAGTAAAATAGGGGTAAGCCAAGAAATTATAAGATACATGATTCTGATCACATACCTCAATTCTGCAGAATAAAGAACATTTTCTAGCAGCACCTTAGATATAAGTAAGGCAGAACTTTAACCAATATTGACATAATCAAAACAAACTTGCAGTAAAATCCCTTATCAAAGAAAAAATTCCACAGATTATGAAAATATGTGCAAGACTCCTCCATCACAGAGCTGCTACCATAGGAACACTAAGACAGTGATTGCTGTGTATTGGTTAATGATAGACCAAAAGTTAATTTCTCCCTCACAATCACTGGAAAAAAAAAAAGGGGGGGGGGGGGGGCGGGGGAGGAGAGAAGAACAGTACGACGAAAATACTAAGGGCTTGGCTTTTAGCCACCTGACACAAACTAAAGTCTTAGCAACCATGAGATTAAGTTAGAAAACGCTAATGCTTTAGTTTATCTGAAAGAAAAGGCCTACAAAGTTGGAAGACTTATCTGCATGTCATCTGCAAAGCAGCTGTCATTAGAACACAGGTCCCCCAGCTACAAAAAGAGCTTAGAAAGAGCAAAACCATTGAGGCTAGGTAGAACAAGTTTTAAAGAAGGAACACCTACCAGTTTCAGAAGCAATAACAACCATGAGATTTGCTTGAATTAAGTCTGGCAAATGCATTTCAATTACAGTTAAGGTATACAAGGGTAATAGAGAGGAAGTAGGATGAGACAGGTATTGTGTTCACATCTTATAAGAAAAAAGCAAAAACAAACACTTCAGTATCTTTCTAAATGAGAAACTAACCAGCCTCACTGGCTGTCTCTCCCCTTCCTTAATCCTACAACATTATATTGGTGTTTGAGGACCCAAAACTGATTATTGTTGAGTCCTCTAAGTTGAGAGCGGTCATAATGAGGACCAAAGGCCAACACTTAACATAGAGCTATTTTCAGTGGAAGCACAGATGGGACAACTAAATGTGCCCTAAGACTTTTACTACAGGTTTTAATTTCTAATGCTCTTCATGTGCTCATTTGCAGGTCTAGACCTATAATGCTTTGTTAGCTTGAACAGCTGTGTTTTTATGGCTGGACTAGATCTGAATGGAAGTTTAAAGGCTTGTGTGTAGTTATTGTATATGTCCAATTAATCTTCACTCTGCTACAAAATGGTCTCTCGCCCTTTTTAGCTACCTCACAGTTCCTGTGCTTGCTTTGGACTGGAGACCTGGCTCACACTTCAAGTTAACAAGGTTGAGGTACTGCACTAATAATCCCTAACATGTTTAAACAGATGTTTATAGCTGCTGGGGAGCATAAGCTCTAGTTTTAATTCATGAAGTAACTTGTTAAACTTGAGTAAGATATGTGGTTTCTGGTGATAAAGTATGATATTTGCTACATTTGATTGCTGGTATAAAAATGCCAACACCTGAAATGTCTCTAACTGCTCAAAACAAATGACTGGCACACATAAATAGGATTAAAAAATTCATAGCAATACAGCAGAATAATTATCTTGCTCATGTCATACAACCAGAAAAGAGATCAAGACTTTGTGCCAGGTACTATACACGTTAGAACAAGGCATTTTCTACAGCAATGGACCAACAGCACAGAGCTAAAGCCTCCTTCCATTAACAGGCTATAACTGAAATGTGGGCAGCCTACTTGTCTCATGCCACAGCCCACAGCGGAGTGCAGACAGTACAGCTCTGGGCATATCCCAGGCCATTTAATCTTTCTGACACTGCCACACTTCCAACAGTGTCTCCATTGTTCTTGAGGGCAAAATTTATGCCAGCAGTCTTGAGGTTTTAGATTTGTATCTTTGCTGCCTAATGTATACTCTGTATGGATATTCACAGGTTGCATGCTCAACACAGACCAATATCTGCTGATCAGTCACAGTGCAGTTGCCATAGTTGGTACAGGGCAGCAAACAAGCACATCTGCATTTCTCCTATCTGATGACTTCTGTGAGATTAAGAAAACTGATGTCATCTTATTTCAAATACTTGAGATACATAAATTAGAACAAAACATAAAAAAGAAACATCTACCAAAGATAGTCACCATGTAACAATTTTTGGACAGTTTTTCAGGGTAGAGATATTAAAAAAAGCAGTGCTGGATTTATAAAATCCATATGAACCTGTTTATTCAAAGAGGGCCAACGAAAGATTATTAACTCATTAATTCATCAGATTCCTCTACAGATGGCAATAACATCTATTTGCTATTTAAAGAGTGTCTCGCCTCATCATAATACTACACGCTCCAGCTTAACCAAAAACTTGGCAAGGAGAAAATGCTGTACTAGCACCAAGTAACCCCATATGAAATCCTGTCTCCCATCTTTCTTGCTTTTGCTATGCCAGAAATATTTTTAGAAGACCACAAAGAAGACTTTTCATATTTTACTATGAAACATTTGCTCACTTTGGACACATGTGTCTGGAGACTACAGCAGCTGGCTCAGCCCAGGCAGCACAACCTGGAGCTGCAGCAGTGGCTGCAGCCCTGCCCAGCAACGGTCCCTGGCAGGTAGAATGTGTGCAGCCCACATGCAGCTTGCAGTGCCACAGGAACATGAAGACATGTTCCACACCTCCAGATACAACTGCTTCTAAAGGATGTGATGGCCAGTGGACAGCAGAGACCTACACAAGGGACAGCAGGGAACTGTTGGCTGGCAGGCAGCCCAAAAGAAAGGTGAGCTGCCCTTTCCTGGAAGCTACTCTGAGCAGAACTGCAGGCAACACCAAACCACTTGCAGGTGGCACTTGGGCTTACCAGCTGCATTCCTAGGGGTGAGTGCATAGCCAAGGCATGCTTTTTGTCTGTGCTTCTATGCAAGCAAATTCAGGACAATCATCCTTCCAGTGTTTTAGCAAGTCTGCAACTCCAACTCCATTGCTCAGAGCCAAAACAGGGAACTACCTTTACATTTTTTGTGAAGCTGTCACTTCCCATAAGCAGCCTCTACACAAACATTTTCACAATTAAAATTAATGACCATTGAACACGCCTCCCCAAGACTAAAAATGCATGTGGCTGCTGGGAACAAACACCCTTGTGGGACAATGTGAAGGGGATGAGAGGTTTGAAAAGAAACCAACGTTTGCTTGGAATAGAGTTCACTATAATTCCCCCTCCATAAGGAAGGAACCTGAGAATAGCAGCCCAGATCATACACTGTTTTGATGTCTAACAGTAAACTTCTATGGTGCACCAAAGCCTTACTTAAGGTGAGCACTGGGTGCCAGCACCTGGCAGCTCTCCTTGACCAGGCTTCTCTTCTAATTCAGTTGCTAAACAAATGCAAAATGACAATCCTTAACACAAAACTGAGATTACAGGTGAAATTATTCCTTTGATTAAGGTCTAGATGATAGTAACTCTACTTCATAGAAAATATCTTGAGAGACCTTATGCCTGAGGCAGGAAAGAATAACAAAACTAAACACGAGTCCTTCCTGTAAGAGTACTGGTGCAGTGCAATAGTGATGCCTCCCTGGGACTCTTTGTCATCAAAAATACATGCAAGAGCAAGCCCCCTGCTTGACTGTACACAGTGATCTTACACTGCCTCTCCCACAGCAGTAACACAATCATAAACAGATTATCAAGTCCTGTGGTGTGATCAACAACAGATGTAAAATTAAGAGCTGACATCTTTAGCAGGTAGCTGAGCCTTACGGATCTTCTGCCAAACTTAATTTTCGCTTTCAAAAACCTTCCATACAACTCTTTTTAAACATATGTCGGAAAGTTGCCTTCTCCATTCCTTCAGTTAGTACTTGTGTTCTGAAGCAGAAGTATTCTGATGTTATTTTGCTTAGGACAATTTGCTTTGCACTTACCCTTGTCTTTATTTCATTTTGCACAGAAAAATAGATCCACAAAATGGGTCTCCCTTATTTGTAGTCACAGTCTGATTTACAACTCATTATACAAAGGCAAACACTTAAAACAGTAAATGAGGTTTTGTAACCGTACCTTTTAGGAAATGTACTAGGAACAAAAATGTGCCCTAAAGGAAAACTGGGGTCAAGAACCAGCAAAACAAGAAAGTGCAAAGGTAATAACCACATCTAAGGCATATCTAGTAGTAAAAGACATGTCACAGTGACTTAGTCCCCAGCTCATACCCAGGTAGCCTAACCAGGCTATTAGCACAGAGAGGACACTGCATGTGTTTCTTTTTCTTGGAGAAGCTCGTTTGGTTTCACAACACTGAACGATGAGAAAAGAAAGTAGGCTGAGCAGGAATTCAAACTGCCTCAACCACAATGCCAGGCAGGCAAATATAAATCTGTACCAAACAAATGCCCACCTAATCACCCTCGGTATGAAATAATACCAATCTAACAATGCAAGAGGGATTGTGAATGTCTGTAAGGGTGCCTGTCAGCCTTTAAAGGCTCCTGTGTTACAGAAAAATCTCAGAGCAGTCATTCTTCCAAAGAATTCTTTCCCCACTGGTACCAGATAGTCATTTTATTTAAATCAGTTCTTGACATTATATTCTGAAGACAACTTTGTCCCCCAAGTTTAGAAGCATACAGGGCTCAAATATTGTTTGTGAATAATTCCAATTTTTGTAAAATAGACATAATAATTAAGTGGTAAGCCATGACAGGTAACGCACCTATTATGCTGTGATGGCTAACTCTTGCATCTTTATAAAGCATAAGGTACCAATGAATGTGTCTATTCCCTTTGGGTATAATTATATTTCATAAGCCACATCCTGGAGTTGTGAGTATAGTTTCCCTTCAGATAAATGTTTCTCAATCTTCCATGGATTACAGTTGCATTTCTTTTTTAAAAAAGGGTATAGTATGATTGACAAGCACTGGTGCAAGGATTTGAACTATGTCAAGCTACAAGTTTAGAGTTCAATCTATATCTCTAATCATAACACTATTATATTGAAACACGACCATCAATCTCACAAAACAAATTTCTTATCCAAAGATTCCTTGCAACATTGATACTTAACAGCTAAATCTGTTAAAAAAATATCTGTTCATTAAATTCTCTGTAGGGAGTAGAGTATAAACCCATGTAAAACTGATTTTAATATGATGGAAATAAAGGGGATGCAATACCACAACTGCGTGATTCATTGAAGATACATAGCAGGTCCAATACCAGAGTAAATTCTTTATTTGAATACCTAAAATAGCCAATTCACAAGCATGGGAAAAAATGAAAGAGGGGCCAGAGAAAACAAAGCAAAGTGAACAGAAATAAGGTTCATTCCAAAGCGACAGTAACACTTAGCCACAGGCATCATTGTGGCCAGCACTTAATAGATAAATTAAGTTTTGATAATTAAAACATTTGGAACATGTAATGTAAAACAGGCCTTTACCTTGAAGGGAAAAATAACTAATATGTTTGCAGATAAATAGTATCTTGAACAAAGTTACCTTTTCTCTCAGTCACACTGAACTTCCACATCATTGCATGGGCACAAAACAACTAAGAGAGCCATACTGATAGCATGATCACATCAACTACATAAACCTATCATACTACTTGGCTTTTTTTAAGCATGTAATTAACTTGCTTGTATTTTCCTTATGTTTTCATAGATACTTTTTTTTACTATATACATAAAAACTATTATATACAATTATTTGCCTGGGATTCTGTGTTTAAGCATATTCTATCCTTAAAATTTCTCTTCATAATCTTGTGCCAGTCACTCCTCTGTACACACCTTTATACAAAAAAATTTTGAATCTTGAAAAGTCCTTGGATTTAACTACGGTTGAAGGCTGCTCATGAAATGGGCCATGAAGTCCAATTAAAGTTTGGATCATTTAAGTTTAAAGAAAATAAAACAGGAGCTTAAAAACAAATCTGAGTTTCTTTGTATGGAAAAATAATTATGGTTGTGTTATAAAGTACAGTTAGTGAAGTACCAAAGCAGATCAAAAGGTTATAAAATCAACCATTATAAAAAGGTAGTGATAACTATAGGCAACTAGGAGAGAATATTGGAATGAAAAGGTGCTAATCCTTTTTAATATGCTTGGAACAAAAACTGGGAATTGCAATTAATGAATAAAACAGAATTGAGGGGAAAGGGGGAAGGCATAGCCATAAAAATCTCTTAACATGAGTTTGTCATTTCCTCTAGTGAATGATGGGGACCCAGACAAAAAGTGTTAGGTTTGATCTGTTTTGCTATACTTTTCCTTTGCAAAAACAAAAACAGAAATCTTGCTGACAGATTCAGGGCACACTTTGCAGCAGTTGAAAGTGGTGATTGCTCTACTGCTATTCCTTCCCATTCTGTTCTATTCAGTTATGACTTCCATGACCTCTGTCTACACCTCCCAAAAACGATTCCAGGACACCTCGCACAGGAAGGCAGTCCTAACCAAATGTATTTCCAGTTATTAAATAGCAGACAATCAAAGCTGCCTCATTGTTTCTTTTACTGTTTTTTCCTTTCATTTATATGCTTTATCTGTCTGCTGTTGATTTTTTCATAGAATCATAGAATTACCCAGGTTGGAAAAGACCTTGAAGATCATCAAGTCCAACTGCAGCCTAACCAGTACCCTAACTCTAAAACCTACACTAAATCATATCCCTGAGCACCACATCCAAACTGCTCTTAAACACATTTAAATCATCTGTACTTCTTCATTCATTAACAGTTTCATGCAACAGCTGCCTACTAAAAATTATATAGTGGCTTCCCCTCTCCAACCAGAGGCCTGAAAGTCACTTGCAAAGATCTGATCTCCATTTTCATTATGAACCCACTCGCTAAAAGAGCGTTTTCAATTTTCATCACTATTAGTTGCCATACTTCAACTGTTTCAAAACATCTAATGTCACTTTAGTGCAAGCTAACTCCGTTCACATTCGCAAAAGTCAGAACAAAAGAACGCCTATATTTGGTAGAAGAACATTACCAAACAGAATCAAACACAAATGATAATGATGTCAACTAATTGAGTTACTACTTCTTTATCTTTAGGTCTTCCCAATTGCAATGGAAAAGAATATACTGATTCTATATTGCATCATCTGCCAATGGCTTTCATTTTTAATTCTCAGATTCTGTGCAGCATAAATAACCAACATGATCTGTAGCTAATCCACACATGAAGAGCTGTGTTCACTGAAGCTATGTATATGCAGACCACTTTCTTTGAAGAAGCTTGAATACCTTTTACTAGAAGTTTAGGAAAAAACAGTAGAAAAAAAGTTACTTGATACTTTTATACAGAATAAACTCACAGAGAACACTTCAAAGTCTTTTTAAAAAAGCCTCACAACATCCCAAAAGAAGCATCTCATTTCAGTGATCAATTTAGTTTCACATTAGGGTATGAAACAACATTCTCTCTGGACTTGCTGTCTGGCATTAACAAGACCAAACAATCTAGTTTGCATCCTCAGGACTGGAGACTTAACCACACTCAGGTTTTGGCCCAGTTCCCTCAGTTTGTCATGACAGAGATGTAGCCCTCCACCCTTCCTTCCCTCCCCTCTGCCCCCACCTGCTACAGGTCTTGCTACCTCTCATGCACAGGAGAGGTACAAGTCATGGATTCTGATGAAAAAATAGGTCAAAGCTGTCAGCATAAAAAGAAGAGATGGCCATAGCTCTGCAGAAACACCAAAGCTAAACTGAAAAAATTAAGCCCCATACCATCTCCTGTAAAGCAGCTGGAGTCTGAGCCACCCACCACTCCCATCTGGCTGCTCCAACACTTTGTGCTGTACTCCAGTACCACCAGAGTGGGTCTAGTCCTCACAACTAGGAGCAACAGAAGGCACAGTCATAAAATGCTTCCATATAGTAACAGCCTAGCACTTCATCTTCCCTGGGTTACTACCACAGCTTCTTGTCAAAAAAAACTTTTTATGAACCACAAAGGATTCACGGAATTAGAGTATTTGGGCTGAATGGGGTAGGAAGCAAGATCTCATTTGTCTGCCTACTTTTTCTTAACTTCTATATACACTGTCTTGCAGAAAATAGCATCATAAACCTTGTTATTAATGTGTAAACGCTGTAAAAACAGATTGATAAGTAGATGGGAAAGGCAGCCCATGCATCCCCAGTGTTTCTATACCTACGTATCAAGTATTTACAGCTTGTTCAACTACATACCTAAATTTCTTATAACTTGTATGCAAACTGTGTAAAGTACTTGTCCAGGTACACCAGCATTTTATCATTAATAAACAATAACATTACAGACACAGCATCTGCTTCCTGCAAAAAGCTCTAAAACACTTAGGTAGCACAATCCCAATTCCAAGAACACTCCAGAGTACACAGCATTTAATAAAGAGTCCTTATGGGTATTTCAATTTTATTTTTTTTACTCAGTAACCCATAATGTTTTGTCTTTGTGCACAAAATTTAGTGCTCAAAACACGCTCCCCCCTCTTTGTCTAAAAGCACCAGAGTCAACAGTTTACTGATTTGGAAAAAAAGCATCACTAATAAACTAAAAAAAATTAAAAAATAAAAAAATAAACTAAATATAATATAAATATAATAAACTAAAAAAAAAAAAAAAAAAAAAAAAACTAATAAACTAAAAGCACAGAAGCATGTCTTATTTATAGTAGAAAGTCTCCCCTTCACAAGTTTTTAACATTTTTTAACTTACTATTTCTTTCTTCTGCCTGGATCCAGTAGGAATAAAACAAAACAAGAGTGAAAAACACATCTATTGGGCTTCAGGATCATAGCAATTGGACAGATCAGTACGATGAGAAAGGCATCACAACAGAGACGTGCCAGTAGAAAAACCAGCGTAATAGAAAAATATACTAATTGAAAGGAGTAAGATGGCTCACCTGTGTCAGAAGATGCCAGATGTGCTGGAGAACAGTTCAGCAAGGAAAAAAAAAATCACCAAAAAGAGATCCTTTACCTATGGCAGTCAGCCCTTAAATGGGGTCTAAGAGAGGTGCAGCCAGGCACCACCCCTTCTGGTTATATGGCTAATTGCCTTCACCTGTGCTCCCGGGGCTGACTGGGTCCTTTCCCCAGATGCTCAGTAGTTTGGGCCATGACTCAGTAGTTCCCATACAAGCGTCATGCCTCAAAAGAACAAACAAATGAGAAGAAATAGATTTTGAAGTTCCTATTTCCAGTTCATCGTGTATAACTATTGGTGAGAATTTGGCCCACTAATTTAACATCTATTTTACCAACTACTTTTTTCTGGCATTTGCATAAATTGGTGGCTAAAACACATTTTCAGAGGATTTATATGATGTGCATGTAATGTTATAATATGACCCAAGAATATGTGATACATTGAAAATGAAGGATTGAGGCTCTCCCTTCTTCCCTCCCCTACCTTTTCACATTTTTTCCTTTAACATCAAGTCACAACTCTTGCCTCTCAACTGAAAAAGCCTTTCTGTTAACAGTGTTTTGTGATTGAATTTGATAGTAAGTTTTTAAGTCATTTAACTTGGCATCAGGCCTGGCTCTGAGCCTTAGAAACCAGTAGGCAGCTAACATCTAGTATTGGTGCTGTTACAGTTTGAGATAAAAGCAGGAGAGACTTGCAGTTTTCCAGCTAAAACAGCCGTGTTCTACTGTCAAAATAAAATAAAATAAAAAGGTAAAATAATTGGTGTGGTATGTATTCTTGCAGCATATTTAAATAGCTACTAAGTGCTTTTTAGCAGTTTGTACTTTATGTAATATCCACAGGAGCAAAACAGTGTTCTTTGCTGGTTGTTCCATATGATTTATTTTCTACCTCCCAGTAAAGCTTCTGGATAGGTTTGGGGTTCAAAATCTCTTCTGAAATGAAGAAAGCAGTCATTGCCTCCAACTATAAACGCTCTATTGCTTCTATGGTATTTAGGACACTGAAAGAAAAGAGCCCATAGAAAAGGGCCAGGGTTTTTTAATGTCAGCGCAAGAGAATTTCATCAGTTGTTTTACTTAAAATCTTTGAAAAATAAAGAAAAGCAAACATTATCTCAATTATATATACCTTAATTTTAAAAAAAAAAAAAGGAAAATTATTCTGCAGTTTCTTCAAAATTGTGTAAATATTGTGCAAGAATCACTAGTAAACTAACATAAACAGCAGAGCAAGTTTCTATCTAACTTTAGCTTACTAGTGATATTTACTTTGAGAAGATCCAACAAGGGCTAGTTTTGTGTCCTAAGTACGCAGCCAACAACATCTGGGTGGGCAGCTAAGCCAGGGCATGGTAAGATTTCAGGCCAGAAAAATGCAAAATCCAACATGTAACTTCACCAACTCACCAGCAAATTTCCCTAAAAAATTAAGTGCTGTTGATAATTACAAAACAAAAAGCTTACAACAAATTACTGATCCATCTGTTGCACTGAACTGTAATTGCCTAAGCAAAGGTGGATGCTGCTTTTTTTCTGAATAGAACAAGCATCTCGAAATGTCACTGTAATTCTTGTCACAGTCATCTTTCATTTAACGTTGGATGAACTACCAAAGTCTCTCAGGCAATAGTTTAGAACTGCCTACAGTACTCTTCTTTGATTTTGCCTCTTTTACTACTGCTTAAAAAGACTCTTAGTTTTGTTTCTCCTGACCTCACACAAAGCTTTTGTAGTATTTTGTACAAGTTCAATATCGAAGTCTTTCTTTGGGAAAAAAAAAGGAGGCTGAATTTGGACCTTCACATTGCCAAAGAAACAACAGCGTAGTAGCAAGACACAGGCACTGTCAAAGCATTTAAAGTTGGAATTCTTCAGAGACCCTTGTAAGAGCGAGAAAAGAAAAATAACTTGATGTTACTGTACCCTGTGGGACTTCATTTTTGTTTAAAATCAGAAAATATTATTCTTGAAGAAACAGCATATTGATTTGTATAATCTCTGATTTATCAATCACTCTTTTATCAATTGAAAGTGAATGGTATACTTCCTGTGTCAGGGAAGCCTTCAGAGAAATGGATCTTCTGACAGACTGCAGACATCAAAACTTATTTGTAAAATGTTTTGTCAAGAAACATGGGGCATGTTAGTAGGGACTAGTTACAGTTTTCTGCCAGGACTACAAAACGTGTGGCCATAATAAACTACACAAAACAAAGATTTTGAAAGGTACACAGGGCAACTGCATCACAGCGTCCCATAGTGATAGGAAAAAAAAATACTGCAAAAGTAAAACTGCAAGACAACAGCTAAGAAAGCCTTCAGTATAGAAGGTATTGATCAAAGGGAACAAGGCAGAGACCTGTTTTTCAGATTGCTGACTACAAGGGCGGCATTCTAAGCCAAAAGTAGTTATTTATTGAAGCAGAACAGTTGATTCAACACTTGAATCAAGATCAGAATTTATTTTTGTAACTCTGCCTCCCAAGACCCAGAATCTATAGTCTAGACTAAGTTTTGTTCCACTGTTGTTCATTATGGCTGATTGTTCCCATATTTCTTTTTAGCTCTGCATTGAAGCCTGTGAAATCATCAGAAAAATACTTACTGTGTCCACAGCACACACCTTTCTTTCTGAAAATGAATAACCAAGGTATCACCTGCGGTACTGTCCCCGTGTTCATTTACATTTGTACCCTCCTCAGAAAGGACTTAGGCTTCAGTGTTTGGTTTGTAGTTGTCTCACCCTCTAGTGGCAGAGAGGCCTTAGTTCTCACGGAGTAAGAAATAGGAGATTTTTTTTCCTTCCAGCCGACTGTGCTCAATTGCCTATTTAAAGCAAAGAACGTAGAAATTGTTCTATTTTTTTTACATAAAGCTGCAGATCATTGTCTTCAATATGTGTCCGTCACTTCTAATGGAGCAATGCAAAATACACTGTCCTGCAGGCACCGAGATGATTAAAAAGGTGTTAATGAAGGGTAGCTGTGTGCTCAGATGTACTTCTTCAGTTATGAGAATGACTGCTATTCAAACCTTCCTAGGCAACCACCATTAGTGGAAATATTATGCCACTGCCTGAAGAGTCTAATAGAGAGGGAACTTCTGCTTTCCTCTAAAAACTCAAAATTCCTTATCCAATGATCATTTAATAGCAGAAGACGGTTTTTTATCTTGATCTTCAGGAAAACAAAGTATATTTTTTATGAAAATAGAATGCTGGCCAAATACTAGATGAAAATTTAATGTATACTATCCAGCTTTTGAAAGAAAAAAAAAAAAAAACAAAAAACTCCACAGTTTTGAATAGCTTTATCTCCCAGAGTAATTGATCTGGAGCTTTACAGGATTAGACCCTTTTTAAAAAATGAATTAAATCCTGACTGATTTCTGTTGGAAATAGTTTTTAATGCTTTTTTATGTGTACGGTCAGACTGAAAGGGAACTGGGACACTGCTTTATTCAAAGAAAATACATGGCATTGCCAGTATTTAGTTACATGCAGCCACTGGCAGATTGGAGAACTCTGGAGATTACCTATCATTTCACAGTTAGTTTCAAGAATAATTTATTCTACTAAGAATCATAGAATCATTAAGGTTGGAAAAAAAAACACTAAGTTCATCTAGTTCAACCATCAACCCATCACCACCATGCACACTAAGCTGTGTCCCTTGGTGCCACATTTAGTTCCTTGAATGCCTCCGTGGACAGTGACTGCCATCTCCCAGTGCAGCCTGTTCCAATGCCTAACCACTCCTTCTGAGAATAAATTGTTCCTAGTATCCAACCTGAACTTCTCCATACTGAAAGATCTCAGTGCCCTCAAGAAGAACATATTCTGTCTGTTTTGCTCCAGCTCAAGAGAGCCAAGGGCCTCCAGCACCAATGCTCCATTCATTAAAACACATCAAGAGGGCAATGTATGGCTAATGTAAGAGCTCCACTAGCAGCAAAGACTACCCAGCAGCTCACTGCAATGCAGTCTGAAAATGGAACACTAGATTAGGATAAGAAATCTGATCATGCTTCTCTAATCAAACATCCATATGCCAAGATGAAGATGGCAACATCCTGTTAAATCTGAACCAGAGATTGGCAAGCAGGCTTCTTGCTTTAAAGAGGTGCTGCTGAATTAGCTCTAGAAAGGTTCACAGCTGGAAACAAACTTCCCACAGAAACATGCCCAAAAAAGTTATTAATGAAAAAGTCTTCCTTGCGGAAATTATAGATATCTTTTTGCCTCTTGGTTTAGGTAGCATAAACATCTGGGATCATATTTTCTTAATTAAAAAGTACATCACTGTTAGCCAACAGTCACCTGTCTGTGATGTCACTGTGATGCAGCACAGTCACCATGGTGACATTCCTTAGTGTTCCAGCCCACTCCTTGCTCCCCACACCACAGGAGCCATTGAGCTTCATCCTGCTGCTGGCAGGACAAATCTCATCAGCTGGAGAAAAGTGAAAAGGCATTTCTGAGTGAAAAATTAATAATTAAATTAATAATTAAATACTTAATAATTAAAATGGAGATGTCTTTGTCAGAAACATCAAATGTTTCTGTTCTGGACATTGGCTCAGCAGCCTCAGCTTCTTCTGTCCTTCAAGTATGTGGTGAAGGAGTTGCTCAGGATGCTGCCTTAGGATCTATACGAGCAGAAAACACTTCTCGAGGCTCACGTGAGGAACCCTGCACAAAAAGACTACGTCTTAATCTGTCTGAGAAGTGCTCTGGCAAAGCCACTGACTTGTCATCTTCCTTTCTGAAAAAACTCTGGGAAATTGTTGAAAACAGTCGCTTTCAGTCCATTTGTTGGGCCAACGATGGAAACTCTATAGTGATTGAAGAAGCATCCTTCGAAAGGGAAGTGCTGGCAAGGAGAGGATGTCTGCAATTTTCTGACATTGACAGCATGAAAACTTTCATTCGTCAGCTTCATCTTCACGGATTTTTCATTATAGAAGGAGATTTGCCAAGATCTGCTTCACATGTTGATGAAACAGCAGATCCCACTAATAGCAAGGTACATAGTCCCCCTACCCATGAAATACTCTTGGGACTAGTGGGATTGGTGGACACTCAGTCCAAGTAAGGTGCCTGAAAGTTGGTGGTATTTGGGTTTCTAAACCAAACTGCTTTTGAAAATCTTACACTTCTCTGCTGCTCACAAATGGCAAGAATGCAAGCAAGGATGGTTACTACAGTGGCTGCTCTGAAAGCAATGCCTCCCATTTAATTATGTTGCCCCACAATGTCAGAAGTAGGTTTTGCCTCCCCTTCTGATATTCCATTAAACTTTCTTGCTATATGACACATGGAAGTAGATGGACAGTCTGACAAAATGGTATCTGACATGGACGTGCATATGAAGGGTGCCATTAAATTCTTCTAGGCTGAAAAAATGGTTCCCCTTAGTAGTCGTGGACACTTAGACAACATTTATAGAGACCAAACAGTGGATGTGAGCAGGGCGTGTTGGTGGATGGTGGGTTTCAGCAGTGGTAACAGAGATATGTGAATGAAGGCTTGGTTCTGGACAGCTATGCAGACCTTTGCACATGTGTCACGCAGGCTCTTATTCATCTCAGGAATTAAATGCACAGATAATGGTGGTGGCTGTGTTGAAAAAGAGTGTTTTGTAGCTTAGAATTTATTCTATCAAATAGTTTAATTGTGCTTTGTATCTGTTGTGGTTTCCTTTGAAATAAATAGGAGGCATTACTTTCAGAGACCTTGTACTTAGCAGAACTGTACTGTAACATTTTATTCACATAATTCATGTCTAAAATGTCCCTGAGAGTCCTCTCTGCTTGTCTTTGAGATTCTAATTACTAGTTATTGTCTTTTCCAATCTTGAAATGGTGGTAAATTTTCTCCTTTGTACTTTGTAGTTTCTCTACTACTATAACCCCTACTTCAAGAGAGATCATCCACATCTGCTAAGAAGATTCAAGCGAAGTGCTGGTATAAAAAAGAGAGCACCAGGTGCATTCTCGCTGGACCTGGATTTGAAGGAGAGCCATCTGAGCAGTAGTCCTCTGAAGAAATGGTCAGGCCCTGCTGCATCAGTGGGCGCTGAGCTCCCCGGTAGCACCCAGGATGCTGCTCCTGCTTCATCTGCTGCTTCTCCATATCACACTGAATCTTCTGTACCAAACGGCCCTTTTCCACTGGGGCTGGGACCAGATAGTGGAGCTGCAGGTGACGGGGTTGGACGTCAACACAATTTATACTACAGGAAGTATAGATGCTAAGTATCAAGTGAATATAGTAGTTCCAAAAATAAAGTTTCTGAATATTTTCCAGTTGTCCTGTCCTGTTACTTCAGTTTGACAGTTACTCTTCCTATGCCCAAGGATGGGGGGGGAGCCTTCAGGGAGTTTTCATTTTTTGGATCCTTTAAAACAACCATTGTTTTTCCTGCCCTCTAGGTTTTGGAAGACGTGCTAAATGCTAAGCAGGCACTGTGTTAAACAAGTCTGGTCCAAGGAGTGATGCAAGCACAGGACATGCTGGTGGGCAGCTGGAGCTGTCTGAAATGCCTGATTCCCTTCCTTCTCTGCCCTTCCTCTCAGGACAGATGCCATGAGGGACAGGAGGCCTCTGATCAGCCATTCAGCTTGTAAGGATCCCTGGTGGTCACTGCGGTGAATTCAGCTGTCCTGTGAGCGGCATGTGCCTGGCACTGCCCTTCTGCTTACCAATTTGACCTGCGCTGAGATTCTTGCAAATGAGTTTGCAAATTGGTTTCCAGCTGTGGGCAGCTTTTCGGTGCAAACATGGTTTTAATCCTGCTCCAACATAAGTGAGGTGAGCACAGATACCACACAGATGGGTGCTTTAGAAATATCCATAGTAACATTAATTAACTAAGGGTATTTGAGCTGCTTGTGTCAAAACTTCCAACATTCAGAGCCCCAGTCGCCATGCTTCTGGCTGACCTAAACTATACCAGAACTAGCCTGTAGCCAAACTAATCCTTGCTGTGCATTCCTTAGAGCCACATTGCCGAGAACAACCGAGCATGGCCAGAGACCAAGATGGTTCAGCAACTTCTAATCAAATGAGCCAAAGGCCTTTGGCCATATTTTAGAGGAGGATGTATAAAGTACAAAACCACAGGGAGCAGTAGCTTACTTGCCAGTGTGCTAGCACATTTACTAAAGCTTTATTCTTCTTATACAACTCTTAAAAATCTTAGTTCTTATTTGCACGGCAATGCTGATATTCAGATACAGTTCTACCATGTCACACGAGGATGCATTTTTTCATATATTTTTTTAATTAAGTGTAGATAATTGTGCATTGTTACAACTGTCCGTATTCCCCACTGCAATGCCCAGTTCTCTTTGTTCTTTCCACACCAATACAAGATAAATATTTCTGAAGATAAAACTACAGAAAACTACTGCATTTTTTAGACATCCAGAAATTCTGCTGGCAAATGAGAACTCTTTCTTGTGGAGCAGATAAAAGTTTGCATCTACCACAGCTATAGGAGTGCGAAGCATCTACAAGAAGCATGACCCTTTTTATGGCTGCTCCAGACGCCCACGTCAGAACAACTAAGCAGCAATTGGAACAACATGAAGACTCACTAAATGTAGAGAACCTTCATTTCAGAGTTAGGAGGCAAAATGGATTTAACAGCCCGTGCAGCACATGATGCCAACGCTACTATTTTAATTCCACGTATTCTGTAGCATGTATACAGCTATCAATCAGCTCTTTAGAAACACCTTCTGAAGGAAGCAAACCTTCAGAGCACAACTAAAGGTCACAGAACCCAAAGTTGAGGCTCTTGCTGAATCTTTGACTTCGAAGTCAGAGTCTAACCTATTACCACACAGCTGGATGCAGTGGTTTCTGGCTATGTCTGAAATTGCGCAGCCACATTGTTACACCATGTGATCTAGGGTGCAAATGCCGCCTTAGGTAAAACTAGTTCACTTAACCTACTGCCCTACTTGCTGAATACTTTCTCAATTTTCCTGTGTAGTTTAAAAGTGTCTAATAAAAATGTTTTACTTAATGTTTCCTCATATATAAGTCTCAAAGCCTAGATAATGGGAACCAGATGACAATAGCGCATACAACCAAACTCATTTTGTAGATATGAAGTAGCTTTTGGAAAAGAGACTGAATTCTTGTGAGTGGGATGGGTTTAATTACACCACAGGCTTTGATCCTGTTTGCAGTTCCAGTGTGAATTTGGGCAAAGCTTCACTAAAGTGATACAGTTACTGGCAAATTTAAAATAGGAAAAAGTGTTTCAAGATTCACAGCTGCAGCTGGAGGTCTCTGAGGAAAGGAGATGATATAAGATGGGTGCTTAGAGCACACATGTTGTACCTGTGTATCAGACTCCCTCTATTTTCTGCAGTCTACACAGTGAGTATTCCAGTCAAATAAGTCCAGTAGAGAAGTGCAGCTCAACGCATAGGGAACAAGCCCTATGAGTTCAATCTTATGCACTACTTTTAAGCATGCTTGATACATTCGCTGTCATATTAAACATGTAAAGATATCCACACACTGGATTTCACTTTCAGTAATGTCAAATTAATGATAATAGATGCATTGTAGTAACAGAACAGAAACATCCACATGCACAGGAGGGCTCTTCCAGCATCAGTGAGAGAAATGCAACTATTCCCTGCTCTTAAGGGCAGTAGACAGACACCTGGTTAATGCCTGTTGCACTGCTGCCTTTCACGAGCTACTGAACTTGAGGATTGCTGCAAGCAATGTTGAATAATTCCGAACTCTTTCTTTATCTGTGTAACAGCGAACACTCACCTATGATCCTACTTCCCTTCCAAACAATACACAGTGCAATACCAGGGCATAAGGATGAGGATCTGCTGATTGCAGTCTATAGGCCCGCTTGTCATGAAAGATGCTTATATGTAATCACTGCCTAATTTGATTAACAGCAGGAGTGGCAATGGTATGTGCACGGTCATAGTTAGCTGACATTCACCTGGAAGGAACTTGCACACTGGACAAGACTGTCTTCTGCAGAGCTGAGCCTCTGAACATTTCTGCTCATTACAAACCATTGCCTGAATTCGAGCATATAGCACTTCCTCCTGGGGAAGTCAGATATTTACCTGTTTGAGTTTCCTGCCACTATCATATCAAATCACAGAGGATTCAAGTTTACCTTGTATTAGGGTCAGAATAATTCTGTGCACATTCTCAATTTCATCTCTGTGTGACAGTGTAAATAGAAGATTACAAAATATACCCTCTGTGAACAGGACTGCCATTAGCACTACAGGTGAAGAAGCACCTTAGGACACACTCTCCCATTAGCCAGGGAGGAGATGGTAGCCAGCATCCTGACACATGTCAGCATCAGCGTTGTGCAGGGAAGCAGTGATGCGGATATCAGCATGTGTTCCCACCACTGTTTGCTCTCACTGCATTTTACAGTTGGAGTCAATTGACAGTCACCACCCAAGGGAATTTGTGCTCTGGGCAAACCATTATCCTACTGAGGTGACCATGTGGAACTGCACAAGGAGGGTGGAACTGTGCTTTACATGCTGTTAGCATAGTTGTTAAAAGATTGTTGGATTCTGCTTCCCTTCAGAAGCCTTGAGTTGCCTGAATGTGTTTACCTAAAGGGAAGGAGCGTGAAGCTCCTTTTGCTTGTCAGCAAGGAAATGAGGACTGAAAAATACACAGAAATATTGGCTTCAGTTCGAAACCACAACTTTTTTGTACTGTATTCAAAAACCTGCCAAGGCTGATTATTGCCCATTCTTTATAAAGCTCAGTCAAAAATAAATGAATAAATAAATAAATAAAGCCCCATGCTTTGTATTCATAAATCAGCAATAAATCCCTAAATCTGGGCATTCTGTTATCACTATCTGTCTTGTATATAGCTACTTTAAAGTTGTGGGGGATGTTAAGTAACATAATTCGGAAGCATAGATGAAATAATGCCTGCTGCAACCTGGAACACCAGAATTAAGACTTGTCATTCCATGTCAGTCATCAAAATGAGAACATATGTCCAGAATGTACTTCGCATATATGACAGTGATGTACATGCAAAACATTCAGGTTATAGTCTCCTGACTTTTTGTAGCCTTGACCATTTATGCAGCAGCTTCCAACTGTTCTAATGCTAATTCCTAAGCAAATTTCAGCAACTGACACCAAAGCAAAATTCTGCAGCTATGCAGATTTTTCACCAGTACTCCATCAGCGTGACAGAGAGTTTTTCTTTTAGAAAGAAACAGGGTTGATAAAAACTAAACTGATTTTACAGGTTTATGCCTCTGTTCATCCTTAGTACTGCAAATATTTAAACATTTAAATAAATTTCAGTCATATCATACAGAAAAAGGAAGTTAAAGATATACATAAATATTTCCAGGACCGGAGTCATGGCATGTGGATGCAAGTTGGAAGCAGAAGGAGGAAGTTAAGCTGGTTTTTCCATACCAGGATTCTGCTGTATGTTAGTATTATAGCGTGTTTTGTTGGGCTGCACAAGACTAGCAGCTTTACCCAGCTTCCACAGCAAGCCATCCAAAGGTTTAGAACAGAAAGAAAGCTTCACCTCCACGTTGCCTTGCTTTTGTCAATTAATATTAGTAGTATGTGAACTTTAAAAACTATATTCAATATATTTCAGGCTTAGGTTTTCTTCTGCCTGAGTGACACCTGGAAAGCAGCATGGCCTTGGCCTTGGAGAATACACTTAGAGTGTGAGCACATCAGAGAACTCTGTGAGCACCATGTGAGGGTTCTCCCTGAGCCCACTGGAAGTGCTTTTCCTTCAGACAAAATGCATTCAAACAACACTGGGAAAAGAAAATGTGTGTTACTTATTGCAAGTATTTCTTAATTGCCATTGTTCAGTTTGCAAAACATTTACTCAGTGGGCATAATCCCAGAAACTGTTTAACAAAGTCCACTGAATGACACCTCTGTGTGTTCCAGCATTCTCCATTTAGCATCTCACTTGTATTTCCTTATCTCCTGGGCAACTACGAAGTTTTAAGCAAAAAGTTATTGACAAAGGCTTGAGGAAAATAAGACTTTTTCTTCCACTAGCATTTTTTACTGCTTTTTTAATCTCAACTGGTTAATTTTTTTCCTCACTGTATAAAATCCAAAATACTTCATACGTTTGAAGTTGTTTGTTCCATTTTGTGTTTTACATAAAGACAAATCGGTTCATCACAGCAACTTCAGGAGAATGACCCCAAGTGACACCAGCTGGCCTCGGCAGTGACTGGCCCAGTGCCACACCGAGAAGAGCCAGAGGCAGCCAGCAGCACACCAGGAGACCTCAGGGGGCAGGAATGTTTTTTAGCATTTCCTCTTGAAGCAGCTTTCATCAGCTTCGTTAGTGCTGCCCTGAGAGGGAAGGTGGGGGGACTCTAGCTTCAGAAAGGAGCCACTAAGGAAAAAGAACTGACCAAACCATTTAAGCCTTCCTTCTCTTACCTAAAGTCTGCCTCTCCCCATCATCCCCAGGCAGCAGCTGTGCTGAAGACAGAGACAGAGGCAGGTTGAGGTGCAGCACAGCAGGAGTTAAAATGGCGCCCGGGCTGTGGATGGGTGCTCCCCTCAGCTGGCACCACACAGGCCATGCGCACCCTTTTCTCTCATGTTCCAGTAACCCTGCACAGCCTACACAGAGATGCTGGTCTTCGCTGGCATGAGAAATTTGGCTTAATTCATAGTCATGCCTCCCAGCAGCTCTGACTGACATGGAAATAGTATGGAAAGGGAGATGGATGCAGCAGGCATTGCTTTGTGTGACAACACGCAAAATGAGCAGGAGACATACCTCAGGAGTATTTCCTTTCCTACTTTCTACCATTGTGGAGCTTCTTCTTTTTCAATCCTACAGAAGAGACAGTCTCTGAATAAAGGCTGTGAGAGGAAAGCAGCTGGGAAAAGGTAAGGTCCATTCTGGGGTGTGTAGCTGGTAATGGCTGTCACAAACCTGTGGCGCTGAGGAGGCTGTCTGTGGGATCCTGCACAGACAGGCTTACTTGTGTAAAAATGCACAAATACTCGAGTACACTGAAAAATATATGTCTATATATTGGAGGATTCAACCAACTTGAGGGAAAAAAAAGAAAAAAAAAAAAAGTAACAAAATATTTAATTTAACAGCAAAATTCTTCAGAGTCTGAAAGGAGAGGCCTGTCAGAACTGGTTGCTGGGGAGCCTCGTTTCCCCTGGTACTTATTGTTCTTAAAATAATCACAAACAAATAAATCATAACATACAAACAAAACCTTTGGGCATTTTCAGAACTGTTCTGAACTGAATCTGAGTTCTGTACAGCTGTTTTTTTCCATTTCGTTTTTCAGTTCTGCTAGAGGCTAAAAAGCTCATTCAAAGACTCTATGAGGAAACCCAAGGAAATGCTCTTGATTTCACCAGATTTTATAAGCCAATTTTTGAAATCGCGCTGAATTTAAGACAGTTGGAAATAAGTTCCAGAAGACAATTTTTAAGTTTTTTTTACATTTGTACTTATAAAGCTATGAGACAAAAGGATCTCAGTATTCACATGCTATTAGTAAATGATATCAGCACTCCAAGTCATATCGTCTTTTAAGACCTCCATTTTAGTGGTAAGTTGTGATTTTGAGAGCTTGTCAATTTGGGTCCATCCACAACAATTGCAGTAGTTTTAGGCTTCTACTTTGAAGCATTGATTTCTGATTACTACTTATTTAGTGTCACACTAGTGCTCTGTAGCACATCAAAGAGCAGAAGGAATTAACTCACTTGGAGCAATTCCACTGCTCTACTTAGAAAGCATCCTGGGCAGATGATAACCTCTTTCTAATAGTTCATGGTAAAAAGTAGTTGTAACTACTTAATTTCTTTCCAATATGATTCACGTTCCACATGATCCAGAAAAACAAAATAAAGCAAAACAAAACAAAGCCAACCTGTCCAAGGCTTTGATTATTAAGACAAAAATTACCAAATATGGTAAAAAATTATTTCAGTTAATATAGTTAAGGCTCACGTAGTATCACACTGAAAAAGAAAGGAATTTTCAAATAAAAATAAATAAGAGGAAGCAAAAAGAAAGCAGTAGCTTCTTTAAGACTGATATTAAGATTCTAAATTGTGCAGTATTTTATATCAAATATGCTTGCAGGCACACAGTGGCATTCATGCATGTCTGAGTGTCCATTTCACTTTTTCCTCCAAAGCCCTCTTTTTTTATCAAGTCAAATAATACTGCACTGGGTAACCAGAAAATAAGACGTGAAATACAGTCTGTTCAATTGCAGCTACTGCATGACCAGTAATTATGCCAGTATCTTTGAAGATGAAGAGTATTCACCTGTGAGCTTCCAAGTTGGCTAGTTTCTAAGCTTATCTTGCCTCTCCTGCTTGCACTGCATACTTGGGATGTGTACTTGTTTGGTTAAATTGTCACATTAAGACAATTAATACTGATGTTGTCAGTTTTCCTGCTGTCCCGTTTTATTTTACAGGCATTAGGATATTGGATAACATTTTATTATTATGCTGAGATAATTATTCCTGAAAATTTCTTGTTATGGATTGTTCCCTACTGCATCTCAGTGATAGCATGTGGCCACAGAAAGTTAGTTGGTCATTTATACTCAGCTGAGTAAAAATTCCTGAAGGAAAATGGTGAAGTAAGGATCCGTAGGATGATAAATCACCACATTTCCCACGGTGACTGCTTACATTTCCAGTCCAATAACCATTTCTTAGGCTGTTCATTCCTGTGTTATTTATTTGCTGTATGCAGCAGTCTGATATACACCGTGAATCTGTTCAGACTCAGAAATCTATACCGAATTGTACAACTGAAGTACGAAAGAAAACATCTCACTTCTATTTTCTAGCACTAAAATAATTACTGACATTCTTCTTAGCCTCTGTTTTAAGTCCAGTTGGAAAAGAGGGCAAAACAGAAAATAGCACTGATTTTTGTTAAGCTAAATTAGTACTGCAGTCCAGCCCTCTGCTCCTAGCAGCATCAAGCATCAGAAATTTCAAAGGACGCTTCCTCACAATTCCATTTCCAAAAGCAGAAACATACTTGTTCCAAAACTGACTGCAGCCAAGAAGGTACCATTTCTAATATTTACCACACTAGAAAAAGTGGAATTCATTTAATATCATTTTTTATGATTAAAACTATTTGTAGAGTAGAACATTTATAGAGCAACACACAAGCTACGAATTCAATGATCCCAGAAAGTTCAGTTGTTTTGGGTAATACAGGAAAAGCTGTATAGCAAAATAATCTGTGCATGTAGGTGTTTCGAGCATTAGTTTTTTGGATCAAAGCTATGGAAAGAAGAAAAAAAAAAAAAAAAAAAGCATACAAAAGTACAAATTCATAAATTCATAACCTAAAATTGCTGCAGATTAAATATTTTACTTTGGAGGAGCAACAAAATAAAAATTATGACAACTGCTTTAGCCTAAACGTGTAAGCCTGGAGAGTTACTTCCTATAGGTTTGAGTGACTTAAATAGATATGAAAGTACTAGTTATCTGAAGGCAAGACAAGGATATGTGTATAGGTATGTGTCAAGATAAGTCTGTGTCAATTGAGAAGCGCAGGAGAATTGTTCAGCACTGCAGAATAACTGAATAAAGTCTCCAACACTATAATAGCTTCTGGAATTTCCAGTAGTATAATTTGTGTCCTGTATTTGGGTGAAGGAGGAAGAAATATTTTGAAGTCAATTTAATGCATGTGCCAGGTGCTTGGATTAGCAGCTCTCAAGAATGAAATCTAAAGCACAGAGCGGCATCGCTGTCCTATACATTCTATCTCATTCTGAAGGTTATGCTTTCTTAAGAGACAAGAGAATAATTTAGTCTCTATGTTCATTCAGCTCCTGGCTCAAAGCCCACGGGACTGGGGAGAGAAAATTCACCGATTCCAGTGGGCTTTGGTGTCAGCCTTCTGCCATTTGACCCAGTCCTGCAAACCATTCCTCTGGTGAATAATTCTGAGTCAGATGTTCTAGGAGTACGCAATTTGACTTCTTTTTTGAGACCAGAAGTGAACAAAAATGCTGCATCTAGCTGTGGGCATGCATCCACTAGGAAGAACCCAAGCACATTTCACTTCTGACAAATGAAAACTCATGTTTGCCTTGCATACTCTTAAATCTTGTCTGAAATTATTCCTTACTTTTCTTCCCGGTACAGAACTGCCCATTCAACGTGTTTACTTTCTAAATGCAAGGGACAGATACTGTTATGTTGTGAAAAACCTTGGAATGGCAAATGCAACTGCTCAAATGAATCAGAGCACTGTGTGCAGGACTATCTCCAGACAAACAATAGCACTGTTAAAAAATGAAACCTTGATATCATTAATCATCGAGGAGATGCAAAATTCCCCTTTAATCAGTTAATTTAATTTTACCATTTACTCCACTGGTGATTGTTTTTCATCAGCAGCATTTAATTCATTTATTTTGCTAATCAGATAAGCAAAGCAACACATGGACAATAATTTAGATTAGAAATATGTTTGTGCACATTAAAGTGGTGCAGAAGGAATCCAACTGACTAAAGAATGCAGTGATTTACAAAAGAATAATTGTCACGAGTAAGTTCTCTCAGTGCCCTAAGCACCACCCTAAATCTTTACTGATTTTAATAATTAATGGTCGTAATATTTTCTTGCAGACAACACAGGGAAACCACCTTATGGCTGCGATACGAATAATAACTTTTCTATATTTACTTCTTTTCTGCAGTAATAAATGCACATAAGGCTCGGTTTAAGAATTTCACAGCATACTTAAATTTCTGATCAAGCTGATTTGAATTAAGTCCTCCGTGCTAACCTTTTTCAACAGAACTTTACAACAGACTATAAAACTGTTATTTAAACAATACTTCCCATAATTGCCACCAATAAATGATACCCTTTTATTGCCGTTAGAACACTCTTGGTTACCAGTTTCCAGAGATCGCTGCAGTAATCTGTATGTGACTTTGTCTTACATTGTTAGTAATTGTATGGTTTTCTTTTCCGAATGCAGAAACTGGAAGAGTTTAAGAAAACATGCAAAATGCTGAAGATACACGTAAGTGAAATATTTAATGTCCATCATTCATAAAAGTTACATTGTTTACATAGGGTTCATTATTATATAATAAAAATGTCATCTTAATGAAAGATTTTCTGGCAAGTTTTTATATGTTAATTTGTTTAACATACGCTTTGGCTATACAGCTAAATAGGAATATATTTTTAAAAAATCTTTCTGCAAATAGTTGCTTAACACTTACAAAACCTCATTCCTAATAATCGGTTACTGTCACACTTGCTTGTCGGCTCATAAAAATCATCCTTGTTTTAGACTGGGAATCTCAGGAGCAACTATTCGTAACGTGCTTGCTCGTTGCATAGTGACCTTGTAAACAGCTCAGGGATCCACAAATTATATCCATGTATTCTAAAAGTCACTGAGAGTTTTACATACTGCTTATGTTTTCGTATACTGATGAAGAATTTGGGGGTTGTTTTACTGCTGATGCTGATGGGATTTTATTTATCAAGACATGTCAGTTTTATACAGCAGGATAAAAAAATAAAAGGTAAACACTAAAGGAAATGCTTTTCGCTGTGTAACAGTATTGCTACCTCATTCTTTTTGATTTTATATACGTAACACGTTGGAACTGTGCTGTACTGCTTCTTTTCAAAAGAAAAGTTTAAATTAGCTGGAACAATTAGCTAAATGCTTACATAAAGTTAACTATGTTTGCATCAAATAAAATGTTTATTAATGAAAGCTATTATACAAGAAACATCAAGGAGAAATTCATCATACAGAAATGTACACTATATGTGACAGATGGAAAAGTGCATGCAGAGTTGTCTCACTTAAAAATAAAATTAAAAAAAAAAAAAGGTTTCAGAAACAATAGTACTAAAGTTACTGGGTTTTGATTCCTATGATTTGGAATGAGTGAAAAGTTCTCTCTGAATTTACAAAAATCCATTTAACAGATATGACTAGTACACATTAGCAAGCAAGTGGAATGAATGCACTCAGATTTTATTTTACAAGTACTTGTGCTTGACAAATGTGATATTTTTAAAGAAAAGTTTTCTTCGAATATGGGCTGGGTAGATTGCTGCCAGGTTGCTCTGGTTTTATACATAGTTTCTCTAAATTTGTTTTTAATACCACACAATTTGTTGAAGCCTCCGGTTCTGTTAATTAGACACCATAAAATAACATATGTTTTGTTAACATTCAGGAAATGACATCAAGTCTTTTATTTTTATTTTTTGGCTCGATAGATTTTTAAATGTATGATTATCATAACCTAATATTGTCTTTGTCTTCACTGCAGTGGATTTCCGATCAAACTTTTCCCCTTCTTTTAATACTTTAGGGAATTTTCAAACGTCGGGATGTTTGGCTGTAATGCCCCATGATTTGTTCTCCCTGTAAGAAATCATAGTGACAATTTATTAAACTACAGAGCAACCTGGCTTCTCGGGGTCTGCAATTCTAGCTTGTGTTCAAATACACCTAGCATTAAATCTTGCTTCATTTCATCATATTATTTAGGTTATATTTGTCATGCAATTACTTTAGCTGCTAGCTCTCTGACTTCTTTAGAAGCCTACAATGGGGTTTCCATATCAAATCAGTGGGGCATTACTTGTCACGTTCAAAAAGGGGGCTAAGAGGCTAACATCTAAATCGCACCAGCAGTAGCACATATATTGAATAGGAAGAAATTGAAAACCTAAGAAGGAGCCGTATTTTAGAATATTTTAAAGGCCGTGTTTCCATGTTTAATACCAATTGTTCGCAGGTACCGTAAAAGCAAAGAGACACTCCGGAACACGTAGGTTTAAATTGAAAAATAATAATAAAAACTGATGGGAAATAATACTCCTTAGATTCAAAATGGTTTATTCACACAAATTTAATAGGATATATCACAATTGTTTGGTCCATAAATATTTAGGGGAAATAGTTTCTATACAATGCATTTATCAATAAACAAAGAAACATGGACAATTTTGCTAGACCACTTACTGTACTATAAACACAAAGCTCAATATATAAGATTATTGGATTTATCAACTATATCTGAAAGAGTGCACAACTGCTTTCTATGACATGTTTGTCCCCTCTAACAGGATACACCATAAAAAGAGTTTCAGAAATAAGAGGTAAAACAGTACAAAACTAGTGAGGTGTCAAAAGGGCTTAAAACAGTTAATTTAACAAACAACACATATATCCTGATTTTTCACAAACTTACTCCCAAGGTATATCATAAGGCACATAGTAGAACTGAGTTTTAATTAGTCTACTTAATAAAGTAGATCTCTAGTACCATATATTGTTCTGTCAAAGAACAAAATTTATAAGTATCAATATTTTTACCTGTAAAAGTGTATTAATAAAGATCTCAGCCTTACCAAGGTTGTTTGGTCTGGTTAGTGGTAAATGCCCATAAGATAATAGAAATAGGAAAAGTCAAGATTTAATATCCGTAGAAGATGATAACCATACTTGCTAAATATATAATGGCAAACACACCTTTCTTCTATTACAGTGTTAACATCTCTTCCATCATCTTTTTTTTTTTTAAAAATAAGCTACTTTTCTGTGCTAATTTTCTAAAAACCCTGAGCAAAAATTACAATAATGCACTTTAATGTGGGCAGTGAACTGTCAATATGTAACCACACATTTATACAGCCAAAAAGGACACCTTTAAAATATATTAAATAGCCACTTTGACCACCAAAAAAAAGATATTTGATGGTGTCTAAAAAGTGGGGTATATGTGCAAAGTTATTCTTAACAATCCACTAAGAGCAAGACATAGATCTTGACTGGTTTTTGTTCAGTTTTGTTTCTGAGACTCTCCACAATCTAATTGATGTTCAACTACAATAAAAGGATACAAATGAACATTCACCACTGCCCAGACCATTCAGACTTTTAGCTTAAATAAAATTAAAAAAAAAAAAAAAAAAAAAAAAAGTTTGCTATTGTAAACTAAGAAATGTATTGAGATCAGCATCCACAAGGCTTCTGAGTTTATCTGCTTTAAAATTATCCGCTGCCAATTCCCAATTTTCAAGAATTTTTGCTAACATTTTCTCCTCTTATACAAAGGTTAAAAAAAAAAAAAAAAAAAAAAAAAAAAAAAAGAGTATGTTAAAGATAGCAAGGAACTAAAGATGTTGTGTGTTAAACAAAGAGTCCGATACAATCTCAGGAAACAGCTACAGTAAATTCAAAATAGCAATGAATAAATGGTACTAAGATCATGTTCCTTAAACATCTTAACAAATTATATTTTGCTTATTTCCATTTCCCTGAAAAACTGTGATTTATCAAAAGCTTCTCTTAACAGCGCACGTGCTTGTGCAACGTTGGAAATCACTTTTGTGCTCACTAAAGTAGCTGGATGACCTCGTTTGCTTTAGTAGTACGGCATGGAGGCCGAATAGCAAACTGCCCTCATTTGTTTGGGTTTTTTTTGTTTAATTCTGAATCTGTGCCGTTTGACTGCAGAGCAGAATGAAAATCCCTCCCTGCGCAATGTGTCAGATCAGAGGGACTCCCACCTGGAGCTGTTGCTCTGCTCTAACATACCCTTACAGCAGCGAGCTCATTCTGGAGAGCGTTTCCCACCCTTGCCCTCTGTAACTTGCAGAGATGAGCTCAGGGACCCACAGCCTCGGCTGTGCTCCATGGGCCCCACTCCAGGCCCCCACCAGGTGCAGCCCTCGGTGTGGGCTGGGTACAGGGCTGTGAGGCAGCACTCAGCCCCGCGGGGCTCCCAGAGTGCCCATGGGGGTGGGGTTGGCCTTGGCACTAACGCGTTACAAAGAAGCACTGGGACTGGCAGTCTGACTACGTCAACCATTTAATCCATGTTGTATTTATTTGTCTACATTTAAAAAATAAATCGTACAAAACTTTTAGATGTGTTATAAAAATAAAAGGAAATCTTGGGTTCTGGAAGTGAACATACAATCGTGAAAGCAGCATTCTTTTGTCTATAATTATACTGACTTTTATCTGGTTATCAGGGAGGGAAAAGAAACTTCTGGGCTTTGTAGTAGTAGTGGTAATCGTGGTTTTTTTTTCAAGATTGTGGAAATAAGTAACATACAATTTTAAGAGGCACTTATTAGAATGATTCAGAACTTCAGTTGTCTGATGAATTAAAAAAATTTGAGTACAATTTATCAACAATAAATGTTCGTTTATTATAGCAACATATTACTTCAAACTCATTTGCCAAGTGGCTGCAGATGCTACACATCAAGCTGTTTATTTTCCCAAATATTTTGTGGGTTTGTTTTTTGTTTAAAAAAAAAAAAAGGCTTGAAAATAATCAAAATAATAATAATAATTATAATAATTATAATAATAAAGAAGAGTAAGAATTAAAAAAACAAAAAAACAAAAAAAAAAAACCAAAAAAACGGCAATGTTAGAAAAGGTTCGTTAAGGTAGTTTGTGAGGGGCTCCCGGGTTCGTGGCTGTCCAAGTTAGAGGTCACTGATGTCACTACAGTGATAGTGGGATTGGTCAGGTCTGTTAAAGTGGTCGCAGTGCCGGGTGGAGTGAGAGCGCCGCTGTCTGCGGAGGGCGGTGCCGGAAGTGAGGTGCCGTCCGCTTTATCGACACCCCCATTCTCCTGCCGCAAAAGGTTCCTTCTGAATTTGGCTCTTGCGTTTTGAAACCAAACCTGCAAACCAATCCCAATTGATTTCTTTACCGATGCTTGTTTGTTTGTTTGTTTGTTTGTCTTTGTTCTTGCTTTTACGTCATCTTTTTGATGTTTGATTTGCGTGGCAACGTTGCCCACATCGCTCAACAGCCTGGCTTGCTACTGGTGGTACTTGTTCGCAGGCAGGCCCTGCACAAAGGCCCAGGGCCCAGTGCCAAGCCTTGGGAAATCTGCTCACTCACTTGCCCAACACAGGCGGCTTTTTGCACGGCCTCTGGTGTTTGTTTCAGCTGGGGAGTTTTAGGATCGAGACTCAAAGATGAAGGCAAAGGGTGAATGAGCAGATTTTAGCTGAGGCTTAAAGTTTATCTAAACCGTTTTAAAAGGCTGACAAGGAAGGAGGGGAAATTACACCGTCCCTGTCATGCAGCTTGTTGGTGTCGGTTACCTAGTCTTTCTTTTCTACAGGGTTCACTGAAAGTGTTTCAGGTGATTTGTAACACAGACAAGCAATCACTGCTAATAGATTCTCTTTGTCCCTAGATGGCTGCCCTTCTCTGCACACACTGTACAACACATACCTCACTTTAACTTCTCTGAGCTAGCACACACCATTATGCAGATTTTGTTAATGTCATTTGCTGGGCTCTTTCACAGGGAAATAACTTTGCTATGGAGGCCCTTGGTAATAACAGGGAACAGCTGGTCCTGGAAAATCGTACTGGTCAAAGTTTGCCTCCTGTAAATTGAGGATCTGCTCGCTGAGGGGCCACGTTAACTGCCTCACAGGAGCCCAAGGGCTTCACCCAGTACGTGTAAAATGAGTAGATTTGCTACCTCTGTCCTTAATAAGGTCAGCACAAAGAGACTACAGATCCCAGAATATCTCCCAGGTTGTAGACTCTGGAGACAATTTCCTCATCTTGAAGATGCAACTACTTATAAATCACATTTCAGTATTTGGCTGCCTTCAGGTATACATTTGGCACTCCTGTCATGTAATACCATACCCCTCTCACACCCACTAGGGACACAGCTAGCAAAAGTATTTATATATTGCTCTCGTTACACATATGGGAAATGCTATTGACTGGCAGCAGTAGGGGAAAATTCTGTCAAGCCTGTGATGGTGGTTTCTTACCTGCAGAACTCTCTTGGTCAGGCCTGTTTTCTGGGCAAGCTGCTTGAGGTCCTTGGCATCTGGGTTGTGGTTGATAGCAAAGTAGGACTTCATGGTACGAAGCTGGTGGTGTTTGAAGGAGGTGCGCATGCGCTTTGTCTTCTGGGATGGGGGATAAGGCTGCTGGTCTCTGTCCATGTGATCTGCCTCGTTCTCATTACAACCTGTTCGATAAAGCGAGAAGTGAGTTAGTGGCTGCGCCTCATGTATATGATAAAGGAATCTAGGCAATAATCATGGCTAACGTACTATTTGGGGGGAAGGAAGCAAGCTAGAGAGCAAGAGAGGGAAGAAGAGCTAACATGGGGCAAGACTAAGTATGGATGTGATAATTATATGAGACAAAAAAGAACTAGAAGATGACCTTTTCTTATACTTAAAACATGCTATGTCCCCTAGGCCTTTACCTACTAAGGGCAGGCATAGAAAGTTATCTCTACTTTGGCATTTATTTTCAAACAACTCTTTTCCCTGTGGTGATGGTTTTGCTTTGGGCATCCAAAGAGTCATTTGAAATCTCATTCAGATTTTGAAATCTCACTCATTGAAACACTCTTAGCTTGAGAGAAGAATAAAGGTCAAGCCAGCATTCTGAATGTTCCTAAGCCTTCCTCCAAATCACAAGAACCTTTAAAAAAGATGTACAGCAGGAAAGTTTGTTATGACAGTTGATCAGGAAAGCAGAAAATCTGGACTTCTTTGCTTTTAAAATAAATGCTTTTGGACTCTGCCTGAGATTTTTAAGTGTACTGCTTGGAAACTTTTCCTCTGTAAAGCATCTCTAGAAAGTAGTTGGTCAAGGCTTGATTCAGGCCATTCATCTCAGTCCCAGCCAGCAGCAGCTCTTAGCTGGTACTGATTAAAGAGATTTCTGCAAGCAACAAAATAAATAGTGGCTCAGCTTTCCCTGATTTCTCTGATTTCAGATTTCCAAAGCATCTGTGAAAGATTATTTTGTTCCAGATTACACTTGTATGAGTGTGACTTGTACCCTAGTGTGGCAGCAGTTCATGGACTTGTAACATCACCACTTAGCACTGGGGAATGAGATGACAATATTGGGAAAAAAAAGAAGAACAAGAAAAAGGCCTGTATTTTTCTCTTTGGCTTAAAAACAACTGGATTACTTTCAGGATACCATTTTGTAACGATAGCTCACTTAAACAGAAGAAAATTGAACACATAATCATAGCAAGGAGTACTAATGACTGAACAGCTAATTGAAAAGATTTCAGAATGCGCAAACTAGACCAAGTTTCATTAGTTGATCATTTGAATTTATGAACAGTTCTTGGATCCCAGATAGTGGATGATTTACTAGGCCAAGCTGATCTGGATTTCTCAATAAAGAGAGGAGAGAAAGAAAGAGAAAGCAGACAATAGAGAGACTGATGTTGACAGAGCTAAAAGCAGAGGCAAAACAACTTGAAACCAAGAGAAAATAGAAAGCTTCTTGAAGGTGTTTTCTCTTTTGAATTATAACACAAGTCAACGTGAACAGACACTGTTAAGACAACACTGACAGAAAATCGGGTGAATATTTAATTATAGTTAGATTTGTTTCTAGTCTTGGTAAGAAGTATATCTGCACTTTCAAACAAAGCAAAGTGACACTTCAGAAAGCACCAGGAGTTTAACTTAAAAACAATTTCAGGCTAGATTGGGATTGTATTTACTCCTTGTTTTCACAAGCAGTCACACTGCCTTCAGTCAAATTGTGTGGGCAGTAACTCATCAGCTGCCATAAAGCAAATCACCAGAATTCAACCTTCCAGTTTTCCATCAGACAGTTGTGAGCTGCTTGTGTTTCCTTTTCTTGGATCATTCAGGTGTCCAACAGCAAAGCAAACTTCCTCACACTCCTCTGTCCTGCTCTTTTTGTTCTGTTTTGTTTTTCCATCTCTGATCTACTTAGTTTGGACTTTTATTTTCAAGAGAAAGCAAGAACGGGGCTCAGAGCATTCTCAGACAAGCCCTGTTCATACAGTGATCAGATCCATCTCAGTTTTACACGGCTGAAACAGCACTGTGTAGTTTTGCCACATCATGCTGCAGAACTTTATGCCATCGCCAGGAGAACCAGGAGAAAGCAGAGAGTTAGGCGAGATATTGTTGCTTATTTCACTGCAATGGGATCAGGGAGTTGCTAATTTAATTTTGCTTTGGAAAGAGCTAGGACTCTTTGCTTTCTACTGCCAAGAATTTTTCAAGAGAACTCTTCTTAGTTATTCATGCACACATATTTATTACGAAGAAAAGTAAGCAGCTCTTTGAGCAACAGCTGTGTAAAATATTTTCCAAGGTAAATCTTCTTCGCCATCTCATTTCTATATCCTGTGAGCTGTAAGTCAACACAGTTGCCTCGATATATATTAATTCTATGATATAAGAGGTAATATAGAGAAAGCTTTGAATGTTTTAAGTACTTTTGAATAGTTTCTTCCATTTTTTCACATTAATTGCAGACAGTTCACAAGTGCGAATGGCTTTAGCTCACAACATTTTGAGTTATTTATTGTTGTGTTTCCACTTTACAGCTGAGAAGCAGAAATCAAACTGCTAAACAACATGCAAAATAGAAAAGCTGTTGTAGATGCGGCAGCAGAAGCCCGTTTCCCACCCTGGCCCCATGCTTGGCTTCTCCAGAACAAAACTCATGCACAGGTCTGAGCCTGATACTGGGGCTGTTTTTGAATACATGGATTTTTGTGCACAGCTCAGTGGGGCTGTTGGCGTAATCAGGGTCAGCTGCACCGGTTGGCTTCAGAAGCCTGATTTGTTTCTGTACCAGCCTGCCATACCAACAGAGCCAGCTTCATCAGGCCAGTTCTACCTCACTTTCCCAGGGGAGGAAAGTGCTCTGTTCCCAAGAAGCAGGGAGCTGTAGGAGCATGAACCAAGTCTGCTGGCATGGAGCACATGGTGCAGGACAGATACGTGATGGGGGCTGCAGGGCATGAGGTTGTGTGGGACTGTGTGGGCATGCAGCAGGATGGTACCCCTGGGAGATGGGATGTGCGAGGACAGCAGCCGGAGTACAGGGCAAGAGATGGGAAACGCATGTAGGAAATGGCTGATAGTTGCTGAGTAACTTTTTTCTCTCTCCTCTTTTGAGAAATAGTTTCATCTACTGCAATTCATTTCATAACTGTCAGAGGCTTGTTTTCCTCCCCTTGGATCTGCAGCACAGCAGGTCAATGGACTGGACTCGTTCACACCGGATGCGTGCTTTGGCTGCAGGCTGTATTTTCTCGAGACTGTGTGTCAACACTGGACACTGCTAGATAATGCTTAAAGCAAAAAGTACAGCCCAACCAGATCAAATTCCTCAGTAGTCTACATGAAGTGTAAGGCATCCAATTAGAGTAGTCTTCTCTGTTCGTTTGTTCTAAATTATGTGAGATCTCGATGAAATAGGCTATGTTTTCATATTGGGCAGTGAGTTTTAATCTCTCTTTGCAGTCGGTGAATCTTCCAACCCCCATGGTTGCAATGAAGCAGATTTTCGGGACTCACACCCAAAAACTATGATGGGGTTCACAAGTCATGTCTCTGCCAAGTACTTAAGGGGGGTATTCTTGTACCCACAACTTTTCTAATCCTAATTCTAATGGTAACTTGTCCTTAGAAATCTTTCTGCTCGGGGACCTGGGGAATTCGGATGGCCAAGTGAGAGTTCGAGAGAGCAGGCAGATGGGGACCCCCCTGCCAGGGGCCAGCACTGAATGAACAGGGGCTGTGCCACAGGTTCGCTTTTCTTTAGCAGCTTTCAGGACTGATTGAAAACCGCTCCGCAGCCAGGGATTCCAATGTCATCTTCAATTAACAAGGAACAATTAGCGCAGTGATTACCCCAGCTCCAAGGTCTACGCATCAGAGGAGATGAAATAGCCTCGCGCATCCACCCCGTTCCCAGCCGCGGCCCGTCTCACAGCAGCCCCAGAGGACGTGCCGGGGAGGACTGCGGGCTGCGCGGGGGGAGCCGAGGGCTGCTCACGGATCTCCGAGCAGCGGCCCGAACTGGGGCGGAGGGAGGGGGCTGAGGCGGGTGCTGAGCTCCCTCGGTCGCCTCGCCTGGGGCAGCCGCTGCCCGCTCCCAGCCCGCCGCCCCTCCCGGGGGCTGCCCTTCCGCCCCAAGCTTTTGGGGAGGCGGGGGCTTTCTGTTCGGATTTGTCCTCGCTACTTTCGGCTTCCGTCTAACGAAACTCTTAAAGCGCCTGGTAGCGCGTAAAGCTCTTCCCTCCAGCCCCAGGCACGGCCTGGGTACTGAAGCGGCCGGAGTTAAGATTGTACTCAATAGAGTACAACACTTGTTTGTTTCCTACCGTTAAGAGAGCAGAAACCGTTCCTGTTAATTACATTTGTTAAGGCTTAGTTACAGGGAACAACGTTTATTCGTTGGCCTCTCGAGCAGTTTGATCGTTTAAGTGCCAGTAAACCGGGATTGTTTAGCCTGGAGAGTTCAGTGCTATGAATCGGAGAGCTGCACTGACTGCCTGCACATTTTTCTGTACATTTTTTGCTCTGAAATTATTTTTTTGCTGAGCCTTTTGGACACTTATAATTTAAAATCTAAATGATGAAGAATTTTCGTTAATGAAATACAAATAATGGCAACTGCATCTCCGAGGTTTCTGTAGAGAAAGAACGGTGTGGTGTTTCTCTGCTTTTTCTGTTCTTTTTGTCTTTACCCTGGGAAGCGGCTAAGTTTGGGTGTTTGACATTAATGGGCACAGACAGCCTTTGAGGAGGGCTGCTGTTAGCTTTCCTACAAACGCTCCAGCCCTCAGAGGGCTGTTGGTGTGATTTGCCAATGGTTACGCGAGCCGGGGCCCGCCTGAGCTCCCCTCGCACCGCCCGGCCCAGGGGAAGCCCGAGAGTGCTCCGTGCCGAGGGGGGGGAGGCCGGGTGCGTTGCCCACCTGAGTTGTAGTTGACGATGTCCACTCCCAGGGCAGGACTTTTTCGTTTCCTGGGCCTCCCCTTCTGCACGGTGCCCGTGCCGTTGAAGTAGGGCAGGGCCAGCCCTCCGCTCTTGGCTGCCAACTCGGTGTAGCTCAGTTGAGGCGGGTATTCTCCTTGCAAAAGAGACTCGAAGTGGGCCCTGCAGTAAACCAGGTTGTCCTTCATGCCAAAGTGATCGCCCGTGGTCAGAGTCTTGTTGCAGGTGGTGCAGGTGAAGCAGCTCAAGTGATAAACCGACTCCCTGGCTCTCATGACCATTTCAGAGGCTGAGATCCCAAGGTGGCAGCGGGCACATCTCTGCACGGAGAACCTTCTGAGGGAAACGAACGGTTGGCATCAACTAGAAGGGTCAAGGAACACCTCGCCCCGGCGCTGTCCGCCTCGTTCCTGCCGCGGGAGGTCGGCGAGGAGTTCGAGGCCGCGCGCGTCCCTCCCCGCCCCGGGACGGCTCCCGCAGTCCCCCGGCACCGCGGCCGTCGGGCAAACGCCTTGCGTTTTCCGCCCGGTTGACCTATTCGCTTAAATCGTACGGCGAGCAAAACTCCCCGCCGTGAGCGCGGAGAGAAACGCAGGCGGGGAAAAAACGAGGCGCCCCCCTCCTTTCGGTCATTTAGAGACCAGAAAGGCCGCGGAGGAGAGGAGGCGGGGATCCGAGCCCTGGGGAAGCCGAAACGTTCTTGCAAACGGCGCCCGCTCTGCCCCGGCCGCCGTCGCCTCGGGGCTGGGCGAGGAGCACGGCCCCGCACCGTGCGGGCCCCGCCGCTGCCCGCCGCCCTTGGGCCGCTCCGAGCCGGAGAAACGGAGCGCGGCGGTGGGAGGAAAACTTTCCGCCGGGCTTCGGGCTGCGTTCCTGAGCTCACTCGGAGCGGAGGGAGCCCGAGGCTCGGCTCTTTCGCCCTTTCCCGTGCTCCCACGTGCTCGGCTCTCCCGGCCGCCCGCCCGCTGGATAATCGTGCGGGACTTTTCCGAGGGGACGCGTGAGGGGGTCGCTGGCCGCAAAAAGCTACTTCGGGAGCTTCCCGTGAGGAAGAAAAGAGCGGCTCTGTTCGTAATGCCTGGGGAAGGGACGTGATTTTGAACCCGTGAGAATTGATCGCTGTACCTGTAGTAATCCTCCTTGCAGTAAATACTGCCGTCCTTGGCAAAGCAGGTGAGTTCTGACTCCAAAGCCAGTTTACATTCACAGCACTTAAGACACCTGAGGTGCCATTGTTTGTCAACAGCCAGCAGGTAATATCTGTCTGAGATCTTCCCTCCGCACCCAGCGCACAAAGCAGGCTTCTCGGGGCTCATGGGGGGCATGTTCTGCAAAACAACAGCGCAGGGATCAGGCACGGAGCGGGGCGGCCGTGGGGCTGCACAAAGGGACCCTCCCGGGCCCGGGCCGCCGAGTTCAGCTCACCGGGGTTCAGCTTTCACGTTTGTCTCATCGCTCCGCTCCTAACCAGCTCGTGTCTTTGCAATACGTGAAAGCTGCTGATTAGGCCGCAGCGAGGGGAGGAAAGCCGATTCTTAGGCTTTCTTAAGTTTAAGTCCGTAGTTTCCCCATCACTTTCACATTTTGATATTAGAATGCTCCCGAAGAAAGGCGTTTTCAAGTAGAGAAACACCATTTTGCCACACTAGAAGTTTATGGCAGCGGGTGCACACTTACATCAGTTTTCCGGTAATTTTTGTCCATGCTTAGAACAGCCTAACCCTGTGCTAAGCAAAACCGGGCACTTTAAAGCAGAAATCAAAGAAAGGTGACAGGTGGCGATGCGGAGGGCAGTGCTGGCGGACGCTCAGCGCCCTGCCGGGCGGGGACACGGCCCGGGGTCACCCCCACCGCGAGTGTCTCGGCCCGAAGCAGTGTGGGATCCCGGGCAGCTCCGGGAGCAACGCTCGGGACAAAGGCGTGTGGAGGAACCGCGGCAACAAAAGCTCGGCCGGGAGGCTCCGAGCGGCGCCTGCTGAGAAACGGACGGGGAAAAAATAAAAACAGCCCCGAACTTCTTGCTCTAAAGTCTCAACTGTTTTAAAGTTGCAGCACCGCCTTCATTTTATTTTATTTATTTTTTTAATCTGAAGTGGTTTTCCTCTCTCCCATGTAGAGCAATTCAAAAAAAGCGAGTGGAATTTACATTGCAAATTCTCACAGAACAAAGCGGGAGTTATTTAAGAGAAAGGGGAAGACCCCGCGGCTGTAGCGGCAGGGCGGGCTGCAGGCCGCTGCTCTGCGCGCTGCTCCTCGTGCACGGCGGGCGGAAGCCCCACGAAGTTGGGAAGGATCCCGTTCTCCATCGGCCGTGACATTAATGAAAACATCGAACCCGGCACTAGAAAGGGGAGATGCCGCTAAGCGGAATAACCGGCCGGCGCTGCGTACGGAAAGAGCGGTGCCTCCGTAGCGGTCCCGCACTCGAGACCAAAAATGGATCCGAACAACGAGCGGCCGCGGGTCGCGGGTCCGTCCGAAGGTGCCGGGGGCACGGAGTGCGTGCAGCCCCGCAGCCCCGCAGCCCGCCTGCAGCCCCTCTCCCACGGGCACGGCGGCCGGCCCGGGCTGCTGCTGCAGCGGCTTTACAGACATCCTCGCTGCGATTTTAGACATTGCCCCCTTACTCCAGAGAGCACGCGCGGCAGCAGTTGTGAGACAAACGTCTAACGGAGCCCGGCAGAAGCAGCGCCCTGCGCTACAGCAACAGCGGCGGGGCTGTTCAAGAGGGACAGGGGCAGGGCAGGACGGGGGCGGGCGGCTTCTCCCTTCCCCGAGGTCGGACTGCCCCGTGCGGGCCCACGCTCGCAGGGATCCCCCTCCAGAAGGGCCGGCTGCTTTCTTACCGTTTCTCGGCCGTTCATCTGTCCCCCTTTGGCCAGGCGGGACTCGGTCTTGGATCTCCTCTCCATCTCCTCCATGATTCCTTGGATGTGGCCTCCGGAGATCCCGTGGAAAAGCATGGCTGGGGGACGGAAAGGACAAGTATTTTCTTCTGCTCTGCACCCCACTATTTCCATATACAGACCCCAGAGTCTTTAGATCATCCAAAATGTTTACACCGAGGCGCACGGCACAGGGAAGGAGGTTGCAATAGGAGCTTCTCTTTGCTCAAGCACCGAGGGCTTCCTGAAGGTGTGCGGAAAACAAACAAGGGGAAGAAAACGTAATAATAATTAGTTTGAAAAATCAAAGAAGAAAAGCGAGCTAAAGGATCTGTTACTGTTCTGGAAAGCCGGGGCTCCCGACCGGAGAGACTCGGACCTGGGGCGGCAGAACCGGTCGGGAGAGGATATAGTTTTGAATACAAAGAAAGCAAAAAGAAGTGCTATTTTCAAGCAGTCCCTGGTTGCTTTAAAGTTCCCAGTGCCTGTAGGTTGGATTTGGGACTGCTGCCTTCCGGAGCTCTGTCCAATTTGTTAAGAGACTAAAGCCAGCCCATTTTTGATAATTTAGTAGGAGGAGTTCTCTCCCTTGAGCCGCCACTGATTTTTATTCAGACAACAAAGACCTGTCATACTCCTCTCAACCCCTAGTGATGGGCAAGCAGAGACAAACATCGCAGCCGGGCCTGTGGGTGGGGTGGGCTTTATTACCTCCCCCAAACGCCGAGTCCCGCGAGGCGGCGGCGGGGCCGGGCTCCCCGGGGCCGCTCCGTACAGCGGAGACTCCGCGCGACCGGGATCGGGGCTCTGGGGGCGGCGGGAACTGGGGGGCTCCTCTGGGGTCCCGAACGGGTCCTCGGGCACCGTCCGCCCCGCCGTCGCCGGCAGCGCGGGCCCCGCGAGACCCCCGCCCTCAGCCGAAACGGGACCTCGCCTGCCCCCGTTCCTCGCCGCTCCTGCTGCCAGCGGTCATTGCGCGCAGGGGTCCGGGCGGCGCATTCCTTCCTGGCTAATCTCTCTCCTGCTCCCCCTCCCCTCCTCTCCCCTTTTTCCTACTTACTTTTCACACTACTCTTCCTTGCCTTCCCCTGGAACAGCTGCCGGCTGTTTCCTGACACCTCGATCCCTACCGAAGGATCTTCCTGGCGGCAGCTCTGCGCTCCCCGCTCCCCGGGGGACGCTCCACACCGAGCCCCAGCGCGGCCGCTGGAAGGAGTGCCCCAGCCCCCACTTCCTCTGCAAAGCATCCCGGAGCCATCCTCGGGGGCTCCTCTAGTCACCTCTTCCATGTAACCCAAGATCCAGGCTGCCGGTTTCCTCCCTTCTCTTTCCCCTTAAGTAGCTAAAATTAATGTTATTTGCAGATTGAATGTTGCTACATTCCTCCGAGTGCCAGAATACAGCTCATAAAACACAATTTCACACAAAGATGAAGTCAATCAAGTGAAATAAGCCGGGATTTTTTTTCTCTGTTGGCACACTAGACCCCGGACAGCAGGGCTGCTATTTACTGTAAGTAATGTAATTAGCCCTTTTGGATGGAAATCAATGCGTTGTATGTGCGTGTGTGTTTTAAGAAGAGTAATAGCTATAAAATCGACGAAGCTCAAAGGGGTGAGGGAATCTCCCTTAAAACGGGCAGAAACCCCCACCAACAGTGGAGTCCTGCAGAGCAGTCCCGGTTCAAGATGAAAAGGGGAACAAAAAAAAAAAAAAAAAAAGGAAAAGAAAGAGAAAAAAAAAAAAAACTGTGGAGGGGGAAGGAGGAGGAGGGAGAGATGGGCTTTCCTTGGAGAAAACAAGTCAATTAGCACAATGAGCCATCAGGAAAAAATAAAGGAGGTGATTCGATCCGGGGGCCGGGAGCCGTTCCGGGCCCCCTCCCTCGAGATGCCCCTGTGCCCTGCGGCCGAGCCCAGTCGGGCCGAGCTGCGCAGCCACTTCGCGGAGCGGCCCGGGAGGAACGAGGGAGCGGGGAGCGCGGGCGGCCGGAGCCAGGGACAGGGCAGGGAACCCTGGGCAGGAGCTCTCGCCCCGCTCACTGCCGTCCGGCTGCTCGTAGCCCTGCGCCTGCCCGGCGGGCGCCTGCGGTGAGCGCAACATCTCTTCTAGAGACGGGTTTAGTTTTAGTCATTGCGGTGAAATCTTTCCACTGTGGTGGCACGTTCAGGGTTTGGGTTAGTTTACTGCTAGTGGGTTTTGTTTGTTTGTTTTTTTGTTTATTTGTTTGGTTTTTTTCCTGCCAACGAAATGGTCCTTTATTCCTGTTCAGCTATTTTGTATTTCTGCCCACCCCGGAGCAGAGAGCAGTTTCGCGTTGGCTCCGCGTTTCCCCCCGCTCCGTACAGCACGAGCGATGCTCTCGGGTACCGGACAGGGGCACCTCGAGCCTCGTCCTCCCTGCGCGGTCCCTCCGTGTCCCTGCCGGGCCGGGAGCTCGGAGCAGCGATGTGCCGCAGGTGCGGGGCCGAGAGCCGCTCCCTGCCAGCGCCGCATTGCCACCTCCGACCAGGGCTCGGCGTCTCCGTTAGGAATAATTGGGCAGGCTCATAAGCAAAGTCAGGAACGACGGAACCTCCTCCTGGCGGGAGCGCTTAATTAATGCTAGGGCCCTTCCCTTCTGCTCCATCAGGTAGCGTTAGGGATCCGCTGCCCCGCTAACGGAGGCCGGAGGTTTCTGAAGCGCTTACTGATGAACGGGCTGCTTACCTAAAGGGACATCAAAAGTTTGTTGCCTGCATCAGACGTGACTTCTCCATTTCCGAAGGCCCGCGGCAGCTCCCGGTACACCGGGCTCGCTGTCCTGGCACCGCTCCGCTGCGGGCGGGTGGTGAGGGCGCCCCGGGCCGGGCTCTGTGGGGGCCGCTGCCTTTCGAGTGGGGGAGGAGAGCCCGCAACGGGGCATCTAAAGCCCAAATCGAGCTCTTCATCCCCTATGAAACCATTTGCATTAGCACTTGGCCTCCGAAAGCAGTCTCTCGTTGCGGGGTGCCGCAGCACTTTGGGAAGACATCAGATGGGCAACGTTCGAGGCTTTTCAGGCAGCGCCGTATTTTTCCTTTCCTTAAGTACGTGCTCGGCCTTTGCAAAACTCCCAACCAGTGGGATGTGGGGGGGTTCAGCCGTGGGACCCTGCAGCCCGGACAGCCCGCAGCGGCTCGGCCCGCCCTCCCGGCCTGGCTTTGCCATCAGTCACCCCCCCGCACACACCTCCCCCTCCCGCAGTCCCCCTGCGCTCCGGGCGGGCTGCGGCACGCGATGCCGGCACCGCTCCGCTATAGAGCTCTCATTCTTCTCGGTCACGGGCTCCAGGCTAAAGCCTATTACAGCGTGAACGATCCTGCGCTCAGTTCGGGGGATTTAGGACAACGTCTACATGCAAATTAATAATTGACCAGCAATAATTAGAAGAGGGAGGGCACTGCGGCAGGGAGGGAGCAGGGGCAGAAGGAGTTTGATTCAGCCCCCTCCCCCCGCTGCGGGCAGCGCCGGGAGCACGGCCGCGGGGGGGCACCGGGTTCGGCCCCGCTCGGGCACCTGAGCCCCGCTGGCGCTGCCCGGCACATCGCGTCTGGAGCGCACAAACGGCGACAGCGAATGGCGGTTCTGCTGCCCGCGCCGGGCGCTCGAAGCCGGGTCTGGCTTCGCACCATGTCTCTATTTTCTGCTCTGCCAGCTCGTTGCGGAGCACGGGGCTAATGCCGCTCGGTCTCATCGCTCCGTGGAGTCGGCGGCTAGGACGAGAGTCTGGGCACGCAGACAGAGAATTTGAGTAGAGTCGAATCTCTCGGCGGTGACACCAAATATAGCCAAGCTTGCTTTCCGCATTTAAATTGACTGTTTTATAATTATATATCTAACAGTGTTTTAAACGTATCTAGTATTGTTTTAAATTCCCCTCTGGTGCCCATAACACCTTTTACCGTCACCGACTCTCTCCATCCCCGCACCCCCGGGCCAGAGCCGCTCGGGGTCAGCGCCCCGACACCCCGCTCCGCTGCCCGGTGCAGCTCGGGCACTTGCGGAGCTGTGCTACGCGCACAGAGCATCGCGCCGCAAAAAAAGCAAAGCTCAGAGCACCCGGTAATGTGAAAACCCGCACTGAGCCGCGTATTCATTTGCCGAAAGAGGTGATACTGAAATAACCGGCCGCGATGCGCTTAGCGTGGCACTGCCAGGGACACGTCCCCGCGGCCAGGCAGCAGCGAGCAGGGAGCCGGATCGCGGTGTGCGCACAGCGGCTCTGCTCACCGCTCCGGAGCGCAGCCGGCAGGTCCTCGGCGGTTTGCCGGTAACCCCCATCGAATGCGCACTCCGGGCGTGATGTAGCCGTCGGTAGGCACCGTATTTTGCTGCTTTGGGGAAGGATGTTCCTAAAGGCTACGTGCACGGACAGGTGAGGGGAGCCCTTCGTGGGAAGGAAAAGAAATAAGATGAGAAAGAAAAAGGAATAAAGAACGCAGGTCTGTATTTATTAAACAGAACAGCTCGGACTTCCCAGGCTGCTGTTTGTCCAGATTAAAACACCCGCAACCGAACGCTGACTGCGAATGCACCTGGGGGAGCGACCATTCTGGGCTGCTGGCTTTCAAAAAACAACACGACGGCAAAAGAACACCCGCAAATGGCATCGTGAGGTCTGAATCGCCGCACCGCTTACAGGGGCTCAGCAAGACCTTACCTTGCGACCTTAGGAGCTTCTTCCCAAACTGTGCCCTCCTTTATGAGCGGCGAGGGCTGGGGTCTGGGTGGGGAGAGGCGCGGTGCTCAGCCGAGAGATGGAGGTGGGTCCTTGTTCCTGGCGGAGGATCCCTATGTTAATTAAAATAAACAAGCTGCTGCGTGGAAGGATTGTTTCCCTCTCTCCCTCTCGCCTCTCTCCCCCTCTCTACATCGCCTCTGATACGGAATTGACGCGAATTTGTCACCTCTGACCCCCTCGGCACACACGTATACCTGCCTTTCCTTTGCTGCCCGCTTCTAAATATTTACTTCGAAACAAAACAAACAAATATTAATAAAAAGAACGAATGAAAACAAAACCGGCTCCCACCTCCTCAGCTTTGGCCGCTTTGCTGGGTTTTCCTGCTTAGCTGTCTCAGCTCCTCAGTAATCAGGTGAGGTGTTAATGGGAGGCGGTTGTAAATAAAACTAATAAAGCAAAGAGCATATTAGGAAATTAAAAAAAGGCGAGGGCTGAGAGGCTGCTAAAAATATTGCGGCGAGCGGAGCGGTTCCCCATCGTGTCGCTTGGTTCGTTCTGTGCTTATTCACAGCTGAGCGGCGAACCCCGTGTTGTTGCCATCTCGCCGCATTTTCCTTTTTCTTTTATTTTTGTCCCGAATCGTGCCGAACCAGCCGCGGATTGCAGCAACCCTTCCCACTTCTACTAAAAGCGACTCGCGAATGGAGTCGCTAAACAGCAAACTTCAGCCTGATCTGATGTGATATGATATACGTACTCGCGGAGCAAGCTCGCTTTGCCAAACCCGATGAAATTGTGAGTTGTCATGCAATACTACGCAGTCAAACCTGGGATAATTGAAAAAGTGAACCCAATTTAACCCATTAGAATAAAATCAGATGCCAAGTTGAATCGGAATCATTGCTTCTTAGGTGACAGGACTGATGACAATTGATCCACCGGCTCAAAACAACAGAAAAATAGAGGCTCGAGGCTCGCGTTTGACACCCGGAGCCGCTCTCCCCGCGGTCTGATGCCCGCCCGGCCTTCCCCGGGGCTTCCTCTGAGCTCCTGTGACAGTCTCAGTTCCTCTCCCCTGAGCCGTGTGACCGCCAGGTCGACGTGGCCAGCTTGGTGATCTATTCATATAAAAAGAAAGGGGGAAAAAAAAAAAAAAAAAAGAAGAAGAAGGAAAGCCGGCAAGGGATGCTAATGATCTGCTCATAGAAGGGAACCGGGCGGCGGGCGGAGGCAGCACTCCGCTCCCGGGAAGCAGCGAGCGGGGCCCCGCCGGGAGCCGCGCCCGGAGCCCGCTCCGCCCCGCGGGCAGCAGAGGGGCCGCGGAGCGACAGCGCGCCCGGAGAAGCGCTCGGGGAGGTGTCGGGAGGTGGGGGACAGCGCTGCTGGCTGAAGGAGCGCGGAGAAAACCCCGCAGGGCGGGCCCTGTGCGCAGGTGACCTCGGGGTACGTTGCGCCCGCTGCGGGGCCGGGCCGGTTTGATCCCTCGGGTGGCGGTAAATCGCTCCTCGGCGGAAAGTTTAAGCCAGGGCGACCCTAGGGATAGAGCAGCCCGGGCTGGCGGCGGGGCGGCTGTAGCGTGGGAGCTCGGTGCCCAGCCCCGCTCCGAGGCGTACAGCCCCTCTCCCTGATGCAGGGGCACGGGCCGGGCTCCGGGAGAAGAGCCACCTGCTGCCAGCGCTGTGCCCGCGGCTTCAAAGCCCCTCGCCGGAGGGTCCCTCAGGCGGCGGGTAGCGCGCCCGGGGTGCCGAGGGCCGCGGTCTGTCCCCGCTGCCCACCGCGGACACGGCCGGGCTGCGCCGGCCCCGAATTAGAGCACAGCCCCCGGTGCCACGGGACTCCGGGCTCACCCCGCCCGGCGTGCGGCCCCGCTGCTAACACGGCCGGGACAGACTTCAGCTCTAAAATACTCTTCTTTCCCGTCTGACGGACGAAATCCATTTGGATGTGTTGTGTTACCAGAAGGCTGCGCTGACGTTCAAATGATCTAAATCTTAGCATCTGGAAGCCTGTACGAGCATCTTTTTGGAATAGGCTTCGAGACATTTCGTTCAACCGGAGCCGAGGACGGAGCAAAATGGGACACAGAGCAACTGACAATAGTTTTCTGCCCAAACGAAACCGCCCGCCTCGTCTGAACGTGCGCAGATGGAAAACGCCTCTCCGCGTAGCGTAGCGCGGCCCTTCGTGCCCCCCGTCCCGTCCCGTTCCGCAGAGACCCCGGGACGCCGCCGCCAGGTCGTGGCAAAGGGCCGGGGCCGCTCGGGGCGGGGCTCCCCTGCGGCTCTTTGGGAGCCGCCGCCCATCAGAACCGCGACGGGACGCGTCCCGGTGCCGCTCGGTCTGGGAGCTGATCTGGGGGAGATGCTGTGCCAGGCAGTAAGAGCAGCAGCGCAGATAGCAGCGGCTGCAGTAGGAAATAGAGGGGCTGGCGTGTGCGCGGAACAAAGGCGGAGGAGCTCCCGCTGAGGGTCCGTCCGACGCGCAGCAGGGCTCGGCACCTACCGGCTGCCCGTAGATTTCTGTAGCGTACTGTACACTTCGTATTACGCTTTCAAATAGAACATTTTTGTCTTCCAAAACCTTTTACAAATTCGGACACCGATCAGATAGATGTTCAATCAAATCCGAAGAATGTAAATTATTCAGGAAGCCAGGCCGATCTGCCCAGCCGGTCCTTCTACCACCCCTACCTCGGGGCAGGCGCTCAGCCTAGTGCGGGTGCGTGGGGAAGCCCCGGGGCTGCTTCGGGTCACATCCAGCTGGAAGCTCGGCCCGGCCCGGTCCGCTCCCCGGCATCCAGCAGGGACGTGGCATTCCCGGGGTGCTGCAGGCCGGGTCCAGCCCCCAGGACAGGTTGCCCCTGGCGGCAGCTGTCTGTGGAAGCACTGCCTTCATGTAGCACAGCGCACAGTGCAGTGTCGTTGTTCCCCAACCCGTCCACAAAACAACCAAAACTCCAAATGTACCCAAATAATCCTTACGTGTTGCACGGCATGCAACAGTGACTATAAATACACCTGAAGGATGTACATTATTGCATACACCTGCTTTCCATGGCTTCTTTCCAAGTGAAATTCATGGTATGACCAGATACAACCCAACAACAGATAAACCCGTTTGTTACTTGTAGTGCAAAAGAAAAGGAAGGGGTGATCGATCACGCTGTGCCAAAACACACTCACACATGGTTCAGTTTGTGCTTTATTGCAATGAAGGTGCAGTCACTGTGTGCTGGCTGCAGGCACAGCACATGACAGTGCTGCTGGTGGCAGCCACCCGGAGCTACAAGGTGTGCTCATGTCCTGCAGCTGTTCTGGCTGAGTGCAAAGGTGTTCATGGTCACACATAGAAATAAGAGTTGAAGCGCTTCTTTTTCGACTGGTCTTTTACGTTAACTTGCTCATATGGACACTGCAGAAGAAATAAAACAAGCCATTATTGCATTGCTTAGTAATCAGTATGGAAAAGCCCGGCCCGGCTTATGGTTAACAGGAATTGTTAATGATATATAAATCATTTGATCTATTGTGCCCTCCAGACTAAAAGGAAAATAATGGCAACCTCAAGCAAATGGTCCTAATTAGCGTCCAAGAAACCACTTCCTAAATGTGTCCTTCCAACTCATTCCAGTTTGACTGTCCAGAACAATCTTTTGTTCTTAAACTTCTTTATTCTACATGTAAGTGCAGAAATGCTGTGCATACTCCCGGAGCTCCCAGAATAGCTCAGCTGAGAGCACAGCACGGCACCAGGAGCAGAGGGGGGACAGCACGATGCCGGGCTCTCAGTACATCTGTAACCATGTCCTGATCAATTGAAACTCTTTGTCCCCAAAGCCCTGCGCCCTGACAGCTTCCTTACAGGAAGAGAGAGATCTCACTGAAGAAACAAGTCTTTGCCACTCGGGCAGCAACTTTAAAAAGGAAAGGCTAAAGTACAGCCACAATCAGCTGCGCACATTTGAACTGTGTATCACATGTGCTCATCCTCTTTCTCCACTGCTTTCAGAGGGATCTTTAGGTTAAATGCACCACGGCCGGCCCCCTATATACTGCACCCTGAGTGTTACCCACATGAACGTTCAGGCACAGCTGTAATGAGAGCCTGGCTGTGTGATGACTGCGGCCTTGGCCTTGTGTGCACTGGAAGCTCCAATGCTCCTTGGGTGTATGGAGCACAAACTGGCAGCTCTCAACAGACGGAGTGACAGATCCTATTGCTTAATGACATTCACCCACTGCGCTACCAAATCCTGCACCTTACGTCACTTCTCAGTCTTCCTATAAAACATAACTTCTAAAGTTTTAAGCACTGTCCTGGAAAACTGAGCTATCTTTGAGACAAATCCCATCTCATGTCCCCAAAAAGGGAATGTTTGTCGGACACAGGCTTTGTGATACACTGCTTCTTGTCCTTGGCTGCTGGACTTGTGAAAGGGTACAGAACTTCTGTAAGCCAACAGTCAGTGAAATAACTCCTGCACAGGGCACTTCATGCTATTTCTAAGAGATGGCGTCAGTGGGAAATGCTCCAATATGTTAAGAAAATCTGCCAATAACCTCCCCTAGACTTAACATGTCCGAGACCCGCTCCACGGCAGGGAAGGACACATCAGATGTGCTGCCAACTCCTGCTGCCCTTGCACCAACAATGTACAAGTCACAGGGATGGGCGCCCAGGTGGGCTGGGGGCACAGCTTCGTACTCACGTGTCTGCACGCAGAGCCACAGCATTTACCTCTCCGCAAGTGGGCGGCTTCAGTGAACACCTGGTAGCCCGTGGCCGGGTCCACGTATGTCTGCCGTCCTGCCTGGGGACAGACACGCAGCTCAGCCCGGAGGGCGTCCGGATCCCCGAGGTCCCACACCGCACGCGGGTTGGATGCAGGGAGCAAAGCGCACTTAAGGCTGCTTTCCCTTTCTGCGCTATTTCCTCTTCCCTTTCCAAATTCCAGCCTCTCGCGTTTTACTTGTAACCCATCTCACGCACTTATCGGACAGCACCTGACATCTTGCACCGCTTAACATCTCCTGGATCCGCAGCCACGCCCGATCCGCGCCGCACGCATCGCTCGTTGTGCCGGGACGGGCCGCACACGGGAGGCCCCGGAGCTGCGCGGGGCGGGCGCGGAGCCCCCGCGTTGTCTGCGCGGCTCCTTCCCGGGTTTAGCGCTCCGCTCGGGCCCGTTGTTCCTCGGCCTCTCTCAGCCCCAGCGGCCCCCACCCGGATCCCCCGGCGGACGTTCCCGGCGCGGCCCCGCTCTCACCGCAGCCGCCTCCCGGTGCAGCTCCACGATGCGCCTCTCCAGCGGCGTCAGCTGCGGGGCCGGGGGCTGCCCCGGGGGCGGCGGGCGGGCGGCGGCGGCCGCGGCGCTGCGAGCGGCTCCCGTGGCGGCTCCCGGGCCGGGCCGGGCCCTTTGGGGCGGCCACTGTGCGCTTCCGGGCTCGGGGAGGGCGGAAGGGAGGAGAGCGGGGGCCGGGCCCGAGTCCCGGCTGTGCCCGGCGGGTGGCAGCGGCGAGGGGCGCACGGAGGAGCTCGTCGGGCACAGCACGGGAAGGGCTGGCGGCAGTGTGTCCTTGTGGCCTTGTGTTTGGGTAACATTTACAGACGGACGGTCACATCGTTCCCGTTCCGCGTTTCAGCACGGTCTCGGGTTGCACGTGGTGCTTGAGCTCAGTGACGCGCTCTTTCACACCCCTCTTGGTGCTCTCGGCCCCGTCTCCACCAAGCGCTTGCAGTTTCCCATGTTCCCGTGCAGGGTTGCTTAGCTCTGGCCCCACGGCCCTGTTTTCACCGAGCTCCTTCTCTCTGGTCACTATCTCCGAGGAGCAGAGCGCTAACTGGCAGCGCCGGAGCCCGGTGCTGCTCTCTGCCTTGTGCCTTTTGCTCAGCCATCTCCAGCCCTGTGTACTTTGTCCCACCTCTCCAGCCTAGAGGTGCCCCAGCTCCCCTCTTGCCTCCTTACCCACTGCCTTTCCAGGCAGCGCTTGCCTCTTTACACCCTCTTTTGGCCTTTCCAGACAGGATAGTTCTGGGGGGACCCCAACACAAACTATTCGAAAGGAAAACTGGAGATAAAGTAACGTATTCCCTTGAATCTGGGCAGTCCAGCGGAAATACAGACATCAGAGAGTTTGGCTGCACCCACTCAGCTGGCAGAGCAGGATACACGGGTACATGGAAACAGGCTCTGTTACCATTTAAGACTTGGCCAGTTCCAGACATGTTTTCCCCTGTGTGGCACAAGGAGTGAGCCTGACGCTTGTTGCTTCCAGTGTGTTGTCTCTGTGCCAAACATGCAGCTGCTGGAATCACGGTCAGGGAGTGCAGGATGGCGGCCGCTTACTTTGTACAGACTGAGCTGGTGGACCATGCAGTTCATCACTTCTGACCATAAAAACTAATTTAAGGCAATCTGTATTTACTAAAATGTCAAGAATGGATGACGTGTTGTTTCCCAGCTGAGCAGCCCGTTTCACAGCTGGCTGAGCTGTACACTCCAGTTAACCAATGCAATGAAACCGGGCTTGTTCTGCAGATGTTGGTTCCAGTTCTTTAATCCTAGTCTCATGTAACTGCAGCAACAGCTTGACAATATCTCATTTTTTTCAAGGGGAAAAAGAAAAAAACCCAACAAACAAACAAACAAACAAACAAATGAAACGAGCAATCAGTGTTATTTATTTATTCAAGGCCACCCTACATTCTGAGTGGGTGAGGAGGGACTGGTGGGCAAGGTCTGTGTTGTCCACCTGGCTTGAAATGTCTGTAGCTGGCAGCACACTGTTCTGCTCTCAGAGAACTGCCAGCGAGTGCTGCTGAGACACAGAGCTTCAGATGGGCAGTGCTGGCTACTTGCTCCCAACACGTGGTCCTGTGCCCGTGCAGCAGGAAGGTCCCACCAGAGTTTCTGGGGCCGGCTGGGAAACCCTGTGAGGGATGAGGCTTCTGCAGTGAGAGACTTGAAGTCAGCTTTGGTGACTGAATTCGAGGTGGATCATCACAACCAGCATCTGAACTATGTATTTCAGTGGGAAGGTGTCGCCAAAGTTTGTTCTCAGCTGGCAGTACCTCCTGCTGGCTTTGTGTGGCTGCACACGGCGCTGCGTTGTGCAGTGAGGTGAGGGCCACGTTCACTGCAGAGCATCTGGAGATGCTATAAACTCCCCATTGCAGTGTAATGGTCCCTTGGAAATGATGGGGAGTTTTGAGGAGACAATGAGGAATTACACCCTCAAAGCTTTGGTGTGCACAAAGATGTTGAGCTTATATAGATGCATTGCAGAATGCACTGTCTTGACAGCATATTTTGGGGAGACTGGAAATGAACATCACCTGTCAAGAAGAATGTCCTCTGTGGTTTCTTTTGTGGTATTTCAATGGAAATATGTCTCTTTTTTTTTTCCACTTGGCCCCTTTGCACTCAACACACACAACCTGGACTGTGTATGTGTTTGTTTATGGGCTTCTCCTACATGTGAGTTGCAAGCCACAGCACTAAGCATTTTGACCTCCTGTTCATTGTTTCCCCCTCAGCTGGCAGCACTCCCAGCCCTGCAGTCCCCAAACGAAGCCATGGTGAACATCTTTCACATTGCTCAGCCCTCTTCTTGGGGCTGCTCGGAGACTTTCAGCCCCGAGTAATAGGAGCGCTCCCTACAGCTCTGCAATTGGCTCGGCGGAGCTTGTTCTCTTCCAGTGGCTGGCACTGACTTCTTTCTATATTTTTTCATGTGTTCTGTGGAGCACAGATCAGTATTTATTCAAATCACAGTTACAAACAGAAAGCCATCTGTGACAGACATTTGGAGCGTATGCACCGTATAGAGCTTCTTGAGCATCTTTTAATAGACTCCGAGTTTTGTTATGAACTTGCCTTTCTTTCAAGAGAATAAGAAAGTTTGGTGAAGTTTTTTAGTGAGCCTTCTCACCACGTCAGCTCTCTGTGCTAGACAATGCAGGGGAGCATCGTTGGGGGCTGAGGAGCTGTCAGTGCAGCACCAAGTCCTCCCACTGCCAGTTTTGCAATCAAGGAAAGGAAAGAGCATGAAGGGAGATGCCGCTCAGTACATGCTCACTCACTGCTGCTCTTTTTTGCTCTCCTTATTTTTCCTCATGTTATGTAAGCTTGTTGCCTATGTCACTTGAATTAATGCACATTTATGGTACTTAGCTGCTAATAGGAAAATACAGTTTTAGATCAAGGAATAGCTAATGAATAAGAAACACTTATTCAACAGTTGCTGATTGCAGTAATTTGTTATGTATGCGTGTGCAGTCACCAACCGACAAAATCATAGTATCAATACTAATTGAAATGCTGTATACAGTGGCATCCAGCGTGACTTGCTTCAGCCTTTGCTTTCTCCTGTGATTCATTGCTTTTTCCCTAGAACACATGGAGGGAGTCCACTGCAACCATTTTCTTTGCAAGGAGTCATCATTTTTGTTCATATAAGGAACACAGGAATGCAGTGGGCTCCGATTTGGAGGAGCAACTCTTTCGTCTGCAAGTTGGATGAAGGTTCTATTCCCTAACTGAAAAAAAAGTCATCATCTTTTAAGACTATTTCTTTAAAGGTAGTGAGTGAAAGAAAATAATCTGGGGCAGTTGTAGAAGACTTACAGATACCATGTAATTTTAGTTTAGTTTAGTTCAGTTTGGGGAGGCAGGCAAGCAAAAAGGAAAGCAGGAAGGAATGAAGGAAGGAAGAAAGGCAGGAAGGAGCGAAGGAAAGGATGCATTATTTCATAGGTTTCTAGGACAATTTCTAGGACTAAATTAAGCAAAAAATAAAAAATAAAAAAAAATTAAACAATAAACAATAAAGTTACCTAGTGTAGGGGAAACAGTTGATCATAGCCCAAACCTCTGATTAACCATCTGAGGCAACTGATGAGTCAACTGCAGGAGCACAGGTGAAGGAAATTCAGCTGTGCTCCTGGAAGGGGTGGAACTTGACTCCACCTCTCCTAGATCCCATTTAAGGACTGACCACCACTAAGACAGCATCTCTGGAGTCTGCTTCTCTGTGGAGTTTTTGTGGTGGGATTTGACATTGGTGAGTACCTATCTTGAAGGCCTTAGAGTTGGTGAGTCCTTTCTCTTAGTTACCCTCTGGCTTTTAATTTTGACTCTATTTGTATTATTACAACTGTATAGTATACTTGTGTTATTTTAACTGTTTAAAATCATGCTTGTATTATTTCTGTTGTATACCTAGTAAAAACCCAATTCATTCTACTTCAAACCAGCATCAAACTTCTCCTAAGCCATAGACTGAAGCAACATAAACCTTTGTTCTTTTAATATGCAGGCAAATATAATGATACAATTGTGCTTATCAGATAAGGTAATTCTGAAAGCTCTGACTTTTACCACGCTGGGAATATCATTTAGTAATACATAGATCAGAGTTATAATCCATGTAATCTGGTGTCTGCTGGCTGAAGCTGCACTCTTGTAGCCTATGAGAGTGTACATTTGTCCATTGAGACCTTTAACTTTCTGCAGAAGCAGTCAGTGCTGTTTTATCACGCCTAAAATCTCTTGCATCTCAGCTGCCTGAGTAGGTTTAGGTGCAGTTACAGTTTATGTACACTTTTTTGGGACTTTTGAGATCTTCCTGCTTTGAAAAATGAGTGCTGTGATGTGGAGATAAGTTTTTTTTAATGGGTTTCCACTTTATAAATTACCTTTCCCTTAATGCATCTTGGTTGCCCTTGTAGAAGCTCTCAATCTCTGCTGGGAGTGGGAAGGAAAAAGGCTGGAAGAAGCATGAGACAAGTCAGCTCTTCCATGTGAGCTGCTGCCTGTAGATGGCACAAACCTGTGTTGTACCAAACCAAGCAGCAGTCCTTGCTGCTCCTTCCCAGTGTGGGGCACCTGCTCCTGGACCTGTTAGGGTGTCTCTGCCCCTGCCTAACCTTTCCAATAATATCTGTGCTTTCTTATCATGAGTTGAGAATGGTTGCATTTAAGTCTTTTTCAAGCATTCACAGACAATATGATGATTGAATTGATTTTTACATAGCCTTCTCCTGAAGGGGGCGTCACTCTTGAAGCCCCAGGAATTATGAAATATAACTGTGGAGCCTTTCCTGTACTTCTCTTTGCTCAGCCTGTGCTGAGCAGCAGCCCAGTGCTTCCATACTCTGTCATGGAGCAGCTTCCTTTCAGACCTTATTAGCTTGGCAAGAGCTGGAAGCAATCCTCTTTGTAGGATTTAAATGGTTAGCATGGACACTAACAGACTAAAATATTGATTGCTTACACCTGGCAATAGTACATTAAGGAAAGTAGAGCTCTGACTGATTTTATTTTTTCCTTGAACTTATTCAAACAGAAGAAAGAAGTAATAAGAGGTTTGTTTTTACTGCACTCTTCAGGGATCTTGAGTCACTGTTGATGGACAGAGGTTTTTTGAGGTCTACAGATTCCTTTTCCTATTTCTGTGGCAGTTCTGGTAGTTTTCCCATCTGTACTCATGTCTGACTTGGGAGATATAGGATCTAAAACTTGCCTCTTCCCTGAATTCTACCCATGTCTGGCAAGAGCACCGCAGAGCTGTTTAGTAACAAAATCCCTGTTAGCTTGGCTAATCCAGTGCCTTGTCTTCATAACCTCTGCAGCCCCTGTGCCAGACCTGGTCTCCAGAGAGCTTTTCTCCCCTTCCTTGTTGCCAACGGGATGATAAGCCACCTGCCTGCCTGGATCACTGAAATTCACTTAGTTCTCACTCAGAGGGATCAATATGTGCTAGTGGTGTATGGATTTCATGTGAAAACTGCCAGCTTGATACAGAAACATTTTTTTTCCTTGGGGTAGTGCTCCAGGGTAGGATGCATCATGAGCTCTCTTGCTGGCTGTGTGTATGGAAAAAATACACAACAGGCAACAATATTTTTGTATCATAGCAGTAGTATTGTGTGACATGGGAAAGAAAAGTCTGTAATTGCAAGGTGAATGCTGTTATTTTCTTAAGGAGCACAAAGTGCATTTCTGACCTTTTTCCTGCCTTCCTAAGTGACTGTGCCTGCCTGTAACTGTTTAAAGACAGGGCTGTATGCCCTGTTTTTACTCCCTAGATGTGATAAGTAAAAAATGTCCCAACTAATATGAATCCAAGCAGGACTTTGTGGTCAGGGTAAATGATATTTCAAAGTGCTGTGGCAACTGGCTGTGTTCCAGCTTGTTGCTCTTGAGTTTGTGTGGGATCACTTGCTCCATGTTAGGCTACCTGCGCTGCAGGTTCCTGTATCTGAGCTGCCACTTACTTTGCTTAGAGCCAGGTTCTTGTAGTCTTCAAGTACAGTTAATCTCTGTGAAACATCTTTCTGGCAATGAAGTTATTTGTGCTTCTAAAGTGATTATTTTCTGCATGGATTGTAGCTGCTTCTGGCCCACTTAGCCGTGGCTCAGGGATCTGCAGTCCAGGGGGTGCAGCTCCTTCCTCCTTGTCCCTCCTGTTGTGCACAAAGTACACTGGCAGCCTGCTCATTTATGTGCATGGGATGTTTCACAATATACCACTTTGCCACTGTAATTATAGTTTAATGTTAAAAAGAGTGTGCTTTGCTCCCCACGCTTCCAGGGAGCTGTTCTGCAGCTGTGTTTCAGCCAGACACTTCTTAGAATGGAATATAATTATCTCAAAATAAGCAGCATTTCCTTAGCAGATTACATTTTGTGTGTGTAAGGCTGCTTGGTTTTCAGATGTTCGCTGACCTCTATCATCACTTTCTTTTGATGTTTGTTTGTAGCATGGCAGTGGCAATGCACCTGGAGCACAGGTACAATGGAGGTGAATGGGCTGCCATGGGACTCATGCCTTGTCACTGGAGGGGGTGGGGAGAGGCACAGCAACATGTGATAGGCCAGTAGCATGCAGCAATGAGGAAAGGTGGGGTAGGAAGGGAAGATTCACAATGAAAAAAGCAATGTTACCCAGTCAAACTTATAAGGAGTGATTTAAAAATACCATGACAAACACAGCTGCTGTGGCCAAGTACAGGATTTCTTGCTATGTAAGGGAGTCTTCCATGTTATGTTGGAATGGCTTGAGACAATAGGCTGAGTACTGTGTGTGTAGGGGCTCCTGTAGGCTGTAGTGATGGGATTGAAGAGAGATGGAGGAGGAGCGCTCAGATTTCATTTCTGGAAATCAAAGCCCAGCCTGGGCTGTATGGCTTGGATTTCAGAGTGGTTTGACAATCAGATAGGATGAAGAAAAACAGTAGATCAGTGCTAATGTGCCCCAGTTTTATGTGAATCTGCTGTCAGTAGTGGGATCAGTCCTAAATTTTTGTGAAGTAGGTTCAGAATTAAGAAGAGTGTGCTTGAAATCTGGGCTTCTATACTCTGTCAATTTGTATCATAAAGACTGTGTTATTCAGGCATGAGTTCTCATGTTTAATATCATGCTACATACGTCCCTTGGTGAACAAAGGACTGTAATGTAATTGGGTTCAACCATCAGGTTAAACCCTCAAGAGAACAGAGTTCAATCTGTTAATAAATTGCTCCTGAATTCCAGCATAAAATTGAAGGTTGGCGATTCCATCTGTTGTTTTAACAGGGACAGAGAATGATTACTTAAATAATTTAGAAAAGCTCAGCTGAGTAGTGACCAAAGAGATGTTGTGGGACATGATCATCTACAGACCTCACAACTACCAACTCACTGTGATGGCATGAGAAGGCAAAAAACCAAAATATCTTGGTTTACTTTCTCCTGTCTACTTCCAGTCTTCCCCAGAAATTCTTAATTCTGGAAAACCCTACATACTGGATGGAACCTCTGTTTCATTGAAGGAGGTGTTATTGCTAAGACATAGCAAGGCCCAGCCGTGAGCTGGGTGCTGCTTGTCTCAACATCCTGCTCTGAAGATGGTTATTTCAGAGCTTCCCTGGGAGTAGAGATGAGTGTACTTGGAGTAGCAATGGGATGAAGAAAAGGTAACTGCTGCCTGGGTGTGCTGAAGGCAGGTGGTAGGAAGAGGGAGGAATAATTGGATAAGCAAGCAGAACTTATGCAGTAGGAAAGGTTCTTTAATCAGTAATACTTTCTTGTGATGTAGGTGTTTTTTCTTAGTATTTCTTAGTTGTGTATTTAGTTCTTTTTGAGAATCAACTTGTGCTCATCTTAGTTCTTAGAACGTAGAACTGCTTCGGTATGCAGTGCAGAAACTGCAGTTACTGTGCTTGAAGCTGTAGTGTGGGTGAAGGCTGAGGGAGATAGATGATGCTCTTTTTCACACGATTTTCCTTTTGCGGTGGGAGTGATGGGAAGTGCTGAGCACTGACCATGATTTCCCTTCAGCTTTTCCTTCTGGTGGCAGTGCCAGTGGCTCAGCTGCCCTGGAGTAATGCTGGCTGTGCTGCCCACCAGCCATTTGCCTCTTGCCACAGCCACAGAGCCTCTGCTTGCTGCTGGGCTAAAGCTCCGGCAGGCAGCAGAGGATACCGCCCATCTGACCGCACGCTGCCTGCATTACAAAGTACAAGCCTGCTTCCTAGGTGAGAGGGTGGCAGGATTCCTTTCAATTAAAATTGAATTTGTGTTTCTGTGCCAGGATGTACAACATTTTTGCATAACAGAAGGCTTCTTTGTTGAAGTGCATTCAAAGACTTTACAGCGTGAGGTTTAAAAATGCATCGTATTGAATTTTCTAAAACCCCCGCATTTTTGTAACTGGGTCATCTATCCATTAATTCATAGCCTTTATTGCAGATATACTAATATAGATTTTTATTTTTTTTTCATAGCATTAATCTGCTGTAATGGGAATCTTTTAAGAGCCCATTAAGCATTTTTCAGTTCATGCAAAAATACAATAACATGATAGCCTGATTAAAAGTTATTAAATCTGCTAATGGCGTAAAGTGGTGAGGGGGGGACTGTTAGATAAACGAGGGAGAATTTCTCTATTAAATAACTAATTTATCCCTCTGAATCTATCCTTAAACAGACCTCCCACTTCCTTGGCAGCATTTTTGGGAACAGATTAATGAAATGTGGGGACTGATTTACATATGCAAATTGCTCAAGTAATTATTTTATTTTTTGTAGGTGACAACACAACTGCCTTCGAGATTTTGCCAAAATGGAAATGTATCCTGTTGCCTTTGGTAAGTTAACGTGTGTCCAGAGGGAGAGAACGAGCAAGGATGGCAGAGAAATTCAGCTGTGGTCTGCATACAGCACAGCTGAACTGTTGGTTCAACTCCTGTTGAACCTCATCTGCTCCTGGAGCTGCAGATACACCCAGGCTGCACCTCAGCCATAGGAGTAGAACACAAACAAAAGAAAAAGTATATATTTTTAACAAGTCTTTCACCATTTAAAGTGTTCTTTTTCTGATGGAGTTCCAGCAACTGTCCCTTAAAGCACACCAAGCTGCTGCCAGCCCTGGATGCAGCTCTGCTGGCTGGGCAGGAGGTGGCAGGGAGCAGCAGGGCTGTGGTGGCCCAGGCTGGCAGAGCTCCTGACCCAGCACTGCACACCTGCAGCACCCAGTGTCTGGGAGGAAGTGCTGCAGCTTTGTGCTGCACGGGAGACGCAATTGCAGCTCAGGAGCTCTGAGTGGTGTCAGGACAACTTCTGGTTACAGCAGTAGCTTTGTCTCTGCAGAGAGACTTGCTGCTGTGGGAGGAAGCTGGGCTGGTGCTTGTCCCCCATGGGCGGTGCTGTCCCTGTGATAGAGATGGTGAATCTTCTCACATCACTTGAGGCTTCCTACAGAAAGCAGAGCCTGTGTGTCTGTATGCATTGCCATACCTTGCTGGGGTCCCCAGCTGGGGCATAGTGTGTCGCTACTCTGCTGGTCTCTACAGCAAATTGGATGTGCTTCACTGGAGTTGCTCCAATTTATGCCTGAGCAGAATTAGGCCTCTCTATGAGGGCTGGATTCAAATTATGCATGTCACAGCCACTGTGTAAAGTCATCTGATGTTAATTCATTGGAATACTGGGGTTTGGCTATGCTCTCAGCTTGTCTTTTACTGTCAAACAAATATCCCAAACTGAAATGTATCTAGAGCCCTCGAGCATCAGTTTGAGGCTCTTCCTGCAGCACAGAGAAAGGAAGTATCTCTTGTAGCAAACAGCGAGCAGAAAATAGGCTGAAAAGACGATAGGAGCTGTAGAATGTTTAAAACTCATTCTGAGCAAAAGAAATAGTGTATGAATGCTTCTTTGAAGATTATATGTACAACCGTTTTGTGGGAGTTGCTGGGCTCAGGGCAGCTGGAAAGCACTGTTTACAGATATGTTTTCCATTGGCCAATTATTATCTTATTAATGTCTTTTCATACCTTGTTTGGTGCTGCATTACTTCTTACACCATGTTAGAGATGCTTCTTGCTTTGTTTTGATTTTTCTTGGTCTCTTGTAATTGAAAATCTTAGGGAAAACAATAACACAAGACTGTAACTTGGCTTGCAGGCTTAGAAGGACTCCACAGAAATCAAGATGAGATGTGGAATAGAACTTGCAAGTTCAACTTGATGGCTGAATCCTGCCTATGAGTACAGGAAATAAATGTGACTTGTGAGCAACTGAATGGGAGCTGCTGAGTCCTGGCCTGAACCACTGATTGAGCACCTGTGGAAAGGACCCAGTCAGACCAGGGAGCACAGGTGAAGGCAATTGAGTTGTGTGACCAGAAGGGGTGAAGCCTGGCTGCACCTTCTCAGACCTCATTTAAGGGCTGACTGCTACTGGGGAAGGATCTTTTTCTGGAGATCCTTCCTTGGTGGTGTTTTCCTCTGTGAGCTTAGTTCTTTGGAGATGGGTGAGCTGTGCTTTTGTCCTTCCCTTGTAATGCCTTCCCTTTGCACTGCTCCCTTGCCATTACTTTTTCTGTACCATCAGTCCATTGCACTGATTTCGTTGAATGCCACAGTGACTCTTCAGATAATTTTTTTTTACTTAAGAAAAACTATTTTTGTGCTTTTCCTTCATTATCAGAAAGTGTCATTTTGGAAGGTTAGATACACGCTATTAGTTATGATCTCCTGCTTTTAAAAGTTAGTGAAAATTTTGAGGAGGTTTTGTATGAGTCTTTTCAGACCTTCCCTACATCTGCATTGTTGTTTGAATCCCATGAGAGTAAGAACATTTGAAATGGTGGAGACATGTCAAAAATGCACTTTTTTACTTCATAGTGAAATAATCAATCTAAGATTTGTGTGTAGTGTAAGATGTATTTATCAGAATACACTGCTAGCAAATAATAGAGAATTTTTTTTGTGTGTGTGTTCTCTGCTAGAATCCTTGTTTTCTTATCCCACAGGCTTAATAGTTTCTCACAATTACAGAAGAAAATGGAGATTTCAGGTGGTTTATTGTGCCCTTCTTTATTTCAGCCCTGTGGTCCTGGGGTTTGAGCAGGTTTGTAAGCTGTGCTGCTGATCTAACAGCAGTGAGTGATGAAGGGCATGGACTTCAGCAGGTGATCTCTTGTAAAATGTTTGTGAAATGGTGCATGTGCCAGGAGTTGAAGCTGTAGAAGGCTGGTCAGGTTTTGTGAAGAGCTTTCAGGATTTCAGTGTAGCACACTGTAAAGTTGCCTAGCATTCAGCAAACAGCTCACAAAATCTAGTGTTGCAACTGAGTAATGACTCTGAAAATTCCCATGTTAGCTTTGCTGCTAATGTTGTGTGCAGAAAATGCCAGTGGGGTCATTTGTAGGATGAACTTTTCTCTTTGGTCTACTGTATCTGCAACTTCTATTGAAGGTGCTTTTGCTGGTAGGTTCTGTATGCCTACAGGAAGCACTAGTTGATGGGAGTATGTATTTTGGGAGTCAATGCTTATTTACAGTCTGTTCCAGTCATCATCCCGTTGAATCTTACCAGCCATTCTGTCATTGACCTCTGGGGTTTTGTGAGCAGTTAGTCATCCTGGATTAGCTAGCTCTGGCTTGCTTTGCAGACTGAGGTAATGATACTCAAGTTTCCTGAGTCCCCACTAACGTGCTTGTAGGCAGTGTTTGCCACTGGTGGAAAAAGTGAACTGAGAAGCAACTTCTTTCTTTTTTCTTTCCTTGGGCTTTTATGAATGTATGCTTTCTTGAGGATAAAGCAGGGGAGAGCCTGTGTGGAGCTTGAAAGCTATGGTAACTACTTAAAACTTAATGCCTCTGGATTTGGAGTATTTTGTTTAGTAAAGTCAAAGCTGAGTCAAATCAAGCTTGCCTCAGGAATGATAAAAATGTGAGGGAACTTATGCTGCTTAAAAAATCAGAACTGTCTTATGTGACCTTCCACAGCAACGATGATGAAGGAAATGAGTGCTTTCAAGGGAACCTTTTTGGGTGTGCTCCTTGGAAATGCTGAGCAGTTACCTGTGTGTGGAGGCAGCTAGTAGCCTTGAGAAAGTTCTGTTCTCATCTGTAAAGTGATTGGGCAAAATTAGCCCTGGAGCTGACAAGCCTTGAAGCTTTTGGAAGTATTTATGCAAACTTAGTGTTGGAAGATAGAGAAAGGTTGTTATAGGTCTGTGGTTGTTTTGGTTAGACTAAGGTTTGGGCTTCAGAATTCATCTAAAAGATGATGTACCCATGCTGTCTGGAATTAATGAATGCTACAGAATAATTGGTAATATGCTTGCTTATCTGGCATATCTGGATCTCAGCACTATTAGTAAGAATAGAAGGCAAGTGTAGAGGGCCCTGGCTTCTGGTTTGCATCTCATCTAGATGTGGAGTAGACAGGGAACCTTCCTTCTGCCTCCAAGGGGAGGGCAAATCAACCACAGCCTGTCAGTGGCTCAGCTGTGGAATTAGTAATGGGGTTTATTCTGCTTCAACTCATGGTTGAGTTGAAGATCTGCTAGACACAAGTGGTTAGTTGACATATTAAAAAAAAGTGTAACACCAGTGCTGGAATCCTCCCTGAGCCACTGGTCAGACTTTAAGAACTAAAACATATGTTACCAAAACAAGAAAGCCCAAAACAGAACTAGACATTTTAAGGCACACTCAGACCTGGGCAAAACCAAGTACAGCCTTAGCATCTGTTACACGCTACAGGGTGCTTGCTGAGCATTGGTATGGAGGGAGCTGCCCAGCCTGGTAGTGTGCTCAGGGCTCTGATAAGAAAATTGAATTGGAGCTTATCAGAGGTCCAAATTAACATTTAAGAAGGGGCATCAGGGAGGAATCTCAACTGTATTTTCCATTTTGGGAAAAGATTGCTGCTGATAGCACTGCTGAAACAGGCTGTGCTTCATAGGACTGGTTATGCTTACAGTGCTAGTGGTACTGAGCACTTTTTATAGCCCCCTTGGTGAGATGGCAGCAGCAGGTTAGTCCCACAGCTGTGCCCAGCCTGCTGTGATGGGATTCTGGTGCCCAGTGACATTCAGGCACTGCCCCAGGGGCAGTTCTACAGCTCCTCGCTCTGTAAGGCAGCATGTAGGAAACTAACCGTGACATTTCTGCACTGGAACAGAATTAAGCAGTGAAACTTCAACACAGTCTGTGAAATACAGTGGTTTGTCAGCTTTGCTGTGTTACACATGAAATTCACCCTCCCTTTGGGTGGTGTGGGCTCCTGCAGAAGGGGCTGGGCCTGGCATAGCTAAGTCTTCACTGGGCCCAGCCTGGTAGTGTGGAAGTCTCTGCCTTTTTCTGGAGCTCAGTGGGTCTTGGGAGTCTGGTTTGGAAGGTGATGCCAGAAAGTGGTGGTGCTTTGGGGCAATGCTGCTGGGCCTTTTCCTTGCAGCAAGTGCCCAGGCAGGCTCTTCTCTCTGAGGTCTGTTCTAGTCAAATGCAGAATAAGGTGCTTTTAAATCAGCAGCACAGCAACTGATTGGGCACTGTAATTTATTTTATGAGGAAACAACCAAGGGAACTATCCTATGCTCTCAAGTCCACAGTTCTCAGCAGTGACTTTCAGTCCCTTCCAACTTCTGTGGAAAACTCTCCTCACTGCTGTGAGAGGTGATTCTGCTGCTCCTTTGCCAGTGCTGAAAACTGCCTGGCTGGGTGCTGGGTCCATTAAACAAGCAAACAAAACCCTCTTTTCATAAGCCTCTTCTACGTGAGCATGCTCATGTACTATCTGAAAAGATGCAGTTTCCCTTATCACTAGAACACCAGTGCTAGCACAAAGCTGCTAGGATCCTTTCCCCTCCCCATGGTAGGAGTAAACAAAGTCATAATACTTTGAACTTCCTTACAAAGGATCCTGATTGTTAAGCATTAAGGCTTCTGAGAATCTTGTTAACTGGAGAATATGCCAGGACTCATAAAAATCATTTAAAATCCAAAGCAAGTTAGCAACCCTTACCAACCTGCTGTGAAAGGATCCTGAAAGGTATGTGGAGGTGTACTAAAAATCCTTGGGAGTATGGGATATAAAATCTGGGCCTCTAAATCTGTGTAAGAATTTGGTGAATGCAATGCAGACATTCGCTATAAAATCAGAGATGTGCATTAGACAGGCTTTTGACAGCTGGAGTTCATGAGAATTAACATCAATTTGCTGGTGCAGACTTCTTGTTTTCCTGTTTTCTGGTAGCCTGGAGAAATGTTAAGCCACATATGCTACCTTGGTGCCTTCTTTCTCTCTTAACCAATGAGAGATTATGGAATCTGATTTCTCCATCTAGTGACAAAAGGAAGTGATTATTCAGCCAATGAAATGCTAAAACAGAAAGTAAATTATGGATTAGGAAAAGATTAAAAGCATGTAGTTCTGAAGCACTGTGGAAATCTGTGTTGGAGTGATAACAAGCCATGTGCTTATGTGAGCTGCTTCCTTCCCAAGTCGGATGTTTCTATCCCTGGTTCTCCTCTCAGGCCCTGGGATAAGAAATGCTTACCCATGTCAGTTTTGTATTTATTTGCCTATGTTGCAATCTAGAAATGTGGCCCCATTTCTAGTTGCCGAGCCTGAAATCCCCAGGTTGATCTTTGCGTTGGGTGGGCTGGTGTGCTGCATAGCCACGAGCACAGCACTCAGCTTCACACAGCTCCCCATCACAATGCAAATGTGAAAACCCTTTTGTGAGGTTTGAAATGTTGATTGTATTGTTACCATATAGGACACTGGAGACACTGGAGTCATTTGGCGTTGACTTCATACTGGCATATTTATATTCACATTTTTCTATATATGATTATTTAGGAATAAGGATCAGGAAATGGATATTGAATCATACTTGCCAAAAAGCAAAAATGACTGAAACAGATGATGTGATTCTTCAGAATAATTTTTTACAATTGGGGAAATAAAGGAGCAAAGGAGAATAGCCGTTTATGTGTCAGTTATGTGAACTTGGAGATGAAAAGGCCAGAAAGCAGTGTTACAAACAGCCTAACCCAGTCAGCAGCACTTGTGCACTTGTGAGAGGTGACGATGATAAACTTGGCTGTGGAGACCATAAGAAAAATTCTGCAGTGTAAAAGATGATGGTCCAGAGTTACCAGGTTGCTGGACTGAAATCAGAACTGAAGCTGGATGCCAGTATGATCAGACACTTTGGCTCCACAGAAGAAAACTGGGCAAGAATAAAGATATTTTCATCCAAATGCCATGGCTTCAATCCCTGAATGTGGGGAAAAAAAAAGCTCAAGAACTTGGTTATTGTTTTCCCTGAAGATGTACTGTATGACTCGTAAACTGCAGGAAAGTGCATTTACTTATTAGGGTATTTAGAATAGGGCAGAGCAATGGGCTAAAGATAGGAGCCTGAGATGGAATGACCCCTTCTGTCACTGTTCAGTGCCTTGTCTATCCCAAGCAAGTTACCCTTTCACGGTTGATTACAGAACAAGTTCTGTGCTTGTTCCCTCAGACCCTACTGTGAGGGCTCTCAAAACTCTTCAAGAAAACTTTTTCTCTAAATCTAGAAAGAAACCTGTTTGTTTTTAACCCATATGCATTGTTGTTGGTAGTATAAATTAAGGTAATAGCTGTTGTTACTAATGATTTCCAGGAGAGTAGGGTAACTTTGATAAACTGTCCTGGCAGCTTTTGTTTCATTCAACTAGTTGAGCCACTGCCCTGTCTCTACTGGAAGGGCCTCACCTGGTGTGTGACCACCTGTAAGTAGTGCTGGTTGTTTTATTTTTTCACAGCTATGTCTGCATTACTGGTTTGTGTTAGTTGCTTCTCAAACTTATTTGGTGCTTGCTGTCTTTTGACCACTTACAAAGCCCCTTTCTAAACTTTCCCCACTTACAGATTCCAGCCAGATTTAGCACATTTCATTTAAGCAAGTTCTAGACTCCTTAGTGTTCGTATTTTTGCTTTCTTCAAAACAGTTTGCTTGGATTCTCTTCCTCACTGTTTGCTCCTTTGAAATACAAGCCATAGGTCTACATTTGGTTCCATTTAACCAGAGTCAAATTCTGATGGCTTAATTCAAAATAGTTTTGCGTGTGCAACTTTTCTATAACATCTTTTCTAATATGAAGTTAAATATAGCCTTGTTTGTCAGCTCAATAATGATTTCATGAAGTAATTGGTCAGCTGCCATGTTTAGGAGTAACTTTGACAGGACTCTAGAAGGAAACACCACTTCTTATAAGTGAAGACAGTGTTATAGGATTCTGTTGGTATCAGCTTTCTAATAATGAGAGAGTGTATTTCAATAGCAGGTTATCGTAGTCTCTCTAGAACTCCTCATGTTTCCATGTTTAAAGAAAACTTTCAATTTCAATTGTTATCCTTATGTCTTCAGAGTTTATTTCAACATTAGTAGATAATCCTTAATGGTGTTCTTTCACAGATGCCATCTGTAGGCACATGGCTGTGAGTTAGGGTGGCGTGTTCCCTGTATTTCACATACATCATCAGGAAGGATGGCACAGATCTCTGCTCTCTGGTGGCAGAGACAGGGCCTGAGGGAATGACATGGAACTGCATAGGAGAGAATCAGGTGAGGATTAGAGAAAGGTTCTGCCCCGGGGAGCAGCAAGTGTGGAGCAGGCTGCCCAGGGCTGTGGGCACAGCCCCAGGCTGCTGGAGTCCGAAGAGCATTTGGACAGTACTTTCAGACATAGGGTCTGGATTTTGGGTGGCCCTGTGGGGAACCATGAACTGAATTCAAGAATCCTTGTAGGTCCCTTCCAACTTGGGATTTGCTATGATTCTATGTGTTTAGTCACTTCTGTTCAAGTTACTTACATCATACAAGTGACAGTAAAGGCAGGCATCCATATAAGCCACTCAAAACTTGATTTACGACCTGGATGTTTAGTGTCTGTTAAGAAGTCAAGCTTGATTGCTGTGCTTCTACGCATGGCAATCGAGTGGGTCTGTCAGACGTGCAGCCTCACTGACGGCAAAGTGGATATGTGCTGCCAGAAGTTATCTATGGAAATGAAGTCATTGGGTCAGGCCTCCAGCTAGCACCCCTCATCTTTGCCTGTTTAAGGTGGCTTTAGAATGCCTTAAAATTTATAGGTGTTAATTAACTGTTTTATAGCATTAATCTATTGGGGAGACCTACTGAACATTGGAAAGCTTGCAGGAGGATCTACTTAAGTATTTAAGTTTTACTGAATTAAGGTGTTTTGCAGACAAAATAAAGCAGTGTTTTTGTTATGGAGTTTATTGCTGACCCAAAACAGCAGGGCAGAAATGGCATCAGTCGGGTCTGTGACTGCCAGCATCTTGCCCTGTTGTACAGTGACTTGTTTAACCTCCCTGTTTTATGATCTCTTTTTGGTGAATAGAATGTGATATTTGCTATCTCATAAAGGTAGCGTATTGGGATTAGTTTCTGCAGACAGCTAAATTCAGCAGATGAGGAGCTTAATAAATCAGGCAATCTAGACATGAATTGCAATCTGGGCTCTCCCTTTGGGACTTCTTTGGAAGGCATGTACATTGAGATGTTTTGCTGTACCATAAGCCAAGAGAAAACTGCTGTATAAATATTAGCCAGTCTAACTTTTTTAGAGTTTTTAATACGCCCTGTCTCTTGCAGAGACTGTTATTGCCGACAAGATGATCAGAAAGTTGAGCTCTGAAGCGTAGAATGCTTGTTCCCTATTGCTGTTGCCCACAGTTAGTACTGATTTGCTGTTGTGATTGTGTACTTGGAGACCCAGCTGCACATTTACAGTGGAGCTCCTGTGCACTTGTAGAGATCTCTTGGAATACATCTATTTTATTACTTGATATCAGACAATGAGGACTGCTATTTGTGCTGCTTGTGGTCTTCATCATGGCTGTCAGCTTGATATCTGTTCAAACCAACTGGGTAGGAAGGGCTCATAGCCTTAGGCATGCAGGCGAAACAGAGAAATCCCAACTTGGAGGCTGCTTGGCAGTGGCAGGCTTCTCTGTGTGGTCACTGGGGAGTGGAAATCATGTCTGGGTTGCCTGTCTTGTTGGTAGTTTTTTTTTTTTCACGGGCTCAGGGAGAAGATAGTGCCATAGCCTTTTGCCTGTGCTTGCTTTTGCTTAATAAAACTCTGCAAACCAATAGTGTACCTCCTCACCATTAACAAGCAAGCTGAGATGTGCCTAAATATTGCCCTGGTCCACTTAGTCACAGTAATTAAAACTTTTTCGAAGTAGACCCAATCTCTTGAGGCACGCTGAAGTTAAGATTTTAAATGTGTAGTGTTTTAGATAAATGGGATACTGGATACTAAAAATACTTAAGCCTATATTCAACCTTAAGCTTGCACATAATTCCACTAACTTCAGTGGGACTGTATGTATTTCTAAAGTGAACCACCTGTGTTTTTGGGAAGAGCAAAACTATTAAGCTTTCCTGCATGCAGGGTTTTATCCTGTGACTAAGTCTCTGTGTGTCATGCTGTAAATTTACCCTGAAGACTGTCATAAACTGAGTGCTTTTAAAGAGTATATTTGAAGAGCCCTAGTTGAGTCTCAAGGCAGTTATAATAGTGTGCGTTTGATTTACAGCATGCCATTGAATTAGATGGGTATTTGAAAGTGGATTTATGTTAAAATAATGTAGACAGTGATTTAGAGTGTGGATTGTGGCCATAAGTATGGGCAAAACAGAAGAGTTTATTCCAAAAAACAGCTCGTTGCCTTCTGTGGAGAAAACACAAGAAGAAAATGTGGAAATTGTCAGCTTGGCTAACTATGTCTGTCAACTAAAAATACTGGTCAACACATGGCTTTTCAAAGGAAAGATGATTTTCAGCAACATGGTGTGTAACCAGCACTGGATAGAATCATCAATGAGCTGGAACAGTGATTTGGAAGGGTGAGCTGTGGAATCCAATAAAGCCGGTTGGGACAAGGAGTCCAAGAAATACACTCTGCTTGGAAAATGACAGAGCGATCTGGCAGAAAGAGCTATTAACTATAGCAGAGCTGAGAATTTTGCCAAATTATTCAACAATGCAGTGATGGCTCCTGAATAGGCGCATGCCTTGACCCAGTAAAGTAAGAGTTTGGGTTTTGTGCAAAAATGCACAAATGAAATCTTAAAATAATTCAAAATGTCTTTTTTTAATAACTCTGGATCACTGTCAGTGTTGCTTTTGTAGTTTCTCATTGGAAGCTTAAAATGCAGAGCCAAAACATCAGCTGGCATGAATCACCTGACTGCTGGGAAGATAAACTGATGGTAAAGATCTGGGGGGTAGTGGATCTGGGACAAAATCGGACTCCTTCAGCAGCTCTCTGTCCTGCCTCTAAGTGCAGCCTGTTACCTTGAAATTAAGGTAATTTAAATAAGAACCACGAGGCTGCTCTGAGAAATAGATGTATGTTATCAATGTAGTATTGTAATATCATCAGTGTTAAAAGTGGATGTTAAAACATACTCGTGTGCAAAGTGAAAACCATGAAAACAGCAGGCAAACAAACCTCTGTCAGGAGAGGGAGGGAGGATGGCTGCAGTGACTCATTTGGTAACACAGCGCATCTGAGCACAAACTGCTTCCTGTTGCTGCACAAACACCTTCCAGTGTCTGAAGGTGCAGCAGACAAGAATAGCGCAACCACATACAGCTTTCTGGTTTGGAGTGTTCTCTCTGTTGCTAACAGCTAACTATGGGGGTTGCCAAATTTAACTGTTGACCTCTTAGTTTAGGTTTATTATTTTTGGTGCTATAGTGCTTAGAAAACAAACCAGCAATAATCTTCAACTGGAACTTGGGCTGTGATTCCCTGCTGACAGAATCTGACCAGACAGCTTTGCCCACAAAAGGATCAGAGATTAATGCTTACAGCCCATAGCCTCATCTTAAAATTCATCAGATTCACTGGGGAAGGCAGCCCTGCTGTGTAACAGCGGTCTCATGGGTGAAGCGATCCATTCCCCAGGACTAGGCTGCAAGGATACAGCAAGTAAAAGCTGATATGAGACAAATGCTGAGGGCAGAAAGGTCTGTGCAGTGAGATGATGCATGGAATATGAAGGGGGTGGAGATTTGGCAGCCTTAGCTGGGAGGCCGGGGGATACATTCTGAGCATCAAGAAGGGATAAAGGCAGCTGTCTCTTGGAACCTTGATGAAAAGACCTCTGTGTCCAGAAAGAGTTGATGGCAGGAGCAATAGTGGCAGACTGAGGACAAGGAACTGCCTGCAGGAGTAACCTGCCAGCAGAAGAATATGGAAGAAATAAAAGCGCTGAGGAAAATAACTGTCAATATTTGGGGAAAAATGGGATATCTTGGGTAAGGCTGGATGGAATGCAGTCAGATCAAGGTTCCTTCTCTGAATGTTGATTGCATAAGAAATCTGGTAATGTAAACCTCTTAACCCACAACACTGTTTAGTTTCTGAACAGCAAGAAAAATATTCTATGAAGCGTAAAATGCTGATTGGCTTTCTCTATTTAATTTGTGAACATTACAGGCAGGGAAAACATTTATAGACTGTGAGTATTCCTTAGATAGAAATGAATAGTGAAATCTGAAGGCATGCTAAGGACAGTTTTTTGTTTTTTTTTTTTAGGATTGATTTATCATAATGTGTTGGGTTTTTCTACTTCTGCACATATTACTATTGTTTCTTGCCATATAAAAACATACTGACTATTATTGTTAGAGAGCTTTGATAGATCCCTTCCCACTGGTGCTTTAGGCCATATTGTTTTTTTCCTAAGCACCCACTCTCTCAGTGATGTTTCTGCAAGTCCCCTCTGCTAGAAGAAGGGAGGCAGCAAAGGAAGCAAGGCAACAGAAAGAACTTGTGGGCAGGACTGCCTGTCAGATATGTTGTCCCAGTTGCTCAGTATCCTATTTGCCTTGCAGTACATATGTTTTCAATACAGCTTCTTCTAAAGCTGGGAGGAGGTTGTAGATTTAGTTTTACAGCATCAAGGAAAAGACTCTCCGTTGGCAGATATTTCCATGGCCCGGTTCTGCAAATACTTATTCTTGGATGCTTGATTGTGGAAACGGTTGCCAGGAAATGGGGGAGGGAATTATCTGAAGCACCTCACTCATCCCCAGTTAGTTGGCTGGTGTCAGCATGGGTGACTGGGTAATGTCTGGGAAAGTACAGTGGAAATGCAGCTGTGGCAGCAGAGCCTGCACTGCTGTACTCTTTTAGCCTTGTTCCAGGGGCAGCACACAGTTTGGGGATGTGGATCTGTTTGTATGTTTAAGTTGCATTGGTTATCCAGAAGATGCCCAGATCTGTTGAAAATACCCACTGACTTCCTTAGTAGGCCTGGGTTACTGCTGATATATATCTGTAACCACATGATAAGAAATGTTAATTGCTCACTGATAACATGCAACAGAGGCAGTCTTGCAAAAGCAGCAGAAGCAATGTGTAGCCCCTTGGATCAGTGTATGGACACCACCGAGTATTTTAAGCACCTCTTGCTGTGTCCATTAACATTTTGCATTAGACTTTTTGTACTACATGTAGATTTAATATATTGGAAATGAGCTATGTTGCATCAGAATTACAGCATACCATGTTTTCAGGCAAAGCTAGAAGCTCTTAAAGGAGATCTTGCAGTTCCAATTGTGTTTCATTCACTGAACTACTGCCTGGGAGTATCCTGCAGTTCTACTATAGAGCAGAAGATAAAGGATTTTTATCTTCAGGTTTTTCAGTTCTTTTCTGTTAGCTATAATGAATGATAGATGAGACCCAATTGTTATCCCAAGTTTATAACTTGAAGAAAAAATTCTTTTGCAAGATTCTGCCTGCAATTTGTAACATGTTTAAGGAACTCTCATATGGATTAGATCTCGTGAGTCTGCTGGTGGCTGATGTGTTCTTCGAGAAAGAAAAATGGCACATTGTTTTGTAAAACTATTCCCTGTGTCTTCCCATTCGCCAAGCACAGTGTATGTTACTTGAGGGGAAAAAATGGAGTGAAAAATAGTTTGTAATTTAATATGAAAAGTGGAATGAATGATGGAATTTGTGGTGTCATGAGTCATTAATGGATATGCTTATTCTAAGCACAAATGATGGTACCAGGAATATTTAGTAAGCTATCAAAAGTATTTTCACTTGGCAATCTTCAGAGCAACTGATCCATACTCTGTGGAACAGGCCCAGCCCTGATGAACTTATACAAACTGAACGTTAATAATCAATGCCAGATGAGATGAGCTAATGATGTGAGGCTCTGAATTATGACATCTTTCACAATGCTTCTTGAAATGCTCATAAATAATTCTTTGACTTAGAAGTAAGGTAAAGCCTGGACACACAGCACTGTTTAACAGCTAGCATCAAAGGAGCTCAGGCATTGGTAGAGCAGTAAGAACATGCTGTTGTGCTATTTGATACAGTGCAGTGTTAATATGGGCAAGGTTCTTGGGTGTTTCTTGGGTTTTTCAGGATATTGCAACAGGATGAAGAATTGATTCTTGTAAATGAGTGTTTTAAAATGATCCTTTACATGAAAACTGATGGGCTACATTACTGCTAAAGCCAGTTTTAGAAAGCTCATTCAGAGATGAACTGCTTCAAGGATGGTAGTGATGAAAAAGATATTGTGACGCTACTTCTTCAGAGCCAGAAACCCATACAGGACTTAGAAAGGTGCTGCTTTCTTGCTTGATATCTCAATATCATGACTCAAAGGCTTGTTTCACTGTGTCAGTCCCCACTGGCATGTTGACTGTAGTTGCACAATGGTTTTAGCTGCATTTCCTGCTCTGTACTGCTGGGTGATGCTATAGTGTGCACACTGAGTTCTGCTCTTTCTCCTGAAGTGTATGTGGGGCTACGTGAGGTGTGATGATGCAGCTTGCATCCCAGCTCTACCCAGGATGTAAACTCCAAGCCCTGCACTTTTGCAGCCTCAGGAATGGGTAGGTGGGCTGTACTTAGGAAAGCCAGCTGGGAGATGATACCCTGCTTGCTGCCACCTCAAGTCTGTGCTGAGGTCTGGATCAAGCCTGTAAGCAGTGACCAGTATCTGCCTCTGAACTGCAGAGCAGTGTGGGGCCAAGAACGTGACAGATGAGCAGAGTTCCAGGAGCTGCTTTTGCTCAGCATACAGGAGAAGAAGCTGGAGGAGAAACTTGCTCCCATCTGCAGCTACCAAGGGGCTGGAGGGGTGCAGGGCCCATGAACCCAGACCTTCCTGAGTGGGGCACATAGATCATGATGATAAACTGAAACATGGGCAATTCCAATGTGACACAGGAACTTATTGTTTTCATGTGGAGGTGATCAAGTGTTCGGTGTGTTTCCTGGCAGAGCTGCAGTATCCTTGCCATTGGGGATACTTCAAACAGGATGAGGCCCTGAGTAGCTGCTCCACCAAAACCTACCCTCTGGAGGTCCCTTTCTACCTGTGGCATCTCACATGGCAGGGAGATGGGTTGATGTAGTATGAGGTTTTCACTCAGTAATACTTTTAACTGTCCTAGGAATTCATATGCATTCTGCTCCAGCATCTGTTAGTAATATAGTAGAGTATGAAGAAAATGACATTCTAATTGAATGATCTAGAAAAGCTGGAGAATTTTGTGCAGAGTAAGTAAGGACAGTATGATTTGATTTCTGTGCTTGTCTGGGTCCCTGAGAACAAAATGACCTGATCTGGTGTCAGCCTTACAGTGGCACTTGAGAACTGCTGAGCAGGCTGTATTCCCAATGGTGAGGGTTGAAGCCCTGTGAGATGGTGAGCGGGGTGGCTGCCCTGAGGTATCTGCTGCCGTCTTTCTGAATTCTCTCAAGACCATCTTCCCAAATGCCAAGTAGTGTGGAATCCTACTATGCTTCTGCGTGTATACTGGACCCACAGCTCTAGAGGTTAGAATAAGCAGCTGGGCTTGTTCCAGCAGTATTACCTGCTGTCCATTGCAAGGCCATACTGCCCAAGGACAGTCCTGCTGGCCCTGCTTTTCTTCAGCTGTCGTGCCCTTCTGACCATCTTATTATAGCCAGCTATTAACCTCAATCATCAGTAAGTATCCAGATAATCGTGACAGTTTAGTGTATTAATTAACTACTGGAGATTACACTTACATCTGCTGTGCTTAGAATCTCAATCATTTTAGAGCATTTGGTATCTGATCCACTAGTGACTCAGTAATGGCAAATAAATATATAGGGATCTAAAACCATCTGCCTGAGATGCTTCTTTTTATTTAGCACAAAGGTAAGTCAGTTGGTTGTCCTAAAATGTGTATGAAGAAAGCCTCAGAAGACATATGGGTTATTCCAGTGATGCATTTTTGATTCAATTGCATTACTAAGAGTTACAGCAACAGAAGTGCAGGAAGTCTTCCTCAGAAAGTTCACTATACATCTATGTTACAATTCACAAATCACATGAAGTCGTGATTTGGTTCTCATTAGAAGAGTATCAGTGTTTATGTTATTAGAGGAAAGGTTCCTTTTCCTAAGAAGAAATCTTGGTACTAAATCTGCAATTAATTATGAGTAAAACACCCAAATCAAAACCCAAACATCTTGTGTAAGATGCTGGTGCGTTCTGCTACAATACCAGTGTGTAGGCTGGAGAAGCTGCAGGACGTTCTGATGGGGAAGCCTTGAAGTGCTTTTAATTTATTTGTATGCAAATAAATGTAACAGCTTGCCACCTCTGTTGGCTGTTTTTTAAGTTAGTGTTGCCTGTAGTTCTGGAAGGCAGGATTTTTTGGTGTAATGAATTTCCATACAAACCATACATCAACATATTGGTTTTCTTAAGGATGCTACTGCCTATGGAGGGCCTTAATCCATGATAAGCAAGCAGCTGGAAACTGTTCTTTTAATATTTACAATTGCTTGATTAACTGGGTGTTTTTTTAGTAGGTATAGCAGTTTGCAAAATATCTTACGTGCTGCTTAGGTGTATTCATTTTAATAAAGTTCAGTTCCCAATTTTAAGTTTCGCTTCACTGCAAGAAGCCACATTCAAATTACAACAGAATGAATTTTTTTATGGCTGATAAGTGTTTTACCAAATCACAGCATCATTGGTGTTGGAAGGGGTGTTTGGAGATTGAGTCCAACCCCCTGGTAAAGCAGGTTCCCTACAGCAAGTTGTACAGGAAAGCATTCAGGTGGGTTTTGAATATCTCTTTAGTTGGAGACTCCACAGCATATCTGGGCAGCTTGTTCCTCTCTAATTCTCCAGTCTTTCTAGATCTTGTTGAATGGCAGCACGTCCTTCTGGTGTGTCAGCCACTCTTCTCAAGTTCATATAATTGCAGAACTTGCTGAAATGTGTTTTATCCTTTCACCCAGGTCATTGATGAAGACGTTGAGCAAGACTAGGTCCAGTACTGGCCCCTGGGGAACACCACTAGTTATAGTCCTCTAACTAGTCTCTGCACTGCGTATCACAACTCACTGAGCTGTGCCAGTCAGCCAGTTCTCAATTCACTGCACCACTCATCTATTCCACATTTCCTAAGCTTATCTACAAGGAGAGTGGGAGAGACAGTGTAGAAAGCCATACAAAGGCTTTACAAATATATTTTTCAAATATGGCAAAAAATACCTTGCTCCATGGTAGTTTAAATGAGTGCCAGATGAATCAGGTAGTGGACAACCGACAACATTTATAATATATGTATGACAAGTGTGAGGATTATATTCTTGCCTAAAGAGAAGAACTGCTTTTATTCAGCAAGAATATGTTGGTGCTGGTAAGAAACTTTTACTTGCAAATGACCAGAATGAGCAACTTCCTTCTACAGCATATATGCATGTTGAAAAGTACCATCTGACCCCACTGCTCTGCTAAAGCATTCATGCTTTACTAGATGTACACGTGATGTTATCCATTGACCATGGGGCTAATAACAAAAGGTTATAAAGATCAGATTGAGCATTTAAAAATACTATCTGTAAACAAATGTTAATACAGTTGTATTGTAAGCATTTAACCTTTTGAGCATCTTAGCTCTTCAAACTCCGGTCTGAGTTGATACAAATTCTTTCAGCCTCTTTGTTAAACTTACAATGTAAAGTTTTGCTAATTACAACTTAAATAGGAGCTTCTGATTTCAGAATCAAAAGAAATGACAGTGATGCACAGAAAATGCATAGAGGTCAGACTGTTCCTGAGCAATGATTTGGTCTGTAGCTAGTTATGGTGAAAGTGCTCATTTTAAACTGGCCTACTCGTGTAACATGGTGAGTTTGACAGCTAGATCAGTTGGCCTGATTAAGAAGACTTGCCTTCTTGGGTTCTGTGCTAGGACGTATTGATTACAAAGCAGGGAGTCATTATTCCTATCTAAGTAGTGATCTTTCCCTGGGTGCCCACTGATTAACTAATGACTCTGTTTACCTGGGCAGCATGTTGGAGCAGACAGGCTTTGCACGTAGCGTTGCTGACGGTTGCTGTCAGATACTGGTTTTTGGCACCCCTGTCTTTGAAGAAGCTGTATTGTGCAATGACTTGGTGTAGATTTTTTAATTCATCTTAAGTAAAATATTTTCTCTCAACTATTGTCTCCTGTTAGTATCACGGTTGAGAATTTTAATCAGTTTGTGAATTTGCAGCTTTAGAAGATTTTGCATAAGGAGATTGCAGCATCTCCGCATTTACAATTTGGGAGGGGTACACACAAGATTCAGACAAAGGGGTGAGAAAATAACCTCTGATCCCATTAAATGAAAAGCAAACTCTCTGTGAGCTTAGTACTTTGCTCTAAGAGATGCTTCCCAAGTCTGTGAGGTCTGATCAGATGATGACATCATTAGGAAATGCACTGGTAGCAGATGAGATAGCATTAAAAAAGGTTAATCCTTGTGAGGGCATGAAAACTAAAAGAGATCCCTGCGTAGACAGGCTCTGTGGTAAATGAAGAAGCAATTCTTGGTGCAATAATATATGCTGTTCATCATACAAATATGTTCCAGGAAATGTTTTGGTGTAACCATACAATGGGAAATTCTATCTTTTCTGTTCTACCACTTTTGTCAAACCTGTTGATGATGTTCTCGAGGGTCCATTTTATTTATTTATTTATTTATTTTTCACAAGCTCTCCTGACAGTGTTGTGCAGGAAATCCCTTTATTAGTTTCAGTAACATTTAAGAGGAAGGATTTTGTTGTTGTTGATGTTGTTTTTTTCTTTTTCTCAGCAGTAATTTGTATTACTGTTGAATGAAGTACACCTGACCAAAGAAGGCTTCTGTACTACTTGGGATCCCTCGAGTCACGAAACACATGTTCTGGCTTATGGATATGGTAAGAGACAATGAATTAAAAGAGCTCACTTTTAATTCAGAACAGGATGGAGGAAAAAAGAAAATGATAAAGTTTTCATGAAGCCGTTAATGGTGGGGAATCTGACCTGTACAGAGCTGGATTCAGGCAGTGATCCCTACCCCCCTCCCTGTCATTTCACAGGACTGCCGCAGTTTGCAGGGGGAATCCTGTTCCCTCCATTCCCTTCAAGCTCCTCCCATGAAGCACACTTGCTTGTGGTTCATTTTGAGAGGATTCAGATGCACTCCGTGCTAAATGTCTAACAGAGACCTTGTTGTTTCCTCAGGCTGTGATCTCTTCCCTTCTCTCTGTCCCCTTTGCCCTGCCAAGATAAAATCACCAACTGTGTGTATATAATGGTTTCGGCTTCATAAAAGTGGCGGGGTTCTCACATAGCTCTCCCCACTTGCTTCGTTCCCAAGTGGCACAATGTGTGGCCATTCCTTGTCTGTTTCTCATATCCCTTTTTGAGATCCAAACTGCACTCTGCACAACTTTTATAGACCCAAAGGCATGTGGTTTCGATTTGGCACAGAATGGCAGAGTGCTCCGTATTAGAAAGGATGTGGATGCTTGTTTTTGAATTTTGATTGGTGTTTTTCAACTACATCTCCTGTTGTTCCCATATTGAATTGAGTTGTAAACTAAAATACTTGCTATACATTTGGGTATGTCGATCCTTGAGCAGGAGCTGCCCTGACTCATTTCCATCCTCTCCTTATCTGATGCAGATTAATCAGGTTTTTGTCTGTTTCTCAGGCAAGCTCTTTCTTATTGAGATGCATTAACTACTTTGGGAGAAAATTGAGTCTTGTAGGTCCAAATTGATTAGCATCAACACCTCTTTTACAGAGGGGTAGAAGAGCTGAATTGTGATTATATGTACCTCTGACTTTTATGGCTGCTCCTCTTCATCACAGCACTGTGAAGATGAATAATAAGTATTCACTACCAGGTAGCTGCAGTTAAGGTTGAGTAGGAATCTGTATAGTGCTGAGTTGTTCATACCTAAACAATCAATGCTCATCCTCCCCCACCCTCTACAAACCCTCCTACAGCAGTCCCTATGCTGACCTTTTAGGGAGAATTCAGGCAGTGTTCAGCCATTTTAGAGTTATACAAAGTGTAAAGGAAAACACTTTGTGTCTTCTGGGTTACCTGATAGAACGCTAACTCTGAAAAGCCCAAATATCGCTGGTTTTGTGTTCTAATTTGGAAAGGAAAAAGAAAGGTAAATGGGGATGTTCAGAACTTCAGAGCACACTGCAGTCATACATTCTCTGCATAGCTATTACAGTCTTCTTTCGGTTTCTTCTTCTGCCTTAACCCCTTCCCAGGGTTCAAACAAGGCAGGAAGAGGTGGTTTTGAACAGCAGCACTTCTCCTAAAACATGGTCTTTCATTAAATTACTGTAACAAAGTAACTCTCTAGCTGCTGTGCCTGTGAGACAGTCTTGAAAACATGACCCAAGTGTACCCTGGGCATAGATGCCTCCTTCAGCTTTCACAGAGCCCAAAATAATGGCTCGGAGAGATGTGAGACTCATCTGCACAGTGGTCTGTCTCATGTGCCCTCTCTTTGGCAGGTGAACTTTGCTTATTTCACCACTCCTGCAGGCAGGCAGGGCGTGACACAGTGTGATGCTTGCTGAGGGTGCAGTCATTTTCCTCTGTGTCAAGGAGCCTATTTACTCTGGGAAAGAAACCCTACCTATTTTCTTCCCAATTACAGTAAAATCCATTCTGAGAGGTCTGATGCCCATGTCTGCACAGACAGACACCCATCCTGTGGCTGGCAGGACCTCACTGCAGATGTCCAACAGGCCCTAACTTTCTCCTGTTAGAAGCAGCATCGGCTTAGGTTGGGAGAGAAAGAAACTCACAACAGCCTTATAAAATATTTAAGGTTTTCCAAAATACTCATGTCCTGGAAAACAGTGTATTGTTGTTCTTCTGCAACCAAAACTGAGTTACTCTGAGAACAAAACGTCTCACTGTATTGGTAACCACCAGGCCCAAATTCCATCTAACCAAATTGTTGGCTATTTTGGGCAGCAATAAGTTCTCAATTCTGCATGCTTCGAAGTACACGTGGAGACAGAGATGAAGGTTGGGAGGGAGGCAAGAAATACATGCAGCAAGATTCAAATCCTCTCCATTCCCACTTCCCCACTGGACAGGATGTGGCCACCTTGTGCTTCTGCACGTGAGTCCCTGCCTGGGGCTCCCAGCCTCCAACCTCTCATCTTCTTGCCTGATAGTCCAGACTGATCTTAGCAGAGAAGTTAAATTTTACAGCCATGTGCCAATGCTGCTTTGCTGTAAGGGCCTCTCCTGGTGTACAGTGCCAGGGTGATGATTTTTGTGGAAACAAAAGCTACATGAAACGCTTGAGGATTTGTTAAGGATGCAAAGCCCCAGACCTGTTCACCTACTTCAGCCGTTGTTGCAAATGCTGTCTGTTAAAGGTAGCCAAGAATTAATGTAAAAGGAAAGCTGGGAAAGTAAGTGCTTGAAAATGAAGCAATTCCCCGCGCTGAGATTTCTGCTGGAGCTTCCAGTTGGTTTCACTGCACATTCTCCACGTTTTATTATTATTTAATCTATATCCTGTGAGGTGTGTAGGAAGTGTAACGAAGCCAAGACAATATTGCTTTGGAAAATCCAGTACATGTAATTTCCTGGCTTTTGGTTATTCGAATTAAAAAGATATATATATATTATTTATTTTTTTTTAGCCACAGTAATGCATTAATGCTGTTTTATACGTTTAATAGAGAACTGGCCTGAATTTTCCTGCCTTTTTAACTGCTGATGCAGGGATTGCTGTTGGGGGAGCAGTGCAGTGAGTAGCACTGTGCCTGTGGCCTGGCTGCTGGCAGCTGCTGCTCGCTGCTGTGCTGCTGGGGGAGCCGGTGGCGGTGGGAGTTTGGCTCTCAGAGCATCGCAGGCGAATGTGGCTTGGAACGCACTCAAGGAGAATGTTTTTTTTTCTCCCTTTCCAAACTTAGTGGGAGTACTCGGGGGTATAAAGCCTTTCATCTGTGTTTACAGGACTGCGCCTTCACTCCAACACTTCTCACTGCATTACTTCTTCAGCAGTTCAGGAGAGCGTTTAGAGCTCGGTATGAAGCAAGGCCAAGCAAATTACCGCGGGTTAAATTAGAATTTATGACCTTTAGCACCAAGAAATTGACTTTTCCTCCGAGTGGAGCGAATTCAAAGGGACGGGAAGGACGGGAAGGCAGCCGGGCAGGAGCGGAGCGTGACCCCGTTCTCCCCTCGGGACGCTGCCGGCCCACGGGCGGCTGTTGCCCACGGGGCCGCGCTCCGGCGCACGGTGGCTCCGAGCCCGTCCCGCACTCCTGGCCGAGGCCGGTGCCGGGCAGCACGGGGCTCAGCAGCGCGCTGAGGCGGCCGCATGTCCGGCTGACGGCGGCCCCGGCGGTTCCCCGGGCGGCCGCGGAGCTTCCTGGTTCCCAGAGGGTGCCGAAGCCGCGGCAACAGGAACTGAGAGCAGGGGGGAGGAGGCGGTGCCGCCGCTCCGTGCAGTCGCGGCCCGAGAGCCGGGGGAGCGGAGCAGCCATGGGCCGCCGCCCGCCGCCGCGGCGACGCTGAGCCGGCCCGGGCCGCAGGGAGAGGGGCCGTGTTCTCCCCCGCCGGGCGCGGGGCTTCTCCCTCGGGGGGGCGCCGGAGCGGCCGGCCGGGCCCGCGATGTGACCATGGACAGCAGGTTCAAGTGAGTGGGGGCGGCGAAGGGGGGGCTCGGCGCGGCGGGTTTAGGCCTCGCGGGCCGCCGGGCCGGGGGGAGGAGGCGCGGGGGAGCCCACCTGGCGGCGCGCGAGGGGCCGGGCCGGGCGCGGCAGCTGAGTGACAGTGACAGCGGCGGGCGGGAGGCGGCGGGGCCGGGAGCGGGGGGCGAGGGGAGCGGGGCGGCGCGGGGCCCCCTGCCCGCTGCGGAGCGGGGGGGGCTATAGGCGGAGGCCGCGGCCTCGCTGCCGCTCTCCGCCCCTCCGGCGGCCCCGCTCCTGCCCCCGGCTCGCCCCGCGGCTCCGGGACGGGCTGGCGGCCGCCGGGGGCGGGTCGTGCCCTCGGTAGCCGCCCGCCGTGGAAAGGTGGCGGGGCGGCGTGCTGCTGTACGGGCACAAAGGCCCCGCGCGCTGCCCGACATCGATCCGCTCTGCGGCTCCGGCCTTTGTGCTGGCACCGCGCTGCCGCAGGTGGATGCGGAGGGCGAGAAACGGGCACGGGCTGCCGCGCTGCTGCTCCGCTCCCTGCGCCGAAGCCGTCCCTGTGCAGAGAGGGAGCCGAGAGATGTTACGCGTGTGTTTCTGAGCTGACAAAAATCTGGGTGTGGGGGGATGCTGAATGAGTGGGCACGGAGTAGTAGCGGGAAAGGAAATGGCAGTCTGACAATTCTCAGATTGCTCTAACACGTTTCTGACACTTCTGAGCATAGTGGGATGTGGAGAGTAAACTTAGCAGCAGCTTTCTGGGGAGGCTCAGCTGGTGAGTGTGAGATGATGGTGGAGGTGGCTGCTGGTGCATCCCTCAGGCTGTGCTCCACATGGCAGTGCTGTCCTGCTTCCTGCACTTGGCACCACCTGGAAACAGGGCAGGGGTAAATGACCTCAGCTTAGGTATCATCGTGAGGAAATGCCTCTTTTCTTATAGAAATGGTCTTGTGGCTGCTTTTCCAGACAGCCAGGCCTCATCGTTTCCATCCCAAACCTGCAGGGACAAGAGCTGGCTGTAGCACTGATTACAGCTCTGAGATCCTGGGCTTGGTTTTCTGTAACTCAGAGCAGGATTTGCTCTCCTGCCTGCAGGATCTTCCCATGTAAATACTTCAAAAAATGATGCAAAGAAAGACCATGTTATGGGCAGGTTATGTCTCTCTAACCTGTTAGATTCAGATTGCATATCTTAGTTGATGCTGCTGCTGCAGTCAGTAAAAGCGTGGCCTGAATCCTCTAGTTTGTGACAGCTGAGGTTTTCCCCCTACTCTGCTCCTGGATTTTAGTCAGAACTCCCTTTAAAGAAACAACAGGGTATTAATTCACTGTGCCTTTCGGTTTAAGTCCCATAAACCTGGGCCCAAATCCTGTATTTTTCATCTATCTACGACCCTAGCTGACCTCAGTGGGGCATTACTCATGGAGGGAGCTCAAGTGTGAGCCTTTTATGTGGTTAAATAGCTAATTGATATGGGTGCGGTTATACCACTTGTTTTTAATATAAATAGGAGTGCGCTTGGTAGAGAGAGAGCTCAATAGTACGGTAATGACAGTTTGAGCTATTCTATACTGCTTGGTTTGGGATTAGGTTGGGCGTTCCTTGCAATTAGTGCTGCAGTTGTTACTGTCAGGTGTGTTCTGCTGCTGCAAGGCATCGGTGCACGAGTGGGTGGCTGCTGCAGGGTTGGCTTGGGGGGGGGGGGTTTAGCATGGTATGGTAGAAACTCCAAAGAACTGTGATGGTGTATAAGGCAGTGGCATTATCAGTTAGACAAGCTAACTGGTGTATTGATCTTCCTTATGTTTTTTGGTTGGTTTTTCTTTTTTTTTTTAAGGCTGTACATGGAAGCCTGACTTGTTATTTCTAAGGAGGAACCAATGTGATTTTTGGTGTTATTTTAATTGACTTTTAATTTATTTTAATGCTGTCTGGACAAATAGAATAGAAAAGATGTAACACTGCTTATATGGTAAGTGTTAAGTCTTGACTTGAACCACTGATTGATCACCTGGGGAAAGGACCCGGTCGGCCCTAGGAGTGCAGGTGAAAGCAATTCATCTGTGTGAGCTGAAGGGTTGGAGCCTGGCTGCACCTCTTTTAGACCCCTATTAAGGGCTGACTGCCCATGGGGAAGGATCTCTGGTTGGAGATCTGTTCTTTGTAAGGTTTTGCCCTATGAGCTCAGTTTGCTGGAGGTGGGCAAGCAGTCCTCTTGTCCTTCAGTTATAACAGCTTTCTATTTATTTAGTCTCTTTGGCATTGTAGTTCTTGTATCATCTTTCCATTATGCTGATCTTTCTGGTTTTTGTACTGTAGAAAATGATTTATGTTGTCTGAAGCACTTACATGATTGTTTGCTTCTTCTAGGGAAAATCCAGAACGTACCTTTGATTTGGTACTGAAGGTGAAATGCCAAGCATCTGAAAATGAAGGTAATAACGTACGGTCTTTGCCAATATATCATAGAAACGAGAGATGGAAAAGGCTTATTTGTTTTTTTTTTTTTCTCCACTCTAGTTTTATTCATTATTATGACTTGCTTTTACATTTGGATTGTGTTAGAAAATGACTGTGGTTGCTTTATTATTTTTAATCTACTAATGCATTAATTTATTATTGTCGTTTTCTTGATTGCTATACAATCACTTCTGGTTGTTTGGTTATGGAGTATTTTTGTTCTGAGGGATTAACTTGTGAAGCTTGGGCTCGAAGTGGAGCTGCTACAGTTATTAAGTAAATGTTGATTTTGTTTGTAACTTTGTTTTATATGAACAACTGACTGCTGCCTGTTAGTGGACTTGTCACAGCCCTGCAGTGCAAAGTGAGCTCTTCCCTGCTTAACAGGCAGAAACCTTGGTTGTAGCTTGTGTTAGGTAGATGCTTTGGCATGGCATGTGTTGCAAGCAGCATTGAGCACTGACATGTGCTCGTGTTAGCCACTGGTTTTGCATCTCTACCAGTGTGTGGTGAGGAGCTCTTGTACTGTGGGATTTATCTGAGAGAGGCTTCTTACGTATTCTGGAAGGAGGTGACTCGTGCTGAAATGGACGTGACCTCTGTCACTTGCTTTGGGGGAACTCTGTTCATGTTATCATCCAAGGTTGTTGGCCTTTTGGAAACACAGGGAGAGCAGTCTTGCTGGGGTCACGCTGTAGTCCTGTTAGCCTGTGATGGTTGTGTCTTAATCACAATTGTAAGTACCATCAATTACACTTTTGAATTGAGTGTATTTCTTATCCTGCTGTGCTAATGGATGCTATTTCCTGAGTTTATTGCACTGAGTTAGAAGCCAGAAGGAGCCCTTGCACACTACACTTACATAACCTGAAGCTGCTCCTTTATTTTTTTTGTTTTTCCCTTTTTCCCTTAAGCCAGCATTTCCATTAGTGGTACAGAGGGTACCTGCCTAGTATGTCTATGAAGAATGCTTCTGTTAAAGCTAAACAATCAGGGCTATTTAGTTCTTTTCCTGGCAGTCCCAACTGGTTTTTCTGTACCTGCTATGTTTTATACTATCTGTTACTGATGTCTCAAGTTTCTTTGCTCTTTCTTTCATTTTCTCTTCCACATAACACTGTTCTCATTCAGTTGTGGAATAACATCTGTCCTGCTGCAACACTCAGTTATTTTCACTTTTTTTGTGACTAGCAACATTCTTCCCTATTGCCTGCCTTACTGATTTGCTGTTACAGTTTGGAGGAGTTAAGCTGGTCTCCTTAGCTTGGGTCATTGCTGTGTTGTTTTCTATCATGGTCCATGCCATTTTCTGCTTGCTTCCTCTTGCAGTTTTTACCTTGGTAAATTAACAGACCGAGAGAGCAACCTAGTCCCCCTAGTAGCATTGCTTCTTGCAGAGTGCCTTTAACTGACATCCTTCCTTGGAGATTCACTCCAAGATGAGAGATGGAGATACCCTCTCACCAAAGGTTTTTTTGACTTCTCTTTTGTCCTTCCCTCTTGGGAACCAATAACCATCTGCCTCAACTGTTGTGAGGAACTGCCTTGTTACCTCTAGGTTGGATTGCTTCTCCTGCCTGCCCAGGCAGGCACGTTGTGTTGGTTGTGGGCTGCCTTCTGTGGAACAGCTTGGGCCTGTATGTAGCCGTGGCTGTGAGCTGGTGTGGCACAGGGCTGCCTTTGTAATTGTGCTGTGTGCACTTCGTCTCCAACTCCACCCTGACCGCTATCCTCTCAGCCCTCCTGGTTGCCTGTGGTGGGGGGACCATGAGGAGGGATGCCATTGGCATCTGAGTCTGTGCTGTGTGTGACCAGAGAGAGGCTCAACAGCCTGGAGATTGTATTGGGGTCTTGTAAGAGTCCTCTGCTGAGGACCTGTGTGGTTTTCTTTTGCCAACCAGACTGTGCTAGTGGAATGTACTGGTTACCATCCTCCTGTACTTGGTGAGCCATGTGGGATTCTTCTTAATTTCTTTTATTTTTATATCTAATTCAGGTAATGAACTTCCCAGTGAGGGCCTGACATTGTATTTATACGTGGTAGTGCAAGCACAGTAATGTATCAAATCAATGTATCCTAACGTAGAAGTTATTGAAGGGAGTAGCATAAGGGATACAAGTGTTTTGTCTGCACTGTCCTTTCGGAAACAGAGCACGAGGCTTGGTCATGCTAAACAGGGAGCTTTCAGCACTGGTTTATTATAAGGCCTTACAAATTTGACAGTTACCCTGCATTGTAGGTCTTGCCTTTAAATAGATTTTCATGCTAGGATAATCTTTTGAATATATCATACTTGAAGACGTGATCCAGTCACCTGTTTCTTTGCTCAAGCCTTTATTTCTTATGAAAGAGATTTGTGTTTAAATAGGGGCTTTTTCCCTCGCATCCCATCTGCTCCTGTACTTGATCCTGGAGCTGTGTCAGGGCTGAATTTGTGACATCACTGTCATCAGTGTTGCCGTGGAAATAACACAGCCACAAAATGATGATCTCCCCACATGAGCGAGCAGCAGGAGAAGCTGCCTTAGCGGAGGGGAAGACCTTAACATGACCTATGTATCTTTGAGCCTTTTCTGTTCAAGCTCTGCTCTAGTATGCATTCTCCTGAATTTTAATTTCCCTTTGCCAGTCTTTAGCTGTTGTAGCAAATGAAAATGGTGGTAGCTCTCCTGACTGTGAAGCTGTGAATAAGATGATGTTTTTATTAGCGTGCTGTATGCCTGCATTAATGGACACGAGGAAAAATTTTGCAGTTGAAATTAATATGCTCTTTGGAAGACTAATTTAGGTAACTTCATAATTAAAGCAGAGCTCTCAAAGAATGCTAATTTTTCCAGAGCTGACAATATGTCCCAGGGCTCTTCTGGCTCCAAAGGATCATGCATACATGAAATATAGAAGCATTTATTTTTATTATGAAATTTGATCCTAACTCATTCCACTAACGATTTACAGCACTTTCTACTCAGTGCAGACTGTTCAGGGCTTGCATAAATGTATCGCTCCACACATGGCAGGTAGCTGCTCGTTGGCTATAGGCTTAATGGTGCTACTGGGGCATTAGTTAAAGCTGGACCTATTGTTAGCATTTTGGTGTTGGTTGTCTGGTTTCTGCCACATGAGCATTACTTAGCTGAGTACATATTCCTCAGTACCATGTTGTTGACAGTGGAGGATGCTCTGGGACTGCTCTCTTGCTCTGTCACTTTAAGCTGTGGGGGAACATCACAATATTGCTAGACTTAAATGAGTAGAAGTAGTACAATCATTTGTGGAGCTAGAGGTAAGAGAGGGGTTCTTAAATGCGTGTTCCTGTGATGGAGGGCTCCATTGAATTAACAGTGTGGGTTTTGACATTGCTGCTGTTGATATCTGCTGTTCTTTGCTTGTGTTAAAGTAAAAATATAAGTTTATTAGGAGAGCTTAATGCTTTTTGTTGGCACAAAGCAGAATGTGGTTCCCTTACTAGCTCAGGAGATGGTGCTTACTCTATTTTCACTTTTGATATTACTCCACTTCTAAGAATCTTGAAAGTTGCATTTCGGCTTAATGGTGAAGCATGTACTCCAACACGGGAAATAAGACTTGGGAAAGTAACATTATAGCTGACGTCAAAGTTGCCAGTTCTCTGCAGCCTGGTCAAAATTGTAATCCTCAATTCATGGCGTGTTGAAACACAAGTAACTGAGCACTGTGGCTTCTTTGGGAAACCTGTAAGGCAGCTCAGGCTGAAGTTAGGAATCAGCTGACCTCTGCTCACTATTGTTTGCTGTTTGACAGCAAGGTGAGCTGCTCTGACTGCCCACGGCTGCAGCCACAGCTCTGGTCTGCAGTATCGGTAGTGCCATATAGCAGAAGGTCGTGCATCGTCTCCCAGGCACCTGCAAGTTTTCATTAAGACTTTCTTACACTTCTCCTTGGGAGAACAACAAGCAAAATAACAGCTAAAGTAGTTGTGTGTTCTAACATCAGCAGTTGGCCTTCTCTGTTAAGCTGTCTCTGACAGAGCCCAAGGACTGCTTGGAAGCAGATATAGAAACTAGAGTGTTTTAAGACTAGCACTGCTGTCTAGGCTGGGGTAAGAAGTTATGCCATCTTTGCTCTTTGGGCTGAATGGTAGTTCCTAAAAATCAGAAGTAATGCACTCTTAGAGTCTTCTGGAGTGTGTAGCCACGTGTAAGGCTGTTGGTCCACGATGGTATGGCAGCTGCATGGAAAGCAGGACCATTCTGTCTGCCCTGTCTTTGGGAAGTGTTTTACTGCACCTGAGCCTCCACATTAGCTAACCAAAGCAGCCTGTGACTTCTTTGTCTCTTTTATTGTTATATTTTTACTACGTGGTCTTCCATAGTGGGAAGGAAATCATTTCTGGGAAACTCGTGTTTCTGAGTTCTTAATGTGGGATGTGCCCAGAGTAATAATTCCAGTGTTATCTTTTGGAATATCTTATATTTGTGCATGTGTAAACATATGTATGTATATGCATGTGTACAACTGAACTTGTGTTTTGTTTATATATATATGAAGGAAAAGTTATAAAATTGGTTGATTTCATTGCATCTGTTGATTTCATTGAAGCTGGATTGCAGAAGCCCAACACAGAGACAATAGAAGTAGAGCACCTAGGAGTAGAAAGGTGGCTCTATGCAACAGCTGCTGCGAACTGAAGATGCTCTGCGTTTTTGTTCACACCTTCCCAAGGAGTGACTCAAACTGGTTTTGGTTTGTGTGGTTAAGAGCACAGTTTGCTGCATTGTTCTTTTCAATTGTAGCACGTACACAAAGCAACAGAGAGAGTTCTAGGCTTGAAAAGACTCTGCTGTGAATGTGCTTTTCAGATTCAGGGAATTTAAGCACTGACGGTCTCAGTCCGAGTCCAGGACTCTTTAGACCTGACTGAAGCTGTTCAAGTATTAACAACACTTTAGAAATAGCAGTTTGTTTTCTGTTAAACCTTGTTTGGACAAGGTTTGAAATTTGATTGCTTTACTTTCTCTTCCTCTTAAAATACTGCGGTCCTATTCCCCTATGGCTAGATGCGTGATTTCTGGTGAAGGCGCTTGCCCTGCCTGTACCAGAATGACAAATGTTAGTGAACTTAACCTTCTTTTTTTCTTTAGAAGTTGCTTATATTGCTGAATTTTCAAGGAAAAGCAATGGAAATTGGTTTAATTCTGTACTGGTAGAGTTAAAAACCATCTGTATGGGAAATCACAGCTTGAACCACTGATTAATTAGCTGAGGCAAGTGTTGGGTCAGCTGTGGGAGCACAGGTGAGAGTAATGGACTTTGACTCCACCTCCTCTGAGACCTCATTTAAGGGCTGACCACCACTGAGGCAGCATCTCTTGGAGATTCCTCCCCAGTGGAGACTGCCTCAGCTATCTGGTCAAGGCCTCAACATTGGTGAGTTTTCTTTACTAATAACTTTTGATTATTTATCACCATCTTGGTCAACATCTTTATATTAGCTACCTTTACACCACCTTTACACACCACCTTTACACCATCTAAATGAAGTTTAGTAACTAGACCAGAAATGCAGAGTTCATTGTATGGGGTTGGGTTGTTATCTGTAAGGCACTAATATGACAGGTGGTTCCAGGAAGGTCCTGACTCTGAAGAATAAGGTTAATGTAGTTGGCCATTCTGTTTGTAGGTAACCTGTCTTACTTTGGTAGGGTTTTCATTAAGTGCCTTCACAACTGATTGCAGGACTGTGGTAGAGCAAGCACTGTTTTAGTTTTTTTTCCAGTAGTTGTTTTCTTCACTGTAGAGAGGTGTTTATTAACCACACTGTGAGCCTGTGGGTGTGACATTCTGATCAGATAACTCTTTTCCTCTGCAGTGTTTCCTTTTTTTTTTTTTTTCAGAGCATCACTTAAACCTGATTAGAGAGATAATTCTATCAGTGTAATGCATCGAGAAGCCTGCAGAATTTCTTTTTTAAGAGTGATTAAAACTTTCAGTTCTTCTGCATCGCCAACCCTTTTCTACCCAAAGTTAATCTTTCTAATACTTTTCACATATGTTTTGCTTTTCAGTTGATTATGGAGAGCAAATGTACATTGCTATGAATTGGATAAACTTTCTTAACAGCATCTTATTTATCTGTAGACTCTGACTTTCAAATATTTCATACCACATTAGAGTTTGTTTGACACTGATAGGTAGTTAAAGATGCTTAATTTGTATGGCACCATTTTCTAATGTGGACTATCTGATGATAATTCTAAATGTAGCTACTTTGTATGAAAACTGAAGGCTTTCTTTCTGTACTCGCTAGCCATTTCATTAAATGTAGCCACCCTAGTGCCCCTTTTAAACTCATGGGTTGGATTTTCAGGTTAGTGCCACTTCCACATAATGCTTTCTTATTTTTGCTGTTGAATTTTTCCTGTGTTAGTGGCCAGGAGGCTCGGAAGGGGGCACTTCATCTAGTCTGCTTTCTCCACAGGGTTATTGAGTGACCAGCAATGAGTGTTGCTCAGTCCATGGTTCAGCACGATGCAGGTGTTTTGAGAGCAGATGCAGGTGTAATGATGGAGTTTGGGCATTGTTTTTGTCAGTATTAAAGTGTGTAAGCCTGAGTGTGGCTCAGGCTCTCTCATGTACAATTGTGGAATGTGTCTGTAAAAGTTTAATGACTGGCAATTGTCTGTATAATTTAAAGCTTTGTGTTCGTGCCTAAATAAGTTGATTTGTTAGACTTGAAGTTTTTCCTTATAATCTGAGGATTCTTCAGAGTATGAACGATGTCTTCATGTAGGCTTGGACTGTGACTAGCAAAGAGTGGGTGCTGTAGAACTGTGATCAAATACAATTAAATCAACTTCAGTATTGCATCTGTGGTAAAGATGGGTGTTTTGATGTTTTATCTCCTTTTCTTTCTTTCCTCAGATGCAGAGAGAAGGAAGATTAGTTATTCTAACTTTGTGTTTCTCTTCACAGTAGCAAAAACATGGAGGAAAGTCGATGCTTTTCAGTGCTTTATTTCCTTTGGATTTTTTTTCTTCTAACTGAAAGATATTCTTGGATGTGTGCGTAATGTGGAGGTGGGTGTAGATGTGGATGTGTGGGTGGGGGATTGGTGAGTGTGACAGCAGGTCAAGGATGTGCTCCCCCTGCCTCTATGCCTAGGTGAGGAGAGGAGCCCTTGGAGCGGGCGGGTGGGCTGGGGGAGCTGGCAGCCCCCAACTGTGGTGGCATAAACAGTAATGTGCTGCAAGAACTGTGAGCAATTCAGTAGAATTGACCTGTAGTATTGAAAGTAAACATGAACCCCAAATGACAAATGGTACTGTGTGATGCAGTCCATCAGTATAAAAGCTGAAACTCCTCTGTGTTTTCCAATTTTGATTTTAGTTTCATTTTGGTACTTAACTGCTTGAGACAGCTGCCTGGGGGGCAGTTTGCAGGCTTTCAAACTGTCTGTGTCTACAAGTGTTAAGAGTTCACAAATTTTTCTGGGCTCATGTCAGCATTCTGCTGCCCTCCCACGCTCTGCGCTTGGGTCCCACTTGCACCAAAGTTTGTCATTTTTTTGAGAAGAAATGCTCTGCTGATAGCTGTCCTTGTATGGAGTTCAATGGCTTTTGTCTTTTATGTGTGAGGGGTTTGAAATCTGTCTAAAAACCTTTGCAAACTGGTTAAGCTTTCAAGGTTTGTAGTGTTTTTTGCGTATGACGCCTCTCTTTAGCACTGACTTGACAAAGCTGAAGCATGGGATTTCTGTTCTGATTCACAGTTATGTTCTCTTTAGTTACTTCTCCTTTCTTGTTTGTAATTCTAGTGGGGAATGCAGTACACACATGCTTGTTTTATGGCTTGGGAAAGCTCATTCTGTTTGTAAATACAGTAAAACCGGGTCAGGACAATGGAGACAACTGCTGTGTGGACTGCTAATGGGAAACTTGAAAACAAGCGGGTCCCAAACAAAGAAAACTGTGAAGCCTAAGTAAGTTGTCCCAGGGTAGTGCTAGTTTTAGTCTTTAAAATAACTCTGTGTTGTAATGTAATCTGTGCATAGTGCTTTGTTTGCCAGCAGCATGTAAATAAACTATTTGTTTATAGTAGTCAACCTCGTTGTAACTCTAGGATCCAGGTAAAAGCATGATATTTACTGGTACATACTTGAAATGGGAGATTCCGAGTGATGGGAAATATGAAAATGCTCTAAGCAGTAACTGACATCTACTTTTGACGTTTTCTATGTATTTTGGAGGTGTGGTTCTACATTTGGAGCTTAATAAACTGTGTAGATGAAGGCTTCTTATATCTTACAGTTCTGGTTTAGGAGAAGAGATTAAAATGTTGATGTTGAACTTAATGTAGAAGGAGAAGAGAAAAAGCAGAAGTGGTGGTGTTGGGAGGGAGGAAGTCTGAACAAGATTTGGGGTGTGGTGTTGGACTTCCCGAGTTGGGGAAGCCAAGGCAGCGCTTCAGTCACGCAGTCTTCATCTGCAGAGCTTGCAATCCTCATGTGAACAGTGCTGTCCAAGTATGAAACTCTTAATTAGGAAGGGGACTTGAAGAACTCCCTTGGATGACATTCGTTTCAGTTTGAACATGGGTCTAATTTCTTTTCAAATTTGGGTGGGTACTCAGCTGTAGATTATAATCTGGCTCCTGGTGTGAAACTGTGTATGAAAAGAGCACGTGGGTTTCTGTGTGTACTTCAGATGTGTTTTACAAACTTGCAAGGCTCACGTCAAGTTTTAATCAAAATGGAGGAATAATCATCATAGCTTAAGTATTTTGCTGTAGATGTAGCTGTTGTGCTTTTCCTTAAACTCAGAAAGGAAAAGAGTGACAGAGTGACTAATTTTGTTTGTGTCCTAATAGGGAGAGAGAAATTCCTATTTATCTGCTTTCAGATGCTGGTCACATTGTGGATTTATTTATTGTGCCAATGGAATCTGTGTGCAACACACACCCAGCAGCTGGCCCAGCACGAGCAGGAAGCTGCTCACACGTGTTGAGGAAGCAGGAGCTGCTGGGCTTTTCAGTCTATCCAGTGGTTGTTTCATCTCCCAGCATTCATTCCAAGTGGTTGAGTTTGTTTATTTAAAATAAGCGTGTTACCAGATCTACAAACAAGATGCCTGAGTTGCTGCTGTCTCCTGCCAGCTTCCTGTGGCACGCTTCTGTGATGGCTTTTGGACCTGCTTGCTTGCTTGAGGGTGCTGGAGCTGCCTCTGTGTTGTGCTGAACTCCTGTCTATTATTTGAGGAAATGGATTCAACAGTAGCTGGAGCCTTCCAGTTTTCTGTTTGTGCAGCAAGGCTTAACTTTTTTGGGAAAAGCAGAATGGTAAGTTAGACTGCTGTACTCTGTGCTGGTTGTAACGCATAGTGCGTTTGGGTATAAATTATGTTTTCATGTTGCGCTTACAAGATCCTGTGTAACGATACTAGATTGATATCATGCAGTAACTTACAGACCTGAAAACAGTTGATGATATCATGACATAATATGGGACGTTCTGAAGAAGACTTTGGGAAAGAGTTCGCCTTGTAGGTAGCTTATTCCTGTTGTGGACACTGCCTGACAAAAAGGGACCACCTTTCCTCAGGGCTGGTGAATTGTTTGCTATTTCAGCTGCACTGTCATGTCACAGGTAGCTGTGGTGAGAAAGTGCTTGTGTGCCAGGACAGATACAACTGAACTGGTAAGGTGCTGACTATTGAGTTGCTGATAAGTAAATCCATTTAGTCGGGCAATGGGCCTGCCTCACGCAATGGATGCACATGCTCGCATCTGCTCCTGTGTGAGGTCAAAGCCCTGCAATGCCTTGCAAGGGCTGCCTTCATGATGCTGATGTGTCAGCTGGGGAGAAACATCAGCTCAAGTAACGTACAGCCAGTAAGGAAGCTACTGAAAAAGGGAATTGCATGTCTTGGTACAATATGCTGTATTTTATAGGGAATTATTGATGATGTATTTGCTTGCATTTGGGTTGTTGTGATAGAAATTGGTGCTATGGAAACACAGTACATACTAAAAAAAAAAAAACAAAAAAACCACCACCAAAAAAGAGCTTGGGTTAACTGCCCGTAAATGCCTGATTGAAAAACATATGTTGCTGGCCAAAAGCATTTTCTATTGTCAAACAAAAATAAGAATTCAGCATGCCTTGAGTTCTCTGGCAGCCAGCAATGGTCACTATCTTCCTCTGCAATAAACAATTCTGTGTGACATTGCTGGATGCTGGCAGATCCAGCGAAAGAAAATGCTTTGTCTTACAGTATTTGCCAGGCCTTGCAGTCGTTAAAGGAAATTTGCATTGCTTATTCAACAATGAATGAAACAGAAATGCTTTCAGCTTTGGAGATAACAGAGAGCTCAACCAGTTAAAACTATAGTATAAGTAAGCTACTGGGAGTTTCAGAGCCCCTGGAATGGGCTGCAGCAGGTGAGCTGGTGCCAGCTGTGGGATGCTGCTCTGTGCAGCTCCCGTGCAGTGACAGCTGTGCTCACACAGAGCTGCCTGCAAGCTGATGTGCTCAGCTTGGGCTGGCGCTGCTTTCCTGTGCATTGCAAAATGCTCTGTGTGCTATCCTGCATCCTGATGAAGATGTTTTGTGATGTGTTCTCTTCAGCAGTGTTACCCAGCAGCCACGTTGGCTTTCTGGTTTAACAGTGGATGTACTTCATGTACTTTCTGATGCTTAAGAACCCCCCCCCCCCAGTTGCTCAGTTGCAGGAAGCCAATGTTCAGGATCGCAGCTTGCCCATGTCTGTGGTCACTTCAGAAGAGCTGGCCTGGAGAGTTCTTGTGGCTGTATGGTGACCTGGGTGTGGGGTCTGTGCTACGTAAACATGACATTTGTGCGCAGGAGCTGCATGGTCTTAGTGTAGCTGTTCTGGTTTCCTTTGGGAGCTCAATGGGGCAGTGTAGGAGTCAGGTTGGAATGGCTCATGTTGTGCCTTAAAAGCCAACAGAAGTGCATCCTGTACATTCCTCTTATATCTTAATATAATGGGGCAACATGGTGCTGATGTATGTTACTTCTGCTCCCGGGTCCATCAGCCCTATGAGTTACCCAGCTGAGCACAAGCAATGTGCTTTAGTTGTCAGCACGTCCTGAAGCATTCGTTGTTCAGCAAGTGAGATGCAAAGTCCTCCTAGGACAAAATGTGCCAGAACAGCACAAACAATGGCTGCAAATGGAGAGATGTTTTGAAATGCTCTGTGTATTTATTTATTTATTTTTAAAGTTAATTTATATATATATATTTAGACCTATGTTTGGTAAATGTTGCTTTGGAGATGTGGAGGAGTGTACGTTCCTTAGCACAGCAGTTACTGCAGGCGCTCTGTGGCAGCAGGTCAGAACACAGCGTGAGTCATGGAGCAGATACAGACAGCCTGACCTGAACTAGATGAGGAAGCAGTTAAGTGTTAGGGGAAGCAAGGAAGTACCTTTCTTGATGGATGTTCCAAAACCCCAACATGTTTGGTTTTTTGTGTGGGATTTTTTTTTTTTTTTTTTTTGGTTTTTTTTTTTTTTGGAGTCCCAGCAGTATGTATTTGATTAATCTGTTTCATGGGGATATTACAAGTCATGTCATGTATGAAAATCAAATAGAAATTATAGCATTTGCTCTGTGTTATCCTCAACTAATAATCCTGTGGCAGAATAGTAGTGATCCGTTACAACAACTTAATACATCATAGGCAAAGAAAACATGTTTGAAATATAAATCAATAGTTCTAAAGTTTAATTACCTCATAATACTTGTTTTTATTCACCAAGATTTCTGGAGGTTTTTTACTCTACAGCGTATCAACTAGACTTAGTGGGAAAATGCAAGCACTGCAAATGTACATGATCAGGCTGAGAGGGGGACTTTGTTCTCTGATTACCTCTGAATACCGATAGCCAAGAGATGAATTTGAGGTAAATAGTTTCAATTTCATTAGGCTCTCCTAAAGGAGTGTTTACTATATAGAACTGATGGGAAAGTGGTTTGTTCACCAATAGGATGTGAGATCTCAGATGTCATTGTATTCAAATGCAGTACATGAGCAGTGAAACAATGATGTGTTTGCATTTATAACCCTGTTAGAAGTTACAGGTACTGATTTAACAATTGTGTGTTTGGCTAAAATCTGTTCTATGTATCAAAAGCTTCAGTCTTTGCTGTGGGAAATAGCAAGCAATTCCAGCCCAGGAAGCTGGTGATGCATCTCCGAGGCACAGTGGTACAGAACACTGTATAATCCAGGGCATTAACCACCGCTGCTTTTGAAGGGTATTAAGTAAATGAAGAAGTATTTCACAAGCAATAGATGAAATAGCTTCCTAACTTGTGGCATTAGGGGGTTGAATAGATATGAGTAGGATACAAAATCTTCCAGCTCTGGAATATGTGTACAGTGCTGGCTCTGATTGGTTTTTCTTTTTTTCCTTTTGAGTGTCCTGTTATTGTCTGTGCTTCCTCCTTGCGTGTGTAAGTTTGATGTCTTCGTTTGGCTTAGCACCAATGGGAAAGGATGAAAACACTCTTTGTGAAGACCAGGCGTAATCCTAAGTCTCTGTTGGACTTTGATGTTGAGCTTCAACTGAAGTGGAGGTGGAAAAAGCAGAAAGAAGAAATTTATGTGTCATGGAGTGGTGGTGGTGCAGGTGCCAGTGACCCCAGGAGGGGAGCAAAGGTGAGGTGGAAGATGGAGCTGTATATGTCCCTGTTTGGTGCAGAGGGGTTGGTTTTAAGGGTCCCTTCCAACTCCAATGATTCTGTGAAAGAAAGCCAGCAACCCATTGCTGAGAGTCAAAAACAAATGAGCTTTCCTGGTAACATGCATCCAGGGGGCAATTTCAGAGGAAAGGGGGGAAAAACAGTGCTGCATCTTATAATAGCATTTTCCAGGAAATAGGTGCTTTGAGTTCGCACTGAGTGACTAATAGCAGTGCATTTCTTACCAGTAGCTCTCTGGGGCTGGCAGCACACATTCCTGTGCTCTGCTCTATGTGCTAGCAGAAAGCAGCTGCTGGTGTGGTTGCTGCCCACGCATTGTGCTGAGGCGGAGGAGCCACGCTGCAGGCAAGAGCTCCTGAAAGTGGTCTGGAGCAGTGGCCTGGGCTGGTTCTCCTTGCTGGAAACTGAGATGCAAGTGCGTGACAGAAAAGACTCGAGGTGTTCAGGGCTTACTGGAGTATTCAATAACCATTTTCTTCTTCAATTTAGCCATGGGGCCTTGCACTGCTTGGAATGACTCATGTGTTGTACCAGAGTTTAAAGCATTACGTCTTTGTAAATTTAGAATTCTAACTTCTGCTTTTATAAGCAGCTTTAGAGAGTGTAACTGACCAGCTGAGATGAAAATGATTTAAGAGCCCCAAAAGAGACAGTAGTTAAGTAATGCTTTGTGCATCTGTCAATCTTGAGAAGGGTTTTGGAGGTAAGACAAATTCACCTAAGCACCTGTGATGTTTCTAGCATGATTTGTGTAAAATTAATTGCATATAAGTGGATCATATGTGCAGGGTGGCTCCTCAGTAAGAGTATTGTTTGACTTGTAACTTTCTGTTGAAGAAATGTTCCTTACCACGTCAGAAATGAGGTTTCAGCCTTTTGCTCAGCAGCTTGGTGGAGTGCCCCCGTATCTTAGTGCAGCTGGTTCCTCATTCTGCAGTCTTTGCATTTTTGGTTTTAATTTAGGGTGCAAGAGTATGTGGGAGGAAGCTGTGACTGGGGCTTTTCATTAGAGATGCTGTGTAATTTGAAGGGAAACAGAAATCTATTCTTAAATTCAGCTTTTGTTTTGTCTCTGCTTCAAGATGAATTTTAATGGTCAGTTTTCCTTATCTCCAACCCAAATCTCCCTTGTTTTAGTTAGAAAGCATTTTCCTTTGTCCTGTCACAACAGATCTTCCTCAGGAGTCTGTCCCCTTCTTTCTTCAAGCCACTGTTTAGATACTGAAAGGTGTTGCTTCATATCACCTCAGCAGGTGAAGGTTTTGCTTTTCATTGCATGAGTTCTGTGTGCCTTTCTTGTTCCTTAATGTATACATGGTCTCTCTGTGAGTGTGTGTGCTCGCTTTCTTGCGGTTGTTACTGTGCCAATCAATAAAAGCAGCTGAAGCCAAGCAGCTGTTGTAGTTCAGTGGTTCGGAGGTGCTGGTTAGCATGACCCCAGTTTGACAGAAACATCTGGTAAACTTCCCCCAGGACATGATGATCTTTGCCTTCTGGAAGTGATAGCTACACCAGCTTGGACATGGCTGCTCCAACCTGTGAGCCCTCTTTGAAAGCAGGACTACCTGCTTGCAACAAAGTGCCTTGTATCCCCAGCTGAGGGTACCAGCTCTCTCCTGCCCTGCTCTTTCCTGCCATCTTTGTGGTACCTGAGCTCCTTTGTGCTCAGAGTTCCTATAGCAGCAGTGTGACGTACAATGTTTTGGCCTGTGCTTGAAAGCAAGTGTTCCATCAGGGAAAAATGGGAGCTGCTGTTTAGTGGTACCCCCCTTTCTCATAGCAGGGTGATCAATGTGCAGAGCTGTGAGACAAGTGCCACCAACCACAAGCCACAGCTTTGTAGTTCTGTGCTGTTTCTAAAGCTTCAGGAAGGTTGTTGATCTCATTGGCTATAGTGCATGTTTCCAGAACATTTTTTGCCTGTTTGGAGTCAGGCTATGGTACTAAATGAAAGGTGAGGTAAAAGGAACATAAAAATGGCTCAAGATGTCTTCTTAGTTTAGGGTGAAGAACTTCTGATCTTTTGATTTAGCTGCAGGGAGCGTTTCCAAGTGTTTTGTTTTTTTTACCATCTAATCTCCCCTCTAGAAATTGATTTGGCCAACTATTTAAAACTAAGTGTTGATGTGTTGAATTGAGCACTCAATGCTGCTGTGCCCTGAGAATTTCCTCTCTGTGCAGATGCAGGGCAGAAGACATTTCCTATCTGTGGTGTGGAAGGCAGGCATTTTCCTTTGCAGTTTTAATCGCAGCAAATGCTCCTTTTTTGCTATTTGTGTCTATCAGCTCTGGAGATGAGTGATAACGTGATGGGGTTTGTATATCATCACTGCAGGTGGAAGCAGTTCAGTAAGAGCCTGAGGGTGTTTGTGCTTCCATGTTGGCACAGGGGCACTGCTGCGTGTGGTACAGCTGTGGGGGTAGGGCTGGGGAAAGGTTCTGGGCCACAGGACATACCAAAGCCTGTGTGTTTTTATGCTAGAGGTGTTGGCAGCTGTCCTACCTAGCAGCCTGTAGGTCTGACAGCGGCTATCCTTTGTGTGATACTTGTGTGATATGTGGTACTCCATGGAAACGGAGAATGTTATCTCCCTTTTCCTGCCTCTTTCCCCAACCCTTCTGCCTGGTAGTTGAGGCTCCTACCATTCCCTTTCCATGGCAGTGCTGTGCTTTTGGTTCCCAGGTTCTCTAGTCCTGCTGCTTTCCACACACACACGCTGTGGCTGGGCCCTATGGGGTGGGTGCTAAGGGGTTATAGTGGCTTTTTTTTCTGTTATGATTTCCCAGTTTGTTTCATCAAAAAGCAAACATATGTAAAACAAGCAAACGTGTTCACACTCCCCCACGAAACAACCTGTACCAGCCGGTAATCCATACGCCTCTTATTTTGGCCCTTTCCAAAATAGGTTGCTAGAACTGGTCATGTGGATGTGTGTCCCGTCACCTGTTCTCCTATTGAAATGGAGGAAATTCTTCCCAGAATATGCATTCAAGAGAGGCTGTAAGAGATCCACAGAGATGCAAGAAACCCAATTTATTTGCAGTAGCAAATTCTTCCAGTAGTCAAGGAATCATGCATGCATTCAAACACTGAAATGCTATTCAGAAATAGTTGTATAGTTTGTTTCCTGGCCTGTGTATATATTTGTTTTTAAGAGTGTTTCTATTTGTTTTAGTCCACTTCAGTAGACTTTCTTGTGTTGTTTATGCAACAGAAACACAAGTGTTATAAAGAGACAAAATATGAAAGAACACCGCAGTTATTTCCCAGAAAATGCTCTGGTTTATTTGCATTCCATAGATTTTTTTTTCCTTTCTTGCTCAGAGTTCCTTCTATTTTTATTTCTTTATTTCTGGATGGTTGTTCTATATAGCAGAGTGCACATATTTCTGTTCTCTTATTGCTGAAGAGAACTGGGACTGTGGGCAATACTGATGCAGTGCTTTTGGTCCAGTCTAGAAAACACACTTGTTTTCCTGCTTTAGGGCGCTGTTAGTGAGTATAAAGTTATGCTCTGTAGATATCCAGAATGCTGGGTGCTGGGTATAATTTAATAATCTGTGTATTACTTTAAAGACACACATAAGCAATAGCTGCTTGCTAATAAAATGCAGTTACTGACCCATGAGCGAATTGATCCCTACGACTGTTTAAAGCTTAAGGCTCAAAGTTTTTCTCTTATCTTTCTATTAAACAATGGAAAGTTTTACCGTATGTTCAAATAACGTCTTCATCAGGTTCCCCGCAGGACACCATAGTTAATTTTCAGTTGAGTGCTTTACAGGATTTTCTCCTTGCCGGCTGGTTGGGTGAAAGTCTAGACGCTGTGAGCCGGGGCGTTGGAGGCCTCACAATATAGTTATTGTGAATGGGAAGCAGGAGCAGCTTCCTCTGATGTACGAACTCGGTGCCCAAACTGGCCATACAAAGGCACGGCTTTTGTTTCGGGGGATAGGGGCTAATCCGGGTGCTGCACACTGTGAAAAACCTTTTATAGAAGGGGGGGGAAACTTGCCTTGGAGGTGAGAGGTCAGCAGTTTAACCTCTGACCACTGAATAGGAGACCGGGGAAGAATGGGATGAACAAGGGGGAAAAGTACTTCAAGTACTCTATTCTTTGTTTATCAAAAATGGGTCAAGTAAATGAGTGTCGGGAATGGTTACATGAGTTCTAATGGGACAAGTGGTTGTGGAGGTGTATACCAGCTTAGCTGTGCTTTGCTGCAATTTGTTGCTGGCATCTGTTCTCAGCTCCCTGATTGAGATATCCCCATGTGTAAATGCCATCCACCAGCAAAGCATAAAAGCACTGCTGCTCTGCTCTCTAGCATTTGGTCCTGTGACCATTTTCTCTGCCTTTGGGATGTTCTGGAGTTGATGAAGCAGCACAGCGCTGCTGCCCCTTCATGCTTGAGGTGCAATGCCAGTAAGTTGGGTCACGGCCGCAGGGCCGGGTGGACAGCAGGGGAGCTGCTTCCCATCTCCACGCAAAGGGAGGGAGCATGCAGGCTTTCTCCTCTGATCTCACGTTGGTATTATCGGTGCTGGGACTTTAGTCGCAATCCAATTAGAAATGATATGAGTCATGTTAACTAATAGTTAAGCTCCATGTATTTCCAGCTCCACCGGTTGGGACCAATTGGTTCCGCTGCTCTTTAGACAGGCTGCAGAGATACCAGCAGTGACTGGTGCCTTAATGCTCCCTGCCTGCTGCACAGCCATTCCTTGTGTTTCACTGCGTTCAGCCTGTGGGAAGCACAGCTTCCCTTCCCCCCCCGTCTCTCTCAGCATGCCAAAAAGCACGGGGGACATAATGCCTTGCTGATGGAAGTTTTATACTTCAGTGGCCAGAGACGTGTTTTATATATGAGGTAAATTCCAATTCCTGTTTCACACAAAGGGATTAAGCTCAGCTTTGTTGTTGACCCTCTTCATGTGTCACGTCTTCAAACATTTGCTTATGACCTGGAGAGCTTTGGGCTCTTGCACTGAAGGAAGAGACTGGCAAGGCCTGGTGGTTCTGGCCAGCAGCTGCCTTCCCAGCACCCTGAGCTGTGTGACAGTGTGTGCTGGGTGTCACTTTGTGCTCAGGCATGGCTTCCTCTGACCCTTAGCAAGGCTCAGCCCTTTGTTTTGCAATGTCACATGCATCTTTCTTCTTTATAATTGTATTAGTGGTAAATGCTTCTGAAATGTATTTCTTTCAGTGATCTGCCATGTCTTTGGGTAAGAGATATTTAATCCTTTGGGTTCACTTACATCAAACTACAGTGTTTGTCCCATATGCAGAACAGTTTAATAACTCCATTTTGAAGCAAGTACTGTGGGCTGTTGCTGAGCATACCTTTGCAGACTGTTTCTGCAGCTGGGAAGCGAAAGTAAAACAAGCCATTGCACTCTGCTCTTTGTCTTGCCATGATTAGTAGTAAGAAGGAGTCCTGCAACTCTTTTGGCAAGAAGCCTATGATATGATTCGTTGTGACCTGGGATTTTCCCATTTGATGGACTAAGATGATGTTCTCTGCCAAAATGGTGTTGGTTTTGCCCTTACAAAAGCAGCACAAGTTAAAAGGTCCATGCATTGGAGAGCAGGTGGCCTTCCAGTGTTGTGTCTGAATTTGGAAAACGAGGTGCAGACTGTTTTCCTTTAATTATTTCTTCTGGCATTATTAAAAGCAATTTAAGCCTCTTCTGTACCTTAGGAAAGGTGAGTGGTGTGATGCCCTATGTAGGGTAATGCATTTCAGCTCCTAGCGCATTCTGTGCATTGATTGCTGTTATTGCTATGCAGATGTATAGGTACATTCTGAAATATTAAGCATCAGGTTTATTGGGTAAATTGATGGTTTTGTTTGATTTGTAACCTTAATATATGCTGTTATTGATTAATGATGAAATCATTCCATATTCTTTCACGTCAGTAGTAATGCTAATATCATTTTTATTCTTTGCTGGAGTTGTGACTAGTAGATATCTGGTGCATATTTATGCATTATGTATGTTTTCCCCTTCCTCATATTGCTTTTTTTAAAAAAAACTGAAATAACAGTAAAATATAACAGAGGTTAAACTGAAAGTAAAATGAAAGCCTTCTTTACTTAAGATGCAGAAATAGCCCCAACAGGTCCATGTCCATCTTCCTGTAGCTGGTGCTTCCTCATGTGTGCAGATTGGCTCCCTCCTTGCTTTCAGTTCTGAGGGGCTTTGGGCACTGCTTTGCTTTATGCCCAGCTGGCTGGCCCTGAATTGCTGTTCAGTGAGAGCCAGCTGTGTGCTTGGCAGGCTGCCTGGGCTGGAGTAGCTGTTCCTTATGCATGTTCTTGTACTTCTAGGGCAGCTAGCTATAATGCAAATGGCTCCAAGCAGAGACTTCTGGTACTGCCTTCTGGAAAAGCCCAAATTACAGAAGAGGTTCTGGGCTGTGACCCCACACAGGACAAATGTGTGTTATTTGGAACTGAAGTTCTTTCTGTTACCTAAGGCTGCTGAGTGCCAGTGCTCTGGTGCTGCTACTTACATGGAGCCAGATGTGTGTGCAGCTGCTGGCTGGGTGACTTCCATTGAGAGCCTTTCTTAACATTTTCTTAGTTTTCTATTGGGGGGGTTTGGGGAGGAATAGGGTTGGTGATGATCTGTAAGTGGCTGGGAAATGGCTACAGTATCTTCAGTATCTGCTCATGCTGATATCAGTGTGGGTGGGAAGGGGTTTTCATTTTTAGTTTGTTTTTGCTGGCCATGGCTGCTGAGCCATGAGCGCTACACAACGGAGTGAGATCTCAGCTGGTTGCAGGCCTGTTAGCTGCAGGAGTAACGCTGATCTCCCTGTACCGAGCCCTTAACCTGCTTTTTGTGTTGTGTTCTCCAAATTTCAGTGGTGACTTTAAAAGATCGGTATGTGAAAAACATCAAAATATTGGTTTTCAGCAGCGTGCTGCCTGTCATAGAGCAGGGCTGAGTGCTGCATGTGGGCCAGCCCTTGCATTTTTGTTGTTGTTGCTTTTTGCTTGCACGGGGCCTGTGGGACAGACGGCCCCTCGCTGTTGATGGTTCGATTACAGCGCTCACCCACAGCTTCTGAGGAGTGCGAAGAAAAGAAATTGCTTTCTTAAGCAAGGTGTTTTCAATTCAATTCTCACCCATTAGCTCTGTTTGGTTAAGTTTTGAATTACTCCATCAGGTGACTGATGAGTTTATTTCTTTTTTTTCTCGCAATGGTATTAAAATGGATTTGGCATAAGATTGGGTGAAGGGGAAAAAAAATAGGAAGATGGATACTTACCAGTGTTTCTTCTTCTTTTTTTTTTTTTTTTTTTTCCTAGTCTAGTATATCATGGGCAATAAAGATAAAAATGGATCCTGAATCAGAAGGGTATCACAAACATTTATTTGACTATTCTGTATCTGTGAGCTGCTTGTATATGAGACATGGGCTGTGGTTAAATTATGTGGCTCTTATGATTTTAGAGATTTGTGTAGATGGGAATGTTTATGATTGTTTGAATTCTAGCACAACCGCCTTGTAGAATGATGAGGTGGCTGAAGCCATGTTTGGGGTCACATATCCAGATGTGTGAGGAGTGGGGCACTGGCAGCCCTGAGCTGTGGGTGCTGCCCTGCTTGCTCCTCATCAGGAGCACGTGGGAGGAACCTTGCTGCGCTGCTCAGGCAGGAAGTAACACAGATAGTCGCACAGAGAGGTGCTCCTGACACCTTCTTCTGTCATGAGGGAATTACCAGCCTCATTTATTTTTCCTTTAAGCACAGGTTGCCCTCTTGTTTCTTTGTGGGGATGGGGGGTGGGGGTGGGGTTAGGGTTAGATCTTTCTCAAAAATGAGCTTGCAGTAGTAATATAGGAAAGTATCATGTAGTCCACAGGATTTTTTAGTTCTTTGCCTTCATTTTAAAATAGGCAAGACACTGTGTAAGGTGTCTGTTTCCAAGGCAGTGTGGAGAGTTGTTTTCAGATCCGAGCTGGATGTTAAACTTGGATTTGTTCACAAACATGAATGCCGTGAACCTGATGTTTTCCAGTTGTTGCTCATCTCATGAGCTCACTGCACCACCTCTCTCACTGTCAAACCTTGAACAACAGACTGTGACAGAAGAACAGAAACACCTTTTGTAAACTTGCCTTGAGTGTTAGCAGTGACTTAAGGCAAACATGGTGCGCGCTTTCTTGTTCTTTTGCTACCATGTCAGTAAGTTCTTAGATCCTCAATGGCATGAGCTGCAATTCACTCGGATTAAAAAGGAGAAATGGGAAAATGAAAAATAATGCTGTAGGTCCAAATGGCATCCAGTCGTTTCCAGAATTGTAAGGACTTAACAGGTAAAAGAAAGCCCTGCTTATTTTGCAAAAAGGCCAAATGGAGGCTGGACATATTCACTTGATCCGTGCACTGTCTGTGCAGTGAACTCTCACCCTGATTAAGGTCTTATCCTGAAGCATGGCTAATAGCATTGCAGCCCAAAGGGCCCTTTCTTTCTGTCCCTGGTAGCTGGAATGACTTTCTGCTCTGTCCTTCAGGGGTAACAAATTCTCGGGCAAGAAGGGATTGACCTGCAGCTCTGAAGTGTGAGCAGTGGCCAGACGTTTTTGCCATCTATCTGCTCATAAATGGGGGGAAAAATAACCTTCTTATTTGATGCTTTGAGTATTAATGGGGAGTGCTGTGAATATGCCAAGGAGCCGGCAGGGCAGGTGCTTTGCAGCACGGAGCAGGCGTGCATTGTTTCTTTCTTTTCCCATCCATTAGAAACAAGATTTTGAATTCCCACAAATATGACTGCTAGTGTCCTGAAGCTATTTAGTAAGAGAATAGTCTGAGAAAAGATCCTGTTCAATCCTGAACCGTTTGTGAAATCCGTGAGTAATTTGGTGCATCTGTAGTTTGGGGTGTGTTTCAAGCTTAAGTCCTACACAAACTATTATAGGTCATAATAAAGTTTTCAGCTTGCTTGCGAGCCTACCTAACCCATGCTCGGCTGCAGTTAAAAGCAGCTTCTTTAGGAAAAGCTCCCCGCTGGGAGGAAGGGATTTCCATCTTATCCACTCGGTAATTACGTGTCTGAGAGTCACTGGTACCAAACCATGCTGGCAAAGGCTTACAGGCACAACTGCTGGGAGGTGGCTGTGGGAGGCTGTTGGCTGCTTCTTTCTTATTCCCTCAGGACAGTGCTTAGTGTGTGTTTGTTGATGTTATTTGGATTTAGAAAATACTTCGGTTTCCGCAAGAGAAGTTAAAGGGAACTGCCAGAAGTCAGCTTTGAACAAGTCATCTTTACCTCCAATGGGAGTGAGGTTCCTGCGCTGCTCTGTGGTCAGTGGGAGGCAAGGCAGGGGCTGCTTGCTGGCAGAGCTGACGTACTGTGCTGGGGCTGGGCCTCGTGTGTCAGGGCAGGGCAGAACTTGGCACCTTGTGAAACGTGCTGCTGAGAGCACAGCCTGGGTGCTTAAACACCTAGGAAAATCTCCATATATTAACATGCAGGTGCAAAAGGCAGCGGGTGTGGTGTGTGGAAGTGTAGCCTGGGTGTGCCATGTAGGCACCTGGCTCGTAGCTACCTGCTGCTGTGCTGGGCGTTGCTGTGAGACTGCCATGCTCAGTCTGGCTGCTGCTTGCTGTGGGGCACAGCAGTGGCAGTTTTGGGAGATAAAGATCAGTGGCTGAAGGGGGGATGGGAGGGTGGGGAGAGGAATAAATTATGATACAACTTCACAAATAGGTTTTCCTTTGGTTTTTTGAAAAGATGGTACGGGTGTGGCTGCCTTCTGTAAGAAGTCTTCTGTGAAATGGAAAGAGTTGGAAGAAACAGCATTCTGATGAAAGTTCCCCCCCCAGTATTTCTTTGATAAGCAAAAAATACCCAGACTATACTATGAGGTTTGAATAGAGGCATACTTTCAAGTATTTTCTAGTGGCACCTTCATTTGCATGCTGTCTTTAATCTGTCAGGTTTCAAGTGCTGGGGAAGCTAGCGAGTGTTCCTTAGTTCTACTCCCCTATGAAGTTTCCTCAATGTGTGTTGTCCTTGTTCTTTCTTTTGATGGCTGAGGCTCAGAAAACATTGCAGCTCCCTGGCAGTGTGTGGTGCTTCCCTGCTCCCTGGCTGCAGCTGCTGGCTCCAACTGGCCCCTGGTAATGAGGGCACTGCTGCCCCATACCCAACATGCACCCCATGTTCCTGCTGCCCTCCAGCCCTGTGCTTGTAGAGCTGTTGGAGTGTGGATTTGAATCTGCTGTATAAGAGTTTTTCCAGAGGGCTGATCTCGCTCAATGTGAACGCTCTTTTTTTCTGTTAGATTTCATCCATGGGAAAACTTACATTGCACCTCATGTTCAGTTGTTATTTTGTTTCCAGGTAACTTATAGTCATGAGACAATGTATCATTGGAATTACTGTTGCCACTTGCACTCAAACTGGTCTAAGTGTGTGGCAGCCTTTTGACTTGGACGAATCATGGCATTACAACTTTAGAAAACGTTTTATTACTGACAACTTCCTTTTCTGTCAAAATCAGTTCTGCTCATAGCTCAGGTATGTTTATAAAGCAGTTCCCTGAGATAATGATAAATCACACCAACTCTGTTAATTGTGTCCCAGTGTTCACGTGAGAGCATCAACCCAGAACCTTTTTTAGACCTAAGAGCTATCTGCTACAAGCTTTACTTTGTCACCTGCCTTTTCCTCCTCGAGTATTTTCCCAGCCATCTCTTGACCCGATTTCTTCTTTCCCCTCTCCACTGATGGCTTTTTTCCCCCCAGCAATGATCATTACAGCATCAGAGAAAATACAGCTGGAGGGATGCTGAGCAGTCATCTAGCCCATCCTTCTGTCCTGAGACATGACTATTTTTGCCTATCCTGCTCTGCAAAACCCATGGGGATGAAGGTTGCGCCTCTCCAGGCAGAATATTGAACTACTTAATTAATCTGCTTCATTTTTACTTAGACTCTGTTTTTCTGTCTCAAATTATTCTGGGCTGCTATCAAGAGAATTACCTGAGATGATGTTTCTCAGCATGTGTTTGTAGTTTATGTTCCATTACTAAAAAGAATGTGTGCTAATTAGCTTATTCTGTTGTATTTTTGGATGGTGCTTATAATCTATGATCTTAATGATGTTGAAGAGCGTTCTTTAGATTATATTAACTGCTGAAGTCTTGGGAAAATTACCATTTGCTAAGCTTTGCCTCTTTTTATTTATTGTAGTTCAGAATACGCTACGTTTCTGATTTAGTCAGCCATAGAACCATTACTTACATCTTTTCTAAGATTTGTTGCAGAAATTAAAATGTATTAAAAACGGCTTTCCTAACTACAAGGATAATCTAAAAATAGGCTTTTCTTCCAAAAAGCGGGGGGAGGATTTGCTGTCTCTTGCTTTGCTCACGCTGCACATCTGCTTACTCAGACATCTCTCTTGGAGGTAAGGTACGTTATCATCCAAATTGGATTACATTTAATTTTCATGAAAGAGAGTTAACAGCAGCATTTATGTGAACACAGTGGAAGATCTGGATTGGAAAGAAAATGCCTCAGTGTTTGCAGAACCATTGCTATTCCTGGTTTTGCTTTTGCAGGCTGAGAAGCATTACTGCCTGGCCCCATCTCCTCTCCATGCCTTTCCAGGCTGCAGAGAGGAGAAGGACTGTGGCGTGCTGCCCTTAGAGGCTTGTGTCTGTCAGGGACCCAACATGCTCTGGTTGGTGACTGCTAAATTTGAAAACTCACTGTGTTTGTATCTGACTTGAACTTAGATCTGTTGGGAATGACATAGGACTTAATGTGACCCAAACAGAAAGCCTTCTGCACTATTAAGTACTATGAGGCTAAGGAGCAAAATCATATTTCCTACTGTCTGTGATGGCCTTTGCACACTTATTGATAAGGACAGTTTACCATTGCTATATCTATCTTCTCATGGATTTCTTGTAATCGTATGGGATCCCTCAGGCTCAGCTGCTGGCATCTGCTCAGGTCTAGCAGAGCTGTAATACAGAGGACATTGCCACACCTGCTCTGCATTGTTTGCAACTTACCCATTTCTGTACTTCATTCGCTTTGTAAGGTGGTAGTGGAGGTGCAATGTACCAAACTGTTCTAGTAATATAGGCTGAATTCCTTTCTGCAAGTTGGGAGTTCTGTGTCATACCTGGCCATATCTAAAACATGTTTGTTTTCAGGGCTGAGTGTGAGGTACTGTAATTGGTACTGTCCTGAGTGCTTGATGAGCTTGCTTTTTCCTTCATTATTGTTAAGCATGTTCTGTTCCTCTGCTTTCCAAGATTCAGCAAAGTCTTTCTGCTGTTCAGGAGAACTATTGCAGAGGAACAGATCGGTGATTTAACCCATATTGCATTTCTTCCTGTAACATTAAAGCTTACTGGAGATTACAGGGACATTGGAGAGTGTATTGATAATTCAAAGTGACAGAGAAATTGGAGGACTGCATTTAGGATGTAATGCTGTTCTACTGGGAGAAGTACGATGTACTACACTTCAACAGAAACAGCGAGTAAGAGGAGCAGAACCACCCATGATGCAACTATTCTCAGTAAGGAAATGTAACAAATTACAGCTGACCAAAAATGAGGAATGTCATGCTTTAAAAAAAACCTAACATAATGCTTACGTTCATTTAGATGAAGCAGAAAAAGAACCAAAAGGCAGTGTATCCTAGAATAGCTGTGAAGTAATACTGCTTTCTGTTCATTTCTGGTCCAAAAACTTGAGTGGAAAGGTTCTGGAAAGCTGTGAGGTGTGAGGGTGTTTGGAAACAGCACAGAGAAGGGCAAGAGCGATAGCTTGTGGGGAAACAAGTGTTATACGAAGAAAGCATGAAGGAAACTGTGGTTGCTTAGCGATGGGAAAAGAAGACTGTGGGAAAGAGAGAGTGTTAAAGATCTCTGGAAGGAGAAAGGGTATGGTGTTCTTCATAACGAATAATGAGCTTAAATTGCACCTGGGAAGATTCAGGTTAAGTTTTACTGAGGATTTTGAATACTCAGGAGTAATCTTTGGAGCAGATTGCCTGGGAAAGCAGAGAGGTTTAAAATAATGAATCGTAAATATCCCTTTGAATGTGATTTTTTTTAAATGCAGGACTGCATGTCTTAGACATCTACTGACCAGATACCCAAGTGGAACAGACCTGCAGGGGTCATGGAGTCCAGCTCCTGGCTCCAAGCAGTGTGTGGTAGTCCGTGCATCTGAAAGTGCTGTCCAAATGCTCTTTGATCTCTGGCATTTGGGGTCCGGGAGCTGGAGGCACACAGGCATCAACTGTTCTTGGCAGGGTGGAGAGGGGAGGCTTGTCTGATGAGAGTAGGGGATGGTAAGGAGACACAAGGTGTGATCTGCTCACCAAATTCACTTTATGTAGTGAGCTCACAGTAGTATTCATCATTGATTCTATTTTTGTATTTTTTAGTTAAAATGCTTTTTGTTAAGCTTTTAAGATTGGAATTAATCTACTTCTGATTTATTTATATATGCTTGAGCCAAATTGACTCACTAAAACTATTTGTGTAGGTGTTTGTGGGGGGAGGTTGTTCTGTGGTTATTATTCAGTGTATGTACTCTAACTGACTGAAGCCTCATTTGATGCTTTGAGTGAATTCACTGTAACCTACTATGGTAATCTCCTTATTGTATGAGGACATGGTTTTTCCTGAAGCTTGCTGTAGATATTATAGCTCAGTGTATTATTTTTTTTCCTCATGTTACTAAAGATTTTAAGTAATCTATTCTAAATTGATCCCTTTTCTCATGTTTTTAAACTAAACCTGGAGGTAAGGCATGCATGTGAAATAAGGTTTTTCAAATTAAACGATTTTTCAAGAGCCAAAGTGTTTCTCTTCCTCTCATCCATAAAGTCAGCATAAAATTGTGACCTGACATTGCTGGATCGGATGGGGTATCTGAACATTAATCCTCAAGGAAACAAGAATTCAGTCTTTGTAAACCTGCATAAAGTTGTAATATTGGGTTATGCTTCCTCTTATTTGAATCAGTACCCTTTTGTTTATTCCAAAGTTGACACAGATGGTCAGTTGCTGTCCGATTCCAGAAGCAGAAACTAATAACAGCTTCCATGACTCATTTTCTGACTAAAAATAGTTACTTAGATCCAAGTTTTGCTGATTTCTGAGGTTATTCTTTGTTCCTGATTGTGATGTTCTAAAATTAAGCAGAGAGGTTTTACTGTTGTGATTGCTTCCTTTTCTGAAGATTGACGTTACGCTTCCACTGAGCAATGAAAGAAAGAAATTGAATTTCTCTTTAAGTTTGTACAGTAACTGTTTTGCAAACTGAAAGGATCAAAAATCCCCCACAACTCACCTTTGCTTTCATTACAAACGTGCTAAAATATTCACTAACTGTTTATTATGGAGATGTTGTTAATATCTGCCAAAACAGTCTGCTTCATGCCTAAGAAACAGCTTTCAGCAGGTGACGTTTGGGCAGCCTTGCTTCTTGAGAGATGCTCAGCACACCTGTTGGCTGAGAGTAGCTCAGCCTTTCTCTGTAGAAGCTGCTGTAGGTGGTAGAGAAGTGCTGGGCAGTAGGAGTGGGTAAGAAGCAATATGATTAGCTGCAGACCAGTCTGGATTTCCATGGCTGTAGTTTTCTGTCCCACATAATGCTCCATCTCCCACTTTTCCTTCTTTGTTCTGATCCCAGATGGAGGTTTTGGGGATACTGGTTTATTTGGTGCGGACCTGAAAAGTTTTCAATAGTTGACATGAGCCTGGGGGTTGCCTGGCCTGGTTAGCTGTGGGAGAATGGTGATGTTGTGGGGTCAGGAGCAAGGAGCTCATTTCTGTGTAATGACTTTCTATTTCATGACGCTAAATGAGAACAGAAATGAGCACACTAACACTGAGGCCCTCATCCTGGTTGTTATCCAGACATGCCTGTGACTTATCTACATACACAAAAAGTATGGGGAAAAGCTTTTTCTGCTCTGTATTTTAGACCCAGCGCTCTTCAGTTTTCTCTTTCTAATCTGCCTCAAAAAGTTTTTGTTCCCCCTTGTAGAAGTAAGAAAACTAATTGTACAAAATATATGGATTTTCACAAGGAACAGCTGTAGAGCTGTCCCCAGTTGTTCTTAGGATCAAAGATGTGGCTATTTGACCGTCTATTGCAGAAACAGGTTTTTGCCTGAAATTTAAATCAAATCTAAATTCAGTCTAAATAAGGTTGCGAGTTGGTTGGTAAGGTGAGCTTTGTGACATCTTCAGGTGTATTTTGCACTATTGATTTGGCACCTGACCTGGAACAAGGGAGAAATGCCTGCAGCCTGCCTTCCTCTGCAGCTGGCAAGTGCGGGCATTGCAGCTGTGTGCAGGGCAGCGGGATGTGAAAATATTGTGAAGGATATTTGTCCTTTAAAGCTTCAATTTGCTGTAGCAACCCTATGTGTATAGATGAAGATGAGTAGAAGCCTCTGTACTTTGCTGGAAGTGGAGCACTCGGAAGGCTTCTGATTGATCAGGCAGCACAAGCTGTAGAGATGGATGTGAGAAATGGAAATCTGGGTGTCTTCCAGACCTTGCCTATTCCAAAGATGGGAATTCCAGCCCCACCTGCCATAGCCCAAGGGCTGCAGTTCTCACCAGGCAGTTTCCCCTGGCTCTTGCTCAGGGCTTGCCTTGGTTTCTTGCCCTTGGGAACCTGGGGCTGCTGCCCACAGCACAGAGTGGGTCTGGAGCGCTCACCTGGCTTACACAGGTGTGCTGGTGGGAGCTGCAGAACTCATCCAGTTTCTGTGTGTTGCTTTTGCTTGTGCCACTCTGTTGGGAAGCAGGTAATCTCACATAAATGTGGGAACAGCCAGTTTTGCTAATGGGTGCTTCCTGAGTGCCTGTGAGCAGTTAAATGGGAGGATGAGATATTTTGTATAATCTTAGTTCTTAATTAAATTGTGAAAATTAAGTATAGCCTAAAAAGAGGAAGCAGTTGGGTTAAAAAGAAGAGTTAAATATGGAAACAGTTGGGTATGTTATACAGACTGCTCACCTGTGTGAAACAATAAACATAGTTTCATAAATATGAAATGCCTCTTTAATAAACCAGCATCTTCCATAGTTTTTACCTACATTTTTGTATTTGCCTCAGAGCTTGAAGCTAAGCTGACCTTCTCTTTAATATTAATGTACTCTGACTGTAATACTCTGTTCCTTTGCCTCTGATTAATGCTGTCTGTCAATTATTTACAGATCCAGTGGTACTGTGGAAGTTCCCGGAGGACTTTGGAGACCAGGTTGGAAACATGAGATTGAACTTTTTTTTTAATGTTAGAATAATGATAAAAACGCTCTCCTATTCAGCTACAGAAAGGCAGATGCTAATGATAGCAGTAAGGAAGTCTTCACCCAACTGGTGATTAGAATGGCTTTGTGACAGGAATACTCAATAGCAGGTTCCCAGCTCTATCTATCATACTACCTCTCTCACCCTGGTTTTCATATAGGTTGTTTTGTAAGCTGTTTCTGTTGAGAGTGTGGGCTTGTTTAATCTGTTCTAAAATTGATAATGGGGGATATATATCAGCCAGACTTTGCTGTTAATATCATGAAGCCAAACTTTGTTATGAATTGTATCAAAAAAAGGCATCAAAACAAATAAGCAAGCTGAAGTCCTCCACAAGATTCATTTTGTCTTTTTAATGTCAGAAGCTTTTTTCTCTTTAATCCTTTTTGATGCAAAATTTGTGTATATTTAAAGTTATTGTACAGTTGCTGTAATTATTTGTTTAGTTAAAAAAAAAAAAGTCAACAGACCCTTAAAGTCAATGCTCTACACTTAGTGAATTGGATAGCACAAGTGCCCCAGCTTCTGGCTGTGAATTAATCCTTATTGTAAAGTTTATACATGCAGGGCTGATGCGTTATTTCACTGTTCTAATAATAGCAAAGCTGTTAACTAGGATTATCTTGCCTGGGCTTTTAAAATTATTTGTGTTAAAAAAATGAAACTCTTAAGTTTGTATGTTCTGTGGTCTGAATTTCTATGTTATGATAATCTGTTTTAAGTGTTTTATGATTTCAAGAACTTGGAGCTGAGTTTCTTCAATGGAAATATTTCTCTTTTTCTAAAGAGAAGCATATGACAAGAATTAGAATAAATGTGTCTGTCTTTGCACTTTCTTTAGACTGATACCAAGTGCAACATATTCTTCATTGCTTGTATCCATACAACAGATGATCTGGAAATAATTTTTTACGCTAGATCTTGATTAATTGTTGTTTGTTTCTTGTTTTGTCTTATTTTTGGAGTCAGTAATCCAAGGTTCTATAAAGCCAGCCGTAAGGTGATTCATGATGAAAGGAATCAATATGCAAGTGTAGAAGGTAGAATGTCTGGTTAGGGAATAGCATCAGTCAGAAACGTGCGGCTTGTAAGATAGTGATAAATGGTATATGAGGAAAGCGTGCTCTTGTATGTTCTTAGCTTGACGTTCAGTGAGTTCTGATAATTTTCCTAGCTGCGGGAGAGTTGTCTTCATTCTGATTGAAATTCATCTTTTCTGGTTTGTGTTGTTCTTTTTATGTTGCTTAAGATAGACTTGATATTAAGGGGGGAAAAAAAAGAAACAAATTATGTATGAAGAAAAATGGAGCTTATTCAGTGAGTCGAAGGTTATTCAAAGAACAGCTGGTGTAGAAATATGATTAGAAGATGAAGCCCACTGCAGGCTGGAAGGGAATCATATGGAGATGCAGCAGACTTACCCAGTCTGACAAAAAAAAAAAGAGTCCTCAGGCAGTGATTTGCCTTTGAGCTCTGAAAAGCCTCTGCCACTGCACGCTGTCTGAGTGGTAAAGGGAATCCAGTATTTCAGGTAAATTGCTTCTCTTCCTGGAAAAACAGTATGTTTTAGTTGTCTTCCTTGCAAAGGAAGTTTTCCTGCTGGAATCACTAGATTGGAGCAGAATACATTGCAGGTTCTGTGACAAACCCCTGAGCTAAAAGATGGAGTGCAGTCAGCAGGCTCTTCTGTGCGCATGTGCATATTGAACTCTGTTGGTTTGGACTGGAGATCTGTGCATCTACGAATAATATATTTTTTTTATAAACAAGTTGTCAGTAAAACTATCAAGAAGAAGCAGTGGAAGTTTGATGGGAGAGTATTTAAAAAAAAAAAAAAAAAGAAAATGTTCTCAACTCTCTTTTCCTGTCATTTCTATTTTAAATGTAAGACGCATGAGTTAGTTTTTGGATGTGTCCCAAAGAATCGTCTTTCCTAAATCCAAGGGCTGTCTGTTTGCACAGTGATGTGATAACAGTGGGCAAAATATTTTCCTCTCTTCCTGCGTTTTTCTACAGTTTATCATGTCACCTTTTTGTTGCTTTCATAATGCAAAGAAAACTTGTCTGTGCCTCTTTGATTTGTTCCTCTTCTTTCCCACATTCTCCCTCTCAGTGTGCCTCTCAAAACTTCCCAGTGCTTGCTTGCTCCTATATCTGTCTTATTCTTGTGGCTAATGTACAGCAGATCTTGATATCCTGTCATACACCAAAAGCTGAATGAGTGATGGAGTTGCAGGTTAGTATTACACTGACATTAAACTCAAATTTGACAACGTTGAAGAAATTCTGAACAATCTTATTGCTGTAAGAAAAATGGAGGATTCTTGATTTGAGTGTTTGCAGGTCTTCAGTTTGAACAGTTAATCCTGACTCTGATGTGAACGTGAAAGGTTATAGCTGTTTAATGGAATATTTTTTACTTAAAATATATTTTCGATGTGCAAGTCTACAGGCATCTTGTGTGTCCAAGACTCCTCTTGGCCTCAGTGACATTTTCATGATAAGGTAACTTGTTTTATTCTTGGAATTCTTTTGTTTATTCAGACAGTTTAGACTAGTATTTGATTTCAACCTTGCAAGCTCTCTTTCCTAATGCGGCCTGTATGGAGAAAATTATAACGCTAATGTTTTTGGAAATAAAAAATGAGTTCATGGAAATGAGGTACTTTTTAATGTGCTTTAGAGAAGTGGACCAAATTAAAACAAAAACGAAAGAGAAAAAAAAAACCCTTTGCTTCCTGAATGAAAGAATTTGTAACTGTGTGGAAAATGTCACCCGGCTCAACTGAGATCTACAAATGATGTTGCATTCACCAGTAGAGGTGGTAGCTGATGCCGGAATGATGCCCAGAGTGCCCAGACACTGCCTGTACGCCTCTGTTCATAGCTCTCCTGGAAATAAAAATATTCAGGCTCCCAGTAACTTCATTGGGTTAAAATGTTTCTGGGGAAAGCTTAATACTGGTGCTAGGAAAGGTCAAAAGGAGAGTGCTAACAGTGCTGGGAGGTGCTAGAGGCCCTTTCAATGGCAGTGCGTGTTTCTGGTAGTAAATGGTGTGTGCAGCTGTGACTGTAGCCAGCAATGTGGGAATTGATCTGTCACTATAAGGCAGGTGAGGGCAGTTTGTACACATGCGTGGTGCTTTCAGTATTACTAGGAGCAGCACGCTGACAACCTGTTGTAATGGGCAGTTCAGTTCACTGTTGTCACATGAGAATCCTCCATTTTTCTTACAGCAATAAGATTGTTCAGAATTTCTTCAATGTTGTCAAAGCCTCAAGGCTTTGTGTGTAATCTAAAAGACAAAAACTTGCTTTGCATTTTTAAAAGATGGACTAAGATGAAGGTCAATCTGTACACCAGGGTTTTCTGCTTCTTACATTAACTTTCAGTCTTATTTTTTTTTTAATCTTGTCTTAACCTTTGAGGCATTTGAGGTTTAATGTTTCTTAACAGCACAAAGTGCTTGCAACTGTTCTAGCTGTGTAGCTTTGCTCACCTTGCTGGTTACTTTCTCCAAATGTTGTCCATCTACAGTGAGTCCCAGAGTTCTAGTTGCTTTATAGAAAATCTGTATCATTGAACAGTTTGTTTTTTCTTAATCAATCTTTATAATAGCATTATTATTTCTTTGGTCTATGTTGGTGGAAGAAAGTCACACCTAGGAGGGCAATGCTAATAGCTAATATAGCAGGAAACCGTATCTCCTATTTTGGAAGGCCTCTGGCAAGGGATGGTTGATTAATACAGAATTGAGGCTCTGCATTAGATTGTTGTGTTGTTGACTTGATCCTATCTGCTCTTGCTCTTTGCTTCTCATGTAAGGAAACTGAAACTGCTTTTTTGTGTCAGACCTTTCCCATGCCCTGCAGATGAGCAATCCATCTGGGTTAGGAATATTGCATCTCATGTGAGGCATCAGTACCGTTTTCTACAAAGTTACTGTAACTCTGCTTGCATTCTTTCATATGTTATATCGTTATGTTTTTGTTGTAGCTGATTATGTGCAAGTCACTGCCGAAATGTGAGTAAAAAGGATTACTCCTTGTCCTTATACTCCTTATGGTGAACCAGCTACTGAAGCCTGATATTTGGATTTACATACATGTAAATCTATCTGGTGTAGGTCATGAGATCATCCATGCAAATTGCTTAAGTATGTTTACTTATAAACATGTCTGTAAATACCAATTGTTTAAGGGCTAGCTCTTATAAGGTTCCATTTTAGTTTTTCCTCAGCCAAAGGAACCTCTTGCTTTACTTTGAGTGTGTGTGTGAACTATTGAAGGCTAAGGCAAGTTGAAATGAATGTCTGCTCAGAGCCCAAGTACTCAGTTTCTTGCAGGCCTGAAAATTCCTTTGCATGGAGCACGATAGTAATTCTGTGAGTGAGGTCATCCTGGAAAATACTGTATTGTTCTTTTAAAGATTTAAAGCATAGCGTTGGATTTATTAAAGAAAAATAAATCTCAGCAAGTCTTGTTGTCTGGGCCAAAATAACTCGTGGAAGTCAACTGTAACAATTCTGTTAGAGCTCAGTTCCTGTGTGCTTTCCTGAGAGAGCTGCGCTAACCCAGGGGGTACGAGGCTGTTTATTTTCTGTTCAAGGCTACAGGCACACTGTTAGGAGATGCATCTCACACAATCTCCTTGCATTTTATGGCTTTGTTCTATTATTCCGGTGAGGCACTAAATACATTTCAAATGTTTATGTTAATTAGTTAGGTGATTGTTTTTGTGTTAGTAAATCATGAAAATAGTTTGGGGATTTTTGTTGCTTGTGTATTAATAAGCAGTTAGTGTTTGGGTGTACTGGTATGAGAAAGGAGGAATCAAATACATAGATTACTACTTTTCACAAGTACTTCTTTGTCTAAACATTACAAGTTCTTGCTTATTTAAGAGTGTGTAGGAACTCAAATCCACATCTAAATGTCAGGAAAATGATTAACCCCAGTGATAGCAACTTTGCATGTTACCAATGAGCTCTGTCAGTTTAAGAGAACTTCCTGTGATTTCCTGATGTTTGTTTTTCATGTTTGAAAAACACATTCTTCTTCTCCAAGGGTATTGTGTCTGCATGGCAGAATGGTTTCCATATATGCAGATGAGCAGATAGACTACCAGCAGAAAAACATTCTGAGCTGTATTTAGGAATACAAGTGAATTGCTGAACTGTTTGAACAGGAAATATGGATCTAGTTCTGACAAATATTCTTTGGAATGACCACTCATCATCTAGACGTGCTGGGAACACCCAGAATTGCTGATATTTCAGTATCTCATGAACTGTAAATATGGGAAGGTACTTTCTCAGTGTCTTTTTAAAAAAATAAATCCCAACTGACAGAATATGTATTTTAAAAAGTCTCACAGTAAAGCATAGCAGCCCAACACAGGAAATTTGCACTTTCTTGATATTCTGAGAACAGGTGGCGACGTCAAGTACACTTGTTGTCAGGATTGCAGCAGTTTTGTTTCATAGAGCTTTTAAGTTAAAGATGCTGATCAGCATATGGTACTGGCTGGCCGCATCTCTACCAGCTCTTTTGTTATCTTGTTATTGTTATCGGTCTTAATGACAGTTGTAAGCCATAGTTCTGGATGCAGGGGTTAGTCCACCCTGGGGAGGAGAGGGAGAAACAGCAGTGTGGATTATGGAAATATGAATTGATCTAAAAAGCAGCTCTCTTGTAACAGAATGGGACTCAAAGAAAGACTGGGGAGAAGCTGGTGAAAAGACGATGGAATATGATGTGAAAATGATCATTTGAATGCTTTCCTTTTCATTCCCAGCTGCTGTGTTCTGGTGAAAAGGCATGCATTTGTATATCTTAAGGCTGGGTGAAAAAGGGCCAGATGAATGGAATTACTTGTTAGATATGTTTTCATTTTGAGTCAAATTATGTGCATTTTAATAGACTGTATGCATACGTTAGCCATTTTTGATCATACAGCTGTGATGTTGGGGGACTACGTTTTATAAAAAAAAAATACAAAATGTTCCTTTCTGTTTGCTTAAATAAGTATAGTATTAATATTTGGCTGTCCTTGAGATATAGCTCATCAGCCCACCAAAAATAACTGTTAGTGATTTGGCTTATTCCTGCCTTTTTCAGTGATGTGCCAAACCTAAGAAGAAAAGATTAATTGATGGCTGAAACAGTGATGACAATCGTTTGGAACAGCCTCCATAAAGACTGCCAAACTGTCATGTGTGATGTCATTGTTGACTGACCTCGGTTGCCCTCAGAATATTCAAGTCTTGTCACCTTATTCTGTATTATATGCTTACTTACACTGTCTCATCTACTTTCTTAGTTCCCTCGGTGCATTTTAGTCTTCCTTTCTTCTGTTATACTTTCAGCATTGTTTTTGTGTCTCAAGTTTACTGCTATTCTTTGACGAACATCCTGATAATCTCAGGCTCTTCTTATAGTGGGTACTGGATGTAATGTTCCTGAATCCAGTGTTTAGTGTTTAAATCTTGAAGCATCGCTTATACTAATCAGTTTATATTATGTGAAATGAAATAACTTTAATTTACATTGTGCTTATATTAGGAAGGTGTCTGAGTTAAATATTATGACCATGGTGTGATGAAATCCAGGAACCAGGGCACTCTGCTCCCAGAGGAGTAAAGGAGGCTGGTCACTGCAGTGAGACCAAGGGGAGAGTTGTTGGTGGGCAGCTACTGAAGGGGTCCAGGCTGCAGCTCTGGGGCCTTGGTCAAGGAATGGGGGAAGGTGAAGCAGCTCCAGGTCGGCGATCAGAATGGAAATGCAACTTTTTTTATCTTATATGAGAATTCTTTCTCGTACTCTTTTCTTCTGTATATGTTTTCAAGGCTTTGTAAAATATTGCACTTGAACTATTGAACTCCTTTTTTGCTTTTTCTTAGCTGAATTTGTTTAATCTGCATCAGTCTGTGTACAGTCATTAGTGGAAGTACAGTTGGTAACAGAAGATTACATCTCAGAAATTATCATCTCTGAAGTCATAGTGCATCCTGATGTCTGTCCTGTATCTTTCAATGGGTATGGCCAGTGTTAGAGTAGGGTAGTGCAGCACAGCTCTAGATGTTAGGCTAGTTAAGGTCAGGAACTGGGGAGAACTCCTTCAGTTCATAGACAAGTCCTGCAGTAGGAACAAGTGCAGTGCAGTGAATATTTGGGTTAGGCTTGTGCGTGTATTCCCTGTGTTCTGGTGGTTCTGTCCTGCACGTAAGGGAAGCAGGCAGTGATCTTGTTGCATGGGACTGCCTGTGCTTCCTGGCCCGCTGCTGGGTGAGGCTGCCTTCTCCTCAGAGCTGCTGGTGGTGTTCTGCTGTGCTGCTGGCCTTGGCTAAGCTGACCAACTTTGTGTGCACTTGCAGAAGCGGTAACCTGATGGTGTTGCAGAATGAACCCTGGCAAAGGTGCAGTGGACAGGGTAATTATGAAACAATTCTCCCAGCAGGTTCCTTAGTAGCTGACTTCCTTTCCCAGTTCCTTTTCTTTTGGCTCCAGATCCTTCTAGCTTAAGAAGTTCAGCCCATGTGCCAAACGGGTTTCACTACCCTTTATGCTGCCACAAAGTTCATATACTTCCGCTTCTACTGATGACTACTCTGATACTGTCTCCCTATCCATGCATTTAATTGGTGCATGCCATACAACTGTTATGTTTGCTAGGTCCATATGCAGTATTCTGACTTCTCTTCTGCTCATTCCATTACCAGTTACGGGATAGATGATAAGAACTACTTTTGGGAGGAAGAGTTTTGTTGATTTTTATCTTTTTAATAAGAGTTCTAGGAAAAATGGAGGGTTTTTCTAGTGGGTAAATTTATCTGTGCTGAAATTCATATTGTCTTGGCTATTCTGTTATTTGTGACTGCACTTCAGATCTCTGTATGATACAGTGGACAGTAAGATGTGACTTAGTTACAACTGGTCACATGATGAGATTCAGCACTGCCTAGGCAAGTGGAGAATCCAAGATGCTGTAATTCAATGAAAGTCTAAATTATGAACCCTTAGGAAGCCCTGTTCTCCAGTCTTTCAGCATGGTAACAATGTCTTTTGAGGTACCAGAGTTAACTGAAGTATTTGTTCTTTTCTCCTTCTGAAGTGCCTTTGAGGGATGCTCTAAACCCACTACAATCTCATACAGATGAACTGTGTCAGGACTGAATTAGGTGATCAGAAATGTAATACTATCTGCAACTTAATCTAAAAATTGCAACTTAAAAAGCAGGTTTGTTCTGAGGGAGCTGGGGATGGTTTTTCTTTTTCATGTGGCACAGAGGCTCTCTAGTCATGCAGTTGAGTTACCCCACCAGTAAAACAGTTTTATTCATCCTTGGTGTTATGCTGTGAATGAAATGGTATTGTATGGATGTGACTTTCATGGGCCTACCCTGCAATTACAACTAGCAAGCCAATTAGTACTAGCTATTAATTATTAATATATCTCTTACGCTATTTCAGAGAATTCCTCTTAATTTGCCTTTAGACCTAGAGGAAACTCTGAAAACTCCAAAGGCAAAAACCAATAAGGTTAACTACTTTGATCTTTTCAATGTACGGAGTGGCACTCATTTCATAGCCTGGAAGACTTTCAAAGTTTCAAAGGATATTTAAAAGTTGGAGGACAATACTACTTGTGTTTCAGTGATCTTGTATGAATCATACAGTGCTTCCCAGTTTCTTCTTTACAAGAAACTTGGAAATCCTTTAAATTGAGTTCTATTTTCATTTTATTTAACAAATGTAAAAATGGTAGCTGAATTGCTTCAGACTGGAGATGACTGAGTTTCGTAGTTTAATGCTTTCAGAAAGGAGAGGGGCAGCATCCATGTAGCTTAATGCAACAATGAAGCACTGCGCCGTAAGGTACATTATTTCCATTATTTCTCATAAAAGCTTTTGCATCTTCACCCTAAACCATTTGCATTTGATTTATGTGTTCTGTCCTTTATGTGAATAAGGGGAATGTTCTGAAAGCAGATGTGTTTTTTTTGTTTTGTTTTTTTTTTACCCTACAAAAGGACTGGATAATCAACAGAATGATGTGCATTGGAAGGAGGCACATAAGGGTTAAAAATAGTTATGGAGGCCTGCTAATGATTTCCATAGTAAACTTTTGGATTTCCGTGAACGTGAGTTAAGATTAAATTTTTTTTTTGTTATTCAAACTGTTTGGGCCTTTCTTTATTGTAGCTACTACTTTTTGATGAGATTTTTAGCAGAAGTAACAGCTAAGTCTTTGAAATATAACTACTGCTGCTAGCTTCACATGGGTCCCTGCTGTGGGTGTGTGCAGCTTCTGAAAAAGGAAAAGTCAGCGGTGAGGACAGAGCAGCTTGCCTTTTCATGCACTGTTTTATGTAGAAGCATTAGGATTTCACCTTAGTAGAGCCGTAATGATTAAGGGCTCAACTCTGCGAGATGCTAAGCAGTCTGGCTTTGATTTAAGAATGAATCTAAATATGTACTTAACTTGAAGCATTTAAATATTCCCATTGAAGTTGCTGTTTTGAGTCAGAAATATGTCATGACAGTCTTAAATCTCAAATAGATCACCTGGTTTGTGTGTTTGAACTGACATAAGATGACTAAATCTGTGGTACCAAATGCTGGGGAGAAAGTCCCAGAGAGTAAGTTGGGTTAAAGGGAAAGATGAGGATGCTAGGAAGTGAACATGGAGATTTCAGTATGGAAACTGGTAAGAGAGACCTTCTTCCTTGGGTGGAAGATGTTTAGAGGTGAATAGGGATAGAAAGCTCTTGGAAGGGTTTTGAAGGACAATTGAATGAAACACTGAAGTAGAACAGCAAGTAGTTTTTGTCAGCAAGAAAGATAAAAGAAAACATTTGTTAAAGTGTATGCAGTGAAGATGAGACAAAAAAGAGAAGTTCCCCTTTTGGTGGGGCTGGGGGAGGGTCTTTACAGAAGTGAGGTAGATAGATAAAGAGACAGGAACTAGGAAGTTACTGAGGAAGGAAAAGGATAGTGGGGGGGAAAAGGCACTAGAATGTTTTATCTAGGTCAATGACTATTTGGCATCTTATAATTCAAGGTAATAGAGATCAGGATAAGTAAGTTGTTTTTTGAGCACTGATTAATGGAATGTTTTTGACTGTCTTGTCTGGGTTGTTTCATTAGATAATTCAAATGCTATTGCATACTACTGATTTTTATTTAGGCCCTTTCTTCCTGGGTATGCTGACATACCTATGGAGTGAACATGGTGTGACACTATCTTGGAAAGAGACTCTCTGCATCTTGAGAGATGCTGATTCTATAAGTAGAACAGATCTAGGTGGGGATCAAACTGCTTGGGGGCGGGTGTTACACTGTGTATAGATGCAGAGATGGTTGGAACGAGGCAGGATTTTATGAAAAAAAAGTCTAAATTGCCATTTTTTAAGTGATTCAGTATCCTGGATGTCTTAAAATGTTCCTATTGGAGAATATTTTCAATCTCTTAACAGCGATTCACATGAAGTTTTCTTTCCTTTTAAATGTGAACTGCAGAATATTACAAGACAAAACAATTGCTAGGGAGATTAGTTTTCACATCCTTCTAGTTTTAGGAATTAGTTATATTAAATGAAATTAATAATAAAATGTTTCAGTAGTATATTATCAAAGTGGTCAGTTTAACTTCTGCTGATTCATCTGACTTCATCTATGGCTTAAAGAAAAAAGAAACCTCTTGAAGGGTGTAAGTTGAAGTGGAGAAAAAAACTCACAAACTCACTCATACCTTTGTAAAGATGAACTAAACATATTTGTTCAGTAATACATATATCAAAGCAGATGAAATCTTCCTATAGGGGCAGCTTTTCCACTTTCTCTTAGTTGCTGTGAGATACCCTCCAAAACTCACTGTGCTTTTACAATGTACTTAGCTGTGTTTGCAAATGGGACCATCTGAGGTATGTTTCCATTTCCACTTAGCAAGTTAGTTAGCAGTCAGAGCCATTATGTGCTTGCTTCCCTTACCTGACACAACCTCTGTATGTGTGATGTCACTGCGGCTTTTTGGGATGAAAACATTAAAAGGGAGACACACGGAGATTGTAGCTTCACTGAGTTAAGCGAGGCCTGTTGGTGGAGGTCAGAATTCCTGCTGTTGCCCAGTGGTGTTAAGGGTGCTAAGTTTTGAAACTGCAGTGCTTTGAAATTGCAGCCTGGGGAAGGAGAACTTGTTCTTAGCTGAGGACTGTAGAGCATGAGTCTGATTATGGACTTCTGAAGATTTCCTATGGATTGAGTATGGTATTATTAAAAATCAGATCTTTTCTTCATTAGTGAGGGATAAGGTGCTTATTTGGAACATAACCAGCATATCTACCCATTAATTTCACTTCAGGATAAGATGGAGTTATTAGGACCTTTTTTTCTAGGAAGGTGGTGTGTTACTTCAGAAGCATCATCTCCTACCTTTTCCATTGCTTCTGAAATGATGATATGCAGCCGTTGTTGTCTGGGTATAAAACCAACCAAGGAACACTGAATAATTCTTGCTTTGTTACTGCCTGTATTATCTTTGTGTATAATCGGTGAGTAGGACCAGGCTTGGACAGTGTAGTGCAATTGGTGCAGTAATTAATAAACCCACTGGACCGTGAATGTGTGAGAGGGCAGCATGCTGCTGATATGCTATAGAAATAAATATTTTTTTTTTGAAGTATTACTTCCATTTTTTTTTTTTTTTTTTAAGCTTTGCATGGGGGAAGCAGTATGGTATAGTTGGTATGATATTGATTTTATTGTTTTATTCTTCCCATTAGAGTTTGTGTAAGGAGTGAGATAGAAATCCTTTGACTTAGTAATTAAAATCAATTGGGTATGTGACTGCATGTGTTTATTCAGTGTTTCAAAGCAAATATGTGCTCTTTAACTTGCTTTCTACAGCATATTTTTAGTTTCTCTTGTGCACACACTTTCTTTTCTGAAACAGTGACTGCTGAAACTCCAACATTGTGAGAGCCCAGAGTGGTACCGATTGTGAGGTGGTGTGAATGGAGGATGGCTTGCTTTCTGAAGACTTGGCAACCTTTTGTTTTCAGGAATAAACGTGTGCTTTTATGAAGCTTTTAAAAGAAAAGATGATAAATGCATTATGCTTATTCTGAGGATGTGCGTTTTGACACAAGTGCAAGTCCTGGCTGAGTTGTGGACTGGTAAAGACAATGACCCATTAGGAAGCAGAGCTCAATTTTGCTCAATAGAGAGGTTATTGACTTGAACTGTACACCAATAGTGACTGCTTATGCGGATGTGTGAATAACAGCCATTTGCATTTTAAATCAGTCTTGAAGCATCTTGGGGGCATCTTGTTTTCCTCCATTTTAAAAATCTGACTAACACCTGTAATTAAGGGGGAAAGCAGAGCCCTGCGAGCAAGGTAGGACTTGCAGCCATTGATCTGTGTAAACCCGGCTTATGCTGTCAGGGGAAAAGCAGTCAACTGCTGAGCTGCTTTGTCACTGACATAAGCTGGGAGAGGATTTTTTTTTTTGTCTATGCTGTTTATACACCAGTCTATAGACCTGCTGGCTGCTTGAATTTTAAAGAGCGGAGAGGTTTAAAGACCGCTCCCTGAGGGATGCTGCCGCCAGTTGGGAAGCGAGCAGGGCCGCCCTGCAGGAGCTGAGCGTGTGCCGGGGGTGGCGTGAGGCCTCGCTGTCCTGCGGCCGGAGGCACGTGTCGTCCTCGGGTCACGGCTGGGCTGCTGAGCTGCTCTGGGCTTGGGGCTGGTCTTCCTGTGGGTTCATTTATTCTGAGAGGATACGCTGGGGGGTTGGAGTAAAAAGGTTTCCGTACCCTATACTAAATCGGTTCTAAGATCAACAGGCAGTGAACCCAACCCTCAGTAGTAGGGAGAAAAGAACTTCCTGTGATGTGGTAATAGGTACTGATTTGGAGGGAGAGTTTGAGTGTGAGATACTGAGGTCCCTTCCCAAAGCAGAGCACGGTGTGCTCAGACCCTTTTCCTTCTGTCCTGGTCAAGCTGGATTCTGAGAGATTTCTTCAGTTCTCTTATATGACTTAAAACTTGAAAACTGACTTTATCATTCTGTGCTGTTAGTTGACATAGTGGGGCATTGTGTCTCTTTAAGATGTTGAAACTAAGAACGCGTGCTGTATTTAAAGGCTTCATTTTTGTTTTACTTGTCTTTCCCTGGACTATTGGACTCTTGGTGATTAACTTGCATGTGTTTCTGTGTTTTACACTTTAAACTGATCCAGGCAGATGTTTGGGGCAAATGGTCATTGTGGTGTGTGGGTATTTCAGCCCAGAGCTTCCCCTAATGAGAGCTGGCTGCTCAGCACACAGTTGAACAGTGTTCAAGCAGGAGGGTACTGGTATCCTTGATCCAGATCTTAACCTCATCTGCATCTCTGCAGTCTGATTGCCTTTTCCTGAGTGCACCTTGCTGGATGCCTCATAAGGCCCAGTGTAGTCAGTACAATCTTTCTGTTGGTCTCATACAAAGAGTGTCCCCTATAGCTGTGCTGACCAGCACAAATGCCATTGCTTGTCTTAGCTCATTTGTACCATGGAAGACTTGTTTCCAAGCTGGGAGTAACTGTTGGAAATAACTGTTCTTTCTGGGATCCTGTAAAATCGCTTTAATTTTTTTCTGCTAACAAATCTGGCAAATCACTTTTTTTTATTATTGAATGGAAAATTTTTATTAGCTTGGGAGCATTTTTATATTATAATTCAAATGTTTTATTTGTCTCTAAACAATTTCTTAAATAACTTGCTATGAGAGAGCAATCTTATCCTCTTATATTATGGTTCAAATGTAGATCTGTCAGATTTGCTCCCTCTACCTTTATGAATAGAGTGGCTTGCTTGTGAAATCCAAAGGGTTAATCATATAAATATCTCCCTTGGACCAGCAGAAGATTTCCATCATTTTCAGTGTTTGACCATGAGACATGTATAGAGTCGTTATACCTCTCTGTTATTCATTCTGCTGCCAACTTCATTCCCTTTTCTCTGCCTGCATTTTAATTGAAACAACATTTGTATTTTTGAGCCAGGATCTGTCAGAAGTCCCTGTGGCTAGTCTGTGGTACAAGTAGCAGCAGACGTGGCTTACCCATATGGTGTGGTGCTTCTTGTAAAATCCATATGGCCTTGTTGAGGGGAATCCCAGCGGGGATGTGAAGGGTGTTAATACCCTTCAGGCCAGGCCTTTCCCTCCTGGGGCTTCTACGGCATTGTCTTTGCAATCTGCTGAAGCACAAACTTAATTCCTTTTTAATAATCAATTATTTCAGTCCAGGAACGTGTACTGTATTTTTTGCAGTCTTATGTTCCTCAAGTTTATTATTTGCTATGAATATTTCTGGATTTTTTTTTTTTTTTAGAACTGGTCTGTAGGGGAATTGCTAGCAAACAGAGATAAAAGTTGTTTCAGAACCCTAACCCTGTTTCCTTGCATTTACAGGAAGTGCTGAACAGCGTTCCAAAGTTCTGCTTTCCTTTTGACGTCGAAAGGTATGTGACACAATTATCATTTATTTAAACATATTTTCTATGAGATGATAGAGTGATGTCAGGGAAATTTTTCAAGAACAAGTGTAAATGTAGAAAAGAAACGTGCACTCATGGATGAACATCGCAGCAAAACGCAACTTTTCTGGAGTTTGAGGGGTTTGTCTTTCAGGGTGGAACAGTGTTCTGCTTCTTGGTTTTTGTCCTGTATGATTGTGAACAAAATCCGTGTTGATCTGAGCATATAAGATACTTATGAGCAGCAGGCATCATAAAGAGATGTCACAGGTCTCTAGATATAAATACTCAGTGACCAGTATTTAAAACATGTTGAGTTCAGAGAAATTAAGACTGTAATTGCATGGAAGTTACTGAACGTGCAGTTGATTTTTCTGAGTAGCCTTTAAGATTATTAGCCATTATTAATTAGCTCTTACCTTTCTGGTATCCATTATGGTGTGGCATCCATGTAATGATGCAATAGTTGAAATGCTTTGTGTAAAACACTTTTATTAATTAAAATATTTATATGAGCTTGTCAAAATGATTAATGGTAATTAATTTAATCAATCGCACTCATTTCTAAAACTCACGTTGTCTAAATCAGCCAAGATTGAGTTAAAAGCGTAATATGTGTAAGGAATGAAAGCTGCAGGCAGTAGCTCAGGCTGAGCTGGCTTCAGGGCAGTGTTGGATTGGCACTGCTGTGAGCGAGAGCCCCGCAGCAGCACCCGGCAGTGCAGTGACGGTAGTGTGGTGTGAGGCAGGGAGGGAGGCTTTGCAGGAAAACATGGCACAATGTCATAAGCCAAACTTGTCCGAAGCAAACTATGTTCATTTAGCTGTTTATAATTAGTTTAGTTGTTTGTGTTTAGAACTGGCTAAGCTTGCTGCTCTTTAAACTGTTTTGATGACTTAACTAGTGCTGTTCATCTTGGCTGTAAGGCACTGAAGTCCTTAATGTGCTCTAGATGTATGCAGAATTCTGTATACAACTGATAATGAAGATGAAAAATGGGAATAAAAATTGAGGATAACAGAAATAGGTGAGGTTCTGCTGCTGCCATCCAGTGGCAAGAACATCATCAGCTGCAGCAAGTAATTATTTTCAATAACTATTTCTGTGTTAACTTTTTCTGTCTATTCATTCAGAAGACACTTAGTTCCTTGTATGAGGCTGATGAGCTTAATCAGAATGCTGGGGTTACTACTTGTGCTTTGCTGCTGTGCTTGTGCACTTAATGTTGTGTGCTGTAACTTGAACTAAGTATCCAAATGATGGGGAGCAAAGTGATAGTATTTAAGGGATGTTTGTTGTTTGTGTGCCCTTTGTCCCTCTGCTTCAAAGTACTTTCTGACCTCTGTATTTGACCAAAGAGCAGTGTTCTCATAGACAGGGGGTTTTGAAAAAATCCACAGAGCTTGGCAGCTGGACAGAAGCCGGGGTGATTCTTGGAAGCTGAGATGCACTTCCATCTGACCGCCGGCTGCTCAGCCTGCACGTGGCTGCCTCTAAAACCAGCTGCTGCATGTGTGGCTCCTGCTTCGCTGGGACTGGGAGCTGGGCTGTAGGGGCTTGTGAAGGAGCACAGGCAGTGTGAGGTCAGGGGGAGTAAGGGTGCTTGGGCAGGGAGGTGGGCAGAGCTGCCCTGGGCAAGGAGACCGAAATACTGGAAGCCCATGCAAGTGTGTGTGCTGCTCCCTTACTTAAATGTTTGTGGGAACAACTTGACAGCTATGTGGTGTTTATTTTGTTCAGTTCAGGCTTTTTTTACAGTAAAGACATGTTACCACGTGAAAATAAACGAACAATACAAAAACTGCATGGTTGTCTTCTGCTTTCTCATAGTTTTGTTTTTTGTTTTGACAAGTATGGGACCAATACAGACAAGCATTGGTAAATATGTTGCTATAATTCCTTTTCATGTTTGTTTTATTTTTAAAAGAACGTTGTAGGTGTGACCAACACCTAGTTTTTGTTTAGCCATAAACATGCTTTTCACTTGTCTGCTGAATATTTATTTATTTTCTCATAGAGAGAACAGCCACAGACCATACGCTGAGTGCCCCTGAATATTTTTACAGGCAGTTTCAATGGCAGGTTCTGCACAGAGAGCTTTCATTGAAGAGAAAAGTAGAGTTTCTATTGCACAGATTGAGCTTGTTGTACTTCAGGGGATATAGTTTGTCCAAGTGTACTGTGTGATCTATCAGTGCATAAACCACTGAGAGTACTGTCTGATCCTTGTAAGAGCTAGGAATGACCAGAGCAGGAGTGCAATTTCCATTGATGCTACTGATTGAGGTATCTGGAATAGGAAAAATGACTTCTGTAGATTCTGGGCTTTTTTACATGCAGCAGGGTTACAGGCAGCAGTGTCCTTTTTATTAAATAGATAAATAAAACTCGTTTAAATAATAAGCTCATGTTCTTTAAATTATGAAAATAACTAAATTAAAGCTCTGTTAAATCCCAGTGGTGAGTCCACTTTCACACATTTTCCTCTGCCTCACCTGTATTTAATTAGTGGATGAACTGATAAGTGGATAAAGTGAGAACGTGTTTGATTTTATGTTCACTATGCTGCGACGATCATGGGCTAAGATCTAGATTTGATTCAATGTGATACTGCTTACATCATTTCACCAGGAATACTGACTTTGTCTTTTGGATGTATTAAGTAGCTGTACACTATATGTTTTAATTATCAATATTGCGTACTGTGAATGGTGATTTAAAATCTGTGGGTAACTCCCATTAAATTTAACCTGAAAGTCTAAGCCAAAAAGGCACAATGAATGGTGTAATGTGTTGACCGTTACTTAAACTTTGAGTTACATGCATACATATGTATGTATATGAGTATGTATAAGCAAACACATAATTTTCTTACTACCCAGTATAACTTGCATTTTATGTTGAAGAGGATTAAGTAACGAATTCTGTCATAGAAGTTCTTGAGCGTTTACCTCAAGAGCCTACATCTTTGTTGCAACTGAATTATTTTAGGCTTAATTAATAGTGCCATTGTATACCTTTTTAAGTATTCATTTGTTGATAGTTATGAACGTGTTCTCTTTTTGTCTGCTGTGGAATACCTTTCTCCATTTCTATTCATAAGAAACAGGAGGACTATACTAATAAAGAATACAGAGATTTTTCGTTTTTTTTTAATGTTTGCTAAGGTAATTTTTAAGTGTCAAAGAAAAACACCTTCTCTTCTGTTCCAGCATCCTTCGTGCAAACCCTACATGATTTTTTTTTGTTACTCGTTTCTCCCCAGCAATCCATAATTCTACTCTCAACCTCCAAGTCACGTAACTTGCAAAGCCCACACCTCACTCTTGAGCCGTGTTGGTAATTTTGATGGAAGACTGAGTGAGCATGCAGATATTCTTGTTGTTTTTGGTCACAACTCAAAATCGGTCCTAAATGGCACTGTCACTGCTTGACTCCTCAGTTTTTCATTGCTTTGATTTTCTTCTCCTTTGTCCCTTCCTCCATAAATACTTCTGGTCTCTCTTTCTGCTCCTCTGTTTTGGTTATTTTTCCCCTTCAGGTGGTATTTCTTCTATTGTTTGTACAGTACCTTTGTAGCTAAAACTTTGGAAAGTGTCTGTAGAGCTAATATGGAGATGACGATAAGTGCCTTATTGATTTCACCTACCGTGCCCACCCAGTCACACAGTAAGGGCTATGTTGCAGAGCATAATAAGTGGCTCTGCTGGGCATGCTGTAGGAAGATTTCTCATTAGCTGCAAAACATTGCTCAAGTATGTGAACTAGTGTGCATATTATTTAGCTCTTGAACTACTGCAGACAATGAGTGATGATAGTGAAAGCAGTATCATTTCTTCTGTCCTGTTCCTGGCTAAACCATTTCAATTGGTATTGCTGGTGTTTTGAGTATCAGTCTGTGGCTGTGGAGATGATTTGTGGCTCACACAAATTATTACTTTGAAAATCAACAGATGAGAATAGAAAGTACATAGCTAAGAATATATTTAATATTTCTGAAGCTGTATAGTTAAATTATAATATTTCCTGAACTCTTCAGTCACCCCAGTCAATCTGCAGGATGAATTACAAACTCTGAAATAAAGTAGTAATCTTGTACAACTGATTTTATTCCACTCTTTATCTCATTGTATTATACACGTCTGTAACATAAAATATGGGCATGTGAAGAAAAAAGTGTGTTATGACAGGAGGAACCCAAGTGGTGGAGTTGTGGATCACAGGGTGAGCTTGGAAAGTGGAAACAATATTTGCCATTGCAATGGAAGAAGATGGCTCAGCCTGGGGTCCATCAGCCTCTCCATCAGCTGGTACCTCCACCATGACATTGATTCCAGCTTGAATCTCTCTCTAATCTTTTCTCTGGTTTGGGGAGGATTAGGGTCAATGGTTGCTGTGCTTGACTTTTCAGTGTGATTTAGTTACAAAATACACAGAAATTTTTCAGTTTTCATTAGTAGCTGCCTGTAAGTAAGAACTGAGTAAGCTGAGCTGGTGAGTTGAATAAGAATTGGGCCTCATTGGCCAAGCGTATTTGCATGGCACATTACAATTCACTTTACTGGTAACTTTGTTCTGTTTAAAATATATTGATTGAAACCTTTTCTGCCATACATAATTTTTCATTGTTTGGAAACAACAAAATTGCTCTGAAATTCAAAGCCCTTTAGAAATTCCAAAATGTAAAGGGTGATTCCTTTCGAACACACTGTGTTTCATAAGCAGATAAATTTGGAAGAGCAATCTTAATTAAGAATTAAAGCTAAATGTGATGGTTAGACGTGTTGTTTTTCATTAGAAGAGATTTAATTTCTGCCTTAATCAGCTCTCTCAAGGCAGCCTTGAAATGCAGCCTGCACAATGGCTGTAGTGTAAACAAAAATGTTTAATACAGCTCTTTACCTGCTCCGTGTGAACCAAAGAGCCTTTTCTGTATTCTGCTGATATGAGAAAATTTTAAAAACTAGTTTTATTCATATAGTGAACTGTAATAGCCTTGAAAGAGCCCATTGTAGTCTGCAGAGTTAATAAGTGTTTACACACATTCTTTGCTATTGGTGATTTATTGTTGTTAAACTAAGATTAAATGTAAGCAGGCCATGCAGGAGCAGAAAGGAAGGAGAGGGGAAAAAAAAGCAAGACAGAGGAATGAGGGAGGAGAAGGTCACCAACAGTTTGCAGCAGCTTGCCTGTGCTGTCTCCCTGCAAGCGAGCAGGTCACTTGTTTTGATATAACCCCTAGGCCCGAGTTCTGCAATAGGTGTTGTGAAGCTTGTTCAGTAGATCCTGTGCTCCATTAGAAAGTACAGATAACTCTTTGGTTGGGGAATTGTGGAAGGTAATTATTGCACTTTACCTATGTTGATTTTCATGTTAAGGAAAGCTGGTAGAGTCATCTTTGCTGTGTTTCGGTAGCACGGCCGATGTCATGACTTGGCTTCAGATGCTTGAGTGCCATAGAATTATCTGCAACAGGTGTAATTAAAAATATCATGCCTGTGCTTCTTGAATGTATTGTGTCAAGTTTAGACACTGGTGTTATCTGTCAGTGTATCGAAATATCTAGCCATCATTAGCTTGTTTTTCTAAGGCTGGCATACAGTCAGTTTCAGTTCTGCTGAAGGGGGATGAAAAAGCAGGCCTCCTTGCTGCCCTCAGGTCCTGCATGGAGCTCTCAAATTAGCGACTTAAAATGAATTCGGGATTTGAAACTGTGGTGAGAAAATGTGCTGCAGATGGTTGGTCACTGGCTTTTGTTAGCTGTTCTTATGAAGCAAGTGAGACCAAATGCAGACTTCTGCGTTGTTTGTGGAGGTTCAGCCTTGGAGTTTTTCTCATCTTGAGCATCCGGAATGTGCTGCTTGCAGCTCTTCGTAAAGTCTGTGGGATGCAGCTTTCAAGCTGGGCTGTTCTCACACCAACTGTGAAAATGCTGTGTAGTCTCTCTTGAGGAAGTGGAGGGAAAATGTTGAGTTGGAGGTGGTGAGATGGCATTGGGATGCCTCCCGCTGGACTACCATAACTTGCTTGAGCTATTTTTAATAGTCTCAGAATTAAATCCTATTTGGTCTCATGTTTTAATCGCAGTACAGTAGTATATTCTTTGCCATCTTCCAGTGTTGGGAAGGGGGGAGATAATTAAGTGTAAGGAAGGACTCCTTACTGGTGTGAGGTTCTTTGGGCTAAGGAATTGTTTCTAAGTAGTAGTGGAACAGAGGCATATGGTATATGTGTACACAGTACACAAAAAGGAAAGCCTGCATAGTTGGGCATCTGTTAAGACAGCTTTTGTAAATCACCTATCACCTGTTTAGCTGAAGGACTGTACCCTGGGTAGACCACAGGATGTTGGCAGTGCTGCTGCTGGGGGACTTCACAATACCTGGCTGTGTGTTGATCTGAGGGTTTCAGGTGAGGAATAGGTGCCTCTATTCCTGAGAGCAGTGCAGAGATTGGGATAGAAAATGGCTTTATTGGCAGAGGAGTCACCATGTCATTGATGGCAGCATCCTAGTTATCCTGGAGAACCTGAAGAAATTAAGAACGAGTGAAAGCTATCAAGCATTTACTAACAGCAATGAGCATACCAGGTTGTTTGAGTTTACTGAAGATATTTAAGGAAAATACTTGCAATGAATTGAGCTTAATTACCTACCTTTAAAGAAAAAGTCTATTAACGATGGTGGATTTCTAATGATCGCATTGGACTAAAGGTATATTGTTCTGTTATTCATGCTCAGGACAGGGTTTTATTTCTCACTAGTTGCATGCTTGGAAGGGATGAGAGTAACTGGAAATGAGTGGGAGTTTGTGGAGTCTGGGCAGTGGCATCACTTGGCTGATCTTCAAGCTGTTCTCACAAATTAAGCATTTGCATGTGTCCCATTGTAACTTCTTTATGCCTTTGATCTCCTACTTTTCTTTCCTTCTCTTGGGTAAATGTTTGTTTTATTTTGATGGATGTTTTTTAGAAGCATACATATTGCAGGGGATAAATGAGGGAGAAAAGTGCTCTTAGTGGGAGGTGAAAGATGGTTCTCAAATTCTGAAAATCTTGTAATGTTGGTTATATCCCTTCTTGGTCTTTATGCCCCTGAACTGAAGTCACAACCATTTTAAGTCTATCCTTGTAATTCAGCAGCTGCCTCTTCTCATCTTTATTTTCCCTGCTCTGTGCCTTCTGTAACCTTCTCTTCTGTGTTGGGAGGGTCTGACCTACAGGCAGCCCTTAAAGCGTGAGCTCCCTGAGGTGGAGGTGGCCGGGTCTTGGTTGTGCAAAGATGGCAGCAGGCATCATGGATGAATGAGGGAACGGGGCTCTCTGGTGCCTAGGGAGGAGGCGGGGTGAAGGAGGCAGTGTGGAGAGGAGGGAAGAAAAGGATAAACACAGAGGAAAAACAGTGAGGCTTGAGCATGAAGATGCTGGAGAGCAGTGACTTTTATGCTACTGTTTTCTTTCATTTGGTGTTCTTAACGTTCTATATCTAATTTTTCAGGGTGTCCCAAAACCAAGTAGGACAGCATTTTACTTTTGTGCTCACCGACATTGAAAGTAAGCAACGGTTTGGATTTTGCCGTTTGACGTCAGGAGGCAAAGTCTGCCTCTGTATTCTGAGGTAAGCTGCTTGTGGGAAATTGAGAAGCGAATGTAGAAAAAATGTAACATGTCAAGAGATCTTAAGCTTTATATCAATGATTATTAACAATATATGTTACCGTTATCAGTGTGCTGTTTCTGTGCAATGTTGTTACCATTGATTTCAGATGAAAAGTGGCCCTCAGTTCCATTGGTTTCAATTTGGACAATGCAGGAACTTTACACTGTAGCTTTTACAGGCTTTGAGCATAAAAATGGATATTTTTAATTTTTAATGGGACTTTTGACAAGTATCCAGTGAATTTCACTATGTATGCACTGTTCTCTATTACTGTACTTGGAAGCACAGTTTTCAGGTATCATCCATCTTCATGCAGGAAACTCCAGGCTGAGATTTATAACCAATGTATAGTACGGCATTGTGGTGTAGAATTGACACTGAGGATTAGGAAATAGACCTCATTTAAATAGTTTGGTTTTCTTTCTGGTTACTCTCCTGTGAAGTAATAGGTTTAGTGATAAAGGGGGAAAAATTAGTGGTAAGCTAAAGCCTTTTTGTATTGTGCTTTTTTATAAGGCAAAATTGCCTTCAAGTGATCAAGTAATAACATGGCAGCATGCAGTACCTATGGAAATGAGGGCACCTTGTTTGGAACCTTCCTGACATACGGAGTTCTAAACTAATTCCAAACTATTGGTAAGAGGGTGTGCAATAGTGTTTTGGGGCAAAGGGAAAAACAAACGGATTTTGGAAATTAGTTGTCTCTCTCTGTGATCCCAATAATACTTCTGTAATAATGCTGAATGAAGTTTCAGTTCAGGATGTTGGAGGATAGGATACTTAACTCTTCTTACTGTGACATCTTTTGTTTATGTTTCTTATTAAGCATCATAGAGAACATACAAAATTTACGATTCTTAATCCTAACCTTGCCTGTCTAGCTTATAATTCTGCACTAACAAATCATAGAAACATAGAATGGCCTGGGTTGAAAAGGACCACAATAATCATCTAGTTTCAATGCCCCTGCTACGGGCAGGGTCACCAGTCACTAGACTGGGCTGCCCAAAGCCACATCCAGCCTGGGCTTGAACGCATCCAAGGGTGGGGCTCAAGTATGCATATTTAAGCACTGCCTATGGTATGGCAGAGAAAGATATACGTTCTCAGATGGTCTAAATTAAGGTATTTCTCTTAAAATTTCCACAGAGACATAAATAAGTTAGTAATTAGACAATGAACTGTTGCTTGACAGGAATAAGCAGGAAAACGATAAGCGGCAAGCTATAATTTTTCACCAAACTGCAGTCAAAACATTGCCTGTATTGCTTTTATTGTGATGATTTCAAATTTATTTTGCAACACCGAGTGCCTATCAGCATTAGCTTTATGGAATTGTACTTCTAGATTGGTGGCCCTTTCCTCTCTGGTTTATATGTTAGCTTGAAAGAGCATTTAGCTTGGATAGACAGAATGCACCAGTGTTTTCATTGAAGTGTTTTCGTATCTGGTCTTGTTTCTCCAAAATACATTATGAATGGCCAAGGGAAAGACCCACTAGCAGATTTCTATTGGTGTTTATTCTGTCTTCGCCTTGTTCATATTTGTTTATTTGAGATCAACCAATATGAAAGACATTTTAATGAATGGTTGCTGTCTTTATGAAGATTTTTGTACATGTGCAGTTGCTTTTTCTATTATATTATAAGAACTGTTTGAACTACATGCATCTGTCACAGATATCCAATAATCTTGATGTTTATATAAACACACAAATGCAGGCGTATAATAATGACATATCTGACTACTGCACATCTACCTATGTATACTCTTGTGTATCTCCACTAAGGAGAGGACTACATTTAAACTGCTGGCTGAGGCTTTAAGACAGACTAGAGACAGTCAAGTGTAAAATATGTAGCTGATAGTAGTACATAACTAAAATCTAAGTAGAAGTATCTTAAAGGAAAAGCAAGAACAAGCTAAGCACAGTGATAAGAAATTCTATAAAAAAATTTGTGTGAGTAAAAATTAGTGAGTAGGGAAAAGAATACAGCTTGTCTCTTGTGAAAAGCTTTTGTGGGTAGTATCAGTTCACGTGTTAACCTTTGCCAGACTGGCAAAGTATTGAGTTTTGAACTGAAAAGTGAAGAAAAGATGATTTGTACTGCAATTTTACACAACCAATGTAAAGCTGCTTATGAGATTAAGTTTTGTAGCTTATCTCTCTATAATTATAATTGATATATTATCTGAAATGATAATTAAAGGAAATTATCTTTGAATTTTCAGCCACGTAGTGCTAGGTTAAACTGGAGAATTTTAAGTAGAATATATACATGGGTTGTTGATGCAGAAATTCTGTAGATGTTTCATAGTTTTGTACACTTTATATCGACAGTAATGTGAACAGAGTTCTGAGGTCAGAATGTTCTGTCTGATTGCTGTGTAAGTGCTAATATAGTGAAATAACTATGCTTGATGTGGCTATCCCAGGCATTTTCATCTGAGGAAACTGCTTGTGTTATGGTATGGTCTAAAATGATCATACAGAATTTGTCTGTATTTACCAAATTCCGTGTTCAAATGAGTGCAAATTCCTAGTGAGATGAGAGAACCAATCTTGGATTGTTCTCCAGGAATGTGGTGTGATTCCTTTGCAATTCTTTTGGCTTGTTTGGTTCTCTCTATTTTTAAATGGCGAGGCTACTTTGTGTGAGGGTGTGAGGCCTGCTGTGTCACTTCCTTCTCCACAAACCATTGATTTCACATAGCCCCTAAGAGCCTGGGTACCGCAGCAGGAGTACTGTAACGCATTTTAGTTCTCACATTCCATACCAGATCTTTTACTCCAGTTCAGTTTTCTGTATGTTAATTTTGGCAGCTCAGAATTGAAGTGGTGCAATAGAAGTGTTAATGTTCGCTTTGAAATAACAGAAAGAAATTTGATTCTTTTGGGTATTGTTTCTACATATCTCTGCTGTTTGTAGTAGGAATAATGCTTTGAGTTTACACTGAATTGCTTTTGAATTACCAGAATAGTTCTAATATGAAATATATTTTATTTGACTGCTCTTTGTTTTATTAACAATCTTGAGGCTCTTGAATGGGAGGTTGACCTTATGTATCCAGAGAAATGCAAAATGCATCGTTAAAATTTTCAGTCTTAGATTTCATTAATTTTTACGACTGTAAAATTGTCACCTATGTTTCTAAATGAAATGCTATAATAAGGAAGACAGGTTTATGTGGTAAGTCTTTGTAGTTCTTCAGTTCAGGCCATGCTTGAAGCTTTCTCTCTCTTCCTTTAGGCAAATCCCTTAGAAGCAGAATGTTTCAATTTTACACATTTTGTGTCAATTTTCCAGACAGAAAAGTAGCCCCTAGACATTAGACATTTAGCTACGGAAAGGCAGTTTCCTTAGTTTTATTTGATTACTAGAAGTTAGATTCCTGCTGATAGTTCAGGACTGTTAGTGGTTACCTGACTATTTGACAGAAAACATTTCCTTTCCTTTATTTAACCTTTGACTCATGAATGTAAAAGTTTTATCAGAGCTATAGCAGAAGCACAAGTGAGGTGGAAGTCTACTTACTGCAACAAGGGTTATGCATGACTTTGAGTAAAGTCTGAGCTCCTGTCTTGCGGCTCATTTGGATTAAAAGAAAATGCTAAGTATGTTTCTAATTAGCCATGAAATATCTCATGCTTGTGTTTTCATGACAGGCAGCAGCTGTACTCTTAAAGACCACTGTATTCTAAAACAGGAAATTCGTGTCTTTTAAAACAGTCGTGTATATCTTTTGATATTCTTCTTTGTTGCGTGAAGAATCTTTTGTGGCAACTTTATAGGAATAGGAGGTTGCTGTATGTTTGTTTCTCAAAGGAGTGTTGTAGCACGCTGACTGCAAAGACAATGTGTACAATTAAAGAACAATGAGAAAGCAGTGATGTTCTCATTTAAGAATCCACATTCTTTTTATTAGATGAAGACAGATCTTGATGGTCTTTCGTGCTGTGGATGTTTTGATTTGTCTTAATTTTTCAGGTTTAAGAAGCGTGCTGAAATCATATTTACCTTGTATCTGTGGTGCTTAAAGGTTTACAGCAATTCTTTATCCGGCTTTTCAGCTTAGAAGGAAGCTGGCATTTTTAAACTATCTGCAAACAGTCTGTTTTTACAACACAGGTATTTGTGATTTTGTTATGTGTAGATACAGATGTGCATCATAAACCTCATCTTGCTAAGGAAGCAAGCTCATGTAAGAGTACTCTGGTCAGCATGCCTTACCCTGTGAAAGAAAAACCTTCCCTGGCTTTGTGCTCAGCTTCGTTAATTCCAAGTAATGAATTTGACCTCTTGTGTCTACTCAAAAATTAAATGTTAGTTTTCACAATAAGAGGGGAGCTGTGGTCATAGGTATGTGACAGAAATACTGTTAATACTTTATTGAAGGAGGAGCATTAACAGCATGCTGTTCATAAACGTTCATTACGAAAGACAAATGATCACATAAGATTTTAGAATATTCTGCAACAAAAAATGACATGCTTAGGTGATACAGCCAGCTACTGCTGAGGTGATGGCAAAACACTGGAAGGGCTTTAAATGATATAAATTACTCCTATGTCTAGGCTTATAAAGGTATTTTGCAGTTTGCACCTTGTAGCTCAACTTGGATGAAGTGGTTGAGCTGTGCTCTGACCTCTGCTGCAGCTGAAGGCTGGCAGAGCTGTCTGGTGGCTGAGATAGCTGCAGGGACTCTGGAGGTTGTGCCCAGCAGTTTTGTTTTTGTGTCCAGGATGAGGGAAATGTGATTTCAGATGGAGTTCCAAATGGCATAAAACTCCAAGACCAGTAGGTGTAGGAGCTGTTGCAATTAGTGTTTTAAAAGGGTGTACAGTGTTCAGGCCCAGAAGCAGTGAACGATTGTATGGAGGTGCAATTATGTATGCTTGCTCTTCACCCTAAGAACTGGAGTCTCTTTCTAGAGCCTTGCCAACTGCTTACTTTTTTGCTGGACAAAAGTAGCCTTGACTTCTGAACCGTCCAAGATTTCCTTTAGTGGCTTCCACTTCATTGCTAGGGGAAGTTTAGGTATAAAATGAAATAAAAATATTTCAGTCTTTCCTTCCTCTCCTGCTTGCATCGAAATATGAACAAGTTGTATTAATCATGCTTTTCATTTTAGTAATGTCTTTTTTTTTTTTTTAATTTGTGATAAAACTCTAAAAAAGCAACTGGAAGGTATCTAGTTTGTAAGTAAGGAGTGATATATACTTGTAATATCTGGTAAACTATGTATTACATCTGTATCATAGTCTTAAATATTACAATCTTGTAATATCTGGTAAACTACTTATTACATCTGTATCATAATCTTAAATAGTAAGTATGGAAAGCTCTGATGTCAAAGCTAAAGCTAACTCATCTATATGTAGATGACAAAAAAAGGCAATAATAACTTCTCATGCCCTTCAATTATGTCACATTTATCTTGGATTCTATTTAACTAATTGAGAATATAGCACAAATAAGGGTTGCAGACTTATGATAGGAACATTTGACATAGTGGTGTTATTGTGTTTACAGTGTTAGTAAATGCTTCTAGACCTTGCTTTATGTATAGAAATGACTTCATAGTGAGACCAATATTCTTGTATCTGTGTGGCATCTGTGCTGTTCTTTAGTGGTGCACAACTTGTCAGATATGGGCACTGGCTCTGCCCAGGTAGAAGGCTTGTGGCAGTCAGCCCAGGCACAGCAGAGAGTGGAATATCAAAATGGTAAGTAAAATTGCCTGTAAAAAAACTACTGAAAGCTGTAACAGTAGAAGACAATGGGAGTGTGATTTAGAGGTGTCTGACAGTGCTTAAAGTGTGTGGTTTGTTTTTTTTTTTTTGGATGCATTTAGAGTAATGAGAAGAAAAATATTATAAGATAATGTACAGGTACATGGGACTTAAAGTAGATTTCACCTTACCTTGTAAAGTGAATAGGCATACATAGTGGATGTGAAGTACTGTGATATCAGCTTTTATTATAAAGCGAAACCCAAGTGTTACTAAATAGGTATGCTTAGTAGATATGGTGTGAAGAGGTAGAGCTTTGCTACAACCTGTCAGTGATTTACCATCAAACTGAAATTTGTGAGGAGCAGGTTTGTAAGCATTTTATATGTAAAAATACAAAAACATTTTATGGTAGATTTCATAAGCAGTGGAAAAATACACTGATACCTTATTCAATTTCTTTTTTTTTTTCCTCTCTTCTTTTAGTTACCTACCCTGGTTTGAAGTGTACTATAAGCTTTTAAATACTCTGGCAGATTATTTGGCTAAAGAACAGGTAATTATACATTTTATGTACTATGTTTCTTTGTGGAAAAGATTTTGCAGTAGTAACAGTGACCAAATAATGTTCAGTATTTCAAGTGCTATAAAATGATGCTACACTCATTTATTTTATTTTTAGTAAAATTTAGGAGCAAGTCATTAAATTTGTTGTACTGGAATTCAAACAAGTGTAAATGTTGGGCAACCACTATCACTTGAATATCACATGGATCTTAGAAAGCTGCTGAGAATCTACCTTTCTGAAGTGTCAGTCTTAGTATAAACAAGTCCTGGGTGAAGTGTGAGCTAAGTGTTACATCACTGGAGAACTCTATGATGCATTGATTGTAAACTGTAGATTTCTGGAGCTATCTGGTTATCAGTTACAAACACCTTTTTTTCAGAACTGCATAAAATATGATGTACTGTTTCACCCTTCACATTAACTAAAAACTACCTCTCGTAATTCTGTCATCCCAACTAGCAAGACAAAATTGCTTGCAACATTTGGTCAAGAATCATGATAGTTTAGTTTGCATATTCATGAGCAATTAGATGTATTCCAGGATTATGCAGGGAAGGAAATAGTGGCATCTGTCTTTATAGGGAACACAGTAGCCGTATCTTTCTGACTTAACTATATTAGATGGTAATTTAAAAAAGAAAAGGCATCAATGAATGGCCATATGCTGTAGACTGGGAAAACTTGTCTCTTAAGAGTATATGAACTATAGATTAAGCAGTTATTATACGCTGTAGTAAATGGACTTTATGATGATACTTCATGTAATAAATAAAAGCATCAGGAGTTTTAGATGCTGGGTTAGTTAAATGTATGTTAAATGCCTTCTGTATTTGCAGTCTTATCACTAGTATTCTGAATCTTTAAACTGAGCTTTGTATTTGGCTCTCATGTCTCTATAGCAGTAAAATTATTATTAAGGATATATTTAACCTTAATAGGAATAGGAAGGTAGGAATCATTTTCTGCTCTGCTTACTGTTGAATGGTTTTGGCATTGTACAATCACTTTAAGATGCCAGATTAAGGTTGTTGTGCTGTATACTGAGGAGTCTGTTGTGATGATAAGAAAGTTTTAGCTGCATGTGGATGTATGTACTTAATTGCCCTGCCTCATGCCATATATGCTGCTGAGGAGGCTGTTAGAGGCTGTTGTCCTTTCCCAGGCACTATGTGACCAAGAGTGTACAATTCAAGCATAGCTGCCTATTTAACAAAGCTTTCATTAAATGAATATCATGGCTGACTCTTTTAGGAAGAGAATACCCAAGATGCACAGCCTAAGTAGCCATTTTAATGCTATTTTCAGTTGCACATATTGTAATTAATTTATGGAGTATATGGGGGAAAAAGTAACAATTGACTTGATTACTTCATATTTAAATACTTTCATGGGAGATAGCAGTTGTCTTTCTCACTAAATATATACCTGTATATATATAAATGGTTTGACATGAAATAAATTGTTATAATTCTTTTATGTGGAAATTAATTACTTTTAAAAAATATTCCCTATAGGAAAATGACTCAAACGATTTGTTAAAATCGTTGTATAGCCATCCTGTGCCAAAGGCAAACGCTTTAGTCAGTTTAAGTGTGGTAAGTATTCTCTGCATTATTCCTATTTCTGTTGCCCAATTTAAAAAGCCTAACAGTGGTTAAAACAAACCTTTTGTAAACACTGAACTTACATTGTTTTCCATCATTAAGTGGCTTGGATAATCTTTTTAACCTTCCATTTTTTTTCTGCACAGTTTAGTTTCTCTCTGTCTGAAGTTGTTCTCTTAAAGTCAGTCAAAAAGCAACAAATTGGATTTTTGCTCTATGAATGAAAAAGGAAACTTAAGTGGGACTGTGGGATCTAGCCTTGCTAGAACTGCTTCTTTGTGCTTCTATCTCTTTCTTGTAGATAATTTTTGTTTCTCCAGCTGTGAATTAGGATACACACACTCTGTTTTTTTGCTTCTTGTGCCAGAGTAAGTGGCATTAGAGAATTGGAAACAAGTTTGTGTAAGCTTTCCCATCTTCCTGTTCTGTCTTCCCAGGTTTGCTTGATCATGTGGTTATACTCTTCTCATTTTTCCTAGAGTATTTACTGCATTACATAAAGCTGATAGCATAGGTAGAGGTGAAGGAATGTGCCTGTGCCACAATACTTGGTGCACTGATGCTTTGGTATGTGGCACTGGATGTTCTCTGTATGGCATGTTGGTATTGCCATGGGAACATCAGCGACCTTATTGCTGTTATAATTCCTGATGATGCTAACAGAAAAAGCGTATGAAGCTGTGCTTATATACATCTGTAGAAGCCATATCAAACATAAAGCCATTCTTCGTGTCCATGGCTTCTGTTGAAGTAACTGTGTGCAAATAACAGCTGGATCATCAGTTTGCAGGGCACAGAAAAAACTAATATTAAGTCTTCCATTACTTACTGAAGGTTCAGTAAATTATTGAAACATCTGTTCCTCCTAGAGGGGCACAGAAAAATAGAGAGGAAACAACTACCCATAGTTACTTACTTTAGCTCCTTAAAATAACGCCGCTTTCACTTTGATTTCTTTTCAGATTTCACTTTCATCATGCTTTTTTTTTTTTTTTTTTTTTTTTTCTCCAATAGTCTATAGAACCCTAATGCTGTTATTCTTCGAACAGTAATAATCCTCTGTGTCTTCCAGTCTTGCATGGTGTTTGTCACTGGGACACACTGCTGTTTCTTGAGGCTACAGTTGAATTTTTTTTTTCTATTGCTTTGCTGTGTGTGTATATATGGATGTATATATGTGTGTGTATATATATGTACATATGTATATTTGTTTATTTGTTGTTGTCATTATAACAAATGTTATTTTTCAGTAAGTAACAAATTTAAAATGATTTTTTTTCAGAATGGAAGTATTATATCCTATCAACCTACAGCAGTACCCTTTTATATATGGAATAATCTTTTGCAATTGATAACTGCAGTGTTATAACCAATTCTAATTTGGAAGTCATGAAACACTTTGCAACATTCTTTAAAAATCCTCCTGTGTTTCAGTAGGACATACATTTTTAAGATTTTTTTCCTTTTGTTTCCTGGAAAGCTTTGCTGTCTATTGCTGTCAGTGCTGTGTTTCATCTTGTACAGAGCTTTCCTATCTCGAAATGAATGTTGTGGTGAACTTTGGAGTGGAGGATCCAACCAGCAACATAGGGATGACAAATTGCTTGCAATTAAGTTGATGCTTGCTGGTTTTATTTCAATATTAGTTGACGTTAGAATTTATTTTTTCTCAGCTGTCTCTTGTTCCCAGTAGTTAGTTCCATAAAAGAGTTTTGTTATCTTTTTAGCTGAACAATGCTTATCCAAATGCAGGCTGGTTGCCAAACGCTTGGCTGCAGGCACAGTTGAGCAAGTACTATGGGTTCAGGCAGGAAAAAGCAGGATGGAGTAGCATCCCTTGAATCAAAATGTGTTTTGGATCTTCAGGCATCTATTTTCATAAGCTCTGTGCTGCAGGGAGTGGGGAAATGTTTGTGGCCACTTTCAACTCTAACTTTGCATGTCAAGCTTTTTATATGTTGGTGTCTCTTTCTTGCTTCTTGTGTATTGTAAATAGGCTGGAGTGGAACAGTCAGTGGTCATTGACTTAAAAAGAAGCTAAAGTCTGAAAAATAATTGTAGGAATAACAGCATGAGGTTGTCTTTCATTGTGCTAGGATGAGTCTAGTTCAAATTTCATGATGTAGAATTAAAAAGATTCATCTCTCATTTACTCAGATATGCAGAGTAAGGCTCATAGACATTGAACTAGGATTTAAATGGCAGACTACAATGGTACTTACAGTTACATGTGTATAATCATGCATAAAATATGCCAGTATCCAAATGCATGATTTTTCCCAGTAATCCTTGGTAAGTAGGACACCAAAATGCCTTGATCCAGTTAAGGACCACGTTCTCTTCTTGCACCGCTGTCTTGTTATGAGCAATCATTGATTCTATGAAACCTAAGCTTTCTATTTCTTCCATTTAACCCATGGAGGGCCAAGAAAAGTGCTTTTTCATTTGTTGGAAAAGTTAGCTAAGTCAAGACTGAATTCAGATGGGGATGGAGCATATGAAATAAAGCGTATTTTCAGAACGTGTTTTAGACCTGAGAAGCATTAGAGTCATCTTTGCTCTATTGGTTGAAAAGCTAAAAAATGAATTCAATCTTTCTCTCGTATTGCATAAGAACCAAGAGATGATTTTTGCAAGTAAGCAAGTTTTGAAAAATCAGCCTTGCATTGTGTCGGTGAGTTTAAAAGGTGCTATCTAAAACCTATTGTAATTAAAGTCGTAATTACTTGCTATAGGATATATTTTCTGATTTCTGGCTTATTTATACTTATCCCTTTGGAAATTCTGCTATTGTCTATAGCCTAAAAGAACAGCATTAACCTACCCACTCTGTTTGAACCAATCTAATTTCAGAGCTTAACCAAAATCAAACTCTTCAACTTAACAAAATATACATTTTTCTAGTTTTCCTTTTTTACAGAAGACTATACAGGACAGCAACTATTAATTTACTATGTCTTTCTTCTTGAGGGAGTTCTCAAAGATGTGCAAGGACTTCATACTATGTTATTTTTGCTGCTTTATGGTTCTTGATGGCTACAGTAATGTGTCATTGCTTCTCATAGCTCTAACTTCCTTTTCTGTTCAGCAAGTGAAATATTACTAACTTAATTATGAATAATTTCTACTCCAAGTTATTAAATTCATTAATCAGAATGTCTGTTGTTAAATTTTCTGCAACCTTATAACATATAGGAAACAATTTTCTCATTGTATGCTTTAAGAACTTACTGCTTTTATCTGAGTATTTTCCTGTTCCTGACTACAGAAAAGACTTGGCTCTTTTTTTTTTTCTTTTTTTTTTTTTTCCAGTTGATCCAAAACAATATCCTGGAATGTCTTGTGCAGATGGAATGATATCTTTTCTTTTTTAAAGACAGAGATGGTTTTTTTTGTTATTTTTTCTTTAAGCTTTTGCCAAATGACCCAATACGTGGAGAATATTTTCTATTATGTGTATCAAACTGGTTTAATAAGAGCTTCTTACACAGAGTATTTAGTATTGATATATTTTTTTGCTTGAACACAAGACACAATATTTTACAGGCATCTTTTTTTTGTTGAATCTTTTTCAAGTTTGACTTAAAAACTGTTTTTGTTCTGCTAATAAAAATATACGGTATAAAAACAATTATCTTAAGAAAAAAGTAACAAAAGCTAAAAATTCAGTGATCGTAGCATTTACTTAATATGTACTTCAAGGTTTTTTATCTTTCAAGATTTAGACTAATTACGAAAAATATCTTAAAATTATTGAGTTAAATCTGTATTTGACTACTAAAAGCACTGGATTAAGGAGAACAATTTAAACTACATCTGTTTTCAGTTTAGTGCATTTTATGTTTATGTTCTAAATTGCCTCAAACATGAGATTATAAAATTGTGAATGTTTTTCATAAATGATTATAGAATGTCAAGCTGTCAGACATTGGGTTTGTTAGCACATTTTTGATTAGTAGATGTTTGGAAAGAGACGAGGCTGTATATTAAGCAGTAATATCACTGTTCTCATTAATGTGCTGTGCTAAGGTAGAAATTGTGATTTCATGATGTGATCTGCTTAGTTCTTTGTCTGTTGATGGTAAGAATCCTATTGGTAATGTGGCTGTTTGCTTAAACAAAGATGGGGTTGGAAATCCTAAATGTGGGATATTTTAGAAATAATTTTAGTTGCTGTGTACATAAATTGTGTTTTTTTCCCCCATTGATTAGCACTTGTATTTCATTACTCCTGATATAACTGGATTGCCAACAATCCCTGAAAGTGTAAGTATTCTTTTTCTTTTTAAGAGATTTGAAAGTATAAGCCTCACTCTTTGAGAAGGGCTGTACTCTGCTTTTATCAATAGATGTTTTTTTTCTAGACTGTTTTTAGAATATGATTGATGTCTATTATTATAACCTTTAGCTAGTAAAGTTATTCTTGCATGCGTTGTTAAAGCATTATACAGGGCATTTTTGAGCCTTGCTGTCTGCCTTTTGTTCATAATTACTCTGTTTGTTTGCATTTATGGAGTTTATACGTATGCAAAACATATTCTACTTACACGGCTAGTATTGTTTGATTACCTGCCCTTTAAACAATGCTTTGCTAAGCTGCAAATTTAGCTATCAAGATAGGCAGTTTTTTGTGTAAGAAGGTATTGTTTCACGTGCTGTACCTGCTCGCATATGGATGGTAACCATACCCCAGAAAAAATTATTGCTATTTTTTAATGATGTATTTTGATCTGTGGAAGTCGAATTCTTGGTAGTGCTACAGTACAAATACAAAATGTAAGATCGTGTCCTCTAAGATGTGTTTAGATAGAAGGTATTTAATTGGTTGTTATCTGATTTTCTGCTTTAAATTGGGAATTGATCAAGGCTTTATAGGTTTGGATTTTTACACTTTCACATGACTTTCAGAAGATAGTTAGCTGTTTTGGTGGCTGTGGTGGGCTCACTGCATTACAGACACACCATCCCTGGGGTGCAGGAAGGTTTAGAGGAAAGGCAACAGGGCAACATAAGCACAGGCTGAGAAGCCCAAACCTGCAAGGAGTGGGAGGGTATTCCTAGCAGGGCTTCAGCTCAGTCGTGAACTGGTGGCAGGGCACCCAGGGAAGATGCTGGGGTCTTGGGATGAATCAGAAGTCTGTGTTAAGTTGCTGGATTGGGATGAGAGGGCCCACAGTGAGGGTGGCTCTTTGGTCAGGAGAAGGATTAGTTTTTATCTGTTTATTTTCGTCTGTTTCACTGTATAGGATGAATTCCACTGTTTGTAAGCAATCTCCTGTTGTAACTTATTTGGTCTCGTACTAGAGCATAGCTTTGGAGGCTAGGAGGTATTTAGTATGCTTGTCTTGGAGAAAATGGGGAGGTTTCATTTTGAGTTTCTGGGTGAGTGAGGTTCTTGTGATGGTGTTGCTGTGGATGTGCTCTGCTGATTCTGGGGGAGAAATGTAAAGTAATTGTCAGTTTATGTTTTTTAAATTTGTTTATGAAATACCTGCCCTTCCAGTATGTTCAAAATATTGGAGGGTAGAACATGTAGGAGTTAAGAGGTGAGATAGATATAGTAAATCAGTAATACAATGACTTTCCCTTGTTCATTGCTCTAAGTCTCACAAACATCTGGAGCAATATCTTTTCAGTTCTTGTGCAGACATAACTGTGACTGACTCCCAGAGAAATGTTGCTTCGTAGAAGATGGCAAACTTTTTCACCACAGCTTGTGCAGTACAGAATCAGCGTGTTGTTATCATCTAAAATGTAAAGGCTGTCCTAGATGAGGGGGACTCAAATTACCACTGCACATCAGGCTCTGACAACCCTTTAAAGGGAATGCTTGAAGGACCAGAGATTTTTTAGGTGCTGCATTTGTTGTCTTAATGCTCTCTGGTTAGCTTCCAAATATCTATGCAGAGTAGACCAAGAGTAACTCCATGCTCTGTGTCTATGAATTAATATTACATTTGTGAATTGATGTAAAACTGCTTAATTCATTGGATCGTCTGTCATTTCTTCTCAAAAACTCTCATTTGATATTGAAGTGTATCCAAAAAGGTGGTGAACCTTCTGGTTGCCATTCAGACTTTCCCTCAGGTTAGGATCCCCTAGTTATGGCCTGCAAGGAGCTGGACCAGCAGCTGTTCAGCAGTGGCTCTGGATCACACTGCATTCCCTGCGTTGTTGGTAGCAGCCATGTCACTGTTCTGAACCTCAGGAGCACATGCTGCCCTCAGGCCTTCACCCCTTTGCCATGCACTCGTTGTCTTTCTGGGCTAAAAGCCCTCGCTGTCTGTGCTGACTGCATATCTAGTGTAGGCTGGGTTTCACTGTTCCAGCTCCTGTCCTTGGGCTGATAGGTGCCGATGGTGGGCTCTTACATTAGCATTCAGGGGTATGCTGTTCCTGAGAGCTGTTTTTGAGGGTTTTTATTCCCAAAAAGCTGGTTTGGTTTACTTGAAGTAGAATAAAACGTGCTCACTTTGGGAGAACCTGGCAAAACATAGTGGTTTTCTTGTCATAACTATGGGGGAACAGTTACTGTGGTTCTGGGGGATCTGTTCCTGGGCTGGAAGTTGTAGTTAATAGCATACATTGGTATCTATATACCACATTTTTTAGTCTTTGAGATTTGGGCTAATCTAAATTCAGAAGTATAATCAAATGAGCAAAATAGTGACTTACTCCAAAGCTAGATCATCACCAGCTTTAAAATTCAGTTGATTATTTTTAGAGCATATGCATTTTAATGCAGAGTTCCTTAATAGCTTTATTTTCCACCAATTAATTGGTCGAATCTTTTAGTACACACTGTATTAATGTTACTTAGCTACCACTGTTGCTATATTGTTAACATCTTATTTATTTAAACAGAGAAACCTCACTGAGTATTTTGTTGCTGTGGATGTGAACAACATGCTGCAACTTTATGCCAGTATGTTGCACGAGAGAAGAATCATTATTACCTCGAGCAAACTAAGCACTGTAAGTACTTCACACGTCTCCTTTTCAGTAGAATATATTGAACGTCTCACAAAATGACCTACAGACCTTTGTGGTTTTAGATATGTTCCATGTGTACTCATAAGACAATATCTACTTACTTCTCTGATATATGGTTTTAGTCTGCCTCTTGAAGTACAAAAGTCTGATTTATATAAGACCTACTCAGATACATTAAGTCAGGTTAATTATTTTCCTTATCAGTAGATGAGAGTTCTTTAACTCTCCTGAGCTCATTTCTGTGCCTTCTAGCCTAAAAAGAATTCTTAAGGGCTATTATAAGATCTTTATTATTCACTTGTGGCTTATTCCATTGGAACTACTTGAAAGAAATCAAGGGGCCATAATAATAGCTGCTATCCTAACCTGGTAATAGGTAGATTCATCTTTCTTAGAGTGGTTTGGGAGTGCATACTGTAATAGCTCTGATTTGGAGCAGCTCTTCAGACTTATAATAGCATACAACTCAAAATAGCATTTTATTATTATTAAAGGATTTAGACTACTGCCACATTAAGATGTTTTTCTTTTTTTTTTTTTTTTCTTTTACCTTTGTAGACTACTTACTAAAAGCACGTTGCATTTCATTTTGAAACTATATCTAAATATTCAGGTGTTAATTCTTTTTTTTTTTTTTTTAAATATTTTTGGGATCTTACGAGGTTTTAAATTTCACTGTATTTTGAATATGTTCCAAATATTAATTTCTTATTACTGTGAGACTGTTGCTTTATAAGCTACTTTTGTCATTGGTTTTATTTGCTACACACATTATTGGGCTTGTTAAGATCAGTCTTCAAAAACATCTTACATTTTTCAAAAGTACCCTTAAAACATTTTGTTTTATGTTGTTTCTGTGGTGGGAAACCAGTGTTATATTTCTGGGCACTACTAATTCTACTACCCAATAAGTGAACGGTTGTTTTTCAACACATAGGCACAAGTTTGGGTATAGTTTTAAAAATTCATACTTTTAAAGACATGCAGATGCTGATTTCCAGTGTGTGTGTATAAGGAGTGAGAAATGTTGGACTACAAATAGTGGATTAAGAGCCTTTTAATTTTCTTTTTTTTATTTTTTTTAATTCCTCTTTTTTTTAAGAGCAATTTGACAGAGGATTAAGATCCATCATAAAAGGCTGACAGTTTTGACAATTCTAGATGTTGGCAATTGAATAACACTTGTATATACATGAAGAAATTTATATGTATTATAGTCACAGTGATTCTTAAAATTGTGTGTATATAAATGTAATACATATCTCTATACAGTTTATTTAATCTATAGGCTATTTAATATAGAAAAAATATGCTATATATAAAATACATGCTACATTAGTGATTATTTGCAGAATGTGGAAATAATTGTCTACGTTAATTAGGAATGAAAGAAACCTGAGGTCATATAATCAGAAGCCAAAAGAACAACTGTAAAACAAGAGGTGAATGAATATGTTCAGCCTTGAAATTGCCATTCTATGATATATGTTTTATGTGCCGAAGATTTTACTCTATCTTAAGAGATTTCGGTATTCTTTCTTTTATTTTTTTTGGAACTGGCCATGGGAAGACTTGGGCATTGAAATAGAGTAATAAGGTGACCCTAGTGGGCATAGAGAATTTCAAAGGAAAGCCTTTTCCAAGAACCTGGCCTAGTAAAAATTAAGTATTCTAATATTATGTAAGTTATAGTTAAATGAAACTACTGCTGTTATACAGCCTTTTCAGTACTGGACTAGATAAATTATTTTTTATTTTCAGAAGCGAGATATGATAAAAACAAATGAGTAGTGCTGGATTATCAAGAGTTTCAGTGAGAACCTGCTTAACTCTTTCGTAAACAGAGCTGGAGCGATGCAGAACAATAGAATTTAAAAAGCAAATTGAGCACTTCTCAGGATCTGCTCAAAGAATTCACTTGAATAGCCAAGAATGTTTAAATATGTTTTGTACACGTTTCTTCTTTAAAATGTTGGAATACTTTATGCAGTACAAGGAGGCAAATGGCTTGTATGCTAGCTTTATGCTGTTTTGCTATTTTGTATACAAAACACAGCAGGTTATTTAGTGTAGTGAGAGCTGTACTTCAATTTTCCTAAATTACGGCTTGATATGCATAGCACTCTTTTTGAAAGAATGATCTTTTCTAAGTCCAACTTTCTGTCAAGGGAGTTGTGCCTTATCTTTGAGGTTAACTGAATACCGAGTGTTTAGGTCAGTTCATGGGGATTGGGTTGTGATTTGACCTACCAGTTATCAGCTCTGCTTTGGTTCACTATCTCACAACAGGGACTGATAAAGAAAAAGGCATAATTCAAGGCCATGTTTAGCTTTTCCTCATCCTTGTTGAGGGGAGGAGGGAAGTGTAGGGAGAAGGGTAGAAGATTGTATGTTTAGCATTGCTGCCCTGTGAATTTCATGCTTTCATTATTCACTTAAGGGATCAGTCCTGGAAAAAGGCAAAAGGGAGAAAGAAGGATGCTTGTTCAGAATGGTTTACTTCATTGGAAAAGGGAAGTACAGAAAAAAGTTTATTGTATTAAGCTGTTGAGTAGTATTTTAAAAAAATAAATAAATTACCAATTTATCTGAAGGGGCTTTCAGATATTGACTGATTTCTCAGATTATGTTTTATTTTAGCCAAGCATACTTTCTTTTATAAACATCTCATATTTACAATTGTATGTATTTTTTGCATCTGTCTTTAAACTGTTTATATCCCTTTAAATACTGCTTTGATGGAGATATTTGTCTACTTGCCATGCCAATTACTACAAAGATATAAGTGGAAACTTCCCACTGCTCCTTTCTGTCATAGCTTCTGGGTCATTATTTGCCCTAACTGTTGATTCTTTTATTAGCTTGACTTTCCAGCCACTTTAATAATGTGATTATCACCAACCTCACAGCTTGCTTCAGGCTTAGTGTTATAGTGAGACAGATCCAGCTAGCCTGAGGATTATGCTGTGTAAGATGTGTTTGCAGCAAAAATTGCCGTTTCTGGCTTGTGAATGGTAAACTCAGAAAGAGGAAACAAATTATCTGGCTTTGAAACATACGAAAGAATGAATGAATGAAACAAAGGAATTGATTTATTCACAGAGCTGACTGTTGTTTCATTTAACCGCAAAAGGAAGACCTTTCATAAATGTCATACTGCATATTCTTGCACAGCACCATTTCCTCACACATCACAACATCTGCATGTATTCTTTTTAGGTGCGTGAAGCTGTAAGAGTTTCAGTACAGTAAGTTTTCAAATTAATCTCACTATAAATTATTAAAGTGCTGGGGAAGGCTTTTCCAGGAAGGCTGAACTACAACATCGATTTTATGCATGCTGGAGGCAGGCCCTAGATGTTGAGGCCCCAAGTGCACCTGCTGTGGTAGTCTACCAGAACATCATACCATACTCTCATGTATTCAAAGCAAAGGAATAAATCATGATTTTACAACAGTGCATCAGTTGACTTATTGCTGTTTTGTGACCGGAGGTAGGAAGGATTGCTGTTTAAAGCCATGTCATTGGTTCTCAAGTCACTCAAGCATGAAAGCTTGTCATATGCCTCTGTAATTGTACCTCACCAGCCTTCCTCTAACTAGTCAGCTGGGGCTGCGCGTTTTGTCTCAAACACCCGGCTGGCCAGTATCTGACAGGAGCTTTCTCATCATCCTGTCAGTAATATGTTAACTAGAGTGTATCTTCTGCGGCCTGCAGTGGCAGGTGGAAAGGATGCTACACTTTAAAGCAAATGTCTAAACGTTATCTCCATTTTGACCAATATTTGTTTTAGGTAATATGAGTCTGATGTGTCAGAGCACTGTGGCTCCAGTGTTCTGCTTTGTGCTAGCATCATTGGTGCTCCCTGTAAGAAAGAATGTAGTTGTCGATAAAAGACGGTTGTTTTTTTTATGGAAGGGCACTGAAAATCATCTGCACACAATGTACGTTTGTGGAAGTATTTTTACTGTTGCTTATATGTAAAGAGAGCTTTGTGCAGTTCCACTCGGTCATGCTAGCTGGTCTGAGCGGTAGTTGCCTGTTCTTTGTTTCCATTGCCTTTTTGGGTACAGTTGTGCTCTCTGTGGTCACTTGGGCACTGAGAAGTTGAGGATGCTCCTTGGTGAATGTGATGCAGGAGAACAGCTGAGTGGGAGGCCAAGCAATTCTCACTTGAACATGTTATTTTTATGAATCACTTCAATCCTTTTACATCTGACACAAAATCCAAGATTCTGGAGTTGATTCCAAAATCCTTATGTCTCAAAACAGTAGGACTATCAACTGATTCAGAAAACAGCTGTGTTGCTTTATCTCTCTTGATTTAAGTTTCTCTGCGGTGTGTGTGTTGCAGATTGCTGGGTATACTTAGGAAACAAGCCAAGCAGTGCTTTGTGACTGGGCCAGATAGCTGAGGTGTTATTTTTTGGAATTCAGTGCATGTTAATATGGAGCCCAGAAAGACAGGCTTTCATTTGGATTTTTATTGGAGTACAAAGCTGGCTATTTGTGGAGATGCTTCTCCACTGCAAAATAAAGAGTCAAAACAGTGAAAGAATTGGCTCTGTACAAGCCTTCCATGTTGGGGAAAACTATGGCATTGTATTTGGAACTGTCATACAGTTTAGTGACAGCGTCATGTTTCCTTATGCTGGGGTGATACTCCCAGTTCTAATTCAACCACCAATAGCTACAATTTGTTTTTTCATTCTGCCTTCAGTGTAGTTGTGATTTCATCTGAAAACATACTTTCTTTTTCATAGATTGATTTCAAATAATGCTGTCCCAGTAATTAAAAGAAAAATATATAGACTTGAAGTGAAATTCTTATTTCAAATTCCTGCAAGGTAGTACATTGTGGGCAGAGATGTGTTAAGGGCTAAATTTAGTTCTTGGAAAATGGAAGCGGGTAGGAATTTATCATTAACTTGCAAAGCAGCACAGATATTCTGCTGATACTTACTGAGCTCCCAGAAGTATTGTTAGAATTCATTCTGAAACGTTAGGTCAATTAGATCATTTGGTCTGCTCACAGAAGAGTGGCATTTAATAATTAAGAGTTCAGGTATGAGCAATCTATAATGAACTGGCCATTGTTGAGGTAAGTTGGCCGGAGGTGGGTGCTGGGAGTGCAGCTGAGGTTCAATCAGGATGTGTGCCCAGAGTGTGCTGCTAGCAGTGGAGTTATGGGAGCAGGGAAAGGAGATGTCAGCATGGCGTCGAATAGAGGCTAGGATCTGTAGCAAGACTTGAGAACTGGAAAACTTTCTCAAACTGGAAGTTCAAAAAATCTGCAGATTGCAATTACTTATCACCTTGTGTGAAATGTGTGGCACTGTATTATTGGTTTTCTTTTGAACACAAATTTGGTGGCAAGAAAGCATTTTGTCATACAGATTGATCTATGCGTTCATTTCAAAATAAATTTTTCACTTAGCACTTCCAGAACAAAGAAATCCAGGATTCGGGCAAGGGTTGCTTTTTCTCTCCCTTCATGTAAACTTTGGCAATTCAGTAAATTCTGCCACTCAAAATCTCATGTACAGCAGTGGGTTGGGCTGCATGAAAATAAGAAATGAAGAGGTCCGTATGTTGCTATGGATGACCAGCAGTGTCTCATGTGGGAAGAGGAAGCATGATGTTGAGTTACAGAAAAGCATGTGAATGTACTGCTGGCTCTCTGTTCTGCTATGCCATTATGGCAAGATTTCTTCTTTTTCACTTACTACTGCCTTATCGTTTTTTTTCTGATATTCACCAATGGTGAGATGAATTATAACATAGTAAGTGGTTATCTCTAGTCTTGCAGTAAATAAGTTGTCTGTCATTTATTCACAAGGAAGCTGTTCCCTGCTGCTGCTTAATTAGTGTATGGCAGAAGAACATACCATGGAGTTACTCTGGGGGAGGAGATGTTAATAAAAACTATTTTCCTTGAAACTTTCAGAAGCAAGGAACGTTTGCAAAACTCCTTTATTGTATGAGAAGGAAGCTCTTCCTCCCTGGGAAGAGTCATAAAATTAGATGAGGGAAAAGAGCAGGAGTTATGAGATAGTCAGAAAAAGGACATAGAGATGTATAGGTACATGTTCTTCTATTTGTGTATTCTTTTTTTGAGAGAGGAAGAGGTAAAGCAATTAGGAAATGAATGTGAAAATGAGAATAAACAAGTTATTAAGAATATACGTAGATGTGAAAAAATGAGGAAGCTGAAATTAACGTGGTGAAAAGAATAATTAGTTTGTTACAGAGAAAATGAGTATCAGTAGGAGGAGCATCAGTTAACCTAATCTGTAATAATCTCTAATGTGGTAGGTATCAAAGTTGGTTTGACCTAATTTCAAGCATGTTTTTCTACATAAAACACAAAAAGGCTTTGTCAGAATGGTGAAATGGAGTAACTGAATAGTTATGTGACTTTTCCTATGCAGACCACACCTACTTGGGTATATATGTACCTCAGATTATCCATAAAAGTGCATGCAGGTTCTTAATGGAAGCACAGTATGCCTGTAATATTCCTCACCAAATCCTCACCTGTCTACTACCACTTCAATTTTATTTTCTGCTCAGCTTTCATTATTAAGAAACATGTCATTCTTGAAGCCATAGGCAAGAAACAAACCATGTCTTTTCCTTTCCAAGCTAATCCGAAGGAATGATGCCATAATGCTGCTTTGTGAATCGAGAATTACAAGGAAAGAATGAAGTTGATTGTAAATGAAGTGCTGTCAGATTCATGAACTACACTCTTCTCTTCCCTTCCCTTTCCCTTCTCCAGAATAAGGATAAAAGGAATTGAATGACACTGAGACAAGACAAGAGATTAGCTTTTAATATTACTCTCTTTTCCATATTTCATTTTCACAATGGATGAAGTGAAATGTTTCATTTGTGGACTATATTTCCCTTTTCTCTCCCTTATGTGAGGAAGAAGTGCTGGGGGCCTCATCTTGCCAACAGGAGGAAAATACACTATGGCTCACTTAAGGCCCTCCCTTTTTTCTTCTTTGAGGTTATGGGGATGGCAGATGGGAAACTACTAGCCAGGAGCTAAATTAAGGAAATGCATGAGAAGTGGCTTTGGTTATCATGGCTTGGATAGTATACTCTGGTCTCTTTTGCTGCTTAATTTTTTTTTTTTTTAATCAGTGACTTCTGTCTTCTTTCCAAAGCCAGCAGAGTAAACTAAGTGTATGATTTAGTCTGACTATATATTCTTTAAAGCTGGGGAAGGTTACATGTTCTACCATAAAATGGCCAAAGTGAAGGCTCCCTTCCCATTTTTAATCCTCAGCAGTCTTCACCTGCTCGTTCAAGAAATGGATGAGAAGAACTTGGCATTAAGTATCTGTTTCAGATTTGGGGCCTGATTTTGTTGTTGACCAAGCAAGATTTAGATATGGATGTCTCCTGTGCCAAAGCTGATGAGCTAATAATTTTAATAATGTAGAGGAGATGCTTCCTTTCACTTGATGGAGGCTTCTCCTTCAGGAAGAGGCCATTGCTTTTACAGTGATTCTGATGTGCAGGAGTTCTGGGGTAAGTGCACTAAGAGTTAGTCCAGGTTGATGGCAGCTACTGAATAGAAATGGTGACCCTCTACAACTTATTGCTGTAGGCATTACTAAAGTAGATGAGTTAACAGAATCTTCGGCATCTTTCAACATATGTGTGGTCAAGGCAGTGGGAGGGAAACGGTTCTTTAGCCCAGTGGTACTGCGAGGGAGGAGGGAGAGAGCACTCCAGTAGACATTTCTGGACATGGTGTTGACAGAGATTGACAGCGTTTGAAGGCTTTTCAGGAAATGGCTTTTTTCATGGCAATTCTTTAGTTACTTACTGTAGATTTTGAAAGGTTGTATGGTGTCATGGGTTAATTTTACTTAAGCGTTTTGTCTAACTTCTGTTGCCATATTTGGCTTTCAGACAAGATTCTGCTAATCATATTCTGTCTTTCTAGCTCTTACACTGCAATGTGTGTGTAAGCCTTGTCACCTGTGCTCTGCATCTCTTTCTACCTTGGGTTGTTGAAGCTGCTTTAAATAAAGGCCCTTTTTTCATAGAAAGTAAGAAGTAGATGAGAAATAATAATTTTTTATGGGATACAGAATAATTGTTTTCGTATTACTCATGAAAATTGTATAAGTAATGGGTATAAAATAAACATAATATATGAGCCTGTGGAAAATCTTTGTTCTAGATATATTGCTGTGGTTTTAACAAAAAAAAAAAAAAGCCTACTCAATTTAAAATCCACAGGTCATTGATAAATTGAATATTGGAGTAGCAGATATGCACGTTAGAATTGTTACAGGTGCATGGGAGGGAAGGTGTAGCTGCCCAGGAGCGGGTAAACCTGCTTTGAAAAAGGCCTTGAACTAAAGCTGTTCAGACTAGACTGTTCCTGTTCAGCACTGTGTAAATTTTGAGCAGTCTTTCCTGAGTGGCAGCTCGGTGCTGTGAGGTAGAAGGGAGTTCCTTGGTCTCTCTGGGATTTGTGTATCATCTCAGCCTTGTTGGAAGTTTGTATTCATCAATTTACTGTCACCCAATGATGAATTTTGCTTACAAACTTTGTGATACATTTTTCCACTGTTTGGAGAAATTCTATTATCTGCTCACACACAGTTATGACTTTTTTTAATGAGGAGAAAATGATTGTGCTGGAATTGCTACAGAACTTTAGCAAAAACCCTTCTTGCTTTCCTCATCATGTGGTGAAAGTTGAGGTGGTAACTCGTACCACAGTTATCAGAAGAGACTGGGAACAAGCTGAAATTCTCAGTTATACTCTAACATTAATAAATTCATTAACTGATAGAATGGGACACAAATTTTTTTTCTTGTCCTCTCAAAACGCACAATTCAAAACTAAATTATTATAGACTCAAGTTGTTTATGTGATTATTTATTTTTTTTTAAACCCATTTGCTTTAACTCAATATTAGATTAAATAAAAGTTTTAATCTGGAAGAAATTGTTTGAAATAAAGAGAAATGTTCTAAAAAAGTAACAATTTCTGGAGATGTACTGAAAGTTCAGTTCAATATTGACACGTAGGGTTCAAAAGATGCAATCTTTATTTAAAAATTGTCAGTCCATTTTGCAGGGAGCTGTGATACAATGCCAGTAACTTTCTCCACTGCAGTGGACTGTAATGTCTATCCCAATGTCATTTGCTGCTTCAAACCACATGGTAAGCTATCAAAGTGCAATACGTAATCCCTGCAGAAACTTCCTGCTTCCTTTAAAAAAAATTAAGGATGTTTACCATATTGCACAGTTGAGCACTGATTTGTTTGTGTGCGTGTGTAAAAATACAGCCAATTTTCTGTAAGTCTTACTATGAAAGCAATCTGAGTTCCCTGCTGATGTAATCTGCAGTAGTCACAGGTAAAGTAGGAAAGGTTTTGCAAAGTTTTGAAGAAAACCTCATGATTAAGGGGTAATAACTGCCTATTCTGAATTGGAGACTTCTACAAACTATGCCGTTTCTCTAAATGATTTATTTAAAAGTGGATTGTGAACAAACAGGTTCCATGCAAGTACCTTTTTCAATAAACAATACAAAGGACTGTTTTCTGCAAAAGATCTCACCTGTTGCACTGTTTCCACTCAGTCAAGCAGCAGAGGCTGGTTTCTCCACTTGGAGCTCTGTGTCTTCCCCTCTCTTCCACCAGCTTCCCACAGGTACCCATTCCTGCTTTTACTGGCTTTTCTCCCAAGCATAGCTGCCATCAGATGTTCTCTCCTCATATCGCGTGATGTCTTGGTCATCTCCAGGCTCTCATAGAAGAAGCTGGGTTCTGCATGCTCTCTGTGTATTCACTTGAACTGGTTACTTTGGACTTGCAGCATTATTATGAGATGTACAGTGTTCTGTATCTCCATCTCTTTGTATGTGATAGTGTGATAGTTAAAAAGGTATGTTATTTAAATAGCTAGTGCCTTTCAGTGTTGAAACGCTTAAAAAGAAAATTTGCCAGAAAGCGTGTTTTGATATGAAATCCATAATTATTGTATCAGTATTTGCTTGAAGACAGAGTTGGCACAGTATTAAAAATGTCACGCGGTTTGAAGAGTAGCAGACTCCCATAGCTGCTTGTGTTGCAGGCTGCGTACAGCAGGAAACCGAAACGTATTCCTGCCATGTTAAAATATGTGGAAATATACTGCATTAGAGTAAATAGAAATTTAGAAATGAGACATTAGATTGAAAGTTATTGAAAATAAGGGTGAGAGCCAATAGAGCAAAATGTGGATGCATAAGTAATCTTTACTGTTCCCGCTAGAAGTGCTCTTCTTTTTTTATGTTAAATGTCAGTCTGAGTGCTACACAGAAATATAGATTCTGAAACAAAAGTTAATAAAACTACTGTTTTTAATGGAATTGCCCCCTTTTTCTGCTAAAGTAAGTGCTGAAATGCAACACAGATATACTTAAGACAGAAAAATCTCTATTCAAATTGTGTCATCACGTTAATTCTTAATTTTAGAATAATTATTAAGAGGAGGAGGGTCACCCATGTGACTGTATGCTCAGCTTAATTCAGTCTGTGATTTGAGTTACATGCTGATTTCTGTATAGGCAATTGTGATTTGAAATGTCTATTCTGTAAAGACTATTATGTGGGCATTATGATTACTTGGAGTGAATATGGAATTATTAAAGGACCTAAACTCATAATATTGGGCTTGATTTGCACTGTTAGTAGTAGCAACTAAACATTGGCGGGAACAAAATTGAAAATAAAGCTCTTAAATCCTACCACGTAGAAGAGTGGTAAGTGTTCATTAATTTCATCCCTCAAATCAATTAATTCTTAGTTGCCAAACTCTAATTATTAAAACAGCCTTTTTGGTAAGTCTGAACTGAGAGTAATTGCAGCTGTTTGCCGTGAAGCTAGGAAACGAAATGTTAATATGAACTGACCAGTTTAAGTAGGGGATGATGATATCCTTGGCTTCCTGCAGCAGAGCTGTCAGGTGCGGGCCGCGTGCCGGTCAATGGTGACATCCCGCGTGTCAGCGAGCAGCCTCCCGTCGCCTTAACCCGCAGCTCACACCGCGCTGAAGCTCCAACTGTCGAGCTCTCCGGTCCCTTGGTACTGCTGCAGCTTCCAGCTCTCCTGACTGGCTCATGTTTCATTCTTTGGCAATTTGCCCTAATGATATCCCTTAGGAGCTTTCAGACCCTCTTCTTTTCCATATTTAATCGTGTTATATTAATCTGAGTGCTGAGCAAACTGTGCTGCACAAATTGTAATTGTCCCTGATTTCTGCTGCTGTGCTATTGTAATGATTTTTTTTTCTTCTTTTTAGTGTAAAAATATACATTAAAAATTACTGCGTAATTTTTATTTACAGGAGTAACTATCCAAGCCAGCCTGGGTGTGAGAGCTTTAACTGCTGTTCTGTTTCACCAACAGGGGCTTTTTTTCCTGTAAAATCCATAATTTTTTAGCACTTGCTACATGGGCAGGATTTACATTTTATTTTTAGCTCTTCATTTTGTTACTGTAAAAGCACGCGTCTAAAAAAGGGCAGTAATAATCAAGTTAACCTCAGACAGTAATTTTGTTGTGATATAAAACATTAGGACAGCCTTGTCTTCTTCCATAAGCTTTGAGTCTTCCGTGTGGGGCATTCCCTTTGTGTGTGCTTCCATGCTCAGCCTTCATTAGGCGATGCTGGTAAGTAAAGCAGAAAAGCAGAAGGACAATATAGCATCAATTACAGAAAGTGCTCTCTGGGTGTAACCTGCCAAACCCATAAGAGATTGTGTTAAATCTCACGCTTGAGTTTCTTAATTTTTGTTTTTGTTTTCAAGCAGTTTTTATTCCAATTGATCTCAAGTGAGGCTGTATTTATACACATTAATATACACGTAAATTTATATATATAATTTTTTGTCAGGTTTGTAGTGTTTTATATGGTGGTTATTGGCTGCCTCATTTTGAACATGTTCTTGATATTTTCTCATTCTGTGGATACTTAGTAACGTAAATAAAACGGACTGATTCCCTAATAGTAATGCAGTATTTGAATTCATGATGTACTGCACATTATTTTGTTTGCTCAAGAAGTGAATAAGACGTAGCTCCTTATCAATTCCACAGTGATGCTTTGTTTGAAAATTAACCAGAAAATAAGCAAAAAATAAACTGAAAGTGCACAGAAACCAACAGAAACCAGATATGTCTATGTGACCATTTTGAATGGAAGCAGATTGTAACTCCTTTCTTGGCCAAGGAGTTCTTCATCTTCTGGTGATGCTGGCTGCCAGACTTGTAGTTTCTGTTTTAGGGACTGGGAGAGAGAAGCAGGAGGTTTTGAAAGTTGTAACTCAGTTGCAATACTGTCACAGGGAACATTCACTATAGAGTGAATTTATTTTTGCAAATGTAATTTGGAAATAGAGTGACAGATTTAGAACTGGATTTTAGAATTGGGCTGTGTGTGTGACTATACCTGCAACTGTTGACCATGACAAGCATCAACAACTGCGTGCTGATCTTGTTCAGATGAGCTGAGGAGGGCTGACTTGGAATTTGAGTCATCAGTCCAACTTCTTGTGAATGCTGTGCATATGTTAGATTTATGTGTAGATATAGTTAAGTAATTAAAAATACTATCATACATGGCTTGAGGAGGTGAAGTTTCTTCCAAACATAAACATTTATTTTAAAATGTTGTTTATTTTTCATCTTTGTTTTCGTTGCTAATTCTATGTATATGACTTTTCTTTTTTTTTAGTTAACTGCTTGTGTTCATGCATCAGCTGCGTTATTGTATCCCATGTATTGGCAGCACATTTACATCCCAGTGCTTCCTCCGCATCTCCTGGACTACTGCTGGTAAGGTAGCACCAGTTGTCTGTGCTTCTGAGATTCTTGCCTGTCTTATAATTCCAAGTAACTCATGAAAACAAGATCTACTTGCATGACTAAATGCACAGGGTCTTATTCATGTAAGCACTTCAGTCGGTGCTCAATAATGTCTTGAACAGAGATATTTCATCATGTCTTTACGTGGTTTTATAATTACTGTCCTGATTACAGTCAGCAGAGCATCTAAGAATCATGCTTATAATAACAGTTCATGTCTCATTGGTAGAGTTTTAATGTTCAATTAGTTGAATGCAACAGTTTTATGGTTTTCATTTATTTAATGTTTACGTTAACTTCAGGTAGATGATTCTGATTGCAGCACTTGAAAAACACTGGCTGATCTTTCTGGAATTAAGCATTAGTGTTTTTAAGCATCAGTGTTTTTCTTAGGTCTGAGGAATGATTCCGTGTCTGTGCTTTAGCATCAACCAGGTTCAGGATCGTGTCCAACACACGGCCAAATTTGCTTAAATCTCTGTATTATATGTAAAACAAATTAATTGTAGGAACTGATAACAAATACTACTTCTGATGTTTTTCTGTCTACATAGCTGACTTCACGTGTTTGTTAAATTTTTTTTTAACGTTTGACTTCTGATTTGAGTGACTTCTGATCCTTCAAGGGATGATGTTTCCTTTGTGAAGGTCATTCATTACTCATTATACCAGGCTAATCTGAGGTAATTTTCAATTCCAGATACTTGAATTTTAAGATTTCAGGCTAAGAAAATATTTACTTCTGTTGGCAGTAGTGCCAAATGTTACCAAATGAGCTTTCTTAGGGAACTAATACAAGAGTATCTGGAGGCTTTCACTTCAAATTGATGCTAGGAATCTGTGGTGAATAAACGAACCATTTAAAGCTATTTTAGAGATCAAAATGTATTATATACAATACCCAAGTCCAAGTCAGATGTGTACCAGCCTGGTTCTAGCATTTTGTTAACAGTTTTTCTTCGCAGAAATAAATTATGTTTATGTGCTTGTAGGGCTGCTTTTTTTTCTTATCAGGAACCTGTTGATGTTTGATTGAACTCCCACCCACTCCAACTAACTTCTTGTTTTGAAAGAAATTCTCATTAAATTTCCTTCAGTCTTTGATATTTTTTCCTCAAGTTTTCAATATCTGCCCATGGTATAACTTTGCCTGGGATGATTCCTGTACTTCATCTGTATATTATTTTTTGTTTTTAAAAACACCCCCTTCATGCTTTGCTTTCAACAGTAGCTAAGCCTTTCATCTTTAATGATAGTTTTCTTCTGGAGAAGCTCAGTCCCATTTTTTCCCTCCTAGCTTTGATAAAATGCACCAAGATGGGGATATAGCTTGGATGTATTTGTTTAGTTTTTGTATTACTTGAACTTACTTGCCAGAAGCTTTTCATATTCTTCAGTCTCATCCATAAATGCTGTTCTCAGAAGGCAGATCAACACCCCTATTTAAGTTGTACCCTGCCGAGTGCATCCTGAATGCTAGAAGACTTTTTATTTGCCCTCCCGAGCACAGAAGATGTTTTCAGAAATAATAATGTTAGATGCTGTATACAGCTGCTTGTGATGATGATAATACTTGAGATTCCAGGTCGTTATGGTGTGACCTGAGAATGTTTTTACTCATTAAAAAGAAGCATGGAGTTTCTTAAACTTGTAAAACTCATTTATATCTTCTTTTCTCTTTTACTGCGTGACAATAGAATGGAGGAAAAAAGTTTCCTTTTCTTTATATTGATTAAATGGAAACATAAACTTCACAGAAGGAAATGCACAGTTGATGAATTTACTACAGCAGCAGTAACTCAGACTTTTATTAGATTGTCATGTATTTATGATTCTCTGATCAAGTTTGGTTTGAATGTTTTTGTTTTTTTTTTCAGAGGTAGTTTGGAACAGTGTAATAAAAGCATAAAATACTTACCTTTCTTCTTACTTCCGTGTCTAACAGTGAATAAATGTTTTCCTGTTAGCTTTATCGTATGCAAGGTTAGAAAAACTTGATGAATTTATGGAGTCAAAGTATTTCTTAGACCAGACCTAGTGTGTGGTTCAAGAAGATCAATTAAAAGTGAATTAAATAATTTCCTAAATGTTTGGGGTTTTTTTGTTTTTTTTTTGGTATATTTTCATTTTGATATCATGGACAGAATAATTGCTATTATGAAAACACTTATTTTCCTCTTAAACATAATGCATTTTCCTGCTTTAAAAACTATTTTGTTTAACTTTCTCTTTGAGATGTCTCCCACTAACTCAATTTCTTAGCAGTATTCTGGAATGATAGTAAAATAAACAAAGCAGAGGATTATCTCTTTGATAATGTTGGCTATTTGAAGGGAGTATGAATGTGTTTAAACAAAGATAAAATACATGTAAATTTACTGCTCTAAGTACAGGACCTGATCCTGCATCGTGCTTTGCACATTAATCATCCAACATGTTTGTGAGAAATCCACCTTTTTGTTTGTGATGAGTTGAACTATACATTTTTGAAATTTCCTGAAGATAAATGATATAATTCTATAGGGGTTAGAATTTAGAAAATTGAACTGCTTGGCTGGTGGGTTTTGTGGGTGTGAGAAAAGCAAAGTGCATTGATGAGTTAAATCTGCACTTAAATTCACCCACTTTGTAATCAAAAAACCTCTTTGGTTCTATCAAGCAATTTCAAGTGAAGACAAGCTTTAAATGTACTGACAGTCCACCAGTGTGGAGTGTTGTGCAATCCAGGCTGGTTATGAATATGTTTGGAATCCCGTGTGGGAGCAGTACTGTCTATTGACTTGATTTTTCTTTCCCCATTTAACATATGTTGGCCTTAAATTCTACTGACATCTCCAATGTGAGAATTGGAACAATCATATGAAAAAAAGGAGACATCAGTTCCTTTTTCTAAAGAACAACAAAGTACTAGACAATCAGATCCAGAGGAGGGCTGCAAATATGCTCAGGTGGCTAGAGCACCTCTCCCATGAAGACAGGGTGAAGGTGAAGGAGCTGGGCTTGTTCAGTCTGGAAATGAGAAGGCTGCACGGAGATCTCATTATAGCCTTCTGGTGTTTAAAGGGAAACTTATAAGCAGGAGGGAAATCAATTTTTAATAAGGGTAGACAGTGATAGGACAAGAGGGAATGGTTTTAAACTGTGGGAGAGAAGATGGTGATGAGATGTCGGGGGAAGTTTTTCACTGAGAGGGTGGTGAGGTGCTGGAGCAGGCTGCCCAGTGAGGTTTTGGGTACTCCATCACTGGAGGTGTTTAACGCCAGGTTGGATGGGCAGCATGGTCTAGTATTGACCTGGTGGCTGGCAACTCTGCCTCTGGCAGGGGCTCTGGAACGTGATCCCTGAGATCCCTTCCAACTCAGGCCATTGTATGATATGGTTGCATGTTAGGGTCTGGCTTTCAGGAAAGCTTTCAGAGGAATTAAGTTTGATCGTTCTTATAGTAGTTATATTTGAATAAAATCAATTTGTGTAAAGGGTAAAGCACATTTTATCGAATTTGTGTGATTTCTTGGCAAACTAAGTTGCTGCTATAAGAGTGTATGACAGTTTAGTCTGTAGATGATAAAGCATCTGTTCTACTGATGCTGTGTTCAGCACATAATGCAATTAGAAAATTCAAGTTAGGATTGTAGCGTGTCTTCTTAAGAGATTTGATCTCTCCTGAATTGGGATATATTCATGCCTCTTTTCCTGAGAATAGGGCAGTTATTTTCCCATTAACATGCATGTTTGGTGTAACATAATAATTATTTTAGGAAATGATGCTGTAGATTAATAACATTTTTTGTAATAACTTGCATAAGTAGGTGAAAAACTGTATAGCAGCTCCCAGTACTACCACAATAAGCAACTTTGTGTACATGTTGCAAAACTGGTTTTAGGGCTTCAGTGTCCAGCAGTGATGAAACTAATTCTTTGCTGAAAATCAAGTTGACTTCTCATACCTGCTTTTTTTTATTTCCTGCATTTTCAATGTATGTTTATCTAATTAGCTTTGTTCTGTTAGCTTTGAAATTGGAATGACGTAGCTGTTGCTTTGTTCTGTACGCTACCCTTTCTAATGACAGATTTATTAATGGAGCAAATCATCAGCTACTACAAGTCAGTACAGGCCTAGTGAAGCTGCTGGAAAACTGTGCTTGAAATACATAGGTGATATAGCACTTCTTTTCATTGTAGTTTCTCCGGTTTGTGTCACTTGTAACACTGAGGTGCTCTGATGTGATGAACCCGAGGAGGATCTGTTTTGCTCAGCATTCAGCAGAAGAATCTGCACTTACGCGCCAACCACAGTCACTCGCATTTGTTCACTCAAATATATTGCCTAGTGTCAGACACTCTTGAAATTATAGTGTCTTCAAGCTGTCTAATTCCTTGCTACATATGAATGTATGTGCATCTGCTGTACAGGCACATTCTTGGAGAGAGACCCATTTGTGTTTTCATGTAATTTATCTTTAGTCTGGGAGGCATAAGACCCTAGCCTGGCTGAAATGGTCACAGATTTTCAGTATTGGGCTAAGAATAAGATACTGTGGAAGTCTTCATTTCCCTTTTTGGAAGGGAAGTCCTCAAGGCATAGAGCAGTCTCTCCAAACATTTGATTTTTGATAGTGTAGACATATTTTAAACTTGTTTTCATCAGTCAGTTACTTGTTACTTTTTTTTTGTTCTGTTTTCTTTTGTTTCACTCAACATTCCTAATGAGAACAATTGGATAATCCATAGAGTGCCCAGATTTTTCTACAATATCTGTGGCTGTAGCCACCTGCATTTGCTCCTCTTACAGAGTTGGGCCTGCACTGCCGAGGTCACGGGAAGTGGCCCAGGGAAGCCCCTCCTGGTCCTCAGCAAGTGGGTCCCTGAGTAGTCTGTGCCTCATTAAGCTCAGCTGGGTGATCAGATTAATGCACTGTTCATATCAGAGGTCTCGCCTTCATTTATTTTTTGTCCTTATTTTTTATTTTTCTCTCTGCTCTCTTAGAATTTCATTTCCCACAGAGTTCCTTGAACAGGTCTATCTATTGCTCGCTTCTCTGGAGAGAATATTTTTAGTAAATTCACAGCATAAAAAAGCACAATGATGATTTTTGTTGGTGTTTTTTCCTTTAACACTGGATAGTAAATGTATTATCAGATTAATGGCAGGAAGCAAACATTATCGAAAACTATGAAAATGGATCTGACCAGTTTACTTTATTGCTTTCATATTGCAGGAGGTCTTGTTGCAGAGGCTCTGTGGAGAATGATTCCTTGTCTCATGCAAATTGGAAATGATAAGCTTGCTATCTTGGGTCATATAAGATGTTACATGAGTTATTATATGAGCACTGCTCACTGACACCATATTCTTTAGAATGGCATTTGAAAATTGTTGTGCTTTTGGAGATGGACAATTTTTTCACTAGGATAGAATTGCTTTTACTATAGTGGCCATACAGTAGTCATTGAAGTTATATATGCCGGATGTTAGGAAGCCTTACGCATCATTTCATTTGTAATTCCTCAGTTAGGACCAGTGTCCTTTATTTTGTGGTCATCTGTGCTTCATTGTAATAATGATAATAATTCCTCTCAGCTAGTAAAAAATTCAAGAGTATACGCTTAATACAGGCTTACACAGTGAATGTTACCTGGAGGCCAAATAAGCTAACAATTTAAATGTTTTAATCCACAAATGCTGCTGTAGCTAAAAGATAATTGGATTTTGTCTTTTTTTTCTTCAGTGCACCTATGCCTTATCTAATTGGTGTCCACTTAAGCTTAATAGAGGTAAGTTTCTTATACCCTTCTCAATAGTGATAAGTATGACATGTGTGTACCATAAATAATTTCAATGGAAATGCTTCAGGAAATGTCCCCAATTATTAGCTCAGAATTACAGACATTAAGCTTCAGTGTTTTAAGAAGTTGAAATTGTCCCTATTTGGAATGATGCTTTTGAAATGCTGTCTTGAAAAATGCAAGCTCTACATCATGATTTGTTTCTGTATTAACATCTCAATGATACTATTTTTTTATGCTTTTATTAGAAGTTCAACAGCATTTCAGATCTTTCCAGTAATAGTAATTAAATTTATTTCTGGGTCATCATCAAGTAAAAGTCAGCATCCCTCTGATTTAGCAGCTGACTTCCATTCTTCTCCCACTATAAATAGGAGTCCAGCATTCATCTAATAAAATTTATAACTTTTATTTTACAAAACAGAAAATTTTGTCAAAAACCAAAAGCCTTTTCAGACTTAACCATATAACAAAACAGCGGATCTCACATGAGTGATAAGTAGTAGCTGAGTCATAGAAAAAAACAAATTGTTTTGTCTCCTCCTATTCCTGTTTGATGACATAGGTAGGTCTGTCTATGTGTGTAACATGAATATCATGCAGTATAGGTAATTGATCTAGGAACTGTTTTATTCTTCTACTAGTGCAGTTTCTGAGGAAGAATTCACATTTGCTAAACCAATGAGTTCTCTTCCTGTCTGAACTTCTGGCACTTTTATGTTTCCTAATTGTAGGCAAAATATTCTTTTCTCATTGACCAAGCTCCTATAATCTATGTGCACTGATTGTAATGTCCTGACTAGGATTTTTATTTAGTCAGAAAACGACAAAACAAATAGTCTCTGTAAAGGAAATCACTGAAATCCTGATACTATTTTCTGACCCATAATATTGCATATTATTGTAGGACCATACATGAAGAATTTTATATGCGTTTTAAAAACCTGCTCTCTTAAAGGAATAAATTGTTTAATTCATAACTGTTAATCAAGTCCAGTGACAAAAGAATATATTTTGAGATACTAGTAGACATCACATGATCACATGCCTGGGACTTAAATCTGAAAATAATTACTTTGCTCTATTTTCTTCCGGTTATATGATTGATATCCCATCTAATTTTCACAAATATGAAAGAATGAAATGTTTTTAAAAGGTGTGAGTGTGGTATATATATATAATATTATGCTTAACTGTTTTAAATAATTTTGTTTTCAGGAATTAATTTATTGAATGCTCTTATATTTCAGAGGTTATTATAACGATAGTGTACGACAAGAATGAAGTATTCTGTTAATCTTTGGCTCCTGTGTCTAATTCACAGATCCTACATGTCAAAGGTCAACCTTGTCTTTGCCAGTATTATTTTTTGTAAAATCATAATTTCTAATACTAATAGTAAAAATGCACTTAAAGGAGGATGCCATAGTAAAATTTTTTTTGCTATTTTTTTCTCTTTTCAGAGAGTGAAAAATAGATCACTGGAAGATGTGGTTTTGCTAAATGTTGACACAAACAATCTAGAAAACCCTTTTAATGACCTGAACAACCTACCCGGTGAAGTGGTGAGTCTTACAGATGTTTCTTGGGGTTTCTCTTTTATAGAGCTGCTATTTTTGCATGGTTTTGCTAACTGCTGTAAAAGAAATAAGGGGGTAAAAAGCAGCAAATGTAGTCCCCTATATTTGATATTTTACATTTCTGACAGTTGAGGGGATGTTGAATGGAAAATCATATTTCTTATTGTAAAAGTAGGATCATAATTATAAAGCTAGCTGCATTCATTAGGCATAGCTGCTCTAAACGCGAGAGTCTCTTCATCTCATCTTAATCATTATATTACAAAGTAGGCATTTCTGTCTGCCTAGTGGCATGTCTTGCAAAAGAACGAGAGAGTTTTTGAAGGCAAAAAGAAGAAGGGGGCCAATTATCGGCTTCTCCTTCCCTGCCACCTGCCAGCGTTTTCCTTTTAATTAATGATCTGATGGCACTGGTCAATATAATAAGAAATGCTCGTACAGTTGGGGTCAGAAAATTCAGGCTTTGATCTTCTTCAACTTTCTGAAACATTTATTTGTTTTCTCTAAATTATTTCAGTTTTTTTTTTAATCTCTTCTATCCTGCTGAGGGCTGCACGAATGAAAACCTATACTGTTTGTCATTTGCTTTGGCAGAGCAAAGACTGCTTACTTAGAATTCTATTTGTAAATTAAACTGCAAACCCAGTTTGTCATAAAAGACATCTGATCCTTTTGAAATGACGAAAACTGTCTTTTGTCTGTAAAGGATGATAAATTAAGTGCCAGTTCTTTCTGGACTTTGATCTTGCAGAGGGTCTCCCCCTCCTTTTTTTTCCTATTGCCTATAGGGGAACATGTTCTGTATAACATTTTATATAGTCACGAAATTCACTTACCTTGTGTTCCCCAGCAGAGCTCTGAAAAAAAATTATTTTGAATTCACTGTTTTGATTATTTACTTATAGATGCACAAACTGTTGTCAGCACAAAGAATTTTATATCAAAATTTGAAATCAAAGGGCTACGTTTTCTGAAATTGTAAATCACAAAAACAAACTGTCGTAATCAAAGAAAGGAGCTGATGTGACTTGCTATTTTTGTCACTACATACTTTGTTTTTGCTGATAACTTGTATGTATTTGAAACAATAGAAATCAAACTCTTGATGATTACATTAATTTTATTAAGTCCCCTTTGATTATAATAGCACTTAAACCTAGACTTTTTGTAGCACGTCTGGTCAGTCTTCCTCTTGATTCAGAATCAACTGCAGTTCAGTGATGTATAAGAAACTGATTATAAAAAAACATTCAATGTACTGTAATTCATGAGAGTATAACAAGTGAAGTAAAAAAATGAATCTTTTTCCATTGTGTTGGTAATTTTACTTGACCTTGTATTCAGTGTAAAAGGTTGAGGTTATAATGTCATGGAGGTACATCCCTCTTGTCAAATAATAGCTAGATGTAGAATTGAGAATTAGGCAACATCATTGGTCACAGAGTAGCTGGATGTCCTCTGGACCAGTGGAAATGAAACTGCAATGAATGTAAGCTCTTGTGTATTTTACAGATGCATACCAAAGTGGTCTCTAAATGAATATGCTAGTGTGAAAAGAAGTAGAAGTTACAGTTCTTTGTAATTTTAAGAGTATATTCTCCCTCAGGATATACATACATATGTTACTATTGCTAGTGAATTTTATCTAATGTGCAGACTTCACTAAAGTCTATTCTTCACTGAAGAAAACTGGAAAAAAAACACAACAAGAAAACAACAGCACTGTTTTATGCAAAATATACTCGCAGAAGTTATTTTAGGATTTTATAATGAATCTTCTGAATAATTTAATCTCCTTCTATACTTTAATATATAAAACAATTTAATGAAAAATTAATGGAAAGCAAAAATTATAGTTAGAAAATCTGCAAACAAAAGACAGAGTCCAGGCTTTGGCACAAAAAATGGCAGAATGCTTATCCTTCTGTATTCATCAGGGACAGTTCAACTGCTAACATCTGGGTTAAAATAGTAAGAAGTAGGACTGCAGAGCCAAAGTGACATGTTAGGCTTGAAACATGAGAGCAAATGTCAGATGCTTACGTACGTGAAATATTTTGGCCTATATAAATAAGACTCATAAGCTTATGTACAAAGGTGGTAAAACTTCTGATGAAAAAATATGATAAGAAGGGGTACCACTGAAGGGTGTTAAAATAGGATGAAGAACTGGAAATATAAAAGAAACTCTAGTCTACGCATGCCTTCGAAAAATTGGTTCCAGATAGATTAACAGCCTAACAAAAGGAACATAATATTCTCAAAGATTTTTCTAAAACTGTTTCTTGTCTCTGATGAAAACTGAGTATTTATTTTCTCGATCACTCTTTTTGGATGTGTCCTTCTGGCATAGGTATTTAACAGTTTACCTTAGTAAAGTGTCCCCAATCTGAGTTTTTTTAAAGATAAATTTAAGATTGAAAAATACTGCTATATGACATTATCTAATAAGCTGCATAATAAATTAACCAAGATTTAAAGGCATTTTTAAATCATTCTTTTAAGTATTTAAATTATAGTCACAGGCTGGATGACTTTCTATGCATGTGAACTCTATTATTCTGTCAGACTGACCAGTGGTCTTGACTGTGCAGAGGTCAGTGGTCACAGTTGTCCTGAATTACCAGTCCTTTTTTCATGCGGACCCTCTGCTGTGTTGCATGCTGTAATCTTCTTAATGGCTTCATTCCAATATTCACACATAATATTTTAGATTTATTGACTGTTAGAAATACTACCATGCCAGTAGCAGTTCCGCTACTCCTAAGGTATTTAAAATTGGAAAAATAAATCAGTGCAAGACTTTCAGGAATCCTTTGTTTTCTTAGAAGGGGGAAAAGACCCGCCTTTTCCTCTCTTCTGACAAGAACACTTTTTAAAAAATTTTATCATTTTGCTGTTAATTTTTCTATTATTTTTTAATTAGAAAAAGGATGAAAATAAGCTACTTCTGCAGGACTAAATTTCCTAATGCAATAATACTTTGATCGCCACTTAACAGTGTAATACCGTAAGAAAAGAAAGCTTGTATAGAAATTAATATAAACTACAGATGTGTAGCTGTTTGTAAACCTTGTGCCTGATTGTGCAATACCTGCTTGTGGTTGACTCTTGAAAAAGACGAGTCCTTTGCTCTACTTGAGCTCTTTCAGATAAACCTCGGAGTATGCAGGATAGCATATTTAGCAACAAAGGCTTACTGAAATCACTGTGGATTTCAAGCAGAGCTTTTATAAAAGTGAACTTGAGAAAACAATAGGTTTTATCTGTTTATTATATCTTCTGTGTTTGTTAAATATTGTCCATGGTAAAATCTACAGAGCTGTTGAAAGTTGCATGGGCTTTGTAGCATGTTGGGTGTATGGACTGTGATACAATACAGAATTCAGTGTTTTTTCAGCTTTGGTTTTGAGGCAAGTCGCACTATTTTAACACCGTAACTTAGGCAGTGAACATCACTGTTTAGAAGGTAGTGTTTGAGAAGGTGGCTGTAATTGACATAGAAAATTTAACAGTTGCTTTGGAAAATAATTACCGAGACTGAAAGTTATTCCTGAAAACACAGTGTTGGAAAGAAACATCTTCAGTTCTTCAGTGTTTAGTAGTGCAATGAAAAATATTTTTAAATGTCTCATATTTTATCTCTCATAATACCACTGCAGCATGCAATATTTGCAGCAGTATGAAATAGATATCTATGTTGAATCTCAAATGTGGTGCTTGAGATTCTCTTGAACCTAGATCTAATTTTAGAAGCTTGATTATCAGATAGAAAAATGCAGTTATTTTGGAAAACATTTGCATTTGAATAGAGGAAGAGTATTTTTAGTACATGCTGAAGGACTGTCTGAGATGCTGTGTGTAGATAAGTGTTGAGAAACCCTTTCCTTAACAATATTGATAAAAATAAACTCAAACTCCATTTTCTTTTAAGATTTTTGGTTGTTTGTTTCTCTTCTCCACCATCTTCTTACTGTCTTGCTACAGGAAGTGTATTTTTACAGTCACCGGATTGGATGGAACACTGAGAAATGATGTTATAGCCTGGCAAATGTCACTCACTAAAGAAATACCCCTGTATCTCTTTTCAGTGTGATAGTCATTGGGAAGTACAGAGTGTGGTTCTGCATTAGGGCACAAATCTTTCAAATACTTCCATACATGCTAAAATTTATATGCATGCTTATGCTTTTGCAGGAGGAAGGGATTGATTAATAGTTATATGAGTTTGATTCTTTTTTACGTTTTTTATGCAGTCCCGTTATTTCACTTGCATGAATATTAAAGAGATATTAGTCATGACTCGTTTCTGATCAGTTAACTGTGTTTGGAAATTAAAGGATATATGGTGACTAGTTTTAAAAAAAAAAAAAAAAAAAGGCTTCTTTTCAGCAAGCAACACAATATGTTTTGGCACTTTTTAGTTATGTCATATGTATGAGGGCAAAACCACATACCAACCTTATGACTCCCTAAACCTCCCCCAAACTATTCTATTGATTTTAAACCTTCAGAAAGCTTGGATTGCTCTTCACTCACTGGTAGTGTTTAACAGCCCAATGAAGTCACTTTCCTACAAGAAGCAGTTGCTAGGAGAAGATAAAAACAGTTTGCTTGTAGTGTAAATTAATAGTACCATTTCTGAGACAGATCATTAAGTGACTCTCAGGAAAAAAAGTCTTAACAGCATTCTAACTGTGATTTGTTTCTAGGTCTTTATTTTTAAACTTTTTAAAAGGCTATTTCTGTTTAAGTCATTGAAAGAAATGGAGAAGAAAGGTCTGGCATTCTTAATCATAGGTAAAAAGATAAAAACATATATAAGAAAAAAACCCAACAAAAACCAGTGAAGTTGCCACTGAGGCATATTTTGGCTTTGTATCAGTGCTGTGTATTTCCTTTGAAATGTTAGGAGCGATTTGTTCTGTCATTATTGCATCACCCAAAGGAGTTTTAGGTTGTAAGTGATCATGGACCTGCTGTGTACCAAACCCGTACAAGGAGTTCAAAGCACTCATTCTCATGTCTGTACGTGTGACACCGAGTGCAGTAACTGCACTGTCACTGTCTGTCTAGTTAAAGTTTGGAGCTGGGAGGATTTGCGGGCAACTACCCCAAGTGGCAGCCTGGCTTTGCTGTTTCTTGGTAGTTTGATGCTGGTGTTTGATGACTTCACCTTGCAGGAAACCTGAGCAAGCAGACTGCGAGGGTGCTTGGAGCACTTCAGCAAGGACTCCAGCTGTGCTGCTTGAGAAATCAGGCTTGGAGAAACTTTTAAAACTCCAGTATAATCATTCTGTGGCCAGAAATTGCTCCAGGATGGCAGCCTGGTATTGCATTCCTGACAGTGCATCGTTCTTGCACATTTTTGTGCTGGAGGCCTCTGCCTTCAAGCTCAGTTCATTGGAATGTTCTTAGTGTTGTTGAACTAATAATGTGCCAATGATTTTTTCTTTCAGTTGAAATACACCCATTCCTTATTCTTGATTTTGGTTAATTGTGTTCATTGTGCCCCTGCCTCCAAGAATGACACGAGGAGTGTTCAACTATTTATCCATCAGAAGGGAATGGCACTAAATGCTGATGAACACAGAAACAAGTGATCTCACACAAGTTGGAGTGACGTCTATTTTCTAACTGACTGTTTTATTTTTCCTGTTTCCATTAGTATTGCTCCACTAGAAAATTCTTTTCTGACAAAGTTAACGTCCTGCTGTTGGTGACAATATTGTGTGTTTATGTACGTATGCATAGGTAGAGCCTATGCTGAGATTAGACTTGCAGAAATGACAGTTTACAGAGTGGTTTGATTTAGTCACTGTTGAAACTGATACTAAACTGTTACAGACATGTTGCTGCAGAATTCAGGCGAAGAAGAATTTGTGCCTCTTCTGCTTGAGTGACCCTGAAGCTGGATTGTAAGGAGAAAGATCACGTGCTCCCAGTTCCCCATTGCACTGTATGGTGCATTTCGCTTGATTTGAGAACAGTCCTAAAAGTAATGATAGTCAGGACTGGATCAACATATCATATGAACTCATGCCTGTTTAGAACAGTACTGCTGAAAGTATGAAGTAATTTGAATACAAGATAGAATTCTGAAACTCACTCTTTATCATTTGATCATGTCACACCAGGTGACATGTGCCTTTGGGAAATACCTGGCTTGGTAACTGAGAAGTATTTTCCAAAGCATTAGGTGAATTAAATTTCAGTTTATGAAATTTATTTATGAAAGTTATTCTTTATTATTTGAAGAGATGGCATTGGATTCGTTTTGTTTTAAAAAATAAACATTATGGTTCCTGTTTTGAAAAACTATTGAATTCTAATTACTGTTTCACAGTAATTAATTAATGCAACCTATACCAGATTTAATATTTTCTTAATGTTTAACAATTTAATATTGTTTTATGTTTTTTACAAGATATACACTAGTGTAAGGTAAGAAACAATACATGGTTGTTTTTTTTTTCATATCAGTGTATGCAGGATATAGTTTAGAATAGAGTAGATTTCCAAGAAAGAAGAGAGAAGAGGAAATTTTCAGATATTTAAGATGCTTTGTTCATCATGACAGAGATGGTGCCCTAGGGCTGAAGATTCTTTTCTCTGCTTTTGGAGAAACTGAGCTAACACTTGATAGGTAGATTTCCCTTCAACAAAGTATATCCCTCATTTGTTTGTGCCAAAGTTAAATAAACCTAATTTTTTAAAAATTTAATATAAAAATACAGCATGAAACAAAGAAAATAACATGCATTTGTTTTTCCAACCTTGACCTCCCTAACTGCTTTTTGTAGTAAGAACTGTACTCTTTTTTTTTTTTTTCTTTCCTTTGAGGTGCAAGGGAAAAACATAAATGAGCCTTGGTGTATGCTTTCCATGGGCTAAACGAAGCAGGCTCTAAACTTTTATCTAGATCTATGGAGCTTGGATATAAATTGAAAAGATCACAGCTATGGGGAAAAGACCTATACTGTAAAGGCCTTTCTGCATAGATTATGAACATCATAACTCAATAATTCTTTTTTCAAAACTATAGTTATAATTGGACCCAATGGGGGTCTCTCTCTTTGATCAGATCACAGTAACTGTGACTTTACACTGGAAAATGTCACTACTGTGAAGGTTTATCACCTGTAGAGCCGGTCTTTTCTCTGATGCCATGTTCAGTTCTCATTAGCATTATTCAAAGTTTAGTTGTTAATTAGGTTGACACTTCAATTACAATCATCATCTACAAGAACAGTCGTGACTGCTTGCATAAGAAACAAAAAGATACTCATTCTTGCATGCATTTCTGAAAGAATGGAAGATGTTTTGCTGATGGTATGTGCTCATAGTGTTCTGGTTAAAGAGTAAGTATAAGTGTTACTTCGTATAGCATTTAATGACATAAATATTGCTGCTGTGGTTATGTCAAAATACAAAGGGAGGCAAGAACTTGTATTCACAGCATAATTGAAATTGGCTTATTTCTCCAGATATGCCTCATGGCTGTAATTAGGAGAATAAAACTAACTGGATGTAATTTCACATACCTTTAAAGAGTATTGCAGCAGTTCCAGGTTGAGGATATACTTTTGTTCTGGAATATCTCCAAATAAATGACTATCTATGCTATGAAAAGATAGATCTTTTTAAGAAAAAAAAAAAAAGTCAAGCACAATATTAAATATGCTTTTTTTTTTCTTGCTTTTTATTTCAAGCTACAAATGCATTGTCAGTTATCTCTTTTTTTCCCCTTTCACATGTTTTATTTTCAAGTACAATTCAAGAGACAGTGTAGCACTGAATTTATCAAACTTTTCCCATTGTTAGATACTCCTAGCAGATACCCCTGTTGTGCATGAGAAAATGATGTAAGATTGTAATTTGATATTTAAAAAAACCACCTCTATAACTGAATTGCAAGTGAGCATCCGGGAGTCCTAAAAAACAATCCTTTGACATATAAATTTAAAAAATCCTCACAGTCTTTATTCAAAATGAGAAGGCAAAATTTATGGTTGAAAAAGATCTGCAGAAGAGTGGCTCACATGCAGTTTACTGTAAAATAATTAAGCTTATTTATGTCAAGAGGCCTTGGGAAAAAAAGAGAGCGTAACCAATTTGCATTAGCACTCTACCATCATCCCCTGCCTTCGTTTCAATTAACAGAGCAGCAGGTGCTCTTTGCAGTTAAAAAGATAAGCTATCAAGGAGGAGGATGAATTTTTGGCTGACCTGTAGACACCATGGTTTGCCTGCTGATTGGGTTCATACCTCGCTGTACCAATTTCTGAGGTGTTAATTTAACTGTTCCACTCTGTCATGCAGGTCTCGGCCCTGAAAAATAAACTGAAAAAGCAGTCTACAGCTACGGGTGACGGAGTAGCCAAGGCGTTTCTTCGGGCACAGGCATCACTGTTTGGATCCTACAGAGATGCGCTGAGATACAAACCAGTAAGACAACTTCTTTATTCTGTTAATTTACAAGTGCTCATTCTTTTGCAAGGGAAATGTGAAATATTATCTCAGTCTGGAACATTTCAAATCAGCTGTTTTAAACCTTACTCCAAGCTCAGAATATGTTGGCAATTCAGAAGACAATACTACCTCCTCATGGTGAATTGTACTGAAAAATGAATTCTTGTCCAAAGTCAAATGTATTTGTGTAACTTCTCTAACTTGTTTAGTATGAAATTTGATTATACTAAGGGAAGTGTTTACAGCTGACCTTATTTAATGTACTGAAGAACTGTAGAGGCTGTGATTTTCAGAGACTCAGTAATTTTTCACTATACAGGTCCAGATACTTTGCTGTGTTTGAAGCCAGAAGTTCTTTATTTTCTAGCAGATGCCAGATATGATGATTCAAATGTGTATCTCTACATTAATACACTTACCTTTATTCCACTGAGAAGACAGGATAAATGAAAACCCAGTTCATCCCATCAGAGCCTCAGAACTTTTCTTTCTGAGGTTTTGGTGGTACTTAGTTAATGTGTTTCAGGCTTTCATCCTTTCTGGTGTATGTAGGTGGCACATATTGAGCCTCATGGATCATAAAATTACTTATCAGAAACAACATGTGGATTAAAATTACTTTCCTATGATATTTACAAACTCCTGACAGTAGTTCCATCTGATAAAAGTGCATTGAGATGACACTGACTGAATCAGAGTCTCAGAACATGGCTTTTTACTGTTTTAAAAATCAAGGCTGGTCTAAATACAGAATGATTCAGTCAGATACTGAGATTTGGCAGGAGAAAAGTGATCGTTCTTAAGGCATTAAATAAGGTCTGCCTCCTACCCAAGTAGTTCTCTTTCACGTAGGCTTTATTGCCATGAGCATTTTACACCCTTGCTGTCTACGCCACTAAGAAGCTTCAGACAACTATTGAGATTAAAAAGTAACCCACGTGGAAATGTTTAAGGGTTTAGTGTAAGAATTTGTGTTTGACAGACATTATAGTTTTCTTTCTATATGGAACCTTATTTTACATATGATACTGAAATTATTCTGTTTTCAGAATTGCTGAAGGACATCACAGTATGAATTACATTTAAATAGATCTTTTCAACGAAACAGACACAGTTTATTCCATATTGGCATTACTTGACATTGTGCAGAAAGGGGTTATCTAATTTGTCCCTTAGTTCAAAGATGAAGACGTTGGTTGTCAATCCACATAGGCTTATGTTACAAGCAATTGTGTCAAAAATTGTCTTACACTACAGTCAGTATATCCAAGCAAAATGATGTCAGTCTGGCTGATGTTCTTAACCTTTGTTCTGATTGGAAATAGGATGGAGTCTGTCCTTCATGGTAAGTTTGTTGAACAGAACATAAGTTCTTCAGCATTCTGATTAGCATCTCCATTGAATTCAGCTCTGCTTTCCATTTTATTTTAGCGTGTCTGTTGCTGTATCTGAGATGTCTGCATTTGCATTGTATTGGAAGTAGTGCACCATGCATCGCTTCTGCTGGCGCACATGTCTAAGTGACCTTTGCTATCTGTGTTTCTGCATCATTCTTTCTTGACTATTATATTTTTCTTAGCTTGCCAACTGCATATAAGAAAATAGTTATGAAATCATGGTCTTTTACAAAAATATTTTTATAAGATATGTTATTTCAGAATATTTTAGCAGAATTATGCTTGCAAGTGTCAGCCTAACTCAGATTTGCATCAACTTGTCCAAAGGCCAAGCGTAAATATATTGAAAATATTATAAATAAAAAAATTGAGTTGTGTTCACACTGTTTTAAATAATTTTTTTTACAGAATGTTTGTGATTTTAAAAAAAACTTACTGGGAGCTGAACTTGCTCCAGACCAATAGAGAGTAAGAGGAGCTGTTCCGTGATAGTTCAGCTGATTTTTACATGAGCCTTTTGAACTAAGTTTGGTACCTTTATAAATTAGAAGGTTCAAGAAATCCAGTCTCATTTGACTGTATTGGGAATGTTTGTCATGTCACTCAGGATACGTAAATTGTTATTGCAAAGAAAATACTATACTTTGCCTTGGAGTCCATGATGGTATATATAATGAAGAAAATCTAAACAGAGTTAGGAAGGTGATTTTAGAGCTCGAGTACTATTCTGCTACCAAAACTTTGTGAGGAATATATTTAAAATATTTTCTAGATAATTTGGAAATACTTTTGCTGTAAATAAGCTTGTTGCATTTTCAGAATCAAGAAACAGGAGGCTATAAGATACCATTTTTAGGATCATAAGCATCCTAGTGAAGAATAAAATAATGTTTGGTTAGTTATCACTTGCCTGTATGTTTAAAAATATGTTCAAGTGGACTACTGTATTTGCAGCGGGGTATTCTGTATGATTTTAACTTGAAACATGAAACAACTGTCATTAATATTCACTTTGAGTAAAGAACAGCTTTGATAGTGTCTGTACTCATCCAACACTTCTCTTCATTCCAAACACTGTTCATCACACTGAACACTCATTCTGTGCAACTGTTTGTTTTCAGCATAGGACAGATTCTCCTTGGTGTAGCAATATGTCTTGAACAAACGTCTAGCAATTATTGAAAATAATGTGATTGGTGAAAGGGAAAACGGGAAGCTTCGGGGGTCTTGAAAGGAGTTCATGGGACTCTGAAAGACCATATGGAAAATTTGACTACTTGAATACTGTCAGGAAATATGACATGCAATGGATATAGGTGATAATGTTTTTTTGTGTGTGTAATAAATAAGAAAAATCAGCAAAGTTTTCAAGAAAAGCAGAAATAGATGCTTTGTGTGATTTAACAGTGACCCTGAATTAGAGAAATCAGAGAAATTAGCAAGTCAGTACAGTTGGCTATAAGGACCTGGCTTTCCAGAATGTGAGTGTCTAGATCTATATGATTCTTATTTATTATTATTTATTTTAGTGTTGTCCAATAAATGTCTACAATGGCTGGAGGTATTTTGCTGGTTTACTTTAATACAGAAGGAATCTGCTTCATTCATGGTTGTTGAAGAGTGTCTGAAAATATTGCTTTTTACAGCCTGTTTTAATATCCCATCACCATTCCAAGATTTTGATAGGGAAGAGAAAAAGAAAATATAAAACAGATTTTTATCTTTATTGACTTTCTTACTTGATAAATTTCTAAAAAAGAATCAATGTATTCAAAAGAAAATCTCCTCAGTGCAATATCAGTGTCTTGTTGTGCTAGCCAGCTAGCAGTTGCAGTAGTAGCCATTGTACAATCTCTAATGTCAGTAACCATGAAGAGCTTTGGTTACAAGAGTCTGTCCCTGCTGTGACACTGCAAGGATTGGAGCGTTGTGATGTGTCCTCAAACCGTGTAGATGCATATACATATTGAAATGATTTTTATTTTGTCTAGTCACAACTTAGCCTTGAATCTTTTGTTGCTCCCGATTTCTTTAGCTTGTCCAACATTTGGGAATTTCTTACAGAATAATATTGCGTGTTCCAGAACACACGAAGGTGGGAGTTAAATGCAGAGATTTCAATTATGCCGTTTGTTTTGCTTTATCAATCAGTGCATGTGCAATATTGTGTTCCTTTCCAGCTATTTTACTTCACATATTCTTTGTGGGTATTTTTCAGGCAGCCTTGAAGTTGTAAACCACAGCAGTCAAACATTTTAGCAGTGCTATGGTGGCTGGGGAAAATGAACCTTACAAATGAACTTATGCAAACTTTGTAGATTATAGCAAAGACTAGATTTTTTCTTTCCCCCATTAAATGCATGCAATATAGTCAGATAACGAAACAGTGAGTGGTGCAAAAAAAAATCTTTAAGTCAGTATTTCACTGACTATGTCTGGAAAGTAAAAGGTTGGTGAGATTTTGGGGTAGAAGAGGAAAAATCATAACAGAGATTAATTTTATCATTGGGTCATTATTGAGTTTCAAAATGAAATCTTTTGAGGACACAACTAACTTGAGCAATTGGACAACTTTTAACTCAAGTTAGGCATAAAAATTACAGGGGAGTAGAGAAAAAGAGAGTAGTAAAATGCCAGAATGTAGCTTGTGCTTAAATACAGAACCACCCTTCTATACCTGTTATGCCTCTTCTCTAAGAACCTTTTTTTTTCTGTGTCAAAAGCCATACTGTTAATTTTATATTAAGAACTGTAATGGTTCTTTATTGAATATAGGTGTTAGTAGCGGTGTTAGAAGGGCCTAATTGTAACTGCAAGAAATATCAGCTCTTCTGAATCTTTGATTAGGTGGATGGCAAGAAACAGGCAAATCTTGCAGTTTGTTTGTAGTTTTAATTGTTAACATCATGAGTAGAGAATGTAGTTAGGTCATACTCAGTATTTCCTGGATAGTTGTCTTTCACTGTCAGGCCAACAGCTGAAATTTCATCTTTTTTACTTCTTTGATTTTAAAGAAAGGAATTTTCATATAAAAGTAAGAATGATGCTTATAAATGGACTTCTTTGATAAATGATAAAACACTGAGGAATTTTTACCTATCTTATATACCCATTTTGTATTAAACAAGAGTTGCCATGTGAAACTGTTCCAATTAAAGCAATAATACAAACAGTATGAGTCATCTTGTGCTAGAAAAGTATGTTTCCTGAAACAGTTGAAATGTTAGTACTTCTTGTTAAACGTGCCTTCTAAGCTACACTACCTTTCCTTCTAAAACCCTTGCGCACAGTTTTAGATCACTACTTTCCTGTTCCGTTGAGGTCTGCATAAATAGCTTTCTTAAACTGCGAATGTAGCTTGGAGTGAAAAATGCCTGCTGTGTGTGGCAAGCTATGAAAGGGGAGGAAAATTCTATAGCAACTGTTGTTAAAAGGACAGATATCTTGTTTGGGCATAGACTGTTTGGTCTGAGTATTAGCTGTCTACTTTTCAGTATGGAGTCCCTACTGGGTTTTGATCGAGCTGGTTTTGAAAGTACATTGTAGATCAATATGGAAGGGGCCATTTGATGGTGAAGTAGTTAAATATCAGTGGAGCATTCTTTCAAAACTCAGAGTTTCCAAAGGTACCCAGCTGAATTTGCACAAACAAGACTGTTACATGCTTCATGTCCATGAACTTCTGCAGCTTTTTTGTTTATATTAGATAAATAGGTTCATTTTTGAAATAGCAATCCAAAACCTCTCATGTTTACCATAACAATCTTTAAGATTTCGCAAAGCTTTATTAGGAAAATGATGTATTTATTCAGAATATGAAACAAATGAAAGAAATAAGTGTTAACAGTGTTTTTTATTTAATCTTATTAAGTAACGTTACAGCAGATATTCAGAAACTTAAGTCTGAAATCTCTATAGGTTTCAAGCAATTTTCTCCCTTTCGTGTGATGAACTGTTAGGAGCTTTGAACCTATCAAATCAAGTTTTTAAAACAACCTTACTTATCAGTAGATGGCAATAATTAGATTGCTTTTGGGTGTGAGTAGAATTAGATCTAAATACATTTTCAGCTAAGGTGTATAGCCTTGACTAATCTTTTTCTAAACCTTATTGATAAGGCAACAGATGCACCAGTGCAGGAGTGCTTACTAAATATCTGAGGTATCCAGTGATAAAGGGAAATATTTAGGAGACTAGCACAGCCGCACACTAAAAATGTGCTTTGAACTGCTGTTTCCTGGTGTTCTACTGCATGGCTCAGGCCGGAGAGGTACTGCCAAGAAGAACTCTGCTCTCTCTTCCGAGGCTGATATGAAGGGAAGAGCAGGATTGCTTGTTTTCTCTTTTACTGGGAGATAATCTCTCTTTTCTGTCTTTCATCTTTTCCACAATTTTGGGGAAAGTGGCAGTAAAAGCTTTGCTTACTTTTAATTTTTTCTAAAGTGTATGTCTTGAAAATAATATCCTTTTCTTTCTTTGGTTCTAAATTTAAGCTTTTAGAGCCTGTTCTGAGTCATCATCTAGTCAGTTCTGCACTCCCACATAGCCTCTGTATTTTCAGAAATCATTTGTTGTGTAAAGAAATAAATAAATAAGGATTTATTTTTTTTTTCTAATTTGCTGCCTTGAAATATTTTGGAAGAGCGACAGAACTGAGAAGAGAGTCTGCCCTCAGGAACACCATGTCTTGTACCACCATATCTCACTGGAGACTGTTTCATTTGTTTTGAAGCACTTTGAATTTGCTAAGTAGCTTGAGGTCATCTTCTTAGGACAAGAGTCTTCAGGAGCTCAAGAAAAGCTAATGCAAAGTGGGTCAGGAAGGCAGTGCTATTTAAAGTGCCACGAACAGTTCAAGCTCTTTGACAGAGTCAGCATGTCCTGCGTGTGTACAGTGTTCACCAGTTCTCTCCGGAGGAGAAGTAGGTGGAGTAACTTGAATGCTCTTTGTGGAGATGCAATGGAGATGCTGTACTGACCGTTTTGCATTTCATTTCACACCAGGTATTCTACAAAAGGGAAGGATTGTGTTAAGTAAATTTGCTTAAAAATTGCTTCTAACTCTTCCTGAGAGAATTCTTTTCTAAAATCAGAATTCCCTTAAGGTTGTCAAAACGCAAGACTTCAAAGCAAGTTAAGCACGAATTTAAGTGCTTTGCTGAGTAGGATTGGACTCCTCTTCAGTTTTTAGATACTTTGAATTTAGGTGCTGTGTAAGATATCCAAAATGTGATTTTTAGCTACTAGGTGCCCCTGCAAGTCGAAAAAGAGGAGGAATCTTTTGGTAGCATCTGAATAGGATTTTAAAAGGATGTGAGGGTGGATTTACTGCTAGATTTCATTGGATCATGCTTACATCATTTAAAAAGAAAACACAAGGCATAAAGAAGCATTTGAAAATGATTAAGAGCTGCTCTGCCTAACTCTCAAGCATCACGTGCCAAGAATACCTTGTTGTATTCCAGAAGCATAGAAGGTCTCAGGAAGCCAGGAAAGTGTATGAAGTACCACGTGTGGTTCAAGTTAACCAGGGTACAGGGCAGAAAGCAGTGGTGGTCATGGGTATGAATACATTTGTCTTCAAAGTGACTAGCAGTTGGAGCCTGACAGGACTCCTTTTTTAGTATCAGGAAGATCAATATAAGGAGGTGCCTTTGATCTTTTTTTCTTTTGAGTGGCTGAGGTATCTTAGTCTGTTGTGAGTATTTAGTTTTTGGGTAGTAAATCATCCTAGGGGCAGATTTAGATGCAGAATTTTGTTGGATTCCATTTTTTTCTCTTAGTAATTGCTCCTAAACCAGTGACTTCTTTGTTCTGTTTACTTGGATTGGAGGCCTCTTAAGTTTGTGATGAAATCATCTGATGTCTTCATCACTACACAGACTTTTTAGTGTATGTATTACTTATTCGTTTAAATCCAACGACTTCAAATATTTATTGCAAAGTATTGACAAGAATAACAATTTGAGAGAACGCCTGTCAGTAACTTCCAGTGCTCTGTGCACACTGTGGATAGCAAATTATAAACCAAATTAACGGATAACATAGGAGCCACTTCAACTGTTTCTAAATAATCTTTATTTTCAAATGGGTGCTGCTTACAGTTAGTAAGTTTTCAAGAAATACTTCAATGAGTACTTGTTTATTTTTCCATCATTAAACTGTTGTGGTTGTTTTGTTTTTTTTTTTGGTAGAGTGCTTGGTAAACTATGGGCTATGTGCTTTTCTTGTTTTGTGAATATATTTTATTTTCTGAAATGTTAATCTGTCCATTTAGGAATATTCCAAAAGCCAATGTTTGTGGCTTTTTTGTTTTTGTGGAAATAATATCAAAATAAATTTAAATTTATTGCAATATTTTCCTGGTAAATGAGAGTAATGAGTGTTGAACTATTTGAATCAAAGGTCCTGCTATCCCTCAAACTTTGAACCACTTCCTTGAAATATTTAATGGAAAGTACTTGAGAGGTAGTCTGAGACAACTATAAACCACCTACCTTTTCCTTGTGAAGTGTTTTTTTGTAGGCTAGCATTAAAGCTTCATAAATGAGAGATTCAACTGCAACGTGTTCTGAGAGCTGTTTAAAATGTATGAAGATTTCTTTACTGTTGTCTCTTGTTTTGTTTTTTTTTGTTTTTATTCTATGCACGTATAGTGAGATCTTCAGTATACAAATGTGTTAATTTATTTTTAGTTAATATCTAGTGTTTTCTGTTTAAACTCTTTCAGGGAGAACCTATAACTTTCTGTGAGAATAGTTTTGTGAAGCATCGTTCCAGTACGACTAAACAGTTCCTGGAAACTGCTGTTAATCTTCAACTGTTTAAACAGGTATGGGACCCAAACTTTATTATTTGCTTTGGAAATACATCCATATTTAAATATATATATCCCTTATGATCATCTCATGAAACTCCGGGTGTTTGTTTGTGGGCAGTCATCCTAGTTTTATTCTATTATTGAGATTTCACTTATAATTTTTTTAATTAAAATAACGGAGTGGGGCAAATGAAAAAAAGTGAAAATGACTCCAGCGTGTAGAGCCAGGGTAGCACTTGTTCAGAACCAGTCACCAAATCATCCAGGCAAGTAAAATCATGGAACTCCCAGCTTGATGGTGGAACTTAATTTCTGGCTCCTTTGGCTCATGACCAAGCAAGCAAACTGCTTGCTTAAATTGAACTTCAGTGGCATTTTATTTAAAAACTAGATTTATATCTTCATTACAACTTTCATTGCTAGGGTTTCTGAGGTAGGCATACAGAATGTTGCCAACCCAAGCCATAGGGGCGATCTGAAGAATAGTGTAGATGATTGAGAACCTGAGACTCAAAGTAATTGTTTTCCTGCAAAACATCTTGCATATCTTAAGACTTGAAACTTTTTTAGCAAGAGAGATGCTTACAGATTAAGTCTCCAAATCATTGTCAAGTTACTAAGCGAGGTCTTCAGTTGTAGGGAGAAGCTTTAACCTCCCTGAAATTATGAGCTTGTCAGTATGGCTCTGAACTTACTCATTATGTTTTAATATGCTCAACTAAAAATAATCGGCTGATAGTTTGTTTATAGCTTGTTTTTAATTTTATTCACGCTAAAGGAAACAATATATTACAAAGGATTAGGAAATAATAACAATTTTGATGATGTGTGTGGTTTACTATTAAACATTTTTTTCATTCTCCTACTTTGTTGTGATTGTTACTCCCACTTCAGCTAATCCTGAGCACAGCTGCATCTTTTATAGTCTTTCCCACTGACAAATGGGCTGTTTTCAAGGTTCTTTTCAACAGAATAAACTGTATTCTATTATGTTCCTGAAAATGACTAATTGTTAAGCAGTAGATAATTTTTTAGTAGCAGAAAATGGTTGTGTGAAATATGTTTGGGTGTTTTTTGCATTGACTGATGAGTAAGCTTAACTCTTGTCATTTGTTGCTGTGTTTTTTTGTTGTTTTTGTTTGGTTTTGGTGGAGGTATTCTTTAAAATCTTTTCCCTCCCTCCACCTCTGTTCTTGGCAGTTCCTCAAAGTACCAGGAAATCATCATAGGATAATTTCCAGCTTCCACTGTAAACTGTGGAATTAATACTTTTTGTTATTCACATTCCAGTTATTTTCATCCTCAACATAATCCATTTTTACCTGCTGTTATACTTTTACCTTCTATTGTTTTTTGATATGTTTTCTGTTAATGATGTCACCAAATATCTTGGCACCTGGCAGTCTTTTGTATGAAAATAACTAACCCGGAAATAGCATCCATCCCAACATTTGTCCTTAAGTGCTGTCACTGGTGACACTTGTGATCTGGTGCTTCCCTTTTATAATAGGCTGTTTTCTTTTGTGGGCAAATTCTTATCTGACGTAACGTTCAGGAACTGTTTAGATATTCTGCTTTTGCTTTATCTGAGCTAATATTTTAAGGTATATGTGCTAGACTTAGATAGTTAAATTGCATTTCCTTTATCAAGAAAATTGTCTAAGAACATATGAGAGCTTGCTTTTCGTTAACTCATGTGGTACATCATTCCATTTTCCCTCTTACCTTTCTTGCCCCTTTCTGACCTACCTTAAACATCATCGGGCTGCTGAGGTCAAACTGACAGACCAGCACTTACCACATTCTTTGTTTTCCAAGGAATTGTACTGTTAGTTGCTTCCACTGCATTTCAGTCTTCAAGTGGAAGGAATTAATAGTACCATGTGTCAAATAATTCTTTTGAATGTCCAGGTAACTATTAATTCATTCATAGAATTTAATGAATACTAATGTTAGAATACTTCATTCAACAATATAATTGTATGAATAATATAATTTGAGCTGCTATTGCGTGGAAATTCTTTGCTCCACTAAGTTCTTGTTCTTAGTAACCAATGTCTCACTTGGAAATTTTACTGCTCCCTACATTTATATGTTTGGGTTTTACTGAGAAACCCAAACCTCTGCTTTCCCTCTTTAGCGGTTGTGCTTCTAAACCTTCAGAGATTCAGATTCATAGAGTCTGTCATTCACTGTTAGAATTCAAATCATTTAAGGAGTCTGATAGTTCTCTTTAGCCTGATAAAATCTAAGAGTAGCATCAGAGTTAGTATTTCTCATTAAAAGTGGTAGTCAAACATGATGTCCCTGGGTCTGTAAGAGAATGCATTTATTGAACTGATTTTGTAGGGACTATAGCTTTAAAAATGAGAGAGAACTGATTTTGTAGGGACTATAGCTTTAAAAATAAAAATATCATATAGGGCATGCATGATTCCAAATACTATTTTTTTTTTACTTAGTGATTTAAATGCAACTCATAATAGTAAATGACTCAAAAGTAATGATTGCTAATACAGCTAGTAATATGATCGCTTCCTTTAAATGATTTCATGTGCTGGGGGGTTTTGGGGGGTTTTTTTTGTTGGTTTTTTTTTTTTGGTGTTTTTTGGTTAGTTTTTGTTGGTTTATTTTTGTTTTCTTTTTGGACAGATCTATTTTTCGGTATTTACGTTCAATACTTAATTGAACTAATCTAAAAACTAAAATTCAGCCACTGTCTCAGCCTGCCATTGATAGAATTTTACCAAATGTTGAGTATGTCCATAAATCTTTTGCTAGCTGATGGTGTGGAATGAATTCATAACTTTATCCAAAGAGATAATGCCTTATAGTTCAAAGGCTGGCTGTTTTTTCTTTTTACTTATTTTTTTTTTCTTCTCAGCAGTAGCTAAAGATGTTCTTATCTCTCTTCTCACTGTGAAATAATCCAGTGATCCTGAAGAGGTATGACCATGAACCCAACCTGTTTGGAAAAGGGCCAACTTGGAGTCAAATGAAAAAACGAGTTCAGACGGGAGAGAGAAAGGACTGTTTATCTTCGTGCTTGTCTCATTATTGCTGCTGGAATTTTTCTATTCTTAGAATGTAATTTGTTTCACGACAGTATTGACAAGCATTAGATTGTCACTGACATTGTTTGGATAATCTTTAGTAATATATGACATAACCAAACAATTAATTTTGGTCAATTCCTACGTGCTGTTTAGTACCAGCAAATAACTCATATTTCTTGTTAGGAGATGAACTGTGTATAATTAGAAAAGTGCTTTCTCCCTTTATCTCTCAGTTTTGAGTTGGCCTTTTCAAAATAAATAAGAAGCGGTTGTTCCTGGAAGGAATTTTAAACCTTGACAAATAAGCTCATTGTAATTCTTTGAAGCTTGTTAATTCCTGAAAAGAATGAATTCTTTTCTTCTGAGAGGATTAATTGTTAGTTATCTTCTTTTGACTCTTCCTGACTTATTTGAATCATTTCAACCTTTATATACCCATACAGATAGTTTCAAATCCACATACTCATGCAACTGCAACCTGCACGTAAGGTTGATTATTGCAATATGTACCTGTATGTGCAACTAAATTAGTGTTACTTGTTTAGAACTTAAAAATCCTGTGGCATCAACCTGAACTGTGCTCAGTCATAGGAAGAGTCTGCCTTGGCATCATGCCCCACTTCATTTTTGAGTGCAGTGTCCTTCAAGTTAGTTTGCACACTGCTGATCAAATCTGTGCTGCTAATGCCACCATTTCTGATGATGAAGATGCAGTGATTCTCTTCTTGTTCAGTACAGGCAGTTTTGCTATGATGTCCACACTTACAGTCCTTATAAGTCACTTCTTGTAAAACATATCCACTGGACTTCTAATGGAGCTCTATTAGACACTGTAACTTATTTCTTTTAAGTGAATGTGGTGAAATGTGTCCAGCTGTTTGTTCTGTGTACTTCATCAAGTTCTACTTTGGACCCATTGATGTGTACAGCAGAAAGGGAAGTTTATCATTTTCTGTTTGTGATAAGGAGTAACCTTAGGACTTCCCAACATAGATCAAGGAATTCTTGTCTGTTTTATGATAATGCAGAGTTATCATAAACATATGCTAAAATATTTTAATGCCACTAGGAAAGCAAGAAGAGCTTGAAAGCAATTGAAAGTAACTCTGAACAAACTGTTGTAAATTCATGGGCTATAAAATTTGGCAGACTGCTTTTGTAAATTTTGCTTTGTAAATGTAATTTACTCAATATACATAAAAGTAGCAGAAACTCAAAGGAAGTACCAGATATATTTTGTACAGTATTTTGATATTTCCTGGTTCTTGGTAGAAAAGTCAATATAAAATTACATATTATCCATCAACTGTATGTTGTCTTAAACATAAAATTCCATCATAACATACATACCATGATAGCATTGTAAAGAAATACAAGGACCAACCGAGTGTTATTTATTTTTTTAGTTTATTGATGGTCGACTATCAAAATTAAATGCAGGAAGGGGATTCTCTGATGTCTTTGAAGAAGAAATCACAGCGGGAGGATTTTGTGGAGGTATAGAATTAATTTGAGTGTTTTACTTGATGCTTTTTCTCTGCGAGCTGTTTAACATGATGATGTCCTTATACATTTTAGAAGCTGTTAATATTTGTACTGTTTCAGCATTTCTGTTCATTCTTGGAAGGCTTTAACCTTCAACAATTGACTGCTGGGGTGAATAATAGCATGTATCTAGTTGTGTCGTTATAACACATGAAGATATTTTGTTTTAATCCAGTAAAACAGTAGATTTTAAGATGTGATCAAATGTGTCACTGTGTCAGTTGCCTTTTATCTGCATGTTTCTACTACTTGTTAAATTCTATGCTAACTTTTTATAAATAATCTTCATATTTGTGCTGCTGGTTTTGTTCTGGATTCTTGAGTTTTCAAGAACTCTCCCAACTTTTTCACATCTAATTATTTCTGCAGTGCAGAAAGCAGTGGTTTCTGTTTAGAGAAGTTTATTACCACTAGCAAATGTACTACTGAGGAAAAAGAAATTGAATCTTGATATTGAACAACTGTATATCATAATATGTGAAGGATTATAGAAATATTTGCCTCCTTCATTAAAGAAATAATCCTGGTGATGTTTCTAACAGTTATATTTGCTGATGGTTATTGTAGCACGTTTCACATTTGCTAGAAGATTGTGTGCTGAATCAATTTCCGATTATTGCAGGATTATTGCCTGGTTTCCTTTTAGACATTTATATACCCTATCTGCTGTACTTCTTTTTGAGGTACCATGTCTGCTTTAAAAATGTTGGATCACAACATGCATGGCATGTTAAGGCAAGGTAGAAGCTTCCTTGATAAATGGAAGCTCTACCAAATCCATTGAATTGCAGATGGCAGTGACAGATGGACTTTGCAGGACCACTCTTACATGAGCACGTTCCCAGGACTGAGAACCTGAGAATAGTATGTTAGCGCACAGCCATCCTCACCTTCTGTAAAACACCCTCGTTACACTCAGAGTACATGAGTCCTTTTAAAGGTTTTCACTGCCTTTTCCCTCTCTCTGAGTCTTGTAGTATGATCTGGCACATCATTTGGCTTTTTTTTTGTGATTAAAACATGGTTAAGTTGAACAGAGATTTGCTTCCTTCCTGCTAATATAGCGTAACTTATGCTGCTCTGTATACAAATTTTAGCCATTGAGCGTCTGATAGTCAGGTAAGTAATGTCAGTACTTAGTCTGTTTGCTCACTGCAGTTAAGGGGTTGAGAGTCCTCAATAAAACTGTGTTAGAACTGAGATAAAGTTTGATTTTTGGCCATGTTCTGGTGGCTTGTGAACCACATCTCATCTGGGAGGGAGTGCTGTGCTCAGGAACCCTTCTCACTTGGATTGCACTGTGCACTGACTTTTCAATTCTCACAAGCTGTATTTTGCCAGGTTGCGGACAAATTGCTTAGGGCAATTATTCAGTATTTACATAACTGCTGTCTCATTATCATTATGAAGTGCAGGGCTAACAATATGTATGCAATTGAAGATGACATTTTTGACGCTAATGGTGTAGAACTATGATCTTTTCTCAGAGTTAAATCCCATCCATCTTATCAAGTGATCCAAAGTTTTAAATACGCAAACAAATAACAGAAAAACAAATCAAACACCCACCTACCACTACCACCAACAAAAAAAGCCCACAGATGAAACCCAGTTTTCAGAAAAGTCGCTGAACTTTAGAGAGCATTTTCCCACATATGCCACCATAACTAAATCAATAGAGAAAGTTACACTGGAAGTTGGAAAATATTTTAAATAATTTCTGGTTGAGTTTTATTTCCCTAAATGTGAAAAGGCAATTTGATAGCCATCTTCTTTACATTTACACTTTCTCATTCTCATATTACATGCTTTTTCATGCTACCATCTCTGGCAGTTCCAGTGAGCCAAGCAAAAGTAGTAACAACTTAGTAGTATTTGCTTTTGGTTTCTCTTTGACATTCTTACTGGAGTTTAGATCATAATAATCATCATGAATTTCTGTCCTTTCTAAGGAGGCATTGCTTTCACTCATACTATCCTTCCTGAGAGTCTGTTTCCAAATGGCTTATGTGGATTTTAGTGTCATGGGTGAAAGTTGTACTCCCTTGTATAACTGCACACAGCTCAGTTTCTCCACCTGGCAAAGAAACTTGGGGATACCTCTTAAGCAGTTAGTTCTGTCACGTTCTAGGAACTGAGTGTGATTTGGTTTTCCATTAACTCATGCAGTAAATCTATCTACGCTTTAGTTTATTAATTTACTGCAAAGCTGAAGTTCTGTGATGTCATTTTAAAAGTCTGTACCATCAAAGATGTATCAATATACTCCTTGCAACACTGCCCTCTCCAAAATTTCAAGTATTCCAGTGATCTGTTCTAAAACTTTCTCAGAGTGGGGGCTGATCTTGGTGTTCAGCTGAAGCACAATTTGGAGATAGTATTCAATTCATCATCAAGCACTTGATAGAATTTAACCCTATGCTTGACTGCATGGTAGACCTACATAAGCTAATAGCTATCACTTGCCTTATAGATATTCTGAAGGAAATAGGGAAAAGAAAGTAGATACAGTTAGCACGTTGCAGTGATTTTTCCTATGCACAAATACATGATGATGACATAATCTTCAGACTTTTCTCGAGTGCCTTTTCCCTGCGATGGAACCATCTGCAGTTCATGTCATTGTCTTACTTGAAAGGTTACCCAGTGGGATCATTATTCTTGAACACAATTCATTTAGATTTTCTTTAATTTGGTGTTTTCTTTTCAGAGATTTAACAGTATGTTATCCTGCTGTAGTTTTAATTTCTCTTTGCACTTCAATTGGCGTTTAAAAAAAAACTTGGTGAAAAGAATTCACAAAGAAAACAGAAAACATTAAGTGGTTTTTTTTTTCACCTTACTATGTACATATTCTTAACTTTAAGTTCTTTGTCTCTCTGGGAAGAGCAAAATTAATGAATAATCCTCTAAGAGAATTTTTAATGCAGACTTGGAAGAGAACTGAAACATTTAAGATGTTGAATATATGTTTGATTCTGTTTTTTTTTTTCTTCTTCTTTTTTTTTTTTTTTTTAATATTTTTTATTCCAGGAAATTCAAGATCTTACCAGCAATGGATGTATACAGTGAAGGTATAAATATTCTGTTGGCTAAGTAATTCTTTTTTGCTAAACAAATAGAAGTCTGGATCCTTGACAGCTTTCTTTCTTTAAAACATTGCCTGCTTCCTTATATGTATGTAATAGAAAAAGTTTGTTTATTGGGTATGAAAACATAAATATAATATGTTTACTGTGGAGTTGAGGGGAGGAGACTCAGAGCAATTTGATATGAAGCTTATTACTTCTTAGTAAAAAGCATATAGTTAATATGGGTTTGTGCAGTTTGAATAACAGAAGACGCTTGGTAACCTTGTTATTCTGTGGGATTAGTAACATATATTATTTTAGATTAATTGAATTCTTAGGTGATTATACATGATAGTTATTTATTTCAAGATGAAGTATTTTGAAGTTGCATAATTTAGTGTAGGAACGCGAGATAAATACCCATAATTCTGAATTGATTTTGATATGGTAGTAGTGAATAAAGAATGACAATACATCATCCTGTTAGAATGCGTTGATAAAAGCGTCAGCTCTGATAATGACATACTGTAACCCTTGTGTGTCTGCAGACAGTAGGCTGTGGAAGAAACACAGCTGTGGCTGTTCTGCCTTTTTAAGCTGTTAATTCTTTTCAGCACACTCAGATTGTTCTGTTGTCTTAACTTTTGGCTTAGGTTATAAATGTTATTAACATAAGACGTTTTGTTCATTGCAGAAAGGTGGTGCACTGATCAACACAGCAATGACCAAAGCCACTCCGGCTGTGAAAACAGCATACAAATTTGTAAGATAACTATTTCAAAGAAATTATACGTTAAAATGCCTTCCTTACCTATCATCTCTGATTCTTTATGAATATTTAAACATTTTGTAAATATATTGCAGTAAAGCATTACAGCCTGCCAAATGCTTTTAGCTTCATTCATTTTCTTAGTGAGCAGTGGGTTTTGGAATTGATTTGGTGTCTCCCAGATATATAATGTGGTTCAAAGAATCACCATGCTGTTGTCTCAATCATAGTACTTATTTGAATAAGTATTTGTGAAGTTAACACAAGTCTAAAACATTTTGTAAGTGTTACCTTTAATTGTAAATAAAGCCTTACAGTATGCAGTTATGTAGTATATAGTCTTAACTTGTGGAATAAAGTCTTCTCTATTAAGAATGTCATTCAGGACAAATGGAAGTCCTATCTTACACAGATGCAATTTCTCTTTGGCAGTATGTGCTGCACTATTGCAAAGACATGGTAAAGCATCAGCAATGCGTGCAGCAAGTCTTTTGTGTTGGCTGTTGTTTTAAAAATTATCAGAATACTTCTGTTTAGCTGGATTTATTGCTTATGCCTTTGAGCTTAAAAATACCTTGTTTTAAAAACCTCTCTAACCAACAGAGCGCTTAAAATAGTTAAGGAATAGCCAGTATGAAAAATTCCCATGGGACAAAACAAAGGAAAGCAATAGTTAAAAATGAAATGGGAAGTATTTAGGGGTTAGATTTTAAATTACCTGAGAAAAGACTTTGGGTTTCTTTTTTTTGCTTTTCCAAATGTTTCATTAGTCGAATGCATAATAAGTAGTCCTGAATAAATCAGATGATCAGTCGAAGCCAGTGTACTTTAAGTAAAGTTTTCAAAGAGAATTTTTAATTTGCATCAGTAGAAAAACACAGCAGTCATGAAGAGAGAAACAGGTAAATAAATTAAAGCTATTTCATGTCTTGAACTCTTTCATAATTGAAGAAATGGTTCATCAACAGGTTATTTGGAAATGACTCTTCTTTGGTTTGCATTAGCTTAGACTGTGATTACACAGTCTTATCCCAGCATTCGATTTTGTTAATTGTCCTTGATAATCAAGATTTTTCAAATCAATCCTCTGTTCATTCCAAGGCACTGGCAAATGTTTTGAGGATCTGTGTGCCTGCAGTATTGTCATGTATTTTCTCACACGCTTGCACTTTGTGGAGCCTACCACCAGAGAAATGGCATATGCGTGTCGTAGTTGCTAGATAACTGTCCTTGAGTAAATAATGTGATTGGTGCCATCCTTCAGAGTTAGAACAAAGTGCTCCTAAATGCATCCAAAAACTGTGAATGTGAGCTGGAAAGTTTAAAGTGGCTCTTAGGTTAGCATCTGCTACATGGCACCCCACTGTGCTCTTACAGAGCTTGTAGATGTATGATTTAAAGATGAAAACAACTCTCCGTCCTCTTGAATCAAGAAAATGATTTTTTTTATTATTTTTTTTTTTTTTTACTCCAAATATCCAAGTACTGATAACCATAGAAAAATAGGTGATTTCTGCATATTTCAGCCACTAACTATATTTTAAAGCATTCTGTTTTCTAGACAACCTTGATAACTTTTCTGGTTTTTTTCCTATACAAGCTATATCCTTGTAAGAAGAACACACTTTCTATTAGGCTTAGTTTTTCTTTGTTTTGTTGCCCTCACATCTCCTTCTCTCCCCCTTTTTCCCCTTTCTATCTTCCTACCTCCCTCCTTCTGTTCTTTCTCCACATAAGAAGATGGTATTCTGTATTGATAATTCATTTCTCTATTGAAGAACATTCTTAATTCTGTTTTCTATGCAACAGTGATCCTTAGTTGCCTATTTTAATACATATACAATTCTGCCCTAAATAGCAGCACTATTCTGTTCAGGAACACTGGGCAAAATCTCCATCTGCATATGAAGTCATTTCTCTTAAGATTGATGTTGCCCTGCAAGTTGCCAGACTGGAACACTGTAGCAGTCATCTTGAAAAATCTTAACATTTTTTCAACGAGCCTTACTGCTAAAACAGCCTTTGAAATTTAAAGGACCGTTTCAAATAAAAGAGTGATGTTAAAGACCATTTTCAGCCTGTCTTTAGTAATACTAGAGAATTCTTGAGCACCTGTGTTTTCACTGCATTGGTATGCTTGTACTGAAAGAACCCTATATATATACTGACAAAGCCTGAATGTATCAAATATCCTGACAAGGCACGTACGACATTTGTGATACAGGTAATTGTCCTTCTTTATAGCACCACGTGTGGATAAAGGAAATAGGTACAATAAGTGCGGCATCATAAAGTGTGTTGCACGACTACAGAGTTACATGCAGCCTTTTAATTTTCTAGGCAAAAAACCATGCAAGGCAAGGAATAAAGGAAGTAAGGAGTAAGTTGAAACACAAGGTATGTAGTACACTTTTACTCTCTTACCTTGCTTCCTTGTACGCTTGAAGCTCATACTTTACAAATCACATGAGATTTGTGTTTTTAATGACTTTTGAAATATGCTTAGCCCTTTGTTCAACAATACATTTTTCATAACGAGCCCTCTGGCAACTATCTGTCATTCTATGCATCCACTGAATAGTCTCTTTATTGTTTGCATATTTTATCATTGAACAACAGAGGTTTTCAAAGATGCATTAACAGGATGTATGTTTTCATAAAGTTGATTGCTTTGATATCACAATTGTAGCCTTTGCTTCAAGCTGAGAATTTGAGATAGAAGAGCCTTGCAGTGCAATGCATTTCAGAAGGTGTAGGTCTCTGGATTTCATAGGATATGTGAACAATTGCCACATTTAAAAATGAATGAACAGTTTCATTTTCATTTTACAAAAGTGATGTTGCAGAAATATCAGAAAAGATGTTTTGGGGCATTTTGCAGCTGCTTTTCCTATCGAAGGTTTTGTTTCCACTTGAGAATTTTCTGTAGAGAGAAGGAACCATTTCTAAAAGATATTTTATTCTATTTTAAGAAAACTTTCAAAAATATTTCCTAGACGCTTGAACAATCCATCTTTTAAATGACAATGTTGATGATTTGGCTTCATGAATAGCTAAATTTGATTTTCTTACTACAGATGGTATTTTCATGACAGTAATAGATTGTGGCAAGATAATTTTGAATGCTTTCTGCATGCATAATATGGAGGACACATTTGCAGATAATGATTATAAATGAAGGAATTTGAATCTGTTTTGTTGCATAGGAGAGTGAGGAAGATCATCGAACTTGCGGTGCTGTTGCAGTGCAGAGTGCTCCGGTCTACACAGTGCACAGTGAGAAAAGAGGGAACTCAGAAAAGCGAAGACTTGCACAGGTAAGAGCCCTGAAATGTCTGTTCTACTTCACACACATGTGAGGAAATTTTTTCCAGTTACAGTAATGCATTGGTGAATCTAAGATTATTTTACTGTCTGTGTTTGAAATAGCGTGATTAAATCACGGTGCTTAAAGCAATACTTCTGTCATAGCATACTGCCCAGAAGGAGAAAAAATGCTATTCATACTTCATCTCTGCTGAGAGGGGAAAACTCGGGAGATTTATCAGTATAGATCTGAGATTTAATTTGTCTTAAATCTGTTTCTGATAAAGGTTTCTCACAGCAAATAGGCTCTGCTCTATTCACAGACCTGTGTTAAGCCATCTATTTTAGTTTCTGGTAATGGAATACATCAATATTGTATTTGTAATAGATTGATCTGGCAGTTGCGTGACTTTTAGCCCTGCTCAGATAGTTACAGTTTGTTATTTTATTAATGAGCCAAGTAGTTAATATGATGTCAATCTCATCCTTTTGTTCTCCAGTCTGCTCTAGTCCCGAATTGCAGTAACAGGTGTAGCGTCCCGACTTTGGCAAGGGTTTTAATGTATCTGCTTTCATTTTGACAATCTTATTTCAGAGGTATCAATAAAAGAGTTTACATAATACTTTTTTTTACTTGCAAGGAATATGTATGTATTTTAATGTTAGGATATAAATTTTGCATTATATTATTATTGCATGCTTTTAATGAACGCAATGAATTTGTACGTGTGGATTTTTAACACATATATCTTCCTCTGATACCAAGTATAGAAATTCAGTCTAGCTGATTGTAATAGGATTTTCTTTGTGCTCTTTAGTGCAATGATAAAATCTGAATTATCTGTGTAATCAATTTAGTTTTGAATTAGCCTTGTTTTATCGGTAATAAATACAAAGTCGGTGAAGTTCAGCAAAGAATTGATGCAGATAATTCCTAAATAATGTTGAAATTGTATGTTAGCATTAAGTCATTATATTTAGTAGGGTTATAAATAATACAATGATGTTCTGCGCTGAATTATTTAGGCACTTTTTAGTTTGTGCATGCTTTCACGATCCCTTTAAAGCTAGTGATAAAGTGTCAAACTGTGTGCCCTCACTGTATTTTTATGTACAGGCAGCTGGGGTGCCTCCGTTCTTTCAGAAACTTGCCTACAGCACATTCTCTTCACTCAGTATCAGAACAGAAGATATTCTGTGCTATATGTATGGCTCTAGTACTGTAGTGTTAAAAACAAAAATGGGTTCTTAAAATATTTATTACTAATGGAGAACTCATTTTAATATACAGCAACATCTTTCCCCCTCACCAAAGTAATTTGATAATGTGAGGTAGTAAAAAGCTTTTTGTGCAATATAAAGCAATGTACGGAGATTAGTGCAGGTGAATCCACAGTTGTATGAATCTGTGTAAATATGTCACTGAATACACTCTTGCAGCCATCTGATTGTTATGGTCTGTTTTTATTAAAGAAATGTGCGGTAATTTGCTACTGCTAAGTGCAGGAGGCGAGGGATTACTTTATCTCTGTGCAATTTAGCATTTCTTTTAGGGGCCTGTTCTGACAGAACAATTAAACCTGTGTGTGTGTGTGATTGTTCGTACAGCTGCATGCTGCTAAATCCCTCAGTGTTATTGTTGCTATTCGTGTCAGATGTTTTCTGGTTTTGAGAGCAAGACAGACGGCATGCCATTCCATACACTTCTATGCATATACAGTTATACACATATATATATACGTGTATGCAATACATAGGTACAGAAAGGGTTTGTTTACTGGCAACGCGTGGTAATTAATGACCTCACTTGCTCTGCTGCAACCAGAATGTCCCAGGTCTTCTCCCCAGCTCTTGTCCCCAACGCCACCTGAGCCCAGGATTAGGGTTAGAGCAAGCAGGGCTCACTCACAAATACTCTGATCTTACACTTTTGCCTTCTCCTCTTCTTTACTCTGTTTCCCTTTTCTTCCTCTCCAAAAGGAAGTAAAGGAAAGTACTTATTTTAAAATAGCTCTGTTTGCTACTCTTGGTTTTATTTTTGTTCTTTGTTTTGTCTTTGAGTAAGTAAAAAGAAATGCAATTTCTTTATAATTGCTTATTTTAAACTTTACATCCAAATAAATGTATGCAGTGACAAATGCCAGTGTTTCAGAGCAGGTACTGAACCTATAGCATACAACAAGTAACTCTGATTGCTACTATTATTGTTTAATACTACATCTGTAGTGCACTCTCTAGGCTGAAGATGAATCTTTCCACTTAGATTTCTAAAATGATACCCATGAGCATCAGCAGGAGTATAATGGTACTGCTAATGTGACAGTTCATGCACATTGATAGATAATTAATATAAGGATGAGGTATTGATTAAGTTGCGACATCAATCTGGTTGAATATCCACCCCAAACCTAAACAGATAACAAGCAGAAGAGAGAGTGCTTATTAATATCTTCTTGCTTCCAAAGAAGAGTCACCTCTGCACTTTCTCACTCTCTCTTCTATATTACAACACTTAAAAACTGAAGTATAAAGAATTTGTTGTTACATTTTGACCTGTCAGATGCATGCTTTGAGCTACTTGTTCATAGCTGCTTGGAAAGAATATGTATGCAAGCCATCTAATAGTTACCTGAGATACTGTACACTATATTTCATTTGGATCATTGTGTATGATGCAAAAGTTTCCCTTCATTGTAGCAGACCATTTTAAATGGTGGTTCACAACAGGGTTTTGGGGACTGTTGTTTTAAATCTGCTTATACCCCAATAAATAGTAGTTTGTATGTGGGTCTGCTAATTAGTATGGTTATTTCCTGTTTTGTTGATGAGGCTTTAATAAATGTCAAGAGTACATCCATGAAGATCTCCCAATTAGGCTTTGCGTTTGTAAAACCCAGCCCCTTTGCTTTTGTGTGAAGATGACAGTTCCAACTGCAGCCTCAGACTAACAGGGCTCCAGGGAAAGGATACTTCTCTGGTTTTATTGAAAACAAGGCCAGTTTGGCCCGGGGAGAATACCAGCACTGGTCACAGCGCAGAGCCGTTTTTAACAATGAATATTTACTAAGCTTTAGCACTGCTCTCACAGTGCTCTAATAATATATATATATATTTACATTTTTGCCAGATCAGTAATAGGCTATCAGAAAAATAATAATAAATCAAAGCAAATTGTAGCACGTAACATAGCTGTCAAAATCTAATCGGGGGATAAATAATTAAATGTGTTATTGCAAACGCTCGTGATCAGCTTGCCCTCCTCTAATTGGCATTTTGAAAGTCTTTCCTAAAAAATGAAATAACAGGAGCATGCTCGTGTGTGCCTTCGTGCACGCGTGCGCACATACAGACAATTAATCGTTGCCTAGGATGAATTGTTCTATCTCAGTAATATTCATTTGAGCTTACTTTTGCTTAGGTTAGATGTTCTACACTTTTTCTAGGTCTACGAGATTAACTATATTGCAAGTCAACATTAACAGATGGATTGCCCTAAGCAAGGGAAAACCACAACAAAATCTAGGGAAAGTGGAGGATTGAAGCTTTTTATTGTTAAGCCTTATTAAAACCTTGGCATGTGCACTGCTGTTAACTGTTTCATGCCTTGATTGAATAAATCTCTGTTTTATCTCCTACTTTAATTAGATATAAAAGGATATCTATGAAATTACTGGCTATGAATTTTTAAAATAAAAATTAATGCAAGCATGAGATCTCTTCAACTCTGCTTGCAGCGTCTTGCCGATGATATTGCCGAGTTCCTTTAACTATTGATGAGGGGAGTTTTAGGGCGCTGAGCATTCTGTTTTTGCATAATATGCTTTAATTCCGTTCCATTACATACGTGCAAGTAATGCTGATTTCTGGGTAGGTGAGGGTCTGTATGCAGCGAGAGCTCCACAAAATTGCTAAAAAATCAGTAAATAATTGAAAAGACAGCGTGCCTATTATGAGCCCAGAAGATCTGTTTGATTTCATGAATAAGATCTTTGTAATTTTACTGTTTTATCAGGTGATAGGGTAGCTTATTAAAAACGGAGCATTTGAGGATGTAAATAGTACTAATGTATTTAGTGGCTAATAAAATATCCTTGCAGGTCTGCAGAAAACCAAGTAACAAGAAGGGGTTCATGGTATAATGAGTAAGTTAGCAATGCCTCCTTGTCTCTAAGGAAAGGTATGTAATACCTGGGCCGTTAGGCACGCACCGGCTTGCAGACGTAATGGAAACCTGGGCATTTGGGTTCGAAGTGTGGATTTACCAGGAATCCCTGAGTGTCAGCGCTACTTTGAATGCTCGTATATTGAGAAGCCGAGCAAACGGCTTCCCATGACTTTGCAAGATTTAAATGCAGTGTCTAAGAAGGTTTTAAAAACACTTTGGTGTGAGGTAATAAAAGCCATGTTAGTCTGAACTTGTTTCTTAGTATTCTTGAGCAGAATTACCTATTTTATTTTTTTAACATATCACAAATGCGGCTTTTATGGCTTTATTGTACTGTAGTTGCTAGAAAGTATGTAATTCAGATCAGAGTTGGTACTTGGCTTCAGTACAACTGAGACAGCGAGCGTCAGGGAGGACGATGTGTTCATAATAACCTCACCTTCAGGAGTACCACATTTATCAATACCCATACAATGACCAGGAAAATAAATGACATCATCGTTAGCTACCAAGGGCCTACAGTAAGTGATTACCCACCTAACCTGATAAAAGATGATGGTGAGAGTGGGCTGTTCTGAGGAGTTGTTTTTTTCCAAGAGCATAAAAGAGGAGAGAAAGTGCTTGTGATAATGCGGTGCTGAATGTAACTATTCTATATTAGGAGACTGAATGCTGAGAATGGACTTGAAAGAGAAAGAAAGAGGAAAAAAAGCCCCAAAGGCAACTCAATAATAATTTCAGAACGATAGTAGCTCTGATTACAGAACTTCGTATTTATTTGCTCTCAGTTAATGTGCTTGAGATCACATCCGTGCCTTACGTCCATGGAAAATACTGGTTTTATAGCTGGAGGTATCTTTACCTCTCATTGACTAAAATATTACAAATAAGCAGACTTCATAACCAGTAACAGGCAGTTTTTCAAGGAGATTACATTTTGTTTCTGAGAAATAGGGTTTTGGAATAAGATTGGTTGCTTAGTAAATTCCTTTTCTTCAGCTAAAATGGCATAATTTAACAATGCTGTAAATATCATGAGCTTCCTTAACTTGGACAAAAATCTTTTGTCTTGGTGTGTCAAATAAGATCTCTTCATTCTGTGAAACAGATTTCCTTTTAATTAAAAATGAAAACAGAGACGGAACAAATTCAAATTGCAGATTACGAGAGTGCCCTCTTGTGGCTCCAAGAGTGTACCTTTTGCCTTGTAAAAGCCATGCTTTTTGTGCATTTCCTTGCTTTATTATTGTTATTAATTAGAAGGTTTTAATGTAACCTAAAGAATTGGGTGTTTCCATGTATCTTGTATCCTTCTATTGTCAGGAATGCACAGCACTGAGCAGAGCTGCTGTCCTCACGTTGCTCAGAGCTTCCCCTCACCAGGTGATAGCAGTCACTGCCTCTGCTGCAACAGTGACTGATTTTCATTTAATCATTTAAATTAAAAAGATGCAAAATACCTTTTTAAAGTGTTTCTGGGTGTTTTTGTTAGTGAGAGTCCTGTTCTCCTCTGTGCCCCCTCTCTTCTTAGCATGGGTTTCAACAAAGGGCTGTTGCACCTCTCTGGCAGGTTTCTGTCCATTGTTAACCCATTAAATGTATTAATCTTTGTCTGTCCTTCTTTGGGCTTTTCAGTGAACATTCAAGAAATCTCCCCACTAATTACCACAATTCTAATTTTATTAAAAAAGAAAAAAGAAAAAAGTGGGAAGATAATTTAATGGTCAGGAAATTGCTCTGGAATTTTTTGTTGCCTGGTGGGACATTTAATGGAACACTTATTTTTTCAGGGCAATATCAGCAGTGCATCTAACTTTGATCTATCTAAGAGAGAAATTTAGACAGTAAAAAGTTTGCAGATGCCTTTCCTGGCTATTAGATCTGGCTACTAGATTTTACTTTGTCAGCAAACTCAAGGGCATGTTTTTCAAGGGCCTTTCTTCTACAAACAAATGGAAAAATCTGAAAGAAAAACACTCTTTCACAAACAGGAGAGCTTATGGACGTCTTACTGTGACAGTGCTATCTTCTGCTTGAATTATTATTTCTTCTCTGTTTCTGAGGAGCAGTCACAGGCAGCGTTCCAACCTGTCCAAAGCAGGGGGCCCAGGGGTCAGTCCACCTATGTCCCTTCCAGACTGCTTTTGCCTCCTGGCCTAAAAGTTCGGATGGCACAGCCTTGTATCTAAAGCTTCAGCTCTGTCACTGACTGTTCCCTCACCTTTTCTTTCTCTCTCTAATCCTGTAACCGAGTGTGGGGGGGAAAAAAATGAATAAGGAAGTTCAATTGAAAGTAAAGTTTGCCATGGGGGCTGAAGGAGGGAGAAGTAGAAGAAACAGAAAGAGCCTTTCCTGCAGGGATCTCAGTGTTTCTAAATGTGAGAGTCAGGATTCAACTCAGATAATTTTAGACACTTCACTGAAATGTCAGAGTTACTTGCAGTGGTATCTTGTGCTTTTTCCACAGTAGTTAGAGAGGCATGACCAAAGGGCAACTCAGCCCACTGAAGATAGAGATTACATCCCGGTAATTTCTCTTTGCTGCTGTTTGCTGTGTAATGCAGGTGTGAGGGCAGCTGGAATTAGTGCAGGGTACCCAACTCAGTGTGCCATCCATGTTCCTCAGTGCCTCATAAAGACCTTTTGTGTCAAGCAGAATTGCCTTACTGGTGCCGGGCCTTGGGTAGAAATGTTTGGAGACAATCTTTCTGTTTCAGGGCATAATCACTTTTCCTTGTAGATGGGACTGGTATCTATTGGCTCTTTGGTTGTTCAGAGGTTTGATGGTCAGAGTTCAGTGCTGCTTAGGTTTTATGTAATTTGTTATTATTATTATTAATATTTGGGCTTCCTGTTAAATTTTGAGGTCTAAAACAGTGACTTTTCTGTTTAGGATCACATCTGCTTAATGCGTTTTAGTTTTGGTCACTTCTGTTGTTCTTTTAACATGTTTGTACTTTTGATAACCTTTCCTTTGAGAAAAAGTGTGCGTTAATTTGTTACCACCCTAATTTGGAACAGAAATAGTAAGGATGTGCTTTCCATGACCCAGTAACTCAAGAGATGTCACTGCTGTGACAAATCCTGCCTCAGCACTGATATTCACGTTCAGGTTGCCTTTGTCTTTAAACATAATTTGAAAACTTTCCTGCTCTTCTGTTGCCACAGGAAGGATTTCTTTTTCTCATTGGAAACCTACTCAGTTGATCTCTTTTCCTGTACTGTTTCAATTATCAGGATCTCAGAATCAAGGACATTGTTCTCTCGTGGCATACAGTTGTGTGTTTTCCAGCCACTTCATGATCTTTCAGATGCATTATCTGTGTATCTCAGTCTTCAAAGCAGAGAAGATCTTTATCCTAGGAAAGATGAAGCTGTTTTGGTATTGCATTGGTAGTCTGTAAAACTATCCTTAAGTCCTGTATAATGCTATTGCCTCTACTACTAAAAGGCAATTTGGCATCTTTGATGGTATCCATTTAGTTTATATTCAAGGCAACTTCTGTGATATCACACATTGTGGCATCACTACATTATGCCACTTTAAATGGGTAAAAACACGCAAGGAATTTTTGAAGAGACCACTTCTAGAAATTCGTCTGGACTTCTGTTTCGCATCCATCCTGGTCTGGTGCTAGTGTAGCTAATTGGTGTTTCAAGCATTTATTTTCAGCTTGGTGGTGGTTATTTGTACCATATCCTTGAAAAAGGGAAAGCAACTAGGAAGAAGTTTAGTAACTGTACTTATGTTTTATTTCTGTTCTTCCCCTTTTCCCTATCAGTCCTGGCTCTTGTGAAGTACAAGGTTAAGTACTCTTCCTGCGATCTCATTACCTGTTGCTTCAGTTCTCAGTCTTTAACTGGAAAGAAGTGGGTTGTGGTTAACTGGGAATTTGGACAGATTCTGGTCTTTTGCTTCTCTATTGGAGGTGAAACTGTAATTGCTTCTGTTGTGTTGTAGAGGATAGGTGAAATTAAAAAAAAACAAAAAACTGAAGCACAAGTAATAGTGGATTTCTGTTTATTTTACTTTCTCATACTGAATGAATTATCTTAAAATTAAGAAAAAGCAAACAGTACTTCATGTATTTGAAGTTGTAGTAGATATTTTTCTTTACTTGAAAGTCTACACGTGTTGATATATTGAGTAGGCAGTAAATGTGAAGTTATATATGTGCTGCCATTACTCAAAAGATTATTTGTTTCTTACGTCGAGGGCAATTAATGGCAGCAGCCTGGTTAAACTTCCTGCCTTGCTGCTGATCAATAAGCACTCATTCCAGAAAGTTGTGCTTCTGAAAGGTCTCGTATTAAATAAAAAACTGGCATTTCAAAGATTGACTTTCATGCCCAATCAAAAATGTAACTATCTTAAATTTAAATCCTTTAGCGTTCTTGTATTTTGCCTGCATTTTTATGCCAAAGTGGTACATTTTGTGAGGATACCAGACAGCAGAATAGAACAGTATAAGGACCCCTTCTCACTTTGTTTGGTTCTACCTACATTTATCCCGTCATCACTTTCTTTTTCTGGTTATGGTGGTCAGCATTTGCCACAGTTGTATAGGTAACAAACCACTTGCAGAATGAGATTTTGAAGTCAGAAGTCAGGCAGAAACCAAAGGTTTGAATCTTTTGCCAAATGCATTGCCTTTATTACTGAAAAATATATTTGGGATGAAAGGCAATTGCTTACAGCCAGTGAAAAATGGAATGCGTGGCAGCAACACACGTAGTCAGGAACTTATCAGCTGCAGTTGTGTGCTGCCACCAGAATGAATTAATGCAACAATCAAACATAGCTAGCAAAAACCACTGCTGTCCATGGAGCCGGGTTGTCTGCACCTATCCACGCGCTGACTGCAGTTGATCCTTTGCTGCATTTTGCATGCAGGCTTGGGAGATTATTCAGGTTGTTTGTGGTGAATGCGAGCTCATTGTGTGATAAAGAGCATAGAAGGCATTGAACTCTGCTATATTCTGAGAGGTGAGAGATGGGTTTTTGTGGTGCAAAGTGCTTGAAGATGGAAAAATGTAAAATGTTGAGGCTGAATCTTAGCTAACGTTTATGTATAAACATATTAAATAATACTTTTTTTATTTTGATAGCAGAACTAGTTGAAATAAGTAAAACAGTTGAGTAGTTTTTAAGACATTTGTTTTTTCAGTTGGTAGAAAAAACATGACAGCAGTCTATTAAGACTTTATAAAGTTCTGGTGCAGCAAGAAAAGGAGTGTTACAATATCATTTCTTGCGGTAATAAATTTAAATGGTCTGGTTGTTATTAGGATGCTGATCAGGAAGGAAACAGAAGTCTGTCCTTTTTTCATAAAATGGTATAAAAAAGGTTACACACTTCAAAATGCAGAAAAGACAAATTAAAAGCTTAAATAACTGCAAACAGCAGGGTACGTCAGTAATGGAAGGACTTCTTAAATGACTTTGACAGCTTTTGCAGGTGCACGTACTATGTCACTTTACCTAGTGGAGCACTGAAAAAGATTTATGGTTCTCCTTTTGCAATTTATTAAGAGTTTCTTTTTTTTTTCCTTTTCTTTCTTTGCAAAATAGTCTGTGGACATACCCCTCTCTTGTAGTTATTTTTATTGCAGCTCTTAGAGGAAAGTCAGCTATTCAAAAACATGTGTTGCTTGTTGTCTCAGTGGCTAGCTTGCAGAGCTGTAAACTCTGGAGAAAGTTGTTATTTACAGCCAGATATTTGCCTTCTCCTTTAACTTTTTCTTTTCATATAAGGATCTGATTTATTTTGGAGTAATTCTTGAATTTTTTTCTTGTATGAAGCCTAAACATGTAATTTGATGGCAAAAATGTTTTCAGGGTCTGACCAACAGGAGCTAGAAATTTTCTGGTTGTTATTTTTTAAAAGGTTTGTTGATGTTTGCTATGTTATACTCCTTACATACGATATTCTTGCTTTCACTAACTTGCTTCCATAACGCTATCTAAAGATGCCCCAAGGGGCCAAATGTGTGTAACTGCTATGTCTGTGCTGTTTGCTGGTTTTAAGTAATTTCATTCAGTTCCTGCTTCTCAAAGACACAACTTTTTTTCTTAATAAACTTGCTGACTATGCTTTGAAAAATTACTTCTCATGCTGGCAAATCACAGAGTTATCTTGTGGGAATTTATGAAGTTGATGGACTTAACCCATGTGAGAATAAACAAGGGTTTGGCTTGGTTTGGATTTCTGAAAATTCTCAACATTTTTAAAGACTCTTCTTTCCTGAAAGATCTTGTCTTTAATAGATGGCAGCATCTAATTCTGATGCAAATTTCAAGTGAAGGAGGGTTTTGCCCTCCAAAAGTCAGTTCCAGGCTTAGAGCTTTAATGCAAGTGAATGTCATGTCAGTCAGAATTTTCCAGACCAGGTAGTGAATTTCCAGTCTTACAGAAGTAAACTATTTTAATTGCCTCAGTGAAGACAAACTCTAAAATTTAAATCACTGAGGTATCCAATTAACAGTATCAATTAAGGCAAAGTAGTTAACCTTCCTTGTAGTTATTTGCAGTAGCATGATTGATTTCAGTAATGATGGGAATAATTCAAAGAACTCTCAGACCCTGGAAATAAATTGAATTTACAAAGGAAATTTAATTGACTACTGCTAATGAAAGGAATAGATGAAATACTTCTGCTTAGCTTGGTGTGGTACAACAGCAGGTAACTATCCTGGTATATAGCCTCGAAATGACCAGTGAGCCATCTTTTAGCAGTTTGCTTTCTTGATGATCTATGCTGTATTAATAGGTCTTGGTTGCATTCATTAAGTGTCTTCTTTCTATTTCAGATTTCTGTTTTCTTACATAGTTTGGTTCTTTGCTTTAAAGTAATGATAGTAAAATCACTTCTGTTCAGATTTTTAAAATTATTCCTATTTCTGTCATACTAGCAAATAAAGTTCTGTTTTGTCAGGCAAGTCATATCTTATGATGACTTACTTATTCAAAGCTGTTTGCCTGGTTTATCTGTAGTATTTCCTAAACCTTCTTGGTTTTATATTTCATAAATAGTGCTTCAGAAAATAGTCCAAACTTCTTAATATTGCATTTGAGCAATATTTGTTTGTTTTGCTATGCAAAGTCAAACCAGAGAGCGTGGTTCTATAAGGTGTTTATTGCTAAAATGCATGGGTTGCTCTGAAAGTAGTGCCTCCTATTTATTTCCACGGAAACTACAGTGAGTGCAAAGAACACAGTAACACTGTCTGATAGAGCAAATTCTGAGCTACAAGACAGATTTTAAACATAGTCACCACCAGCAGCTGTGCATTTTCACCAGCAATGAACAAGAGTCTGCATGCTACACTCATAACAATCTGCACCAGAGAAGATGATCCACTGTCATAGTACTCTAAATGCACAAATGCACTCACATTCACTGTTTGGTCTCTATCAACATTCAGATAGCATTGATGAATGCCAGTGGGTGCCTTTTTTTTTCTGCATGGAGGAATTCGGTGACGCAGCTTTGCTTCATATGCGCTTCCATGTCAGATGCCATTTTGTCAGACAGCCCCTCTGCTGCCATCTGTCACATGGCAACAGCATGTGGTGGAATATTGGCAGGAAGGTTCAGCTACTATGCTACACTACTAATCTCCATCTCTAACGTCATGAGCTGACATAATAAAATGGGAGGCATTAGTTTCAGAGCAGTCCTTGTACATTGGAAATATTAATAGTACATTTGTTTTTCTGTGTTCCATCTTGTATTTTTTGCTCAGTGTGAAGCTTAGTTTGGTTTCTTTCTTTGTTTTTAACACTGTAATATATACATACATATACAATATACATATATATACATATATTACAGTGTTTATATATATATATACACACACACACACACACAGTCAGCTGTTACTTGGTTTAGCACATTAAGAGTCACATTTATTCTTTGTGGACAAAGAAGTACAGAAAGTGCTTGATCACTTGTTGGACAAGAGAAAGTATGTGTTAGACTATAAAGAATATACACTGAGTCATTTCTGGTAATAATGGAGAAAAAAAAGTTCAGTATGTGTCCTGGTACATGTAGAACACTGACAACATCTGTAATAGGTGACATATTGAAATCCTCACAATACAAGATCTGAGCTCCTTGTAGCCTGAAATTAAGGCCATATTTCCTCCCCATCAGGGTTTGTTGTAGGCTTAGGCATTTGGTGAACTGTATGATGAGATGTGGGCAGTAGCACTTCTTTATACTTGTGTATGATTTTCTTTAAAGTTAGCTAACACTGTTTTTCCTTTGCACAAATTCCATCCATATGTCTTTAAATTATGGCCAGTCTTACAAAGCTTGGAATCACTTCTGTGGATGGATTGTCCGCACGGTTAATTTTTTGTGGGCTTTGATATGGAAGGATTGTAAGAGATGCACAGACCTTCCAACTATCACTTGTGTTTCACATATTTCTAACTTAAACATTCTGGTCAAGATAGAAGTTTTTTTTTCCAAGTGTAGGAAGAATCTTAAGCCTGGTTGTCTTTGCTAAATAGGAATATGATTGAACGGGTTACTCAGTATGGTAGCGTGTGAATTTACAGCACACTAACTTCTCTTTACAAGCTTTACATAGGATGCTCTGAGATAATGCTAACTTTAAGTAACCATAGTTTAGAATAATGTATCTTGCACAGAGGCATTCTTGATGCACAGCTTTCAAGCTGACATACTGTTTACTCCATCCTTCTGTTTAACACTCAAATATAAATACAGCTATGTGAAGATAGTCCAGGCTTCTTGCCACTTCAAAAATCCATTCTTCTTCATGCACAGTAGCCCATATTATCTTCAGAACTTTGCAAATATTTCTGTCAGAAAACAGTAAATCACAGTGCTTTGTCTTTATAAGAGATGGTAGGTAATAGGCCTGAGTGATGTTTTACATTGTATTGGCAGCTTTCTGCTAATCAAGGCTTTGCATAAATAAAAATACACTCCACAGACCATGAGGGAAAATGGTTTTCTAGCTCTTTAACTGGTTACATCTGTAAATTTTGTTTTCTCTTTGTAACAACCTTTAGAAGACTGGATCAATATGTACCTTTCCTCACTGGGTGTTCTGAAAGTCTTTAATGAGTGTGGTAGCAGCTAGATTCCAAATAAGGCTGACATACATTTGGGTTTGGGTTTGTTTGTTTAAAAAAAGACAAGAAGTGTGTAATGTTAGTTTTCTGTTCTCCAGACACGTTTCAACCAGCACCTCAATAACCAGGATTTTACCTTGGATGAAGATGATGATGATGAAATAGAGAGAACAAGCAAGTAAGAGGCCTGGTGGGATATGTGTGTATGTATGGGAGAAATAGTAAGTGGCATCATTCATCAAAGTTAAATTCAAGTGACAAGTCTTTCTCCTTTCCAAGCTTAATTGGAGATCTTTAAGAGGTTCATTAGTTTAGGAATATATCCCCTTTTGAAAGAGAGGCAGGTTATTATGCATTTAATTATTTATGGTGGTTTGGAGAGTTTGATATAATCCTGAATCTTTACAGGTTCTGGATACAAAGAAGCAGTGAAATTGTCAATGTGGGACCTCAGCTAACCTGGTCCTTGAGTTTTTGGCCATGGAAAGAACTTTTTTAGAAGTATTCCAAATAGACAATGGTAGGGAAAAATTGCAGTAGTACAGAGATCAGAGGTGGTAAGGTTATTGCAATAAGTGAAAGAGAAGATAAGAGACAAAAATACCAATTACTGTTGTACATAGGCAATACTTGGGTGAGTCTGCTCAGCTGACAGAAGAGTTATAGTATGAGAGCATTGCCACTAGAACAAAAGATGTGGCTAGGTCAGCTGGAGAGAGTTGTAGCAGTGCTGATCTTAATATAAGGTATAGACAAGGGAAAAGTGGAGCCAAATTTGGAATAACTATCAACTTTGGAGGGAAGATTTGGGAAGTCATGTTCCAAGTTATTTTAAGGATAACTTAAAATAATAGTTGTAGTGATTAGCGAAGAGCAAAGAGACTGGAGAATCTCCAAATGGCCACTGCTTCTGTGTAGATACTATACATCTGTCTTTAGGTAAGGTTGTTGACCTAAAAGAAAAGCAGGGCTCGTATTCATTGTAAGTGTTTGAATGTATACTGCTACTTACTTTCAGGAGTCTCTTTAATACTGTAGTTTTTATGCTCCCAACTGACACAAAAGATTTTGTCTTTAGGTTATCATCAGAAGACAGTGAGGAAGCTTCTGCTTGCTTTTATGATAGTGATGAATCTGGGGACACTGGAATAACTTCACAGCAACAAGGAGAAATGGACTTGCTTGGGGAGATTTTGGACACACTGAGCACACACAGTTCAGATCAAGGAAAGCTTTCAGGAGCAAAGAGCCTGGACTTCTTTAGGTCGATGGATGACATTGATTACAAGACTACGGTTAGTCTCCTGGTTTCAGTTGAAAAGTAACCACAATCCTTTATACTGGAATCCTGCACTACACTGAAATCAACTACATGCAGACCAGTCACTACTGAATAGTCCTTAGAATTGCTCGCATGTCATTCTGCTGCTGCAAAACAGCACACCCATGCTGGCAGCTTTGAGATGGATTTTCATCAGTCAAGATACTGGTTACACTTTTGTTCGGTTTACCAAGTCATCTGGGGAACAGGTTTTTTTTTCCCTTTTAACAGTAACCGCTTACAGAACTGTGAATAATGTATTAATTTACTTAATCAGATAATTTAGTATTATATTTAGCTGTCCAATCTTGAATTCCCAGAGCTAGTTTTAGTCTATGTTACGCGGTTTAGAAAGTATTTCCATTTTCACATTGCGTCATTAAACTAGTCGTATTGATACGAAGCCATTTCCATCAGGAATCCACAAGCAAACCACTTTATGGGTCAGAGCTCTTGCCTACAACTTTACAAACCCTTCCCAACTCACTGCCATGTTGTTAGCAGAAAAAAATACTGGTGTTTTTGAATTCTGGCTTATATCAGCTGTCCAACGTTTATTTTTGCTGAAAGGAATCTGATAGTCAGAGATTTGTCACTGGAACAACAAATTCTGACAAATGTTTAAAAAGCTTGTAAAATTTGATATTATGAATGTCACGCAGGGGTCACATTAATAAAATGCCCATTTTTGTTTGTTTAGCTAAAAGTTGGTATAATTAATTACTGAAGCAAAGAGAGGAAATACCATCTGGTTTTAGTTTTAGTCCAGCTCCTTCTCATATTTATGGTACAGACCAGCTAAGTGTCTTTGTTCACCGTCAAAACTGCTTGTGCAGAGACTGAACGGGCAGGGGATGTGGAATCTTTGTACAAAAGGTGATCCCTAGGATAAAAGACAGTGTTCTGGCAAGAAAGCTTAAAAACATAACGACAAAAACCCCCACACAACATTGCTCTTACGTTGTTTCTGGAACTGTAGCTTTGTAACATCAAAACCCAAAGGTTTAAGAGCCCACAGAATCCATTACAGTATTTCTGTTTTAAAAGTGCTTGTGTTTCTTGTGATATTAAATATAAACACGTTATTTATTTCAGAACAAGTCGAATGCACCCAGTGAAAGCAACCTTACCCTGTTGTGCAGCAGTGCAAATGACCAAGTGGACTGGAATCTCGGTCAGGATGACAGTGTCCTCAACGGGAAACAACTCCCTCCATCTCCAAGAAAACAGGGTTCTTCTGGTGGCAATAGAGAGTCTCTCTCAAACCTGGAAGAGGAAAGCAGTGAGAAAACCTTTATTACTGACAAGATGGACACCACTAGTGGCTGTATAGCATCCCCACCTCCAGCACGATCAAGTGACCATTTTGCTTCTCTAGAAAGTTTCAAAGTGGGCTATAAGTATGCGAAGCAGAATGAAACACTAAGCAATACCTCAGAAGATCCGCTCCCAGCAAATCTTGCTCAACATCCATCCATTCTTGTCCCTTGGGAGAAAGATAGGAAAGAAGGAAATGAAACTCCAGATGAGGGAGGGCTTCTTCAGGAAGTGGTATCTTTATGTAAGCTGAGTTCTGCTTTTCACTATGGTTTAAATATTTCAAAGGATAGCTTATCCAGCAGTAGCAGTGGAAATAATACGTAAGAGAACTATGAGAAGAGAAACTTTACTCCCATCAGAAGTTTAAAGGGAGACTACTCAGGACTCCATATAACATGATAACCAAAATATGAAAAAGGAATAAGAGATTTTCAATTATAAAAAAAACAAAAACAACACAATTCTCTTCAATTCAGTATGCATCTTCTGCCATTGGGACGTTTGCTTCTATGTTTACCCAGTTCTTTTGTTGGCTGTAGTTAGGTCCACAAAATGGAACTAAATATATAAATGCACTCTTAAATCAGGTACTAGTTAGTCTCTGTGCTACAAATACAGCAGGTGTATGGTGCTTCCTAGTGTTTACTTCCTCTAAGCAGCAGGAAAGGTATCACCTAATAGGCAACCAGGTTTTGAAGGTACTGTATTAATCCCATTAAGCAGGAAATGAACCAAACAATCTAGGTTTGTCTGAAATGTACAGATGTTAATACTTTTAATGAATAATAACTGCCTTAATCTTTTGAGAAGAGGTTTAACTATCTTAGGAGATGAATGCAAATGTACAAAACAGCAATAATGATATTCCATGACAAGAATTTTCTTCAGCAAAGAGGGAGAAAAGGAAGTTTTTTGGTGTTTTATTTTCTTTTTTTTTAGATTAAGGAATCACTTGTGAATATAACTTGGAACTTACTGCAAACTTAAACTGTGGCTCTGTCTTCCAGTTTTCAAAAAAGCAGCATGTGCTTTTCTCTTTTCTGTGAAGTACATGAAGTGCTGAATTATAATGTGAAGTTTATTAACTTCTGTTTACAACTGAGACACTTTAAAGGCTTGTTATCCAATTTCCCTATGTAGACTGTTTCATCTACAAATTTTCAGAAAGGAAAGTGTAAGTGGAATTGATAGATTTCTTTTTTATTATTATTATTTGCTACAATCTATTAGTGTTTGGAAACTAATTTGTGCCTCTTCTGCAATATTTTCTTTTGATTCTGAGTACTTCTTTAAAAGTAGCTTGAGCTGCTGTTATTTGGAAGTCATATTTAGTTAAATTATTAAATACTCATCACTGGGAATGTCATGTAACACTAGGAAATGGAAATTACTGATTCAGTATAAGACAGCTTGTATCCAACTCTCAGCCATTTTCAACACCTAAAATACTCTTAACGAACTTTGTGAAAGAGAATAAGTGGACATACTGTACATTGTATTTAGAACAAGCATTTGTGCTCTTCTGGCAGCATTCCTGAAGAATATTTACACACAAAATCCAAAAATTACTCCTGCTATATGGAGCAGCTCTCTCATTTCCCTTTTCCTTTTTTTTCTTGAATTCCCCACTTTCTCCACCTCTCCACCTTACCATACGTGAATTTCTTTCTCCAGAATAGCTCAGCATAGGAAAGGTGTGAAGTCAAGTTTCAGTAGATTACCATTGTCGGCTTTGAAGGATATTTGTGATGCAGTTAGCAGAAGTAACACGTGGGTTTAAAAGGAATCGTGCCTGAGATGAATGTTCTCCTGCTCTTCTAAACTGATGCCAGAAATGTTTTTTTTTCTTTCTCGCTTTGGCATGAATGTTTAGTCATAGCCTCAGTGTAGGCCTGAGTGAGCAACTTAATGAGGTCAGGAGTTGGATCAGATTGCACTTTAATATCTTTCTAGTAGTTTGTAGCAAAATTTAATATCAGTCTCCACGCTGAGATTTATGAATGAATTTTCCTTCTAGCCAGCACAAATGGAAAGGGTTTTCTTGACTGCTTTATTACAAGGCAGCTGACCTAAGGGAACGGATTGATATCATTAGACGGGCAACGTTTGATGCTTTACTGAAGAACTGTAAAGGCAACTGTGCATAAGGCTTTAAAGTAAAAGTTTCAACATTCTATTCCAAAATTTTGGTCTGTTTGGGGACACGGGAGGACTCGGTACTTGTCACTGAGGATAAGGATCTAGATTCAATCAGTGCCAGGGAGGTAAAAGGTTGTAAAAGTGGAACTCTTAGAGAAATGTCTGCGTCTGATTAGAGTATGAGCATTCCTGAGGGCATCTGCAATCTGTACTGCTGGAGAATCTCAGTGTTCCTGAGTTAGAGGTTTTATGTGCTGAGCTCTGCACTCTATCCTTTTGTTTACTGTAATGTGTAACAACATGTTGTATAAGCTGAAAGTGGATTTTTAAAATTAATGTAAAGATGGTATTTGGCAAAATATTTTACACAGTCAAAAGGAGGTAAGATTTTAAATAATTTTTGTTGTAACCTTTCCAGAAGGGTCACAGTGTTTGACTCAGGTTCTGTTCAGATGAGAATGGCAGGAAAACTTCGTAGATGCTTGTTGGGAGGTGATATTAAGGGCACAGCAGAGGAGATTTTTCTTTGCTGGTACTAAAGATTATCCAAAGATAATGCTTTTAAGTGTGTCTAAGGGAAGACAGCCAATGCAAAGGTCTGTGTTCTTGTAGATCTTCTCACTTGTTCTCATCCACGTCCCTGCAGTTTGCTAAATGGAGTTTCCAAATTTGCCTTTATTTTTCCTCTGCATCCAACACTGTGCTTTTGTCCATACTTCTATCTAAGATGGCCTTCTTATCTTTGTTTATTAAAGATAATATTGATGACTTATGCAGGAAAAAGGGAACAATTTCAGAACTTCTGGCCATTGTTCTTTTCAAATCAATCAAAGTCCAGGAATGCTGCCAGAAAGTGGTTTTCAAAAATGTCTATCTGATAGAGTAAATCCTGCTGGCTTTACATGAGAGTTATGCACTGAACTCCTATTATCACATAGATTGTCCCATTCTCACCTTTGTGGAAAAAATATGGAAGCCATATGAGGCTGGTAATATTCACGTAGTTATTATAAGGAAGGTAAAATTGAAAACTTGCTGGTGGAATCACTCAAGTTTGGTACATCACGGTAATAATTTGCTGTTACATTGAGTGAAAATACAAGCTAAAAAGAAATAAGCAGCTGAGTTATGATAGAAAGGAGATAAAATTCAACTTAGAATTATTTTTTATTTCAGTTTCCTTCAAAATGTTTCTGCTTTCTTTCCTTACTGTTTATAAAGCCTGCAGAGTGTTTACAGTCACTAAGCGCTACATCCTTTTGGTTTTGAACCCTGTGTATGCTCAAAATTCTCAGACTTATATCTACATTGAATTTAACTGTAGGTACCTTTTTAAACATGTAACGTTACAGAATCTTTTCCACTTACTGTCAGTGATCTTTTGAAAAGGCTAGTATGTGTGCCTTATTGAAATGTCATTACCAGTTACCAAATAGACACAAGTCCAAACTACTATTTTTGATTCAACACTCTTCTCCTCTGTCCTTGTGCTAATATAAAACTGTCTATTGGCTACATATGCAGTATTTTTATTACCACATTGAGTTCTATATTTAGATAAATTGTCCAGGTCCGGTACTTTGTACAAGTTTTAGACCTGTATGCTTCTTCTTTGTGGAAACTGTCCTGATGTCATTGAAAATCATCAGTGTCCCCCACCGCCTGCTGGTGAGAATTGAATTCTGTTTGTTCAGAGCTCCTGTGATGGTCGTCAGAGTCCTTTTCTAAGACATCAAGATCTCAAAAAGCTTCCCATTACTCATGTTGTAGGAAAATATCAGGTTATTTGGTTAAGCTTTGTAGTCTGTTCTTAGACTTAGGAATCTATTTCTGACCTAAATGGACAGTTCATTTAACACAGATCTCTGCTTGAAATGAGCTGTATTGTCTTGAGGGAAAAAGAAAAGGCGGTAGAAAGAGATTGCTGAGTTGTTCCAGTGAGATTGTGAAGCAGAGCCTGGGAGTCCCCATGAGGGGACTTCAGGGAAAATCCAGATTTCAGGATCCAGTTGTAGTGATTCCAACCAAATCATATAGGCAAAAGTAGTACTGCCTATGGGATAAATCCCCTCTGGGATTTGTGGAATGGATAATATGTTGTCCCAGTCAAAGCCTTCCCATCCATGCATATAGCATTGCAATGTTGTGGAAAACAGCACGGATATTCAGGGAAGAACAGTACTGTGGGCGCTAAGGTGATGCTTGCCTACCCTCTAAGCATGCAGAGGGAAGGCAGTGGTGGGCTCTCCCATCCCACATATTTGGGGATCATGCAGCTCCTAGACTTCTTTTGAGGAAAAAATGTTGTTGTAGAAGTTTTCATATAACATTCTGAGTGAAATCTTCATTGCCATTTAGCATTTCATTGGTAGTGCTGCTGTTTGGTGGAAGATGGGGTCCTCAGAAACCCCATCAGTAGCTGAAGTCGCTCAGGCATGATAACTCAGACTTCAGATGGAGCTTCAGACACACTGGGAGCTTCTGACTCACTTAGTCTGTTAGAGAAATGTTTTAGATCTCTAAAACCTGTTTTAGATGTCTTTTTGGGCTTTAGAATGAGTGTGTTGCAACTTGTTGTTCTTGTAAAGTTTTAGGCAAAAGAAAGCTAAGCCAGGTTTTTAAAACAGCTTCTATTTTTTCACCTACAATCAATCAGTCATATTCAGTCCTACAGAACAATCTTTCTTCGGTGCAGCTGTCTAATCAGATTGCTAGGAGCATCTCAAAGCTCTTCTCTATGCATGTAATTGGAAGAAACATTTCATGCAATAAACAAAGTGCCAGTGCAAGACCCTTTTGCAAGTGCACCGCTGTGAAATCCTGCCTGTGGTACCCTGCCCAGCAGAAAGCCTCTGAACTGCTGCCCTCCCCAACTGTGGGGAGGGGCTGGGCTGCCCTTTTGTTCACAAGGGAGATGGTTTCTCATCTCTTGGTGCCAGGCCTCCGTCCAGGTGCTGTGAGACTTCAGTCAGCTTGCTCTCAGCAGGCAAGAACTTCAGCCTAAATTACTGGGGCTTCCAAAAATGGTGTCCGAGGTAAGCAGCTTCTTTATCGCAAATCCCAGGGTGGTGAAAAATGCCTCTTCCCACAGTGAATCTTTGGAGTGTGAATGTAGGAATGCACCAGCAAAACCAGTGTGGATGGATATGTGACTTGTCTTTTGTAATGTCTTCTTTGCTGCTATTAGATGTATGTGTCTGCTAAGCGTTGCTCACCTGCTAACAGAATCTGGGCTGGAGAGAATATGTCCTTGTCCCCACCCCAGGGGTGTGGGCCATATTGTGTTCTTCAGGGTGGATGCAAATAAAGGAATGAAAAAGGGATGGTATTTATTTATGTGTGAAACTTTCCTTGGTTTGCTTTGTAATGTCTGTTTCACAGTTTCATCTGGTGGCCAGCTGAAAGTACTTAATTAAGGGCTTTCTTGGAGGCTGCTCGACTTCCTCTATTAGAGTTTTCTGAAGGGTGTGTGGCCAGCGTACTGTAGAGCACCAGGTAGTTGGCGGGGTCTCTGTTTTCAGCTGAGTTGGAGTAAGAAGCAGGTAACACAGCTGAAAGTTATCCTAAAGTTTTACTGTAGTAAAGGGTACTCAGATTCTCTTATGCTATTCCGTAGGTCAATTCTAAAATTATTGGTATTTAGAATCCAGTAACAGTATTAACTTTTGAAAACTGAGTTGAGTTCAAGTTATGGTTCTATGTGAATTGACATTCTGTTAAAAATAAGGGAGTTACTTGGTTTCAGCGGGAATGTGTTGACTTCAAAATCTTCAGTGAATTTTGTGCAATATTTCTCCTTGTTTCAAAGTAATTTAGTAGTTTTGAATGTGCACATCTGCTTTCCAAGCAGTCTTCTAAATTGTGTTTTTAGACAATGTGTAAAATTATGTGTATCACTGGTTGTAAGATAAAAACATGAAGAATATATTCTAATGAGGCAAATGTATATTTCCAATGACCAGTAATAATTATGGATGTCACACGCTACAGAAATAATAAAGCTTGAGCCAGTGTTTATGAACAAGTGGGTAATCTTAAAACTGTTCAGCTGAAGTAGGTTTAAATATTAGAGTTGGTAATTTTTAGTTATGATTTGATCACTTTTTCTTATCACTGTTAAAAATAAATGAGGAGCTAGGCGCTGCTTTTCATTAGCAGCAATGAGGGGATGGTTCAGGATGATGACCTTATAGTTATTATGAATATTTTTTGTGACATCCGTAATTATTGTAAGTCATTACTTAAAAGATCTACTAATGTTGCCGGTATCCTTTTAATTTTCTGTAAATTAATATCTTTGTATATTGATGTACATTTTGTTTTAACCTTTGGTTTTCCCTGGAGAGCTTCTTTAAATTAATTTACTTGAATGAGGCAATAAAGCACTGTGGAACAGCCAGTCTTGGTGCAGCTAATGCACGAGAGCATCGCATCTTTCACTTCATGGTTTTTGAGAAGGAAGAGTAATGTAAAATGCTTAGATATTTAGCAAACTGTTTTTTTGCTTGTGTCTCCTTTTTTAAGACCTGTCTCAGTTATGATGAGAAATCTTCAACATGAAACAAAGACACATCGCATGTCCAATCACTTCTGATTTTTTCAGAGCCTTTTATTGGTGACTTTTGAAGTCAATGTTGATGTCCTTATGCTTTTTAATACCTACAGGAAAGGTATAAAATACAGGGCATTTTGAGGTTTCAGTGACCATTTTAATGATTTTGCGGACATAAAGAAACCTAACCAGCAGTATGCTAACAGGTTTAGCATTATAGTTTATCACTGACCATTAATACAACTGGAATCAGATCTAAAAAATTTATTCCATGCTTTTGCACCCTCTGGACTACTGTTCGAAGTCATCTCAAGAATTGTATTTCAGACCTTAGACTACTCTTAGTAGTGCACTGTGTAATACATAGGAAATGAGCTGTGAGTTTGTTTGGTTTTGTTTTATTTGGAGGGGAGGGAGCAAGTGTTTTCCTTCCAAGTTTGTGGTTGTCAGTAGAAGTTGTTGGTGAAGTCCACGTTGCCATAAAGTGCCCGACACTGTATTATAAAATAAAACTTATCGATATTTAAACAACTTGGGTGATCTTGTTTGATGGGTTAGCATCATTAGAGTTTTCGTACTGAATGAATATGTAGAATAATAGAAAAGTACTGTATTTTATTGGAAGCCTTTATCCATTGTTTATTTCAGTTTCTCAAATACAGAGAAAAATGCGTTTTCTAATTAAGTACAGTTTAGACAGTGCAAAAAAGAAACGCTGGTGTCCTCTGTAATTATAATGGTAGTTGGTTTGTGATTCACTCTTATGAATTAAGAACAAATCACAATTAAGGGCAAATTGATCTTGTGCATAAAAACCACGGAGGCTGCAATTTTAGTACTGATACTCAATCCACAGTTTATAAAAATACAAATTACATTCAAAGAAAACAATGAGGCTGTGGCTTTAACATGTGCTACTAGACTTGCACCAGTTTCCTCTATCTAGCAGAGTGATGCAATGATAAAACCAAAACTGAGCATTGCAAAGGACTAAAAAAGAGCAGATAATACTACAAGCTAGTCTAAGTTGGGAAATTTTACACAGATAATACATCAGGACTCTTTTCTTGTCAGTAAAACTCTTACCAGATATCAGTGAAAAATGAATTAGTCCAGAGGTCTTTTTGATGTAAGTCACCTGGTACCACCCCAAGTATGAAAGTTGGCATAATACAAAGAATTGTGGCACTTGGAGGAAAAATGCAGCTCCAAGTACTGTCCTGTTTGTGACTGTATTATGAGAAGAGGTCATAAACACTTCTCTCCACTAGTGACTTTGCTGCCTATGCTCCAAAGGCAGCTTTTGCAAGATACATTTATGCAGTAGAGCAGCAGCCATACCTGGATGATAGACAAAGCATTTCATTTTCTTTCCCAGACTCACTATGTGTTAGCTTCATGTTCACAAAAGAAAAAGTAGCTTTATCAAATTCATAATTTAGATATTTATTTGATGCGACAAGCGATAACAACAACAAAACCATTTCAATGCCTGAAGTTATGTTGTGGGTTCACTGGTAGCCAGCTAAAGGAAAGTAGAGTCATTCTGTAGATTTCCATCAATCAGAAAAGAATGCCCACAGCTTCCTTCTTAAGCTTTAAAACCCAAATCCTGTTACAAATTCTGTATGAAACATAAACAAGTACTCGTTCTTAGAGGAAAGTCTGGGAACTGCATTTGGAGAATGCTTTGTGCTGTATATAATTTCCTTTCCATTGCTGCCTATCTCACATTTCTTCTAGAAGTTGAAGGTCCAGAGTCCTGGCAGTGTGCTGCTTCTCTCATTATCTTTTTCAAGTCTACCCGCAGGTAATTGTCACAAGTCTGGGAACAACACAAGGCTAAGACCCAACAAACAATACTGAAAACCAAAGGGAAAACACGGGCTGCAAAAACCCTACTGAACTCTGGCTTTTTCCTTTCAGCTTCGTTATCTATTTTTAACTGCTAAGTCCTGCAAAGCACTCAGTATCATGGACAACATGTAAAGTCCAAACTCTTGTCAACAGAAGCTTGTTTTTCAAGTGTGCACAGTTCTAGGAAGAGCTCAACTCATACACTTTTCAAGGTGAGTGTTTTTATAGTGGCATCAAGTAACCTCATTTGGTTTGTCTTAGTACATTTCCCAAATGATAGGGAGGAACATTTGTGCGTGTTCACGTGCATCTGTGAGTGCAAGAGTACTACTTGAAGTAACTTCAGACATCCATTAAAAACAAACAAAATGGAGATAGATACATTGAGTCATATTGGAGTTATATGATCAGAGTGGCTGGTTGACCCCTTGCGTATCTGCAGCTGAGAGGGAGAAAACGTGGTGGAAAGGCTGAAGGATGACAATGGAGCACTAGATTGAGTAGCTGGTAGAGTGCAGACAAAGGCGGTGAGGAGCAGTAGGACAACCTGGGCAGTGAGGGAGTGTTGTGGGCTGAGATCTGCTGTGCCAGGTGAGGAAGTCTACTGCAATCATGAACATGGGCAAGGACTGTGAGGTGTTAAGTTGGCATGTGGGCTGTATGTCTTTTATGTGGGTGCTCTGTGGGGTAGAACATGACCCCATCTAAGGACAGAGAATTGTGCTAATGAAGACAATGCAAGAGAAAGTAAAAGAGGGTGGCAGGGCAGGTTTGAACTCTCCTGGGTTATGAGCATGAGAGGATACAATGCTGAAGCTTGATTCCGTGCATCAGGATAGGAAGCCTGAATGGCCAAAGTTGAGACTGGATTATTTTAGAGAGCATTTCAGCTTTGATGACTAAAATTAAATTGCGGCATGTGACTTCTGAGACTGTGTAAAAATGACTTGCAGTGGGCCTTAAAAGTCAGAGATACAGTAGAAGATTGTGGATCCCTGCAATCCTCAGTTCAGTTCTCTACTGGCACCAGCTCGGTGTTCAGTAATGTAACATTTTGTAGCATCAGCAATTCTCTGCTCATTGCTCCTTTTAAGAAAATTACCCGTTAACACAGTACCACCTGTTTAGCAATTGGAAAGATTATGTATTTAAGATGTTCAGCTGAATAATACATACAAACACCTGACATTTGGCCTGATCTGAGAATAGGTGACACGCTTATTTAACAAGTTTGAAAATGTTAAAATGGTGAGGTAGAGCTAAAATGTCATTTTAATATATTTGTATTTAACTTATCTGATTCAGCCCTTTCCTGCTTTTCCCCTTGGCATATTCAAAGTGGGGGTCACGGCAGCAGTCTGACACTGTGGATACTTTGAACGATGCCCTGAACATTGTTGGCATTTCAGCCTAATTAGCTGCATTCTATTCTGTGATTTGTCTTTGGTCCTTTGGGTTGCTGGCCAAAGATTTTTTGTTGTTGTTGTTTTTACCATTTTTTATGCTCAGCATTGTCTCATTTTAAATGTCAACAGACCAGTATTTGTGTAATTGGTTTATTTTCTCCTTATTTCTTTTCTCCCTGGTGCTGGAAAATTTGAAAACCCATTTCTAGATCTAAGGCTACGTGAGAAAAATTAATCTCAGGAATGAGTGACAAATAGGACCTGATCTTGTCAGTGCAGATACTGGGTACAGCCGTGGATGGTATCCACCATTACCCACAGTTTTGAGCTAGGATGATCTTGTCTTGGTCTGGTTTTATTCCCTTTTGCTTGCAATGCACCATGATACAGAGAGCAACATAGCTAAAGGGCAGACGTGCCTCTTCCCTTTTGGGCACACTTATCAAGCAGAAAGCCCTGACAGCCTTCCTCTTGCTGGAGTTCCCACTGAGTGTGTTGTGCGTGTTGCTAGGGCAGCTCATTCTGAAAACACTGAGTTCAGCTGCGTATCGAAGGCATATGCTTAAAGGAAGGAAGGTGTCACCGTGCCTAGTTACAGAAAGGCTGGCAGGCCTGGTGGGTGCGTGGAGCCAAGATGGCTGCATGGAGCCACCATGTCGGTTTGCTCTCACTCTTCCCATGCCTATGTTGCTGTCAATGTTAGTGAGTTTCTACTGCAAAGTATAGCCGAGATCCAGGTGCCAAATGAAACTAAGTGGCTTTAAATTGGAAACACACATTTTTGTCATCGCTATTTATTACAATACATGCCAATGAAAATTGCGCTTTTGCTGAAACTACAGGGGAAATCGGAAAGGTCATGCACAATATTGAGCTAAGAAAAATGTCATGCTTTAAACAGCACCATGAAGAGCATAAAACCAGATGAAGGCCTGTGTAATTTTTCTCTGATCAGAAAAGATGATTTAAAGTTATGACTGGGACGTGCCAGTCTTGCTGGTATCTGACACCGTTAGATGAACTGCTGATAAATGTAATTGCTTTGCCAAACAATCTCAGGGAAAGAAAACCTTTGGCCCAATGAAAGCAGAACTGGAAAGCAACTTCTATGAAACCAAGCAAAAATACAACCAAAAGTCGCTCCAATCTGTTACAGTATAAAATCTCCCATACATTTTTATTCCATAAATATAGTTTGAAAGAACCTAAACCCAGAAAGAATAACCACTGAGGTGAGTTTGGCCTTTAGGACTCCACCTGTGCCTTGATTCATAATTCATTCTCTGACTTTTCTATGTGAAGGAGGCCTTCACACCTCATGGCATGCATTATAGATGGAGGGGCTTTAGGTTAAAGCATGCTTTTACTGTGGCGCAGGGTATCAGGCATTCTCCACATCAAATTCATGTGTGCATTTTCAACAAGACCTTACTCTGCTCCCTGTAAATACACACCAGATGTATGTTTTATAAATGTTAGTTTTGCTCTATCTTTACACATGCCTGTAGTTTGAAGCCTACGCGTCCTTCATTGTGGCAGGAAAGCCCCATCCACTCATCCATCTGTGATGTTTTGCAATAGGCAAAATTTCAGTGTTGTCAGCTACTCCTCATTCAACTTTATTGACTTACAATGTCTCTGGTTTCAAGTTGATTTCAAAGGTGTCAGTTTTCTTTAGCTGTGAGGTGACAAACAGGATAGGAAAACAAACCACCAAAATTCTCAGATTTGTGATTCCTGGTGTTGTGTGACACCACAAGTGTGAGATTTGTTCTGAGACCTGTAGGAGAGTTGGGGCTTAAGTTATAGAAAACATAGCTCAGAAATGTGTGGCTGGGAAAAATGACTTGTCTGTGTCCTCTCTGAAGACAAGCTTTCTGCTATGGGCCTGCACTGCTAAGGTTGTTGTAAAAATTATGTTAAAACTATAACTTAGGTTATGTTCATTATCAATTAGCGTATGTTTGAACAACAGTCAGAAGCCAGACTTCAGCACCACTTCACTTCCAAGAAAGTATAGATAAGCAGTGCTTCCTGTGTAAAAGCCTGAAGGCTCAGTTACGGTTGACAGTGTTAATTGCTTGGGAGAGAAAAGGTTTTCTGTGTCCAGATACTAAAATATTGGCAAAGCATGTCCAGCAGGACAAGGGGAAATGGTTTCAAGTTGAAGAAGGGAAGATTTAGGTTGGATGTTAGGGGAAGTTCTTTACTATGAGAATGGTGAGGTGCTAGAACAGGCTGCCCTGAGAGGTTGTGGATGCCTTGTCCCTGGAGGTGTTCAAGGTTGGGTTGGATGGAGCCTTGGGCAGCCTGGTCTAGTAAATGGGGAGGCTGGTGACCCTACCTGGCAGGGGAGGTTGGAGACTGATGATCCTTGAGGTCCCTTCAAACCCGGGCCATTCTGTGATGCTGTGATTAGCTTTGAGAGGTTTTCCGGTTCGGGCTTTAGGGGGTACTGCTGATTTAAACTTCTCAACTTGACACACTTGTGTACTCACAGTAACTTGTGCATTTGAACAATAAATATAGTTTTATTTAAACTTCTGAAGAACAAAATATTTTCAGTTATTTATAGTTATAAACAAGTCTTGGTGTTTAACATAGCCCAAGGAACAGAGCAGAGCAATTGGGGACACTGAAGATTTGGCTGCAGGGGAGCAGTGTGAAATGTTACCATAGCCAAAAACATCCAAGGGGACCCTTTCAGTTGCCACTAACTGTTGTCTTTGGGACAGTAAGAATCTTATTTTCTGAGGTCATTGGTCTTTGTTGAAAAAGCATCAGAAAAAATGTTCAAGTGGGCAGAATGCCCATTACTGTGAAAATGAAATTTGCTTAAAGGCAACAAGCTTGTTGCTGCTCTGTCGTTTTTCTACCTGCCTTTGTCCACAACACTGTAAGGTCTGCAGTAATGCAAAACAAAACCAAACAAACAAAACAACAAAAAAAGCCAACAACAACAACAAAAAAAACAGAGCACAAGAGTCTCAGCTTGTATAAATTAGCTCTGTGCAAGCTGTTCTGATCCATCCCACCCTGGGCTGTGGCACAATGCCTCGCCCTGGGATGAACACAATGCTGGCAGCGGTGCAGATGCCGGCACTGAATGGGGCAGTTCCTGTGGTCTGACACACAAAGCACATTCACCTCATTTCCATGTAGGTAAAATATTTCTTGATCGCTTGATTCCAAACTGTAAATTGAACTTTTAAAATTGCAAATGAGTCCTGGTGTGAGAATAATTTCTTTTGTAAGTACATCATTAAGTAACCTCATAAAGCATAAAATGTATGTCACATGGAGCTCAATATAATTCTCATTTATTGGTCATTTTTATACTGTACACAGAACATAGTAACATACACCATCTAGGCTATGAATATACAATGTACACACAGAGAAGGAACAGTTAATTTTACATAAGATGGAGAAGGCACATAACACAATAGTACACAACAATCATTTGGAGCTGGCCAAATTGCAGACACAGTGTTTTTATTCTTTCTAACCCAAACCTTCCTCTAACTGTCCAAAGGCTCTCCTTGCAACTTTGCAGGCTGGGTGTCACCTCTTTCCAAGAGAAAACAGGAGGGACTGTGAAAAGGGAGGAATCAATTGCTTAATTCTCCCCATGCTTCTGTGCACCTTCAGAGGGATATGGCACAGAGCAGGTCACATGCTTTAATTTAGCACCTTTTTCTTTGCAAAAGACTGGTAGACATAAAGAGAAAATTCAAATGTGTGAGGTTTGGGGCCATATTGTGCATTTGTTTCCTGCATGGATAGGCTGCAAGTGATTACAAACAAATTCTTTTACTTGTGCCTTTTGAGTCAAAGAGAGATAGTTAGAAAATGCATTTTCAGAATTCTTTAGGTGTTCTGTATGGAGTTGCAGGTGCTCTCCATGACTCTTATATGTTATTCCTCCTCCTTGTGTGCTTCACTATGTATTCTATAATAGACCCAGGCTGAGAAGCAGGAAATAGCTCAGCACCTGCTTAATCCTTGGTTGAAATTTCAGCAAAGATGGTATTAGATGCTCTCTATGATGTATTCCCCTTTGCTTTAACTGTTGTTTCTTGGCTGAGATATGGCCCAAAAGGGTCAGGCTTCTTCACTGTGGTCACTACAGCTTGCTAAGTAGCCACAACTTTGGGAACTTTTTTGTGCTTCTCCAGGTGCTGTGAAGCTTTTCCATCTGCAGAGTCTGACTCCCTGCCCTTTTTAGGGTGCTGCTCTTTAATTCAGCTTATCAGAAAGTACGTTTAAAACAGAATTTGTTCCCTTGGGGCTTTTTCTTTTTTGTTTCTTATACGTCCATAAATAACAATTAATATATGTTCACATTTTAATCTTTACTTTCAATAAAAGTTGCTTCAAGTCATCCTACACAGATCTGCCTCACTTGGGTAGACCTCATCTCCTGACTCACCACCAACCTTTCTGTCCCTTTTCCATGACCTCACTGTTAACAATGCCCAGCTTTACCCTTGCTGCACTGGAAAGTCTGTGATCCAGTTTTTGCCTTCACTTTTCTTGAGTGTCATTGGCTTTCATTGCCATTTTTCCTCTTACTTTTGCAAGAATTTTCAACACTCCTATTTTCACCATTTCCCCTCCACCGAGACAGATGTCAGTCACACCTGACTTATTCTAATTCTAGTTTAAGGATTTTTCCTCTTGCTTTCTCTCTTCTTTATTTTCCTTCTACAAACCACATTCAGGTTCCACAGTGAGAGTTTTCCATTTCTTTATGCTTTTATGGGTGTCTATTTAATTCTTTTGTAGTGTATTCCTCCAGAGCTCTCTTTCGTCTTCTTGAAAACTCTTCAGGCTTTCATCTTCTTTCTCTTCCTCTCTCTGTACTCCTGGCTGTGTATCTTTCTCAGCCCTGGAGATTCTCTGTGTGACAACACTTTCCTCAGTGTGTTATTACAGATTGTTTTCCCAGTGTTTCCAAGATTTCATCCAGAAAGTCAATCCACTGAGCAGAGCAGAATGAGCTTCCAGCCACTTCCTCCTCCTTGCTGTGTCTTTCACTATGAACAAGAACGTTTTCCTTCCCGTTAGCTCTCCATGCAGACTGACCTCCATCTTCAGCTGCTTTCTCTCTGTTGTCCTTTTTCTTTGAATCATGTAACAATTTAGGCTGGAAGAAGCCTCCTGAGGTCATCTACTCCAACCTCCTGCTCAAAGCAGGGTTGATTTCAAAGTTAGGTCTTTATTACATGCTTCCACTGCTTTCAGTTCTATTTTCTTTTCCCACCTCTTCTATTCACTTGAAAATCTTTATCACTTTTTCCCCCTCCTTTTAGCCCATACAGCTATTATCATTGAGCAGAAATTCAGGAATATAAAGCAGAAATGTGGAAGCACATGCCCTGCATCTGCCTTTCTGTTCCAAAGCCACTGCTGCTCTTTGCTCCCAATTCCTGCTTCTAGATTCCCCCTCACTTTCCAAGCTCTCTCTTCAGACCTTTCCCAGCCTTCACTCTTCTATCTCTTCTTGTTCACTCTCTTGTTCTCACAGCTTATGGTGCATCTTTGCCATCTGGAAAGTTGCTTTGACTTTGTATCCCTTGTATCCCATCCTCACACACAGTTCTTTGCTGTCTTTCTTGCTGTGTAGCTTGTATTAGAGTCAAGCTCTTCTTTTTTTCAGGTATATATCCATTTCAATTAGTGATAACGCTGAACAAACTTCATAGCATCCTTCATAAATAGCATCCTTCATAACATCCTTATTATTCCTTAGTAGTGGGGAAATGCTGAGCTAAATGAGTTTTGACTAAAAGCTTTACAGCCATTGTTATGTAATGCCATATTTCAAAAGAACTTCCTTGAATCTCTCCCTTATAGCATCATATTTTTGTTAACTTCTTTTTATCTTTCCTTGGTTGCCATTTGCACTCTGGATTTAAACTGTGGTTGTACAGCAGCAACTGCATTCAAAATCATAAGTTTCAGTGGTAAAGCTGTAAACTGGGCTTGAGTAACATTTGTTGTGCATTCGTGTTGTGATGCCATTCCACCCTTAGCGTGCTGCTCTTTTAACTCAATTTGAATCCCACCATTCACTCTTATTTACTATAGTGCCCTGTTTTGAAAGATATCTGTTAAGACTGAGAAAGCAACCAGAATGTGCTTACTATCAGAGTCACTGATAATCAGCTAATAAGGAAATAAATGTGATTGACATCGATATTCTGTAGCCCCCAAAGAGGTTAATTCAAAATGAATTATGAGTTGATCATTAGTCAAAATGATCACTTAAACCCTTGGATTCTGAGTGTGTGTGAACTGTTATGCAACTCCTGGAACAACTACTGAAGGTTTGATGCATGAATTTTGGGATGTTTCATAATGGCAGGAACAGATAAGCTGAGCTGCAGGAAAAACAAAATGCCATAAAGAAGTTTCCGCTCTGTTGCCTCTCTACTGTTGGCTCAGTTGGTGTGGGAGCCATGTCTTATTGCTTTAATTTTTTCACTATATATGTAAGTTAGCTGGATGAGTTACTGCTATCTGCCACTACAGTTCAAGAAAACCTTAACCTGAGTGTATTTTTGGCACATTCTTTTCTCTCTGCCACTAACCATTATCTGCTCTGGAAGATTTGCAGTTCTCTCTCATTACAATATATTTTCCAAACATTTGCAGTCATTCCACTCCTTTTTACATATTTGTTTCTTTTTCAGCAAACAGTTGCAATCATTTTGCTACCAAGGATTATGGTGGTATTATTGCTGTTTCAAAAGAGGAACATTCAGGCACAAACATTTATTTTCCCTCATTAACATGAAAGTCTGAACTCCACGAGAATCACCAGCGCTGTTTACAGAGCTGTCATTCTTTCATCATTTTTAAGTCAGTGTGTTACCTGTAAGTTGCTGCTTGTATTTTCTGTGAGCTTTGGAAAGCATTTCTGAGCACACTTGCCTTTTTGGCAGCCAAAGAATGTTGGCAAAGTGAGATGCAATTACTTTATAAAATGAAGCATCAAGTTATATCATAATGAGAGAATATATAGACTTGCAGAATTTGTTTAGGATGTTTTTGTTTTATGTCTTCTGTAAGGTCAGGTTCTGTCTGCTGGGTATTTTAGGACATACCCTTCATACTCAGAGAAACGTGGGTTTGCCAAAGAGGTTAAGTGAAATTCTTTTCAGCAGAAAGTAGAGTGGCAGTGGGGAAAATGAAAGAATTGAAGGAAAGAACACCTACTAAACATGAAACATTTATTTTGGAGAGTTTCTGCAAGCTTCCTTTTAATCCCTGATTAACAGATGAATATGGTGAAACAGTTCTAGTGATAAACCCTTTGATAACAAAATTATGTCTTTATTGATTAGGATCTGCATTGTCTTCTGCAGCGCAAGGGAAAACTCAAATAAGAAGCAGTTCCTCGTGTTGAGTCTGAGACAGGCACTTACAAGTATCCCAGAAGCCATTACTGTCTGTAATGCCTACTGCAGATTACCAAGGCTGAAGGTTCCAGTGCAAATAAAAATTGTCCTTGGACAAACTGTCCCAGAATAGTGATAAATAGCATTGGTTCACTTAAAAGATAGAAAATTTTAAATGTTATTGAACTTCAGAGGAAATTATTTGACGTTGTAATCTTTACAACAGGTGCTTCCAGCAGCAGAATGTGAATGGACGTATCTAACGTGTGTACCTTGTCCACATCCATTCATCTTCCAGGATGGAGGAGAGTCTTCCCTTAAATGAGTCTCTCTATTGGCGGTGGCTGCACAAAGCTCCACATCTCAACACGGGCGCCGTCTTTCTCCTGCCGGCTGGGGCTGTAGGTCCCTTGGGTTGACCGTTTATTGGCAGCAATGACTGAAACCACAACTGCCAAGAAGAGGATCAATAAAGCCAGCGTTACTGAGCCAAGGGAGGTGAATACGTTCGAGATCAAGTCAGTTGTCAACTGGAAGGATTGAAATAATTGCAATATAATTTATGTCAAGAGAGTACTGAGACACACTTCAGCTACTACCATGGAAGGAAAACTAAAACCCTTCTATGGCTAAAACTCTGCATAAAGAAGCTACTGCTTAAGCATGGTTTATTGGAAGATAAGCAAATTAGCCCCCCCAGAGTTTGTTCATTGGAGTCTGGAAAATTACACACACCCTGTGGGGTATTTAACATACAAGGCAGAACTGGATGAATTTTAGTGTAATGACCCATTTCATTTTACAACTTCTTGCTTGAAAATAGTCTGCGAGCTACAGTTTTGTGGACTTCAGTAGTAATTCAGAAATTATTTAGCCACTTCAACAATAATTCATCTTCCTTCTTCTGTTGTGAACATATTTCTGCTAGTTTTCAGTACTGTAAGTTAAATACGAGCTATTCTGGCTGGCTATATAGACAGTCATATTTCTGTTTCTCTTGCTGGAGAAGTCAAGTTTCTGTGAATACTTGCATATAGAAAATTTTCTTACTGTAAATATTTGTGTAAATTGTAACTATTATACAGCCATTCCTGCCAGTAAATTTTTCTACTAGCATGTTTGCATGAAATAAGCATATAGAGGCTGCACATGAGCACAGCTGAAATCTATTCAGTGAGAAATGAATATCAGTATATTCTCACAAATGTTTTCAAATATTCATCCAGCTCTTCTTCTCCACATACGCTTTGCAGCTAAATCTGCAGACACTCCAGCAGTACAGCATAAGATGAATATGAGGATGCTATGTCTCTTTTTCTGCCTTCATGTGGCAGTAGGAAATGTGATAATGTCAGAAGGTACAGTGCGCATAAACAAATCTGCCAGCTAAAATGCTTAAGACCAGACAAATTTTATAGGAGATGAGTGTTTATATATGCATCTACATATGTGGGTTTAGTTTATTTAAAAAAAAAAAAAAAAAAAAAAGAGTTTGTGGTGAGGAAAGCCAATGAAGAGATGCGGATGATGTAGGTAAGTGGTCACTGTGGACAGAATGACCCTGGAAGGAATGGAACTTCTGGGTAGATTCTGCTATCCATCATTCTGTGATTTGTATTACAAGCGACAGCTGAACTGCCATAGATGAATGTGTGCTTGAGGCTGAACTTTCAAATCCCCAAATATTTACAAATAGAAAATAGCAGGTCAAAGCCCGATTTTTTTTTCTAGTTAGATACAGCATGTTACAGGATATTTCAGTGACCTTCTTACTTGTCATTTCTAAGGAAGTACCACTACTATCCTGAGAAAGACTGTATGTTCAGTGATGGACCCACTGTCACTACGTGCTACTTGTGTGGCAATGCCCTGTGTGCCGTGCTGGAGCTCGTGCTGTTCAGGTCAGTAATGCCAGAGGGTGAACCATAAAACAATCCTGCCTCTTTTCTCTCTACCTCCATGCTGATGTAAAAGGTCCTGCTATAATAATGAAAGCAAGATTGGCTCAGGGAATCTCTCTAGGGAATACATGACCGGTTGGGCTATTATTTTCCTCTGTCCTTGATGACTCCATATACATTTCCAATGACTTTAAAACCTTTTTTTTTTTTTTTTTGGCAACAGAAATAATTTAGTGCAGGTGAAAGACTATATAAATCCAACCTTAAAGTAAGGTGACATGAAACATGTTGGTGTCCTTTAAATTGTACCAGATTGAGGTGGTTTCATTCTAAAATGATGTTGCAGGTACGTTTGAAATATGAGAATTTCTCTGCTCTCTCCTGTTGTATCAAAAAGACCACAAATTTTTGATGGAAGTTTTATTCTCATAGGCTGTTTATTAAATATCTTCATTTCATGCTCAGGGAAACTGAGGAACAAGAGGCTGGTTAGCTCTCATCCTAAAGCTGAATATGATGGTTATGAAAGAAACGTACTAAAATAGGCTGATGGATGGCATTATTGGAGTCTTTGATATGTGAACATTCTGAAATCATCCTTCTGTTTTCTAGTCCCTTTTAATTTCTGTTGTAAATATGTCTATATCTATTGGAAACACTTTCATGTGTGATATTCTTCAAATACATTTATTTCTTAGGATAAGTTTAACAAAAAGGAACTGGAGAGGAAAGAAAAGGTGGAATGTAACCATGTACATAAGCCCCATTCTCAAGTTAAAATTACCCTAACGGGACTCCTTTTTTTCTTCACCCATTAGTTGCTTATTGCAGAAACTTCACTCATAGCACCTTACAGCAATATACTAGACTTTTATTTTTTAATTTTTTAAAATTTTTTTTTTTGCAGTCCTCATTCCTATTTCATTTATGTTTGGTTCATTACATTTACATTGATCTGCATGTGACTCAAACTTGAAAAAATTACTTGAAAAGTGCACGTAGCTTCTATTAATCCAAAAAATCAACTGTCCAAGTTCTGTGCATTGGTTTACCAGCCTGCAGATCACTGTGCAAGCATACAATGTAGGTAGACCCTTTAGCAAAGCAGGGAACTGATAGCAGAGTTGCCAGAAGGCTCTACAGTCTGGTCCTGTCAAAAGCAACTGCCTCTTTAGTAACTGATGGTTGAACAGTTAAATTGGAGAATGAACTGGATGGTCTGGAAAAGGAATCAGAAAAGTTCTGCCTCTGATAGTTCTAGGATCTGCTCATCACAGTGTTTGGTGGTGATCCCCAAAAGAATAATGCACAGAGCAGGGTTTTCAGAAACATCTTGGTGCTTCATGGCTCTTCCAACTTGAGTGATGCTATGAGCCTTGTTAAAAGGTAACCAATGAATGACAGTTGGGAGTTCACTTGCTCCCTACATACAGTAGCTGTTGGTAAAAGCTGTATCCTTAATAGTAATTGATATGGATGGCAAGATGGCTTCCTGTGTCATTGTACTACCAGTAAAATTACGTTGGCTAATATTAGAAGGTCAATTTGCTTCTCTCTAAAGTATTTTATGTAGTGTGTTCTATATGTCTTTGGGATGTCAGCAAGTGTAAGGCAAATCTATTATGGAAACATTTCTATACAAAAGAAAAACATGTTTTTGGGGTTTTTTACTGTTGATTTCATTTTATAGTTTATCCACTTTTTAAGTTTTTAAATTGTTTAGTCAAAGTTATTTTGAGTATTTAGATAAAATTACAATGGATTTTAACTGTACAGAATAGATATTTTCATTTGGTGATTGTGATAGGCTGATTTTTAACCTTGGTTCCATGACTTGTTTTGTAGATGAACTGTTTGGATAAAAAATGCCTAGTTCATGAGTCAAAGCTCAGTAGCACATTCCAATCTCATGTATGTGTGGTTATCTTTAAACAAGATGCCTTCCAAACGGTCATTTTATGAGTGAAACATTTGAGATTTGCTATATATGTGAACGTTTCCACATGTGCCAAATATCAAAGGCAAGTGGAACAGCACAAGGGAACCAGCAAAATACACAGTGCCTCTTCCTCTTGTGTGTTTTACATCAGCACAACTTAGCTGATCTAATACTGCTTGCTGCATGGGGAATGAGAATTATGGTCCCAGACACAAGTGCTGAGCCAGAGCCAGGGAGGGAGGAGATTGCTGTGCTGCCAGAGAAGCAGCTCCCTCATGTCTAAGAGAAACAGCACAAGATGCTTGGGACACTGTGATGTGGGCGTGAGTTTGGCGTAGGAAGTGTGACTGAGGCCACTGGTATGTGTCTTCAGGTTGTAAAAGGAACGGCATGATGTGGGCTGAAAGCAGATGTATGTCTCTGCTACTGGGCATTAAGAATTAATCAGCTTCATGCCAGCACAGATTCTGGATGCTTTACAAGACAGAGACGTCCGTATAAACTTTAAAACACAGGAACTGCCCAGCCTTGGAGAATTCCCTTCTCTCCGTGTGCAGTGCTTTCTGGGAATTCTGCAATTGCTTGTGTGCAGTAGAGCTCTCAGTAGTGATGTCTCCAGATCTGAAGCCCTGACACCAGCCATGAGGTTATCACTTCATTTGCAGTAAAAACATCTGATCCAAGACATCCAGATTTACTGCTCTGAAATCAATACCATTTGCTAAAGTAACTAAGGGTGATTGGCTTGAATCATACTAGCCCATGTCAGAACTACTTTGGAAGGTTTTGGAAGTATAAAGGGATAATACTGTCTAGCCAAAGAAAAGCCATTATCACTCTTAGAAAGCCCACAGATATGCTGAATTGGTTTCGGTGAGGGTTTACAATCATCTTATCAGCAAATCATTCTATTAAAGGCTGATTTCAAATAAGAAACCCAGTAGCTGTAGAAGAAATCCAATGAGTCATATAATAAGATGCATTGATAACCTCAGCTTGGGGGACTGCAATTTTTCAACAGCTGTAAAGAGGCCATAAATCCATAGATTGACTTTCTTCCAATTTAAGTACTTTAAATGATGATGCATTTAGATTGTTTTTTCCATTATTTGCTTTGCTTTCCAGTTTCACAAGCAAGTACCAAGCATTCTCCCTGGCATCATGTTAGAAGCATCTCTTCTGCCTATGCTAAGCATGAGCCACGATGTCTTGTGAGTTGTGCTGTCCTGATTGTTAGGCTGCAAAATTGAACCAATAATCCATTTTGAGTTAAGCCAAATACTGCACTGACCATTGGGAACAACAAATGATTTTTTAATTTCTGTACCCATTAGCTACTTCCTTTAACTGCTTTATCCTCTTTATCTGGCTTTCTTTGTGCTGCTGTCCATGTGGGCACTCATTTCTGTTGAGTGTGTTTGTCACTGATATTGACCAGGTGTGTAAATAATTTTGTACCTTTGGTAAGAAAGGTGTTTGTGGTGTGCTTTGGCTGATCTTCCACTGTTAATCACTGGTGATGCCACTTCTTCCAACTCCTTTTCCTTCTGCCCACTTCACTTCCTTTTATCTCATCAGCTTCAAAAAAACAATTTCTATGGCCATCGTGTTAGATAGCTATTATTTTCTGTGTGAAGAAAGTCATTTTCTTTAAACTTGTAGTACTTGATTTACTTTAGAACTGGTACCTAGCAAGCTTCAGGATTATTTGATAAGAATGCTGACCTAGAAACACTTGCTAGTTTTGCTTTCTTACTGAAAGCAAGACAGAAGACCAAGAAGACTGTTTATAGAAGGCTCAGATTCAGACTTGGAGCCATTGCTTAAAGGTGTTACTGCTTTCCTCTGCAACCAGCTGGCTCATAGTGTCAGATCAGGCTGCCCACACGTCCCATGTGCTTGGCTGCATTTAGCTCTGCCTTCTGTGTGCAGATGATTCCTACATCATGCCATGTAGCCCCACTGGATTTTTTCTCTCCAGATCTTGTGACTTTCCCCCTCTGACAACACATCCACTGAGAGCAGACCATCCTGTCACCCTGCACGTATCCTTGTAGTCCTCTGAAAATTTATCTATACTGTACATAGAGTTGTAGAAAGTCCTGAATTTTCATAGATTATTTTTTTTCTTTTTTTTTCTGCTATCAGCATCTGAGATATTTCTGCAGGAAAAGGTAATTCCACTGCTGTAGGGCCTGAATGAGATCCCTGAGTCTTATTTGTAGCTGAACGGCCATTTCTGAATATAAAGCTTGGATGAGCTCTCTGGATGTGCACAGAAGATCCACAGTACAGACAGCCTGCCTCAAAGATGAATGTCTGTAGGTAAGTAACTTTTATTTCTTCATTTTCAGGTGGATATTTATGTCTGGAAGAAAAACCCGCAAACACCTATTTATTTATTAGACATTTGCTTATGAATTGTAGTTTGAGTAGTTTGTCTTAACTGAAATATGACAGACTGAATGAATTCCTTCCTGGAAAACGTCAGCTTTTCGTTGTCTGACAACTCTTTATGAAATCAAGGCATGAATGCAGAGAGAATTTTAGCAGCTATAATGATAAATTGATTATCTGGATTGTGCAGTTACGGGTCGGGGAAAAAAATGCAATCTGTTTTATTAAGGAATAATTACTACTTTGGTGTCCTGTGAGAAAATGAAGAAGTCAGAGATGATTGAAATCTGTGATTTAGCTTCACTCGTAGGGATTTATGTGCCTCCTAAGAAATTCTGACAGCCTCCCTCCTGACACATGAAGCCTCACTGCTGTGACTCTACAGAGAAGGAAGTTTGTTCTAGTTATAGTGGAAAAAGAAATTGGAAAGTGATGGTGGAGATCTCAAAAACGTTGCAGCTAATTGTAACGCAGACTTTGGTTAAAACAGGGGTGTCACAAGGGCCTTGGTCTTACAGCCCAATCAGCATGTAGATACCTCCTCCTTTTCACATCAGACTGCAAGATCATTTCTGGATCATATAGAGACAATGCTGAGTTTACACCAAAACAGCTCACCCTCTACACAGATGCTATCACAAATGGCCAGCTCAGGTAGCCTTCTGTTTATAGTATTAGCTTTTTGGATGTAGTTCTTCAAGCTCAAATGCCCACTTTTAGGAATTCATCTCAGAACAACAGACTATGTACAGTAATTACTTTTTTTTTTTTTTTTTTTTTAATGGTGTATGGTGGTTGTTTTTTTTTTGATGTATGGAGTTTTGATGTATGGTGTATATCAACTGTTTAATGGAGGTGGCCCAGGCTCAAAAATGATGGTCTTTAAAAAGCCTGGGGTGGTCTGTCTTAGGTAGAAGAAATAATACTTTTTTTTACCACTGTACTTTATATGAGCTCAGCTATAGACCTAAGAAAACCCTTAAGTGCCTAAGTAGTCCCTAAAAATCTCCATTAGATATTTTGGTGGATTCGGCATCATGTGAGACAGCATTAAATGCCTTTTCTCTTAGACATCTGAGCATTGGTTACACACAGAGAAGTGATTTGGCTGGCAGTTTGGGAGGTAAGCTGTTATTAAGCTGTGGGCTTTCAGAAGACTCCCTGATAGCATTTTTGCAGCAACTGACAGTGCTAATTTTGTAAGTGTACTCCAGCTCTATTTAAGATCATATCGCTGGTGCAGCACAGATTAAATGTGCAGCTCCAATGTGTTGTTATGAGATGCCTTTTAAAATTCTATTGACAGCCTCTGGTGTAGAAACTTAGCCATCTGCTGCCGTCTGAAAGCATTGGAGGGAAAATCTATAGCTGGTGTAAATCCAGGCAAATCTTGCTGAGGAGGAGTTTGTCCCAGAGCTGCTAAATGGCAGACTAGACAAATACTATGACAATGTTTCTGTGAAGGTATCAGTCTCTGGGGTGCAACATCCCTTTCCAGTTTGGGAAATGCTTTGGGGTGTCATATAGAATTATTTTTGTACATAGTTAAACAGTGCAGTACATAAGGTGTTGTTTCTCCATAGGGGATATCTGCATTACAGCTTCAAGACAGTAGATTCTATGTGAAAATCTTGATAATGGAATAAAGCTTTACCAGGCAAGCATCTCACAAAAAGGACTAGGATAATATTTAAAATAAAAAATCTATTGTTGAAAACAGTAACTTTCTGTTACTAGCTAGTTCTGCATCTAGCTGGTTGGAGTTTACTACTTCTGTACAGTTGTCACAGTGGAAATGACTCTTGAAAAGAGATTTGGAACTATGAGCAGTAGTAGCCTTTTAAGGACTGTGCCTGCCGTCTTGAGAGAATGAGGTGGGTGACGGCAACCCAAAAGCAGAAGAATAAGGGAAGATGCTACAGTGCTGAAGATGAGGGTAGGACAGTTCTAGGGTAAAAGAGGTGAGGTTGTTTTGACTAGGCATGATTCAGCTGTATTATTCTGCATTATTGATTTCAGTTAATTCTAATAGATTTGCAGAATATGAATTACAAACACAGAACTGCTTGCTCAGAACCTCTACTTCTCAGCTCACAACAGCTGAGGTAATAGATCTTTTTTTTAATGAGCAAAGCTAGTGGCAGATGCTCTTCTATGTCTGAAATCAGATCTTTATGATTGTCAGCACTTAGGAACTGTCAGAGAATGGTGTCTCACACAGGGCAGCCACCTGCCACGAGCTCTGGACCCAACTGCTGTGATGTGAAGCAAGATCATCTAATCCAACTCCTGGTTCTTGGAAGGAACTGGTGCAACCTGTGCTGAACTTGGCAGACTTGTCTCTTTCCACTTTCTATGGGAGTAAGAAACTGCTCTGTCCAATGGTGCACAGTAAGGGAGTCAATAGAGTGCAGTGAAGCAGAAACAAAGTCAGTATTACAGTTCAGTGGATAATTTCCAGATACTCTTCATCTCCACTTCTCTGCTACACAGCTAGGCCTACAATCTCCAAAGCACTGGATCAATTTCTTCCTCCTATTTGGTGCTAAGCTTCTGCAAAACAACCATGTGTTACTACCTAGCATTAATATTACGCTGTCAAGTGGTGATGAAGTAAGTAGCTATGTGAGTGTTTCACACTGTCAGACAAGAAGGTATCAAGTCAACAACAAGCCTTTGTTGGGTGCAGCACTTAGATTGCAGCCATCTCATGCTTCCAACTGTAAATATTAATGGTATAAGTTAGACCTTTATTGGCTACATAATACTTGCCTTAGCACGCTACATGACACTGTCACGTTACTTGGTTAATGATATTCCTTGATAAAAATTTCAAGTATGTTTATATCCTAGCGTTTGTTCTTTTTACTACTTGATGATGATTAGAGAGGACTTACGTCAGTACGTTTTTATATTCAAGAAAGACTTTTGAAGAGATGCATGCTTGGAAAGTGTACATGAAATTCTTACAAAAATCTGTACAGCTCTACATCAATAATCACTCATTGAAATCCTATTTAAATCTTGATTCAGATGTTTGATAGTGAATTTACCATCTCCTTATAGCTTTTTTTTCTTTTTAGTCTACTTCTTTCTTGTTGTCAGGAGTGTTTGAGTCTGTCTTTACCCACGAAATTAAATTCTGATCTTAGAGACTCTTGGATCAGTACTGCATACCTAGTGAAATAGCTGCTCATGGTAGTAATAGTGCCAGCATTCAATACTGAATGTGATTTGGATGAAGCTGAATCTACTAATTGCTTTTTGGATTTCTGCTGAAGATGCAAGAAGTTTATGAAGTCTCTTTACATGTTATAAGCAGCACAGTACATTCAGAAAAGGTCTCTATAAATACATTAGAGATTTCACTTTTTGCTTCCTGCTTTTACCTTACTGCCACCTAAGGATAACTGATAGAAAATACATTGTAGTTCACATTAGAGGAATTTACTCTAACATGCTAGGATTTAATGGCTGCATTGTTAATGCCTTTCTTTTAAGATTTCCTAAATTTTTTTGATGTTCATGCTTCTTATGAAAAAAATATGCTGTCTCACCTAATTGCATTTATTTCTGTCCGCCTAATGCAAGGCATATTGACTGTGAGCAACTCAGCTCTGTTTCAGTCAGGTGATTAATTTGGATCTGTGGGCTTCTCAGTACAGGCTGGAAGTAAGCATATTTTTTACAATCTGCAGAGTTGGATCAAAATTTGCCTTTATCTGCAGATGCAAGCTCTTTCCAGTACAGCAGCTCTTGCTCTGATGACTATACGAGGGCTCCTTCCTCCTACCCTGGTCATAACACTCCCATCAAGAGCAAGATTTAGTGAGGCCTAGCTAGGACTTATCTCCAGGTCTCCACCCTTGGCCATATGTCACTTGTTGGTGTTTGTACAGCCCTGGTACAAGAAAGGTGGAGTCTGATGGGTAGTCTTTTTGCTTATATAATGGAGCTGTTGCAAGCTGGCATTGTTCCTGTACAGTATTTATTTTGGAGGAGAGTATGACACTCTCCAGGAACAGAGCAGGTGCCACTGTCCATCCTCAGGAACCTGAGCTCAGTTTAAAGTCTACGATGTTGTTATTTTTATGTGAGGAATTAATCATATTCAGATATAAGCAAAAGATATCTAAACACTATCAAGCTGAAGTCACAGAGTTAAACTGAAACTGAAGACTTCCTCAGACTTCGCCTTGCTCATAGGATTATTGGTTTTGTCTTGAGCATTGGAATAACCAGGAGTTTGTACAAATGGGATACTCAGGACTTCATTCCTGAATGCCAGTATGTGACTTGTTAAGCACTGAAGCATTTATCCTGGGGAATGATTTTTATACAAGCAGTGTAGATAACTTTCCACCTTAACATACATAGAATCTGTTGTAATTTAATCTATTCTTACATAAAATAGGTCTCAAATTCATTCTCCTTTGGATTTTAATGGTACAGACTTTGTGACACTTTTAACTAAAGGAACTAAGTTAGACCTATTAACTCTGAGCAGCTAAGACAAGGCAATACAGTAACTTTATTTTTAAAGTTTCATTGTACTGTGCCCAACAAAGGCAGAATACAATGCCAAACAGATAATTGGTTAACCTGTTCCTATAGTCTTGAGCTCCTCATCTTAGCACTACCATTCTCCCCTTTATCTTTCAGTATTCAATTCACAATTTGAGCCTAAGTTCAAGTTCCAGAACAAGAAAGGTAGCACACCAGTCTGCTGTAGAGGACTTCTAGAAATTATGGATGTTATCTTCATGGCTCCAAGAGGAGTTAACATTTTCACTTAAAATGGTCTTTCTACTTACAGAGCCACAGACTTGCTTCAGCTGAATGCAGAGCAAAAGCACTGAGCAGGATAAAGCAAACAAGAACCACAAGGTTCTTAAAATTTCTTAAAATATTTCTGATCTCACACTTGAAATCAAGGTCAGTGCAGTCACTGTGAGATCAAGCATGTAGGGAAATATTACTTTCATGCTAACTGCATGGAGAGATCGCTGTTTCAGAGAGTATTGTTTCATAGCAGATGATACCTACAATGGTCAATTTATTTTTTCATTTCATTAATGAATATAGTGCTTGTGTGCTCCCAAATCCTTTCCCTGGCATTTTGCATGGTCTATCAACAACCAAAGCAGTCTGCAGTGGTGCGAAAGCTGCTCTAGCTAAACAATGGCAAAGGTTTGTAAAGGGCACAGTTGCCGATTCCCCTGTCCTTTCCACTGCATTACAGCACTGTCACAGCAGTTCTTATTCTTCTTGAAAACAGAATAAATAGTGTTAGAATAAATAACAACACTATTGTTTTTACAGTTTGGTACACAGAATCTCAGATATTTAAGTAACAAGCTCTTCCTCCCATGTAAATGTCTCTGTTTCAAAACACGTATTTCTAATCATTTTAACACAAAATATTTTTCAGATCTTTGAGAATAGGATTTTTTTTTTATTGCTTTTTAGTGGGCAAATATTCTAGAAGTCCAACAAAGTGTGCAAAATATTTTCAGACACTATTTGGAATAGAGTTTCATAACAAGAACTGAAAAGCACTGCGCACAAGAACACACTTCACATATGGAGCTCACCAAGAGATGCATAAGCAGATGAGCATGCCACCCTTGCTTTATCTGGAAGCATTGTAACTCCATGGACCTTTCAATAGTAATTCTAGGCATGTGATTTGTTTCTGAGGCATTAGCACTATTTTGCCAGATGTATGTGTTATGCTGAGCTAGTATGTAGATAGGAGTAATGAGCTACAGGACTGCTGCTGTCTAAATAACGTAGTGGTTGCACCCGAAGACCATGGTTCCTATTTAAGCACCTGCATAAAAATGAGTAGATATTCTCAAACTTCTCATTGGTGGTGGACAACTTCCTCTGAAGCCACCTTTCAATCTGGCAGTAAATCCCATTTATCGCTTTGTACTTCTCTTTCAGTTCTGTTCATTTTTAATGAAGAGGACAAACACTGAACCCCAAGAGGTTGCTGCCAACTCCATGTAAGTTATCTTTTCCATTATGAACTCCTCAACTTCCGTCCAGTTTATTTTTCTTTTTAAAAACCATCAAGTACAGGCCCAGGCTTTATTTTTCAGTTTGAAGGTGAGGCTGGATTTTGTCTTACTATTAGAAACTTTTGGTGAGTTCATTAATTTGGATTTAAAGAAGTAAAATGTCTTTATTTCATTAAATGTTTTCAGTCTGCTTTTGGCCAGGCTGTCCAATGACACAAAACATTATTATTTGAAAGTCACTGGAAGACAGAACTACTTGTTTCTGCTCTTACAAATATATAGAGATATATAGATAGACATACATACATATTTCTGAGTTAATTATTCTAAAGCTCTGAAAGAACTTCTATCAAATATTCCAGTATCACTGGAAGCCAGTAAAAAAAAAAAAAAAAAAAAAAAAAGAGAGAGAAAAGAAAGAACATTAATTCTCACAAACCATATGATAAAAAACATGTAAAATATAGTATCTGAACAATGCAGGGATGGAGTGCTCGAGTGTGTTCTGAAGTGAGCAATGACTGAAGTTAATGCCCATGTGATGTGACTGAGAGTCTACAAGGAAAACATCAGAAGGTGAGAAAAGGAAAACAATGCTTCTGCAACATAAAGGACGGTGCACAGACAAAGCATGTTAGTCTGAATGTTAAATGTGTTATGTGAATACCCTACTTGAGCCGATTCCTATACTGCGGAGTGTTATGCTGTCATATGTCATCTGGGATCCCTTTGCTGCTTATATTTACCACACACATTAAATATTCAGCTGCTTTGCACTGATGCATGCAGTAATGTCGGCCTCATGAGGAGAGTTCTTGTCTTGCCCAGCTAAGACACATCAGATAACCTTATCATCTTTGCAACCTAATGTTTTTGTACCTTATGTTACAACACATATTAAATATGTTTCTTGCAGTACTCTTTTAGAAGTTTTCTCTCAACCCTGTGTTTTAAAAACAGACTGATAGAAAACAGCAGAGGACATCAAGGAGCTGTGGAAAAACAAACAAACAAACAAACAACAGCTATGAAAATGGCCATGTGACGTTTGCAATGACTTTCATAGCAGAGGTTGAGGTGAGCTGTTTGCTGAGCCATGGTGCCCACAGGCAGAGCTGAGGAGCAGTAGGTGGGTGCAGCTCCTGAGCCAGGGCAGCAGCACTTCCCAGTTTCAGTTGACTTTCCTGGTTTTGTTTTGTTTTACCATATCCCTGGTCCAGCTGGCAAGCACTACTACCCTAGCATTGAGCATTTGAACTTAGGCTCAAAAGCTGTTCAGATCACAGGTGTTAACAACATGGCTGTCCTGCTTTCACAAATGAACAAATGTTAAAGTATGGAAATGCCCTAAATACTCACAATCTGAAAGTGTAAAATCCAGGTCAGGAGCAAATCCGTGCTGTTCTCAAAGAGAACAAAGTTATTTCACCAATTGGTGGAAAAAAACAAAACAAAAAAAAGGTGATTTTATCTTTTATATTTTTTTTTTGTCATCTCAAAGAACGTCTCAAAATTGTTCTAAATTGTTTTTAACTGATAAGAGTACTGACTGAGAACTGATGCACTCTCTGGCACAGCTCTATTTGACATGTTACTGCTCTGTAGCTCTTCTTTCCATCTCTGTGGGTATTGGTAAGACAGAAGTATGTAACAGCAAGGCAAACAGGTAAAGCTACAGTGAGACTATTCGAATGATCATTATCCATTAATAGCTTCATAAGTATGAATAAGTAAATAGGGAATGCATTATTCATGAATCACTAGGCATTAATTATTGTAATTAAGTATCATTTGCTACGTTCACATTACTAACCCTTGCAGTTAATGAATACATTAGCTAATCGCTGCAGTGCTGATTCAATCAGCATTCTGTGTGCCTGTGCTATGGAAGCCTGAGAGATTTTTACTGAATTCAGATTCAATATTGAACATAACTTACATGCTTATCAGTGTATTTTTAATGACACTGAATGTGAATTGTAACCTCCAGTGCGCGATGCTTGTCCTTGTGCCCTGGAGGATCAAATGATATCAGCTGGAAGCAACAGCAGCACACATCGGAGAACACAGCATTAGCTACCTTAAGCAGAATTTGTATTCTGGGATGTGAAATCTAGCACTGCTTTCAAGTTTCATGTATATTCACATGTACAATAGGAGAGGGTATGCTTTGCAAGGAAGTGCTGTCCCAAAGGTGCAGCTGAAGATAATACTCAAAAAACAATTCTAAAGCACATCCTGAGCTGTTTGCCAGTCAGTGTAGGGATTGCATTTGCCTCAGCATAGGGATTTTGTTTGCCTTTTGCTATGCACAGTGCGGGCAGAATGGGCTATGGTGTCTAATGGGACCTCAGGGCACTCTTGAAACACAAAGTAAAAGGACCAACCAAACTTTGTATTTATTTTATTTTACTCTCCAAAGATGTACTGCACGTAACAGCTGTCTAAGTATCACAGAATGATGACCTGCTGGAGTTGGGTTTTTTTTGTGGCCTTCTTTAGGCTATAGTAACCAGTGGTTCTTGAGGTTGTATTTTGAAGAACTTTTCATTGCATTGAGAATTGCTTCCATTCATCCATGCAGACCTTGCTGCTATATCTCAATTTTAAACATTAAAATTTTTAACCTCTCAGATCTTAAACAATCTTTGCAATTGGATATATTTACAAAAACTGGTGCTTAACAAAGTTTTTTCTTCATGTTTGCTTCTAAAGCTGTTTCCTTTAAAATGGCTCATCTTTCTTTGAAAGTATATATTCAAGAAAATAATTTTAATTAATCTGGAATTTGTTCCTTTTATCTGTTTAAGGTTATAAACTGGAAATATGAAGTCTGTTCCCAACTGGAGATCTGTGCACAGGTCAGAACCAGCCTATAGACTACGATGTAACTCAAAGGGAAGAAATGACCTGTCAGAATGTTAGCAGAGGCCTTCTAACACCCAGCAGTTTTGTAAGTATTGACAGTACAAAAGGAGAAAGCAGATAATAAGAGTTGTTTTGAGCTCTGCAGACCCTTTAAGCCCTCTTTCTCTTAGCTGCTTATTTGGGTCTTGTCTGTTGGGTTGTGCTATGCAACTGCCCTTGGACACAGAACTGCAGCTGGGGAGACTCGGGCAGCTGAACAGCTTCCCTGGGCACTGCCAGCACTACTGCAAAGCAATGGGGAGATGCAGCCTCTGCTGGTGTGTGTGAAGTGGTAATATCAGAAAACACGGCACACTTGAAGCAAATGGACAGAGCTGTCAGCAGGAAAGGAGAAGCAGACATAGAGACAAAGGCAGAAGGTTTATTTTGTGCAAAGACAGGAAAGTTCTGTACATGTACATGATGTGGTTGAACACATGGAAATATAGAGGGGTGAGGAGCACAGCTGAAGTCAGGAGATGTTTCATGATGACAAGGCATTACAGGAAGGAAAGAATTAAATTGCAAGAACAGACAACAGTTTTTGTATAGTGTACTCAGAGACCGAACTGCTGCTCTGCAGTTAACAAACTCTAAATGAACATGAAAACTCACACATTCCTTTAGATCTATATAAAACTCATTGTGCAGTCATCACATTTCTAGTATTGAATAGAAAGAGTTTTGGAATCTCCATACAGATGTATTTGTTGGTTTGCATGCTGCGCATCCAACCGTTGCTTGTCAGGCGTAATGTTAATGCATGAATTACTTTCTAGCTTTCTTCAACATTAATTGCTCACTTATAAAGGGGGAAGGAACTTTCACCTGATTAGTACTTTTCCTTTTTTCTTTTTTAAGAGCAATAAACAAAGAAAGAAACCTACCCAAATCACAAATCTAACAAAGATATCATCCAAATAAATGTAGCAATTACCATAATAATTGTATTGCACTTAAGTTCTCATACTGAGGCAAAAGCTCAGTACAGGAATGTGTGACATTTCACAGGGATGAATCATGGTATATTCCACAAATGCACAAAAGAATGTGACGGTTTTCTTCCAAACATAGGAGCCTTATTTAATAATACCAGTGTTGCTGCGATTGTGCTTGGAATGATGTTAAAAGAAATAATCGGTTTGGGGACGCTTCTGAAAGATGGAATAAAAAAAAGAGACTTGATTCTCAAGCAGTGACTTCTGCTGCATTTTGTTGTAGCAAAATGGGAACCTAAACATCTCACTTATCACTCTCTGGAGTCATTTAATCTTTCCTATAACTCTGCTACATGCCACTGTCATTTGAAAACTCTATTTTAAATGGCTAAAAGAACTATGGAATCTGTACAAATATAATATGATCATCAGTGCCCAGAGAAGAAGTATTTGCACAGTTGACAAATGGTTTTTGCATTGAAGCATTATTCAGAAAAAGCTCACTTTTCACTGTTGTTTTATATTTATCAGTCATTCATTCATGTTGACCCTCCCAAAGGCATCCATGAATTCAGATATTTTACATTTCCTATGGTTTTTTGCTAAATCACCCAGTGTTCTTAATTTTCATTATTTCAAGAAACCATGTACAACCACTCATCTGAACTGCCTTCCTTAAGGAGGAACAAAAGGTTGGACTTTTGTCTATTGAGTCTATCTGCTGATGAATGAGTGAGACTTGCTGAAATTTGAGGAAATCTTCAGAAAAAAACAGCAAACTTATGATTCAAAATCTAAAGTACTTACTGGGCCTTTCTTGACAGAGAAATTGTAATGAAAATTGAGGTAACTGCAGTTTATCTCAGTGTGATGCACTGGAGGCGTAGAGGCTAATGGAGCAGAGATGCAGGATTGCTGCTAATTCAAATGGTTGTACAAGGGGTCCCATTGCTAATCCATAATGTTATTTATCCAAAAGCACCATACTTGATTTCGCAAGTGGGAGACCAAACAGCCAAAAGCTAGCAATGAAAGTATTATGTGGTGCCAGAGATAGAGACACCAGTAAGATTTAATGGTAAGATTAACCTCTCTGAAAGGAACAAACCTTCGCCAGCCATTGCATAGGGCCTGAATGCTACCATGGGTGTATCTCAAAGCTCCCCTTGTTATGTCCTGCTTTCTGATCTCTTCCACTCATTGTGCTGACAGTGTGCATGTGGTGACATGCTGTAGTGGTGTGGGGATGAGACACCTTTTGAGATTTGTTAGCATTTGTTCTAATATGAAGTGAAAGCTCTAACACAGATGCAAAGTGGTTCATCAAACAGGCAAGAACTTGGACCTGAGGTACTGCATTACAAAGTTCTCATCATTCATTTTCTTATATCTTATAAAGTATCATGATATTACCTGAAAGGTTTGCTTCCACGGTACAACCAGAGTTGAAGAATGTTTATGTAAAACTGAATGGTTCACATAAGTTCAAAAAACATTTAAAATGATTTTTCAAACTCAGACGCTTGCATTGCTTTGCTAAGCTCTTTGGTCAAGGCATCTTCTGTTTTGCTAAGCCAAGAGTCAAAGGATTGCTAATATTCTTCCTGGTCACCCCATTCGACTGCTGGATCATCATCCATTCTCAAAATAAGATAGGAGAGAAGCTGAAAGAGATTCTGCCACAACAGTAAAGAGACAAAAAAGGAGAGGTCGCTTACATCGATCTCACAGCGGTCCCCAGCGTAGTTCACATCACAGAGGCAGTGGAATTTGTTGAGCAGGTTCTGGCAGAGGCCTCCATTCAGGCATGGATCAGAGCTGCATTCATCAATGTCCTTTTCACACCTACAGGGAAGGGTGCAAAAAAGTGAGATCCTGAAGTCAGGTATGAAATGCATGAAACTGGCACATTTTTAATTCAGAAACTTTTAACAAGGAGGCTGCTCCATTTGAAATCTGTAGTGTATTTCCACATGTGTTTTGTGGTCTTCAGAGAATCTTATTAACTATTTGATTAGCCTCTCTTAAATCTTGAACTTCCTGTGTTGCTTTCAAACATAGATAGTTAAGCTAGAAATTTCATTTCTGTGGCGCATTTCATGGTTAATGGTGCTTAGCAAAGTGAAATGAAAGCTGGTGTGTGGTTTTAGAGCTGGATACAGTGCAAGTCCTGCTGAACACTTGCTGGTCCATTTTCATCGTTCCTGCAAGCTGAGGGCATGATTTTCTTCATGATAATTTAGATTTTAGTCGAACCAAAGCATATTTTTTCATAACTGAATGCCCCTGGGAATGTTCACCCCTTTCTTTTTTCAATTTGAAGTGTCACTAGATGTCCAGCACAATCTCCTCTATGGTCTCTCTGAGAGGTTGTGGGCACTAAGAATGTTAAAAAAGGCAGTTGCAGAATAAGGTTTTAAAAGCTTAAATTTGTATCATTAAATGCTTTTCAGCAATTCTGATGAGAAGGGAAATTTGAGCTGTAATATTTTCTCAAGGCAACCAACTGAACATTAATGAAAAGCATTTGCAACTGTTTAAAAAGTGGTAATGATTTGGTGATTCTCTGTCCTGACAAAGCTTGCTCTGAACTCCCTGCCTTCATTTTTATCAAATACCAAAAACAGTCAATCCTGTTCTTTTCCAGATAAAGAATCACATTTACCATGGAAGCAGAATGTGTGAAATTCACTCAGAGTTACCAGGCATTGTTTCGTTTAATCATGTCCATAACCACTCAATGTGCTGTTAGTGTCACATTAGAGATGTGCTGTTCTTTGCATTAAACACTCTTAGCTGGCTTTCTTTATTAATCCATGAAAAAGTCTCAACCATTTCCTCCCATGATAAATTATATTTACATACTTCAGAAAGTATTATTTCAGTCCATAAAAATTATACGGCTATGAATTTCCCTATGCAAAACTGAAAAACAAAATAGTGCAGGCAATTTGATACCTGAGTCCACCTGAACATCAGGAAGACTTTTAAACCGAATTCCCTTTGGTGATTCTAAACACTGCCTGAATTCAGTGAAAGTTGTTTTCTACAAACAGCTACATCTCCTTTTATTCAATGTTTTCAAGTTTTCCTCTCCAGCTATTATTTTCTCTTTCTTTTTTTTTTTCTTTCTCCCAAAATCCCAAGTCAATTGATTGACATAGGAAGATATCCTTTTTTTTTTCTTTCTTTTTTTTTTTTTTCCCCTTTTATTTTAGTTTTCTTAGTTTTCCCTTTAGTTTTCTTAGGGATGAAATACTGTCTTGAAGCCAAAATGCCTGCTTGACTTTTCTAATCAATAAATAGACCGGAGGGTTTTGTTTTGGATTTTCTTGTTAACTGATACGTTTGAAATTGTTCTGAAAAAAGAAATATTTAAATGTTTGAGGTGAAATTTTCTTTTCTGATGTATTAAGTTTTGCAAACAGAAATATTCCTGGTTTACGGTGTGTCAGCCTAGAGGAAAAGAGGACAAACAGTCCATTCTAGACATTTGAGAATAATGCCCTGCTTTGATAGTCAGTTACGGCGCAGTGTGCTTGGTGCAAGGTTGTTGCTCAATATGAGGATCACGGGAACCATAAAATAGACATTATTGCCAGCCAGTGGGGTGGATGTAAGCAAGGCTCATTCCCAGAGCTGCACTTAGCAAGTTGCCTGACAGGGAAAGGAAGAAGGAGAAAGCACTTTGCCTTATCTGAAGTCCTGAAAAAAAAAAATACACACCGAAGAACTGCCTGAGAATATGCTTTTATTTTCATTGTTGTTTTATTTCTTAACCTTTTTTTTGTGGTGTGGCACACAGGCCTTCTGGCTGAGCTTAAGAGTACAGTGCAGATGTGTCAGCCAACTACACTGCGCGCTGGGTGGGTGGGAATGTTCATTTCATCCGTCCTTTATGGCTGACTGTACAGGTTCCACAAAGTCAGTGAATTAATCTGATTTTGAAAGAAGCAAAACCATTTGTTGAAAACTGCTTTGTGTTTGCAAAGCCAGCACAGCTCGGTCCTGTTGAATGTTTGGATAGTGCGTTCCGATGTATTATTAATTGTACTGCAAGCAAATTATTTTTCTGTTTAAGTTCTTTGTACCTTTTCTTACTATTCAGAAATGTGCCATTACTTCAGGCCATATTATGATTGGGATGATGTCCTCTTATGTTTTTACAGCACCTGATGCACTGAGACCTTCAGGCCTCCCTGCTGCAGAGGTGTTTGTAGAGAATCAGCAAGTGGTAAGTGACTGTGCAGCAACCTGCTACAAGATATAAATTGGGAAGGACAATGGCCCCTTCTCTTTCATACTATAATATTCAAGAAATATTTCTTAACTTTAATTTTAAATAGCAATTCTGTTTTCATATTTTGGCGTTCAGTGAAGAAAATAACACCACCATATATTTCATGTCATGTTATCCCTGTAGGAGAATAGATTGTATATTCACAATGGATACAGGTGGAAATAGAACAGCTTGGTATATTTATGTGTCTGCATATTCTGGCTGATTTTTATATATATATGAATAGTATATGTGTGTTTATGTGTGCCTATGTATAGAAAAATAACTTTCTTTTTTGCCTATACAACATTAGCATTTAATTCAAAGAGCAGGAGGTGTATGGCACTGACTAAGAAATAAAGGCATGTGATGGTATTAGTGGTGCTGTACTGGACTGACCCTTGCTGAGTTAATTTGTAATTTTTACCTGAGTAAGACTGTTATATTTTCAGACCCTGAAAGGCACTCACGCAAAGAACTGCTACACTTGAAAACCAGCTTTTTTTCTGTATTTCTGCAGGAGGGTAATTTCCCTATAGATGGACACCCTACAACCTCTTGGAATGACTTTTGGAAGAACTGTCCGATACAATGGAGCATCTCACCGTTCTCCAGCAAATCCTGGCAGGCACGCACAGGCCAGCTTGCCTCCAAGATCAGTACAGTTGCCGTAATTATAACAGGTGAGATTTCTGTCTTCATTCCCACAAACCGTATAAGGTAATCTTCGATATCTAGATAAATAGAAAGGCAACGACAGCTGTTATTTGCTCTTTCCTTGTTCACTTCTGGATGTCTTGTGTTCTCCCTTTCCCTCTGAGTCTAGTCCATTGCTTTAGAGGAAAATGTCTAGATCTACCTTGCAGATTTGTTGTTTGAACCAAGAACTTACCACTGCCAATCTCTGAACAGTGAGAGCTGCGCTCCTGTTGGCAAATACCATCCAATGCAAACATGGGATGTATCATATTTTACCCATGGATGAGCAGATAATTCTGGAGCTGCACATAGAACTTGTGCCTCCCTGGTTCTCTCCCTTGTAGGGAAGCCCACACCGGTGTGCACTCACAGGCCAGGTGTATGGGGCTGGCCATGTCTGCACAGTGCAGGATGGACTGGGGAGGGTGCGGTGCCAGCATTACACAAGGTCAGAGCTTGTGTCTGGGGCTGCATAGTGTGGAGATCCCTAGTAGCTGTAGCTGTAGAAATCGGCTGTTTAACATCTTTGCCCTCTAATAAGGGAGAAATGTACAGTGTGCAGAGAAGGGCAAGTGAAGGGTAGAGCCTGCACCTCTCACAGTGGAGTGTCTGGGAGGAACTGCAAGCAGTACACTGATATCAGCAGAGGTGATGCATAGAGTGGACAGTGTGGTGCCACAGTCAGAACTGGGCTACAGGAAGCCTAGAAGGAAAAGACACATAGCAAACATGCTATGGGTGGGCAAAAAATGCTTTCTACAAACTTCTGTATTTGTTTCTCTTACCCACACATTAAGACTTTCACTAGTTTTTTGTTACTCTAATAGAGCATAGTTTCAATGATTCAAAACCTTTTCAGGATCCTTGCAGTTCATCTATCTCAGCTGTCCAGCTGACTTGCAATGCTGACACTGAGGAGAGCTGTATGACTCAGGCTGGCAGCAGAGCTCTGCCTTGCTCCCCACCTCTCTATACTCTGCCATCTGTCCCCATCTGAGCTGGTGCCTCACTCTTTGTCCATATCTAACTGATCTCTTTGGCTTTCTGTACTGCAAACTTTGTACATCAATTCTACAGCCACAAGTAGCATACAGATATCTCATAAAGTATAAGTATATAAAGTACAACTTATTAGGTGTGCATTTAAATGGAAGCATCAGTGATATAATAATCTCTCAGATGAGACCCCAAAAAAATCATATGGACCTACCTAGTCTGTATTACCTGCAAAGCTTTCCAGTAAAGTTACCAGCACACAGGCAAGAATATCCATTAATCCCATCTATGCAGGTGGCCCCATTTGCACACTGGTGGCCACGGCAGTAGTCTATGTCCTCTTCACAGTTTAACCCCTTGTAGCCAGGTTCACAAACACACTCATAAGAGCTGATCCCATCTGTGCAGTTTCCATGAATGCAGGGGTTGGAGAAGCACTCGTCAATGTTGGTCTCGCAGTGGGTGCCCACCCACCCTGGGGGACAAACGCAGCGATAGGAGGTGTACAAGTCTTCACATGTCCCCTGGTGCATACAGGGCTCTGAGCTGCAGGCATCCTCCTGCAAGCAGCCTGTAAGAACAGGGTTTGCAGATATTTTGAGAAATTGTTCCCCTTGAGGTTTTTTAGTCAGGATGTCAGCATTTTCAAAGTAGGAGAGATAAATGCCACTGATTTCTATGGTGCTCATGCATCCTCGCAGGCCATCCAAACTGTCAAAAGCCTTGTCAGCCACATGGATGTCTGTCTCTTCTCGTAGAAAGTTGAGACTTCCTGTAGCGGTTGTACTGGTTACAGTGTCCTTGTTATCGATATTCATATGCCACCTCGAGAAGTGAGACAGGGGCTCCACCATGGACACCATCACTTGGTGCCACTTCCCATCACTCACGGTCAGAGAGCTAGTGAGGGTCAACATGTAAAAGTTGTTGCCACTTTGCAGTTGGAAGACCAGTTTGGAGTTGTGAATACTGATGATAACAAACTCAGGCTCCTTCTCCGCATAGAGCAGTATCACATTTGTGTCCCTAGTTCGAAAGCCAAACACGATATTGGTGAGGTCTCTGCTGATTTTCCCATTGCTTCTGTAAAATATAGCACTGCTTCGGCCACTAAACAATGCGTTAACGAGACCTGTGCAAAGACAAGAATTGAGAAACCAGGCCAGCTTTAAACCAGTCCACCTGGACAGTATCTCTTCAGTTCCCCATGATCCCCACCACTTAAGTCCTTTTGTTTCTACTGAAAAGCAATCCAATGCCATCAGTGCCCCAGTTATTCTTGCTTGCCTCTTACTGCTGTACAGGTGACAGGGCAGTGCTACCTGAAACTCTAATCCTGAAGCTTCCAGCTCATTTCCCTTTAACAAGGGAAGGGGGACAGTGACCGTGACCCAATGACTCTGGCCTTATTTACTGTAATGTAAATCAGAAGTAGGTCTACTAAAACCAGTGAGCTAATCTAAGTACGCAAGTGTAGATAAGAGTTGAACCTTGCTGCTTCTCATGAGAGTAGCCCAGACTAAGCACTTAGCAAAGAAATAATAGTTAAAGACCAGGTTACCATAGCCAGCGGTTCTGCAGTGGTTTGCCTCAGGTGCTGATGAGGCTCAGCAGCTTTGTACAGGCTTACAGATGCAGCCAAATTTGGCTTACATGACTGCATCAAGGTTTTTGGTATTTGGGAGAAGGTTTGGGTTTTTTTTGCAGCATGCAGGCTCTTGTTTATCACAGGTGAAAATGCACAGCTACTGATGGTGATTGTGTTGAAGAATGGTGCTTCGTAGGTGAAAATTTGCTCTCTTAAATACCATAACTGTCCTCTTTGTAGCTGTTGTGATTTCCATTGAAATAAAATAGGAGGCATTACATTCAGAGTTTATAGAAATATTGGTGAAATTTTTACTTGTTTCTAATTTCCGAAGATGACAGGAATACTGCAATTTACCTACATTCAAATCCTTGGTGCACCAGCTTGCATTGTGCTTCATGAGGACAGGGCCCAAGCTCACACCATTTCACTTCCTCGCAAGCTTTCCCTGCTGTGTTAGGGGGGCATGAGCAAGTGAAGTCATCCCAGATTGAATAGCATATACCACCATTGTGGCAAGGACTGGACTGTGGGGAAAGAGAAGAGACAACCAAAGCAGGAATAAATCTTGGTGGACTCATAACTCTTAAGAATGTAGGATTTTTTGTATAAAAGGAAAATTCTATTTAAATCCAATGGAAAGCAATAGAGATTAGTACTAAGACTGCACAGAACATTTTAATAACTTGTGAACAATAGTATTGTAACCTTAAAATGCTCCCATTTTCTTCTACACCCGTATATTTTGCTTGTGCTATCAATCATATTTATCAGAACTTTGCTATATCAAAACATATCAAAATCTGCCCTTTCTGGCATCCCATATCCATTTTGCCACAGTATTATTACCATGATATATTGTACAAAAAGGTAGCTTTTTTTTAATTTTGGGGTGGTTTTTTTTTGTTTTTGTTTTTGTTAAACACATGAAAGTGCTATGAAAACTGTCATTCTTACCTTGCAGAGGTTGTCACCACTGCAGCCTTGTGTGACATTGACCAGGGTTCGGTTAGTAAAAGAATTCAGTGAACCAGTGAGGGGGAAGAATTCCAGTGGCTGGTTATTCACTCTTACATCCTGGATGCAGCCTTTGAAATATCCGCCATTTTTATCAGTTTCTCTGTTGTCTGGTAGGCCTCCGATGTAAAGAAAGTCCTTACTTTGGGTAGTTAGTACTGGAGTAGAAATAAAGCCCAAGTATTGAGAGGACTGGAATAATTCCAACATATTTGGTTCTGTTTTTAATGTTATTAGGTAGAAATTTCCATCATTTATAGGATGTCTCCCTAATAACTTTCTGGAATTTGGAGCTAACATTGCGAGTTTCCCATCTTCCAAGTAGACTCTTACATAGAGACAGGTACTGTTTCTCAAAGCCAGTATCAAGCCAGAAGATTTGCGTGTTCGGACAAACATTGATATATTCAGATTTTCATTCTCAGTAGCATCAACAGAAAAAGCAGCATAGCCTGAGGAGTCCTCAGATCCAAATCGACCTGGAATATACTCTTGAAATTAGCAACAGGAGAAAAGATGAAAAAGGAAAGAAAGAGGAAAAATAAAATAGTTAAGGCGAAATGACAAAGGAACCGGTATAATGATCAAATAGCTACTTCTGATAATATGCTGTACTTATGGTAGTAAGATGTGCTGGTATTTATGGATGAAGAAAGACTTGTTCTGGCCATAAATAGCTTCTATTCCAAAACTCCTGTCAGCTTCCATGGCTGTAACATTAGGCCCCAGTACAGGACCAGATGTTATACTATTCTGCACAATTTTCTCCTTTATCATGCTCTGTGTGGTACTGCATTTGCAAATGGTTAAGGAAGGACAAATTTCTACATTTTCCTGGATTGGTCATCAGAAAGATCACTTTGAAAAGAAGCTAGTTGCTTTGATCCTCTGATGACAAGGGAAGTTTACTTACTTCTTGAACTTCGATTTTTTTGTGTTGCACTGTCAAAAGCTGCTTGGCAAAACCCTCTTGCATAAAGCTTACAGATAGCACACCTATTTTGTCTTGCACAGGTTTTTCAATAGACTCAGTAAGTTCTAATTTGACTTCTGCTCATTCCTGAGTGCTTATAATGCTACTGTGTCACGGGGGAAAAACAGGCTAGGATTGAGTGAGCCTTTTTATTTTTTTGCTCTTATCAATTAAAATGATTAAACCAAAACCATCTGTCTCTCTGCCTTACTCTTTATTTTCAGTAATGATTTTCAGACTCGTAAGGATATAAAATATGTAGTCCAAAGCATATTTTATTCTGATGAATCATCTCGTTAAAGCACAACAAAGTGTTTCTATTTTTACACTTCACGTTTCATGATCTTGTCCTCAGTATTACAGACTTCCTGCCTGAACACTTTCAAGAGCTATTTTTTAATATATCAAATTCATAGAAAGAACAAACCCAGCTTTTTGTTGTTGTTGTTGTTGTTTGAATGCTCACATAGCTGAACAGACAGTTTCCTTTTGCACAGCAGAACTCCTGGAGTGAGACCTCATAAGCCAAGTCACTGCCTGAAATACTGGTATTTAAAATCAACTGTGTTAAAAAGAGCCATGAAAATAGGGTGCTGAATGTGAAGACCCTGTAATAATCATGCTGCACTACTACGTGGCACAGTAGTGTTATTTGGCAACAGGAATAAATCCCTTCATTGTTCCTAAACAGTTTCATAAATCAAATTTCAACAATTTTAGTACTAAGGGTAACGTTACCTCTGTTTCTAAATCTGCTTGTTGAAAACTCTGGCAGGTAGAAATAATTGTTTGTTGAAACGGGTGTTTTGAGGCCTGAAACCTCTTCAGATGGTGCCTTCTTGGTAAGGTAGTACTACAGACTGAACCATGTTTTCACGTGGGTAAAAATAAAAATTCTGCTGGCATTAGTTACTATTCATTATCAAAAAAGGTATTTCATGTTTGCAATTATTTTGTTGTATTTCTATTTATAAATATGTATATATACATGTGAGATATAAATATATATATATGTGAGATATATATATATATATATATATATGTATGTATGTATATATGTATATATATCATCAGTCCGATCTTCTGCTTGATGAGATGGCTAGCATCACCTTGGTCAGTATTAACCTCTTGGGTTGCAACATCTGGATGTTGATCAAAATGAGTCAACATCTGTTTGTTATTTTGTGTATGTAGAGAAAATATTGCTTCTTGTCAATTAAATACTTGGCAGCAACTTTTCTTCAAAAAGACACTAGCATTTCTTATGTTATCCTTTGCCACACGTCTCCCCCACTCTGTCTTTTAAGCAACCTGCCACGGTCTTTTAAAAATAGCATGTATCTCGAACCTATGTATCAAAGTGGCACGGTGCCATGAATTGCAAAGAATACTGTGGTCAGTGGAGAGGAGAAAAAAAAAAAAAGAAAAAAAAAAAAAAAAAAAGCTTGCTTTCTAATCATTCTCAACAGTTGTAATGCCAGCATAAGCCTCTCCTGGCCCTGACTGGTTTTAATTTCACTTCATATAAGGAGGCCAACATATTTACCAGATGTTGTCCTATACTCCAAAGTTGCTTTCCAAACCTTTGGATAAATTACAGCTAGACTTCAAAGAAGTCTGTTACAATTACCTCTCAGACTTTGTCATTTTGCAATAAGGGAAAAAAACACTATTGAAAAGTATTGATACCTATCAAGTATAGCATACAAAATGAAACTGTCTTTTAACATTTTGAAGTGCATTTCAAGCCACAGCTTTCTGCAGCAGTGCCTCCAGCAAGCCCCTGAGCCCAGCTGTTCAGCTGCAGTAAGGTGGTGGATTGCCCTGGCTGCAGTGCGGCTATGCCAGCCAGAACCAGTAGTCTGTTCTCATCTGACCACGGTGCTGTTGGTGCTCCTGAGATGTGCTTTATTCATCTCCAGAGGGTTACTCACTACTGCTCCAGCACGGATGTGGGACAGCAGGGGACCTGCTGGTGTCCTCCTGCTTTGTCTCAGCCTGTGCATAGAACCATCAGTTGTAGCAGGGAATGCACTACAGGCAGTGCCAGCTATTGAATCCCTGCTTCACTGCCTGTGAGGCTGTATTCTGACATGTGCTCTTCTGCTCACTAGGATATGGGCATGTCTCCCTCTGGCCCTCAGCAGCTATCTGGTAGAGCAGCCTTCGTTAGTTGCTGCCTGGAGCCGTGCGGGACCTGGCTGAGATGAATGGCCTCTGAGGACCTGGCTTCTCCTCAGGCTAATCAGATTAAGTTAATAGGATAATCTCGTTCATTTTGTAAAATTGGAATCTGTATTTATTCTTTTTAACTTGCAGTGCTTTGCTGGCCTTTCATGGCCTTAAACGAGTTTCTTTATGTCAGCCAAGAGAGGATAAAATTCTGAAAGAATGCTTTGAAAATAAGACTTTGACTCCAAGCGACTCAGTTGCTTTCTAAATTTTACTCAGAGTGCATAACCTCCTGTGAACTGCAGTTTTCCAGAGTTTATGGAGTGCTAGGAGTGCTAAGAAGATTTAAAAACTGGATGAGTAGAATCCCCCAGTTCGGCCTGACTTTTTGTCAAGCTGAAAAGCAGCCTTCCTGGAAAATAACTAGAAAATAATGAGCATGTGCTACTGCTAACCTCTCATGCCTTCTTACCAGTGGGCAATAAGTTCCAGAGATCCCTAGGGTCACACTGGTTCATCACTGAGGCCAGCTTATGTTTTCAACACCCTCTGACAGCGCTGATGGCATCACATGCTCTTACCTGCTGTGCAGCTCGGCCCCGCGTACGGCCGGTAGCAGTCACAGTGGTAACTCAGCCACAGGTTGGAGCAGCGGCCCCTGTTCTGGCAGGGGTGGTTCTCACACCAGTCCTTCTTCCTGCATCCTGTCTCGACGTTTAAAGAGGATTCAGGTGATGCATTCTCTGGAGTAATAACATTCAAGTCTATTTCAATATCCTGAAGACAGCCTACAAATGAAGGTGTAGAATGTATATTACTGGTGTTAAGCTGAGAGCTGCTGCTAATGTTCCCCACTGGTAAGCTGCCCAAAAATGTGCTCTGAAATGCAAGCCTCACGTGATCATTATCTATCATAGCAGAAGTTTTATTGACACATGATTCTGCACAAGAGCTGTCAAGTAAATTAAGAGTAACAGCTCTTGCCAAGGTTACCTCCACTGAATGCCATTCTCCATCACTGACATTATGTGAAATATGCAAAAGAGCCCGTGGCTGGTTTTTGACTTGCACGGACAAATGTAAGTAGCCATTCAGTAACTCCAGCTTCACAAATGTGTCTTTCTCCCCTCGGTAAAACAGAAAGGCTGTCGGTTGCACAGTCTGAAACCTCAGGTTTATATTATAGGAAGATTCCTCTTTAGTGGCTGTGGGATTCTTCAACCAAAGGAAACCATTTCCTTGAAAAGAAAATGTAGTTATAGTTTCACAGTGTATTCCAGTATATCCAGGTGAGCATATGCAGCTGAATCCATGATGGCCATTTTTTAAATGTGGGATGCATATTCCATTATTTTGGCATTGTTGATCATTACAGCCACGGAGGATTTCTGTGCAGTTCCAGCCGCCATAAAAAATCCCTTCTTTGTCTGCAGGTGGGCAATGGCAAGTGTAATTCCCAGGAAAGTTCTCACAGATGCCACCATTTTGGCAAGGGTTCGTGTGACATTCATTGATGTCTTCATCACAGTGAATACCTGAAGAACAAAGAATTAGACATTCTGGATTGAGCAATTAGAGCCCAGGAAGGTGTTTTTTAAGAACATGTGCTCTGTTAAATCATGTTTAACTTAAGAATGAAATTTACAGATGGATCAGGGAGCTGCTGGAGCTTGACCCCGCATTCTATCAGAGATCTGGCTAAGATGCAGCCACATGCACCACGTCCACAATGAATGCACAGTTGTCACAATTCAGGAGTAGCTGCATACTGTAGTTTTTCACAAAGGGACAATAGATCTCACATCTCCTAAAATAAAAAATAAAAAAAAAAAAAGGGAAAGCAAAGGTGACTTCTGGCCCACCAGCTATGATCGCAGACTGAGATGAGAATTCACATGAGGATGTGAGAGAAGCAGATGGAAGGATCTGAACCCATGTGTTCCAGAAGAATATTCCTGGTATTGTGTATCTACAGTGGAACTTTCTTTACCTCTACTATTTTCAAACTATAAAGTAAGAAAAGAGGAACAGAGCATCTTCCCAAATGCCCCAGGGTTGGCGATTAAAGCACGAGTGACACAGCTGCCTATTTTCCTTTCTCTCAGATAGTGCTTGATTTCTGGTATACAGGGTAAAAGAAGAGCTCCTCATCTCACCTTCACTGTTATTCGATAGGCTGTGACCCAAGTACATATACTGGGTTAGGCTGCACAAAGGAAGACAAATCTGTTCGTCCTGCAAAACTCATCAGCTTATCCCTCTGGACTACTGACCACCTACCTACAAAATGGTAATTATGGTACCTTTTCTCAGGAGCACTCAACTGACCAATAAGCATGAAATGGATCAGGCAAAACATGTTTCTTATCTTGAAAGCATTCAAAATATCCAACTGCTTTTTTTAAAAATTTATGCCAAGTACAACCCTGAATATTTGCACTGTTCTAGAGAAGAATATGAAATAGCAGTTTGAAAGATAACTGCACAAAGTAATTTGTAGGCGTAATGATGCCTGTCCCTGCAGCAGAATTGCCTTCAGCAGCTCCTTGCTGGCTCACTGTATGAGGTACCTACAAGTCACATCAGTGGGTAAGACAAGACTCACAGAGCCACAGCCAGGTACTAGGCACCACACCTAGTTTTACGTACAAATTCACATAGAGCTTTATTTTTATAGCAAAATGCAGTTATTTTTTTCATGGAAAATTACAGGGCAGCATTCAGCCACAATGAATAGCTTCAGATAGCAGCAGATAAATGTATCTACTCAGGCTAATTCCCTGCCTGTCCACTTTATTCAATCACGGATGTAACTAGACCCATAGTAGAGAGAGGTAAGTTATGAGAGAGCCAGAAGGGAACTCAGAGTTGGCTGAGATTGTTTTAAAGATTAAGCAAAGCGAAGTGGTCACAGCACATATGTGAAAGGCCCTCTTAGCAGCGATCTTCCTCATTACAACGTTCTCCTTTATTATAGCACACAGTTTCCACTTGAAGCCTCAGAGTATCAAACACCATTGTGCCCTCCCTGATCTGACAGCAGGGTTGTACCGCAGCAGCCTCTCTGCTTTCCAGCCAGGCTTATATTTATTCCAACACGAGATGTCTGTATACCTTAATGTGTAGTGGCATCTGGCAGAAATATGAATCATCAGGACTGACTTTCCCAAAGTGATGTGCACTTCCCAAACCTGTTCTGACTTGGGGCCAGAACAATGCCTGCTTTGCCCAGTTTGTGGCAATTTCTGTGTTAGCGACTTGTCCTGCTTTTACTGCTCTGGTATATGAAAAGTGAAGTCACCGTGAGCTGTTTCCTGTTTCAGTCAATGTTTTAGTACATCTCCTGCTTTGACATCCAGAGCAATGTGTCCACAGGTCTTGTGGACTGCTTGGTCTTACTGTGACAGCTGTAGAAATATGGGTCTCATTGGGTTTTTGTGTCAGAGAGAAAAATTAATTCAGCCTAAAAGCATTAGGATCAGGTTTGTACTTAGCTTTGCTTTTGAGCCTCAGAGTGATCAGGGCAAACATAAGGATTTATAGACTGGGGGCTCCTGTTAAATCTTTCATCGAAAAAAAAAATAAATAGAAAACCACCATTTAAGAGGATCAACCAAATGAATGGCATGCAGTGGTGCCTGCCATGTTACTCTACTGCTGTGTGTTCCGCTCTGTGCACATTTGTTTAGCATCCCAAGCCCCTGCAAGGCAGTGCCTCTGCCTGCAGCCCATGCTCTGAGCCGCACACTGTAGCAGGGACTTGTCCACAGGCAGCTGAAACATGCATGGACCAAACCCAGCTTCACAACACAGTGTTCAGGGTCGGTGTTGTTCTCTACCTCACCAAATTAGAAGTAAAATTAATGACAAGTTTCCATGAATGTGTTAAACTTGTTTAGAAATCGTATACATTTCCATCTTTAAATTTAGATAACACTTTTATAACACAAATATTGGTGTCTAACAAAGTCATAGCAGCTGTTTTTAAAACAGAGACATGCTTTTTTTGGTGTTTTATTTTCCCATGGAATGTGAATAACATCAGTTTCTAACTGCAAAGACAGTCACACAGCGTGACTTCATTATGTGCAAATTTCATAAGCATTTCAGTGTCAGAATACAAATGCTTATTTTTTTGAGTAATTACGTTAATAATATGTTGTGAAATAATGATTTTGGAGGTACCTACACATGTATTGTTTGTGTATTCATATAAACACACATTGAAATGGCTGATATTTCATAATAGGATTAGCGGAAACATAAATATAGGTCGCAGCAAAAAGCAAGCAAACCATTTTTTCATATCAGGAATAAATAAATCAGCTGTTCTTACAAGTGGGTGGTTGATACTGCTTGTTATCTGCCAACTGCTAAGCAAGCAAAGACCACTGTCACTCAAGATAAAAGCACTCCAGATAAAAGGATTAGCCAATATTTATAGAACTGTATAAGCAGTTCGCATAGCTCAAGCTGGAGAAGAAGCCAGCACGTAAAAGAATGAATTCTGAAAAGCAACTGTGAGGAACTGTTTTTTTCAGGGTTGCGTACATTTGCTCAGCTAAACATATTTGTATTTTTAAAGTGAAATCATTCAGCGTTTTCTCTTCCAAATATATTACATGCCCACTTAAAATTTCTGTGAATATTTATTATCCCATTTCTATAGGTAATTAGTATTTTTTCCCCCTGTGGAGTTTCACTCGAAACAGAGATGAAGCAGCCCCTTTGACTCTGTTTGAAAACACCACTCATAGCTGCGTTGCTTTTTTTCACCTACTGCTGCTTCAAGGTAGCTGTAGTAGTAGCTGTTCTCTACCCGTTGATTTCTTAAACTTCAAATTTAGCAGAAAAGCTTTTCTTACAGAAGCAGAATGACAAAAGCAATTCTTCATGCGTACCTCTGCTAAACGCCTCTAATTTTCATTTCTACTAACACTGTATAAAACTGTTACCCAGATTACACTTTTCATACACACCTTTAGTTAGAAATTCCCATTCCTTGACAGTTAATAAATACCACGTAAGTACAAGCAAGCAGTCTGGACAGACAGATGTGACGTGTTCTATACAGCCTAAGTGCACATACTAGTACACAAAAAGCAAATATTTACCTGTAAACATTGTCATTAAAGTGATGTAAACCTGTATCCTAGTTGCAACCATCTTTTTCTGAGGTAAAAAAAATTGGTTTAGCATTTATGCAGTCCACAAAGTAAGTTTCTGCAAAATTCAAAGCAGTTCTTGGTATAAAGGCGTCTGTTCCAGGATTAGCTTGCTCCACTTCTGTACCTGCTGATGTAGTCTGATGGTGTATTTTGCCCAAGCCAGATCAACAAAGCTTAAAGTAAGACTCATTAAAGTGCTTACGCAACAGACATGTATTCTACTTACATTCCTTTTCAGAATGTTCAGTCCAAGTATGCTTGCACTGAACTTTGGTGGTGTTTCACTGGGAGCCACATTTCGAGGTTCTATTCAAAACTGATTTGTCCCTTTTTATATTTTGATAGGATTTTTTTCTTTTAAGGATTGTGTTTTCATTGGTTTCCAGGTGGTGTATAAAACCAGACCAATCTTTTTGCAGTCACTGTCATTCAGAAATCTGCGTATGTCCATAAGGAAACAGAAAGGCCTACGGTTTGTCTGGTTTCTTTGCTTTTGTAAAGTGTTTTTGTTCCATTTGCTTTGTTTGTACCACTTACTAGAAATCAGTGACTGCAGATCTTTGAATGTGCTGAAGACAGGAGAAAAAAAAAAAAACAAAAAAACAAAAAAAAACAAAAAAAAAAACCATTTATTGAAACATTTCTCTTCTTCAGCTCTTGAGCAAGATGTTTTGATTTGGCCCTCATTTAATGAATGAAAAATAAGTATAGAGCTTGGTAGATTGAAATACTTCTGTCTGTGACAACAGAAATAGCTGACTTTCTCATATCACTTTATTTATGTTATGAATTGCATAAAATATTGCTAGAGCAGTAACGCTGTGCAGTTACTGGAATACTTACAAAGCAAGATAGCTGCTGCCCAGGTTGCTATTTATTCCATACAACTGACATATGACCACCTATGCACTCAGATCTGATTTTTTTTTTGTTAGTTTCCCATTTTAAAATTTCAACAATGGATCCTGAAGTCTCTTTCAGATTGCCTTATTTACTCCAGAATATAAAAATAATTTTATCACTGAGTGAGAAATCACCTCTGTGGTCCAGATCTTTGTTCACAAAGGTTTGATCAAGTTGTGGAAGCTCCCAGGAAAATGTTTATTATTTATTGCAAACAGGTATTTTTCAACTCCTTCCCCTCATTTATTCATTTATTCCTAATAAATTCATTTATTAAGAGATTCCTGACTTTGTGTTAAATTGGTTGTAGGTTCACCAGAAGAACTGCACGCAATTTTGGATTCAGTTAATCTATAGTGCACAGTTATTTCCATTGTGGTGCCCAGAAAACTGCTTTTCCATCCAATCTATGGCACAGAGTGATTATTCATATTATGAATTCAAAAATCACAGAGGAGGGATGTCATCCAGACTCTTTGAAAGGTAAGTAACCAAATTTAAAGCAAAAGGAAGTAAATGTTGACAAGTTATTATGCAAGTACTTTTCAGATGTCTTGTGCTGCAGCTCTAGCTGTAGCACTAATAATGCTTGTTTTTATTATTATTTTGGAATTAACAAGAAAAATTTGGAGGTTCTCAGCCTCCTTTTACAACATGACACTGACAAATGTTCTGAGGTAAGATTATGAACATATGCTTTGTCACCAGGTTGGGGTAGACATTTATTACCACAGCTCAGTGACAACATTGAGTTGCTGACACTCTGAGAATGAAAAACCTCATACCAGGGTATTTAGCAAACTGCCTGAAGCCATGTCAGAACCATTAGCAGGTTATTTTGAACAAGTGTCATGAAAAAGTGAGGTACAGGAGATGGCAGAGTCGAGTAACCTACTCTAATTGCTGCAAGATCTTTAATAACAGTAACAGAAGCAGTATTTTCTTTGATAGAATTTTCATATGCTAAACAAGGAAACTGATCTATATAAAGCCACTATAAGTTGGGGGTAAAAAGGTAAAAACTGTGTCATCCCAACCTGAAATTAATTGTTGTTCTGCTGAGTATGGTTTGGGATTGTCCTACGTCTGCTCTAGTTATTTTCATAAAAGAAGTGGATGATGGAGTAGAAAGTTTGCTTATTGAGTTGTCTGTTAATGTAGATTTACAGAGAAAATTTAACTATTTTAAAGAAAAGGATTAGCTTTGTAGACAAATTTAAGAAATTGGAGTGATGGTCTGAAAAGTGCTGGATTAGGCTGTGGAAGGACTAATTCAGCTTGTACGGTCCTGGGTCAGAATAGTCACCACTAAGGTGGAATAATCACACTTGTTTACAAAGTCTTGGTCATAGCTTAGCAGGAACATCAAGTTCACTTGTAGTTTTACACTGCAAGGAATGTTTGGATCAATGGGGAAGAGTTCACAGAAGAGCAATGAAAGTAATCATAGGTGAGTAGAGACCGAAAAAGTCATGCTATTCAAGACAAGAGGAGGTAAGGGGATGTGGTTCCATGTTGTCTGTGATCACAATAAACAAGTCACACTGCATCAAGGGGATTCAAGTCAGATTTTAGGAAAATATTTCTAATGCCAGTAAGGTAGCAAACCTCTGGCATAAGGTATTCTGCCATGGCCATAACATCTAGTTTGGGTCCTTAAAAATGGATTAGTTGACAGAAGCACACAGTGAGGTATAGATCACAGATAGGCTGAACAATGTCTGTACATCTATTCCTTCCCACTCTTTGTTTTCCTTAACTCTGAGATTTTCTTAAATAAAATAAAATAAAATCCCAGCATCTGAGCCGTAGGTGCATCAAACTATTTATAAATACAGAGGTGTAAAATACAAATGAGAGTAAATGTTAGAGAAACTTAAATTGTAGTACACCCTTTAGAACATGCTTTATGGGAGATGAAGACAAAGAGTCTGCAATAGCACTTCTTCCACCTACATTTTATAGTTTAGGAAGTGCTTGTTACAAAATCCTACTTCAGGCAGAAACAACTATTTTAGAGGGGGCTCATTAACACTGAACCCAGGAAAAAGATCTAGCAGTGCATATATTCTTCAGGCCTCCAGGTCTTAGCAGACAATCATGGAAATTCTAACTTTGCCACATCTATGCTGATAATTGCAAAGAGATAATTATTCTTTGCTGGAAGGTGGAAATGCACGTTCATTGCAAGGCAATAAATTGACCATCTCCATGTCATCATAATTAAAATTCTTGCTTCTGGGCATCAATCAATTGTCATGGAGGTCAGGAAGGAGGCTTTTCTCTTATGTACATCACAGTAGAGATAGAGAGGTGTATTTAAATGGATTGTATTCTCCTATTTTCTTTCGGTTGGATACTGAACTTAATGTGACCAGTAATTTGACCTAGAATGGCAATTTCTGTTACCGTCTTAGCAGGAAAAGCTCATTTGAGATGAAAGGCACAACACAGAGCAGAGATGGAGCATATGGAAAACTGGATACTTTAAAACAGAAGGATAATAAGCATCTTAACATTGGGATAATTTGCACGTGATAACTTTCACACAAATCTCTAGTTTTGCAAAGTTGCAAGACCTTGCTAGCTTCTCCTTTATTGCCGACAAATTCACTGTTCTGCTTTTTTCCTCTTCCATTTGAAATGTACATATGAAATTAATACTGGTTAGGAAAAAAATATTAAAATAGGAATAGAGCGCAATGACTTGGCTTAATCATTAAATATGTCACTCTAGCTGAGGAATATGGAATTCATAATGCGCCACGTTCAGCATGTCATGCTGTAACTTAATCCTTTCAAATTTTGCTGGCCTGAACCTTCATAGACTAGTTGAATTTTCAGTAAAAATGCTTTCCTTTTTAAAGCAGTTATAAAGCCCAGTCCCTTAATCTTTTCAATCATTTTAGTTTTTTGAGAGCAGAAGTACTTGGAAATGTATTTTCCACTTGTTTCACGTGTTTTGTCACACCTAAAACAGTTTTCATTCATTCATTCATTCAAAAAGAAAACCAACAAAGAAGCAACGCCACGGAGGCGATTAATTGTTTAGTGAGATTTGGTGTGTTTGTTTTATTTTACAAATATTGGAAACAGCCGACCGATTTAAGCATTGGCTTTGGTTTCTGGGTAGATCGGGCAGCCTTTTCCACGTGCCTGCTTTGCAGTGCTCCATACACAAGGTTGTGTGAGCGGCACAGCCAGAGGTCAGAAAAATATCGCCTGCGAATGGCACGGGGCCATGTCCTAGACGGGCAGCATGGCAAAGCTGCTGCTTGTAGCCTACACCTTTGTCCCATATTTTGATTAACACAGCCGGCCATGTGGATCCAATTCTAGGATTAGGGTCTGAATCTGGAGTAAAGAAAAACGTGGTGAAGAAATATGTCCCTGCATGGCACTCATTTTCCTTTAATTTCCCTATTTTTAGTCAGCTTTATATATCAGTAAAAGAAGCAGCTGCCGTTGTGGTTGACTGATGGAGGGAAGAATGAAAATGGAACAGTGGCAGCCTGGTTTTCCCAGGCAGCATCCTTCCTGAGCGGGGTTTCTGGCTGCACTATCGTGTATGCAGCTCATTGACATGAGCTAGGAAGGGCTGAAGGGGGGAAGGAGAGCAACGACAGACAGCACAGGGTGTGTCAGACAGCAGTGGAGAACAGTAATAGATTAAAAAAGAAGGGCAAGTAAAAGAGGGAAGAAAAATTCCAGTGGAGAAAGATTATAGGGGTTAATAATGAGAAATAAATTTCTCACTTAGCAAGTAAGATTTTGGAGATTAAATGACTAAGAAGGCAGGACATACAGCCTTCCACTCAAAGCGTGGACATCATTCAGAAAATAAACTGGAAGGGTTACTGGGTTTCATAGAGTTTGATAAACTTATACCTGATTATGTACTAGGTATTTGGAAATGAAGAAAGTTATTTCTTCTTGTACTTCCAGATTATTTTCTGTGTGTTCTGCTCAGACATTTTTCATGCTTTACCTTTCAGAAGACAACTGCTGCAGTAAGATTTCTGAATTCAAATCATTAATTATCTGATTTGCATTTTTTGTAGACTCACGAGCTTGTACATTCAGATGATGTGTGTGCATTTGAACTGGAGTGTATCCAGAGGGATCTTAAAGCAACCAATACCTTTGAGTTGTTTAATTAGATCATACAAGGTCATGTTTCGTTGACTTAAAAATCTGTTTGGAGCATATGATACACTCTGGAATTGGAAAACAAATGAATTTTCACCTCTACAAACATGTAGGGGCTTTAAAAGAGTGCTCGCTGTTGATGAACACTCCCACTGAGAAATGTGACTACTCTCCCCTAAGAGGGATTTTCTACCTTGTCTCTTGTTGGCTGCTTCTATCTTGCTTTGAGCTGGGCAAGCACAGCCACTGTGCTGCCTGGTGTGGCACAGCCTCTGCTTTGAAAACAGTCAGCCATCTGCAAGGTTTTTAGTAAGACTAAAACAAGTCACCACAATGCACAGAAGTGATTGTATTTACATAACTTCATTGTCAGTCAATATTAAGAGAATCTGGAAAAGTCAGCAAGCTAGAAAATCATAGTTTCAATTGGGCCTATAGAACTTAACTGGGGATGGAGATCTGAGAACAGAAATATATAAAATACATATGTGTGAACATACACAGCGTGTGCACACTGTGTGCATTTTAAGCTGTGGACAGATTATCTGTATAAATTGTATAAGGATTATCTTTGTTTATAGTTTGTAAAATTATGTTTCTCTGTTCCTAGGGGATGTATTTGTACATCCTTATCATTTTAAATGCAGAAGAACAATTAGTCTACCTCAAACTATCCACTTCTATGGTTTTTTATACAGCAATTACTCTGCCTGATGGATTTTCTTTCCTGTTTAAACAGCTGTGGCTTGCTATAGACTAGTAGTAGATGCAGAAGACCTTGGATCGCAAACTTTCATCAGATTCAATAGCAGTGGAATTGGCAAGAGATCATACTCTCGACTTGTTCATTTCTCTTATTCTGTGCAATGTTAGTTCTTCTGCAGTGTGAAAACTCACCTCAACAGTGTTTAGGAATTGTTTATCCAAGGTTTCATATATGTTTAATACATCCTGAAGCGGAGAAGCCTGACACCTAAATAAGTGTCCTTTCCACCAGGCCATATATCCATCCCATTGGGAACATAATGGACTTTAGCTAAAATTGCATGAGCGTGCTGTGAACTTTTGGCCATCATTCTTGAGGATGATCTGGTTCATGCTAGAGGTCTGTGATTTAGCTAGTCTTCCTATTGTTGTGCAGATATACTTCAAATACATCATTTAAATCATTTTCTCTATTTGTTACTACAGCTAGATACTGAACACAGTACTCTGGCCTCACACACAGGCCTAGTAACAGATTCTTTATCCTCTCTGCTAAGAAAATATGGTGCCCACATAACAGTGGCCACAACCATAACAGTATTGATCATTATGATCCCCTGTAACAGTGTTGTGTTTCTAACACAGCTAGACTCTAAGAATCACAGCAGTGGGAGAGCAATCAGAACCAGATCCACCAAACCTACTTTGCAGTTAATTATCAGCACAAATTAGCTGTCTGTACTAGGCTTCTTTTCTTTTGTGAGACTGCTTATGGAAAGTGCAGAGTTCAGGGTCAGCCAGAGAAAGAGTGCTTTCCTTAATCCATTTATTTAAAAAAATCAGCAGAAATCCTTTTCTAAATAAATTCTTTTTATTTTTTTCTAAATAAGGGTATAGACACCTAGATAATCAGTAAAAGTCTTGCTTATATTCTTTAAACTTCATATAGCTGAAGAAATCGATCAGAGTACCTGAACAGAAACAGCTTCTGCCTTATTTTATCCAGAGTTTATCTGAAACAGTGTAAATGGACAGGCATAAGAATATTAGGTTTTATCACTTCTGTTCCTCCCACTGGCAAGCCCTGAATAATTAAGAGCTAAGTGCTACAGGGAACAATTTGTATAAAAGAACCTTCATGTAGTATATCACATGAAATTAATGTTGGTGTTCACTTTACCAGCTTATTTTTATTATTCATTGTCCAAACATGCTTTTATTTCCCTGGGAAGACGGTAGACCTGGGACTCATCAGTGATAAGTAATTGCCAGCAAAGTACAATTCTCCCAAGTCTGAATAAAGCAAAAGTACTATTGATCAGTTTTTAGTTGGTGATGGATTAAACTGGGGTATGTACATACATATACATATGTACATATATATATATATACACACATATGCATGTACATACACATATATAAAATCAGGAAAAGTGGTGGCTACATCAAACAGTTGTGTTTCTATACAGAGGAACCTCGAACCAAAGAAATGGGCAACCTTCAGAACCTCTGGAAGTTCAACAAAGGGAAGGGAAGCCCAACGCCCTGCACTTGCTGAGGAGCAGCTTCATGCACCGGGCCATGCATCAGGCTGATTGGCTGCAGTGCTGGCTCACATGTTGAATGGGATTCAGCAATGTGCCCTTGCAGCAAAGAGGACCAACAGCCTCCTGGGCTGAATTAGTACAAGAGCTGCCAGCAGGTAATGGAGGTGACCCTTTGCCTCTACTCGGCATTTGTGATCAATCAGGCTCCCCAGATAAAGAAGCACATGGAAATACTGGAGCAAGTGCAGCAAAAGTTTATGGCAATCTTTAAGGGTTTGGAAAATATGTCTGTGAGAAAAGACTGAGAGAGTTTATGTTGTTCATCCTAGAGAGAAGGCTCAGGGGGATCTTCTCAGTGCATGTAAATACCTGGAAGGGAGAAGACTTCACAGTAGAGCCTAGTGAAGACACAGTGTGCCTAAGCTTACACTGCTTTGAACAAGGGGGTTGCATGAAATGATTTCAAGAGGTGTCTTCCACTTTCAAAATTAAATGAAGAAAAGAAAAAAATAAAGCTTTCCCCAACCTTCAGATGGTTTTTATCCTTGAGAAACCATCAACTGCTTGATCTTGCTGGCATGGCTGCCAGCAATATTAGTCTACTTAAGACCAAATCACCTAAGTGTGAGAACCAGCTACAGCGATAACTTACTGTTAAAAGTAAAATGCTGTATGTTGCATGCAACAGGAACAGGAGAGAAATCTGAGATATGGCTGTATGCTAAAAAATAAGAATGTTTGGATTCTTTAATCCCTTCACCCTGCATGTAGGCTTGGCAGTGTTAAATCAAGAAGGTTTAGAAGATTATATGTGCATGACAGCCCTGGGGATTTCCATCATTGTGATTTTCCTTCCAACTACTCATTTTTTGGTTGTTTTTTTTTTTTTTTTGAAGATTGTAATGACCTATGACAACCAAGCTTTATTCTCTGTGGAGTCTGACACTGCTTCTTTTTAATGGATCAGACAGTTTGTGATACATCAGTACAAGACACTTTCTTTCCCACGTCAACCTAGGGTACCTCTCCAATATTTCCCATCTGTGCTGACCTGTGTGATCAAGGGGTCACGTCCTGAAGTCAAACCCAGAACCCAAACACTCACTTCTACTATGGGCCAGACTATTAATGTAACCCATTTAATTTACGTCAAGTTGAAACTTGACATTCAATTTCTCAGTCCAGAAGCAATTACTTTTAAAGGAACATGCCAACAATATAGCTTTGCTTAGAACAGTGAAAGTTCAAAAGGGTAAAAAATATTTCACACCATAAATAAAGAATTGATTATACTTGGAAACAAAGTTTGTAATTACTACTGACATTTCTGAGCCTAGATGAGGTGCCTTTTATGCTTTAAAAACTGATTTCATTTTCGCCACTGGCATTATGGGAACCTTATGTAAGGATCTATATGTCTTTCGCTGGTGTTTTTACGGGTAAAGAAGAAAACAAGAATATTTTGCACAACACTGGGTTAAAATGAATGTTTTGTCAAAGGAGGGTGCAAAATTCATGATGAGTGCTTAACCTTTAGCAGGAGAGGAATTCCTCTGCCTCCTTTCACCTAAATAGCTCCATCATCAGGACCACTACTGCAATCAGCAAAACCCAGAACTTTGAGATGAGAAATTATGTAGTTGTTCTTGTGTGAAAGCCAATCCTCCAAGATGCTGACAGTTTTTAAATAATAGTAGCCCTGATCTCGATCACCAAATGACTTTTCTGTACTTAATACCCAGGTGCTTGTTCTCTCGGTGACTCTTATAGCTTTGAGTGGACTTTGTGTGATGGGCTGAAGACCAATATTCCTAAACTTCACACAGAAGGTTCTGCTAACCAAACTGCACAGTGTGACAGCTGAAAACTGATAGTAAGAATTAGGTCTAGCAAACAGGGTTCATCACAGGTACTTCAAGCAACAGCATTTCTCAGAGAAGGCTCTAGTGACTGTGTTGAAATACCAACTAAATCCACTATTCTGTTAATGTGCAGCAGATGCTACATGTATGCAGCATTTCATGCTCTCTTTCTAGGTTAAGAGGTACAGGCAGAGTACAGAGAGCAACACTGGTACTAAGATGCTGATGCTAGTTCAAATAAACGGCATACTTGCACATAGTAGGACAACTTATATATTTTGTGGGAAGTACAAAGAACAGTTTACCAAATAAACCCCTCAACTGAGGGTGGGCCAGAATAGAACCCCTCTGCTACAGGTTATTTGGAGATGTTAACATGTAAGAAATGGTATTTCAAAGGCATGTAAAATAAGCAGATAAGCAGAAAAGCTAAGCTGTATAAAACCTGTGACCTCGACAAGAATTAAGTGATGAATGGTTTTGCACCATTTAAATTTAATGCCATAGCAAGATAACGGCAGCCTGCATACTTTAATCTGAAATAAATTTAAGCAAGCATCTTGACTTTTTTTTCCTGAATATAGGCCAATATTGCTGGCATGTCAAATAGATACAGATTTGGCATGCAAACATCACACATTTCCCACTGTCAGAAGCCATGCAGTTAAAATAATTAATGAGTAATGAAGACCAACATAAACTCTGCCTGTTAATAAACATACACATTGCATGCTGCAAATCTTGACGAAAGGAATAAAGACAAATCTTTCATTCTTGCCACAAAACAACCCAGCCAGAAAACTGTGCACTTCAAAATAGAAAAGATGAAAGTTGTGGACCTTTTAAATTAGTGATCAAAGAAAGGCTTGCTGTAAGCAGAGCAACAAAGTACTCTGAAGAGCTGTAATGTATGCATCTACTGATTTATATATATGTGTACGAGTGCATACGTGCATGTGTACATGCATACATTGTTACATGCCCAAGCATGCAATTCAAAATTACTTGCCCACATGCTATTTCTGAAGGAACTCCTTCAGCTTCTTTAAAGTCACTCTTGATTTCCTCTGTTGTGGGGGAAGGAGAAGTAATGCCTTTTAAATGTTTGGCCATATAATTTACCATGTTTCCAATAAACTAGGTTTTAATGGGCTTTACAATGGTGAAATAATTAAGGCTGTTTTCAAAATCATCTACTGAGTAAAACATTGAACTATTAAATTGGCTTGTTTTGTTTATCACTTGACATTTGACCTTAAATGTTCTTTTAATTAAAATATATTGAGGAAGTAAAATATATTAGTCCCATAATGCAGATCTTCTCTTTACTGTCTACTCATTGAACACTTTCTCCAGGTTAGTGAGGACTGTACATGTAGATTTAGAGTTCATTTCAGTGTGAAGAACAAGTTGTGCATCTGCTTGACTTTGTAACTTGATTGTAATTTGACCAGAGTGATGTCACTCTATAGGATATAGTGCTGAAAAGTAGTTCTTGAGATGGAGAATCATATTTTTGGGAGGATGAACAAAGTTCTGCTGTCAGCTTAGTCTGCCCAATTCCTTTGGTTTCAAAGAGTTTGCGCTCAGGTATAACTCAGATCATGTGTGCGACATGTAGAACATTCTACATTCTATCAGCACACAGAGCAGGAGATACATGGCAGTTTCTGTTTATAACGGGGAAATATTACTGTGTTTTCATCAACAAAGGGTATGGCAAAAGGAATACTATGTTTAGTTCCAGGCTGCATAAGATATTGCCTGCTATGCTCAGACCAAGCAAGCAAGAAATGAATAGGCTGGAGAGACTTAGGGACTTCAGCAGGGAAAGATGGAACTGAGCGGGTTCATAAGCTCAGCCAAAAGGTGGCTAAACAGGATTGTAGGAGACTATAAATATCAGGGATGTACCAATTAAAAAGGCTAGGAAGAGTTTACTCGCAGTATTCTGAAAGAAAGTAAGTAGGCACAAAGCCCCAGAAGGAAAATTCTCACTGACTATTTTTAGCAGTCCTATAATAGAATGACCCATTAAGAATGAGCACCACAAAAATAATGAGTGCTTGAAAAGCATTATCCCCGCTGCCAAATAATACACAACTGTCTTTTTCTCTTTACCTATACATATATATATTTTAAATAAGAGCATTTTCTGCGAGTATTCCTTAAATCTAAGGATGGTTTCTGCAAGACCTGGGAGCTTATGGCTGAAAATCCATTCATCCCCTCCTCCTGCCCTTTGAGGAAGAAAGCTCTTCATGCTAAAAAGTGTTTATGTGCAACAATGTTTAACACAGAGAGATGTGCCAGATTTCAAAATATCCACTGCTCCCAGGCTCTGTCAATCATGTCCAACTACATTATACAGTTTAACATATCAGCGTAACCAGAGAAAATAGATCATAGTAATGAAGGGTCAGCTGTGAAATTGTAAAGAATAAAATTTTATACGTGTTCAGAAGATAACACTGGTCAATGCTTTCTAGCACTTCATTTTCTGTATTTCTAACTCTAACAAACAAACACTTGATATCTGTGCATTCTTTCAGTGCTGAATAATGCAGCGATCTTTTTGCATTTCCAGTGCAACTTGCAACAGTGAGAGTTATTTCTGAGCGTCATTTCATTCCTCATGAAAAAATATACATTACTATATTAGGGTGATAAGTATCACACTCAGAGCTGCAAACAAATTGTCGGGTCTTGGGGCTAGTTCTGGAAATTTTTGCCATGAAGTGTTCCAGAGCTCCTTTCTTAGCAATCACAGTTCAGCTTCAACACTTTGGGAGCTTCAGGTTGAATACTAGGAAAAATGTATTCCCTGAAACAGTGGTTGGGCGCTGGCAGCCTGCCCAGGGAGGTGGTGGAGTTACCATCCCTGGAAGTGTTGAAGAAAAGGGCAGATGTGGCACTGAGGGATATGGATTAATGGGGATCGTGGAGATGGATTGACAGTTGATGATCTTAGTGGTCTTTCCATCCTTTACAATTCTATGATTATTCATTAATAATAATGAATGGGGCTGTCCAGGGAGATGCTTGTCACACCACATGTGCAATGAGTTGGGTCCGGGAGCTAAGCACATGAGAAGCAAATAGTGCATATTGCAAAGAGAACAGCTTGATGAATAGTGAATGAAGGTGTTGTGAGGAGGCTGTGAGTGCACTGTGTCCTGGATTCTGCAACAGTTTGCAAAACTCTGCATCTTCCCCTCGAGTTGTGCACAGGGCAGTGCTAAACAATACATACTGTGATTCAAGGGAATATCCTCACCAGTTCCAAACACAAAGAAAAAAGTGGTGATGGAAGAACTCGGTGACAGAAGTACAGAAGCGGGGAAACTCAAATGATCATTTCTGATGAAAATGAGAACAGCTCCTTACCAGGATGCTGTAGATTGAAGAAAGGTTAAGAAGTATTAGAGGACAGGATCATTAAAGCCTGTCCAATTGTTCTTTCAAGATCAGAGAGTTGAGGAGAGATTTAAAAACCACTTTCAAGTGCTAATTGTCTTTTTCCCTGTTGGGTTTTCACAGGCAGCAAGTGCCTGCCAGGCCCTGAGGGCATCCTGTGTTGATACAGCGTTACTACACTGGTCCTGCCGTGCTGGGGCTGCAGGGCTTGATGGAGAGAGAAGGGAAGTCCCCCTCCCTGTGGTTCTGAGCACAGGAGTGTAGGAAGGAGTTCACAGTCCAGAACAGAGATAACCAGAGCAGAACTGCAGAGATAGGTCTGGGTAAACAGGAACTTCTTTCCCATGCTTAGAAAATGGCAGTATATTTCCCCATTTTGCTGCAAAGCTGACCAATGCCAGCAAGCCCCCTAAACATCTCACTTTTTAGAGATCCTTTCACAGCAGTCTAATAGTGTAGTGATGAATTACTTGTGTCTGGGTGGAAAAATATGTTTGCACTTCCTTTACAGCCTCTCTACAATTCCAGAATGGTAAGAAGCTGATGCATACATCAAATCCTAATTCTTTATTCTGCTCCACGTGTTGTGTTTGGAATTTCTCCTTAAACCAGCTACCTCTGAATGAGTGCTTGATAGTAGCAACATTTGCCCTCTCAAGCCTTTGTTTGTACAGGAATAACCACAAGCTAGCTGTACCCCCCGGCCTGCTGATATTGAACTGGGCCTAAGCACCACTGAGACAGCGAGAGGGCTTTGGGCATCCCTCTGTCTTGTACTGGAGAAGAGATCATTAATGCAGCGCATAGAACCCACGTGCTGACCATGACTTCCTCACTCTGGAAGAAATGGGTGCTGCTGTGACCCACCATACCACAGCTGTCTGTAAACGTGCATGCACAGCCATCATCTCCATCAGCACTTCCAGCTGACTTTCTGCTTTGCCAAGCCCACTGCCAAGCCACTCTGAGACATATAAGAGAAGTGCCGCCTTAGTCTCCTGGACCATTTCTTTGTTTGGCAAGCCATAAAGCAAAGCTGGCATGACCAGGTTCGCTGTTCACAGCACGGGTGGGATTCTGACCTAACCTGCTGCAGTGCCAGCAAGTTTGGGTAATTGTTCTTATCCATAAAAGACTGGCCCATAAAAGACTGGGAGAAGGTACAGCCCACAGCTTTCCTTCCTGATCAGTGGAAAAGCCCTATCAGAGACAAAGGACTTCTGCAGTAATCAGGAAGGACATCTCCTTTGCTGCAGGACCTTGAAGAATTTTCCATTAGGAGGGATCCTATTATTTTCACAAAGGAGGATTGGGAAGGGAGAAGAAAAAGCCTTCCAGCTCAAGCCAGCCCAGCTTCTCTATTCTTTTGTCTCCTTGCAGTGAAAAAAGAGTCTCATTTTTTCTTTGTATTTTATTTTTCTCCTGATCCTTTCCATGGGCATAGAAAAAGAAAGCTGGCGAATGCCCCTTGAATAGTCTTGTCTTCTGTCTTCAGAATAAAGAGAAAATAACCTTTTAAACTGTGATGATGGCCCATGAAACACAGTTAATTAACCTGCTGTGATGGAGGAAGGCTTGACTGCTGTGGTGTGAACAACTGAAGGATAGATGAGGAAATAGAGAGAAATGTTGGAGTTTGGGGACTAGATGAGAACACAGCTATTTATCTGCTTGATTTCCTTTTTGGAAGACTCACATCACTTATGTTTTGTGTAATACTGTCACACATAGAAAGGAGGCTAGAGGAGAGAAGCATGTCTGGCTGAGACACAGGCAGCCCTGTCACCTGCTGAGTGCCCTGCCCGCAGCAGCATCTGAAGACGTGCTGGGAAATGGAAGCCCAATTCTCCATGTATGCCCGTGCTTCTTGCACCCTGGCTGTTCAGACTGAGAGTCTAAATGAACCATTTTTAAAACCAGTCCCATGTGTCCAGGTTGAGGTTTTCTTTAGTTAGTTGAGTGTTCAGTACCCTCTTGTGCTGGCTGGCTATTTATCTGCCTCATCTTCTGGCTCCAGGAGACAGTTTCTTTTCCCCATGTATATGCCAGAAATTCAACACACATACGACTCCAGTCTGATCATATCATTTTCTCTTGCAGCAGCCCAACATGCTGGGAAAAGGGCCAAGGAGATTTAAAAGGGAAAAACAGAAAGAAAAAAAAACCGACAAATAAAATGGCCAAAAAACCCTACATGATGCCAAAGTGAGCAGCGGTGCTGCTGGCACAGCTGGCCCACAGTTGGATAACAACACACCAGAAGTGATCAGAACCCCATCAGCCTGCACTTTTCTGCATGTCAGCAGGCAGTAGACACTCTGCCTACAGACTGGTTGGTGGCTTTGCTCCTTCACACTCCTGCTTCAACCACATGAACATCTCCATCCCTGCTGGTGGCACGTCTCCTGGCAGCTCACAGTCACATAGGCAGCACTATCCCTGCTGGTGGCACGTCCCCTGGCAGCCCACAGCCACATAGGCAGCACTATCCCTGCTGGTGGCACGTCCACTGGCAGCCCATGCTGCTCCCTCTCCCTCCTCGGGTTCCAATCAGTGCTGGAATGTGGCATTTGACAGAGCCTGCAGGTTCGAGACTCCTTAATTCTGACATGGTGTTAAGTTTATTACAACCTGGTGAAACGCGTCACGACCAAATTCATAGCTCTGCTCTCCTCCTTTCCCACATGTTTTTATGAAGAAAGTGAGAAGCTGAACCTTTCAAATAACACTCTGTTTTTAAAAAGTGGAGCTGGAGCAATACAATATATGCACAATATGAAAGGATGAAGTTCCAGGATAACTGCTGCCTGTAGCCAGCAGTAACAAATCACAAGACTTTTAAATGAAAGCCCAGTCTATTAAAAGTGCTTCTGTGCTAAGGGGCCAGCAGACCAAGGCAATATCAAAAATGTTGGGCTTACTATTGCAGAGTACTGAGACCTCTTGAAATCTGAGCGTCCCCAGACCCTCTGACTTAGAAGGGAGCTGAAGAACTTTAACCCTTCGTAGAACCTGCTCACGAATTTTCTGTCTTTGATGTGGGACAAGGCAAATATCGAATGGGCTCCAAAAATTCCAGGCTGGGAAAAATTTACCACACCGGGATTTTTATTCCACAGAATCAAATTGCATGAATAAGTCTGGTTGCAAATCAGTTATTTGAGTTACCAAATGGGGCAGATTTGATCCTCTCAGGACTTCTAGTAAGTAGACTACTGATTATTTTTCAGTTCAGCTGAATAATCACCATCTGCAACAAGAAATAGCAGACAGTATTTCTTCCCCTCTCCCAGCTGGGTGGGGCAATACTGTATCCTGATAGAGGCTCCATTATCTCCTGCCCTTGGGGCTGAAAACTGTAGCCCAGTTTTTCAGCCGACTTACAGTAATGTGCCATCTCATCCAATAAGGCTACGATGCCATTTTATACTCATCATAAAATCAACACACGTCCCCAGATGTGATGACACCTTCCCACTGACTTCAATGGCTCTTGGATATGGCCCTCAAGATACAGGCTACATGGATTATTATTTCTTCACAATACCCGGAACAGCAAATTATGCTTAAAATCTTCTGTTAATGCTTTACTGAGGAAAGAAGCATAATAAAATATTGAATGCTATATATTAAAGAGAATCTTTGTCCTGTTTCAGCAGGAACCTGAGGTTTTACACCTAGAACACGTACAGACGTTCAGATGTGGAGGCCGAAAGAACTGACCCTCAGCTGAAGAAATGCAAGACTTTGGCATCAATGAGATGTGCTGACACCCAGATGAAAGGATCTGACTTTTTGCCTTGCAGAAGGGCAGTTGGCTTAGTTCATATATATGAGGTAAGCACGCATAAACCCAGTGATCCTGATCAGGGACTCATCTGCTACCCAGAATCATACTACTGCAGTCAACTCCAGTCCTTTGTATTCCTGAACTCCCATTAAAATGTGGTTAATTTATCATTAATTTGGCTATAATTGGAGAAAGTGGACTTTTCAGCATCAGAAGTGAATGTTTCCACTCCACCTTACAGGCTCTTTGTGTCAGCACTTAGAAACCGAAGTTAAATTGGAAGGGACAGACAAGGACCCGCTAGTCCACCTGTGTGGGTGGGATACCCACAAATTCAAGCCACAGCTCCAGCAGCCAGGTAATGTCCAGCTGTTAGAGCACAGCCCAGGATGCCAAACATACTCACCTCCCACTAGAGCACTGCTGCTGATTTCTCTACAGATATCTGTTACCAGAGTGCCTCAAACTTCACACAGGCCAGGAAGAAAACAGTTTAAAATCTAACCCATACAGATGCATGCGGGCAGCGAGTGAGCTGACCAGCAGCACATTACCCTTGTCCTGACATCAGTTTGCAGCCAGGTGATGAAAGGCACTTCAGTAGCAGCTTTTAGAGCCACCCCTATTAAAGGCTGCTCCTGACCTTAGCTGTCTGAGCGCACTGTTTGCTAAGAATAATTATTTTGGAGTTGCTGTTTTGTGTTTGGTTGGTTTTTTGTTTTGTTTTTCCTAATTAAGTGTACATTAAGCATCTGACAGGAGTGTCAATAACTGAACTAACACAAAGGCTTCAGGTGAAATCATTTGCACACAGCATTAGCAGGAGAGTCCCCAAGTCTTAAAGCGATGTTATCTCCAGAGAGCTCTGCAGTTTGATTTAGGTCAGCTACTGATAAAATGGATTTAAGATTAATAGGTTTAATAGATTCTGACACTTGTTTGTCTTTCAGACTGATCAGAGCCTGCCTGCACGTGGGTCCACTGACTCCTGGGGAGTAAGGGAGTCCTCATTGTGACTGAAAGCAGTGTAAGCCCTAACCAGACCAGAAGGACACAGGTGAGGGCAATAGACGGGCAGTGGGAGGATAAAGGTCTGAGCCTAACGAAGGGCCCACCTTCTCAGCCGTCTTACAGAGCACGGGAGATGTTGAAGAGCAGGAGGAGAGCAAAAGAAACCCGGCAGCTGGACATCGCTGGAAGGAAGCGGAGAGCACGAAGCAGCGTCTGAAGGGGAACTTGGGGAGGTAATAATGGCTGTAACCGGCGCGGCTCGGAGCCCTGCGCTGCGCTGCAGAACTGCGGTACAACAGCAGCGCGCAGTGACGGGACAGGGAAGGACAGCTTGGGGGGGGGGGGAAGGGGAGGAGAGGAACGGAGCCGACAGCTCCGCTGCCAATCAGGAGGGGAAGCTGTTGGGATTTCCGAGTGCGAGTTGTGCTCTGCGTGTGCTGCTCTGTCCGCTGAGCTGCAGCGATCAACGAGCGACCCAGCGGGGTTGAAGCACAGGGGCTGGGCACTGCGCAGGCAGTGAATGAGGAAGGGAAGCCTGGTTCCGTGAGTCGAGCTACGGATGTTTTCTGCACGGAGTAAGGGCACGGAGTGGCAGGACCAGACTTTAGGCCCAGAGTTGCACAGCTCAAAGCCATCGTGTTAATGGCTGTGCTGAACAATACAGCTGTGTTAGGCACTGACCTCAACAAGTTTGTTTTTTTTTTTTTTTTTTGTAGGATTATAATTCTCTCTTCTTAGGATCATGGCTGTACACGCCATTTATTTTTAATATCGGCTCTAGCATAGCCCCATGCACCGGGCTGCATTTATAACAAACTGGGCACTATGTTCCCAAGGAGAAGCGCTCCTTGTGGTCCCAGTGCGCCTCTGTAGGATGTTGGGCAGAGTGCAGGGATGAGAACATGAGAACACTGGGTCTGGGCATCGCCGCTCGATGAAAATGTTCATTGGTTACTGCTTGTTTCTTTGTGTTTCGCGCATCCAACACAGCAACTCTGCATAGTGAGTTCTAAATTCGCGTCGCAAACACAAGTTTACGCTTTAACCCAGACGTGGTTACAAATTACCGTCCCACAGCCCCACTGAACGGCCGCCAGGGGGACCCCCGAGCCGCCCATCCCCCGGGGCCCTCCGTTTGGCAGCGCTCACCGCGGATGCCCGGCGGGCAGTCGCACACGTAGCCCTCGGCGCTGTCGTGTCGGAAGGGCGGCTGCAGCGCAGGTTCGTGGCCGTAGCTGGTGGCCCAGGAGCGCTCCAGGCAGCGGCCCGCGGCGCACGGCGCGCTGCTGCACTCGCTGATGTCGGTCTCGCAGTGGGAGCCGGTGTAGCCTGCAAGGGTGAGCACAGAAGGAAAAGAACTGATCCAACCGCCAGCCCATCCCCGCTGTGTCGCTAACCACGTCCATCAGTGCTGCTTCTCCTCGGTTCTTGAACGCTTCCTGGGACAGAGACTCCACCACCTCCCCGGGCAGCCTGTTCCAATGTACCACCGCTCTGGGCTCCCCCACCCTGCCTTCCAGTGAGAAATAGAGTCCAGCAAGCAGTGAGCTCATGCACCTCTTCTAGGGCCACGTGGCTTCATGCTTTCAATGTATCAGCAAAAAAAGGTGAATTTATCTAACCCAGAGGGATAGGTGGTGTTACAGGAGAACCTGGGGCTTACCTGGCCAGCAGTGACAGATGTATCCATCAGCACTGTCCTCACATGTGGCGTTGTTGTAGCATGGATGTGACCAGCACGGGGGTACAGCGGTGTCACAGTGCAGGCCCATGAACCCAGTGCCGGTGCAGTTGCAGCTGTACCTGTGCACAGGAAAAAGCAGTCACTGCAGGAGACCAGGCTCTGTTCCCAAACATACCCAGAGCTCACGTGCTTTTCTTAGGTTTTAATATAGAAATGTCAATTACTTGCGTAGTTCCAATATTAACAGTATCATTCACTTGTTTTCGCTAGCAATGCCATTGTTATGGGTTTAGACCTGAACAAACTGGGTAATATATACAAATACTAGAAAATGTGCATCTGAAATCATGGGGGGTCTTGCTGAGTAATGGTTAAGACTAAACTTCTTTGGTAATTTCTGTGTTTAATACCAAAATCTCAGATCTGGAGTAAATACATGCATGCTGGGCATGAGGGAGTGCCAGAGAAACACTGGCCTCTGGGTCTGGCAGTCAAGTACAGGCTTTTCAGTGCCCTTATGTATGCAAAAACGTATGGCAGGGCAGTATGTTACTTGTGTATGGGTTGTGCTTAAATTTAAGAGATGACTCAGTCCAGGTGACATTTGGATTGAAGATATAAAATGTAATGATGATGTGAATCAGAAAAAAATGATTTTCATATTGATACATTTTCAGGCTTTAAAAAAAATCTCATGATGATCCCAGTGAACAAATGCACACCAGAGCTCCAACTGAGAATGAGAGGCTGCGCTGGACTTCTGGGCAGGGCTGGTCCTGTTAGGTGGAGCAGCTTCCTTGCCCTGAATTATCTTCGTTTACTACACTTCTGTGAATGGGCTGCAGGTAGTTTTGCATCGGGAGCTGTGTATTGTTAAGTACCAGACAGTCTCCTAATGGAGTCTATCACTATGGTTACTGTGATTACTTTTGCTGCGCGGTCTCCTCCCCTTGACCCACCCGCTCCCGCTGTCCGGCTCTGCCCCACTCTCACCCCCCGGGCCGGTCGGTGCATTGCGCTCCGTGCAGGCAGGGGCTGCTGGCGCACTCGTCCACGTCCGTCTGGCAGAGGGCGCCGCAGAAGCCGGGCGGACACAAGCAGGAGAAGGCGGCCGGAGCGTCGCGGCAGGTGGCGCCGTTCTGGCACGGCCGGGACTGGCACTCGTCCACATCCAGCTCGCAGTTGACGCCTGCGGGGGAGAGGATGGAGAACGCGGGGTTAGCGGGAGGCTCCCGTTGCTGCTTTGTTGTTTCGGGGTGTGGTTGGTTGGTCTTTGCTCCAATGTTTCGAGTGGAAGTGCCACAGTGTGCGGCGTTTTGGTTTTGTTCTCTTGCGAGGCTTGGGAGAGTTCACCAAATACCCGAACAAATAGCAAGAGCAGAACTTTTGATATTAACTCAAACACAGGGACAAGTTAAATTTTCTCTCATTCGGACCGTGCTACTTTGTGTAGGACACGTGATTAAGAATTTAACTCTTTCCTGATGCTGCTTTTCCTGTTCTGCTCTGAAATTAGTACATTTAACTAGGAACTTTTTGTTTCTTCTGAAAATATTGACTGCTGCTATTATTTCTCAGTCTCTGGTGTATGTAGTCCCTCTGGACATAGCATGCTCATCTAAAGATGAATAAACATCCATAGTATGGATAAATATCTGAAAATATCTTAAAATATCAAAACCAAACGGGAAGCTGTTAGCTCATAACTATTTTCACTGCGTTTAAACTTAATTCTCATTAAAATACATGCACTTTTTTTTTTTTTTAAAATCATACTGGTAGTTATGAGGCACGGTTACCATAATCTTAGGGAATGTATTCTTAAAACTTCTTGAGGTCACAGATAAAGCATGAGATGGGTAATGCCCCCAGCCTGTGCCTCGGGGGTTTGGCTGCCAATGGGGAGCACCGCAGTGATCCTGTGTGGATTTATGGTAATGTGCATCGCATCCAGACATAGTGAGTGATCCCTCTGCAGTCGTTGCCCTGCGAATCCACTGTAATTGTAAGCAATGTGTTTGCAGAAGTGTGCCTAGTGACCGTAAATCTGCCAGAGCGTGTTAACAGCTCACGGCAAGCACTGCGAGCCATGTGACAAAACAAGCCCCGCTCAGCGGAGCCTCGGCCCGGCCAGCTTTCAGACCGTGGCGATTAGCAGGAGAGCTCAGCGCTGTTTTGTGCTTCACGTCTTTAATCTATCAGCCCAGCAACCTGCCTTAGGCAATGCTGCCTCAGAAGAAAACTTCCCTCCCTGATGTGCCCAGCCGATGTGATGTGCCGCCCGAACTGGGATTCCTTCCCAGCCGCAGCGAGTCTGCTGTCAGGTTTTCTCAGTTGCGAGGAAGAGAGATGAAAAGATTGGATCTGCATTTGCACCTCAGTCTCATGTTCTGTCATGAATATGCTGAGCGCCAAACATCGTGTGCCAGCAGGCAGGAAAGGACGGCAGTGCTGGGCACTCCTTAGCCACTCCATGGGGCCAGGAGTTAGGGAGATGTGTGCCATGTGTACCTCACCACACTGGTGCTTGGGACTGGGAAGATGGATTTTAGTGATGTTTATAAGTTGTGGTTTCTTGGGAGACTACCTATACTGCCTGTTTTCCACATGAGTCCTGCTATGCTCTTCTTTGACAATAAAAGGTAAATGCAGGTGAAGGTGAAAGATGTGTGGCCCCTACTTCCAGTTCTCAGGGTTGGACAGAGGAATGTGTGGGCCCTGTGCAGCCCGAAGGGGGGGATCCAGGCCCCCTTCCCTTCCTGCACTGTAGTGTGGAGCTCAGGCACCCTGGGAAGGGGAGAGCCTCCTAGAATCCCTCTATCTGTATGGAGTGAGGTTGTGTCCCACCACCCAGATGGGGTGTGTTGGATAGCCTTCCTGATTTTTCCTAATCACCAGATCTAAAAGATCTGAAAGAGCAGGCATAGAGCTCATGCCTTCCCTCCAGCAGAACTCATAGAAGGAATCCCCTGTTGGAAGGAAATGTTTGATTTTATGGGGCGAGGTGATGTTTTGGCACAAGGCTGAGCACAGGCAGGCACAAGAACAGCAGTAGTGGCGCTTTGATTCAACAAGATTTTTTGCCACTTAGCAGTTTTCCTATGTTCTTTTGGCATGGCACCGGTTTGAATAGCAGTGTGACAATCTGAACCAGCAACCAGCTTGTGGGATAGATGTTCCATGCTGGTAGCCTGACAACTGGGCGCCCAAAGGCTGTGGCAGTGTTCCTTTTAGTGCCTAAGGCATACAGTGCATCTGCTGTAAATACTTGCATGGTGTGTGTTTACTGCTAAGAATACTGAGTGAGAACTAGGATTCATCAGTTAATGATTTCCTCTTATTGTACATTCTGCTTCAGTTACATCATAGTAAGAGGTACTGCATGAGGAATGGATGTAGTCCATTGTACCTATCTCATCTGACCCTGAAGCACTTTCTCTGTGCAAAAGGCATACCGCTGTCTTGGGCTCGGGCTGGTTTTTGGAGCAGTCACATGTCCTGGGTAGTTCACAGCAAAGCGTTTGAGAGGACTGGCTTCCTTTGGCGGAGTGCAGTGTGATAATTAGCATCCCCGGCTGTGGGCAGCCAACAGGCGCCATCGCCCGACTCTGCTGGGGTGAATTAAAGCAAGTGTAATTAGGCCAATGGAGGGAAGGAGGCATTTGATTAAGGTAGCCAGCAAAACTTCGACGAGGCAATTGGGCTTCATTATTTAACAGCTGCATGACACATGTCTTGTAAATAATTTCACACATGTAGAACATTATCATTGAAACTGCAGATTTCATGCTAAATTTTCCAGTCTCGGGCTCTTGGTGTGTTCTAACCTCTTCCATTTGTGCAAGAATTATGTGTGACATTTCTCAGCTATTTTAGGAAGTGCTGCAGCATAGGAATTGTACAGAATACCAGCCGTAGTCCTCGAAGCAAGTAGCAACTGCAGCCTGTAACTCAGGCATTTGGTTAACATTACTGCTGTAGAATTTACTGTGCATTCTCTACCTCCATATCAGGAGCTATCACCTTTTTAACATCTTAGGGAAATGAGATGAGGCTGGATGACTTCCCGCAGTAATTCATGGTGTCAGGCTGGGACACTAATGGTTGGCAAGATCCCCCAATAGAGTAAATGAGGGTTTTTATTACCAGTGGGGACACCTCTGGGCTTTCATCCAGTAATCCCCCTGGCTTGTGCATTTAGCACAACTCACAGCAAGGTGCAGAAAACAACAAAAAAGAATGCTTCTGATAAATCATTTGGTTAAGTAGCCTTTAAAAGCTGCTGTTTTACTGCTGAAGGAACAGCCTGCCACTCCTGTATGGAGCAGTGGTGATTCATCTCTGTGCTCCTGAGAGCAGCGTCGGAGCCGGAGCCGTGTGGCAAAGCTCTGCAGTTCCTTCTCCTTTGAGTTTTAGACATCTCTTCCTTCCTTGGCTCTCTAATCTCCTAATTCTGCTTGTTCTGAGTGCTCTGCACTTGGAGTAACTCCGCTTGTTTTTGGCCTAACAGCATCCAACTGGAAACCTGCAGAATTTTGTGATGAAAGCAGGGCGACTCCAGCAGGCTGAGCTCCCTCCAGCAGTTTATTTTGGTCTAAATCTTCTCTGTCTGGGCTTTTATTATTTTATTATGTTTTCTCCCTCTGTCTCTAAGGTGTAGGTTCTGTCTCTCAAGCTGAGTTCTTGGTCTACGAATCCAAGCCCAGGCCTCACTGACAGCGCAGGTTAAACAAATACAGTTTCCTGAATACCACAGGAGGTCTGGGCTGAGTCTAATCATTGCAGGGTAGCCATGCTGATTGTTAATAGGCTTCTCCTTCCTCTTGCTTTCCCCTGGTTGTGCAGTTTTCCCCTTGCCTGGCCCGGGCTCAGACACCCGCTGGTAGCAGCGGGGTGGCAGGAAGGTAACAAGCTTCCTTCAAACAACATTCACCCTGCTCACGAGGGATGCTAACTGAGGGCTGGCTTCCAACAAGAGCTGCGTCAGAGCTGGAAAGCTGCTTTTTACCTCTGACTTTCCTTCCTGCATGGGGATTTTGGGGATGGAGCTATAAACCGCATCTCTTATTTCTTATTCATTTGAATCACTTGAAGCAATAGCTGTTCTTTCTCCCTTTCTTTTGCTGTGCGATTCTTTTTTTCTTTGTTTACATAGTTGGCAATGTATTGCTAAAACAGACCCCCGTTTTGTTTTTTAATGATTCAGTGTGCTCTTTCTTGCTATCCTATCTATGAATTCATCTTTGAAATTTGAAGGGAACAGCCCCCTGCAGTGATTCTGTGCTCTCCAGTAGAGGAATCAGGCAAGAAAAATCACACCTAAACCTTAAAAATGGGACCAGATAAAATGGAAGTTTATCCCCAAACGAGCAGTTTTGGAAACCCGGTCACACTTTTCCTTCTATGTAACATGCGTGATACTGTAGTTCCACGTGCATCCTCTGTTTCTGGTAGGGCAGGGGTGAGAAAGTCAACACAATTAGTCAAGGTTAAGACTACATAAAGTGTGTGTGACTTATGGGCAGGGGGAGGGATGGCTTTGGCAGATATAGTGGCACTTTGACTTTCCTGATTCTGTTTGGAAAGCTAAAATTTGGCTGTGAAATGTCTATTTTGCTCTGTCAGCAGGACATTTTTATCCTACTCCCTCACTTTCTTACCCTTTTCTAGTCCTGCATATCTTTCTTTCTAGGCTTTGCAACTTCCTTCTTGACAAATGTCCATTCTTCTAGAACATCCTGCTGCAATTCTTTGTATCATGTGATGTGGTCAGCAGAGGGTACCTCTATGGGGGAAGGTGTGCTTTTTGGGATGCCTGGAACCTACTGCAATATTGCTGCTTTCCTTCCCAGAAAAGAAGCCTGAAATGAGTTTTGGAAACTTTTCCTCTGGCAAAAAGAAAAGAAATCTATCTGTGGATTCAGGCAGACTAAATGAGAAAAATAATAATAGGGGAAGTTTTGAGTTATAATACATGACATCAGTAGGACATATAGCTTAGAAAAACTTAGCAGAAGGAAAACAGAAAGGCGTAGCCATTCTGAGAATTGATGTTGAGGAAAAGTGATAGAATAATCTATTTGGCCTTGAGGTCCAGTAAAACAGAAGAGGAAAAAGAAGCCTGTTAGCAAGGGTGGATAAGGGAAATCCATTAGAAGAGAAAGAGCATGAATTGGATGTTTTGGAAGTTGCTGAAAAAGGTACCTTTGTTCAGAAAACAGAGGACAATGAAAGAAGAGTGTTTTAAAGGAAAAGGCTCTTGCAAAGCAAATAACTATGTTTAAGAATACTGTTTGTTGTGATTAGCAAGTCAACCAAGTCTAATTAAGTCTAATTTTATCACTGTCAAGCGTAAGTTTTGTCTCTGGATGAAAAGCTCCGTATAATACTCTGAGGACTTGTATTTTGAGAATGCTTCTGTTAAAACACAAGTTAACCTGTGACAGTTTGATGTTTGTTGGAGTGCTCTGTAGCTTTTGGAAAATGTGAAATTTCTCTATGCAGTATCACTACTCAACTATGATAAGGTGTAGCATGTAATGTATCAGCAGGTGCTGAGGCTGAAGGCCATGTAGTAAGATAGGTATGACTGAATGCTTGTGTGCATTTGTATAGGAGTAGCTCTTAGAACATGAAGTATAGTAGTTCTCCGCAACACTGAGAAAAGGTTGTTTAAAACAGTGCTTACCTGTGTACCCAAGGGGACAGATGCAGTAATACCTCCCTATAAGGTTGAGGCACGTTGCCCCATTCAGGCACGGGTCTGACATGCATTCATTCACCTCCAGGTCGCAGTGCTTGCCTTGGTAGCCTGGGACACAGTAGCAGGAATATTCATCAATCCCATCCCTGCACACTGCTCCGTTGTGGCATGGTCCTGAGCTGCACTCATCAACATCCATTTCACAGCGTGTACCTGTGAATCCTGTGCGACACAGGCAGGTGGGCTTGGCCAGGCCATCAAGGCACGTGCCTCCGTGCTCACAGGGGTTGGTGTCACACATACTGATGGCTATTTCACAAGTGGTCCCATTGTACCCATCTGGGCACTCGCAAGTGAAACTGAGGTTTCCAGCAGAACTTAAACAGGTAGCATTTTGAAGACAAGGGTTTGAGGAGCAAGGATCAGAGGTTTTATTGCAGAGTTCTTCTGTAGTGCCGAGTGACGTGTCCATACAACGGCAAATATCATCTTTATGACCAGTAATGCATGTAGAGTTCTTTTGGCAGGAGTTTGACAGGCACCTGGAATCATTTCTCATGGAAAGTGAATCTAGGAAGGAAACAAAAAAAGGTCCTGAGGACTGCCCCAGCACTCGGACTAAACCAGAAAGAGCTGCAAATCTTACCACAAATCTGCATCTTGTAGATGTGATCATCAAAGGCCATGCAATTATCAAACTGAGTGGTGTGGAATTTACCAGGACATTTATGATTATTACTATTTTCTAACAAAAGTCATATTATTGAATCACATGTGTGCTTCAGAAAATCCTTGGAGCTTGGATTCTTAGTCTGAGAATCTATTTTCCGCTTGTTTTCCCACCTATGTGAAAAAAGTTGTTTATAGCACCTCCCTGCCTCCCCTGTGGATGCTCAGTTTCCTCGCTGCTGTGGAGTGATGTGGAAGGATGGATTTGGAAACCTACTGCTTCTGAGAGCTACATGGAAACAGCAGAAGAAGATGAAAGCATATGGAAACAGAAACCTCCATGCTCTGTGATGTGATGTGGAAGGGTGTGATGGTGTCTGATGTGAAGTCTGACTCAGTCTGAGCAAATGATTAAAGAATATTTTCTACTTCGTTTGCAGAATGGGTTGTAAGGGAATTAAATATTTTGGTGGTTTTGATGGAGGCTTGGTTTTCAATAAAATGGCACGAGGTTAATCAGGAAAGGCCTCGTGTGATGACTCTCCTTGGCAGAAAAGTCGTTTTCTTTCTTATGCAATTAAGATTACTTTGGCTGTGACTTGTTCTGACAGACCTTCTTAAAACTTGTATGCTGCATCAGAAAAAAAATGGAAACAAAATGCTGATCACTTTGGATTTAAGTTGACTGACACTTGAGTTAATTATCAGCCTCTTTATAAACATTGATACATTAATCTAATTACTAGAGGAATTTGTGCCAAGCATTTTACTGTGGTTAAATCCTTTTTACGTTGTTGAGGCGTTTGGCAGTAAAATTCCTTGCAGTAAAGCTTGCCATCTACTGGGAAGTCGCCAGTACTGCCAGAAACATGTCAGTACTCTCCATCTTCTAGAAGTGCTGGAGTTATTAAATGCCTTTCTCAGCGTTTCTTACAAGGTAGGTTTTCCTTTTTTCCTCTTGAATAAGTTGACTTAAGCTAGTGATGCTCTTGATTATATAATCTCAATTCTTCATATACCAATCTGTACTTAAAAAGCACGATTTTGTCTGTTTTTATTTTGTTACTATTTTTTTTAGAATTGTAGAATCCCTGAGGTTGGAAAAGACCTCCAAGATTATCATGTCCAACCATCCACCTGCCTCCCACAAAGCCGTGCCCCTTAGTGTAGCCCCTAAATATTTCTGGAACATCTCCCAGGGCAGTGACTCAATGGTGTAATACAGAATGGTTTGTGATGCTGGAACTGCATGGAGGTGAATATTAAGGCAAAATTAATTTAGTGGGAAAGGTAAGATAAGTGAGGCAGGAGTTCTGAGGAAGCTGAAACTGTTTGGCCTGGATCTCCTTGCTCTCCTGTCAAGGAAATCAGTGCTTTTCAGTTAAGCAAGTGATACTGAGGAGCCTGACCTCAGATCTTTCCTGAGGATTGGATGGAGTTTTTCTAGGTTCTGTTTGAATCAGAGCTAGCACCTTCTTGTGTGCCTTTCAAAATATTCTGCTTGCTTAAATTGGTGCGGTCTAAAATAAATTGTCAGTTCCCCCTTTCTGCGAATTGGATTAGCAATCAGCCATTTGTTGTGCACAAACAAAACCTTGCACACCGCATTAGGCTGTATATGATAGACATGTCTTTCAGCAAAGATTTGTTCTTCCTGTAGGTGACTCTTCCCACAAGTTGGTGAAACACGTTAATCAGCGGCGTCATTTAAAATCAGATTTCAATCACCGCCAATCACATTGGTATGAATTTGGGTTCACTTCAATGCTGTTATGCCTGTACTTTACTAATCATCACTAATCATCTCATCATGCTTGGGGGTTCCTTGTGATTCACAAGGCTGTTCTTGAAATGTGCCTTTTCTTCCCTGAAGAGAGGACTCTAAGCTGTACAGAAGCTCTCAGCACTAACAGCTTCGGGGCCTCTTTTACATACGTGGCGGAGATTTTTCTGAGCTTCCTAAGAGAGGCTGTCAATCTTCTGAGGAAAACAAAAACACTATGAGGAGATGCTAATTTCTTGATGCTCATAGTCATCAGTGGCAATAGTTTTACAGTGCTTTGGGCTTTGAGGAAGACTTTTTTTTAAAGAACTTTTGATTATAACATGAGGGTAGGAAGGGTTCAGATAGTTCTACATCTGGAGTTAGAAATTAGCATATCTGTATTGTTTTCTTGTTTAAGATTTGTCCTTGAGATTTAAAAACTAATCTGTGGATGAAATATCAAGATCTGCAACTTCAGCGTGGTGTTGAAATAGCATGTAACTAGAAATATTCAAATGTATCTCAAAGCATTGAGTTCTGCATGGAATAGCACTTGGCTCTGGTATAACTCAGCATATCTCCATTTATCTATGGTGTACTGTAACGTGGAAGATACAGTTCATCACAACAACAATAACTTCCTTGCAAGGATAGTCTTAGAAAGTTCTGGATGTGCATTTATATTAAATCTTGAAGAACTAACGAAGAGGTGAATGCATCTGTGTAATCTAAAGAGTAAGAGATTGGGTTCAGATACCTTCATTGTAGACTGAAAAGCAGAGATGCCTTCAGGGATCCGTATTTAGCAAGTGTTGAAGAAAAAGACATAAAAACATGTCATTCTGGATTAAGCATTGCCAGGTAAGTGGCAGCGTTAGCCCTCAAAATAGCATTTCTGTTAATACTGTGAATAGATCAATTTCTTTTCTACACAGTTCTGATTTACAAACTGAAATCTCAAACTTCCAAAGCATTGCACTGACACTATTTCATCCCATCTCCCAATATGCTTGTCTGCTGTCCTAATTATTGAAAGCAATGAGCAGCTTATAGATGGTGTGATGCTGTCTCTCCTTGTCAAACTTTACTGGGGATGGAAATGCCACTCTCTAGGACCTGCCCTGCACTATCTGTGGTTGAAATTATGGCTCCATCTGCTCAGTGAGAAAATGTACCTTGGGAAAGTAGGAGGAAACCTGTAATAAACAAGCAGGAGCTTGTCACTGTGGACATAAAGAGTTAATCCTGAATCCCCAACTTCAGCTGTGTGTCCAAAATGGCCTAGCATGTTGTTATAGAAACCACTTTCAGGCATTAAATCTTGAATCATGGTTATAACCATAGTAACCACCACCACACACAGGCACAAAAGAAAAAGGGCAGTTAATTGAAATAGAATATTTTATATTGAAAATGCTTTCAGATACATTTGTATCCAAAACCCAAGAAAGGTAAATTAATAACATATCTGAAGGAGAAGCATTGCATGTTGTAATGCTGTTCAGTCATTATTCTTATGCCTATTTTAAAACGTTGCTGAGGAAGCACTTTAAGATTGAAGCTATTTGTGATTCAAATTACAAAGCACGTTATTGCATGTTATTATGAGTGTCTCCGTGCTGATCATTTCTGCAAGCTCACGCCAACTTGTGCTGCTCCCCAGGAACAAAGGATGCTATCATTTGCTGTCATTTTCCCTTGTTCTCGTTGTGCCACCCCAGACTCGCCTGTCTGTTTGATGTATGTTCTAGCAGGCTGTACTGCTGCAGCCAGGTGTGCTCACTCAAAGGCACTCACTTGGCACACTGTCCAGCTAGTGCAAGGGAGGGGTGGCTGCAGCCCAGTGGCTGGTGAGCTCTCTTGTTAGCAACAGGCAAAGGAGTCATCTCCAAAATGAGGTAAATGCTTTCTTCTCAAAGCCACTCTTTACTTCTATCCTAAATGATGTTAGCATTGATTAGAAACTGAATTTATTGCTGCTGTGCAGTCTCCACTACTCTATACACTCTGTTGAATATAACATTCCTCTTTCATGGTTTCACAGTGTATCTGCGTGTCCTTATCTCCTAAATCTGGAGAAGAGTATAGATGGGAGTGCAATTTGAGTCTGTGGCAAAGTGATAAAAATCTCATTTAGTTTAATTCATGCAGCAGAACTTAATACAACAGAGCTGGATTTCTCCACACAGCCACATGGTGACAAATGGACAGGTGGCGAACAACTGCAGTACACGATGGAGGCAATCCAGCAGCCAGCTTCAGAACAGCTTTTCTATTATTTCTTCAGAGGCAAAAAACCAGAGATGATCAGGTGTGCTCAAAATCTAAAACAATTTAAACTAGGTACTAAGGATGCAATCAGTGCCTTTCCTGCCTGCAGTGCTTTGGGATCTTCAATAAAGCTGGGGACATCCTCAGCATATGGCTCAGGATACAAAGCCATATGTTTCCAAACTTATCTTGTGAACCCAGAGAAAAACGAGAGCAATGCTTGCAGTTGGGGAGGTACCACCTGCATTCACAGCTTTCCTAAAAAGAAAGGCAAAAACATACACCTTGGAAACAAGCACATAGCAAACTAAGGAGGGAAACATCAACAGAGCCCAGAGAGGCTGCAGGAAGTGTAGTCACGCTTCTCTGCAAAACACACACCGCAAAATTGACTTCAGGTTTAAGTTCTATCCCTGCATGTTTGCTTTTGAAAGCCACTAGAAGGCATTTTCTTTCCATTTGGTTCTTCTATCCACTCCATTGCCTCTTTTCTTTTTTTCTTTTTTTAATATGAGAAATGCATACAGCAGTGATTTTGATGTACACTAACAAATACAGGTGCTGTGATTTTAAATAGCGACTGCAAATGTTTGTAGCAGTGATGCAGGTGCGATTTCTTTTTCCAAGTCAAAGTTAGATATGTTTACGGGCCCTCGGTGTTAGAAATGCATCAAAACAATCTGTGACGTAGAGCAATAATTTCTCTTCATGCAAGCAACATTTTCACATTCACTTTGTTAGTTTCCAATTCAGAATCTTAGATTTTCATTTCTTTACATCCTGGTTAAATTTTGGCTTCAAGAAGACATGTATAAGCTCATTGGTCAAACATACGTTGGTGGTAAGTGGTGGGGAAGATGATGTGGTCAGGTGTATCACATAGGCATACGCTGACTATTCCTGGTTCAACACAGTCTCTGTAAGCACTTGTCTTATAGCATCTGGATAACCAGGAGATGCCATCAAGGCACATTATATCAGATGCACCATATCCTTTCTGCACAGCCAAACCTCCAGCAACAAAATGCATATTTAGAAAATGATGTTTTTTAACATACACTAGAACAGGGGCAAAAACCATGACAAAACGCATAAGGCTTTCATTGATCTGTTCCCTTCTCCAGCTGGCTTGCTGTGCTCCACTTTGAAGTCTGTAAGGAAGCAAATGTTTTAAAGTTTGTAAGTGCAAAGCTGTGAAGTGATGTGTGCAGATGCTGGGATTGCCTCCAGTAGGTTCTCACTAACACAGCTGAGGAGTAAACTTTGCTGAAGCCAGCAAAATGCAGCAGAACAGCAAAATCAGCTCCAGCTTTTGAGTAGCATTGCACTGCTGACACAGCCACCGGAGTGCGTGCCTGTCCCTCTGGGCTCCTTGTGTGCATAGTCCTTTTCTCACACAATTTGTTTCATACAATGTAACAGTACTCTTGTATCAAAATCATGATGCTGCTTCTCCAGTCTCGCCAGACTTTAAGAAAACAATCAGCCCTGTGGCAGATGGACATTGTTTGGCTGGATATATAGTGCACTGTGATTTCAATGTAGAACACAGGGAAGTAGGTCTGTCTTTTTCAGAGTGGTGAAATTCATGGAGGAGTTCGCGTTCCTGCCCTTTCTATTATTTACTGAATAACCCTTTGGTTATGAAATCAGCTCTGATTTCTTCCCTTTCTCTTCATCACCAACAGGGATTTAGAAGCTGTATGGGGAAAGCGGCAGCTCCTGTACTGCTGATTAGGCTAGAGCCAGATCAGAATCACAGATTCGTAGGGGTTGGAAGGGACCTCCAAAGATCATCGAGTCCAACCCCATGTGTAAAGGGTGCAGCCAGAGGCTTCACCTGCTGTGCTTCTGCAGAGCTCTGATGCTGAATGAGATTGGTGAAAGACAGCAGTGTGGTCATCATCTGCACCAACTGCCCTCATTGACCTCTCACAGGTAAAACTCAGTCACAGACCCAATAGAAGGATGCTATAATGAGGCTTCCAGTGGGTGAGAATGCTACAGTTTCACATAGTGATGAAGCTCCACTGTGAGTGCTGCACCATGGTAGCTTCTCTTGCCTGCAAGAGCAACAGGCTGCGAACATGTTGTGGCATCCTGAAAATCTTCTGACTTGTAACAGAGGAAGGATTTGCTTCATGGCTTTCTATGAGGAAAGAATATTTCAATTCCAGACTAGGTTCAGAAACAGATGTTAAGAAGGCTCTGAGCTATGTGAAATGAAAGTTCAGGTTAGTTTAGGTCTACAGACTGCCATGGTTTCCTCTCTGATTTCAAGAACTGATTGCTGATTAATGGTAAAGTTGTACATGGACACTGTGTAGTCTGCAGGGCTGTTGTTCCAGTATTCTCTAAAAGCTACCACACTCTCATTGTTCATCCTACAGTCCTAGAGAGTTCTGTCTGGACTCTTTCATGATGATGAACCAGGTCTCAAAAGGACCTGATAGCAAGGCACTGTAAACAAATTAAATTATTAAAAAAAAAAAAAAAAAGTGATATAAATTAAATAAAACTAGTATTGTGATTGAGGGACAACAGGAACTGCTTTCCTGCAGAGAGAGATGCATGAGACTTTGGAGGATGCAAGGAAAATTAGAATTCTTACTGGACTGGAGTCCCTGGTTTGACATCTGCTACCCCATACAGATAAAGAGCTGGCTTTATCACATGGCTATTTGTGCAGCTCATTGTTCTTCCTTTCACTTCAGAGCAGAGCAGAACGGACTGCTCCCTGTCATGGTGTTCACAGCAAAGTGCGCTGAGCTTGTGCCACTGCCAGGCCAGTCAGGGCCTCTGCTCTCATTGGCTCTGGCTTGTTTCTGTGCAGTAGCGCTCACCAGCCTGGCTGAGTCACTTAATATTATATTATCTCAGAGTTCATGGCTGTGTATGTCACACTGCTTCAGATACGCTACTGAGAGGACAGTTCTCCTGGCTTGACTCCTACACTGTAACAGACACAGCATATACAGATGTTTTCTGCCACTTGTTGCCTGCTGGGCCCCAAGCTTACACTCCCGTCTGGAAATCTGACTGCTGGGGCTCAGGGCTTACATGCATAGGAGCAGCATGAGCCAGAGCAGCAGCAAGGAGAGGAAGTGAAAATCCTCTCAGCAATTAGGGACGTCTTTCTCCAAAGCCTTTGCAAGATGTAACATTGTAAAGGTAAGGAAAAACAGAAGTTGTTTTTGCCAGGTGCCAGGGCATGCCCAGGAGCCCACTGTGGGGAGCTCTAAGCAATAAGCTCCTCACACTGGAGGAATAAAAGGCAAACTGTTTAAACAAGCCTAATGTGGTGGTGTGTTTTAGAATAAAAGAGCTGCCCAGGAAAAGAACCAAGACAGATTTGATGGCAATAATCGTGATAAATATTAGTGACTGGATATATGCTCTCAGCAGGAGCATTTTTGGCAGAGAGCTCCATGACAGGCCTTGCTTTAATGATCCCAAAGGGCACCATACCGTGTACTGTGCTGAGATGCTGCAGAAAAGATTGGAAAGTAATTCTCAGTACTCAGCACCTGGGGATTCTCAAAAGCCATTTTCTCTTAGGATTCATTTCCTTTGATCAATGAGATTATTATTTATGGACAGCCTTGAACAGAACAAGGCACTGTTACTGTGCTCCTAAAACAGTGTCTCATTTAAAATGAATAAAATATCTTAATTAGAGGGTCAACTATGTTGTCTTTTCAAGACACATTGATATTGATTGGACCATGGTAGCCTACTGTAACAAATATCATTCCATCAGTAATCAAGGGAGTTCATAAGCAGAACAAAACAGAAAGGAAGCACTAAAATGTTTGTCCTTCAGCTTGCCAGGGCAGCTGGACCATCACCATCCATACAGACTATGGATCGTATAGTTCAGAAGTGACTGTGTTTGTGTGGAACCATCTCCTTTGTGCCATATTTCTTAATTGGATACATGCTTAGTTAAGTCATCTTGTTCACTTAACTGAGTGAACAACTGCATTTCAAGCTGAATTTTACCTCTGGATAAATGGAAGCATATTGTTCCTGCTAATAACTATGTAGACTAATTTTGCCTCTGCCCTGTTTTTGTCTGACCTGTACTTTACTGATTGAACATATAGCCACAAAATTGCTGGCACTTGTGGCAGACAGGCACAGACTTATGGTCATCAGTTTGTAGAGGTCCTTCTCAGTTTACTCTTAGGGTGGTATGACTGTAAGTACGTGTGTTGATTTCTTTGTCATCTGCTATCAACAGAAATTATATCTGTTGACTGGAAGAGGTTTAATTCTGTAAATTTTGTTACAAGTACCTTGTACTAACATTTCCCTTATCCTGCAACATTAAATATTCCTGCTGTAGTTTGATGCAGTAGTTACTGTCTTTTCCATGTACATCATTTATGGATTGTGGTTGAGAAGCAGAATATTTAGTACCTAAGCAAGGCAGGGCAGGTTCCTGTTGGGGTGGTTACACAGAGCCAGCTGCGGGGCAATCAGCAGATTACAAATTAGCACCTTTGTTCTCTTGCTCCTCCTTAGTTCCTTAGGGAGCTAATGAGGTGGAAGGTGAGCTTTCTTCTAGCTCTGGAGCCTAAGCATGTATCAGATCATTTAGGCACCCATCATCAGGCTAATCTTGTGGATTGGGAGGCTTTGGTAAAGCACCAATGCTATATAAGAAGTCGGTGCTCAGCTGCCAGTATTGCTGCCCCGGGGATTATAGTGCTATTCTCTACAAATGGCTGCTACTGGTTCACCTGGACCAACTGGCAGGTGCTTCTCTGGTAAGGGCCTGGGGCTCTGCAGCAAAGGAAATGATGCTTCAGACTGCTTTCCCTTCCTTGTTACCTTAAGGTGAGAATGCATTAAAGGAACAGAACACAGAGAGCTCTGTTCTTTCTTGAGTACAAGAGCGTGTCTGACCTGCAGGAAGTGTAGTGCATCACCTGCAGAGTGATGCAGTCTGTCCCGCTGATCAGCTGAGCTCTACTCTGCTTTGCAATGGATATGCTTTCACTACACTTTTCAGGTAAGGCTCAAACTGAATGTGTGCAAGTGTAATATAGGTTTGTAAAGTGATATTTGTTTTACCTAGGTGTTGTTCTTCTAAGAATGAAGACTTCGAATTAGTATCAAATTTGCACATATGCAGAGATTTTTTAGGGGAGGATTAATGTTGTTCCTAATATCAGAATTCCCATTCATATCAGTAGTTATTTTGCAAACGGCTGAAATGCAAAGCTTTATTTGTCCAGTACACATGTGGACCTGAGCTTTCATCACTGAGAGGGCTGTCACTGGAACACTTGAACTTCAGCTGCAGAGTCCATCACTCTTTGAGCTGTTTTTTGCCAGCCCTGGCTGAAGGTTTTATAAAGCATCTTTTATTAAAACCTACTTGGAATATGAATTTGAAAAAGCACGTTCTTGTTGTGGTTTTGTTTTGTTTTGTTTTTTCCTAGTCTGCAATCCTTCACAGTTATTTAACAATCTTTATAATGCTTTGTCTTGGCAGTTTTGCTACAGTGATTGAGTTTTCCTAAGTGTCAGAACAATGTCGATGCCATGTGAAGACAGTGTCAAGGCAAATATATATAGGTGATGCTTTGAAGGAGGGAAAGCACTGTCAGTACTCCACAGTGAAAACACTTAGGTGAGAAAACCATTACCACTATCAGCAAAAGCAAGTGGAGATATCTAGGTTATTTTTCGCAAGGTTGCCTTTCCAGTTCCTAATACCCTATCAGTAGGACACTGTACTGATCTAAGCATGTGGTGTGCTAATTTGTAACAAGCACACTTCATCAGAAGTTAGAGAACAGGAATTCCAAAAGCCTCTTTCACAGGGTGAGGTGCTATTCGTCTTCAGAGCAGTTTCCAGCACTGATCTCACAGTGAGCCTGTGAATTTGTTGTGTGTGTGTGTGCTGTGCTTTGTCTCATTTCAGTCTGGGCGGTGGGAGGGGGTGAAAGGCCTTTTAGTGATTTCTCGATGTCTTTATAAATCCCAGCTGAGGGATTTAAAAAATAAAAGCAACTCCTAAATAGCTTCCAGGGAATAACGTACTACAAACCCTTCAAAATGTTTTGAGTGGTGTTTTCAGGTATAAGGGTTAGGACTAAACTACTGAAAGGAGAAGATGCTTGGTACTTCCTAAATAGCCCATTCACATACGTGTTGTTATTTTATTTCAAGAGAGAAAGTTGAATTGTTAGATTTTTTTTGACTTGTATCCTGTGAAATAACTGAAGTAATGGAAAAACTTTGTTTCAATTCCTGTATTGTCTATTTGCTACGTGTAACAGCTTTAAATCTGTGTACATCAACCTTGTGCGACATTATTTAGAAAAACTGTGAATTTTACCATAGCTGCAGAAGCAATTCTCTAAGTAAGCTGTTTGTACTGCTTCTAGCCTAAGTTACATACTGCCCAAGGTTGACTTTTCCCCCTTGCCCATGCAAGTTTCTTTAACCAGAAAATAATCTGCTATCTTTAATTGAACAACAGCTGAAGAGGTTTTTCTTGCCTAAGGCTGAGATGTCTCCTGCCAGTGCTCACACCTCAGCCATCACATGCCTCTAGGTGTTGCTGCATCTCACTAATCCTCCTGGAGCAAAGACTGTAGGATGCCATGTTAGTGACTACAGAGAAGGTGTTGATCCCTTTGTAGAAGGCGACTGAAAGTTATCAAATAAAGTGATGTACAAAGGTAGTCCTTCCAGTTAGCAACTGAAAACCTACTCCAGGTTTGCCAGTATTTAATGTAGGAATGAATAAATAATATATATAAATAATATAAATATAAATAAATAAATATATGCTGTGGATGTCTCAATCTCCTTACAAATCCAGAAATGTATGTCTCCCTTTCTCTGTATGTACAGGCATATGTGTGTATAACATGAAGTGAGAAATGTAAGGTCTACGTTAGTAGAGCATGGAACAAGGAGATTGTACTCAGCTGTCCCACTGAAGGAGATGTGTTTGCCTTGCCCTTTTCTAACTCGGCTTTTCCATCCCTAAAATTGAGATGCTGCCTGTTTATAAGCAGTGGCGCTCAATCTGCTTATACTTTGTGAAACACATGAAATGCTTCACCAGGAGAAGGCAAGGAGAGGAAGGGAGCCTATTCCTCTGTCTTCATGTGAATGTGTTGGCTTTTGTTATGTTCAGAACTTCAGTAACTTGAAAGTCAGGAAAATTCTTTGAGAGAGTATAAGCTGAAACTCAATGTACAGCTGCAAGTGCTGGAAGGACAAATGATTTTTACAAGGTGAAATGAACAACCTTGAACATGAAAGCAAAACCCTTGCTATTAGCACAGGAAAACATTAAGATTCCAAGATTTCACTTGAGAAGCTGAACTAATTAGAGAAGATTAACAGAAATGAGGCATGTAATAGCTGGAATAAGGCATGACTGCACTATGAAAGGCTGAATCACTGGACCTCTCATCAAGGTTAAGATCTGAAGAACATGACTTTTTTTTTTTTTAAAGGAAAGTGGCAAGTTTTGCAGGTGTTCCTGGGGCAGCTGAACAGTCATTGCTCTGTTCTGTGCTTCCCCTGCCTGATTCTGCCAGCCTTGATGTCAGGGTATGTTTCTGATTGTGGGGATCTGCTTTCAGGTGTATATTTGTATTCCTATTGCTCTGCAGTAGATCTGAGGTATAGTCACTGACTCTGTAGTAGATTGGTAACACAGAAGAGACCTGGGATGTTTATAGGAAGCTAGTACCATTTTAATTAATGTATTTATTTTAAGTTGGGATCTGAAACGTACTCTGCAGTCTTTTCCCTTCTTATTTTCCATTTCTCAGTCTTTCTGTCACTAACTGGCTTCCTACAAGCTCCTGTAATCTCTTAATTACTGAATGGTGATTGTTATTCCGGAATTGGTTGAACATGTTTTCTGTTGTAGTCCCGTAAATGGCTGCAACACCAGGCACAGATAAACTGACAGTGTTTCACAGAACAGAATCATGGAACAGATGAGATTGGAGGGGGCTTCTGGAGGTCATCTGGTTCAACCCACTTGCTCACAGTATCAACTAGAGCAGAAAGCTCAGCGTGCACTTTCCGTAACCATGTCTTTAAAAATCCCTTATTTTTTGGAAGCCAGACTTACCGTAAGCATGCGTAACCTCATGCCTGTGGTTAATGGAAGTGCTGGTGCTCATGAGTGACTGCAGAAAAGATGCAGTCATCCATGAAGAACCAGCATTCCTTGTCCTGATTTAGAGGCACAGTATAAAAGATGAGCAGGGCTAAAAGAAGACAAGAGAATCTGTCACTCAGTTGTCTGGATGTTTATAGTTAATAAAAGTAAGGAAAGAGTTCTTCTGCCTGTAGTAAGGATGACCCTGCAAGTCTTGCCAAGGCATAATTAAATAGCATTGGCAAGTTGTCCTGTAGGTTTCCTCTAGAACTGCATGTTCTTTTACAACCCCCAACACTACAACCTCTTCCTTCTTTCCATTGCTTGTTGGATCACTAGATTAGTCTGATTGAAAGACTTTTATCCAGATTCCTCAAAGGTGTTTAGAGCCAATCCTTTCTTCTTTTTAATCCTATTCAAGGTTCCCCCCTAAACACCTTTTTTTTTCTGCTCTAGCATGGACAAAGGCAGAAGGTCTGGGATGTTTACTTTTTCTCTGAGAAATTCAGTGCTCTTTGGAAACAGCCATTTGAATACAGAAATAGCAATTGATTTTAGGCATCTTACTCTTCTTGCTCTTGTTCATGTGCTCCAGGATGTGTAGATGTTAGTCTAAATTGAATCAGACATTTAAGACATACTCAAGAGAAGAGTGCAGATAGTTCTTGCTACATCAAGCAGAAGGTGTTTTTACACAGACCGAGGCATGCAAAATGTTCAATACCATTAGTAGTGAGTAAAGAAATACAAATGTCAGTGGTGTTCAATGTGAGAGAAGGGATGTGTTCAGCTGGAAAGTCTGAAATAGTGTCTCTTGTGAAATGTGGGGCAGATATATTTCTTTTGCAGTTGCATTGTAGAGGCACCTATTTTCTTTCTGCTCTCATGAGATATGCTGTTCCAAATAACCACACAGGCAGTGAGGAAAGCTTTGGGATTATTGTTCCCACCAATGCATTTCTTAAATTTTCCAGTACTTTAGGATAGGAATAACATGAAGTTTTAATTTCAACTTTATTTTAACTACTGTTTTGTAGTCTGACCAGATCCAGGAGATAGGAGCCACACACATCTTCCCACTCAGTATCTCTAATGTAATCTCAGATGCACTGATGTCATTCTCTGGCTTGGTGCATCCTTTCTCTGCACCACAGCTATCCAAGGAAGGCAAGGGGCAGCTGGAGAAGAACAGCTACAGTTTGTGCTGCTGTACATTATATCAGATATCTCCAATGTTTTTGCCCTTTTTGCAATTCTGGGAGTCAGCTGACTCTAAGGGGCACTGTGTGCTATGTGGCCTAGAGACTTGTCCATTGCAATCAAATTGCATCTTATGTGGCCCATACTCAACACTACCAGAACTATGCATGTAATTCTCAGCTCTGCTAGACTCCTTTATTCCATCAAGAGGATTACAGGCATAGTTCTGCAGACTTGTTGCTGATAGCAGACCCTGCTCTCTTCTTTTTGCAGTGTGGGTACTTGACTATGTTCAGTTCAGGTTCTTGGATGGCCAGCCATAGCAAGGGCACTGCTACATTTGTCCCTACAAATTCTAACAAAGCTTAGCAAAATACATTTCAAGGTACTGCTGCATACAGATGTCTTCTCAAGGGCAGACTTTTATAATGGGTGTTCTGAATCCTGTGCTGTGATTAGTCCATCAGTGGAGGTTACTTAAGTTGCAGTTATTAGATCCCTACAGAATGGCTGACAAGTTCTTTCCATCCTTGCCTTGACTCTCTGTCAAACTCTTGTTTTTGAAGTTTTTGTGTCGCAGTCAGATTCTGAGGCTTCCTTGAGGAAGTAAGAGCTAATGAAGTGCTCTGTGCTATCCTTGCTAGGAATCCCAATGAGGGAGAATGGAAGCTGTCAAGGACAGTGTGAGCAATGTACACTGCCTTTTGCCTACTCCTATAGCTCCCTGGGCAGCCTGGATGTGAATCAGAGCAGCTCTGAGCTTAACTACATTGGAGAGCAGTCAGCTTTGGCATTCCCACAACAGAGGAAATACAGCAGTACATCTGAGAACTGAGGTAAGGGGAATTTCAAGCCATCCTGTCCCTATCTGAGTCCTTAAGCTGGGCTATGCCAGTAAGTGTGCTTCCCAGAGTCTTGCTCTCAATCACAGTGATTGAGAGTTCTTTAAAGGAATGCATCCTGTTTTTAGACACCCTGCCTAATGCAACTGAAGATGCTTTGTCTGTCTCTGATACTCCAAGAAAGATTAAGGGAATAGGATCCCAGTATTCTGAGCCTTGGGCAGCCAAGCAAGAGCAGTGGAAAAAAAGCAAGGGCTTCTCCCCTGAGCATCCATCCAGGCCACAATTATTCCAGCACAGCATTTCCCAACAAAGGCTGTACCAGGCAAGAGCACTGCCTGGGCACTGCCTCTGAGCCTTGTCTGCTGGAGCAGGGACGTCGCACGCAGCGGGTTGGCAGCCCATGCCCCTTTTCTACCCACAGAAATATTTAGCCCTAGAAATATTTTGCTTTCTGTCCCTGCTGATGAGATTTCAGGCAGGCAGAAGCTGCCCTAACCCTGAAGTTGCAGCAGCCACTGCTGCATACTTGCTTTGTTGATGCCTGGAGAGGACTGTGTGCTGCCTCGGCCCCCAGGAGCCCCATGGAGCTGCAGTGGCAGCTGCGTGGTGCGTCACTGCCTGCCAGGCTGCCCGCGGAGTGCCTTGTCACTTGGTGTCTTTGTCAAATAATTCTGCTGACCCATTTTATGGGCGAGCAAAATATAATCGATAAGAAGTAAACAGAAGAGTCTCGCTGGGAAAAGGTTTCTCTGAGTGTTTTGCTGTTTGCTTGTCTGTTGACTTTCATGTATTATCGCACCGTGAATGGCTGTAAAACGAGTGCAGTGGGAACTGATTGGTGTAACATGTTGGTCTCTAAAACCAACAAATTAATCTGTTGTAATATCAATCTATAAAATAATATCCATACCTGGTCTGTTTGCTGCCTACCCTCTGTGACTCCAGATGAGTCAATTAGGCTTAAAGCCTTCCTGTAGAAGGTAATGTTAATATCAGGGCCTTTCTTCCTCTTCTGAGCCACCACAAAGAGTAAAAGGAAAAATTAGGGTTGCTTGGTGATTGAGGCAATCTAAATGATTTTATTTATTTATTTATTTTTAATGCTGGGACGTGAATTGTAAAGAAAACAAAAAGAAATACTCTTGAGAGGTCCCTGGCTGCAACCCCCTGTAGTAGGATTAAAGGCACTTAGACTGCTGTTTCTCAGATGTATTATTGGATGGAATATGGTGTGTATCCAGGGTCGAGGGGAACAGACTAATGTGCATTGCTTGGTTGTTGACGCAACAGATACATTTGTTTGTATTTTATTCTTCAAACTTCAGTTTTTTTAAAATATGAGATTATTGTCTAAACATTAATCTTCTCTTAGCTGAAACATCATAGTGAAGAATTCCAGAATGATTATTTATTACTGCATGTCAGGAAATGTCATTTGAGGTTCCTAAGAGTATTCCTGGTATCTGTTTTGCTTCAGTAGGGTTCTGGTCTTGATTCAAGTGTTTACAAGGAAAGAGGAGCTGGCTGCAAAATTAAGAGGGCAGTCAGTTTTGTTTTCCTCCATAGGCTTTATGCCTATATTCTATTGTTCTATTGGTAATTCATTTATTAGTCTTTCCTTACAGAATAAATTCACAACATGATGCGTCCTTAAATTGCAAGTAAAAGGAAAAATAATGTGATTCAAAAATCACATTAAGTCACAGCTCTGTGGTTTCTAGCACCGAGGCTATCTACCCCCATAGAAGTGAGTGCCTTCAATATTTGGAGTGCCTGTTTAAATACCAGAAATTTAAGAGTAGGTGCTTGCTATCTCAAAGGCTGGGAGTGAACTATTTCCTTGCTGAAATTTCAGCAGTGGTGTTGTGGACCGTGCACCGAGCAAGGCTGGCACAGGGCTGCCCCTGCTTGGATCAGCACTAATCCTCAGCTCTGTGCCATCTGCTCACCCTGCCCAGGAGCTGTTCCCAGCTGGGCCTGGTCATGGCACAGCCTGTACATCTTGGGGCTCCAGTGCATTGAAACCTGAGCTGGTGCTGACTGCCCCATCTGTGTCACACCAGCTGTAATCAGCAGTCTGGACACTCTCTGGCAGATATTTATCTAATCTGTTCATCAAAAAGCTCTGATATAGAGATCTGATTATCCTGCAATTGGAAAAGTTCACTGTAATTTCACCACTGCTTGTGGAATCTATGACTGCAGAGTGCCTGCCTGTTGGAAGGTCATGGCAGCAGCCAATGTATTTTGATTGCTATCTCTTTGGTGTAGGAAACACTAATCACATCCTCTCCCAGGCTTCTCTTGCTGTGACCCTTTCTTATAGGTGACATCTTTCTAAATGTCTCCCTACTTCTGCTGTCCCTCTTCAGCAAATCCTTGATTGCTTTTCTTTCTTACAAAGCTGGATATATTCAGTACTGAAGGGTGCATTGATTGCTCACCTCTGTCTTGCATGTCATTTTCCTGTTACCACGTAGCAGTAATATATTTGCCTTTTCATACAGCTTTTCAGTAGGAAAGTATTTGATGTGGCCTCATGGACTGTTTGTTCAAACAACTCAATTTTGCAGTACTTTAAAGAAATACCATCAATACTCATGTGTCTATGGTAACATTAGATCTGCAGACCCTTACACCTCTTTAAGGTTTTTTTATGTCATATTTATGCGAGTGGAACAAGGTTGATGAAGTTACTTCCTTTACTACTACTACTACTTTCCGTTACTACTTGTTTAAAAATGATAGGCCTTAATCTCACTTAGGATGCTAGCAGGCTTCTAAATAAGATTTCATTTTTTATATACAATATGGGAACAACGTACAACAGCTAGAACAGAGGGAAAGCTGTAGTGCCCCTGATGCACAAACATTAGGGGCTGTGGCCCTGGTGCAGCACTCCTCAGTGCAATAATGAGGACCTGCAGAAGTACAGCATCTGCTATGAATGCATTGAATGTGTCTTAACAATACTCCATTGGAAAGCTACTTGCATCATTGATTGTGCAGGAGGGACTAGTGGTATGAGCAAAACCACAAGTCTCTTCGTATGAAGAGCTTTATTCCTAACACAGTAATTAAGCATTAATTGGAAGTTTAGTGAGTAATGGGAATAGTTGCAGGAAAATAAAAGAGCTTGTCCACAGGGAAAACTTGTGTAGTGCCAGCGTCTCAGAGGAGCAGAAAAGGATTGCAGAGGAAGCTTGGAAGTTTTGTTCATGTTAACGGCAATCTCAGATGAAATTCCATTCATAACTTATTAACATTTGGGGGAAAAATCATGAATGTGTATTGAAGGCTTACATCCAGAGCAATATGTACTCATAACCATGGGCACAATGCACAAATGAACTGATAGGGCTGTAGCACTATTCTCATGCTAAGGGAATGGGAAAGACTACTTCACAATTTTACAATGGCTATTTTAGACTTCATCTGAAAGTAAAGTTTTTCCAGTTATTGTGGTGATCAATATACCAACTAAATTAAGAGATGCTTGAGAACCTTAACATTCAGGAAGATGTGTTCTCCTCTATAAGATCCTTTAAACAACCTTATTGGAGATAAATCATTGTGGTGTTCTCTAGAACTTGGCTGCTGCTTCTTACTTAAATCCAGAAGTTGACTATTACTTCCTTCTTTCATAAATCTGATTTATTGATTGTCAAAAGTGGATACAACTAGCAGCTGAAAAAAGAGGCAAAATTGAATCAATTCTCTGGTGCATCAGGCAGCAGGAACTGTATATGGTGTAAATTCACTTCCAGGAAGCTAACAGTTGAAGTTTAAGATGCCCAGAGCCCATTCTCTTTAACACCCCAGCAAAAGGGGATCTTATAGTGTCAACTTAGAAAGTGAGCTGATATTTCAGGCTGTAATTCTGCATCACAATTAAATGTTAAATGTTTTAATACATGCATAATTAAAACGGGAGGAGGAATTACTGCTTTCAGACACCACTGGGTTTATGTCTAACGTTTCATTTGAAACAGGAGCACAGCTCTGATCATCATACTGTCCTTAAGGGACAAGAAGGCCAGTGTCTCTCTCTAAAAATGGTTTTGCAACAAGGCAGTTTACTGCTCACGTCTATTAATCAGTTGTATTCACTTATCTGTTGGGGTTACCTGGGACAAGTCACCATCATAAAAACCCACATCCAAATGTGAATTTAGTCTTGGGTTTTACTATGCATACTTCAGAGCTCTTCTATAATAAAACAAGAGTAAGTAACACCTGAACATTTCTTCTTAATGTATTTCTTTGGACATAATGCCTTCCATTTTTGATAATGTCACTTGGAGGAATGGGTTTGGAACCAGATGGCTTTAGTTCCACCCCTGCTAAATTCTATTTTGTCAAGCACAAGTATTTCTGAGCACCCATATTTGTGCATGTGCTGCACCTGACAGCATCATGGTGGGGCTCTGAGAGACAAAACATAATGAGTGGTCTTTCAAAAAGCATTTTAGAGAATTAGAATTAAAGAAAAAAAAACAAACAAACAATGAAAAATTGTATTGCTTGTTGGAAGACTGATTTCCAGGTTGAAATCCTGTCGCTGTACAGTTTGATGTTGATTTCACACAACCTGTGGTTTCAAAAGGAACCACATGTGACAGGGCTGTTATATTATATTTTCAGTTTTATAGAAGCATTATTTGCAACTAGAGGTTTCTAATAAAAGCTTATCATCTACTTAATGCTAAATATTATACAGAAATTAAATAATATTTTCTCATAATATACACCCAGGTACACATGTACTATTCTATAAATGAGAGATAACGTATTTTAATACGATTGAACAATTTCTTTAAATTTCTTTGTTTCAACCTATTAATTTCCTGCTATATTACTTAGAATGTTTTGGCTTAATATAAGAACTTTCCAGCAAAATGCTTTAATTTCATTGCATCTGTTATGGAAAGACCTATTACCCTGTAGTGTCCTATCTGTATGGGCCTCCTTTCATTTCCGTGTACCATTTTCCATCTCAGGAGTGTGGAAGAGCAGGAAGAAATGTTATAGTCCAATATGTTTTAGATAGTCTTGCCTTCTAAATACTATTTATTTCCCAAGTCATTTAAAACAGATAACAATGAGAGACTTTATGCCGGACCTGTGATTAGAATACTCAAGGGAAAAACTAGTCTGGTCAAGTGACTTGGAAAAGAAAAATGTCTTAAAATTTCAAATGATATGATGTTTATATACATCAAAAAACATCTCTGTTCTGCTTCACATCCTTCTGTCTCAGTCTTCCTGAGCTTTTCAAATACTGTTTTTCAAAGAAGTAAGTAATTACAATCAGTTTTTCTGCACAGACCTGCTTTGCCTGTTCCCAGTTAAGTTTTTATCCATAGGAACTCAGCAGTTCCAAGTGACATACAGACTCCTGAGAGAGAATACCCATCAAGGTGATTACATGCACTGCACAGATACAGACACTCATGAGCTTGATTCTGGTTGCTGCTGTAACCACTCTGTGCTGGTATATCACGTTATATTACATCAATTTGTAACAGCCACAAATGCACCTAGGGAAAAGTGAGTCCTCAAGAGTGAAAAGCCTGTAGCTGGAGACTGGCCATATGGCTATATCCCAGAGAAAAAACTCATGCCACCTTTGAAATGTCACCCAGCCAGCTTCTGTGTTAAGGAAAAGGCGTAATACAACATATCATTACTTTCTCTCCTTTGACATCCTATGTTAAGCAAAGCTCAGCCAAAGCCAAGACATGTAGTTACCATTTTTTGTTTACGGGTTCCTGGGGGGCTTTTTTCTTGTTTAAATCCTAGCAATGTTTTCTTTGCGTGTGATGTTTTCCATGTGACCTTTCCAATTGTATAAGCACCTAATTTGTTACCTTCCTTCCCATGGCATTTATTTTGTTCAAAATTCCATGCCTCACCTATAAATGAAATTTAATTATCACGATTCCTGCTACTTCCTTGTAATTAGGCAGCAGAATCTGTTTCAGACTTTCCAGTTGTTCATCTTATAGTAGACTGGTTTCTAGAATTGCTATTTGTAAGTGCAGGATCTATTCCCTCTTTCCCAGAAAATATTCTCTGAGATAACTCAGAACACTTTGGCTTAACAGATTCACATTGATGTATCCCTAAAGAAAAGGGCAAGAATAAAGCCATTTTTCTGTGACATCTTGTATGTCATTTTTACTACATTTTAAAGTAGGTATTTTTTTTTCAGTGCCTGTTGATTTAACTGCATCTGTTTGCTTTTCAGCCTCTAATTTAGCTCAGGCTGTAAACTGTCCAAGTAACAATTTGAGTGATGCAGCAACAGAAGGTGACCCAGATTACACAACACTGTACGCTAATGCCAAGTCTTCTTGTTTAATGGCAGCTGCTCAAAGCTTTGTCTTATTGCAATTCACATTCAGTGTACACAAATCAAACAGCCTCCTCAGACAGACACGCATCCTGCCTGTCTTCATTTTGAGCGTGTTTAAGAGCTGCTGCTTTACATAAACATACACCAGCTGAGGCCACTTAGCCTCCTTGGCTTGGATTTAGCCAAGATCTCTCAGCCCTCTGAGAAAATTGCCAAGGAAGCCCACTGCCATTCCCAGCACTTTGCATACATCTCTTTTGGTGGAAGTTTGCTGTAAATATTTTCTCTGTTAAAAGTAGTTGAGTTTTCATACTCTCTCAAATATATTAGTTTTTCAACAACCAATTCCCTTAGAATTTTAATCAGAAAGTCAACATTTGTATCATAAAGCAACGCGTACTGCTAAAATACATAACTTGTACTGACTTAGAAAAATATTACATATTTAAAACAGCTAAGTTTAAGTATACCAGATGAATGGTATCAAAATGCAGACTTCATAGCTAGAATTTTATCACAACATTTTACTGCTGTGCTTTCATTGTGTGAAACAAAAGAATGAAAATGCCTTCATTCTTCTTTTGAGAGCAAATACAAGTAAGAAGATCAGGAAAGCCATCGCACAGTGAATTTATGCAACTTAGTTTCCTAGAACCAAATCTTTTTGGCATCTCCATCAAATGTTTAAAGCCTTCTGACAACAGAAGCTTCCTGCTGGAAGCGCACATCTTCCAGTCTACCCAGAGGACACGTCAGAACAATAAGAAAAAGAACCAATCTTACTTTTTAAGTGGAGGAGCAGCAAAAAACTGAGGTAGAAGATGAATAGAGAGTTAATTCTTGAATGAGCCATATTCATCCTGATGGGACATCCTCTGACAAGTTGTCTCTTCTGGTGCTGATCCTCACGGCTTTCTCCTTATCTCCAGCATTAAGGTGATATCAGCAGTACCGAGCCCACCACAGCCCATCGTTTCCAGTGGCCCTCAGCAGCCTGCTCCCTGCAGACTTTGATTTGGAAGGCAGTTGTTCTTGTTAAGGTTTTACTTCAGCAGGTCTGAGTGATTTTTCAAACCTGGTGCAGATTTGTGTGTGAGCTGGACTGGAGTCTTGCCTGGCTGTCGGCAGCCGGAGCGTCACAAACTGTGCAGTGTCTGGATGGCAGCAGGGCAGGCAGTGCTCTGTGCTCGGGAAGATAAAGAGCCTTGTGCATCATCCTCTGTTAAAGCTCCATTACATCGCATTCCTTATGATTCAGAGTATGATCCCTTCGTGCCTTTTCACATCAAGTCTGCTAACAAACACTTTGTGTTATCTGCACTTTTTTCCTGCATCATACTTCATTAGCAGATGAAGTAAAAAGTCCAATTTTCAGTCTTTTTATAGTCATTTGTTAGTTTATTCACTTCCAGAATCTCAGTTAATTTGTTTGTTTGGGGGGTCATCGTGGTTTTCTTGTTTATTTGGTCTTTTAAACTGATTCTAATTTGCCTTGGGGTTTTGTTGAAGTTTTCTTGTTTATTTTGTCTTTTAAGCTGGTTTTAGTTACTTTTGTCATTTCTCCCTCCCCCTCCCCCCCTCCCCCCAATGAAATAGCATAAAAACTGGGTGCTGCTATCAGGACCTGTTCTCTCCTTGTAATTTTGAAGGAGGGAGACCTTTCATTTGCAAAGTCAGTTGGATGTGTGAGAGAAGAGGATGGTGCTAGGGGCCAGACCACTTCTTTCTGGCTGCAGCTGCCTTTAGTCAGCTCGTTGATGCACCCTTGTGCTGGAAAGAGCCTACCCCTGGCTGCTATTCCTTCCCTGTTGCACTGCACAGGTGATGCTCTTTCTGTCCAAAGGTGCCTCCATGTCTGATGCTCATCAGCTGACTTGGAGCTTAGATCACAAAATGCAACCAAATTGTGTAAATGTCTGTGCTGATGTTCAAGTTAAACAGACTCAGTTACCTTTAAGATAGCCAAAAGAGGGTGCCATAAGGGCTGCTTTTTCATTCGGTTTGAAACTTTGCTCCACCTTTCTCAGAGTCTGTTTCAAATTTTTCTTCTTCCTCATGAGCGATTCATATCCCAGCATTTAATGATGAGCAGACTAGATTAATTTACCACTGCTCCAGTTCCTAGAAGTTGCTGAAAGAGAAGGGTTTGAATTTCTGCAGTGCTGGTACTTAGTGAACATTGTTTGCATACATTGGAATGTAGCACCTGACTGTATTTTTGATACTTTCTCAATATATCTTCATTTTGATGAGATTCTGCAGTTAAATAAGTTGTAGGCTGTGCCTCTTTGTTAGAGAAAAGGTCTTGTGTTGAACATTGCATTTGACCTAAGTGCTGCTCTTTCTGTTCTGATAGCTTCTTTGCTATAGTTACAGTGCAGTGTGGTATCAGACTGTACTCACCAGTGTCATGTCCTCTAAAATATTTTGCTCTGTCTCTGGCAGGCAAACTTCATCATCTAACATCTCTTGTTGCCTGATACAAGCACAGTTTTCAACTTTCAGATGGCAGCAGCACTAATTAGTGGCATGTCTTTTGCCATGCTAGATGGTGAGATTGTTTATAGCACCAACTTAAAAGTACAATTTTTATTAAGGTGATTCTGTGCCTTCTGGATCAAATACAATTACAGGTGATTTCCTTAAGCAATTAATCTTTTCTAACCTGCAAAATGCTACAGTATTTTTTAATCTAAACTCTAAAGTGAACAGGATTAGTGAAGGTAAATATTCCATATAAAATGTAAAATTACCTTGAAAGTAGGCATTTGTGGCTGATTAACCTGAACTTTTTTTAGTAGGTGCTTTTTGGTCACTGGCAATGAAAACACAGGTAAATAATCAGAAGCAGATGGGTGATTTCATGGAAGAGTAAAACAATGATGAAGGTAATGTTGCTTAGAGTGACTGTGGGTATACAAAACTTGGCAGCACAAGGTCCTTCCAGGGCAAACTGTTTGAGCTGAGCCTACGTTGAGCAAGTGGATGGACCAGAGATCTCTGGAGGTCCCTTCCCACCAGTATCATCCTGTGATTTTCTCAGTACAGCATTAGATTGTCAGTACAAGCTCCAGCCTGTTCTAGATCAGTTCCCAGTTTTGTATTCCTAATGCAGAAAATCTTCTGCTTTATAATACACACTTGCCATTGTTTTTTGATTGTTTGTTTGTTTATTCTATTAGTCTTTGGTTTACTTGCTAGTATTCAGCCGTGCTCCTTGTTTTTATCTTCTGTTAAGTACTTGCCCAATTTCATCACAGTTCTGAGTTGCTGTTCACCGTTGGTAGAATTTCACTTTCTGAAAAACCTATGAAACATGAGGGCAAAAAAAATCACTCAGTTGTGATGTCCCTTGGGCCTTCAAACCACTAGCAGACCCCTCAGCCTACACTGGTTCTCACATTCAAGCTGTCCTGTCGAATTCATATAAACATATGAAAGATGCTTTGAGGCTCGTATGAGAAAAATGAGCAGAATCTGATCTGTAGGACTATAGCTATGTCTAAAGTACATTATGACAGATTAATTTTAAACCACACATTTTTAAGAGAAAAGCAGTAGAATTATATTTATCCCCAGGTAAATGCAGGTGCCCCCTGTATGAATTTCAGAGTTAGTTATAGTCATTGTGACTGGGGCATTAGAACATGTTTCTTATGTGCTTCTTGGGAACTTGGGATAACGGAGCCCGTTAGAACAATGGATCTGACCAGGCCGTCTTCCTGTTCATGGTATTAGTTCCACCTTTAATAAGTGTAGCTTACATTATGTTTAGATTGCTGTTCTTAAGTTCAAAGTTTACTGTCTTTAAGATACAATAGGAAATTTCTTTGGCCACAGATACGTTTCCACAGATAAATTCTTTGTAATTACATTTAACTCAGGTTAGTCTGTAAATATAATCTTTGAGCTTCATTTTCTTTGTTGTTAGCATGTACCATTATTCTTTATCCCCTTTGCATTATTCTTTACCCCCTCTCCTCTTCCTTGGCCAGAACACATCCAGCCAACAGAACACATCCTACCAGAAGACCCAGACAGAGCACAGGCTTTCTGTTTCACTGATCTGCAGATTATAAATGATTTGCTGAAACTAAAGGGTTATACTTTATACTGCAAAATTATTTTGCAATCTCTGCCTCGTCTTTTGCTTCCTTAAGCACAATATCCATTTTGATGTTATGAGCACTTTATTGCTCTTTTGTTTTCCACAAAGCCATTTTCCAGCAAAGTAATCTGGGATTTCTACCTGTTATCCTAGAACATGAATGAACCAGAGATTACAGAATGGTCAAGCCAATTCACTCAGATAAATCATGTTTGGGATGTAACAGAAATCGTGGCAGCAATGATCCTGCTACTGCTCTAACACTGTATTCAACCACAGAACTACAAGCTGTGGTTGCTGGCAGCTGGTACACGTCTGGGTCAGCCACTAGTCCAGGTACTGCTGTTCAAATCAGAGGATTTTAAGCTGCTTTGTTTGGGTTGGTTTGTTCGTTTGTTTACAGACGGAGCCTCTCCTGAGTATTTTACACTAAGCCAAAACAAACAGTCCTGTAAGGGACTGCAAGATTCCCCTGGGACTTGCAGAGCTGTGTAGCGTGTGATTCACTTACCACCATCTTTGATGAAATTTGCCAAATAACATCTATTTATTGTATAGTGTGTGGCTGATACCACCAGGGAAGCAGTTCCACTGGCAGATGAATGCAAGGTCAGGCCTTGTCAATGCAGATGAAAATTTGCAATTAGTATTCTGTGTCTTACTGCTAATAGACCATCTAATTAGGAAGTTTGTCAGTACCAATAATCTTCCTGTGAGCTCCAAGGTTACAGGAGTACTTGAAAAATGAAGCAAATGGTGTTTTTACAACAGCACTGATCTGTTAAGTGCTAAACAGGCTGGAAATTTATATCTTACCTCTGTGCTTTTCACTGTAGCAGAATAGATTTGTTGACTTTTGCGATTTGCAGGTATTGCAATTGGCAATGGAAGTACAGAACTCAGTACTGATCAAAGAGAAACAGTTGTAACAGGAAAATAGAGAAGATTCTTAATTACTCCCAATCTCTAATGTCAGTTTTTCCCCTTTTTTTCCATTCGTTTACTGTATTGCCTCTTTGCAACAGGGCTTTGAAAAACACCTGACGATTTGAGGCTCTTTAATTTACAGGTTACCAGTTGAAGGATGTGACTTCCAGAAAATGCAAAGCAAAACTTCCCTGCAGGCATCTCTGAAGTGTCTCAGCATGGGTCTTGGCAAGTATTAAATTCCTCTTGAAAATCTTGGCCTCTGTGCTAAAGCATTGGATAATATTGTAGTAACAGTAGGTAGTAGTAAGTGCCCCAAAGGAATATCAAGTTCCTACTAAGTATTGGTTAAGACAGCATTCATCTTAATGACAATGCATTTCTCATAGGCTGCACTTCTGTACCAAACTACATTCTGAAAGACTGTCAGTTTGAATTATATTGTTCACGAGGTAAAAATGAAATATTCTGGCTTCTAAACTTGTGTTGATTTAGAATATTTCACACCTATTTCATTCACTAAGGGTGACACTGACTTCAGTGACAAGGACATACATATAGGTGATATGATGTCACCCTGTTCCCATGCCAGTCAAAGGAAAACATCTGCTGGATGTAAATGGCACAACTGGACCTCTGAGCATTGTGTTGGATGTGATGGAGCAAAGAGTGTTATAAGTTTTAAGTATATAAGCTATATATATAATATATAAATAAGTATACAATTTATAACTTATCTATGTTCTGGTAGTATCCAGAGGCCCCCTTACATCACCAGACAGTTTGCTTCTGACTTCAGTCCCTTAGTTGCATCTTAAATTTTCTCAGGGGGAAGGGAGGATATGCCGATAACTTTGCACATGCTGAACTTTATCTTGTTTTAGGTATCAAGATTTCTTTTGTTTTAAAAAAAAAAGAAAAAAAAAAAAAGGTATTGTTATTAGTAACTTCCTCCAGTACAGCTGTTCTATTATACTACTATGTTTTTTTGTGCACCAATAGCTGCTGAGTGATTTTTTTGTCTTCGCATCCATGACTTCAGCAGCTCCATTCACCACACGCTGCTTTGTGTAAATCAGTCTTCTCCCCATAGGACTTCTGAAGACTTTTGCCCCAGGTCCTCAGCTCACCTCCAGGAACAACTCACATGTTTAACGAATGGGAGGTGCTGAGCTCTTCTGAAGATGTTGTCCTGAATGTTGCTAAAGAGTAGAATTGAACTAATTCTAGAGACACAGTTCATACAGCTCTCTCATACATATTTTCTTAAATAGGATTAATCAGAATGAGTGAAGCAGCCTGTGGCAGAATCTGACCACTGAAAAAGGAGTCAAATGAGTCGTGTCAATCCTGACCAATGCCATTCAAGTCAGACTTCAGCACTAATTTAATGAAGTAGATTATTAAAATATGTCTGTATAGAATGCTGTCTTTAAGTAAGGTGAGAAATCAGTATCTCAAAGTAAATTATTACTCTAAATTTCATTTTGATATGATCATCACAGCTGGCTAACTCGTTAAGATATGGAATTAACTTTCCAAGGGCCATGCATGCAGAACTTAATGTACATGTTGTTTATTAGCAGCTGTGGAGACCAGTCCTCTGATAGACTGCACCATTTGTGACCGATTAACATGATTCCGTAACAGATTCTGTAATGATCTGGCATTTGTTTAGGACCACATCCTGCTGGGTTTCAGAAGTCCTGCTGGTTCAAAAAGTAGCTGTTGCACTTGTAAGTCAAAATGGGATAGAATAAAAACTTTTGTACCTGGACAAAATTGGCTCAGATCTCACAGGTTCTCTACTGATGGTAAGTAAAATGTGTCCTTCAAAATTTCTGCACAAAAGTAAGCACAAGTAGTTTGGGCTGTATACTGCTGTAAATGGGAATTGTTTTCCAAAACCTGAGCAAGAGTATGAACATAGATGGTCATCTCTCTCTACAGTACAGTCTTTGAAGCAGAGCTGATGAGCGATTTTTGGAGCCTTTTAGATAGGAGAGGTGGGTTTTGTTTGTTTGTTATAATGGTTTTCTATTTAAATTTGCCTGGTGATGCTGTGGCTCTTTTTTTTTTTTTTTCCCCAATGGGCAAGTAAAATAAGTTAAGATTCCTCCAACCAAACCTTTCAACTAATCCAAGCCACTTCTAATGGGAAATATTTTCAGGATTAATTCTGTACTTCCAGTTCTTTTTAGTTAAAATATTTTTCTTCTATTCTGCTTGCTTGCACAATGCGTATGTTAACTACTCCTTTTTTGACTGAAAGCAGGTTTGCTTTGCTTTGGGTCTTCATTTATACCACAGTGATGCTTCAGTAACAAATTCAGCGCATTCATTATGTGGCTTTTTTTTTTTTTTTTAATATTTTTTTAAATCATAATGAGCAAAGTAATACAAGAAATAAGCTTTCTAACAGCAGCCTTTCATTCTGACTGTAAGTGCAATGGGAGTGCATCATAGATTATGTAAGTTGGGCTCGGGTGAATGAATAACACTCATATAACCCTAAAACCTTCTTCAGTTTTTAGAACTGGATGTCTCTTGGGAGGAAAAAAATGTGTTGTAAATTATACATACCCTTGGCTTTATGCTTCAATATAAAGAACATCTAAAAATTATATGGATCGTGATTATGGAGGGTATGGAATAGCACTGTAATCTCTTTCTACACCTTGAAACACCTTGCTTCGATAACAGAGATGGATCTGGATTGCCTGACAACTGTAACCATGTGAGGGCTCAACACAAAGGAAATGAGAAGGGCTCTGAAAAGCTCCAATGAGCACTGAGCCGATAGGCCTGTCTGGCTGCATTTTACTACTAGCTGTCCTTGTAATTACATACTGGACATTATCAGGGGACACAAAGGCTTAAATGCTGTTGGTAATTTGTCAGGTTCATGTGCTACGCTTCTAATACCACTGCCATCCTTCTTGTTATTTTGCCCCAAATTCTGTTTTCTGCCAGGCAGTGCAAGAGTGGTGCAACTGTGTGACTGAATAGTCCAAATACCACAAAGCATCTGTTACATCCAGACCACGCAGCCACAGTTGGCTCTCATTGCACAACAGGTGCTGCGTTACTTGTATTGCAAAGGTCCTTTTGGAGTTTGTAAAGGGATTCTGTTCTGATATCATGGAGAGGCATGTCAAAGAGCTGCTTTGTGGAAAGAAGGATTACTATTTTATATGTAATTCAACAAGAAGTTTGTATCCAGGCATAAGTAAACTACATGTGTTCCTACACACCCTAAACAAGCTATGCTGGCTAATAGATGTGGGGTGTTAAGCTCATGTGAAACTTAGCATTAACATAGATAGACTGCTTATAGCGTTAAAGATAGGGCTAATTTAATCTTATTATAAACTTGGTTATTCAAAATGAACTAGTTCTGTATCTTTTCCTTTTGCTGTCACAAGCAAAGCACTCCTGAGACCCCTGGTGGGCCACGACTCAGTATTGACCTGAACAAGAACTGGCCTTGGCACACTCAGTGCCTCATTTGTTCAGCTCTGCTGAATCCTTAGAGTAAAATATTTAATCCCTTGGTCCATCAGTCTATTTCTATGTTAAATATGCCCTCATGTTTTAAAGTAAAATAAGAGTTGGAAGCTCCGTATATCTCTGCAAGTATACTAGATAAAAGACCTAGCATCCTCAGTGTAAATCAGTACAATGTCTTTATATGAGGCTTTTCATGGCAGAACTCCTCTGCTTCATGTTCTCTGTGAACCTGAAGAGATAGTCTGACCTTTAGGTTTCCAGGTTTCCACAGTGAGAGAGAATATATATTGAAAGATAACCATTTTTTAAAGAAAAGAAACTGCTTTACTTAGGGGTGAAAAGCAAAGTCTATGGACAGCATAGAGACAGAGACCAGAAAGGCTCTGGCTCTTACTCAATGGCCCTACAAACACCACCACCACAAACACTCCAATTACCCAGCACTTTCTTCTACCCAGTGATTTAATTGGGCCTGTCAACTAAGGATAATTGGTTTCTGGCTGACTGAAAAAAGTGACAGTGACAACAGCTTTCTGCTTTCCTTCATTATTGAAATTCTTGCACTGTATCAGGGCCTCAGCACACAAGACACTCCTGTAGCACTCACAGGTCCTTCGTTGTGCAGGGCAACAGAAACACAGCGATGTAAGACGTGCAGAAAATATTTCAAGCTGTTTACCACATAGTTTTTCATGATGCAAGAAATTTTGAGCCAAGGTTATTTCTGTAGAGCAAAGCCTGGTTTTGCTTGTTTTACTGGAAATTTGATAGTACTGTTGCAGCTGTGACAGTCCAAGGCTATAAACAAAGCAAGGTTTATAGGGAGAAGCAATACCTTCCATTAATCCAGTTGATAAGACCAGAAAAATAAAGATAATTTGGGGCACATTAACTCTTCCTGAGGTCATATACCCAAAGCTGGTCTGGTTTTACTTCAAATGGTCACATATGCTATCTGAACTAATCAGAATTGTTACATTTCCCCCTGGTTTTTGCCTTGATCATAGGAAAATAAGTCTTTGATGCTAGCGATGTATTTTCATACAAGCTTTAATTTGTTCTTTTGAAGGCATGGGATAAAACATCAATTGACATAAATCCTTGCTGCTTTGCACAGCTTCAGAATGGGGAGCACAGCTTTAAATAACAGTGATTTTTGTAGCAATGCTTGTATTTTCACATCAGCAGAGGGTAATACCAGGTATTTCTTCTGCTGTGATTTTCTCTCAGCTTTTCTCCAACTCTTCTCCCTTCCTGTAGGTTGTCAGGCACCAGAGGAGCTGGTGGAGCAGGGAAAGACAGCAGTGACACAAGCACATACACAAGTGAGTTCTCTCTATCTTAAGGCTTCTATGGCTGGTGTAGTTTCAAAGTGCAAACAGAATGCAACACATCCATAAACCCTTTCACTTCAAGATTAATTTAAAACACTTCTGTGTATGTGGTGGCTGTCAACAAAATACAAAAAAATAAATAAATAAAAAAAAAAAAATCAGTGTAGAGGAAATATAGGTTTTGTGGGTTTCCCGTAGCCTACACATTACTGATGAAAGGAAGGGAGAGAAGGCATCTGGGATACAGTGTGACTGACAGGCTGGCTCATGTTTCAGCAGTATCAGAGAGTGAACCCACAGCAAAGCAGGTCTAAAATTCCTAGTGAAACAGGCACTTGCCTTCGATAAACGTCACAGCCAAAGTGGAGGCGGCAGTTTAGAACGTTTATGCTGCTGGATTTATAACTGGGTACTTGCAGCAGACAGCTGCTAAAGAATGTGTTGGAGATAAATGGGAATTACTTAGCTAGATCTTAAAGCTTGCAGCTACATGCTTAAAATCAGAAACGATTCTCTTTATGCTTGTTGTTTAAATTGTACTTGATTCAAGTATCTGTCATAGTCTTGTATCTTAGAAATGAAGATTCTGAGCTGAAGAACAGGTAGTTCAAGGTGAAATTTCATCTTCTAACATCAAACTCTCTCGCACAAAGCTACTTCATCATTTCCAATATTTTAAGAATATTTGTGATTAAAATACTATTTTCTTGGAAAAATCCAGGCATGTATTTGCAAATCATAGCCTCACAGACATGAGCAAGTGCATTTTCTTTGATGCTGTTTCTCTTTATTTAACACAAAAGCCAGCCTTTTGTCTATGTGAATGTTCTATTACGTAGCAACAAGATTCAGCACGAATAGGTACTGGAATAAAAAGGATTCATACAGTTACATTTAACCTGTACCATTTTAACTGTAGAGGAATTGCTATTAGAACCCTGAGGGCGGTGAGCGCAGCACAACGACCGCCACGAGGTGACGAACGCTCGGAGAATTTCCGCTATTTTTATTGCAGGACAACAAGCGGTTCTGGCGTGGCACCCACGGCTGATGCGCAGCTGCTGCGGAGCGGGACGGAGCGGGACAGCTGCTGGGCCGCGGGTTCAGATCCCCCTCCTCCCTCATGGTGCGGAGGAGCCGAGGGCGTAGGAAGCGCCGTAGCCGCTAAATGACGTTACAGAGAAAAGCCGTTTGTAGCGTGGAAGTTTCAAGCCGTGTGCGCCGGGCAGCTGCTGAATGAATGCCGCTGGCTTTGTCACGGTATGTGAGCGCTGTGAGCGCGGTGCCTCCGCTGTTGGCGCAGCTGTTTGAAATGTCACCGCTCCCTCCCGCCCAGCACCGCCGCAACACAAACACAGTGCAGCCGGCAGGGGGCGCCGCGCAATAGAACGCATCGCCGCATGCTCGGTAGGCGCAGCGCCGCTGCCTCCTGCCCGCTGGAGCGGGGAGCGCGGCTGCGCGTTGCGCCGGGACCCGGAAGCGCTGTAAGCGGTGTGAGCGGTGTAAGCGGCGGCGGGGCTGCGCGCGAGCAGCGGCGTTCAGCGGCCGAGCGGGTTCACGGAGCGCCCGGCGCCGCGCTGGTGTGTGAGGCCGAGGCAGCGCCCGAGGGCGGGGGAGGGCGCGGCCATTTTGTGTCTCGCTCGGCGGGGTGGGTGCGAGCCGGTGACGGGGGCGGGCCCGAGGCGCCCTCTGCGCTCCAGAGCGGGCTGCACTAACGGCCCCGTCGCCGTCCTTCGGGCGAGGAGCATCGGAGCGGCTCGGGGCTCCGCGGTGCGTTTGCCGGAGGGGAACAAAGGCGGCGGGCCGGGCGGGGCCGAGTAAGGCGGCCTGGCGTTGGCGGTGACAGGAGCGGGGACAGGGCCGCGCCCGGAGGGAGAGTGGTGGGGCTGTCCTCTGTGCGGGGCTGTAATAAGAATAGCGCCCTTGGTGCTGTAAGAATAGCGCGCAGTATTTCATGGGCTATATGTGTCTGCGGGGGCAGCAGAGCTGGCCGCGTCGTCTCGTACTTCTAATAATAGGCGGCAGTGCGATGTGGCGGCCTGGAATGGGACGGGGCTGTCCGAGTGCAGTGAGCGCAAGTGCTTTTAGAGCCTTCAAGTGCTTTTAGAGCTGAGTGCAATGCGGAAAGCGAGAATCTGAGGAGAGTTCTGGCAGAGCTGAGTGCTGTTGTTGTCGCAATTCTTTTGCAGATTATGAAATTGCTGTTAGGTATTTTCTCAAGGAGGTCTGGGGCGGAAGCAAGTCTCCACAGGAATTCTTCGTCAGTCACCTATGAAGCTCCTGGTTTTAAAGCTGTGCTTCTGCAATGAAGAAAAGGAGACGGCTCGCAGCAAATGTAAACGAAAAGGTTCACCTTGGCCATGAGAAAGTTGCTTCGGATCAGATTCTTGTAGTGGACTGTGCCCAGGAAATTGTCTCCAAGTCTGCAGAAATAGCTCCCGCAGATCAACTTGAATCTGCCCCAGAGCTTTCACCCTCGTCGGAACAAAGGAAGCTCCTCAGCTCCTTACAGTACAACAAAAACCTGCTCAAGTACCTAAATGACGATAGGCAGAAGCGTCCCTCGTTTTGTGATTTACTCATAATCGTAGAAGGAAAAGAATTTAGTGCTCACAAAGTCGTCGTGGCTGTTGGGAGTAGTTATTTTCATGCCTGCTTAAGCAAAAATCCAAGCACTGATGTCGTCACATTAGATCACGTAACTCATTCTGTCTTTCAGCATTTGTTGGAGTTTCTGTACACTTCCGAGTTCTTTGTATATAAAAATGAAATTCCGCTGGTGCTGGAAGCGGCAAAGTTTTTAGATATTATAGATGCAGTGAAGTTACTGAACAACGAAAGTGTTTCTAGCATACAGTCCGATGTGGTGACTGACACGCCTACGCCAGTAGAAACACTAACGGAGCTGACTGGTAAACTGTTGAATAGTCATCAGTGCACTTTCTGTGGCCGAAGTTTCTGTTACAAGAAGTCTTTAGAAAATCATTTGGCTAAAGCCCACAGATCCCTTTCACTGGAGAGAAAACATGGGCTAAAAATGGTTGAGAAAGCAGGCTTTTCCACTCGACGGTCCACAAGAAACCGTAAGTGTCCGGTTAAATTTGATGATAGCGATAGCGAAAGTGATGATGCGTCTGACAGCAACTTGGAGAAAGTCAGCTCTGACAAGGAAACATCCGATAGAAGTGAGTTTGAAGACAGCGGAAGTGAATGCAATGCTGATGAAGAAGGACAGGAGGAAGAAATGTCGGGTGAGGATTCAGACACCGAAGAGCCAAGTGAAAAAGAGCAAGATACTGAGGAGGGTTCTGAGGTGGCTGATTCGGTGGGAAGTATTCCTGAAGGCTTAGCTCCGGTCATCATTCAAAGCAGTAACAAAAAACTGCTGCAGTGTCCCAAGTGTGACAAAAAGTTTGACCGAATAGGTAAGAAAGAGCAAGTTGGGTAGCGCTCTTCCTTTATTCTATGTGGTGGTGTCAGTTGTATGGGAGATAAAGGGAGCTGTTTCACAGAGGGTGAAGATGTGAATGTCTAGGTGACACCCTTTAGGTCACGGTAACTGGGAAAGTAAACCATTCCTCATAGCACTGGGACGTTTTTCTTATAGTAGCTGCATTGTTTCTTACATCATTTTGAGAGTTTATACAACGAGAGGTTTATGGTGTGTTAGCTCCTATTTAGAGCAGTGTGTTTAGCTTGCTCTTGTTCAAAAAGTTGTTTAACACGACTTTGTTAAACTGCTTTGTTTTCCTTATCTGTTTTGTTTTTTAATTGACTATAACATAAAAAATAAACTTGTGAGTTATTTTGACTTTCCTCTACAACTTGTTGTTTTAAAAGTACTTTGGTTAGTTGAGTTTACAGACAGTCTTGACTTTAGTGCTATCCACGTTTTGTAGATGGGGATAGTGCTAATGAGGTAAAATTAATTTCCCAAATCCCAAGTTATGTAATAATAACTGTTCTGTATTAGAACATCAGGACTAAACCTGTACTTTAAATGCCATGTCTTAAAATTCAAGGAAATCAGGAAAATTTCTTAATACAACACCTTTCTTTAAATAGTGAAATAGAGAATCAAACCTCAAATGTCTACTGGAGGCATTGTATTCATGCTAATAAATATTTTGTTTCTTCTGTTATGTAGGCAAATATGAGAGCCATACACGTGTACACACGGGTGAGAAGCCTTTTGAGTGTGATATATGTCATCAGCGCTATTCAACAAAGTCCAACCTTACAGTGCACAGAAAGAAGCACTCGAGTGATACAGACTTTCATAAAAAGGAACACAAATGTCCCTACTGCAATAAGCTGCATGCGAGCAAGAAGACGTTAGCAAAACACGTGAAGAGGCAAGTCTGAGCTAATTTGACTCATGTTTATGAGGGATCGAGTTTTTGGCTCTATTTATATAATTGGTTGTAAGTATCTTTTCAAAGGCGCTGGGGATTAGCAATGTCAAACTGACTTGCCATGTAGAGTGCACAAGAACTGGCTAAATAGTAATTCTGCAGCAGTTCTGTAACTGTTACAGTGTCGTAGGTTTTTATGTTAGAATGCTCAGATTAGCTCTTAGAGTCAGTCAGAACACAAGTCTTTGTAAGTTTTTAAGTTGAAGGAAGGATGAGAGGCCGTTGGTTTTGTATTTTGATATCATACTGCTGGTGATAATAGATGGAAAAACAGTTTCCCTCTGGATTCTTTGAGGTTAATTAATTGTTTGTGACAAGTCTGTGTATGAGGTACTAATATTTACACATCACTTTCTCTCTTTCTTTGTTATTATCCATGTAGTGTTGTAATTTAAACTGTCCTTTGTGTCATCAGTTGTCATACAAGGTTCTAAAGGTCTGTAGTCAACACTGTTTTCCAGTTACTTGTGCCTTTAGAACTGCTTTATTATGAATGTCCTGTTCTGCTGTTCAGTCAACTTTTATGACACACAGAGTTTAGAAATTGATATTTAGTATTTGGGTTATCTTCATCTTAGAAAGTTAAGAATGCTTTCTGCTGCTGTCCTTCCCCAGGTTTCATCCAGAGAATGTGCAAGAATTTCTTTCTATTAAAAAGACCAAGAGTGAAGGTTGGAAATGCGATGTAAGTAGTACTTCAGTAGTTCTGTTTTTTCTTATAGATACTGTTTTGTGACCTGAATGCTGAAGCAAAAATAAGGTATATGCTTCTCTGAATTGTCAGCCAGCTTTATAAATATAAATTATTTCTTCATGTGTAGATTTAGAGGCTGGATTTTGCTCTCTGTGTTCAGAACTCACCAAGATGAATTCTAAAATAGTTTGAAGGGCCCGTTTTTGTCATGTGATTAGCTATTACTTTTATTGAAGTACATCAATTTGCAGATGATTAAACTTGAGAGTTATGAATACTTAAACAAGGAAGCATTTGTTCATCTGTTGATTACACGCTTCAAGCACTGACCTTAAAGTGTATGTTTTGGGAAGGCATTGAAAGCGTATGTTAAGCATGAGATGTTTTCTCATTTAACTATGTGTGGAATTATATCTACTGTAAAAAGAAAAGTGCAGAATTTCCATTCATTCTGCATCTGCTGCCAGATAAAGTTTTAAGGTTTTAAATGTGGTTTTCTGGTTTTAAGGCAATCAGTGTGCATTTATTTTTGGTTAAGACAGTTGTTTTGTTTAGCAAAGTGCTGTAAGCTTCTATATTATATATATATATATACTAGGTGCTGTAACGTGATATAATTACTAGTCTCGCTTTGTTTATGAACTTTGGCTTAGAAACATACAGGAGAAGGTTGGGAAATATCAACTGTAGGGATCAGTAGCGTTCATTCTGCAGGTGAATGCAGCATAGTTGGAGGTACTGCATGGCTGCCTGAGGGTGTTCTCTTCCAGACGAAGTTACGTTATATGAACATATTACAGATTCCATTTGCTACTAAAGAAGAAACATTTTAGGAGAAGGAATTAATCATACAGCTGTGTACGGGGAGATGACTGCCTGTCTCTGCTCTGCCCTCGTGAGGCTCCATCTGGAGTACCGTGTTGAGGTCCAGGGCCCCCAGTACAGCAAAGATGTGGAGCTGTTGCAGATTGTCTAGAGGAGGGTCATGAAGATGATCAGAGGGCTGGAGCACCTCTCCTGCAAAGACAGGCTGAAGGAGCTGGGTTTGTTCAGCCTGGAGAAGGGAATGCTGTGAGGGGATCTCATTGCTGACTTCCAGTATTTACAAGGGGGTCATAACAATGAGAGAAATCAACTCAACTTTTTACAAGGGTAGACATTGATAGGACAAGGGCGGGTGGTTTTAAGCTCAAGTAGGGAAGGTCTAGATTTGATGTCGGCTAAACTCTTCACACAGAGAGTGGTGTGGTGCTGGAACAGGCTGCCCAGAGAAGCTGTGGATGCTCTGTCCCTGGAGCTGCTCAAGCCCAGGTTGGATGGGGCCCTGGGCAGCCCGGTCTGGTACCGGATCTGGAGATTGATGGACTTGACTGGGGCAGGGGGGTTGAAACTTGATCATCCTTGTAGTCTCTTACAACCCAAACCATTCTATAATTATATTCTATGGTTTTGTGATTCTTACTTTAATAACAGCTAATAGTTCTTATTCCTTGAGGCTTTGATTATCTTTAAGTTGCAAATATTCTGTGTCTCTAATGCATATTTAGAGGTTATATTTTTCTATTGGGATTTGCGTTTGCTCTTTTAAAACATGCTATCAGACAATGTCCCAGTTGAAATAAGGGACAGGTATGACACTAGTTCTACAGCGGCTTATACGCCATCCCATAGAGGTGTGTGTTTTACTGTCTGAAAACAAACCAAAACTGTTTGCTTTATTATTATTATTATTATTATTATTATTTTTTAGTTAGGTTGATTTCTCTTCAGGAAAAGAGTCTGTAAACATCAGAATTGGTAGAAAGAGGGGAGAATGGAGCGTGTGGCTGTTTACATGATACCAATATGTTAGTTTGATTTCATTTCATCTATGTCCTAGTTTGCATAGCGTAATAGATTGGGATTTATGTGGACTCAAGTTTTTCTTTGCAGAGAGCAGGTGGAGTAAATTGTGAAAGTTGATAAATAAGGGAAAAAAATCTGATGATAGCAGAAGTATTTTTGACAATATATATTGTCGTTTTAGATTTGCAAGAAGTCCTTCACCCGCAGACCTCATTTAGAAGAGCATATGATCCTTCACTCTCAGGATAAACCATTCAAGTGTACCTACTGTGAAGAGCACTTTAAATCCAGATTTGCAAGACTGAAACATCAAGAAAAATTCCATCTCGGTATAGAAACCTCCTTCTGACATGTAAACAATAGATTTAAAGTAAAACTTCCTCCACCATTGTATGTCCTGATCGGTTTGGTTTCTAAAATACATCTGCCCCCTTTTTTTTTGTTTTCCCCCAATTCCTTCTCTTTTGGATTTTATTTTTTCAACTTTCTGTTCTGCTGTCCATCTGAGACATTGTATCATATCTACATCATATCTACTGGGGGGAGAAGTAAGTTTACTTCTGTGTTTTAAAAGTGTTCTGTGTATGTTGGTTCTCAGCTGTTGAGTCTGATTCTCCCTCAAGTTCTCCAGGGACTTTCTTCTTATTACCAAATATTTACACCACTTAGGAAGTAGGGAATAGATTGGTGATAGCAATGGGAATTCAGGTTTTGAAACAGATAAAGTGGGCTTGAATATTTTGACTAATAATTCTAAGTTTTGCTTTACAGTCATGACACTTGCCAAAACAACTGGTATTAGGAATAAAGGGAAGGTTTAAGGAAGCTTAATTAAACAGTACTGGCTGTAATAAACATCAGTCATTTATTAGAAGAATTTTTTTCTTTATTTTGTAAATTGATCAGGGTTTTTACAAGTCACTGATGTGTGTATATTGTTTGGTTTAACTGATAATAATACCACATGTGTCTGTTTGCCTGCAGGGCCTTTTCCCTGTGACATTTGTGGGCGACAGTTTAATGATACAGGAAATCTGAAACGCCACATAGAATGTACTCATGGAGGAAAGAGAAAATGGACTTGTTTCATCTGTGGGAAATCTGTTAGGGAACGGTAAGGAGGTGCATAACTGCTTGAACTTCAGCATCACAGAAATACATAGAATAAGTTCTAGCTTTGACTTTCTAATGTGAAGGAAACCACGTCTGGGGGCTAGTATGTGAAAACTTAGTGTGTGAGGCACAGGTAACACATAATTTACTGATGACCATTAAGAACTGTGCATAACATAATTATGAAGCAGAGTATTATTAGAGATGTCTTGCCTCTCACCCACTTCATTTAGGGATCCTGCATTTGCCAGAACATCTTTGTTTGGGAAAGAGTTTTCTCTCTTGGTAAATGCTCTGATGAGGAGAGGAAGTTGATGAAGACCTGTGAGAGTGGCTGAGAAGGAATTGGATTTCTGCAAACAGTTTCATGGAGTAATAAACTGTAAAGCCTTTGCTGCTGTTTCTCTGCATGGAGAAGAATGTTGTTAATTTGGCTGTTTGAAAAATTGAAGTTCCAAATGTTGACTAATAAATGCAATTTTTGTTCATATGCATAAGTAGCAGCTAGTAGCAAATGCCATAAACTTCTAAATGCAGAGCAGTCCCGCAGTGCCTCATTTCCACTAGGAAACTGTCGAAATTAAACACACGTTTTTATTCTAGGTATGAATTAAAAAATGTAAGTTTTCATTAGTTGTTATCATTGTTTCAGTGCAGGCATTAATTAATCAGTGCAGTGTTCTGTGAAAGGAAAACATCTTCAGAGGATTCTAAAAAGTAACATATTTGGGTTCTGAAAGCAGTCAGCTAATATGTTTTTTGTTTGAATAAAGCGAGCTTTGTGTCAATGGAAAAGACTCTAGTGAGTTTTCCTTTGGGAATATTTACTGAAAAGCTCTGGGTTTGTCTTTATTGGAGCCTGTTTTCTTGATTTATTTATTTTCTTATCTCAATATCTGATAAAGTTGCCTGGAGTAGTTACAAGAAGATGATTTGTCCCTGACAGATCACCGTGATGGTGTGTTATCCAGCAGTTTAATCAGTAGGGTGTATGTTAAAACATTGTAATGTGGTAATGAAAGAGTGAACAAACAGTAAAAGACGGTCTTAAAATTCTATGAATTTCAATTTGAACTGTGAGAGTTTGTTTTAAAAAACAAGTCAATGTATATTTATACGTTTCAAGTTTCATTTAAGTTATGCAATGCAGTTAATATGGAAAAATTACTGCTTTAATTAGAAATAACTACTTTTGTGTAAAACCTAGAATACCCTTCACTAATAGCATTTTTAACAGGAACTGGTAATAGATTGAAGAATTTTCTTTCTTCTGTAGTTCATTCTCATACCAGTTCTGTATACACTGAATTTTCTTTTCCAGTTCCTTTGCTCAAGAAGGATTGCTGCCGACTTTGCTGCACTTTAAGTTTTTTGCACTTTGCAAAGGCAATAGTGGAAAAAAAACCAACTTGCAAACATACATACTTATCTACATACACAAAGCAGCTCTATACATTTAAACAAGCTCTGTGAGGAATTAATAGACTTCCATGATCTAGATGTTTTTCCATTTTGATAATAAAGCTTAGAGAAACATAGTGACATATTGTATACAAGACACTGTCAAAATTGATGTTTTCTTCAAAGTACGCTGTCCAAGCGTATGTTGGGATGATGTTATGTTTGATGATATTGTATCCAGACTCAGCTGTTTGGGATACTACCTTTGGATAAATGCATGTGTGTTTGCATAAATTGAGACAGTTATTTGGATATGTTGCAATCTATCATAATTTAACTGAGGAAATGATGATGTATTTTACTTCTAAGTGGGAGTGACATTGCTTAAAATCTAATTCCACTGCCTTTTTAAAATAGAACGACTTTGAAAGAGCATCTGAGAATTCACAGTGGAGAGAAGCCTCATCTTTGCAGTATTTGTGGGCAGAGTTTTCGTCACGGAAGCTCTTACAGGTACAGATTTTTCTTAGATACAATGCTGAGGAGTCTCATTTGGTGATTTATTCACTTTGTCAACATAATACTTTATACTGTGTTTTGATGTATTCTAACTGAGTGCTTTAGTAGCTGCTTTAATCATGCTTAAGATTTGAATATGTTTTAATACTGTGTGAGAAATCATTCATTCTTTAAAAATTATTTGTAATTTTAGCGGTTTCAGCACATAATCCCGTGTAAATTTTGCATTGAAGTTGAGTTTTGTGCCCTAGGGAAAACACTTCTTTGTTAATCAGAGAGAAATTAAGTGGAGGACTAAAATATTGTGTTAAATAAATTTTGGATGTGAGAGCTGAGCTCTGTCCTCTGTTGCTTTTTCAGAGTCATTAAGAATATTTCAACTGTTACTTCCTGATATTTTCAAGAAGCTTTAAAAAAATGAATTTTGTGATAATTCTGCATCGAAGCAGCAGTACAGATTATATTAACAAAGTTGTGTTTGGTGGCCGTATGACTATAAATTCACTAATCTTGAGCAGGGACGTGAAAGTAAATTTGTCTCCATTGTAATACAGGCTTCATCTAAGAGTGCACCATGATGACAAGAGATACGAATGTGAAGAATGTGGGAAAACATTTATCCGGCATGACCATCTGACTAAACACAAGAAAATACACTCAGGTAGGCTTGTTCTTTGAAGATTGTCGCAGAAACAGCTATTTTCAAGTAAACATATTATGGGTTTTCCTTACTGTATATCTGTGTGATGGTTTTGACCAAGTACTCTTAAGGTCTGCTTTAGTAGGGCTCACCTTACATGTTCTCAGAGTTTATATGCTGAATGTTTCCTCCATGTTAACCTAGAAAGCCAAGGGACAGTCAAAAACATGTAACAGCGAATTGCTTTAAACTACAACATTAATAATAAGAAAAAGCAAAAGTGAAAAAGGAGGATTTTTTTAATGAGTTCAGATTTCTTTTTTTTAATAGCAATTTTGTGAAACTTTAATACCACAACAAAGAAGAAGCTGTCACAGTCTCTATCGTAGTTTGTACACTGATCACTTTAATGTAAAAGCATCAAAGAGGTGTTTCTGAAGTTCTCTGTCATGGAGAAGGAGGAATAAAGGAAAGTGGTGGTTGTCAGCCCTGAGAACAGGCAGATAGAGATTATCTAGGAAGGAAGAAATAAAACTAAAAGCATCTCCTAATTGTGCTGAATGTGGAAAGGTTACAAAAGTTATATGTAGAGCAAAGGTGCATTAGGGACTTTCTTAAAACAGAATCCAAAGGGAACATGGCCTTCTACTAGGCAAAATGCTTCAGAGGCAGCATGAAAATATGAAAGTGATCAGAGTCCAAGCTTCCTGAGCCTTTACTTTGAAGGACAGCTTCTTTTTTAGTGTTCAGAATCATGTCTGCTATAAAATAAAGAAATCTTCTTTGAAAACTCGAGTAAAAAAAAAAAAAAATCCTCTTTTCTACTCTATTTGCTTTTTCCCCCTCTAGAAAGTTACATTCTTTGACTGTCCACACTCCTCCTACTTACATGAGAAGAAACATTCTGCCACTATTTGGAAGATCTCAAGATGACTAAAAAGAATCAAGATTATTTTAAGCAGCAGAATAAAAGAAAAAGGTAACTATGTAAATCAGGATAATAAGATAAATGCTGGGAAGCGATTCTAAGTTCTAAAAATCAGCGACTGAAATTAAATGGTATGTTTAAATAAGCTTCTCTTTAATATTCAGTAATTCAGAGGCTATACTACGTTTCCAATTGTAAAGAAGAGAGTAGATGGCTAGCCATTCATTTGTACCTCTTGTACAGTGAGGGTCTGAAGTGTACCTTATCTCATGAAAAGGAATTTGTATGTAGGAATGAGGATAAGGTCAGCTATACTCATGAACAAGAAATGGTAAAAACCTTTGCTCTGATAGAAATACCCTACTTGTTGAACTTTGTTATTTGATAACAGATAATCCTTTGGCATGAAAATCAAGGCATGGAAGAGTTTGATGTGGATCTAGTCTTATTTGTTATGATTACAACTCTTGGGCAGTTAGTAATTTCCAGAAGCTTTAAGTAAAATGTATTTAATTTTGCCTTTAAAGGTGAAAAAGCACATCAGTGTGAAGAATGTGGAAAATGTTTCGGCCGTAGAGATCACCTCACTGTTCATTATAAAAGTGTTCATCTAGGAGAAAAGGTTTGGCAGAAGTAAGTGTTGGCAATTTTAATAACTGCATAAACACATCTGTAACGTAACTGGTTTTGTTAAGACTTGCATGTTCGTGGAGAACTGTAGTTATCTATATTATGCCCGTTACCTTTGTCCTTGGTAAAGATACCATTATAGTTTGAAATGGATGTCAGAAGATTGCCTTTGCAACTGAAGCAAGTTATTTTCACTGTAGTTTAATGAAGTTGAACAAAAAAAAAAAATAATCAAATTATAATCCCATAGATAGAAGTCTATCAAATAATTGCAGTCTTGGTGTTGTTCTAAACAAATGGTTTGTTGTAGTATTTCTTATTATCATTACATACTAATTAAGAGTGAATTATTAGACATCATTTAAGCACTGTAATAATTTCCACTCTTACCTATTTAAGAAGCTGGGTGTAGATTGTTGATTCCGAAAGGAGGTAAATACTTTGAAAACCTAGGTATTTCAGTGCATTTAATATGCACATACTTCATTCCAAAACAACTAACTGTAGAGCTATTTAACATGAAATACATTTTTTTCTTTAAAGGTATAAAGCAACGTTTCACCAATGTGAAGTCTGTAAGAAGGTTTTCAAAGGAAAATCAAGTTTGGAAATGCATTTTAGGACACATTCAGGTAAAAACAAAAATACGTGTGAACTTACTTTTGTATTTCAAAAATGATGGTATTACTTAATTTACTGCAGTTGTTAAGCATTCAGAGTAGGAGTAGCAGGATGCTGCCAGACTTATTCTTCAACATGTATGTTGGCTCTTTCTGAATACTGCTTTCTGAATATGTGTAATTTGAAATGCTGGGAATCCTCAGCATAGGTTTGTGGAATGTCTCCACATCAAGACTGCCTAATCAGTTTAGGGGTACAGAGAATGCTGTATTTCAACTGGTAATCTGAATGAGGATTTGAAACTCATTTGGAAGGGTTTGTGTCTTCAGAGAAAGTCATCGTCCTTTCAAAACGCGATGTATAAACCATGCTTATTTAATAATGGTGCTATAAGTGTTGAAAGAGAGGTGTTTTGTTTTGTTTCTTTGTTAGCTTGCTTTATAATCAGACTGTTGTTATGACAGAAATCCCAAATACTTGGAGAAGGGTTTGCCAGTATAACTCCTAAACTTTCAGGGGCTCCCTTGAATTGTTGCGGAGCATATGTTCTTTGTTTTCAGTACTCTCATTTTATGCTGGGTTCCTATGCTATGCACAGTTCGTCTTTATGCATAAGGTAGAGTTACTCAGAATCGATTGTCTTTACATCTTTTCTTTGCTTCTTTATAGGTGAGAAACCATACAAATGTCAAATCTGTAATCAGTCTTTTAGAATTAAGAAGACATTAACAAAGCACATGGTGATTCATTCAGATGCTCGACCGTTTAATTGCCAACACTGCAATGCAACGTTTAAACGAAAAGACAAGCTGAAATACCATATTGATCACGTTCACGGAACTAAGGCTGCAGAGGAGGCACTGACATCTTCTTCGGAGGAAAAACTAGTGTCCTTACCAGTACCATACACTTCCGATGACAAAGTTTATCAAACTGAGGCTAAGCAGTACGTGGAACAGTCCAAAGCATATCAGTCGGAAGCCAAGACTTTGTTACAGAATGTATCTACAGAAGTGTGTGTGCCGGTGACTCTGGTACCGGTTCAGATGCCTGATCCTCAAGCTGATCTAGTACAGCATACTACTCAGTCACATGGTATTCTTCCTCCACAGCATGAGCAGGCGGATTATCAACGTGCGACAGATCTGTCGTTTCTAGAGAAATATACTCTTACTCCACAGCCTGCGAATATTGTTCATCCTGTAAGACCTGAGCAAATGTTGGATCCTAGAGACCAGTCATATCTTGGAACTTTACTGGGGCTGGATACGGCTCCTACTGTACAGAACATTTCAAACAATGAACATTCGTGATCAGAGCATAACATTCCACCTAATGTACAAAGCCGTTAGCCAACAGGAGGCTGATATGGCAATTGAGATTTATATTTTATATTTTATTTGGACTCGTGAGTCTTCTGCATAGTTTTTGGAAAAACAGGTTTGTTTACATGATATTTGAACATTTAGGCACACTGATGTACACAGAGTGTTTCTTGTGATTTTAAGAGTTTATAAAATATTATAGATGGTCTTTTAAAAGATTATGCTTTGAAATATCTTTTAAGGGTAGTTGCCGAGATAATGTAATTATGTATCTGCCTATTAATTTAATATTTTTTTTTGCCTTTCAGCATCTCACTGAGTTACAGTTATAAGTGTAATAGAAAGCATACTGGAAGAAAAAGGACTGTATCGAATTCATTAGGAATGGTAAGCATAGGCAGTAATACAAAACACAAACTTCAAATTATGTTTCACGTGTAAATTAAAATAGAATCCTCAGGCATCTTTGGAGAGGTTTTAAATTTCTAAAGACTCTGGAGCCAGGGTGATGGAGGGAGCTAGATGATACTCAAAAGGGATTTAGATATTTCATGAACGTAAAACAGGGAACTGTAAAGAACACCAGAAGTATAATTAGGCTACCTGCATTTGATCTGTTACTTTTTCCTTGATCTTAATATTGACATAAGTGTGGAGCTTTAGACAGTTCTGTTGTCTAATTTTTCAGTCATGCTTGTTTTCTAAAGTGTGCCCCACACTCTTAAATTTGAAATCAATGTCATGTAGCCTATAGAGCGTCATAAAGAACTGGCGTGATTTAACCTTGTTAGAGCATCAGTTGTACCAGGACCCCCCTTAGCATGTTCATTTTTCAGTTACCTGTGATGAAGAAATTTGAAGGCAGGTATTTGCAGGACAGCACTCAACTGTTTTTGTTAGAAAAGAAATGATCGCTGTCTTGTGCTGTTTATAAAGCAGAGTCAAGCTCTAGAGAGTATTCCGTGTCTTTGGTTATTTTTAGCTTTTTCTTTAGTGGAAGTAAGGTTAAAAAAAAAAAACACAACTATTTTGGACTATAAAGTCTAGTGTGATTTACCATGAAATCTAGTATAATTTAAGGACTTTAAGCTTTCTATTTGAAGCCTAATTTAAGTTTTTCTTCTTTGTTTGTACTGTGAAAATTATGCCAAAGAAGATATCCGATATCATTTTATAACCTTTGTTATTGCTCACAAGAATCACAGCCTATGGCAAAATTTTCCCCAGTCTCCCCAGTAATCTGCTATTATTAAATTATTATATTAAAGTATCTGTAAGGTGGGAAGCTGGATCTATATGTATTATTGTAACAGTTGGATTTTTCCAGTGACCTGAACACAACCAATCTGTGTTGAGAAGCTCTTTTATCATCCCTGTTCTGTAAACTGTAAACACTGAACCTTTCAAATCCCATTTAAATACTTTGGTGTGAGATCTTGGTTTTTTTTTTTAGTTCCCATTGACTTCAGTGTTGAGCAGTTTGCAGGAGAGGGGCCAGAGCTGCCTGAATGTTCATACTTTGAAGCTTGTGCCCTATTGGATTCTTAACACACCAAAGATTTCTGTTAGCTGTTAAGTAGTGGCAGAGTTGTAGTATTTTAAGTGTTACTGATATTTAAATAGGACTTAGCCAAAGAAGCACAATAAGAGTCCTAAATTTTAAAGAGTTCAGTTTTTGAAACAGGACTACATATGTTTAACTGTTCTATGTTTGTATCTCTAAAGTAAAATTTAGAGCTGAGCTCTGGGAATGTTCAGACTGACATGCTGTAAATATATCTGGTAAGAAGCTGAATACAAGCAAATATACAGCAATAATGAGGCCTTTGAATGCCGCCTTCTGAAAGGACACTATCAAGTACTAACCTTCCTGCTTTCTAACTCCACCTTTATCTTCTTTTATAAACAAACCATTTGTCGTCTTCACACTCCATGACTTGGAAACTGCTGTTTTATCTGTAGTTTTCAAGTTTATATGTACATGTCATGTTACCATGTGATGTGAATCGTGAGTTCCATCATTTGTAACTGTACGATTAAAAGTAAGCTGACATCAGTGGGGTCAGTGCATTTCTTAGAATAAGAAGCCTAACAGTTGATTATTTCTTGTCTCTTCTGGCCTACAATAGAAGTAGGTATTGTAGGATTTCGATGAAACAATGACTCAAAATTAGCTGGTAACTAATTTGTTTTCTTTTGAAGTCCAGTTCTTTTGCAAGACACTGTAGTAAAACACTAGGAGAGAATTTAGAGCACATTTACTTGATAATGTCCTTTTAATTGTTTTTTTTTTTGTTTGTTTGTGATTGTGCCTTTTACGTGTATTCTGAATAATGGCTTTTTCTGTCATCAGTTGATTATTCAGAACGAGTTAAGGTCAATATCTTCAGAAGGGCTTCATGTTTTTGGATGCCCAACAAGGAACAGACTATAAAAAGGACTTAGTTTTCAGGAAAAAAATGAGCTCTATACTCACTGTTTGGATGGCCAGCAGTACTAGTCATTCCTGGGAAAAAAAGGTGATATACTAGTTCTTTGATGTTCTTTTGTCTGCAGATAATCAGGCTAGTTGATGTTTTAACCTGCTGGTCAGGCTGATCATTGCCAGTTGACAGCAAAAATAGGAAAGCATACGTGCTGAATACACAGTTTTTATTTTTCATATCAACTGTAACTCTTACGGCTTTACATCTATTCATGTATAAGCTATGTAAATTTTCATGGACTGGTACTTCATTTGGTGGGTGGAAGTAGCTGATCTCTAGTGGCAGATGGTTCTTTGTGAGAGTTCTGGAGTTGGAGGGACAGAGCTCTGAACCTCACAGCTGTATGGGTCAAAACTCCTGAGGTGTCTGGTACCTCCATTTTAAAGGCGTGTGTACTCTTAATCATATCCCATTAAGCTGTAGCGTGTTCTTAGAATACAAGCTGTGTTGTATCTGGCAGTAATTGATCCAGTTGGCTGTTAGTTGCCAAAGAAGGAAGAAGCAGGTCTCGAAATGTGTGAAGAGTGACGAGTGGCACATTGAGAGACGTTGGTCTTTTCCATGTGCTGAGCTTTGCGGTGAAGGGTTGGACTCCATGCTGGTGCTCCAAACTTCTGTGTAGTTCTGAGAACTTACTGCACTCAGTCTGTGGGTTTTGCTACACAAATTTAATAACTTGTAGCTGTTGACTGGATTGCTGTCCTTTCCTTAAATAGCTTTGTCGGGTTTTTTTTTCTATTCAGTTTTATTTATTTATATTGGAATTTACTCCTTGAGCACTGACACTTTTCCTACAGAGGTATGGTTGTCACGGCTTGTTTTTATTCTGAACGTCAGTAATTGTAATGGTGGTGACACACCTGTGAGGCTGTGGTTGACATACAGTGCTATTTCAGTCCAGATTCCTATTCGGGTAGCTATTTTTAAAGATGTGTCTGGCCAAAACACTGTCACAAAAGATGGACTTGCAGTCATTAAAGAGCTAAACTTATTATCATAGTAATAAACATGAAAGACGATTCAGAACGCAGAGGAATGACTCTTCAATTAAAAGATGATAATGTTTATATTGGTGTGGAAACTCACACAAAGGCTGAATTCTGAGGTTACTGCTGATGATTTGTTTTATATTCCCCTTGAAAACAACAAGAAATCTGTTGGCTTTTTCTTGCATTGAGCGCACACACATGCAGGATTCCTCTTTGCACAAAGTACATTTATCATTAGTCATGTGCATTAGTGCACTGTCACCTGTAATGGTTTCATTTAACTTCATCTCACAGTGATTCGGTTGTTTCATCGTATGCATCAAAGAAACCTGCAGAACATGGTGCAGGGCAGTCACTGTGTTAAACCCATAGCGATCCTCTGCATAGTTGGTAAGAAATGGTTTGGTATAAAGGGATTTGAAGCATTAAATGACACTTAGTTTTTAATCCCCCCCTGTTTTGCTCATGTTAAAATGTTAGTCCTTTTATATGGAAACAACAAGGTGAAAGAAACTGAATATTTTGTCACTGCTAAATGGAAAATACTGTGTTTTAAATGTGGTCTGTATAGGTTGGTATTTTAGATGGGAGTCTTTCAAGTTGTCTTTTATAGGAGAAATCCTTTGCTGTAAGGACAAGTTAGGAAGTGTACTGTGAACGTAGGAGTCAGTCCGACGTGTGATAGCCTTTGTGATGGGAAAGTGAACTTCTTGTGTCTTAACATTGCTGGCTTCACAGGGCTCCTCTGTGGTGCTTGCTGTGTTTTGTTTCTGCCTTGTCGCTTCGAGCAGTGATAGGAACACACTGTGGAAACACGGTCTTCTTACCTTTACAACTCCATACAGATAAACCAAGATGAGGCAACGTTTTTTTTTCGTCACTCTCGTGTGTGTGTGTTACTTTTTATTTGGAAAATATTTTGTAAATTAAATTTATTTAAAAAAAAACAAACAAAAAACAACAAAGCTTTGCCTCAAGTGCTTTTCAATGCGTTGTTATTTCTGCCTCCGTCTCGCTGTGCATTCACCCTCAGGTGGTTGCTCCCTCTCTCTGCGCTGAGCGGCGCTGGCTGCCGTTTAAATAAAACGCCGGGCGCTGATTGGCGGAGCGGCGGGAAGGGCGGATTTGAACCGGCGGGCGGTTGGGGCGGTGTCGTAGCGCGCAGTCCCGTCCCCGGCTGCCGGAGGAGCTGCGGGCCGGTCCCGCTGCGGGACACGCGCAGGGCATGGCCGCCAGCTCGTTCCCCGAAGCGGCGACTTGGGAGCTGAGCCCCTCCGTGAGCCGCCGGAGGCGACGCTGGGACGTGCCGCGGGCTGAGGATGACTCGGACGAGGAGCCCGCCGTGCTGGTCCTCAGCCACTTCTCGCGGCCGCCGTACCTCTGCTTCGGCAGCGTGCGAGTCGGCGCCTCCCGCACCCGGCTCTTGGGGATCGACAACCCCAACGTGGAGCACGCCGAGGTGGTGGTTGATCGCTTCCCGGCCTCCGACAGGGGCTTCAGCCTTGAGCGCCGCCGCTTCTCTCTGGAGGTACGGGGCGGAGGGAAGCTGAGGGGGGCACGCGGGGGCTCCGAGTCGCGCTCGCGGAGGGGGCCGGGCCTCTCGTCACAGGAGCCTCCCCCGGTCGGCGTGAGGTCCTGCGAGCTGTGCGATCCTGCTGCCCAGGGGAGAGCTGCTTTTCCAGCTCTAGAATCATAGATTGGCTTGGATTGGAAGGGGCCTTAAAGATCATCTAGGTCCGGTCTGCCTGCTGTCTGCAGGGTTGCCAGCCACTAGCTCGGGCTGTCCAGGGCCCCATCCAGCCTTGAACAGCTCCAGAGATGGGGTATCCGCTGCCTCCCTGGGCAGCCTGTGCTAGGGCCTCGCTATAATTCTAGGGAAGTCAGAATGCAGGATGAAGGTCTCTAAGATGCGCAAATAGCTGATATCTGAGAGTGTGGCTTTTAAGACAAACAATAACCATAGGATGACTAAGGTTGGAAAAGATCTCCAAGGTCATCACGTCCAATTGCCGCCTACCGCCAATGTTTCCCCACTAAACTGTGTCCCTTAGTAGCACATCTAAACGTTTCTTGAACATCTCCAGGGATGATGACTGCACCACTTCCCTGGTGTGTTCCAGTACCTGGCCGCTCTCTTGGAGATGTTTTTCCTAATATCTGATCGGAACCTCCCCTGTCCAACTAGAGCCCATTCCCTTTAAGTCATTCTATGAATCTTTGTGAGGGAAGGAGGTAGCTCTCTGAACATCACCTGCAACAAGGAGCTTGCAAAAGTAGATAGAAATCCTGCTGTGAAGCATTTAAATTAAAAGATCCTGTTAAAATTAATATTAATAGAATCATAGAATAGCCTGGATTGAAAAGGGCCACAATGCTCATTTAGTTTCAACCCCCCTGCCATGGGCAGGGTTGCCAACCGTTAGACCGGGCTGTCCAGAGCCACATCCAGCCTGGCCTTGAATGCCTGCAAGGGATGGGGCATCCACAGCCTCCTTGGGCAGCGTGTTCCAATGCGCCACCACCCTGTGTGTGAAAAAATTCCTCCTAATGTCTAACCTGAACCTCCCCTGTCTCAGATTAAAACCATTCCCTCTTGTCCTATCACTAACCACCCTCATAAACATCTGTTCCCCCTCCTGTTTATACACTCCTTTCAAGTACTGTAAGGCCACAATGAGGTCTCCCCAGAGCCTTCTCTTGTCTAAGCTAAACAAGTCCAGTTCCCTCAACCTTTCCTCATAGGAGAGGTGCTCCAGCCCTCTGATCATCTTAGTGGCCCTCTGGACTTGCTTCAAGAGCTTGGCATCTTTCTTGTGCTGGGGGTCCCAGGCCTGGATGCAGCACTACAGATGTGGCCTCACAAGAGCAGAGCAGAAGGGGACAATCACCTCCCTCTCCCTGCTGGCCATTCCTCTTTTAATGCAGCCCAGGACACAGCTGGCCTTCCAGGCTGTAAGCACACACTGCTGCCTCATGTCCAGCTTCTCGTCTACTAGGACCCCCAACTTGTACTTGGCCTTGTTGAAAATCATTAGCTTCACACAGGTTCACTTCTCCAGGTTCCTCTGGATGACTTCCCTTCCTTCCAGTGTACTGACTGCGCCGCTCAGCTTGGTGTCGTCTGCCAACTTGCTGAGGGTGCACTCGATGTCACTGTTTATGTCTCTGATGAAGGTGTTGAAGAGCACCGGTCCCAAGACTGACCCTTGAGGGACACCACTTGTGACCAGCCTCCACCCTGACACAAAACCATTAATCACAACCCTGTGGCTGCGTCCAGCCAACCAGTTCCTAATCCACCAAACAGTTCATCCTTTAAATCCACAACTTTAGAGAGAAGGATGTGGTGAGGGACCATGTCAGAGGTTTTGCAGAAGTCTAGGTAGATTATTTACAGATCAGACCCTCAATGTCTTTGCTTTTATTCAATGAACTTGTCTGTGTAATCCTATCTCGCAGATCATCTGACTAAAAAAAATGATGATTGTGTTTACATTCAGCTGAGGTCCTGAAACTTAGCTTCAGATTACAAGTCCAAATGCCATTCTCTGAAAATGACCTTTTTAGATTAATATGTGCAAAAAAATCCTGTAATCTCTTCCACCTACTTTTACTCTAGTCTTATTCTTCCTACTGTGTGTTACATTTATATGTATTCTTGCTTGCTTTCCATTCTAATTTCTTGAAGAATTATATGCCTCTTGAGTAAAATGACATTTTTGGTTGTTTGCTTAAATTAATATAATGAAGGGTGGAGAACTGACGTTTAGCAACGGATTATCACTTCATAGTGCCAAAACAGGCTTTTGTTCTGTATTCTGCTTCTCATCCGGTTTGATTACTCTTTTATTTGATGATAAAAATTTTACATAAGTGCTATACATTAAACGTTTCTTTCCATTAGTCAGGGCAAAGAATATTTGTTCATGTAACATGGACCCCACTGGAAGAAGGCAAGGTCAGAGAACTGGTAACATTTGTTGTCAATGGCATCGTAAAACATCAGGCTGTGCTCTTGGGTGCTGCTGAGCAGCCTCTGAAAAAAAAGGTATGTTTTTATTATCTGATTTCATTTCTTTAACATAGCTGAAACATGCTGTTTTATTAGTCAAAATTCAATGAAGGATTAAAAATTCATTATTGTTGTTTGTGGGAGGGCACATTGTATATAATTTTTTTCAGCAGGCTTGAAATATAGGTACTGGTGTAGCCCCCCCCCCCCTAAAAAAAAAAAAAAAAAAAAAAAAGAGAAACAACAAACCAAAAAAAACCCAACACCCAATTTTCAATCATGGAAATAAGTTATAGTGAATTTTGGACTAGATGTGTTGACTTTACCTTCTTGTTTGGCCTATCATCTTGTTGGTACTCTTAGTACAGTGATGCATTTAGGCACTTATTTTATGTCAATAAGCAACTTGTGCCTGCTGCCTTTTGCTGTGCTACAGTAGGTTCTTACCACAGAATCATAGAGATGTCTTGAGATGGAAGCAACCTTAAAGAGCTCCAATTTGCTTGCTGTGCCTGCTGTGTGCAGAGTTGCCAGCCACTGGCTCAGGCTGCCCAGGTTCCCATCCAACCTGGCCTTGAATGCTTCCAGTGATGGGGCATTCACAGCTTCTCTAATATCTACTTCTTACGTGTTAGAGAAAACTGCAAGTACATCCCTCACACTTTCTCCTTCCTAGCCTGAATGTTCCCCTTCTGTCATGTCAGTGTTATATGCCTAGGTATTCCTTTTTTTTAAATCGTTTTAGACTTTGAAAGAATATATTAATGTTCGTTTCTAGGCATAAATGCATGCAGAAAATCAGCATACTAAAACTTATTTATGGTTCTTTTCCAGAAGAGTCTTTGGGATACTTTAAAAAAGAAAAACAATTCAGAAACATCAGTTTCAAGAAAAAATAATAAAATAAATTCAAAAGTTAAAAATGTTAATAAAACCTTTCAAGTTTCCCAGAAGCCGGAGAGACTAAGAAGTCCACTTCAGTCATGTGATAATCAGAATGCAGTGCAAAATAGTACATCGCCAGTAAATGAATCTCTTGTTGGCTCAGAAAATAAGTTGCCTATCTCTCCTATTGCACCAGTGCTAGAGGAACTTCGTACTACTGCTTGCACACCACTTCAAATGAGGAGATCTACTACATTCTCAGATATTGCTGCTGCCGTAAATGAGGGTTTATTGCCTGAAATGGTCAGCCATAACTTCAATAAATTAGTTGATGACCACAATGAATTGAAGTCTGGAAGTGCGTACAGTTCTTTTGGATTAGAAAAATCACCTTCATCAAATGATAAAGTAATTCTCAATTGCACGCTCTCACCTGTTTGCACTCCAGAACATTCATCGTCTGTGCCCTTTTTAAGTACAGGGAGATTTTTAAGTCCGGATTCTTTTGTAAACTACATTTACCAAGTTGACAGAGATACAGTAGAACCATCCATTCCAATTCTCTCGCCTGATCAGTTTGTGAAAGACATGCAATTGTACATACAATCAAAGACTCCCAAACCCGATGCAGCTTTAATATCTTCTACTACAGAGAATTATGTCGTGAAGGAATGTGTCCCCTCTAAATGGAAGAAAAATGCAAGCAGGCAGACAAAAACACAGGTTCATGTAGAAGATGTGTTAAATGAAGCCTTTGAGGTGCATAGCGTAGATTCGCAAGTGCTTCATTATAACAAATCCAAAGAAAATCACTTTGGTTGTCCTTCCATGGAGGATTTTCAAACTCATTCTTCTCAGACAAAGCAACGAAAAAAGCGCCCAATTCTTTCTGCCACTGTCATCAAGAATAAGCCCAAAGCTGATGAGAGGAAAAACATGGGAAATCTTCAGCCCAAATCTAAAAAATGCCTTAATAGCGCAATAATGACATGTGAAAATAGGGTGCCATTACACACAAAGGCTGAAATATCTGAACGCCTTCCAGTCATAGATCCAGTTCCAGCTGGAAATAAGTGTCCCAGTGACAAAGTAAGCTCGTCTACTGAATCAACTTCTCTGTGTCGTAAGAGGAAAAATGAAGTATGTATGGAAAAAAATAGAGTTGCAGGCCCAGTGCACGTGGAAGAAGTGGAGAGAAAAAGAGCTCTTACATCCAGCATGGACAATAAAACGCATGCTACCATGAGACCATCAGCCTTCAGACATACAACCCGAGAGAGAACAGGGCAGAACAAGAAAGCTGGTGAGCTGTACTTTCATTTATCACTTTTGGAAAATGCCTTTGTTTATAAAATTATACAATTTTATAAAATTCAGTAAACTGAACTGTCCAGCCATAGTCAATGATATTTCGTACCTCTGAAATGTGGGTCTTTGTAATTTCTTTTTAGATATTATCTGCATTGTACAAATTTGAAAACTAGATCTGAGCTTTGATTATGCTATTGGATTCAAATTTACTTCATTCTCTTATAAATCGTGGTAATTACAAAAACAGGAAAAGTATCTGTCAGTTCCTGAGCACAATAGTTCACATTTCTTAGAAACTTGCTCACTGGGTAATGTTGCCATTAGGTGTACACTTACCAGTGTGAATATTTGCATCCCTTTCTGCTGTCATGCACTTTCAGATATGTTCCTAAGTCTTTATTTGTATTGCCTATTTTTTTTTTACTGACTGCAATGAGTGTGATATCAGCTTTCTGTAGATCTTTCGGCCTCTGCACTTGAACAATACTTCGTTGTTGAAGATCAGAACAAGCTGACCTCTTGTGTTTCAGTGTACTCTTATGGTTTCAAAAGGTTCCACTCCCAAATATGTTTAAGAATACAAGAGGAGTGGTAACTAAAAGAAGCATTTCATTTGAGAATCTTCCTGCAGTCTCTGTAATATCACTGCCAGAAAAAAAAAATTATCATGGCTTTGAGATTAGAAAAGCATATGCTGTTTTTTTTGTGTGTCAGTTCTTTGGATGTCCTGTTCGGTGATCTGGGTTTGGTTTGGGGCTTTCAGTAATGTGATTTGAGTTCAGGCTCTTTAACTCACCAGGTCCACATCCAGCAGGAAAAAGCAATGCTATCCACCAGATTTTTTCTATTCATCCACAAGTGTAATTGTTGACAACATCCTTTTGAATTACATTCTTTCTAGCACTGGTTCTTTCAAAACATAACCTGTTATTTTAATTACATGCATAGTAGTGTAGTAGATGCTGTTGATAAGCTTCACAAAGAAAAATCGTATTCCATTGTAAAAGCGACCTTTGCAAGGTCTCCAGTTCTGTGCTGTTTCAAGAATCATGAATCTTAGTATGATAAGTTTCACTGGCATTTTTTATTAATATTTGGGTGCTCTTTTTAGGTTCTTCCCTTCAGAAAGCTTCGAAAACTACCAGTAGAATGAATAAGCCTGTTGCTGGATTGGCTCAGTCTCACCTGACGTTTGTGAAACCACTGAAAACAGGTAAACAGAATTCTGATATTCAGTAAATCCATATCCACTAATTGCTCTATCGCTGTTGCTTGTAGTTGAGACTTAACTGGGTAGAGTTGGGATGAAATAGAAGATTGTACCCTTAATTAAATAACAAGTAGAAAATTTTGTACCTTTTGTGACGCATTTCATAAGAAACCTGTTGTAACACATGGCCCTTTCCTCCTGTTTTGAATACAAGAAATAAGTGCAAAAAGGTACTTTACATGTATGTCTCCTGCCAACTGGTGGTTATAGGTGAAATGCTTTTTCCATATCTGATAAAATTTTAACAGGACAGAATACGTAAGAAGAGAAATCTTCCCACTAAACACGTATTGGTGTATCAAATCTGGTACTAGTAAGTTGATCTGATCAGAAAAAATGTATATGTAAAATGGTTGTTCCTGGAGGTAATACAACTCAACTGGATTTTGTCCTGAGAGACGTGTCAAAAATGACCTGTGTTCCAGAAATCATGTCTTTGTCCTAGTGGTCTGACTATCCGTGTTTTGTGGCTAAAATTTATTAACTGGAGGCTGATTCAAAAGTCACTGGAGATTCTAAAAACCTATTTTTTTTCTGCTCTAGTGCTAGGTGAAGCTTCAGACATTAATCTCTTCCACAATTTGCTTGTCATACATTTCAAGAACTGTTATTCTTTAAACATTGATTGAAGGAGAGACTGACTTTTTTATTTGATTTTTTTTTTAAGTCATTCCTAGGCACCCAATGCCTTTTGCTGCTCAAAACATGTTTTATGATGAACGCTGGAAGGAGAAGCAACAACGAGGTTTCACTTGGTGGTTAAATTTTGTGCTTACCCCTGATGACTTCAGTGTGAAAACAAACACCTCACAAGGTAGGGTGCAAGATTTTCACTTTTAACATTCTTAAATGTTTTGTTCATGTTAATGAATATCTTAACACTAGTCCTATTTGTCATTTTACTTTGTATTACATTCAGCTCTTATATAAGCAGTAGATCTTCACCAGTTCTTCTATTTACCTGTGTTTTAAACAGTTAATGCAGCTGCTCTTATCCTGGGAGAAGAGAACCATCATAAAACCAGTGTTCCTAAAGCACCAACGAAAGAGGAAGCCTCTCTAAAAGCATATACAGCACGTCGTAGACTAAACAAGTTACGTCGGGATGCTTGTCGTCTGTTTACATCTGAAACAATGGTTAAAGCTATTAAGAAGCTGGAAGTTGAGATTGAAAGTCGACGTTTGCTAGTTCGTCGAGACAGGCATCTCTGGAAAGATGTAGGTAAGAATACTAAAAAATTTCATGCTCTCCTTTCTTGTGAGTAGGAAAATGATTGCTTATAATTTTAGTTGGTTTAAAATAAAAGCAATTGTTAGAACATTTTTCTATAATATGAAGTATTTACTGAATGTAACGTCACAAAATGGTGTTTTGCAGGAGAGAGGCAGAAAATCCTTAACTGGCTTTTATCTTATAACCCCTTGTGGCTGCGTATAGGTCTGGAGGTAAGTGCAGAACTTATGGTCTGTAAGCAACGTATTAAGAATTTATAGCAAGCTTTCTAGCAGAGAATGTTTCGGGTTTCTCTTTTATTTTCTGTTTTATCAGTCCAAGTAGGTTTGATTAAGTTATAGTACATTTATTTTCCTTATGCTTTCCTTATGCTTTATTATAACCAAATTGCACTAAAAATTGTTTATTTATTAAAAAGAAAAATATTTAATCAAGGAAAGTTGGACTTGTTACAGAAGAGTTAGTTTCACTCCGCAGTGAGCTGTAGGAAGATGTGTCTTTCTTAAGGGAGCTCCTAGTTGATTTCATCAAATGCAACTTACCAAGCATGTTTTTATGTAAGACAGAATATTCTGAAATTTCCTTTGGTTTTATCTTTTAATCACTGCTTTAAAAAATGATTTTTAGAGTCTAACTACCTCTTGCTATTACAGAATTTCAGTACTATTTCCGTAGTGTACAATATTTACAAGAACATGTTGTGTAAGGTCATTTTTAATGGTTCTGCTTTTTTTCTTCTTTCTTTCATATTAGACTGTTTTTGGAGAACTGATAACTTTGGAGAGCAATAGTGATTTTATGGGTTTGGCAGTATTTATTCTTAATCGCTTGCTTTGGAACCCTGACATTGCAGCTGAATATAGACATCCCACTGTACCTCACCTTTACCGAGAAGGTAACTAGTGTTTCCAAAAATAGGTCGTCTTAGCAATTAGTTTTTGAACTGCCACTTAATTGGTTCTGTCATTTTAGGTCACGAAGAAGCCTTGTCGAAATTTACACTGAAAAAATTGCTATTGTTAATTTGCTTTCTGGATCGTGCTAAACAGTCCAGATTGATTGGCCATGACCCATGCCTTTTTTGTAAGGATGCAGAATTCAAGGTAAGAGAGATACGATTTGATGTCTCTGTCCAGCATTGTTCTATGTATGAATATTCTGCAACTGAATGTTGGGTTTTTTTTTTTGTTTTTTTTTTTTAATATCATTATGTTTTTTTCTACAATGAGTTTTGGCTGTTTGTGCTTGTATGTTCACCTGAACGTTCTCAGTGCATGACCTCATGGTAAAGAGAAAGATTTCTCAAGAACATTTTCTGTCGGTTCTTTAGGAAGAACTCTGTTATGTTGCATTACTTTGCTTCCTTCCTAAAGCTAAGCTTTTGCACTGTTCTTAAGTATTGCTGTAGTGTACTGTACTGCAGCTGGTCTTAAAACAGTCTGTGGGTTTTCTGCTTTTTCTTCTGTTATTTTGCCGTGATAAGGGAGTATGCAACATCTATCATATGAACTCTATAACAAATGTCTTCTCTACATTGAAAGAAAGTTTCCAGTACTTTTATACTGTGCAGATAAGCTGTGAAAGACATTTATCTTTTAAAATATTTGTATTTAACATACATCTGTGTTTGTTTCTTTGTTTTAAGACAAGTAAAGACGTTCTGCTGGCAATTTCTCGTGACTTCCTGAGTGGTGAAGGCGATCTTTCCCGCCATCTTGGTTTCCTGGGCCTACCAGTCAGTCACGTTCAAACTCCACTTGATGAATTTGATTTTGCTGTAACAAATCTGGCTGTGGACTTACAGTGTGGCATTCGTCTCGTGTACGTTGATACCGAATTATTTTGAACTATTCATTTTCTTTATAAAATACTGAATGTGAACTAAGTTAAGGTATTAAGCTGTGAAATTCCATTTGTTAGGAGAGCAATGGAACTTCTAACCAAAGACTGGAATCTTTCAAAACATCTGAGAGTTCCTGCAATTAGTCGTCTACAGAAGATGCATAATGTCGATATTGTTCTCAGTGTTCTTAAAAGGCGAGGAATTCACTTGATAGATGACAGTGGTAAGGCCTAGAAATCGGTTATTCTAAGCCCATCGCAGGATTAGTGCATGTTTTATTTCTTTGTTTTATTTAATAGGTGCTTCAATTGACTGTAGGGATATTGTGGACAGACACAGGGAACGAACATTAGCTCTGCTGTGGAAAATTGTCTTTGCTTTCCAGGTATTACTTCTTTGTGTTTGTTATTTTTTTTTAACTAATTGCGGGTGAAAGGTAATGAAGATGTCAGTCCTTTAGCAACTGCTTGTTGTCTGTGTAGGCAGACTGTAGAACTATTTACATTATAAATTCTAAATGTCATAGAAAGTGTACTTAGTAGCCCTAAGGGTGTATTTTAACATTTTTTACCCATGCTTTTTTTCTTGTATACAATCATAAAAGTTTTTAGAGAAAAAAACAAACAAGCTTACTGAGCTTACTATAGGCTTTCAGAATTGATAGTTAGACTCAAATAACTTTGGTTTCCTAAAGCTGGTAAGTGCTTATTAACTGAAAAGTGAAAGTGGAGAACCAAATTTTGAATTGGCTTGTGAGGTTACTCTGACAGGCAGTGTAGAGTACTTAATGAAGTTATAAGCATTCTTCACTACTGTCTTCTTCCTGCCTCATCGCCCAGCTCCGGCACCCATTTCTGCCAAACTGCTCTGTAACAATTTCCCATGAAATGGGGAGAGTGTGAGTTTAAGTTCTTTGCTTGGATCAGTTGATAGTGGATGCTGCCACCTATGCTGGCAAGTCCATATCAATCACTACTGACCCAGTGTGGCAGGTAGTGAGGGTCCTTTCTCTTTTTTAAAAAGGCAATACTTAAAGCTTCTGCATCTAGCTGTTTTAATGATGACACGAATGAAGTCTTTATTGTTTTTTGGTTTTTTTTTGTCTTCCATAATAGGTGGATATTCTTCTTAACGTGGAACAATTAAAAGAAGAAATCAAATTTTTAAAGAATGCACATAAGATCAAAATGCAGCTGGGTGCTCTCAAGCTTTTTTCGAGTTCTTGTAGAATACAAGAAGACAACAGTAGTAGCCCCTCACCTCAAAGTCACAGCGAAAATGTGAAGCTGCTGATGGCGTGGGTTAATGCTGTTTGTGGATTTTACAATATCAAGGTAAAGCACTTATTCTTTAAAGAGCAGAATTCTTCGAACTATCAAATAATGTCATTAGAGGCAATACTAATTAGTTTCTCAACTTCATATAATCTGATTTGGAATAACCATCTTTCTGTGGATTGAGTTGCAGTTCTCCTTTTAAACAAACCTGAGCAAAAGGTTATTGCCTTCTAGCTAGTCTCATGCATAAAAATGCCTTTTAGAAATATAACATTTCAGTTGAAGTGGGTTTTGCTGTTATTGTTGTTTTTTGTTTTTTAAATGAGTATTCATCCTAAAAGTATTTGTGCATAAATTGGGTACTGTTCATAGTATCTGTGAGAATTTAACTACTTTTTAGGCCAAGGAGGATTCCTCCCTTCAGAAATGTCTGTTTTAGAAGGATTATGTTGCCAGCTGTTGTCTCTGAAGCCCTGTTAAGAGACTTATTTTTGATCAGAACACTGTCACAACTGATAATTTTTCTGAAGGGCAAAATAGTCTTTGAAGCTCATGCAAGTTCATCCCTTATTTCTGCAGTGAAGACTTACATTAGAGTACTCTGTAGAAGTTCCCAGAGATGCTTCTGTAGAAACAGTGCTGTCTTTTTCAAGTGTTTCACTTGCAGTTTCACCGTACAGTAACTCACACTTGTTGCAGGTTTCTTATAGCTCTGTGACAAAGTGTAGTGAACATTCAAAGGAAGCAGTAGTTTTTTAACATTTCTGTTCAAAATAAGTGTTCAGAATGCATATCTGGTCTAGCGCCTGATATACTGGTTTTGAACCCTGCCCACAACAAGGAGTTGGAACTGGATGATCTTTATGGTCCCTTCCAATCAAGGCCATTCTTTGCTTGGTCACTTTCAAAAGTACAAGATATAAACTGGGTATAGGATTTTCTATCAATTAACTGGTTTTGAAAAGTCAAGGAAACTGTATCTTACTGTATTGTATTAAACAGGTGGAAAATTTCACAGTCTGTTTCTCAGATGGAAGAGTACTGTGTCATTTAATTCATCATTACCACCCATGTTACGTGCCTTTGGAAGCTGTGTGCCAACGTACAACTCAAACGGTAGAGTGCTCAAGAACTCATAAGGTGGGACTAAATTGTTCTTCCTCATCCTCCTCAGAGTCCGATACTTCTCTAAATGTTATGGAAGGACCATTTGACCACAGTAAGTTACTGAATATTCAGGAGCACGTGTTAAATCCATTACTCCTACACTTGATCTAATTTGACAAATATTTTCTCTTTCAAAGCTGTAACTGCTTCAGACTTGTGCAAGGAACTGTTAGAAAATGAGAGGAAGAACTTCCAGCTGGTCAACAATGCAGTTTCTAACTTAGGTGGAATACCAGCGATGATTCATCACTCAGACATGTCAAATACAATTCCCGATGAGAAGGTGAGATAGCTGACTTTAGGGCTGATGTAAATGTATCCAGCTTTCTTGTCTGGCTCTTGACTTGGCTATATTCTGTGTTTGAACAGGTTGTTATTACCTACCTATCGTTCCTGTGCTCACGGCTTCTAGATCTGCGTCATGAAACTCGAGCCGCTCGTTTAATTCAGTCTGCTTGGAGGAAATACAGGCTGAAAAGGGAACTGAAACTTTCTCAGGTACTCCATCTGTGCAATACTTGGAACTCTTACTTTGAGAAGTACTAAGTAAAGAGTTTATAGAGTATACGGGTTTATTCAAATAATATTGGCATTAAAGTTCATGCAAGTAATACTGTTATCAAATTATATGGACTTGTCGGTAGCATAACCTACTAAAAATTGAAAACCATTCTAAAGTAGTTACATGTTTTACAAAGTGAGTGCTCCTTGAAAATTCATGTCCGTTATTTTGCATTCTAACTAAAATGTAGTACCCCTTAAATCCTTTTCCCAAGTCAGGTGTGAAGTTGCTGCACTGCTTCCTTGAACTGAAAAGAGCTGTTCCTTTTAAATTCCTATTGCTATTTTATTTAATTACACTCTATGGCTTGTAAAATTAAACTTTCACGTGGATTCACTATTTCTGTTTAGGCACTAAACTGCTAGACTTCCCCATAGTGTTTTGAGTCAAGTTGTGAATTATTTTGTTTCTTGCTTTTTTAGTGGTTGTTCCGGAACTTGTGATGATCATAAAACTGTGGTACCACTGAGGCTGATAAACACCTTAGTTGTGTCCGAGATTGATATTAGAAACTCGAGTAGTGTCCAAATGAAATAGTTTAAGAATCTATGGCCTACATTGGGGGATGTTTCATCTCCAGTTTCTGTACCTTATTAAAAAAATACAGTCTCGATGCTGAGATACTAAAATACAGCAAAGCTGATTGTGGGCGGTTGGTGTCAAAGCCTTCAGGCACTACAGATCTTATTTTGAATTTATCTTGCAGTGTGAGCAACTCTGCTTTGTCGTTATTGCACTTTGGGCAGACTTCTAGTTAGGATTCTGACTAGCTTAGCTTTTTACTTAGGTATTACATTCACAAGTTGCTTTTCTTGTTGCCCTGATGTGTATCAGTCTGTTACTACTGTCACTGGAGTACTGTTAAAACACTGGTTGGTCTATGCAGACAAAACTCTGGCTAGATGGGCACGATTTGGTGTGGCCGGTTTTGTAATTTTGTGTTATTTCAGTATAGCTAGATGACATTATTATGAATATCTTGAACTCTTGTGAATGAGAACTAAAATTGAGGCTTAAAAACAGATTAGTTGAGGAGCACTGAAAAACTGTAACAGGCGCGATGTACTGTCAAGGCAGAAAGACACAGGTTTTGGTGATTCCATACTTTTACAAAAAAACTTGGTGCTGAAGGAAGCATTCTGTTTCAGAAAATTTAATGAAATAGGATAAAGAAAAGCAATGGTATCAGCAAGCCTAATTTTTATAAGATTGCTATAAATAGTTTTTTAATACATCAAAAATACAAACAGAACTATCAATCCTGACTGTTCAGTTCAAATTCACTCTTTGTAGGAAAGAGACAGAGCTGCTCGGATAATTCAGAAATACGCAATAAACTTCTTGACTCATCGGCGCCTCGTGAAGAAACACAATGCAGCAGTCATCATCCAGAAGCACTGGAGAAGATACTTAGCTAGGATGATTTTTTTAAATCTAAAAAAGACAAAGTGGGAGGAAGCCAGGAGTAAAGCGGCCACAGTAATTCAGGTAATTTGTTGTGAAGTGAGATGACACAGCAAGGAAACCCTCTGAAACCTGGAAGAAACAGTATTGCTCAGGGTCATTTGTTCTGCTTACAGCAATGGATGTCTATTCAGAGAGAAATGGTAACATGGTTTTAAATCTGTAATTGTTTATTCTTAGTAAATATTTTAGACCGATGTACCACAAATATTTGCACACTGGACTTAAACCAGCCAGGACTAATCAGATAGTTCTCCATTGCTTCTCTGCAGATGTTGAAGCTAGAGGTGGTTTCTCTCCTAATGTTACGACACTTGCAGTTCGCGCTTTCAGAATGGCAGAAATTAGTTACCAGTTCATAGCTAGTAATTGGCTAGTGAATTCTTAAGATATTTTCCCCGCTGTTACCCAAAGCTTTCTTAAGATTCTTTGCAAGGGATGTTATTTTAATATGTAATCTTTCATTGACAGGGCTTTTTTTTTTTTTCCCTCAGGATATAAAGTGCTTAAAATAGCAAAGATTGAAGTAAATAGCTTTTTAAAATTGCAGTTGTTTGTTTTTAACATACATATCTGGTCATTAGAGAATCATACGGGTAGGAAGTGACATCTGGAGATGCCCCAGTCTAAGCCTCCAGTACAACTGCTGTACTAAGGCATGTTCCCTAGAGCAGGTTGCCCTGAAAAAGCATCTGGGTGGTTTTTAAATATCTCCATTGAGGGAAAATCTGCAGTATCTCTGTTCATCTTGCTCCGGTGGTCTGTGGGATAAGTAGGAATACAGAAGCTTTAAAACATCTGAGGTCAATAGTCATCAAATTTAGACCTAACTCAAGCTATATATATGTCAGTATATACTATATACTATACTGACATACTATGAAAATTCTAAATTTTCTGTTTTTCCCTGTAGGCTTATTGGAGGAGATACTGTGCAAGGAGAAGTTATTTACAGCTAAGATACTACGTTATTTTTGTACAAGCAAGGATAAGGATGTTGTTATCTGTTGCTGCATATAAACGAATTCTTTGGGCTGCTGTTACAATTCAGAATCGTCTGCGCGCATCTAAATTGGCAAAGGAACATCGGCAAAGATATGTAATCTTAAGGTCTTCAGCACTTACTATACAGTCTGCATTCAGAAAATGGAGACAACACAAAATTCAAGAGAAAATCAGAGCTACTTTAGTGCTCCAGAGGTATTTCAGGAAATGGCAATATTCAAAACTGGCTAAAAGAAATAGAGCTGCCCTTGTCATTCAGTCTTGGTATAGGATGAACAGAGATAGGAAATGGTATCTACAGACTAAGAGAAGCATTATCAAGATTCAGGCTTGGTACAGGTGTCAGATAGCTAGACATACTTACCAGGAATACAGGGCACAAATAGTGACCATTCAGCAGTATTACAGAGCTCATAAATTAGGAAAAAAGGAGAGAGAGAACTATTTGCAAAAACGTGCAGCAGCAGTAGTTCTCCAAGCTGCATTTAGAGGCAGGAAAGCACGTGTACTGTATGAGCAAACAAAAGCAGCCTGCGTTGTTCAATCACTGTGGAGAATGAGACAAGCAAAACTAAGATTTCTGCTATTAAAAAAATCTGTTACTATACTGCAGTCATATGTGAGAAAATACCAACAGGTAAAAAGGTACAAAGAGATGAAAAATGCTGCTTCTGTAATTCAGGCTTGGTATAGGGCACACGTCGCTTCTAAAAAAGCAGCCTTATCTTTCCAGAGGATGCGCCTGGCTGCCATTGTCCTTCAGTCTGCCTACAGAGGAAGGAAAGCTAGGAAAGAAGCTCACGTATTGAGATCTGTGATAAAAATTCAGTCCAGTTTTCGTGCTTATGTCATCCAAAAGAGATTTAAAAATTTGAGAAATGCAACAGTGAAAATTCAAGCTTGTGTGAAGATGAGACGAGCACGTAGGTATTACTGTGCCTTAAGGGAAGCAACGCTTTATGTCCAGCGAAGGTATCGGTCTCGTAGATATGCTCTTCAACTTAAAGAAGATTATAGGAAATTGAAGGGAGCCTGCATCAGAATTCAAGCTGCTGTTCGAGGCTATCTTGTCAGGAAACAAATAAAAAGGTGGAGAGAGACTGCAATATTTCTCCAGGCACAGTACAGAATGAGGAGGACCAGGGCACGTTACTTAACAATCTACAGCGCTGCCGTTGTCATTCAAAAACACTATCGTGCATACCGCAAGCTACTCTGTCAGAGGCAGGAGTTCCTGCAACTTAAAAAAGCGACAGTGTGCATACAGGCAGCCTACAGGGGTTATAAGGCACGCAAAAAGCTTAAGCTTGAACACAGAGCTGCTGTCAAAATTCAGACAGCTATTAGAGCTCGTGCTGCAAGAACTAAATATCAGGCAATGATTCGAGCTGCTGTTGTGATTCAGCGATGGTATAGAACTTGCGAGACCAGTAACAGGCAAAGACTGACTTTCCTAAGGATAAGAGCAGCGGCGCTTACTTTACAAGCAGCTTTTCGTGGTTACCAGGTTCGAAAGCAAATTGGAAGACAATGCGCTGCTGCAACGGCAATACAATCTGCCTTCAGAAAATTCATGGCTGTGAAAAAGTTCAGACTTATGAACCGTGCTGCGCTCACTATCCAGAGGCGTTACAGAGCCAGCGTCACAGGCCGAAAACAACGTCAGGAGTATGTTGAGCTGCGGAACTGTGTAGTACGTCTGCAGGCGATATGGAGGGGAAAAGCAGTGAGAAAAAAGATTCAAAAGCAGCACGATCTTGCAACAATTATTCAGTCCTATTACAGAATGCATGTCAATCAAGTAAAATTTAAAAAACTAAGGCAATCCACCGTAGTGATTCAGAGATACTTTAGAGCTTACTGTATGAAAAGAAAACAACGTGCACTTTATCTAAAGACGAAGGCGGCTGTGCTAGTCTTGCAGTCTGCGTACCGTGGGATGACTGTGAGGAAACAACTGAGGGAACTAAGCAAAGCTGCGACCATGATACAAGCAGCCTTCAAATCGTACCTAGTAAAAAAGGACTATGTAAGACTTAGATCTGCAGCAGTAGTAATTCAGAGGCGCTATCGTGCAGTTATTCACACTAAATGTGAAAGGCAAAAATACTTATCTTTGAAAGCAGCTGCAATCAAAATGCAAGCGATTTATAGAGGCGTAAAAGTCAGACAACAAATTCATTCTATGCACCGAGCAGCTATTTGTATTCAAGCCATGTTTAAGATGCATCGCGTAAATAACAGATACAAGGAAATTAGAATGGCAACAATTATAATTCAAAGACAATATAGAGCATTTTGTTTAGGCAGAGTACAACGTGAGAAGTACTTGGAGCTCAAGAAGTCCTCCATCATCCTTCAGGCTGCCTTTAGAGGCACAAAAGTTCGACAAGACTTAAAAATAATGCATCGGTCAGCAGCACTGATACAGTCTTATTATAGAATGCACAAACAACGGAGAGATTTCAGAAACTTATTGCTGGCAACCAGAAAGATTCAGCAGTGGTATCGTGCTTGTAAGGAACGAAATACACAAGTTCACAACTATTTGACTGTGAGAAGTGCTGCACTTTGTCTCCAGGCTGCATTTCGTGGCATGAAAACGAGAAGATTTTTAAGAACTATGAACGATTCTGCTGAACTTATTCAAAGAAGATTCAGAACTTTTCTCCAAAGAAGACGTTTTATTTCCCTTAGGACAGCCGCTATTGTGATTCAGAGAAAATACCGAGCGACAAAACTAGCAAAAATTCAACGTCAAAAATATCTCTCATGGGTTAATGCTGCTGTTATCATCCAGTCAGCCTACAGAGGCTTTGTGGCAAGGCAGAAAATGCGGCAGATGCACGAAGCTGCTACAGTCATCCAAGCAACACTGAGAATGCGTAAAATTTACGTTTCTTACCGAGCTCTCAGATTTGCTTCAGTAATCATACAACAACATTATCGTGCGTACAGGGGAGGGAAACGTGTCAGAGAGAAGTACTTAAAAACATACAATTCTGTTTTAGTTCTTCAGGCTGCCTACAGGGGAATGAAAACAAGACGCTTCTTGAAGAAAAGGCACGAGGCAGCTCTTATAATACAGAGAAACTACCGCATGTACAGGCAGTACCACCGCTACAGACAAGTTCAGTGGGCGACCCAGCTAATACAGAGGAGATTCAGAGCGAACAGCCTAAGGAATATTGCAGTACAGCGTTATTCTTCATTTAAGAAAGCGGCGATTTGTATTCAGAGGGCTTTTCGGGACACGCTCTTGAGAAAGCAACAACAAGAAATGCACCACGCTGCTACGGTTGTTCAGAAAAATTATAAAGCTTTTCGAGAACATCAAAGATATCTCTCTCTTAAAGCGGCTGCTCTTGTCTTTCAGAGAAGATACAGAGCTTTGATTCTGTCTAGGCAACATAGTCAGGAGTATCTTTGTCTTCGCAGAGCAGCTATTCGTCTACAGGCTGCGTACAGAGGTCTCAGAGTGCGCAAGAGCATCGAGTGCATGCATTTAGCTGCTGGTACTATACAATCAGCCTATAAAATGCACAGGAATAGAAGGGCCTATCAAAAAATGAGAACTGCGGCTATTGTTATACAGAACTACTACCGCTCCTACGTTAAAGCAAAGAATCAACGAAAGAAATATCTGAGGATTAAGAAATCTGTTCTTCTCATTCAAGCATCTTACAGAGGCATGAAGGAACGACAGAAGCTGAAAATGATGCATGTTTCAGCGATCGTAATACAGTCTAGTTATCGGATGTACATAGAACATAAGTATTACAAACAGTTGTGCTGGGCCACCAGAGTTACACAGCAAAGGTTCAGAGCCAAAAGAGCAAAAGAAGCCGACATGGAAAACTACACAAAAATAAGAAAGGCCGTCATTTGCCTTCAGTCTTCTTTTCGTGCTAAAAAGGCAAGGCAGTTGCATAAAACCAATGCTGCTGCGCTACGCATCCAGTCGTTCTTACAAATGCGTGTGGAAAGAAAGCGTTTTCTCGTGAAAAAAGCAGCAGCAATAACGATCCAGTCGGCGTTTCGATGCCAGAGAGCAAGGGCCCGCTATAAATCCGTTCAGAATTCAATAGTCGCTATTCAGAGGTGGTATAGAGCGTGTCACAGGGCTCGTTTACAGAAAGCAGAGTATTCTGTTCAAAGGCGAGCAATAATAATTATTCAGTCTGCCTACCGTGGTATGAAAGCAAGAAAGCTAGCAAGACAGATCCGTGCCACAAGGAAGATTCAGTCTTTTCTTCAGATGGCTGTGCAACGTAGAAAATTTGTTCAACTTAAAAGAGCAGCTATTACGTTACAAGCCTATTACTCAATGCACAAAGCTAAATCACAGTATGCGAGCTATAAAAAAGCAGCTGTTGTCCTACAGCGGTGGTACCGATCCCACTTGATTGTAAAACACCAAAGAATGACCTACTTGCAAACCCAGAAAAAAATTATCATTGTGCAGGCTTTAGTCAGAAGATTCATTGTAAAGAAGAGGTTCCAGAAAATTAAAGGAAGCGCAATAAAAATTCAGGTACTTATACATGTATGATATTGTTTGTTGTTCTCCATTTATTTGTTTGTTTTGGAGAACTGCTCCAATTTCAGAGGATGGTTTAAAACAGTATATCTTACAACAGAATCGTGTTCTGCAGTATATTAAGTGTGTAAAGGGTGTAACTAGAGCGGGGCAAAGAAATGGTTCTGGCTCTGTTTTGTCTTTCCTTGCTGAGGTGTTCATCTCAAAAGTCGTATTCCTTTTTTTCCTATCTTTCCCCTAAAGTTTTACTGTTTAACATTTGATCTCTGATATTTGTGTTACTACTGTTTTTTTAAGAACGTTTTTGTCCTAACTGGGTTTCACCTGCTTAAATATTAATAGCTCAAGGAATATTTTCTTAGTAGTGCAAATGAAAGTTGTCTAGTTGCGTTGAAATAAGTGAGCTCTAGTACTGGATATAAAGTGAAACACAGGCTGGAGAAATGAGATGAATGAATTGGGGTTTTTGTTTTTTCATTTTTCTCAAATTAGAAAGGAAAAGGAAATAATCCCTCATAATTTGTCAGTGCTGTTTGCAGACAAGAAAGCAGCTGTGCCTTCCTTCCCTCCCTTTCTGGGGAGAGGGTAGAGGTGGCGGCTTTTTACTAGTTATCTGAATATGTAGCTTTGTATGTCCTGAACAAGGTGAGTGTGATGATTTTGCTTAAAAAATGGAAATAAGAATTAACTGGGGGATCGGAGCTGTTTTAAAATCAATTGTATTGTTAGTGTGGAAAACAAGTAAGCGACTATAGCGATGTTTAAAAATATGCAGTCGTGTTCCCTGTCAGTACCATGCAAGTGGGGAATTAGTCCAGGATTTGTTTTTGTCTTTCAAGGCACTTTTTCGTGGATTTACTCAGAGACAGCGATACCTTCAGTGCAAGTTTGCTGCTTTAGTAATACAGCAACACTACAGAGCGTATCAGATGCGAAATGTTGAGCAACAAAGATTCAACCAACAGAAAAGAGCTGCTGTCAAAATTCAGGTAATCCGGGAAGGTATTTTGATTTGGGGGTTGGTTTTGGTTTGGTTTTTTTTTTTTTGAGGATTTGGTTTTGTGTCCTTGTGGGGTTTTTTTCTGTTGCGTTTCTTGTACTTCTTTTTTTATGACATAATTATTTGTACAGGTGTCGGTGGCATTTGTAGTATTTCTCTAGCTGCTTTTTCTGTTGTGCAGAAAACAACTTCCAGATATCAGAAACTCATAGATACTTTCAGTATGGGACAGATAGGAATCCTAAGCTCCTTTCATGCTAAAGGGACTTTGTCTTTTAATTTAGTTAGGTCCGTTTAAAAAGAAACGGAGGTGACATTTTTGTTTTTGTTTGTTTGTATTTAATAGGCCGCATATAGAGGATTTAAAGCCAGGCAGATGGCTAACAAAGTGAGAGCGGCACGAGTAATTCAAGCCTGGTTTCGAGGCTGCAAAGCACGGAAGGAATACGCATCTGTGGTAGCAGCTGTACGCATTATTAAGAGTCACTTCAGAACAAAACAACAGAGAACCTGGTAATGCTGAAGTTGAATTAGTTTACTTCTAAAAGGTTGTGTTATATTATTACTTTGCACTGCTTTGCACTCTGGCAAGTAGCTATAGATTCTCAGATTCAGTCCCTCAAGCGTGTACATACTATGCTGGTGTGTAATCGTGTTGATCTCAGTGGAATTATTCGTTTGCTCGTGATTTTTCTTATGTTTAAATATTTTTTAGGGGCTAGAAGCCACCGAGTAATTTTGAATTTTATGAGTAAGAGATTTGGATGGAGTGATCTTTTTCTTTATCTGTTCTTTTTTCTTGATATATCTTCTTTATTGTCTACTTGTTTTTATTAAAATGGTGCTGTGAGGTGGTGAAATCACACTGCTCCTGGAAGCACTCAAGAAACGTTTACATATACCGAGGCATACGTCTTAGTGGGAAATGTTGGTGACATGCGGACTAAAGGTTTTTTCCAGCCTTGGTGATTCTATAGTTGAATGAAAATTCCAGCGTGAACAGAATAGGATGACAGATCATTTCTTCGTAATGCATATTGAAATTATTAAATTAGCGTTCATCCATTTTCTGGAAATGGTTTGACAAGAAATGCTCTACTAGATCAGACTGTGGTTTGATCCCATTCAGACCCGGGTCCTGTCAGAAACAGGAGACTATGTGAACCTGAGCAGTTACTGAGATCCTCCCTCAGCATCAGCGTTCACCAGATTATAAATTATGAAGCATATACCCTCGCTCATTCTCTTTATTATCCTTCTTCTGACCTACTGAATGTCCCTTTGCCTTTTTAAATCTGCTGCTGCCTCCACTCCCTCATTTTGCAGCAAGTTCCCGGAGTGCCTACTGTGGGAAAACAGAACCTATCTATTGTAAATCAGGCAATTTTGTGTCGCAGGATTTGGCTGGAAACAGCTTTGCTTTCAGCATATCCACCAAAACATTTCTGTAAACCTGCTCTAGGCCTCTCTCTCATCTGAAGCACCCAGTTCTTCTAAGTGTTACCATCTTAATCCGTCACTCCATCTTCTCTGTTTTAGTCATTCTCCCCTGACATTGCCGCATCCTCTCTGAGATGTAAAGATCGTAAGCAAACATTGTCCTTAAGATTATTTTAATTAGCAGCGAAATTATGTCCTCTGAAGTGTTCTCAGTGTTCTTCATCGTGATGCCCTGATGGGTTTTTGGCTTCCGTTGTTCACTGGAAATAACATAAAAAGATTTAACCTGATGGAAGAAACATTTGTTTTTTTCTCTTCTGTTTAGTGTTTCTATGTTTTCTCAGACTATTCTTATTGTTTCAGTTATCGCTGTTTGGCCACTGCATTTTTTAGCAGAGATTGCATACGCATGTTCTTTAGATACAGTGTCTTACCTAGGCTGCCTCTTTCTTTGCCTCACTTCCCATATCCAGAAGCTTTGTGTTCCACTTAAACTTAAAAATGTAAGTGTTCTCAACAGTTAGAAAAACCTGAAATGTATTTTCTTGACAGGTTTTTGAAAATGAAATCGTGTACACTTACTATTCAAAGAAGATGGAGAGCAACCCTTACAGCGAGAACGGTTCGGCTTCAGTTTCTGGCAACTAAGAATGCAGTACTTAAGATTCAGTTGGCATACAGACGGTACAGAGCTAGAAGACTGTTAAGAAAGGTATGTTTTCACTTGCACCCTGTCCCACGGCCGTGTTATGTTTTCATCATTTTTGAGTGAGTTTTGTCATCGATATGCGGAAGAAAAAAAGTGGGGCCATTCCAGAGATTGCTCAAATCAAAACTGTTTAATCTTCAAAATATTCTGTTTATGTCCTTTTGCTTTATGCAACTAGGTTTCAAGCAATTCCAGTTATCGAATTGCCCGCTATGCCAAAAAGATGAAATGTGTAAATGATTTATTGACATTCTTGCTTACAAAGGATGGAGTTATGCCAATGTTCTGACCCCGCTTAAGGAAGGGAAAAGACCTTCGGAATTGTGACAGCAGATTTTCACATAAGCTAGCGCAACGTTTGGTTGCTTGTGCTTCCTATTTTATTTTTGTACTTATAAGTTTCAATTATAGAAAAAAATTTCCATCATAACAAAAAGATGTATACATATATTGATTGCAACAGGTATAAACCTCACCTCAATTAACTCTTTAAATTTTTGTTTTAGAAGCACAAAGCTGCATGTTTGATCCAAAGAACGTACAGATGTTTTAAGGAGAGAAGGAAACTTAATCGACAAATAGCTGCCGCTTTGACTATCCAGAAACATGTGAGGGCTTGGCAAGAGGGCAGGCTTCAATTTATGAAATACAACAAAATCAGAAGAGCTGCCATTAAACTACAAGCATTTACACGGGGTTATTTAGTCAGGAAAAAGGTTAGTATACTTCACTTTAAAATTACTCTTGATGTCAAGTATCACTGATACTCCAGAGCAATTTTAGCATTAACTTTGTGTGACAAGAAAAGAGCTCAAACTGTTAAACTCTGATTCCCATTGAGTGCTTGGAGAATTATGTGGGTCGGAGGTCAGATTATTATGTGCTTACATTGAAACTGTTCTGACAGTCACTTTGCTGCGTATTTGTTCTGATTAGAGATCTAGGAATGAGGAAAGATAGCAGCATACCTAGTTCTGAGGTGATGACTTTGGAGGTCATTCTTCAGCAAGATGCTGAAGAATACTTGGCTGTGTGCATTGTTCTTCACGTCAGTCAGCTGCCTCTGGGTATGCAAATTAATGACATGCTTTGATCTGTTTTCTTCCGACAGTTTTCAGAACAGAAACAAAAGAAGAGACTGCTTTATTTTACAGCGGCTGCATATCATCACATTTCTGCAATTAAAATTCAAAGGGCTTATAGGATGCACCTCTCCTATAAGCTAGCAGAAAACCATATCTCATCAGTTGTTAAAATACAGGTCAGTCTAATTATTTTACCTAATTAAGGATAGATGATTTTGTGTAATGTAGTCTGCTGAACTGTAGCAATAAGACAAAGTGGTCCCTTAATTTGTAAAAATAAAGCTAATATAGTGATGACAGTGTATTAAAAATGCTGCTTATACTCAGCTAAGCAAAATAGAGTGGGTGTTAGCAGACGATGGAGGCTTAAACAGCTCAAAGCTGAGTGTAGATGGGAAAGTTTGGTTTCTTTTGTCCACCAGTCTTGCTAAAATAATCTTAAGTGCTGTCTTAGCATAGTGGAAGTAGGAAAAATCAGACTCAACAATGCTCATGAGACAAAGTGCATCTACTTAAAGAAACAGCCCTTGGGTTGAATTTGCATATCCGTAGCGTGGTTGAAATTACAAGGGACCTCTGAAGGTCAGCCAGTCCAACTACCGGGAGCATGTCTAGTTGGCTTCTGATGATCTTCAAGGAGGGAGATCTACTGTCTCTTTGGGAAACCCGTTCCAGTCATTAGTCACCTGCACGGTTGTGTTTCATGACGTTCAGAGCGAACCTCTTTTGTTTCAGTTTGTGCTCCTTTTCTCTTGTCCCGTCAGCACATTCTCTCTCCTTCCAGCTGAGAGAAAAGGGAATGCTTCCCTAGCTGCTCCTAGTTTAGATTTCATTTTTCAGTCACACATTTCTGCTTCCGTGAGGCCAATTACAGCTGAAATGTGATGTGAATGCTAGGGATTTTTAGAGCCTGTATGTGTCAAAATTTATGTTTTTCACTTTTTATGAGTGCTTGTTTTGGATGGGAAATGGGGGTTTAGGAAGAGGTCTTCAGTAAATCTGAAGCTATTTTAATTTTAAACAGAAATGGTTCCGAGCAAAAATGCAACAGAAAAGATTTCAAAGAGATTATCAGAGAATCATTCAATGTCAGCGTCTGATCCGAGGCTGGCTAAATCGCAGGAATGATGCGGCCACCGTCATCCAGCGAAATGTACGAAGATTCCTTGCCTGCAGACGTAAGAGAAAAATCGCAGTTGGAATAATTCGATTTCAGGTGAACACCTCTTATAAGAAAACCTCTTTTGGTTGTTTGTCTTGGTTTTTTTTTGTCCTTCTGAAAAGTTTACTTTGCTTTGTGAATCTGTCAATTAAATTACAAGCCAAATCAGTTTCGGTTCAATTAAATACAAGCAGGACATACAGTAATACTAAGCAGGTACTGCTTGAGGCGACTTACGAGGGAGAAGTTTTTGGACCGTGTGTGTATACACGCTGATATGCTTTGGTCTTTCATGTTGCAGATCCAGTGTTTGGAAAATAAACGCCGAATGTGATTATTAGGCAGTTATAAAAAAATGAGGAACCAAAGTATTTAAATGCTTGATTAGACTTACATAGCATTGATTTGGAACATTGGTAGTTGTTCTGTTATCTGTTCTACTCATTTGCCTTTTTTTTTTTTTTTTTTTGTCTTTGTGAAATTCCATTTCTGCAGGCATTGTGGAGAGGATATTCTTGGAGAAAGAGTAATGACACAGCAAAAACTAAAGCTTTAAGGCTTAGTTTGGAAAAGGCTAACAGAAAGAGCAGAGAAGAAAACAAACTGTGCAACAGAACCTCAATTGCTATTGAATACCTCCTAAAATACAAACATATTTCTTACATTCTTGCAGCATTGAAGCATCTAGGTTGGTATTTCACTTTGTTACGGAATTACAGAATGGTTTGGTTTGGAAGTGAACTTTAAAGTTTCGGTCCCACTGCTGTGGGTCAGGGTCATCTTCCACCTGATTACGTGGCTCACAGTTCCATCCGTTCTGACCTTGCACACTTCTGGCAATCCACATCTCAGGGCAACTTGTTCCATTGCCTTGCAACAATCACAGTAAAGATTTTCTTCCATATTTCTAATCTAAATCTATTTGCTTTTGGTTTGAAACTGTAATTCTATTGTCCTATCGGTACAGCCTGTGGTGTAACTGATAGATTTCCTAGATGACAGTTAGGAATTGTTCTGCAGGGTAAAGTTCATCATGATGTTAATGCTTTCTGTATGATTTTGAAAAGCAACTGAGTTGTGTGTGATCAAAGAGATGAGATTCGTTTTTTGAGACTAAAAGTAGATAACTGTTTTAAGAGCAAAATTAAAAGGCTTGTGTAGAGATAGGAAGTCCTGTGCGATCGCTCTGATTTGCAGGCCATCCTTGTAATGTATCACGTTATAGTCAGCTGTATTTACTGTCAGTAAATGTTCTGTTTGGATTGTTTGGTGTCCTTAACTTTTAATCGGAAATACTACAACTGTTCTATTAGAAATAAGTGCTTAAATCCAAACTGTGGCGCTTACCTCTTTGCGAGTTTGATTTTAACATAAAAGCAAGCCCAGTTACTTTGAAAACAAATTGCTTGTGCTTCGGAACCTTTAGTGAGGTTTTTTTTCCTCTGTTACAGAGGTGGTTACCAGACTCTCCCCTCTCTGCTGTGAAAATATGGCCCGGAGCAGAGCGATCTTCACTATTTTTGTTCTGATTCGAAGCTGCAACCGGAGTGTTCCGTGTATGGATGTGATCAGATATTCAGTTCAAGTCCTACTTAATGTTTCAAAGGTAAGTTTGTGGTTTTTTTGTATTGGGTTTCTAAGCAATAGAATACTTTATTCCTGTTTTTACTTATCTGCAAAATTTCTGTAAGGTTTGAAAATTAAATTAATAATTTTGAAGAATAAAACAATTTCTGAGATTTAATTACTTACTTGAGAAAAGTAAAACATAGTTATTACATTTGGTAAACGTAAGCATTTTCACAGGCAGAAAGTAATGAAATTTACTTCTAAGAGATTACATTGCAGGATATCCCAAGTATTGCACAAAACTATGGAAATGTGTAAAACTGTGTACCAGTGGGTTAGGACTTGTCTGCAATTGGCATGAACTGTGACATTCTTAAAGGAAAAAAGATATGCATTTCTGAAGATACACTACTTGTTCAAATCCATGTCAAAGAATAGAGAACTTAACGGAATTATTTTAATAAATAATTAAAGCCAGAGTAGTTTTGATTTTGAAATTAGAAATAAACCTGCCAAACACAGGTTTTCAATTGTATGTCCACCCTATAGACAGTTATGTTCAAATACTTTGTTTATCATTTCAGGAATAATTAGACTATTGAGGCTAACAGTATTCCTAAATTATTATATTTACATTATTATTTGAAATGTAGAATCCATCCTTGGGGATCTTTCTCTAAGGGGCTGGGAAGCAAAAAGTGTAGCTTTTTGTTACCTGTTAGAACAGAGTGACGTGTAAAAGCAATTTTTGTCACTTGGATGCCAGACGAGCCACAAACTTAATCGAGGGAAGAATATGGATTGCGCTTTTTCCTCTCGTTGGGAAAAGTCATTTGAGGCTTGCTTTTTATATGTTCTCTTATTTCTTTCTGATATAACAGTATGAAAAAACCACTCAAGCAGTATATGAAGTGGATAATTGTATAGATACATTACTGGACCTTCTGCAAATGTACAGAGGGAAAGCTGGGGACAAAATTTCAGAAAAAGGAGGAAGTATTTTCACGAAGACTTGTTGTTTGTTGGCCATCCTTTGTAAGGACTCAAAAAGAGCTTCGGTAAGGCCTGGATTCTTCTTGGTAATGTTTGATTTATCGTTGCTTTTTGCTCTTTTATGTGTTGGTGTTATGTGTATTTGCTGGTGATTTTTTTCCTCCCCTCACCTGATACCCATTACCTGTTATAACTAAACGTTGTCAGTGGGAAAATGCAATTCCAAAGTTGTGGAAACAGTCATTAGCCAGCGCTGCTTGACTTTGTCTCTCCAGGCATGACACTGAGATTTTGATCCTGCCATATGTGCGAGATGATGATGTTGCATTTGTTACTTGAAAATGTTTCTGATGAATTTCTATCAGTTCCTTTGCATTATGTAAAGTTTAGTTGATGCTTTAAAAAATAAAGCATTAGTTTTTCCCCCCTGCTTCTGAGAGTTTGCCATTAGTTTTCAGATATAGTTAAAATCTTTATTGTCATTAAAACCTAGCTACATTGTTTATACCTTTGTGTGACATACTGGATCATAACAGAGATGTAGCCTGTTATTGGAAAAAAAAAACCAAAAAACTGTATTTGTTCATACAACTAGAGTAGTCTGTGATCCGTGCTGTAAATAGGCATCATCAGCTTTATTCAAGTTCATCCATCATATGTGAGCGCTTCGGTCATTCGGTCACTTCTAACCGCGGTGTTACTCCCTGATTTGACATGAAGAAGCACAAAACCACTGATTTGTCTCCCTGTACCACTTGTTAGACAGCGATGACATAGTAAAATTATCTCAAATGAGAAATGATGAACATTTGAATTGCACTTACAGAAATTTCTGAAGTCTCACGTAGCGTTCCATGCACATATTTGGATAGCGGTGGTAGTTGGTGTGCTGCTTTTAAAACAGTCGCGCTGTACCTTGGGGCAGAAGTTTGGCTTACATTAAAAATGCTCTATTGAATGAAACAGATGTCTAAGTTTAAGTTACTTTCAAATTCGTAGAACTAACAATGAATTGTTTTCACCTTTTCTCAGGAGATCCGAAGTGCGCCACGAGTCATTACGTGCATTCAAAGCCTCTATAAGCTTACAGCTCGTAAGTGCAGAATGGATGCAGAGAGAACGCTTGTGAAACAGAAGACAAACTCTTTAATTAGTGGATTTTCCTTTATTCCAGTAACTCCCCTGAGAATAAACACAGTTTCAAGGTATGTGCCTAAAAATTAGTGTGCACTTTTTGCAGTGACATTATACCATTTTAACAATAAACCACTGCTATTTCCACAGAATTAAGCCAGACTGGGTTTTGAGAAAAGACAACATGCCAGAAATTGTGGATCCTCTCCAAGCAATCATGATGGTGATGGATACGCTCGGCATCGCCTGCCACTGAAATGTAAATGAATGCGTTCGTACAGAAGGCACGCAGCGGGCAGCAGAATGATTTTAAATTGCTGGAGAATAATCGTCAAGCTGCCCTGGAAAATGGTTTTGTAATTATATTTTTGGTATTGTATACAGCTTTTGAAATCCTGCCAAAATCAATTGTACAATAAATTCATATGTCCTTGTCTATTTTAGTGCTGCATCAATGTGTTGTTCTTGTACAGCTCTGAATCTTACCAGTATCATGGTATTTCTCAGTCTGACCGAGGGTTGCGTGGCTGTTCGTATGGGACAGTTACGCTGGCGTGTCTGATGTGGAAGGGTGTGGGAAGGAGAGAGAGCGTGCTGACTTGAAATCCAGCCTGTGATTTCCTGGGGCTTGAGATCACTTTCTAGCACACTATGAGGGACCGTGTGTGACTGGAGGAAACTTCAAACAAGAAAAATTTCAACTGCAGGATTATGATGGAACAAAGGGCTTTTATAAGGGTGAATTTAGAAACTCTGACCTGCTATTTTAAGGGAGGTAACTGTGAGATTTCTTACTGTCATGTCATCAATACATTACAGTGTGCATCTCGTCTAGCAGGACAGACGGTGTTTATAGAATCAGAATCATAGAATTACCCAGGTTGGAAAAGACCTTGAAGATCATCAGGTCCAACTGCAGCCTAACCCATAGTACCCTAACTCTTAACAACCCTCTGCTAAATCGTATCCCTGAGCATCACATCCAAATGGCTCTTAAACACATCCAGGGATGGCGATTCACCTCCCTGGGGAGCTTATTCCAGTACTTGACTACCCTTTCTGTAAGTAAGTGTTTTCTGAAGTGTTTCATCACAGCATCTCCCTGAAATTCTGTGTGTTCTTATAGCAGAGAAAACCAACTCCATCAACAGATAACCTCCCACCTTCTGTCACTAGACAGATGTTCTAGACACATTCCATGTTTTGACGCACTGAAAAATGACGGCTGAAAATCCAGCTGTTGGACATTGATATTAAAGATTCCCGAGAAGCAGCAGTCAGGGTCTTTTTGGATTCACTTCCATTTCCTGATAAACATGCATCAGTGTCACAAAAGTGTTCTGCTTAGAGGGCGTGACAGAAACATCGTACCCAAAGAACTGAACGTGGTTTCTCAGTTATCTGAGTTGGCTGAACTTTACGAGCAGAATAAAGAGTGTCACTGCTGGTGTGTCACTTATTTCTAACAAGTGCAGCCACATTTCCTTGGAAGCAGAAAAATGCAAAGGGTGGAAAAGAGATACATGTCAGGGAAGCATGCAAGTCTATTGAAAAGTATTTCATTAATGCTATGAAGAGATTATCCAATGTGTTCCTGAAGTAACCGTGAGGTAATACTGTAATAGCAGCTTCCAGGCCAACAGATGACATGCACACATTGCTGATTGTAACGTGCTTGTCTTGTAATTCTCTGAGAATGCTCCACCAATCGACTGTTCTTACACAGGTTTTTATTTCACATGTATTACATGTTCATTACCTCCCCACATTCATTATCCTGTTCACCCCCAGTGATTGTCAAACAGATGTGTCCTTATTTCGCCCTCATTGACATCACGTGCCATCCTTCTGGCAGTGTGGTGGCCTTTCATTAGTCCTCGAGGGCTGTTTGTGTGTTTAATCAATTATTCCAGGCTAAATTCCATTTAAACTGTAATTCCTAGAGGAGCAGCAGCTCACACAAATGGTTGTAAGCGCTGTGCTATGATGCTGCTGGCCTCCCAGAGCAATCCCCGTATTATGTAGGAGTGAATGTGATCCTTTGGCCCAGCTGTGACACCCCCATCACCGAACCCGCTCCTTCTCGCAGAGAACGTTGCAATTCGTCGCACAGTCTCGGTGGGATCCGTCCCCTCGCTCTGCACTACGCTGCCATTTGCACATTGCTCCCATCATCTTTAGTCACATTTTCTCTGTGATCGAAAGGTTTAACAACCGTGGGGTTTTTGTTTTGGGGGGTTTTGGGGTTTTCTTTTTTGGATGTGGGCCGAGGGGGAAAGCGGGGCGGAGGCAGCACGCGGGGAGGGGCCTCTCGGAACCGACACGGCCGGGCCGTTCTCCGGCAGCGCGATTCCGTGTCATTGCATCGGCGTCAAGCGCAGAGCGATCCGTTCGAGTCGGGTACAGCCCCGATAACGACCCCCAGGTGCCGCGGGGCCGCCCCCGTCCCCGCTCAGCTGATATTGGTTGGAAGCATCTTAAGCTCCGCCGGAGACCGCCGGGTGTCAGCGGGCAATTCGTACAGATGCAGGACGGCTGGACTGGAGCTGGTCGCGTTTCTTTGCCGTGCCGCAGCGCTGCCGGGGGTGAGAAGCTACGCGGGGGGCTGCTGTTAGAAGGTAGCGTTGGGGTTCTGTTTAACGTTCTGTGATTGCTGTTTTGTTTCAGGTTGCTGGGAGACAGCGCGCAGCGAGGATCAGCCCCACCCGGGCAGCGATTCCGTAGCAACGAGACGGTGGCGGCGGTGAGTCGCGGAGGTCCGTCCGACTTGGGCGGGAGGCTGCCGGGCTCTCCCGGCTTTTCGGAGCTGGAGTAATGTGGCTGCCCGGCTTCCCCGGCGTTCGGGGTCAGCAGGACCAGGTAATCGCTCTCTGTTACCAGGACCAGGTAAACGCTGTCCTTGGGATTTGCATAGGGGCACCGCTCGGCCACGTCGATTTCTTTAGGGTCCGCTCGGTGCGGTTGCTGGGCTCTCAGGCAGCCTTCTAGAAGGGCCGCGGTCCCCGTGAAGGGTTTCGAGGGTGCTCTGGCCCCTCCGGCGTCCAGCAGCCGGAGCGAATCGGACGGGACCGTGTGTATCGTCCTTCTACCCCCGTTCTGTGTCCTGAGGTGAGTTTATTTTCTGTGTATCCTGTATGTGGGTTGGGATGTACGGTAGCAGAGCAGAGTGCCTTGTGTTTAGCATGGCTTGATTGTGCTTTCCTTTGAGTGTGCAGATGTGTGGCAAGAGATCTACAGGAGGTATGATATGGACAAAGGGAGAAGTTTCAGCTGTGGTGAGTAATTGGGTATGGTAGTGCTGTTCGGAGACCTGGGGCAGTTTGCTGTTGCTCTTGGTGAGGCTGAACATTCCAGAACTGTTGTTTGTTCAGGTCCAGGCGCAGCTGGTCTTGTGAGATGATGTTCCATGTCATTGGCTGTGAGGTGGGCTCTTCAGAGGTGGAAGCAGGAGAGCTGACGTGAGAGGTAGGCCTAAAGTTTGGCTGTGTGTCTTGTTCTTTTTCTCGTGTATCTTTTTTGCTCATTTTTTTTGATTGCTAGAGGCTGGGGTGTGCACTATCTCATCTCCAAAGAGATAATAGATTTTTTTGGGGGGTCATGCTGGCTAGTGGGGCTCCCCCTCTGTGAGGGCGTGATGGGAAGCCCCTCCCCCCCCTCGCCCCCCCCCGGGTTTGTAGGGGCCCCCCCTGTGGTGTTAGCGGGTGGGGTGTGATGGGGAGCCCCCCCCCACCCCCATCTCGGGCTGGTGGGGGACCCCCCGTGGAGTTTGGGGGGAGGGGGGAGTGTGATGTGCAGTCCCACCCCCCGCCCCCGGGCTGGTGGGGGCCCCCCCTGTGGTGTTGGGGAAATGTGTGTGTGATGGGGGGGGGGGTGATTTGGAGCCCCCCCCCACCCCGTGCTGGTGGGGGCCCCCCCTATGGTGTTTGTGGGGTGGGAAGTGTGTGATGGGGAGCCCCCCACCCCCCCCGGGCGGGGGGCGGCCCCCCCTGTGGTGTTGGAGGGGGAGTGTGTGTGTGTTGGGGAGACCCCCCCCCCGCGGGCTGGTGGGGGCCCCCCCTGGGGTTGAGGGGAAATGTGTGTGTGATGGGGGGTGTGTGTGTGATTTGGAGCCCCCCCACCCCCCCCCGGGCTGGTGGGTGCCCCCCCCTGTGGTGTTGGGGGGAGTGTGTGATGGAGAGCTCCCCCCCCACCCCCGTCCCGGGCTGGTGGGTGCCCCCCCGTGGTGTTTGGGGGGTGGGTGGTGTGTGATGCGGAGCCCCCCCCACCACCCCGGGTGTTTGTGGGGGGGTGCTCCCCATCACACCCCCACCCCATCCATCACACCCCCACCCAATACCACAAGAGGGGGCCTCCAGTAGCCCGGGGGGGGGGGGGGGGAAAGACTCCCCATCACAATCCCCCCACCCTCCCCAACACCACACGGGGTCCCCCACCAGCCCGGGATGGGGGTCGGTGGGGGCTCCCCATCACATCCCCACCCCCTCCATCACACACCCCCCCAACACCACAGGGGGGGCCCCAACAAGCCCGGAGGGGTGGGGGGGGCTCCACATCACACACCCCCACCACCCAAACACCACGGGGGGTCCCCCACCAATCCGGGGTGGTGGTGGTGGTGGGGGCTCCAAATCACACCCCCCTCCCACCCATCACACACCCCCCATTCCCCAAACACCACAGGGGGGGGCCCCCACCAGCCCGGAATGGGGGTCCGAGGGGGGCTCCCCATCACATCCCCACCCCCTCCATCACACACACCACCCAACACTACAGGGGGGCCCCCACCAGTCCAGGGGTTGGGGGGGCTCCCCATCACCCCCCCCCCTCCCCCCAACACATATCACACACTCCCCCACCCATCTCACCTAACCCCCCTCCATCAAACCCCCCACCCCATCCCCCCAACACCACAGGGGGGCCCCCACTAGCCCGGGGGGGTTGGGGGGACTCCCCATCACAGCCCCCCCCACCCATCACACACCCCCCCCCACCCATAACACACACACGCACCCCCCAACACGACAGGGGGGGCCCCCACCAGCCCGGGGGGGGGTACCCATCACACACACCCCCAACCAACAAAACAGGGGGGGTCGCCAGTAGCCGGGGGGAGGGGTGGGGCTCCCCATCACACCCCCGCCATCCCCCAAACACCACAGGGGTGCCCCCACCAGCCCGAGGGGGGTCTCCCCATCACACACACAACCCCACCAACACTACAGGGGGGGCCCCCACCAGCCCGGGATGGGGGTGGTGGGGGGTGTTATGGGGAGCCTCCCCCTCCCCCCCCCCCGGGGTAGTGGGACCCCCCCTGTGGTGTTGTGGGGGGTTGGGGTATAATTGGGAGCCACCCCTTCCCCCCGGGCAAGTGGGAGCCCCCCGTGTGGTGTTGGGGAAATGTGTGTGTGATGGGTGGTGGTGGGGGGGGAGAAGGGTGGGTGGGGGGAGTGATTTGGAGCCCCCCCCCAACCCAGGGCTGGTGGGGGCCCCCCCCTGTGGTGTTGGGGGGGGGGGGAGTTGTGATGGAGAGGGGAGGGTGTGTTATGGGGAGCCCCCCCAACCTCCCTTTTTCCCCCTCCCGCCCCCCACCACCCCCTTCCCCCGGGCTGGTAGGGGCCCCCCCTGTAGTGTTGGGGGGAGTTGTGTGTGTGACGGGGAGCCCCCCCCGCCCCCCCCCCCCTCTTTCGGGCTGGTGGGGGCACCCCTGTGGTGTATGGGGGATGGCGGGGGTGTGATAGGGAGCCCCACCCCTCCCCCCGGCGACTGGGGACCCCCCCTGTTTTGTTGGTTGGGGGTGTGTGTGATGGGTGGGGGTGTGTGTGTGATGGGTACCCCCCCCCCCCCCCCCCCCCCGGGCTGGTATGGGATCCCCTGTGGTGTTGTCGGGGGTAGGGGTGTGATTGGGAGCCCCCCCCTCCCCCCGGGCAAGTGGGGGACCCCGCTGTAGTGTTGCCGGGGTTGTGTGTTATGGGTGGGGGTGTGTGTGTGGGGGTGTGTGATTGGGAGCCCCCCCAACCCCCTGGGCTGATGGGGGCCCCCCCTGTGGTGTTGGGGGTGGGGAGGGGGTCTGATTGGGAGAACCCCCACCCCGGGCTGGTGGGGGACCCCCCTGTGGTGTTGGGGGTGGGGGTGTGTTTGATGGAGGGGGGTGGGGTGTGATGGGTGGGGGCTGTGTGATGGATGGGGTGGGGGTGTGATGGATGGGGTGGAGGTGTGATGGAGAGCCACCCCCCACCTCCACCCCGGGCTTGTTGGGGACCCCCCGTGGTGTTTGGGGGGGGGGGGGCGATGGGGAGCCCCCCAACCCCCTGGGCTGATGGGGGCCCCCCCTGTGGTGTTGGGGAGTGCGTGTGTGTGTGATGGGTGTTAGGGGGTGTGATGGGGAGCCCCCCCACCCCCCCGGGCTGGTGGGGGCCCCCCTGTGTTGGTGGTGGGGGGGTGGGGGGGGGGTGTTTGATGGAGGGGGGTGGGTTGTGATGGGGGGGGGGGGAGGGTGATTTGGAGCCCCCCCCCCACCCCGTGCTGGTGGTGGCCCCCCCTATGGTGTTTGTGGGGTGGGAAATGTGTGATGGAGAGCCCCCCACCTCCCTCCCGGGCGGGTGGCGGCCTCCCCTGTGGTGTTGGAGGGGGAGTGTGTGTGTGTTGGGGAGACCCCCACCCGCGGGCTGGTGGGGGCCCCCCCTGGGGTCGAGGGGAAATGTGTGTGTGATGGGGAGGGGGGGTGTGATTTGGAGCCCCCCCCCCCCCGTGCTGGTGGGGGACCCCCCCCGTGGTGTTTGGGGGGTGGGGGGTGTGTGATGTGGAGCCCCCCCCAGCCCCCCGGGTGTTTGTGGGGGGGTGCTCCCCATCACACCCCCACCCCATCCATCACACCCCCACCAAACATCACAGGAGGGGGCCTCCATTAGCCCGGGCGGGGGGGGGGGGAAGACTCCCCATCACAACCCCCCCCAACACCAGACGGGGTCCCACACCAGCCTGGGATGGGGGTCGGTGGGGGGCTCCCCATTACATCCCCACCACCTCCATCACACACCCCACCCAACACCATATGGGGGGGGCCACCACCAGCCGGTGGGGGGGGTGGGGGCTCCCCATCACACCCCCACCCCCCCCCAACACCACAGGGGGGGGCCCCACCAGCCCGGGGAGGGTGTGGGGGGTGGCTCCCCATCACACCCCCACCCCATCCATCACACAGCCCCCACCCATCTCACCCCACCCCCCTCCATCAAACACACCACCCTCCCCAGCACCACGGGGGGTCCCCCAACAGCCCGGGGTGGAGGTGAGTGGTGGCTCCCCATCACACCCCCCTCCACCCATCACACCCCCCTCCACCCATCACACACACACGCACTCCCCAACACCACAGGGGGGGCCCGCATCAGCCCAGGGGGTTGGGGGGGCTCCCAATCACACCCCCTCACACACACATCACACACACACCCCCACCCATCCCACACAATACCCGCAACACTACAGGGGGGTCCCCCACTATCCGGGGGGAGGGGGGGGGACGCTCCCCATCACACACACAACCCCCCCCCAACACTACAGGGGGGGGCCCCAACTCCCCGGGGGGGTGCTCCCCAACACAAACACACACACCCCCCCGCAACACCACAGGGGGGACCCCTACCAGCCCGGGGGGGAGGGGTGGGCTGAAGGGCGGTGAGAGGGGAAAAAGTGGGGTTAGGGGGGAAAAGGGGGGGTGGGGGGGCTCCCTATCACACACACCCCCTCTCCATCACAACCCTCGCCCCCCCAACACCACAGGGGGGACCCCCACCAACCCAGGAGGGGGGGGGGCTCCCCGTCACACACACAACCCCCCCCAACACTACAGGGGGGGCCCCCACCTACCCGGGGAGGGAGGGGCTCCCCAACACAAACACACACACCCCAACATTACGGGGGGGGCCCTTACCAGCTCGGGGGTGGGGGGGCTCCCCATCACACCCCCCCCACACCCATCACACCCCCACCACACCCATCACACCCCCCCCACACCCATCACACCCCACCCCCCTCCATCAAATACCCACCCCTCCAACACCACAGTAGGGCCCCCACCAGCACGGGGGGGTGGGGGGGCTCCCCATCACAGCCCCCCCCACCCATAACACACACCCCCACCACCCCCCCGTGCTGGTGTGGGCCCCCACTGTGGTGTTGTGGGGGGTAGGGGTGTGATTGGGAGACCCCCCGTCCCCCCGGATAGTGGGGGACCCCCCTGTCGTGTTGCGGGTATTGTGTGTGTGTTGGGGAGCCCCCCCCCCGTCCTCCCGGGTTGGTGGGGACCCCCCTGTGGTGTTGGGTGGGGTGTGTGATGGAGGGGGTGGGGATGTGATGGGGAGCACCCCCCCGACCCCCATCCCGGGCTGGTGGGGGACCCTGTGTGGTGTTGGGGGGGGTGTGATGGGGAGTCTCCCCCTCCCCCCCCCCCCTCCCGGGCTAGTGGAGGCCCCCTCCTGTGGTGTTGGGTGGGGGTGGGTCTGATTGAGAGAACCCCCTCCCCCACCCCGGGCCGGTGGGGGACCCCCCTGTGGTGTTTGGGGGGTGGGGGGCGTGTGATGGGGAGCCCCCCCCACCCCCCTGTGCTGGTGGGGGCCCCCTTGTGGTGTTGGGGAGGGTGGTGTGTTTGATGGAGGGGGGTGGAGTGTGATGGGTGGGGGCTGTGTGATGGATGGGGTGGGGGTGTGATGGGGAGACACCCCCCACCTCCATCCCGGGCTGATGGGGGACCCCCCGTGGTGTTTGGGGGGTGGGGGGGGTGTGATGTGGAGCCCCACCTCCATCCCGGGCTGGTGGGGGTCCCCCCTGTGGTGTTGGGGGTGTGTGTGATGGGTGTGGGGGGCTGTGATGGGGAGCCCCCCCAACCCCCCCGGGCTAGTGGGGGCCCCCCTGTGGTGTTGGGGGGATGGGGTGGGGGGTTTGATGGAGGGGGGTGGGGTGAGATGAGTGGGGGAGTGTGTGATGTGTGTGTGGGGGGGTGTGATTGGGAGCCCCCCCAACCCCTGGGCTGATGGGGGCCCCCCCTGTGGTGTTGGGGAGTGCGTGTGTGTGTGATGGGTGGGGGGGGGGTGTGATGGGGAGCCACCATTCACCTCCACCCCGGGCTTATGGGGGACCCCCCGTGGTGTTTGGGGGGTGGGGGGTGTGTGATGTGCAGTCCCACCCCCCGCCCCAGGGCTGGTGGGGGCCCCCCCTGTGGTGTTGGGGAAATGTGTGTGTGATGGGTGGGGGAGGGGGGTGTGGTGGGTGTGTGTGTGTGTGTGTTTGTGTGATTTGGAGCCCCCCCCCCACCCCGTGCTGGTGGGGGCCCCCCCTATGGTGTTTGTGGGGTGGGAAGTGTGTGATGGGGAGCCCCCCACCCCCCCCCGGGCGGGTGGCGGCCCCCCCTGTGGTGTTAGAGGGGGAGTGTGTGTGTGTTGGGGAGACCCCCACCCGCGGGCTGGTGGGGGCCCCCCCTGGGGTTGAGGGGAAATGTGTGTGTGATGGGGGGTGTGTGTGTGATTTGGAGCCCCCCCCCCCCCCCCCGGGCTGGTGGGTGCCCCCCCCGTGGTGTTGGGGGGAGTGTGTGATGGAGAGCCCCGCCCCCCCCCCGTGCTGGTGGGGGACCCCCCCGTGGTGTTTGGGGGGTGGGTGGTGTGTGATGCGGAGCCCCCCCCACCACCCCGGGTGTTTGTGGGGGGGTGCCCCCATCACACACCCACCCAATCCATCACACCCCCACCCAATACCACAGGAGGGGGCCTCCAGTAGCCCGGGGGGGGGGGGGGGGGGGGAAGACTCCCCATCACACACCCCCCCACCCTCCCCAACACCACACGGGGTCCCCCACCAGCCCGGGATGGGGGTCGGTGGGGGCTCCCCATCACATCCCCACCCCCTCCATCACACACCCCCCCAACACCACAGGGGGGGCCCCAACAAGCCCGGAGGGGTGGGGGGGCTCCACATCACACACCCCCACCACCCAAACACCACGGGGGGTCCCCCACCAATCCGGGGTGGTGGTGGGGGTGGGGGCTCCAAATCACACCCCTCTCCCACCCATCACACACCCCCCATTCCCCAAACACCACAGGGGGGGGCCCCCACCAGCCCGGGATGGGGGTCCGGGGGGGGCTCCCCATCACATCCCCACCCCCTCCATCACACACACCACCCAACACTACAGGGGGGGCCCCTACCAGCCCGGGGGGGGGGGCTCCCCATCACCCCCCCCCCCCCCCCCCCCCACCCATCACACACTCCCCCACCCATCTCACCTAACCCCCCTCCATCAAACCCCCCACCCCATCCCCCCAACACCACAGGGGGGCCCCCACTAGCCCGGGGGGGTTGGGGGGACTCCCCATCACAGCCCCCCCCACCCATCACACACCCCCCCCCACCCATAACACACACACGCACCCCCCAACACGACAGGGGGGGCCCCCACCAGCCCGGGGGGGGGGGGTACCCATCACACACACCCCCAACCAACAAAACAGGGGGGGTCCCCAGTAGCCGGGGGGAGGGGTGGGGCTCCCCATCACACCCCCGCCATCCCCCAAACACCACCAGCCCGAGGGGGGTCTCCCCATCACACACACAACCCCACCAACACTACAGGGGGGGCCCCCACCAGCCCGGGATGGGGGTGGTGGGGGGTGTTATGGGGAGCCTCCCCCTCCCCCCCCCCCGGGGTAGTGGGACCCCCCCTGTGGTGTTGTGGGGGGTTGGGGTATAATTGGGAGCCACCCCTTCCCCCCGGGCAAGTGGGGGCCCCCCGTGTGGTGTTGGGGAAATGTGTGTGTGATGGGTGGTGGTGGGGGGGGTGAAGGGTGGGTGGGGGGAGTGATTTGGAGCCCCCCCCCAACCCAGGGCTGGTGGGGGCCCCCCCCTGTGGTGTTGGGGGGGGGGGGGAGTTGTGATGGAGAGGGGAGGGTGTGTTATGGGGAGCCCCCCCAACCTCCCTTTTTCCCCCTCCCGCCCCCCACCACCCCCTTCCCCCGGGCTGGTAGGGGCCCCCCCTGTAGTGTTGGGGGGAGTTGTGTGTGTGACGGGGAGCCCCCCCCGCCCCGTCTCCCTCCCTCGGGCTGGTGGGGGCACCCCTGTGGTGTATGGGGGATGGCGGGGGTGTGATAGGGAGCCCCACCCCTCCCCCCGGCGACTGGGGACCCCCCCTGTTTTGTTGGTTGGGGGTGTGTGTGATGGGTGGGGGTGTGTGTGTGATGGGTACCCCCCCCCCCCCCCCCCCCCCCCCCCCCCCGGGCTGGTATGGGATCCCCTATGGTGTTGTCGGGGGTAGGGGTGTGATTGGGAGCCCCCCCCTCCCCCCGGGCAAGTGGGGGACCCCGCAGTAGTGTTGCCGGGGTTGTGTGTTATGGGTGGGGGTGTGTGTGTGATGTATGTGTGGGGGTGTGTGATTGGGAGCCCCCCCAACCCCCTGGGCTGATGGGGGCCCCCCCTGTGGTGTTGGGGAGTGCGTGTGTGTGTGATGGGTGTTAGGGGGTGTGATGGGGAGCCCCCCCACCCCCCCGGGCTGGTGGGGGCCCCCCTGTGTTGGTGGGGGGGGGGTGGGGGGGGGGGTGTTTGATGGAGGGGGGTGGGGTGTGATGGTGGGGGGGGGGGAGGGTGATTTGGAGCCCCCCCCACCCCGTGCTGGTGGGGGCCCCCCCTATGGTGTTTGTGGGGTGGGAAATGTGTGATGGGGAGCCCCCCACCTCCCTCCCGGGCGGGTGGCGGCCTCCCCTGTGGTGTTGGAGGGGGGGTGTGTGTGTGTTGGGGAGACCCCCACCCGCGGGCTGGTGGGGGCCCCCCCTGGGGTCGAGGGGAAATGTGTGTGTGATGGGGAGGGGGGGTGTGATTTGGAGCCCCCCCCCCCGGGCTGGTGGGGGACCCCCCTGTAGTGTTGGTGGGGTTGTGTGTGTGTTGGGGAGCCCCGCCCCCCCCCCCCCCCCGGTGCTGGTGGGGGACCCCCCCGTGGTGTTTGGGGGGTGGGGGGTGGGTGGTGTGTGATGTGGAGCCCCCCCAGCCCCCCGGGTGTTTGTGGGGGGGTGCTCCCCATCACACCCCCACCCCATCCATCACACCCCCACCAAACATCACAGGAGGGGGCCTCCATTAGCCCGGGCGGGGGGGGGGAAGACTCCCCATCACAACCTCCCCCAACACCAGACGGGGTCCCACACCAGCCCGGGATGGGGGTCGGTGGGGGGCTCCCCATTACATCCCCACCACCTCCATCACACACCCCACCCAACACCATATGGGGGGGGCCACCACCAGCCGGTGGGGGGGTGGGGGCTCCCCATCACACCCCCACCCCCCCCCAACACCACAGGGGGGGGCCCCACCAGCCCGGGGAGGGTGTGGGGGGTGGCTCCCCATCACACCCCCACCCCATCCATCACACAGCCCCCACCCATCACGCCCCACCCCCCTCCATCAAACACACCACCCTCCCCAGCACCACGGGGGGTCCCCCAACAGCCCGGGGTGGAGGTGAGTGGTGGCTCCCCATCACACCCCCCTCCACCCATCACACCCCCCTCCACCCATCACACACACAGGCACTCCCCAACACCACAGGGGGGGCCCGCATCAGCCCAGGGGGTTGGGGGGGCTCCCAATCACACCCCCCCACACACACATCACACACACACCCCCACCCATCCCACACAATACCCGCAACACTACAGGGGGGTCCCCCACTATCCGGGGGGAGGGGGGGGGACGCTCCCCATCACACACACAACCCCCCCCCAACACTACAGGGGGGGGCCCCAACTCCCCGGGGGGGTGCTCCCCAACACAAACACACACACCCCCCCGCAACACCACAGGGGGGACCCCTACCAGCCCGGGGGGAGGGGTGGGCTGAAGGGCGGTGAGAGGGGAAAAAGGGGGGTTAGGGGGGAAAAGGGGGGGTGGGGGGGCTCCCTATCACACACACCCCCTCTCCATCACAACCCTCGCCCCCCCAACACCACAGGGGGGACCCCCACCAACCCAGGAGGGGGGGGGGGCTCCCCGTCACACACACAACCCCCCCCAACACTACAGGGGGGGCCCCCACCTACCCGGGGAGGGAGGGGCTCCCCAACACAAACACACACACCCCAACATTACGGGGGGTCCCTTACCAGCTCGGGGGTGGGGGGGCTCCCCATCACACCCCCCCCACACCCATCACACCCCCACCACACCCATCACACCCCCCCCACACCCATCACACCCCCCCCACACCCATCACACCCCACCCCCCTCCATCAAATACCCACCCCTCCAACACCACAGTAGGGCCCCCACCAGCACGGGGGGGTGGGGGGGGCTCCCCATCACAGCCCCCCCCACCCATAACACACACCCCCACCACCCCCCCGTGCTGGTGTGGGCCCCCACTGTGGTGTTGTGGGGGGTAGGGGTGTGATTGGGAGACCCCCCGTCCCCCCGGATAGTGGGGGACCCCCCTGTCGTGTTGCGGGTATTGTGTGTGTGTTGGGGAGCCCCCCCCCCGTCCTCCCGGGTTGGTGGGGACCCCCCTGTGGTGTTGGGTGGGGTGTGTGATGGAGGGGGTGGGGATGTGATGGGGAGCACCCCCCCGACCCCCATCCCGGGCTGGTGGGGGACCCTGTGTGGTGTTGGGGGGGGTGTGATGGGGAGTCTCCCCCTCCCCCCCCCCCCTCCCGGGCTAGTGGAGGCCCCCTCCTGTGGTGTTGGGTGGGGGTGGGTCTGATTGAGAGAACCCCCTCCCCCACCCCGGGCCGGTGGGGGACCCCCCTGTGGTGTTTGGGGGGTGGGGGGCGTGTGATGGGGAGCCCCCCCCACCCCCCTGTGCTGGTGGGGGCCCCCTTGTGGTGTTGGGGAGGGTGGTGTGTTTGATGGAGGGGGGTGGAGTGTGATGGGTGGGGGCTGTGTGATGGATGGGGTGGGGGTGTGATGGGGAGACACCCCCCACCTCCATCCCGGGCTGATGGGGGACCCCCCGTGGTGTTTGGGGGGTGGGGGGGGTGTGATGTGGAGCCCCACCTCCATCCCGGGCTGGTGGGGGTCCCCCCTGTGGTGTTGGGGGTGTGTGTGATGGGTGTGGGGGGCTGTGATGGGGAGCCCCCCCAACCCCCCCGGGCTAGTGGGGGCCCCCCTGTGGTGTTGGGGGGATGGGGTGGGGGGTTTGATGGAGGGGGGTGGGGTGAGATGAGTGGGGGAGTGTGTGATGTGTGTGTGGGGGGGTGTGATTGGGAGCCCCCCCAACCCCTGGGCTGATGGGGGCCCCCCCTGTGGTGTTGGGGAGTGCGTGTGTGTGTGATGGGTGGGGGGGGGGTGTGATGGGGAGCCACCATTCACCTCCACCCCGGGCTTATGGGGGACCCCCCGTGGTGTTTGGGGGGTGGGGGGTGTGTGATGTGCAGTCCCACCCCCCGCCCCAGGGCTGGTGGGGGCCCCCCCTGTGGTGTTGGGGAAATGTGTGTGTGATGGGTGGGGGAGGGGGGTGTGGTGGGTGTGTGTGTGTGTGTGTTTGTGTGATTTGGAGCCCCCCCCCCACCCCGTGCTGGTGGGGGCCCCCCCTATGGTGTTTGTGGGGTGGGAAGTGTGTGATGGGGAGCCCCCCACCCCCCCCCGGGCGGGTGGCGGCCCCCCCTGTGGTGTTAGAGGGGGAGTGTGTGTGTGTTGGGGAGACCCCCACCCGCGGGCTGGTGGGGCCCCCCCTGGGGTTGAGGGGAAATGTGTGTGTGATGGGGGGTGTGTGTGTGATTTGGAGCCCCCCCCCCCCCCCCCGGGCTGGTGGGTGCCCCCCCCGTGGTGTTGGGGGGAGTGTGTGATGGAGAGCCCCGCCCCCCCCCCGTGCTGGTGGGGGACCCCCCCGTGGTGTTTGGGGGGTGGGTGGTGTGTGATGCGGAGCCCCCCCCACCACCCCGGGTGTTTGTGGGGGGGTGCCCCCATCACACACCCACCCAATCCATCACACCCCCACCCAATACCACAGGAGGGGGCCTCCAGTAGCCCGGGGGGGGGGGGGGGGGGGGGAAGACTCCCCATCACACACCCCCCCACCCTCCCCAACACCACACGGGGTCCCCCACCAGCCCGGGATGGGGGTCGGTGGGGGCTCCCCATCACATCCCCACCCCCTCCATCACACACCCCCCCAACACCACAGGGGGGGCCCCAACAAGCCCGGAGGGGTGGGGGGGCTCCACATCACACACCCCCACCACCCAAACACCACGGGGGGTCCCCCACCAATCCGGGGTGGTGGTGGGGGTGGGGGCTCCAAATCACACCCCTCTCCCACCCATCACACACCCCCCATTCCCCAAACACCACAGGGGGGGGCCCCCACCAGCCCGGGATGGGGGTCCGGGGGGGGCTCCCCATCACATCCCCACCCCCTCCATCACACACACCACCCAACACTACAGGGGGGGCCCCTACCAGCCCGGGGGGGGGGGCTCCCCATCACCCCCCCCCCCCCCCCCCCCCACCCATCACACACTCCCCCACCCATCTCACCTAACCCCCCTCCATCAAACCCCCCACCCCATCCCCCCAACACCACAGGGGGGCCCCCACTAGCCCGGGGGGGTTGGGGGGACTCCCCATCACAGCCCCCCCCACGCATCACACACCCCCCCCCACCCATAACACACACACGCACCCCCCAACACGACAGGGGGGGCCCCCACCAGCCCGGGGGGGGGGGGGTACCCATCACACACACCCCCAACCAACAAAACAGGGGGGGTCCCCAGTAGCCGGGGGGAGGGGTGGGGCTCCCCATCACACCCCCGCCATCCCCCAAACACCACCAGCCCGAGGGGGGTCTCCCCATCACACACACAACCCCACCAACACTACAGGGGGGGCCCCCACCAGCCCGGGATGGGGGTGGTGGGGGGTGTTATGGGGAGCCTCCCCCTCCCCCCCCCCCGGGGTAGTGGGACCCCCCCTGTGGTGTTGTGGGGGGTTGGGGTATAATTGGGAGCCACCCCTTCCCCCCGGGCAAGTGGGGGCCCCCCGTGTGGTGTTGGGGAAATGTGTGTGTGATGGGTGGTGGTGGGGGGGGTGAAGGGTGGGTGGGGGGAGTGATTTGGAGCCCCCCCCCAACCCAGGGCTGGTGGGGGCCCCCCCCTGTGGTGTTGGGGGGGGGGGGGAGTTGTGATGGAGAGGGGAGGGTGTGTTATGGGGAGCCCCCCCAACCTCCCTTTTTCCCCCTCCCGCCCCCCACCACCCCCTTCCCCCGGGCTGGTAGGGGCCCCCCCTGTAGTGTTGGGGGGAGTTGTGTGTGTGACGGGGAGCCCCCCCCGCCCCGTCTCCCTCCCTCGGGCTGGTGGGGGCACCCCTGTGGTGTATGGGGGATGGCGGGGGTGTGATAGGGAGCCCCACCCCTCCCCCCGGCGACTGGGGACCCCCCCTGTTTTGTTGGTTGGGGGTGTGTGTGATGGGTGGGGGTGTGTGTGTGATGGGTACCCCCCCCCCCCCCCCGGGCTGGTATGGGATCCCCTATGGTGTTGTCGGGGGTAGGGGTGTGATTGGGAGCCCCCCCCTCCCCCCGGGCAAGTGGGGGACCCCGCAGTAGTGTTGCCGGGGTTGTGTGTTATGGGTGGGGGTGTGTGTGTGATGTATGTGTGGGGGTGTGTGATTGGGAGCCCCCCCAACCCCCTGGGCTGATGGGGGCCCCCCCTGTGGTGTTGGGGAGTGCGTGTGTGTGTGATGGGTGTTAGGGGGTGTGATGGGGAGCCCCCCCACCCCCCCGGGCTGGTGGGGGCCCCCCTGTGTTGGTGGGGGGGGGGTGGGGGGGGGGTGTTTGATGGAGGGGGGTGGGGTGTGATGGTGGGGGGGGGGGAGGGTGATTTGGAGCCCCCCCCACCCCGTGCTGGTGGGGGCCCCCCCTATGGTGTTTGTGGGGTGGGAAATGTGTGATGGGGAGCCCCCCACCTCCCTCCCGGGCGGGTGGCGGCCTCCCCTGTGGTGTTGGAGGGGGGGTGTGTGTGTGTTGGGGAGACCCCCACCCGCGGGCTGGTGGGGGCCCCCCCTGGGGTCGAGGGGAAATGTGTGTGTGATGGGGAGGGGGGGTGTGATTTGGAGCCCCCCCCCCCGGGCTGGTGGGGGACCCCCCTGTAGTGTTGGTGGGGTTGTGTGTGTGTTGGGGAGCCCCGCCCCCCCCCCCCCCCCGGTGCTGGTGGGGGACCCCCCCGTGGTGTTTGGGGGGTGGGGGGTGGGTGGTGTGTGATGTGGAGCCCCCCCAGCCCCCCGGGTGTTTGTGGGGGGGTGCTCCCCATCACACCCCCACCCCATCCATCACACCCCCACCAAACATCACAGGAGGGGGCCTCCATTAGCCCGGGCGGGGGGGGGGAAGACTCCCCATCACAACCTCCCCCAACACCAGACGGGGTCCCACACCAGCCCGGGATGGGGGTCGGTGGGGGGCTCCCCATTACATCCCCACCACCTCCATCACACACCCCACCCAACACCATATGGGGGGGGCCACCACCAGCCGGTGGGGGGGTGGGGGCTCCCCATCACACCCCCACCCCCCCCCAACACCACAGGGGGGGGCCCCACCAGCCCGGGGAGGGTGTGGGGGGTGGCTCCCCATCACACCCCCACCCCATCCATCACACAGCCCCCACCCATCACGCCCCACCCCCCTCCATCAAACACACCACCCTCCCCAGCACCACGGGGGGTCCCCCAACAGCCCGGGGTGGAGGTGAGTGGTGGCTCCCCATCACACCCCCCTCCACCCATCACACCCCCCTCCACCCATCACACACACAGGCACTCCCCAACACCACAGGGGGGGCCCGCATCAGCCCAGGGGGTTGGGGGGGCTCCCAATCACACCCCCCCACACACACATCACACACACACCCCCACCCATCCCACACAATACCCGCAACACTACAGGGGGGTCCCCCACTATCCGGGGGGAGGGGGGGGGACGCTCCCCATCACACACACAACCCCCCCCCAACACTACAGGGGGGGGCCCCAACTCCCCGGGGGGGTGCTCCCCAACACAAACACACACACCCCCCCGCAACACCACAGGGGGGACCCCTACCAGCCCGGGGGGGAGGGGTGGGCTGAAGGGCGGTGAGAGGGGAAAAAGGGGGGTTAGGGGGGAAAAGGGGGGGTGGGGGGGCTCCCTATCACACACACCCCCTCTCCATCACAACCCTCGCCCCCCCAACACCACAGGGGGGACCCCCACCAACCCAGGAGGGGGGGGGGCTCCCCGTCACACACACAACCCCCCCCAACACTACAGGGGGGGCCCCCACCTACCCGGGGAGGGAGGGGCTCCCCAACACAAACACACACACCCCAACATTACGGGGGGTCCCTTACCAGCTCGGGGGTGGGGGGGCTCCCCATCACACCCCCCCCACACCCATCACACCCCCACCACACCCATCACACCCCCCCCACACCCATCACACCCCCCCCACACCCATCACACCCCACCCCCCTCCATCAAATACCCACCCCTCCAACACCACAGTAGGGCCCCCACCAGCACGGGGGGGTGGGGGGGGCTCCCCATCACAGCCCCCCCCACCCATAACACACACCCCCACCACCCCCCCGTGCTGGTGTGGGCCCCCACTGTGGTGTTGTGGGGGGTAGGGGTGTGATTGGGAGACCCCCCGTCCCCCCGGATAGTGGGGGACCCCCCTGTCGTGTTGCGGGTATTGTGTGTGTGTTGGGGAGCCCCCCCCCCGTCCTCCCGGGTTGGTGGGGGCCCCCCTGTGGTGTTGGGTGGGGTGTGTGATGGAGGGGGTGGGGATGTGATGGGGAGCACCCCCCCGACCCCCATCCCGGGCTGGTGGGGGACCCTGTGTGGTGTTGGGGGGGGTGTGATGGGGAGTCTCCCCCTCCCCCCCCCCCCTCCCGGGCTAGTGGAGGCCTCCTCCTGTGGTGTTGGGTGGGGGTGGGTCTGATTGAGAGAACCCCCTCCCCCACCCCGGGCCGGTGGGGGACCCCCCTGTGGTGTTTGGGGGGTGGGGGGCGTGTGATGGGGAGCCCCCCCCACCCCCCTGTGCTGGTGGGGGCCCCCTTGTGGTGTTGGGGAGGGTGGTGTGTTTGATGGAGGGGGGTGGAGTGTGATGGGTGGGGGCTGTGTGATGGATGGGGTAGGGGTGTGATGGGGAGACACCCCCCACCTCCATCCCGGGCTGATGGGGGACCCCCCGTGGTGTTTGGGGGGTGGGGGGGGTGTGATGTGGAGCCCCACCCCCCCCACGGGCTGGTGGGGGTCCCCCCTGTGGTGTTGGGGGTGTGTGTGATGGGTGTGGGGGGCTGTGATGGGGAGCCCCCCCAACCCCCCCGGGCTAGTGGGGGCCCCCCTGTGGTGTTGGGGGGATGGGGTGGGGGGTTTGATGGAGGGGGGTGGGGTGAGATGAGTGGGGGAGTGTGTGATGTGTGTGTGGGGGGGTGTGATTGGGAGCCCCCCCAACCCCTGGGCTGATGGGGGCCCCCCCTGTGGTGTTGGGGAGTGCGTGTGTGTGTGATGGGTGGGGGGGGGGTGTGATGGGGAGCCACCATTCACCTCCACCCCGGGCTTATGGGGGACCCCCCGTGGTGTTTGGGGGGTGGGGGGGGTGTGATGGGGAGCCCCCCCCACCCCTCCGGGCTGGTGGGGGCCCCCCATGTAGTGTTGGGGGGGGTTGTGTGTGTGTTGGGGAGCCCCCCCCCCCACGGGCTGGTGGGGGCCCCCCTGTGGTGTTGGTTGGGGTGTGTGATGGAGAGCAACCCTCCGACCCCCATCCCGGGCTGGTGGTGGACCCCCCGTGGTGTTTGTGGGCAGGGGGGGCTGTGATGTGGAGCCCTCCCCACCCCCCCGGGCTGGTGGGCCCCCCCCCCTGTGGTGTTTGGGGGATGGGGGGTGTGTGATTGGTGGGAGGGGGGTGTGATTTGGAGCCCCCCCCCACCCCCACCCCGGACTGGTTGGGGCCCCCCCTGTGGTGTTGGGGTGTGTGTGTGATGGATGGGGTGGGGGTGTGGTGGGGAGCCCCCCCCCCTTCCCGGGCTGGTGGGGGTCCCCCCTGTGGTGTTGGGGGGGCGGGGGTTGTGATGGAGAGGGGGGGTGTGTGATGGGGAGCCCCCCCACCCCCCCTTTTCCCCCCTCACCGCCCTTCAGCCCCCCCCTCCCCCCCGGGCTGGTAGGGGTCCCCCCTGTGGTGTTGGGGTGTGTGTGTTTGTGTTGGGGAGCACCCCCCCGGGGAGTTGGGGCCCCCCCCTGTAGTGTTGGGGGGGGGTTGTGTGTGTGATTGGGAGCGCCCCCCCCTCCCCCCGGATAGTGGGGGACCCCCCTGTAGTGTTGCGGGGGTTGTGTGTGATGGGTGGGGGTGTGTGTGTTTTGTGTGTGTGGGGGGGTGTGATTGGGAGCCCCCCCAACCCCCTGGGCTGATGCGGGCTCCCCCTGTGGTGTTGGGGAGTGCGTGTGTGTGTGATGGGTAGGGGGGGGTGTGATGGGGAGCCCACCCCACCCCCCCGGGCTGGTGGGGGCCCCCCTGTGTTGGTGGGGGTGGGGGGGGGGGGTTGTTTGATGGAGGGGGGCGGGGTGTGATGGGTGGGGGGCGGTGTGATGTGGAGCCCCCCACACCCCCTTGGGCTGGTGGGGACCCCCCCTGTAGTGTTGGGGGGGGTGGGGGTGCGATGGGGAGCCCCCACCCCCCCCCCCCGTGGGATGGTGGGGGCCGCCCCTGTGGTGTTGGTGTGTGTGTGTGATGGATGGGGTGGGGGTGTGATGGGGAGCCACCACTCACCTCCACCCCGGGCTGATGGGGGACCCCCCGTGGTGTTTGGGGGTTTGGGGGGGTGTGATGGGGAGCCCCCCCCCACCCCCCCGGGCTGGTGGGGGCCCCCCATGTAGTGTTGGGGGGGGGGTTGTGTGTGTGGTGGGGAGCCCCCCCCCCCCCCCCCCACGGGCTGGTGGAGGCCCCCCCTGTGGTGTTGGGTGGGGTGTGTGATGGAGGGGGTGGGGATGTGATTGGGAGCACCCCCCCGACCCCCATCCCGGGCTGGTGGTGGACCCCCCGTGGTGTTTGTGGGCAGGGGGGGCTGTGATGTGGAGCCCTCCCCACCCCCCCCGGGCTGGTGGTGGCCCCCCCCTGTGGTGTTTGGGGGATGGGGGTGTGTGTGATGGGTGGGAGGGGGGTGTGATTTGGAGCCCCCCCCCCCTACCCCCACCCCGGACTGGTGGGGGACCCCCCGTGGTGTTTGGGTGGTGGGGGTGTGTGATGTGGAACCCCCCCCACCCCCCCGGGCTGGTTGGGCCCCCCCCTGTTGTGTTGGGGTGTGTGTGTGATGGATGGGGTGGGGGTGTGATGGGGAGCCACCCCCCACCACCACCCCGGGCTGGTAGGGGCCCCCCATGTAGTTTTGGGGGGGTTGTGTGTGTGTTGGGGAGCCCCCCCGCCCCGGACTGGTTGGGGCCCCCCCTGTGATATTGGGGTGGGGGTGTGTGATGGTTTGGGGGGAGGGGGTTTGATGGCCCCTCCACTCCCCTTCACCCCACCCCCCCCCCCCCACCCAGCTACAAGGGCCGGTGCATACCTAGGTGCTGGAGTGACTCGTGTGGTGATTTTTCTTCTGGCCTGAAAGTGAGGACATAGAAGCCAGCTCTTCCTGGTCCCATGTGGTGTGGGAAAATTAAAATCAGTTGACTAGAAATGTCTGGTAAAGCCTTCTTTTAAACTAAGACTTTGTCTGTGCATTCTGTCACTATGTATAGTCACTCACACTCTAGGGATTGCAAGAGTTTTCCCTTTGGAAAGGACTTGAGTAAACAGCTGGAGGTAAAATGTTCCTGTGGTGGGTGTCTGCCCCAGTATATGTCCTCTGGATGCTTAGGACTGCTTCACTGTATTGGCAACCTAAAGAAAGAGAATAAAATGGTTAGAAAGGAGTTGGTGTTTGTGGTGGCTATTTTTCCAGCTATACCAGTTTCCTTTTAAAAAGGAACAAACTTACTCACCAGCTGAAATCAGAGTGGTGTTCCCATTTTCATATTGTTACAGCTGAGTTTCTGATGAGCAGCACTTCTCTGATTCTGTAGAGCTTTCCAAGCTTGAAGGCAGGTGTGTGTCCTGAAAGCAGGGCAATGTTGAGTATCACAAATAAAAATTCATCTGAAAACCTTCTCCCTTTTCTATTTTTGGGGTAATCACACACAGACATCTCACTTGTGCAGTGCCTTGATTAGCAGGCTAAGATGACAAGACCCTCACCTCCTACCCTAAATGCATGTCTGAGCTATGGAGATTTATTTTCTCTATTTGAAAAGAAATAAAAATAAACCATGCAATGGCAATGTAGCTTACTTGAACTGCTTCAGTAAATCTCAATGCATCATCAGTATCTGACAGAGCATAAAGCAGGGGCAGAAGGAAGAAAACAGAGGAACCAGTGATGCTTCAGATGTGGTATCAAAAACATTACAGCTAATGCTAAAAGCAATAGAGCTGACTTAGTGCTGCGGTGGCCTCAGAAGATGGACAGAATTGCTACCTTGAGAGAAGGAGAACAGCTAATCCTTCAAATTGTGTTTCAAATGAAATAAGATTCCCATATGCTTGTGAGCCTAGCAAAATACACAAGAATGGAAGGAAAACAAGCCTGCTCTGTGGTACTGCTAGGAAGGCAGCTGGACTGTTGTGCTTTTTCTCTTTTTTTATAAAATTTTGATTTTAACTGAAAAATAATAAAGAGGATCAAACAGATAAGTAAGTAAGTGCATTCATGTAGTTACTGTCTGACTTGCTGTACTTTTTTTCCTCAATTATGTGTGGTGACTTGGAAGGTCAGAGTTGAGGATTTATACATAAAAAAAACCTGCAGGCACAGTTTGCTGGATTCCAAGATGGGCAGTTAGTTAACTACCTCGCAATGACTTCTAATTGCTGTATACTTAAAAACCATTTGGCTTCTAACTAATCAAATATCAGCTGTAAATATGCAATGGCAAAGTTATTTACCCTGCAATGCAGTGCACTTTTACTTCTCTTTCTTAAACAATAAAACCTCGGAGAAATACTTTTTTTTGGCAGCCCAAGATGTTAACATCTCACTTCTTCATTCTCTATGAGGATTGTTAGTTTTGGTTACCTCTCATAAGAGTCAGGCCGGTAAGAAGGCCCATCTGCACAAGCAGTCAAGAAAGCTTTCAGACAAGTGAATTTGCCTTTAGGATTTTCCAGATTAAACTTTTTTCTCCCTATCAACTGGCTTTGCTTACACTTACTTACTTACTTAGACTGACATTCTCCTATAACATTGTGAATAACACTATGATCAGATAAAACTGTTTGTTTAACAACATCATTGTTCCATCATCACCCTATATGGTTTCTTTACAAACTAACTGATTATATTCTCCAGACAGCACTTACTTACAGGCTTATGGGAACAAAGTTACATATTATTATAGCTTTTAACAAGAGAACAAGTTTGTGATTACACATTTCTATCCTATACGTATATCCTTCACATTCTATTCACATCATCATCATCATCATCAACATCTCTATGACCCCCAGATAACATTATGAATGGGCAGTTGGCCAACTAGGGAACAACGACAGCTAAAAATTTAATCTACAGAAAAAAAACCAAAGAAATAAATACATAAAGCTGGTTCAATGTGTTGCTCAAACTTACCAGCATACTTGTACTCACTCCCTGTATCTCTGTCTCAGAAGCACATCTCTGCATTTATGCTAAATTACTGCATTAGCCCATTTCTCTTTCAAGCCAGACACTCAGATCTACATCATCTTTTCCCTGTCTTGAAGAATACCTCATCCACCTTGACAGCAGCTTAGCTTAACTTAGGAATTTCAGCCAAGTGACAAAAGAAGTATTCACCTTGGGATAACAATTCTTAGCCTTTGAAGTGTCCTTAATCTTAACAGGGCGCTCAAGTATGAACCTAGTCCTTATAAGGTGCAAAGCCTGTTGGAAGTAAATGGCCATCTATGCAGAGGGCTCAGGTACCACTGCACTTATCACCTGTCAACACTTAACAGCGAATGGAACAGATTCTCCCATAAGGAGAGAACCATTCCTCCAAACAATTGTTTCTGATCAGCATCCGGAATTGTATGAGCAACATACAGAATTGTGCATACACTAAACAACAACACTTCAGTAGAAACTCAGTTCCTATATTAAAAGCCCCGTCATAATGAAATCAGCCAAAGAAACAAGCCAAGAAACAGATCTAACTCACTCTCTTCTTGGCTCCTTTTTTTCCCCACACTCAGAAGGAACAAAGCCTGCTGAACTGCATTATTTCACACAGGTTCCATTTCTACAACATTTGATATGCTTCACAGCTTTCAGTTAGGCAGAGGAGGCTACCTGTGAACTTTTACTACAGAAAATAATGCAGCAGTCCATGTACAGAAGAAAGAAATAAATATGTATTCACAAATGCTGACATAGATAGATAGACAGATAGAAGCATAAAAGGAACTCTTTAAGGTTGCCTTTCTGAGAGAACTGCAGTTCCCCTACACCCAGTGTTAGAAACCAAGCAGAGGAGGCACAAGAGCAGCGTGTGACAGAGCAGTGACCTGCTGGGGAAAAAAGACAAGCCAAAAGAAGGAAAATATACATAAAGGCTGAGGAAACACACATGCAACCTGAGAAGAATACACAGATGCCTTCCACACACACACAGATGAGTTAATTAACTGGTGCACAGGTGGAACTGAACTTGGTAAAGAGACTAAAAAAAAGCAATGATTTCTATAGATATACCAGTCAGAAGACCAAGACCAAGAGAAGCGTACTCCCTCTGATAAGTGAGAGGGAGAAAAAGCAATTTATTTGATAAGTCAGGGCTGTCAGGTAAGTCCCTGGCAACTAGAATAACATCACAGCAAAGCAGATGAATGCCCAGCTGTAACCTTGATCCAGAACCATCACCCGTGCCGCATCCAAACAGACTAACTGACATAACCAGGGCAGTATCCTGCACAGCTCCCCATTTACTAGGCATCTCCTAATCTTGTTTATACAAGCTGTAAGAAAGTGCTCACTGACAGAACTGAGAGGCTTGGGCTCAGTTGGTTCAGACACACTCACTTTCACGTGCCCATAGCAAACACATGGGGAGGGTTCCTGATTTCTCAGTGCCTGCAACACTGGGCAGCACAGGTGCAGCCTACAATGTCCTCCACTGTATTCACCAGTAAGGTGACTAAGTGTTCCACCCATTAACAACTACTTCCTTTCTTTGGCTTTAATCTTTACACAACAAATAAAAAGACAAGAAAGTTCCAAGTGCTGCCACAGAAAGTTACCTGATATGTGTCCCCATAATTTTCACTGTCTGCACTTCCAACATGACATTTGTCACCGCTGAAATCCCAGGCAGAGCGGGGCACAGCAGGAAACTCTCTATTCCCCGCGTTGAAACATCTTCCCCGGGTGACGGAGCCACCCACGGATCCACACGTGTGATTGACAACAGTGCCCACATAAAGACCAACATGACAAAGCAGTGATTGTTTTTTACTATGTGTTGTGATGCTCTCAAAGCAACAGCCAGAGCTTTACCACACCGCTGTTATTTTGACCTTTTATCCCTTTCCCTTTTTGCTCCATTTAACTCTGCTTCAAAAATAGAAGCACTAACTTTTTTTTCCAATTAAAATGCTCTTCTGTAACACTAGAATGGGATGATAATAGCAGAGTGACAAAGTCTTCGGCTGAAGCAAATGAGAACGAACCCAACTGCAGCAGCCACAAATAAAGAAAGGAAGGAAAAGAACTGCTTAGCTTTAGAAGGACTCCAACAGGCAGGGATCTCTGGAAACAGATGCTTTCCCCTTCACTGCCAGCCCTTAAATGAGGTCTGTGAAGGGGTGGATCCTGGCTCCACCTCTTGCAGCCATCAGGGGGATTGTGTGCACCTGATCAGCTCTGGGTGGGCCCTGCCTTCCCACCAGGTGCTCAATCAATGGCTCAAGCTGACACTCAGCCCTTCCTCTACACCTTCTCAGTGTATCCATTACACAGCTGCCAGGCACTTGCTCCATTGTTGCTGCTTCTGGTCACCTTGACTCTGAACTCCTTTTCACTGTCCCATTGACTGTAGCATGTACAATCACAGGCGAGCTCTGTTTCTTGTTTACATAATGAAGCTGATGGACGTTTTGCTACTGGCATTAGATCTTACAGGTCACACATGTTTCATAAAATATATGGAGTGCTTTAGCTGCTGCTGAACGTTACCTTGCTTTTAGGTCCTCGTAAGATTTGTTATTCAAACATCATATTTAAAACACCAGGGATGTCCAACTCATGCTGGCTGTGCAGTTTCAGACCATCATTTATACCTTCTGTTTCAATTTAGGCATTCAGATTTTAAAATACAGAGTGAGAATTCTTATCTTTTTAAAATCAGCTGAACTTTTACATTTACTTCATTGCTGTACATTACATCCCAAATGCAGTTTTCATTTTTTTTACTGCCACGAGGTCCAAAGCAGCTGAGGCATTTCTTGTGTCAGTGACCCCTTGCAGTCCCATTAGTTATTTCACATTACAAGTACTGAGTCTCAGCATCATTTCATTTCAGGGCTGCAGGATGCTCTGAGGCAAAATGCTGCTTAAAGTCAGAGGCCTAAGTGTATACTGTTCTTGTGAAATACACATGTGAAATAAACTTGAGAAAATAAAGATTACCTCCTTTTCTGCACCTGCAGAAAACCATGTAGTATTTAGATGCAAGGAGGGAATAAGGAGGTTCCTGGTCTGTTTCACGTGGGAAACCAAACACTTCAGTCAATGCTTAAAGGTGGCCCTTTTTTATTTTTGGTTTGCTACACACGCCTTTTCCTAATTTAATGAAGCCCCTGAGTTTTGCTGGCAGGGAACCAGATCCATGCCCTTAAGAACATCAAGGATCAGATAAGTTACGCAGAGCGGTAGGAATAATATACTAATACATCCAATCTAACTTTTTTAGACTCTTTGCTTAAAAGAAAGGTGGGTGTCTGTGCTACAGAATGTAAGGACAGGAAGGAGCAGCGGCTTCATGGTTACGATTTTCTCCTTTATATTAGGGCCTCTGGAATGAATTTCAGATGATAGATAGAATGCAAAGCAGTGTGTGAGAGAGATTTTTTTATTTCTCATTGCTGCTGCCAAGGTAAACAGTAAGCTGATAACAGAATGCCCTTTAAACTTGGAACTCAGGAGGTTCTAACGGGGACAGTGTTCAGCTAGTTCAAATTGTTCCTTTCAGTTTGATGCCTAGATTTACTGTTATCCAACAAATTCAGAGCCATTGACTGATACAAAGTATGGCCAGTGGAAGCAGAGTTCTGCAAGTCTAGTCGTGGTTTGTGGAGAATTAAAACAAAATAAAAAGTTTTCAGTGAAGTAATTTTCGTCACAAAATACTCTGGGAGTTACAGAGTTTGCCAATACCATTGAAAATTCAGTTAATCATTCACAAAAGTGATAGTCGGGGATTTTTTTTGCAGATGATGGGAACTGCTGATGAGGACGGTAATGAAGATGAGATTTAAAAGCTGTTTTTTCTTCCTAGTTATGATGAATTCAGGCAAACTCTTTGCAGAAGGTAAAAACACTACATTCTTTTGCTGATAAATATGCATTGAATCTAGAAAGTGTGGTTTAGATCTCTTAGGTGTGGTGTCTTTCGTATCTTGAGCAAGAATAAAGACTGCTTTTTAAATACAGTTTTGTTGCTAGATGGCTGATAATCATGAATCAGTTGCTGCTGCTTATCCAAGCTACAGATTCACATGCATGCTTTGAAGCTGTATAATAGGTCCAGGTTTCTGTTTGGAAGAATTTTCTCACTAAATGTCTCTGAGCTATTTTGGGGAATTATGCAATTGGAAATTTGCCCTCCTAGACATTAGGTGTGTTGGCGTGTCACACTAATTGGGTTGTTCTGGCTGACGGCTGGACAGGGGAGCAGAAGTTAAATGGTGCCTGCAGAAGTCAGCCTCAGGCGATGCCTCATGTTTCCTATCCCTTTTTTCTATACTGCTCGAAATTCCTGAGTCTGTCTAGAATGCTGCTGCTTGAACTGTGAGTTCTGTTCCTAAACTCCCTTCAGCTAGTCATCTGTATTGGCACCTGTTGGTTCATCATGCTGGATGAGCAGCTATTGTGTAGCTGATTCTTGACACTGTTTCCACTTCATTTGTCTGTGCATCAGAAGTTTTTCAGTAAAAGGTGCCCCTGCTTATATCTTCTAGGCTACAGAGAGTCAGATAAACACGCCCTGCATCCATTTTGTCCTGATCAAAAAGGGAAATTTCATTCCACAGATTATTCTATTTCTGTGAACCTAAAGAATGTCTGTTTTCAATATCTCACAATTTCAGTGTGCATTATAAGACTCTAAATGCCAAGGATAAGATTTAGTTAAAAAAAAAAACAAACTATAGTAAGTGTGATAACTTCGGAAAAAAACTTTTTTTAATTTAACAACAGCGACTGCCAAATACACCAGCTTTGACCTTGCAAGCAGAGTTTCATTTCCTTTGTTTGTACGCCCGAATCAATCCAACTGTTTTAAAACAAATACATTCTTATATGGGATGAGATTTACAGTGAGAAATACGCCTGTTATGATGTCTTTGCAGATGAATTTTGTGATTTGCCTCATGTAGAAAATGGACGGATTGCCCCCTATTATTACAGTTTTAAAGGCTACTATTTCCCTATGCGTAAAGGAAAAAACCTTTCCTATTCTTGTGCGGCCGGTTATACGACTGAAACTGGGACTCAAGAAGGAAGAATAACTTGTACGGTAAAAGGATGGTCTCCAGTGCCACAGTGCTACAGTGAGTTAGTTTCTTCATTTCATTGTTACCTCCAGCAGGAACCTATTTTGGCTCAATTATTTTCTCAAGCGTATGGGGACAAAAGGTGCAGAATAGTAGGGATAAAATTATGTATGAAGTTATGTTGAGGTGAAATCCATTGTGTATTATATTCATACACTGAATTATTTACACTATTATATGCTCCTCTTACCACATATGTTTTTTAAGAATTTCAAAAAAGGTGCTCAGCATACCTTAATTTGGGAAAATTAATTGATATTTTAGATGCAGATGGGCATCTGAGCCACCTTAGCTCCAGACTGACATGTAAAGCTGTACTACCATCTGTTCAGTGTTTGTGGCAGAATTTCCATAAAACAAGAACGTGAATTTGGATTGAGATGACTTGAAAACCTCATTTTCTTGTCCTTCAGGGAAAATATTACCTTAATTATTTTTTGCTAACCACACTGTCTTGTCATTTAGAAAAATGTACTAAGCCTCTTCTGGAACATGGCATTTTTTATGGTACAGAAACTTACTTCAAAATACATGAGAAACTACAGTACAAATGTAATCAAGGCTACCACGCTCCCGGCGGTGGTACTGAAGATACGCTGCAATGTCAGTCAGACGGATGGTCTTCCCAGGCAACCTGTACGAAGAAAGTTGGTAGGGTTGTGTTTTTCTCCTTCTAATGTCATATATGTTTATATAATTCTGCTGGCTTTCCCAAACCTGTAAGGTCAAACTGCCTTTGTCAGGTTATTTGAATACTCCTGAAGTAAGTTCCCAGCTGTACTGCATGCGATGAAGTTCTCAGATGTTTCATGCTGCTTGTTTTGTGAATTGGCATAGATAACATTGTGGAATTGGTATAGGCGAGATCATTCCATTTCAAATAAACCCATTTTTGTCCAAACTTTGAACCCAAATGAGCACTAGGAAACCTATAAAAACTGTTGCCTTTTTAATTGTTTGCTATTTCCAAAGAGTGCCTCAGATACAATCACTTTTAAGGGAAGTTTAGGTAAGTAAGCTCAAAGGAAAAACAACACTAATATTACAGCTGTGTCTTATTCATTTAAGAATCATGCCAAGTACCAGAGTTACATCATGGCAGCTACTTCACAACCCAGCGAGAGCTCCAAATGAATGAAGCTCTGCTATATAAATGTGATGAGGGATACCACACTGCAGGAGGAAACGCTACAGAAGCAGCAGTTTGTCTCCCGCACGGATGGTCCCTTACTCCAAAGTGCTCAAGTATGTAGTGCATTTGAAATGAAATCTGTTTGAAATGTGACACAGTCTAAAACTGGATAAAAAATTCTAAGTTTTATAAACTGTTGGGATAAAAAAGTTTATGTTTTCTCCCCAGAAAAAACCTGCCCCTCTTTGGGTGCAATAGAACACGGAGGTTTCTATCCAGTGAAGAAAATCTATGAAGAAGGAGATGTTGTTCATTTTTTCTGTGAGGAAAATTACTCTTTCCGTGAATTTGATCTGATTCAGTGTTATTACTTTGGCTGGTATCCGGATCCTCCGGTGTGTGAAGGTACCTCATTTTTGCGTCTGCAATATGTAAAATTCTGCAGCACTTCCTTGAACTGAAATGCTTTCTTTATGAATACAAAATACAAATAACCTCTTGTACCAGTTTACTACCTAACTAGAAATAAAATGTGAGCAGAAGAGCACCAGGCCTAAATGGTGGGGAAGAGGAAATACTGGCAATTGGAATTAGGCTGCTTCCGCCTGTTCTAGGTGGAATCTAACAATTGAGCAGGCACTGTTACCTGCTGCTGCTTCCACGTGTTGTTTCCTGGAAAAGCAGGAAGAAGCAATAGTGGGGAAGTCACTCAGCCCTTAGAGTTCAAGGTGGGGAAGTCACTCAGCCCTTAGAGTTCAAGGTAACCAGTGTTCAGATTATGTGAAGGGTTAACTGAGCATGTGTAGAAGTTTCGTGAGGTGGGAGCATGCCTCCTGATGTACTAAGAACAATTCTTTTACAGCATTTCTGTCTGATGCTTGAGGAGGAAGATATATATTCATTTCTCCTTAAAAAAAACAACAACAAAAAAACCACAACAAAGCAAAACAAAAAAACACAAAACCACTGCTGGTTTTAAGTGCATTTTTAAGTAAAAATGCTATTTTTGAATCATTTAGGTTGGAAGAAAGATACTTAAGATGATCGAGTCCAACCGTCCACCTGACACTACATGTCCAACTGCGTTCCTAAGCACCACACCCACATCTCTCTCAGATACTTCCAGGGGCTGTGATCAGTGGTCACTGCTTTCACTGCTTGTGTATTATTACAATTGGATTCACCAGCTGTGTTAAGTATTGTGCTAATGGATGGTGTGGAAAATCTGTTACCCAATTACTTAGAAAGAACATTATACCGAGAACACAAGAAATTATCAGTTTCTTTATAACAGTGCAATATCATAATGCCTCTCTTTTATATTTGTTGAAAGTAAAGCCCCATTTTTGTTCTAAATCTTCATCTTAAGTGAGGTGTGGGGCTGAGAGATGCCTCTGGATAAACCAGAAATGCCTTCTGAAAACACAGACTTGCACACCACACGGTTAAATGAATTGTGCTGCTTACATGCATTTTTTATTTTCAGATGTAAGAAATAAATGTCCTCCGCCACCACTGCCTCCTCACGCCCGTATCAGCACAGACAGAAGAACATATCACAGTGGTGACAGAGTTCGCATACAGTGTCAGAGTGAATATGAAATAAGAGGATCTGGGGAAATCCAATGTGAAAAAGGAAAATGGACGTCACCCCCTATATGTCTGGGTCAGTACCTCTGGCAGCTGAATAGAAATAATTCTTAAACAGTATCTTAATATTCCCAATGGTCACAGTTTCCCTACCTGCAAAGCTAATTGTTCTCCTCTGATAAAAGCTTGAGAGCTCGAGTGCCTCACATAAGAAAGATGAGCTAGATTATATATTTGTTTGTTTGTTTGTTTGTTTTTCTTGCTGTGATTTCAGGATATGTGGATAAAAGTGAATCTAAGACACCAGTACTCGAAGTAAATGTGTCGATAAGAGCAAGCGAAACGTATCACAGTGAAGAAATGAGTAGGTGAAACTTTCTTTTCTATTAAATAGGAAATCAGATGCTCTCTAATGCTGTTACAGGTATTTTACGACTAACCTTATTACTCTTTTGCTACACTACAGTTCCTTACTCTCGAAGATGTTTGCGTATTCTTCATTTTAGCAGTAAGCCTGAGTGTCACATCCTTATTTCTTGAGACTGTAAATTACCAGTGTTTCAGTGCTGTATGTATAATTTTCTTACATGCATTAGCATTTAACTGCAATCATTTTGTATTCCATTACTATTGTCTTTATGTGCAAATTCAGGAGTATTTTGCTAATCCTTTGTTTCATAGTTCACTAAGACTTATTTTGAACTCCATACTGGTTTAACATTTTGAGCAGCCAATTAAGACAGTCTCAGCACACAACAACTAGTCCATATTGAGTGTAAACCAGCAGGAGTCAAGAGTGGATGTAGATGAGGAGCCTAGAATGAATAAAAATAGCCTGCACTTTATCTGGGTAATTGTAGACCTCGTCAGACACTTTATTTGTATGCAAATTTTGGATCAAACTCCATTTTGACTATTTAAACTATTCAGATATTTTCACGGTGGTGACATCATTTTAAAGATTTAATTATGTATCATCTACTTACCTTGCATTAGAAATACAGCAAAACTGCACCTCTCCACCAGCGATTAAAAATGGTGTTCTTCTGGGCCCTTTATTACCAAGTTACACAAATGGTGACTCAGCTGAATATGGTTGCCAGCGTTACTATATTTTGGATGGGCCCAGTACTATTTACTGCGAACAAGGAAACTGGACAGAACAACCTACTTGCTTGGGTAAGCCTTGCAGGAAAATAATACAATAAATCTATCCTTCTTTCCTTCCTGAAAATAAAAGATCTTTCTTCCAATGTTTAATGTTCTAATGTTTAATAACATTTGTAGAAAACATCGTATCAGACGTTTGTGTTTCCTGGGAATTACTGTTCTGAGTTCATTCTTTTTCATTTATTACTTTTTGTTTGTTTGTTTGTTTTTTAAAATAATATATCCAAAATGTTATTTCTCAAAGTTCCTAAATATTTTAGTACTACTGGTTTTTTTGTTTATTTCCACTTTTTTCCAACTCCTAAAAAAGGCAGTTAAGAAATTGCTTTCATTTCCTAGATCCGTGCATTCTTAATGTAACTGATATGAACAGTAACAACATAGAGTTGAAATGGAGACAGGAAGAATTAATCTTTCTACATGGTGATCTTGTTGAGTTCGAATGTAAGCAAGGATACAAATTTCTCCACACTACTGAGACATCCCCTGGGAGGACTCGGTGCGACCGTGGAAGGCTGAAATACCCCAAATGTGTTTTTCAAGGTAAAACAATGCTTTCCATTTGTTCTTTCAATTTTATTGGTCTCAGACCTATTAAGAAACACTTGCCTCAGCAGAAGAGGCCTAGAAAGTATTGCAAAGGGTAATAAAAGTTTAGTATCTGACAGATATCCTTACACAATACAGATATTCTGTTAAATCTGTGTTGAATCACAGAATCACAGAATGACCCGGGTTGGAAGGGACCTCAAGGATCATGTAGTTCCAACGCCCCTGCCTAGCAGGGCCACCAAACATACACCTTTACTAGATCGGATTGCCCAGAGCCCTGTCCAACCTGAATATAGTTGTTAAATACATACGAGCACAATAAAAACAACACACCTTCCTCTGGTGGGAAGGCAATAGAAGGGAGGGAGCAGCTGTTCTCCAAGCTGAGGGAAGTGAAGGCTCTGCTGTGGAAAGAGAGCTGTAAACACCGAAATGCATACAAGAGGTTTCTCGTGGTTTAGAAATAGCACAGATTTCATTCTGATTTGAGACGTGACGTAGAAGTATTGAGAATAAACTGAGTTGATATTTAGTTAGTGCTGATAGCAATTTAAAGCTGCTCACTTGTTAGTTTCTTACCTTGAATATTTCACAAAGATTTTTGATGTTGTTCCAGTGCCTGTGGAAAAATGTGACTCTCCACCATCTATTGCAAATGGAGCTCTTACTCTCCCACCTCTGACCCAGTATGACAACGGTTCTTCAGTTCAGTATAGTTGCTCTGATTATTACTTCTTGCAAGGATCTGAGAGGATTTATTGTTCCGAGGGCCAGTGGACTTCACCGCCACTTTGTATAGGTAGGCACAGCAGTTATTTTTGGTTGTTAGGTGTGAACTAAGTATTTATAGATTGATGCTCAGCATTAATAGACTGAGTGTTGTCAATTGCAACATCATTAAGAGTTTAAATGAATTTTTCAGTTAGAGAGGAATGCATGTTTTAATAGAAGCGAGTACAACCTTGTTTGGCTTTTTTAAGTACATATTATGTACTGGCTGCAACAAAAAATACAGTGATTTCAAGTATAATATCTTAAGAGAAAGTGGAATAACCTACCTTTTGAGCATCAATTCTAGTCACAATCATCTGATTTCAAAAACAATGGATTTATTAACACTGAATATATTTCTATTCATTAGAGCCATGCACTTTGTCAAAGGACGAAATGGAAAAAAATAACGTGCTTCTAGAAAGTTTTTACGAGAACCAAGTTTACTTTTACCATGGGGATTATGTTGGATTTTACTGCAAACAGAACCATTTTGGAGCAGAATCTGGTGCAACTTTATTTCAAGTCCAGTGCAAGAGAGGACAGTTACTGTATCCAAGATGTGTTGAAAGGAGAAAATAATTACATATGACTTAAAAAAATAATGTATAGGAAAGGTATGTATGTTTTCTTTATCTAGAATTAACTAGATAAATGCCCTGTGGACTGAGGACTGAGTGTGCAGCAACACAAAGCAATATGAACAGCTTGTGTGTGGAAATCTTAGGAAGAAGAATTCAGTGAGACTTACGGTGCTTCTGCCAGTGCATCTGTGCAGGAGACTGTCAAAAGGAATATTTGTGTTCGTGGAACTTGGGTTGTAGTTGCTTTTTGTAGACAGGTGATGAATTTCTGTAGGTGATGAATTGTTTATCACTGTATTCAGCTTACCACTGCATTTTCACTAGGACTGTTGTCATAATATTGGTTGCTATTATTAACGTTGCTCAGATATTTTCAAGATTTCTTCTCATTCTGTTGCTGTCATTGCATTCAACATTATGCATTTGTTTTTCTAAAAGACCTTCAGCTCTGGCTGAAGCTGGGGGGAAGGGAGGGGTCTCTCCTTTGACAACAATAAATGGCAGATGAACGCCGTTTGCAAGTCTGGGAGAATGAACACATACAGTAAATAATAATGTGCTGCAGTAGCCTATTGCTTTGCACTGAAAGTGCTGGCAGTGCTTTCCCTGTCATCTGGATAAGGTTTTGCAACAAGAGGCTTCACCAAAGTTGAAAAACAAACAAATAAATAAGCCCAACACACACTTCTCAATATGAACATTTAAAGTACACGGAGCACCATCTCTTCCCCCAGGACACTTCTCTGCCTTATATGACCCATGGTCTGCTAACACAGAGACTGAGTGAAAGCACCACTGTCAAATCTGTATATTAAATAGCATTAAAGCTCTATTTAGTTTCTTTTTTACAGAAGCTTTTTAGTTTCTTGCTACTCCCAATGGATTTACCTTGCACAGGGGTACTTGCACACTACGCTGGAGCCCTACTGTTCTAGTGGACCTTCAGCACTGATTCATCCCAGTCTTCAGCTGAAAGATTCCCTCTTCTCCAAGTTCTGCAACAAAAGTTCTGTCTGTGCAATGGGAGTCAGCAGGCCTCTGTTCTCTTGAGATCTTATTCCAAGAAATCATGTCCAGTTATTTGGTTATAGAGTGACTAAAGCAAAGCTTTAGCTGTCCTGAAATCTCCTTTGTCAGCAAAAGCATCAACAGGAAGATCAGGTACTACTTACTTGCTTTATTTTCTTAGAACTCAACTGATGTTTATAACCTACATGAATAGCAAGACAGATTGATTCCATTAACAGTGCACAGATGCATCGTATGGCTTTAGTTCATTTTCATGAGCTTGGCTGAATTAATTAGGTGAAGTTAAGGAAAAATCTTTCTGTGCTGAAGGCATCTCAAGGTCAAAGCATAATCCATTGCTGCACAGAGCTGTGTGTGCTGCACATGCTACCTTTCAAAAAAATTCTTAGAAAAGAGAACTTTGGGAAGAATGAGCAGCGTATCTTCTACAAAGCTCTATAAATTAGCTCCCCAGCAAGCAATATGCTAATGCGACATGAACATATTAGCTGTTCCTATCCATCAGCTGCAATATGTCACCATTGGATCAATGACCAAATAAATAAATAAAGCACAAGCATCTTGGATCCATCAAGACAGCAACGCAGGCTCGCCAAAAAAATGAAAAGGATGGCAGGTTTCATTCCAGGACCTGGACCAAAGGAGTTGTGCCCACCTGCATCCAGAAATCCTAGTTAGTGACTTGCATCCCAACACCTAGCCTTTCCACCAAGTAAAACAGAAGGTCAGGTCCTGAGTAGGAATCAGGTCACGCAATCCAAAGAATCTCCCAAGTTGTTTGAAGAAGACTCACCCTGACTCATCCTGCCTCTGCCATCACCCCAGGCTAAGTTCCAGGCACGATCACGGAGAAAAAGCTAGAAGCAGATGAGGCCAAATACACCAATAATCGAATTACCTGCAGGCTTTTTAATTCTCGACTCAGTATGCCACCAAAGACAGCCTACTTCAGGATGCAAATGTAAATAAAATTAACAGGGATCAATGCAGAATAGGCAAGATGTAAGTAACTGCATTCATTTGGATGGATGAAATGTAAACACAGTTACAGAATGCAAACAAATTCACAAAAAATGGTTAAATTCGAACAAAATCATCCAATAGTATGAAGAAAATGAATTAGCAAATTCCAACAGAGAGCGCTGCCTAAGCTTTAAAGCACAATAAAGCAGGAAACTCTGGGAAAACTTGAGCTCAGATCACTGGATTTGTTGAAAGAGCACTCAGTTCTCCAGCTGGACTCAGTCATGTCATTTCCATCTATCCAATTGCTCCTGAACCGTAAAGAGACAGAAGAGGAAACAGAGATCGTCAAGGCTGATGTTATCACGTTTCCCAGCAGTGAAAAGCGGTTGCCAACCATGCTCACTGCTTGAATTCAGCTCCCCAGGTTCCTTGGAACAAGAGCAGCTCCTCCATGACTGCAGGTATGAGATTAAGCGAAGGCCCCTGAATCTGATCCTCCTTTTACAGTCCTTCTTGGCTGTTGCCCACAGTTCTTTTACAGCACCTCCCACTCAGACTCACTAGTAGTTGAGTACTCACATTGAGGGTACTCAAATACTCCATCCCGACACTGTGGGTTAAATTTCTCTGGTCTTGAAACTGCCACACGTGACCATTTGCATGTAAAGGGAATACGTTCCTTAGAGCGATAGATGTAAGGCGCTGTCCAGGGTAGTTTAATGTTGTTCTTATCCATTTCTGACTGAAGCACTGTGCAGTCCCCTGGAAAACAAAAAATGCCACTAACAATGTGGAGTACTTTAACAATTTGCCTGTAGATCTCACAATGGAAGCCAAGTCTCTGAAGGTGTTAGTACCAATTGAGTGCCTCGTACCATTACTCTGCTTCCCTTTTGCGATACATAGCACAGACTATGAAAGATAAAAGCTCTTTTCATACTCTTTGGCAATGATCCAGTAAAGCCTGCTCAGGGAAACTGTAGAAAGGGATGAGCATAGATTTCCCTTCTGAGAAGCCTACAAAGGCCTGCCGTGGCATCAGCTGCTGTCCCCGTATGTATTGGAACATGTTATGAGCAGAGACGAGCTAGAAAGGCCGCAGAGGTACGAAGGGGGCACAGCATGGCAGCAACAGAGACCAGGAGAGAAGCTCACCGGGACAAAACTTTGCCTAAATGGGCAGGCTTGGGAGAGGCTGCAATGAAATAGTCTCCTGTCTTGCCACAGTCAGGGAAACAATTTCAGGGGTATCACTTTCAGGGAACTCACGAGCTCTTTAATTCTCCTTGGAGTTAGACAGTCACAGAACAAATAACCCTGACATGAGTCTTGGTGATCTCAGATACTCCTGTCAGCAGCACCTTGGGAAACACAACCCATCACGGCCTACAGCTGTACAGGACTTCCCACACCCTGGTGCTTTGTTATTATTTCCCCAGGCATGCTTGCTAAAGTTTTTGCACTAAATATGCAAAGAACAGCAGCCAAACAATGACAGATGGTGAAGACTTACTTCCTGTTTTGCACCGTGGATATTTTAATGTGCCATTAATACATTGTACTCTGAACGGAGAAGATTCTGGGTCTTTCACATTTCCTATTTTGCAATCAAATTCGATAAAATCACCCGATTTGGAATATAGCTTTCTTTCTCCCCTCCATTTCAGCTCAATGTTGTTATTGTTCATATCTTCTTCAGCTGCTGTACAGGCCACTGGGAAAGGGCAAGAGAACATCGTCATCAATTCATACAGATGCACCACCTCTAATTTTATTCCTTCCTACAGAGGTTCTTCACATCATATCACCTACCTAAGCAAACCGGTGGATTTGTCCACTGCCCATTAATGCATTTGATCTGCTGAGATCCTTCCAGGATGTAGAAATTTGGGCATTTATATTTCAAAATTGCACCTTGTGAATATTCTGGCAACGGGAAGGAAAGAATATCTCCATTTTCAATGTCCGGAGGTGGGCCGCATTTTTCACTCCTTCCTGGAAGAACATTAACACTTAGAAAGAAACGGTTCAGAGTTTAATTGCAGGGGTTGCCTGGTCTCAAATACTTTGGGAGACTACCTCACCTGTAGACTCAGAGGAAAGCAGAGAAAATTGCCACCTTGACACCAAATATCTGGCAGATGGAAAAGAGCCAGAGTTACTCATTTTTCCACTGCTGGGACTCATAACTACCAGTTCATCCATCTGTCACCTCAGGAGCTTTTGCTGCTTTCTGCAAGACTTTCACAGGTCCTACACAATAGTGCAGGATGTTTGGCACAGCTCTTTCTATGGAACTGGATGCCCACCAGCTCTCTGTACTGACTAAGCAGGGACAAGCACGAATCTTTTTGCAAACTAGAACAAAGGACACCGGACCATACAATTTCAGTTAATAATGGGGCAGACCTCGGGCTCTGAGGAGTCTGTACCTGCCAGATGCACTGCACTTGCTCACAGCTCAGAGACTGAAATTTGAAGAAGAAAATGCCACCGAACCGGCTTGACGGCAGTCTCACCAATAGGCTACCGAATGAAAAGACAGGAAAAGTACCTTTGCACGTGGGCAGCTCCGTCCAGGTCCCATTCTGACAACTTACAGTGGAAGCTCCAGTCATACGAAAACCTTTCCAGCACTGATATATAGCTGTCTCCCCAGGCAAATACCTTGACTTTTTAACACCTTGAATTTTGCCACCAGCGATTTCTGGAGGAGGTCCACACCTCATATCTGAAAAGAGATATTTCTACAGTTGCAGTTATAGTCATTGAGATGTTCCCCTATACCTATATTAGGTAAGGAAATCAATCTTGTTACTCCCCAGCTCTGTCCAATTTCTGTCTAGAGCCTCACAATATGTTTTTTTCATATTTTTCTTCCTGGCCACAAGGTTTCAGTGGGGTAAAATGCTGTGAAGGCCAGGAATGTGAGCATGAGTGTGACTTCAAATGACAGCTGCAGCAGAATGCTTATTTGTGGACTCTTGGAAGATGGCAGTGTCAGTGAAAGAGTCTCAAAAAAGCCACTGTTTCTGCAGCTACACCTTACGACAAAGAAATCCTTCTAGTGAGGCCACAGCCCTCCCCACAGAACCCTGGCACTTCTGAAAAATCAAAGATGTAGCAGCCAAGCTGGCCCTCTGATGAACTGCAGAGCTCTGGAAGAAGTCGTCAGCTGCAGAGCTCACGGACGGGTATGTGCAGTCAACTCCACGGAACGATGTGAAACCCAAGCAGCAGTAGTTCACCCTCCAGCCACAGATTTGGTCAGATAAAGGAGGACTGCACATTGTCTTTTCATAGGAACACTCTTGCCATTTCAGAACTTGAGCAGATCTACAGTTTTTACATCCTGAGACTTTAGTGGAATCTCTACAAGTTAGAGCTGACCCTCAGAAAAAATGGCTGGATCTCTTCCCCACTACTTCCTTTCAGACAGTTACATCTTTCTAGAGAAGGCCAATAAAACAATGTATTCTGATGAATAGCTAGTATCATAGTGGAAAATGAAAAATCATCATGTTTTTATGCCCTTTTTCTTTAAGGTGTTTTTGCTTTTGATGAAAATATATGTAATATTTCCAGAAGCAATAAGTTCAATTGCTGTGCAAGAAAGCAGTAGTAGGTACAAAGCTGCAGAACAAAATTAAAATATGAAGTTTTTCAAATATTGAGGTAACAGGACCAACTCCTCTACACTAAGGGGCAAGACGAAAGCAGAAATTCCTACCTCTGCAAGTTGGTGTTTGTGACCAATGTCCATTTGAACAAGTGATGTAATTTACACCTGTAATCTGAAAATCGTTGTCACACTGATACTGTACCCGAGCACCGGGCAGATACCTCTGTTGTTGAGTGCTGGTAATATAACCATTGTGAATTTCAGGTGGGGCTTCACAGCTGACATCTGAAAAGAGAGGCACATTTAAGAATACTCAGGCAGTAATGCGATGACCTTAGAATATTGTGTTCAGAGGCAACATTATTCACAGTGAGGACTGGCAGTTTGCATAAGGCAGTTTGTTTTTCACAGGTAGGAAAGGAAGTCTTTACTCTGCAGTACTTCACCAGACAGTATTCTGGTGACTGAAAAGCAGAAAGGAGTTGTAGAGATTAGCTGAACATGGGGGCTGGTGCTGTACAGCATTGTGCGCCAAAGGACCACAGAGTGTTTGATTTACTATTTGAAGGTAATGTTCATAATGAAAGTCACATTCCATAAATACGTTATCTTACCTGCTATCCCTTTGCAGTTAGCACCCTTCCCTCCATAACCTTCTTTTTGATCTAAGAAATGAGTTAAGTTGCATCTACTAGCTTCAGCCCAGAAGGGGAAAAGATTTCTTTGCTGGTCAGTTCTGCTTGATGGTTCTCAGGAACCAGACAAAAGGTATTGCAGCATCCCATTCAAATTGATCCAACGACTGACTCTATTGTTTTGACTCGCTTGCATGCATGGGTGGGTATTATTTTAATGAATGTCTTAAGAGACTAAAAGTACTGTGTGCTGTTTAGAAGCAGAACACACACCTTCACAGAATGGCGGTGTCGACCAATTTCCTTTTCTGCAAATAATTTCTGGGAGGCCAACAGCCTCAAATCCTTCCTCACACTGGTAGCGAACTGTTTCGCCGGGCTCGTACACTTTCTTGTTTCTGCCTTCAATTGCAGAATTGGGAACATTTGGAATACTTCCGCATGACGTTTCTGAAAAGAAAGATATGCAAACTTGATGCTTGTGGTAACATGATACGCACAGAATGAGATTATTATTCAGACTAAATAGATGCTTTTCCTAACCTGCACAGTCAATAAATACCAGATTTTGTATAAAAGAGAGCACACAGAATCTTCCTTGTTAGATCCCTACATAGACATACGCTTTAGTCACTGTAAAGATTTAGATCATCTTTCTATCAACACCAGAAAAGTTTGGTAAAGACTTCTGTCCTTTACTATGCTGAAGACTCTGTAGAAGACAAGTCCTTGGGTGATAAGGATGTACCCATGACTCATCTGGTAGAGACAAACACTGAACAAAGATGCCAGAATTACCACAGGAATACTTAAAGTACGAAATTTTGTTACTAGTCAACTCCAGTTTGATAGCATTTCAAATTCACTGCTGAGCACGTTTTAGGAAAAGTATTGTTTGATGCTACCTGAACATGTAGGAGATGAGCTCCAGTTTCCCATGGAACAGCTTATCTCTGATGATCCATGTAACTCAAATCCGGAATGACAAGTGAACTTCAGTACAGCACCAGCAAGATAGACTGTTCTCCCTTCTTTTTCCATTTTTAAGTTTTGATTTACCAGCCTGGGATCATCAGCGTACTCTACAGGTTGTGGTGGCGAACAGGGTTTTTCTTTAAAACACAGAGATAAACAGTAAGAGATAAACAGTGAGTTCCATAGACACATGCAGTCTAAAACAAAAAAGAAATTCCAAACAAAAAATGAAGTGCCTTGAAAGACAGATAAATAAATACATATGATTCACAAAGCAAACTCCTTTCCTTTCTCCTTCCTACAAGGGTTTTTATGTCTTTTGATTTGAACCAAGTTAGAGCCATATCCCACTTCGCACAAAGAAGATACAGTTGAAAATTAATAAAAAGAACAGGTTAACAATCACAGGCAGAGAAGCAGAAGAAACTGTCACATTTTGGGAAGTATTCATTTCTAATTACCGGTAAATGAGATTTATTAATTGATGCATCGAGTTGAAAGCATACATTTCTACCCAACTCTACAAGACAAAGGATCTGATTACAATCAAACTTCCTGTTCAGCTACTGGGACTGCAAATTTCATTGCAGTAATATTTATTTTATGAACAGCTCAAACATTTCTCTCATTCTTCTCTATGTGTGTCATTGACTAGCAGAAGTGGAAACCCACAAACAAGAAAAGAGAAAAAAAAACCCAAAGCACCAAAATCTTTCAGCTTAAAGATACAGGCTCACTTGGCACTTTGTGCACAAATCATTATCTTGGACCTCATTTGTCCTGTATTTCCATTTCCTATCCGCTTCTGAAGACACTTTGTCTCTTAATGAACTCCTGCTTGTAAGAGATTATTGGCATCGGCAATGTTTTACCTATTGGCCTACAGATTCCTCAGCATGTGAAGCACAAATACAGGCGAAGTGGAGAACAGATTGAGAGCTGCCCGGAGGAGAAGTACTGGAGGTGCTGGTAAATGAAAAATGTGGTAATGTGTGCTTGAAGTCCAGTAAGCCATCAAAAGAAGCATGGCCAACAGGGCGAGGGAGATGACTCTCCTGCTCTACTCTGTTATTGTGGGAGCCCACTGCATTCAGCTCTGAGGCCCCCAGCACAAAAAGGACATGAGCATGCTGGAGCAGGTCCAGAAAATATGGGGATGAGGATAATCAGAGGGCTGCAGCATCTCCTATGAAGACAGGCCAAGGGCTTGTTCAGCCTGGAGAAGAGAGGTTTCCAGGGAGTTCTCATTGTGGCCTTCCAATTCTTATTGAAGGCTACAGGAGAGTTGGGGAAGGGCTCTTTATGAGAGAATGGAGAGGTAAGAGTGGTAATGGCTTTGAACTAAAAGAGGGGAAATTTAGATCGGATACTAGGAAAAAATTTGTTATGACAGAGGTGATGAGCAATGACAGGTTGCTCAGAGAAGTGGCAGGTGTCCTATCCTTGGTAATGCTGAAGGCCAGGCTGGATGTGGCTTTGGGGATGCTGATTCAGTGGGTGGTGTCTCTGCCCACGGCAGGGGGTTAAAAATTGTTGACTTTTAAGATCCTTTCCAAGAAAAAACATTCCATGATTCCTTAGGACAGATGAACAAAGCTCCGTCATAGTATTTACTCTTGAATTACAAGAAGTCACAAGGAATAGAAGGAAAAAAACCAAACAAGAATTAAGACAGAAAACAAGAAAGTGCTAGCATTTCACCCAACATTCGCAGTTGATTCAACAGGACACTATTCAAAAGCCCCTACCCAACACTGACACTTCACACTGAATTCGCTGCTACATGAATAAACACACACCTCTTGAGGAACTGCCTGAAAATTTTACGCACCATCTCTGATATGTCTGCCTGAATAAAAAGGCCTGCTGCTTAGTTATATTCCATTGCTTATCTGCACAATTACCTGTTTGTGACAGTCCTAAGAAAAACAACAGCATCCTTTTGCTAATGATGACTGCAAGTACACAACACAGAAGTTCATAATAAAATAAATACAAATGCTACTGACCAACGCAGTACGGTGGTGACTGCCATTTCTCATTTATACACATTATTTCGTTTGCACCGATGAGATGGAAGCCCTCCAGACATGAAAAAGCTATTTTACTCCCATTCTTGTAGTTTCTTCCAATTGGTATCTTGTTAGCATTGGGCAGCTGAGGTGGAGGTGGGCATGTATTCTCACCTAAAGATATACATTCAGTTCGTAACAGAGCACCAGATGAAGCGTAACAGTTCATCAAAGATTGCAACAGTAACCAACATTTAAGAAAACACTTGTCAGGGGACAACTCTTCAGTCTCTATCTCAAGCTTTAATTAATACCACGATCATATTGTTCTGCCTGAAAAAACACTAGAGCTGCTCTCAGATGCTTATAAGGCTTTCAGTCTGTTTTCACAGAATGTATGCTCAGAAAAATTATACACCATCAGTGTCTTTTTCTAACTCAAAATTGCCTTCCTAACATAAACTGGTAGCCTCTCTTTTCCATTACACAGCTGCAGTCACTTGTCTGCTTTCCCTAACTTTCTGTATGGTGAGCTACTTAAAAACTGTTCCACCTTCTGGGGTTTTCTGGGTTAAGTGTGACTCGTTGGGAGGTTGTGTCTGATTTGTTGGGCTTGGGTTTTTTTGGCTGTTTGATGGTATTGTCGATATTGTCTTCCCAGGCTTACCTAACAGCAACGTGAATTTTGCCACTCAAGGAATGAGAGGTGGCTCCTGCTATAGGAGATGAAAAGGAGGAGAAAGAGATAGATCTAGGCAGGAGGAGACCCCAAAAGCTCAGTTTGTCTCTTATGATTCCAGAACATTTGGATGGTAGGGACTTGTTTTGAAAGGGAACACTGTGTTGAATGGTAACCATCTGATATATTTCTCCCATTTCAACACATAAGTTTCCACACATCTGGTTTACTGAAATCAGGCAAATAAATCATAATTTTTTTTACTCTTTTACAGGCAATATCCTGCTCTGTCTATAATTTAAAGGTAGTCCTGCAGGCATCTGACACATTTGACATGTATTAGATAAGGGCAGCCTCCTCTAGGTCTGTGCTTTGAGTTGACCAATTCAGCTTTTTTCTTGTTGTTTCACTGGGAAATAATGGGGGGAGAGGCGGGGGAAGAAGGAAAAAGAAAACTCAGCAATAGAAGATCTTTGAACTTTGCTCACATTAAAAGTGACAGTGACAATGGTTCCAGTGTCAAAGTAGATACTATTAAGTCTGCTTCACTAAGTAGAGTCTCTAAATTTAATTTGCTGTTCAAATAATTTCCTAATGAAATGACTATGCAATTATGTATATATATATGCACACACATACAAGAACGTAAACATTTCTGTTACAAATCAGTGGCACAGAGGTGCTAAAAATCTTCAATAATGAGCATTTACCATACATACAAAAAAGAAGAAATTGTATGTAAATCTAAAATCATACCTGTGCACTGAATCTCTGGAGACCATTTTCCGGACACACAAGTTGCCTGTTTAAAATGGCTGTCTGCTGGTCTACATTTATACGTTAAAAGCAGCCCAGTCTCCTTTGCTTTCCTGGGAATACTACTGCGTTCAACCACAATATCCTCTGGAGGTACACACTGATGGTCTGAAGAAAATCAACACAAACAGCTAAAGAATAGATTTGATTCAGATAATATGTATGTACGCATTCATTAACAAGGAAGTCATCATTTTCCTAATACTTACCCGTGTCTTTTTTGCTGCTATACCTAAAGCTTTCTGAGGGGTCCTAATTGCTGGGGAATGCATGAGAATGAGTACAAAACTACTATTGTAGCGTCACTGTATGTAAAGGACACGCAGTGCAGCCACATTTGATTTTAACCACTGTGTAACTGTCCACTCCCTTCCCAAAACCTACTCAGAGTGTTTACAAACTTTTAGCTCCACAGACTTTCCAGGATGAAGGATACATTATGTTAACATTTAAAAGAGGAGGAAATGGAAAATCATTTAGTTGAGATGTCAAAAATTATAGTACCCAAAGCTACATATTGATTCCCAAAGTCCTTGAAACAATGACTATAACAGCGTTTAACTCATAACTGAAATATTACAGAAATACAGGAGAAGATTACCATTGCAAAGAGGTGAAGGCTTCCATTCCCCATTAAGACATTTTGTTTTCATTCTGCTAGCATTCCTAGAGCCTCGCCTACATCCATAGGTTACTTCATCTCCATGAGAAAACTGGTCTTGATCTTGCTGGTGAAGAACAACATTCAAGATAGAAGAAGGCGACCTACACGGCATTTTGTCTTCTGTTGAAAAGAACAGAAATATTTCACAAAGTATTGATGTTGCATGGGAATATCCAAAAGAACCTAGATAAAATAATTCCATTTGTATTTGGTGAGTAAAACCTACTCCAGTAAATTAAATGTCCAAAGTAACCTCCTACACAGCTGGGTTACGCCTTTAATTTAGTCAGTTGACTAAAATTCTTTCCTTCACTGAGATAACTCCATGGCATACTTCATGAGTCAATTCAGCTAAGGTTAATTTCTCAAACAGTTTTACCAAGGTACATGAATCTTAAACCATAAGAAAATCTTCAGTTAATCCAACTCATCTGGATCCCTTATTCTGGTCAATCAAAAATTTCATTCGGTCACACACTTACACGTTTGTAATGTACACTTTCAGTTAGCATTACTACAAGAACCGACTAATATCCTTAGAACTGATTAGACAACTGCAATGTTGTCTCTGCTGTGTGATAACTACAGTTCCTATTGTGGGCCGCTATTGTTGCTGTGCTAGGCACAGCAAAGATCAGTGGCTTGCAAAGATGAGTGCAGCATATGAGTAGTCCTTCTGAGGGAGGAAAAGGGGATGTCATTAGAACAGACACATACAAATGCCTTTTGCTGGGGGGAAGGGAAAACCCAGGACAAATGCAGAAATTGGACTTGAAAAGTTCCGCACTCAAGCTTGGACCACACACTTCTGCTCAGTCTGAGCACAAAACATGTTCTCTGCGGATCAAGCATTGAAAAGACTTGAGCAGTCATACAGTTTTAAAACATCAGAGTTGTTCTTGGAAGATTTGTCAGAATCCAGAAGCCAGAGATTAACAGATCTCCCAAGGGAACTGCAAGACTTCTGAGACCTCTGTCAATACTGAAGAAGTTTGCTAATGGATTCTGGCTTCCTTTCTAAGAAAAGATATCCATGTGATGGCATGTCCCTCCCTGCCTGTTTCCAGACCTCCACCACAGTTAGTTAGATGCAGAATCCCCTAAACAGTTCAATACAATAGGTACTTGTGAAAGTGATTATGTTCTCAGAAGCTGTGAAAAACACGGGCAGCTGTATCAGAGGAATTCCTTAATAAAGAAGTTTCACAGCTACACAAGGTTTTTCTTGTTTTCACTATAGAAGCTTTTTTTTTTTTTTTTTTTCTAGAGAACAGATGACTATATCTAATTCACTTCACATTTGATTATCTTTGTATTGCATCACCATAGTTTTATATATGTAGTAGTAGGTAGATTACCAATGCAAGAAGGAGGAGATGACCACTGCCCATCCAAACATTCTATTTCCTTTGATCCAACCAATTTAAATTGGGTGTCACATTCATATTCCATTCTCTTCCCATTCTGATACCGTTCCAGAAAGCCACCAGTAACATTTCCATTGGTGATTTCAGGTGGAGGTCCACAGTCTCTGGGATTCACTGAAATCAAGAGATCAAACATATACGCTGCAGTTGCTATTATTAGCACACTTACATAGTAAGTGCAACAACAACAACAGAGAATTTATTGCTTAAAGTTAAGAAAGAAATACAGGAAAGCTTAAATAGGTCATTATTTTCTGCCTGTGACTGTTTAGATACATGCTGGAGTGGAGCTCACAGAGATAAGTTACCCTGTCTCAGTTTTCTCTCTTTCTTCTGTGCATCATCAGTTTCCAGCTATAGTAAAGTAAGCAATTCATTAAATCAATCCATTTTTAATGGATGAAAAGTGTTACATGGGCATTGACTCTGCTTGCCTGTGATACAGTATTCTTGCACAATAAAAAAATAGAGTATTCTGCAAGTAACAATGACATGCTCTTTGTCCATACAGAGATGTGTTACGTCTGAAGGAGTGAACTCCTGCCTCCTGTGTTTTGAGCTAAAGAGTTAACTATACAAAATACACCTGTTTTCAAATGCAAAAAGGTGAGTGAAAAGAAGGATGAGGGCACTAAAGGCAACAACAAATAACTGAGTAAGCAGGAAAGAAGAGAGATGAGAAATGTGAGATGCCTTTGTCATTTTGATCTTTCTCACAGAAGGCACAGTCTGAAAATATTATTTTCAGATTCCAATGGGTTGTGCTCTGTCAGGAAGAGATGACTGTACTCAAATAATTTCTGACTGACATATCGCACCCTATTTATGCCCTTTTGGATAAGCAGTATTTTATGTGCAAACCGTTTATTGAAGATCTCCAGTACGCATAAGTGAAGCTAACAGAATAAAGGCAACAAGAAAAACATGTGGCCTAGTTGCCAGACAGGTGTTCTGGGTGCTAGAATGACTTATAGGTGCCCACAAAAGTCTTCAGAACTGAAGTATTTGTATATACATCCTACCATAATAAAGTCAACAGAGGAATTACCTTTACATGTTGGAGGTGACGGAAACCATCCAAAGTAATAGCACTGAGCAGAGGCAGGGCCCACTCTTATGTAATCACCTACACAGCTGAATTCCACAACATCTCCATTGTAGTATTTGCTCTTTGGAGGATAAACATATCCACGGGACAGTACTGGCAGTTCACATTCAATTGCTGCAAAGTTTGAATATTTCAGTGTATATTGTGAAACCTACAAAAAATATATAGCTGCTACTAATGGAAAAGGGGGAAACAAGAAACTAAACATAGAGAAACAAAGATCTGACAAAACAAGCATGGGGACTGACAAGAAACTTTCTTCCCAGTTACATTAGTTGACTGGATATCAGGAAAGTACAGACACTGCTTTTGGGAGGATCAGTCTAGACTTTGCAGCTGATAAGACCATGAGCAAGGGGGACCCTGGATAGGGAGCGGTGTGGAAAACAGCACAGCTACGCCAGTCCACAGAGGGATGCGCAGAGGGAAGTAGGAGCAAAGAAAACAAAAAGTAGGATAAACAGAAAAAAATCATAAATGCACCAGTCAAGTGTACAACTGCGCAGGTCACTATGCTCGTCTAGCTGAGCCCTGAATGTGATCACCACAGTCAGCCCTGTCATCTTTTATCTTATTACATCCCTTCTTGACTACCTTGTTGCATACTGTCACTTTCTACTCCATGTGTTTGCATGCAGCAAGGTCTGGGTGCTAGCTACTGGTGAGACCTGTATGCGTGTGAGTGAAAAAGTGGTGCCAGCTCAAGTTAGACCAAGGGAGCAGGCACTCCTGGCTTCAGGTGCTGGCTATCACAGCCAGAAGGGGGTCTTTAAATTCCAGCTGCTGTGGCATCCCAGAAATCAGCTACTGGAGGAACACTGGTGTGAGGGAGGTCAGCAAAGTCCTCGGGGAGTCCATGAATGCACACGTGCTTGAGAACCCAGAGTGCTGCATTTGTGCCTTTGCTGGTAAACTTCTGTCTCTATCAGCTGAAGAAGAAGAAAGAGGACATAGCTGATCTGCATTTACATTTTAGATAAGTCCTGTCTGTAAGCACTGTTGAAGGCAGCCCCGTGTCTGTGGCAATCTGCATGGCTGTATCAGAGCCCTGTGTCTGTGAGCCTTTGTGGTTTGTGCTCAGCTTTGTTAGTAGTTGAACCAAAAAAGAAGAAAGTGACAGCTGCAGCCCCTGGGTCTGGGCAGAGGTCCTGGCTCCCTGGGTTGCTGGGCCACACTCTGGCAGCCAGGCAAGAGAGGTGCAGGGCCTGAAAGGCAGGAGGAGGAGGCCACACACTTATCATCACTTGACACTGATTAGAACAAAAGCACAGGAAGGTATAAAGCTTTACAGCATGTGTACAGTTACAATGGTTAGTGAGTACAAATGTATTTACCAACACAGCGGGGTGCTGGCTTCCATTCACCATTTACATCACACATGGCAGTACCAGTTGGCATGTTATCCTCAGTGTGATAATCCTCAGGACACACATATTCAAGCATATCTCCAGGCAGGTATATATTTCCCTTTGCATTGTCAATCAGAATGTGAGCACGTGGCGTTTTACAGGATTCTGTAGAATGAAACAAAGTTAATGAATTGGGCGATCCAGAAATTTGCCCTTTGGAGCCACCACTCTGTACTGCAGGGGTGTGCTGATTCTCCTGAATGACTGGGGATAGTTAAAACATTAAAAACCTTGCATTGTCAGCACATGAATTTAGAATATCATACTTATCATACTCACATAATATCTACTGCATTCATCTCCCTTTCTTTCTACCATTGCTTCTTATTTTAATGATGCAGTATCAAACAGCTTCACTTATTTTGCCCACAGGCTTTCTTGAGGGCACCAGAAAATAAATAAATAAATAAAATTCTGGTTAAACATAGTCTGAGACTAAAGTATGAGACAAAGTATTAGCTAAAGTTGGTCAACATGGCAAACATCATCCTAACGCTGGAAGATCAAGTACCTTCTACTTTGTATCCTATACTCCTGTTAGGAGAGGATAGGACTTAGAAGAGAAAGTTAACAAGAATATGGAAGTGTTCTCATGAGAAAGCACTCCAGTCTTTTTCAAAAATGTAGTTTCTAGACTCAGGGTAAAAAGCCCGGCCTAATCTTTTTTATGCATGATGATAAAATCTTTCCAAATAACAAAATGTGTTTCTCACTAGTCTGCTCACTTTTCAATGAAGTTCTTGGCATGATACCTTGGCTGACAGGCATATCTTCATACATTGTCCCTGGCATGAGTGAAAGGTGCTCATATTCTTATCAACAAGATGGAAAAACTGGGATTAAGTTTGTGTGTATGCACCTTGTATCAGCTAAAATCACCAGAGAAGTCAATGACAATGTACTTCATACCACTGAGGGTCCAAAAGGATGGCTCACCTAGAAGACAGGAGATACCTTTTCCCCCTTACTCACTTCCATTTTGCTTTATCTTTTTATTTCTTGGAGCCTCAGAAAAGTCCCTCTCTGAAGGCTCTGTCCTCTTTTTGACTTTCGTTCCATTCAGTAAGAAAACTATACCAGTATAGATGAAGAAATTCAGAGTACGTAGCAAATTGCATTTTTACCAGTGTCAGCAGCAGGGAACTCTGAAGCCTGTGTGCTACTCACGGATACACTTTGGAGGTGGAGACCAGCCATCCTTTAGACATTGTATCTGTCCCATTTCTTGTCTTTCTGGAGTTACAAAGTCATTGTAACACGTATAGTTGACTCGATCCCCTATATCAAATGTTGTTTTTTCTTCCATGAAATAGCCATTTGTCAGATCAACCTGCTGGCATGTTTCTGAAAGAGAAAGACAGAATTCCTTTCCATTGTTAAATGACAGATGTAATATCTAGAACAAGGAGGACACATAAAAACAGCAGTAGGATTCTGAACATTTTCAAGAGCACAATTATTTATGCCTCTGCATTAAGGTCCCTTCCTGGGATCCAACTGAAGCGTGAAAAGTCAAAATTCAGTGTTACCAGCTGGTTCAAGGCAGGGCAGGGATTTCATTTGCAGCTGTTCTCTAAGATTCCAAGACCGTACGGACGCATTTGGTTTTCAGCAGAAACAAAATTCATGATAGGCATGTACTGTGCACGCATCAGGAGGACTTTGTGCCCCTATTGCAAGCGAGACACTCCAGAAATCATCATGTGCAACATGTTTTCTAAAATAAATGCTCTGATGGTCTGAAAGATGGAAATTAGTTTATTTCTTTCATATGCACAAAATTATTATCTAAAGAATTTGTAATTGCAGTAATTCTAGCAATTTCAGACTCGGTGCTAGTCAGGATCAAAAGCTGGAAACAGTGCTAGGAGAGGTAACTTTCCTGTTCCTCCCTCCTTCCATTACGATGCCAACTGGAAAGCAAGCAAGAGAAAGAGATTAGGCTAGAGACTGAAAGGAGACAAGAAATTACAGCTAGGCTATACACAGGCACCTAGACTTAGAGATGCACTAAGTAGCGGTGAGGGAATTAACATGGGTGATGTAATCATAGATTTATTGGTTTCAGTTAGAAAAAAAAAGAAGCACAATCACCTTTACGGATACATCTTGGAGTAGGTGACCAGCCATTCTTTGTGCACCTAATTTCACCACCTTCATTTTCAGTACGATAGTTAGTATTGCAGAAATATTTAGTTCTTTCACCTTCTTTGTAAGAGCTTCTCCAATTATTTTGGATAAAACCATTTTCCATACGCCTGACCTTGCATATTTCTAAAGAAGAAAAGTTCATTTAACCACATTAATAAAAACAGCCAAAACTGTAGTAAATAATTCTAACTCTTGTGTTAGACACAAGTAAACACTTACCAAAAAAGCCTCCTCCTACCCTTGTGTCTATACTCAAAAGACATCAGTGTTCAAGCCTGAATCAAAGTATGCTTCCTTTCACTGCCCCATAATCATTGTATCACAAAAACAGGAATTTCATAAAGCACTAAGAACTGGCCTAGTAAACTAAAGACCTTACTGTAGTTAATAAGCAAGGCTGGCTAACTCTAGTGTCATGTACAACTCCAGGATGCTCTGCTGAGTCTCTCAAATTTTGATGTGTGTGCTGAGAAACATTAGGTATTGGATATCAGGAAATTTTACTATCTCTGTACAAGTGTGTCAGCCTCTCAAACCAGCTCTAGAGAATTTACCAGAAGCTAAGCATGCTGTCCTTACAGCATCCCATATCCCAAGAGCCTAGACACATGGAAGGAATGTTGTGGCTGTTTTATTGGAGAAACTGGTTGTTTCCACAGGGCACAGCTCTGCTCATTCCCTGTGTTGATCTCCTGTCCACCGATGGCAACAAGAGAAAAACTAATCTTTGGTTGATTCAGGTTTTGTAGATAGGTAGGGACTGTGCTGTGACTGAAGGTCTGGGTTACGAGAAAAGTCCTCGACTCACTGGTTTAAATTTGTTTCCCATAGTTGAATGATTAATTTAGTGCATTTGGATCACTTATTGCAGACATTCTTACCCTCAGCTTATTTCAAAAGTGTTCCATGTTCCCCCACATGTTACCCCAAGGAACAGGGCAGTAGATTCCAGATAATAACCTCTGAACAATGCACCCAAGCCACTGAAGGAAGAATATATTTGTGTTGAAAATAATTTAAGTGTATGTGCCGCTGTGTGTACAAAAGAACGCAGATGCACGTGTGTGACCTGGACACTAGAGAGGAAAAAAATGTCCTAATTCTTACTCTTCTTTATTTTTTTCTTGATCTCAGGGATAGCTGCAGGCGTAAAGAATGCCCCAAATCCAAACGTTTTATTTCAGACTAATTCACTACATAATGTCACTTTGACAGGTGACTGTTTAAGCCAAAAAGATGGGATAACAGTCTGAGTGCAGTTCCAGGGGTCAGCTAAAGCAGCTGTAATTTAATAAGTTACTAAGCTGTACAGTGCAACTTCTCCTGCACAGACCCTTAATAACCAAAACAGAATTAAGCATATTTTACAAGTGTACTTACTGAGGCATTGTGGTACTGGCTTCCAGCCCTCTTGAGAACAGACAGTATAAACCCAGGATTGTTCAGTTGGGGTTATGTAGCCGTCATCACAGCGGTAGTAAATACTCTGCCCAGTCCTCATTGGAAAGTAATATCGATGCCAAGTTTCACTCAAAATGATATGTTCGACAGCTGGATAGTCACACGGTTTCTCTTTAAAAAAAATGTAATAGCAACAATATCAACACATGTATGACAAAAAGCTTGGAGTACAAGTTCTGAATACTAGTCCAGATAGGATTTCATGGAGTGTTTCCTGTAACTAGAAGAACTGGGTCTGCACGCTCTGGTAGATTCCATGGAGTATGGGAGCAACTGCACAGTGCTTCTGAATTCTTTCTCAGTGTCTATAGCTATGCTGGCTGCCTGTAAGTATTACAGCCGACAGAAATCCTGTCCATCTTCTCAGTGGTTTCCAGATGCTGATTCTTGAAACCAAATGGAAGTACTTATTCTATGCTGAGATGACATTGTTATTTCAGAGGGCTCTAACTAAATTACCATATTGAAAGGGATGGAAGCCCAGTTAGCTTACTTATATTAAGCTAGTTCAGGTACAGACACTGAACCACAGACTCTAAAAATTGCAGTGGCACCCGTTACCACTTTTGTTTGTCACTTCCAGGATCTCACACCAAATGTTCTTTCTAGCTACTCTCTCTATTTCTTATTTTATTATTATTATTATTTTTCAATTTAAAACCACAATGATTTTTATTTTGCTTACTCAGTTGCTCTAAAGAGATTTTCTGGGACAAGATGGGATAAAATGGGAAGGCTCCTAGCAGCTTTCACCCTGGGCTTACCCAGGGTGTCCCATTTGGCCATTGCAGACAGTTTCCTCCTGAAATGCCCTGACCTAAAGCACAAATGCTGGAGGAAGAGGGATCATCCTCAGAACACCCAACAGTGAGTGAGATGGTCTGAGAAAAATAACTCAGTTTTGGAACACACAAATAGAGAAATGATTATTACCTATAACAACAATGCACTTTCCTTGAATAGATCATACTGTCTTGTCTAAACTTTCATATACAAGGCAGACTTCATCAGAGTTGCTCTTACCTCCTTTTGGTTTCTACACTTAGAAAAAATATATTATTCTTAATTGACAAACTATGAAATTACTTGCTGAGTTTTGTTTTTATTCTGCACATACTAGGCAGAAATGTAATTGTAGTTCTGAGAAACTGAAACAAACAAAAAATAAAAAGCAACCTCATAATCAATCAAGAATATTTTGTTTTGCTGTTTGACAGATTATAATGAAATTCTTTACATAGCAACACACAACTGCAAGTAAATAAGTAAAGCTATGGCAGCCATGGTTAAACATACCTTGCAACCATCACCTGTGCTTTGGTGATACTTTAGCTAGCAGTCATTGTACCTTGTAAACTTGGCTGACCTGCTACTCTGCAGGTGCACCACAAATCATCCTGTTTAGGAACCTGCTATTGCAAATTAACAGGTTTCACAGATACAGTGACAGATAATACTCATGTTCATAAACAGCGTGAATTTAGATTTTACCAATATTTTTTAGTGTTTTCTTCCACTTCGTCACATTAAGCTTCATAACACTACGAAACAAAACAAATATGCATTTTCATTTCCTATGTTTCTTAAGATCTTTCCTTTGAGTTCTTTTTTTTCCACTGAGATATTTCCAAAATAACACTTCTGTACAATTACATCTTCGTGCATGAAAGCTACTTACCAACACAACCTGGAGCAGGCACCCAGCCGCTGCTGGTGCATTTAGCTACATTTTTGGCAGTCAACGTGTTAAAACGATATCCAGGATGACAGTCTATTGTGATTGTAGCTCCTTCTGTGTACCTGTCTTTCTGAGGTCTAAAGTTCCCATTGCGAAATGTCGGAGGAAAGCATACAACTTCTACATGGAAAGAGAAAAATAGGTGCCAATTTGAAGAATGCCTTTATACAGTTCTTATCTACATAGTACATTGACTAAAACTTCATACATTAACAGTCAAATACAGGTTTCTTAGGGCAAAGATAAAGTTAGACTTCCATTCTGTACAGCTCTGTAAGAATACCTTACTCTACCATAGAATAATCTTTGTGAGATCTTATATTTGAATATAACTTCTATGTCAATGTGTGGAAGAATGCTGCTTTTTTCTTGTTTCTTTTTTTGGTATTTTTGGCACTACCCAAAAGCAGCATGTTGCTAAACCATAATAAACGAATATTAATTAGTATGATTACAAATCTTGAAGCAGAAATTTCAAGGACTGAGTGAGAAATAGGGCTGACTACTTTTTATTCCTAAAGAGGTCTTTCTGGAAAAGGTCCCAGGAAGGTGGGTGGTACATAAAATCCTACAACACTGCCCTTGTTGCCAATGCATTTTTTTCAGTTTAAAGCATCCTTTGTCAACTTCTTGAACATCATTCAAGGCACTAAAGATTTTTGCCAATTTTACATTAAATTAATTCCACTAGGACATCAAGTGAAAGTTCCTATTTGTGGAATCTGGAGTTCTAATGGGAATTCTAAGTGCAGTATTCAAATGAAACCAAAAATGACTTTCACTAGTTACGTTAACGTTAAATCCAGTAAACTTGGAGCTCACTGAAAATGTCTTGATGTGAAGAAAGGAGGACTTCAGTAACCATTATCTGTGGAGATACAATAATTGTTCTGTGGAGAACAATACTCTGTGGAGCTGATTTTGAATTTTCCTATGCTGTTAAAAATTTCAGATGCTTCCTTTAGTTTTACTACATTTTTTTTTCCCACCCTGATTGCTTAAATCGTCTTTTTAGTGTTTGATTTTTCCATTCCTTTGCTAAAACATTTTCACTGCATTTTGTAGGAGGCAATGAGATTCAGCATTACCCTTTCTGTTTGTTCAATTTAGGGATTCTAACTCAAGAGTATATTTGCTGTTTTCTCCATTAATCCAGATTTCCAGAATAAAAAGGAACATAGTAACTATCTGCAACTCCTAATGCTTCAGTATTTCAGCATCAACCTATTTATGCAGTATACACAACAACAAATTCTACTTTCCTAGTGCCATCCATCTATGCTTGAGTAACAAAAGGCTGAATTAACTATTTTTGCCATGCCCCTTCATTAAAAACTACTATCAGGTTCTTTGGCTGTTTTAACGCTTAGTCCTGCCAGATCTTCATGGTTTATTAGTCAGATGCAGGTGAGATTATTATTTTTATGAACAAACTAACATTTGGCTGTATCAATCTCAGAAATAACTTCCAAAACAACTTAAGAAAAAGGCTGACCAGTGCAATAGGGGGTTGGAGACCATCCAGACTCAGTGCATGTTACATCTGCTCGTTCACCATACGTGTATCCTTCATTGCAGGCATAATGCAGTTGGTCAGACTCTCTGTAAGTCTTCTGTGAGGAACGTACAACTCCATTTGGAATTGATGGTACATCACAGATAATATCTGAAGTTGAAAAAAAACAAACAAAACCCATAAATTCATATAATTTGATATGCTTTTATTTGTTTTTATTTGCTGAAAATAAATCCCTATTGAAATAAAAACTAGTGGGATTTTTTTAATCCCTTTTGAATTCATAGAAATTATACCAATAAAACCACTTTTATTTGGAGACTGTGTAGAATTTAACTGAGAGCTGTTCAGTGACACAATTGTGAGTGCCAAATATGCTGTAGCACAGCAAAAGTAGCAAAATGATTCATAAGACAGCTTTCAGGGCCATGGTTCATTTTTTTAATGGCTTTTAGAATTGTATACAAGGTAAGGGATGTTCTAAACTAAGCATCTATGCTAGCTGAAATTTAGGAATTTTTCATCTTTTTTGATAATTTTATTTTCTTGTATTTTCCAGCAAATCTAAAACTCTCTAATATTCAGCAGACAGTCAGCAAAATTATGGCATTAACAACAACAACAACAAAAATAGCATTAAAATACCTGGAGAACTGACTCTAGGATACTTAACCATCTATAGAAAAACTCAGCATTCTCAGTTCCTTGCCAAACTCAGAAAACCACCAAGATCCTGCAGTTTCTAAAAGCAGAATTCTTAAAGCTAGATCATATCTAAGATTTTGTTTCCTAGGCCATGTAGCAGGACACCAGAAGGTTCTCTTAGATTTCTTTGCTGGATTTATTTTATAATTAGGATGAAATAAATCTCAGCGGAATTGGTTTTGTTTAATAAAAGTCACTATATTCTACAAATAGTGCTAGCATGTGTGATTAAGTTCACTTATCCTTGTGCTCTATTCAGGACTGGTGAGACCACATGTAGAGTACTCTGTCCAGGTCTCAGCTCCCCAGTAGAATAAAGTCATAGACATTCTGGAGCTGGTCCAGTGATAGGCCAAGAAGGTAATTAATTTGGTTAAATGAACACTAAAGTGACTGAGTCTTTTATAGATTATTATATGTTAATAATCTATTACTGTATAGATTTTATACTGAAGTTAGTTTCAAAGAAATTGAGTGCAGCCCAGAAAACCACATTTTGTAGTGAAAATATGGAATGAGCAAATGATCCACTATGACTGTATTAGCATACAACGCTCTCTGATTTTTCTTTTTTAGCCTATTTCTGCAAATATACAATGGAGACTGCCTATAGGCAACCTATGCCTAATTGCTCTGGAATAAAATTAAAGCTTTTTAACCAGTTCTTAAAAGTCTATGAAAATAAAGTTTCTTACAAATAACAGTGTTTTACCTTGGCACTGAGGTACGTCACTATTCCATTTTCCATTAGAAGAGCAATGTATTGCTTTAGATCCAACAAGCTTGTAATGTTCATTACATTCAAACTCTATGACCTGGCCAAAGGAATACTCTCGGTTTAGCTCAAATGCACCGCTTATGACTATTCTTCCATTTTCTGGTGCTTTCACAGGTAAACACTTTGCAACTGGAAAACAAAACAAAGTAAACAAACCAAAGGGGAAAAGCAATCATTTTGAGGTCTACTCACTAAAATAAATTGACACACACAAGTTAAATTATAGATATATCACTGTGATTACCTTAAGCATTTTAAACAAGTATGTGGATTTGTTATGAATTCTGATACCATTTTCTGGCTTTCAACAGAATCCAAAATCCTCAGTCATGAAGGAGAAAGTTTATGAGGACCTGGGAATTGCATTATCTTGGCTACATGTGACAAGAAACATTGGAACCATTGCTCTGAATTAAGCAGAGAGCTAGCTATGTGCCCAAATCTAAGGACACTCAAAATCCAGTAAATTCAATGTGGAATACTCGAGACCAGCTGTTAGGAATGACATCAAAACTCACATATCTAATATTAGAAATTACTTTTAAAAGGATAGAAGTTATTTCTGGGGAGAAAGGATGATTACCTCCATAATCGTACAGGTTTGAAATTCTTGAAAAGGTTTCCAAATTCAGTAACTAAGTAGTATCTAAGCCATTCAGTCTATTCGGGTCTGAGGACTGGGTTCTTTATTCTCTTTATATCTTAGTGATGTTGAATTTGTAACAAAATCTTAATGGACAAAATACTCATAAGGATGGAGGCAAAAATAAGCCATAAATAAATGTATAAATACACATGTAAAATGTCTCATCCCAGCCAACTTTTATAAACATGTTTTACAGATACCTAATTTATAGAGCCTTTACATGAGGTAGAATGGTTTAAGCCATTTAATGCTTTAAGCCATTTGGGAGTGAAAAGACTCAACTTTGTGAGTGATTTTTGGTTTGAATAATTAGATATTCTATGTGTTTCTCTGCTGCATAACTTGAGTTTAGACATATGTACATCTATGCAAATTAATACTAGAAGTTTAATCAGTTAATATTCTAGAGTAGTTATTTACAACATAAACAATCATAATGGTCACAATAGACGTGCCACAGAGAGTAGTGAGATTATAGACAAGTTCTAGATAGTATCAGACAGATAAAAAGTCAGTTTGGTAAGGAATTAAATGTCAAATTTCATTTACCTTCACAGTGAGGGATGTCATTGCTCCATCCCTCTGCGAGACACTCACGGTAATTTTTTTGGCTAAGCATTCGGTATCTTACAAAAAAGAAAAGTAAAAAACAAATTATAGTCTTAGCAGTGCTGCTGCTTTGGGAATGAGACAAGTAGGTTTCAGATATTCTAGTGTAGATCAACCAAAACATGATTAAAAAAACAACAAACGCAGTTTTTCTGCTTATCTTCCCCATTTTGTTTCTTTTACACGCATGGTAAGATAGGAAAAGGTAAGATTCCTAAAGTAGCTTTCTCATTGGTAAAACATTATCTTCATTACAGAGACATCAAGCTTTGTCTACAATAACAAGTAAGCCAAGGGTGATTTACACAGTCATTAGCAAGGAGAGTAAATCTCTTGTCTGTGTTCCAGCATGACTGAAAGCCATGGGACAGCATCAAAATAAGACAACCCAAGCCATATGTATTCCATGTTTCACTGAATTAATATTATCTTAGGCTCGAGGGTACCGTAGGCATAAAGACACTGCTTCTGCTTAGTCTGGAACATATTCAGAAGATTACAGCTAGTCTAAAATGACAATGAAGAACTGTCTGCACTTAAGAGATTAAGGAGAATAATGATTTCTTAACTCATATACGTACATCTTCCAGCAACACAAAGTCTGCAGAAGCATGGCTAAAAAACTTCACCACGGTTATAGCTGATTTGCATTTCATGAAGAAAGAATCCAATTATAAGCATTCTTACCTAGACACAACACTATGCATTTGCCTTGCTGCAGTTTTCATTGGAGAAGATGAACAGAGAGAGATAAGATAATTTCTTCCAAGCAGTCAGGGAAAAGATGTTACTCAGACTACCAGAAACATCTTCCTTCCATAACTCACAAAAATTATTTAAGCAGGTTTGATGTGTTGTAGTTTAGATTAGGCAATTCCATTGTACAGCCTAATAACTTCTCCAACATAATTGCATAATGACTGCCTACTAAGAGTACTAATGGCAGTGTGTGAAGCTGCATTTCCATCTGGCTAGCTTGTCGAGTCATGAGCCAGCTTTGAGGCAGACAATTTGTTTTGCTTTCTACTCAGGCAACCACAGTTTCAAGTGAGCTGAGACTTGGGATGACAGCTTCATTTATGTGAAAACAGTCATTCCAAAACCACTAAACTTCTGACCAGACATAGGGAAGAGTTATATTTAGTATTATAATTACTGTATTTTCAGTTAAACAACGATCTGGTATTCTTAAAACTGAGCAAGCTGGCAGCTGCTTTACAGACAACAAATTTATAACCAGTATTTCTCTTAACATTAAAACTTTAACTTCTATATATTGAGTTAAATAATATTACCCCTCATTACATCTGTATTCAACTCTGGCACCAAAGACAAACTCGCTTCCAGCGGTGAGCTGAAAGGAACCAAACTCAGTATCTCCAGGATGTCCACAGGGCTTACCTGGTATGAAATAGTAAAAAAAAAAGCTCAGTATTGTTTTTGATAAGAACACAGAAGAATGAGGACTTTTTTCTTTTAATCTAAGTAACAAATTAGGAGCCTTTGCTCCTTTAAAAAAGACTAATCTCATTTTAAGCCTTATGACACATTTTAAGGACAGAATGTAACATCAGTTTTCCACATAACTTCTGACACAGACCATTGCAAATCTTCCACTACAAGAGCCACCCATGACTTGCACTTAAATGTCCTCAGTCTGGTGGGGATTGTGATGTAAAAAAGAGGGATTATCTGAAGCCACAGGAGTAATGTGGCTCAAGTTTTCTTTAGGATTGCTCTTATTGCCCAAACAAGAATTGCAAAAATGAGCACGTAGTCTCTGTCATAGATTACTTGAATACAGAATTTGAAGGCATATTGAGTAAGTTTACAAATAACACTAAGTCTGGAAGAGTTGTTGACCCCTTTGAGGAAAGAAAGGCCTTGAAGATAGATCTTTGTCAACTGAAGGGTTGAGCGGTTATCAGCTGTGTGAAGTTTAACAAGAGCAAGTGCTGGCCAGGGCAATGAACATGGCATCAAGCTGTCAGAGTTCAAGGAGCTCTTGATACCACTCTGACACAGGGTTTAGATTCTGTGTGGTCCTGCATGGAGACAGAGGTTGGATTCATTCTTGTGGGTCCTTCCACTTCAGACCATTCTATGATCCTATAATTCTCATCCATCTCTCTTTGATATTATAATAAGGATTGCAAAATAGATTCCATGGCTAAGCTTTAATAGGCATTGTCAGAAGAAATCCTTCGTGGTCCCTATCAAACAAGGCATTTTCATTTCTTGGAACACATCAACATCCTTGTTTGTTTGTTTGTTATCCAAATAAGAGATGCTTGAATAGACCCTAGATTTCTCTCAGTGTGATTCAAAGAAAATAGATCTCTCCATCACAAATTTTGCTATCTAGTGTGGTCTCTTGTGAGAAGTGAATATGAGCGCATAATCTGTACTTAATCATCCTCTGTTTCCTTCCATCTGTACCTTACCAGTTTCAGCATCAGTTCACAGGGTGGCAGTATTCACTAAAATACATAGATAAAAAACTACACTGGTTTTAGTATAATTCTAAAGATCTCTGTGCACCAAGTATTTATGCAAATATATTTTGAAGAAAGAAAGCAACTAAAAAAAAGCCCGAAATACAAAACTATAAGAGAAACTACCAACAATTAGTTAATTTTTACTTAAAATTTCCATTCATCTTGAAACTCAATTTTGTATTATTAAGCCAAGTAGTTGCATTGAGGTAGGCAAAATTTTAAGATGCAGGAGAAAGAAGCTCAGATGCCTAATATTTATCTGTGTTTAGTACTCATTAGTTATAGACAGAAAGTATCTCTGGCTAACAATAATGAAGTTCTACTTCTTCAGCTAATTCAGTATGAGAGTGTGAGACACTTCTAAACCCCTAATGTGGCACATCAGAAATAACAAGCAGCAGCTCACATCCTCATCTGAATTTTCCTTTATAGTTTAAAAGAACAGGCATGGAAAAATAAGTTCCACAACTTTTTAGTGCCAAAAAAGCCTGATCAACTTGCAAGAAGTTGTATCCTTTAGAACTACTTGAATAAACTGAAGAGAAAAAGCAATAATTTCTTTGACTTGCATTAAGAAGCTAGCTTAGTGCTTTACTTTGCTTAGACTTTATGTCTCAACATTAGACCTGTAAAAGTCTGGAAGCGATATCTTAATACTTACTCCTGCATTCTGTGCTGCCTTGTTGCTGCCACACTCCATCAACACACTTGACCACAATTCGTCCTATTTTCATATATCCAGGCCGACATTTGTATGTTACTAGAGTACCGTGTGGATAAGGAGGGTTGTCCCATGTTTCAGTTGGTATTTCTTTAACTCTCCTCGGAGGAGGTTGTTCGCAAGCTAGAAGTAATAAATAAAAACATTGGTGATTGAGGCACATGTTACATCTCCAAAATATTTTTACAACAGAAAATGTAGCATGAAATCCTGGGTACATTTGTGATCAAATGCGCATCTCTTTTCTACTTCATTGCAAAACGAGGATCTGCTAAGAATCCACATTTTCACAGGACAGGATGGAAGAACAGTAAAGCCAATGGAAAACACAGAAACACACACTGGGCAGCCATCATTCAAAACAGATTTCAGTTACAAAGACTGCAACCAGACACGAGAGCCCCAGTTCAAAACAAAAACATCTGTCACCCCTGCATCTGCAGAAGCTCCTCCAAGCCATTCCTTCTTCTGTCAGCACTCTTTTCCAGCTATTTCATTCTGCAGCCACCACCATCCTTACTGACAGTAGAGCTCATGCTCCACTTGGAGTCAAGACCTGTCAGACCTCTTTTTCACATCCTAAATGTTTAGTTCAGCTAAAGTTGTGATTTTCCAAAACATTCCCTAAGGTTCTTATGGCAAGTTACTTGTTATGTAGTGTAATTAATTCTGCTCATTCACATCGATCTTTGTGAGCTTCAAAGTATTTTGACTCAGTTTGGGATGTGGAGTAGGATATGTCTGATGCTTCTCATTAACTCAGCATTAACTGCAGTCTTCTCCAAAAGCTCCTTATGGTGCTTTCTTTGGTGTCTGTGAAACATACAGACCATAACAATTTTTTAAAAAAGGACCTGAATTACTTTTATTAAGAGCATTTTCAGCAATTTAAGAAAAGTGAGACTAAAGGGGAAATTAAAAAATAAATAAATGGCAAGCTGTTAAGAAACATAACTTCATGTCAAGAAGGTTAAAAATATTTGTGTGTGTTTGTAATCATTAACCTAATTTCAGTCACCTAGTTTTAATCTCTCTGCCTAAATGATTGAAATGCATTTACTTTAAAGACTGAAGCTTTACCAACAGTAACAGACTCTGGACAGTGTAGCTGATTAGTTATAATGTATTCTATTCTATTCAGATGTATTTACATCTGAACATCACAAGTGAGAACTGATGAAAAGCGATCTCTGAGAAATTAAACCTTAGAAAAGAAATGAGAGATGGCCTCTAGGAAAGGAAGTTTCTTGGTGAATGCAATTCATTGCTAAGCACAGAGCTGGAACCAAAATCTCAACTAGTTTAGTTGCAAGGCCACAGGTCTGAGAAAGCAGCAATGCTGACAGTCCAAGTGCTGCCTGGAAGCAACACTACAGGGAAAATATTTAGGAAATTTTTCCGTGCAAGGGGATGGAAGGGCCATCGCAGACAGAGATTAAGTAATGTGATTTCTAATACAGAGTGAGCAGAAAAAAATAATAATCCTAATTCTTCTATATCAAAGGGTAAAACCTTAAAAAGTGTAATTCTGCAGCTACGGCATTTTGAAAGTATAAAGAAAAGAATGCTCACCGTGAGATCTAATAACTTTCTTTTGACTGGCATAAGTAGGTGGGAGAGGTAGGCGAGCTTTGGAGACACTGCTGAGGTGATAAAGGAAGTGTCAGACCTCCCACAGCTTCATCATTTTCCCAGCTATTTCAGTTACTCTAAAAACAATGATGTTCCTTCCAACCAATTACTCTGAGAAGACAGCTCTGTCCACTAGAGGGTACTCTGCTATCAAAAAATGTGGTGGGGACTTCCACTTCATTAGCAAGATACATTCACATTTGAATACCTTTTTTCCCCACTCAAAAAAAAAAAAAAAAAAAAAGTAGAAATAAGTTAAATGAAGAGTAGTCCTCCAGTTGGCTCCATCTTGCAAATGTGTTAAAAGTTTCTATTTTACCCAAGAAAGATTATCTGCAGAGCTGAAACAAGGGATTTTTCCAGTTCTGTGTATCTTTCATTAGAGCTCATTAAGCTTGTTCATGCCAATGCTTTCAGTTTGTAAGTAAAGAAAACAGAGTCCAAATTCTATGATTTCAAGAACAGCTTAATAATTACACATGTACTTATACACGTGACTAACTTTTCTTCCATGCATGCATCTGCTTGCTAGCAACCACAAGACTATTCAGACAATAAATGTACAGCTCAGTCATCTCACATTCAAATCAATATACCATTTTTAGATCCCGTTTATAAAAGGTTCAGAGAAATTGCACATGGGTCTTAGCTGTCCCTTATTCAGACATCTAAATTTATTGCTTTCAACCTCATTTGTTAAAAAACAACAACAACAACTTATTTGTTCAGGTTTTATACCCCATAATTTGACCTATTAACCTATTTTTCATTTGTTACCCACAATAAATTGTATTCTCCTCTTATTTCTGATTTATACTTTCGTTGTCTGTTGTGCAGACTGGGGACTTTTTACACCTCATTGTTCACGTTAAAAAACAAACAAAACAAGACAAGAAAGAACTCCTGACAGTCTCTTCACCATTACATTATGTTTCTCCCTGGATTTCATTTCAATTCTCTGATTGTTCTTCTCTACTACTGCTCTGATATTAGTCTACGTGACAGCGTTACTGTGAAGCACTTCAGTATGCATATGCATTTCTGACTACAGCTAATTAATACTCCTTTTTTAATGTGGTTCCTTAATAGTTTGAGAAAAAGAAATCAGCTGGCAAGATGTACTTCAAAATTATATTAATTACATCATGCACTTCGATCTGTGTACTCAACAAGTTAATTGGGATTTATTTACTTTTATATTAGCACATACAGCTTAAATGCATTCCTCCAAACACTTCAGTAGGAAACCAGAAATGCTGGAATTAATCATTTATTAAACACTTGTGACTGGATCAGGATTAGGAATAGCTCAAATTACTTTCCCACCATTATTTTGCTTCCAGAAAGTCAAGCACAAACTGCAAATTCAGGTAGAAGTGCTCAAGCCCTTGTGAAACAATCTAGTTCTCAAACAACTCACAGCTAAGACATACTAGCTCAAAACCACACGGTGCCTTTTTCCCAGTCTTTGTAAAAGAAAACAAGCAGTCAAAGCAAAACAGATTATTAAATGGATATTAAGCAATATGAGTACAATATCAAGGAAAATAAATTCAACAGTGAAGCAGAAAATATTAATGCAGCCTTCTGGAAAGATACCCAGAATACAAACTACCTCTTTAAGCAAGTCCCAAAGTGTATCTGCATACGTTTATCTTATTCAGTGGATGAAAAATACCATAGACCAAACCTGTCATTGAACAGTTATTTTGTAAGCCTTTCAGTCAATCCAGTAACAACTTCTTTATCTCAGATTATCACACGGACTGTTTCGGACAGACAGAAATACATACTTACTGAATATCATTTATTTTAACCTACCGACTTTTTCCAAGTTCTATATTTTAGAATAATTAACAAACAAAGCAAAATACAAATAATTTGTCTAACTGTAGTTTATAGCGGTAATAAACATTAAAAAAAGAAGTGCAATGGTTTAGTAATAGCAGTAGTTATCTGATAAACAGATGAAATGCTACCCACAAGAAAATACTAAATACTGAAAGTGTTAAATGCAACCAGAAGAAATGTCAATTATCGTTGTCAGAAATTCATTAAAATAGGCTTCAATTCAAGCAATTTATTTACCAATTGTTTTCATAACTGTCTTTCCATACACTTTCTTGCCACTTTTTTCCAGATTAAAGCTTACCTCTCTCTGCAGTACAATACGTCCAACATAACAAGAGAGCTGCATAGCCCAGGAAAGGCATACTACTGATCCAGGATCTCAGAAGTAAGTGCATTTAATGCTGTAGCCAACTTTTTCGATTACTTTGTGTTATGTGCACTCATAGTTTACTCACTGAGTGACTCCAGGGACTGACCTTGCCCCATTTATACTGAGTGATTTCAGCAGTCACTTCCCCTAATTCTCTTGCAACACACGCTTTTTTTTTTTTTTTTTTTTTAGCTCTCCAAACTTTGCTAAATAAATAAATAAACATATAACAATGTGGGTTGACACTGTCCTTCCCTCCCTGCAGTCTGCTCTGATAAACTTCCTTTTACTGCCCAAAAGTTGTACAAAGATATACATATATATATATATTTCATTGCCTGTGTCTTCTATGCTTTGTCAATCAAATTCACATTAAATGCAGGTGAAAATAAGCTTCTCCACTACACATATATCAATTTAAGATCATTGTTGAAAATAACTGAAATGGAAAGCAGAAAAACATTGGCTGACTGGCCAAGCTCAGAGTGTTGTGATCAGTGATGCAGAGTCTGGTTGGAGACCTGTGAATAGTGATGTTCCCTGGGGGACAGCGCTGTGTCTGGTTTTGTTCAATATCTTGAACATAGCGTCCACCCTCAGTAAGTATGCCAATGATACACCGCTGCAAGGAGTGGCTGACACAGCTGAAGGCTGTGCTGCCTTTCAGCAAGACCTGGACAGACTGGAGAACTAGGCAACAGTAAACCAGATGAGGTTTAACAAGTGTAAAGTCTTGCAGCTGGGAAGGAATAATTGTGAATGTCTGTACAGTCATGAGACATGATCTGCTGGAGAGAAGCTCTGTGGAGAAGGTCCTGGTGGATAACAGGCTGTCAATGAGCCAGCAGACCAATGGAATCCTGGGGTGCATTAAAAGGAAAGTGGCCATCAGGTCAAAAGAGGTGATCCCCCCTCTCTATTCTGCCCTGGTCTGTTCAGGTCTCACCTGGAGTATTGTATCCAGTTACAATATCTGGTACGAGACAAGGATCTTCTGGAGAGAGTCCAGCGGAGGGCCATGAAGATGACATGGCCAACCTCTTCTACTCAGTTTGTGGGTCCAGGACAAAGAGAAACTGCCATAAGCTGGAGCATAGAAGTTCCACACCGTTATGCAAAGGAACTTCTTCACAGTAAGGGTAACAGAGCACAGGAACGGGTTGTGGATGCACAGGTTCATCTTCTGTATGCTCCCAAAAGACCACATAAGATACCCTTAAGATCACTGGCTTGGTTAGCCTACTGATGTAGGTTAAAACTGAGTATGCTTATTGCATGTAAAAATCTATGATGTAGGTGTAGGTTCTGTCATTTCTGCAGTTTTTATACTGTACCTTCTGATGTCAAAAAACTTACAGAAGATCGAGTTTAACAAACTGTTTTTGGGTTGCTAGCTAAAATACTATGGGTACAAACCACAGTCAGACAAGGATACTTTGACCTAGAGCTGAACTGAACCTGGAACCAAATTGAAAACATATCATAAATTTGTCACTTGCTCTCTATGAACACTGTGAATGTTAACATATTTAAGCTGAAAGATAAAACTAGCACATAAAAGACAAGTATAAACCTACTGCAAATGCATTTAAACTGAAAACTTGAAGAAACACCTTAGAAGCGAGGCTCTGAAGTATTTTTCATGGAAGAATAAAGTAGGCAAAAGAAACAATGTCTAATCACAAAGTGGGGAATGAGGCCCAATTCTTTCTAGTCTCATGCTCGTAAACTTCGTGCATTACTGACTAAGCTTATCCTAACCAAGTGGAAATAAAAATCGGGAACTTAATCCTTCTTCTTTTCCTCATTCCTCCATAGTCTATCCATTGCCTTTAATGCAATTTCTTTTACCATATCTGACTTACAGTCATCTCTGGCCTCTAAGAAATTAGAATTGAATAAGCAAACACACTGCCAAGAGGTAACAGCAGGACTTCTACTTCATCTCTAAAGTACACTTACCTTCTGCTGATAACAAAGGTGGAGACATCCAAGAAATCAGGCAATCATAGGCAGCTGGATTTTGCCTCTAGAAGAACATCTATTGCTAGGGGAATTTCTATAACTGTGCCCAAATACTCTTGTGGTTATGGCCAGATAGCCAAGATGTTACCATGTACTCCTTGTACTAGTAAAAGTGCCTGTCTAGATACAGGATCATAGGAAGGTTCTGGCTGGTGGAGACCTCAGGAAGCAGCTTTGTCTAAAACTCCTTCACAGATCAAGTTACTCAAGACTGTATTGATTCCTTACTCAGTTTGGGGACTTAAAACTACATTTCAGCATGTTTGTACAAACCTGATTTGTTTTAAAAGAATAGACCTGAGAAAGTCAGTCTTCCAGCAGGCAACTTGTGATGCTTAGTAATAGGACTTTAGTTCAGTCACTGCTTAAATAGCACTTCTGACCAGTATAATATCAGCATGTTCTGACAGCATGCTTACTGGATCACCTGTTTGTAATGATATAAATAGAGCCTGCAGCACTCCAGAAGCAGTCATTATTTTGCTCAAAAATATTCACAAAAGAGCCCTCGATAGTGAAATTAATAGTGAAACTATCTTTCTTTTATCAACAGTTGTCTCCTCCTACTGTCAGACGACTCCAGTTTATAATGATACCACCTACGTATCATGTAATATCTACAATTACAACGTATCAGTACAAAAGGGAAAACATGCCCAGTTCACTGAACTTAAACCTAATCAGAATGAAAATTGTTTATTGATTTATTAATAGCACATAATTAACTAGCAATAAGCAAGCAATATGTTCAGGACCAGCATCAGCAATACAACAGATGAGACACTTAAAAAACATGCTAACTAACAGCAAACAAATGTAGGTCTTTCCATCACTAATCCCTCAAATTTATGTTCAAGCAGAGAGTTGTTGCCACCCACCTATAGAACTCTATGCACAGCTCCCCTCTCACATACCTCCTGTTGGAGATGTGGGATCTTAACATGCACCTGTACTGCTTGCTAAAATCTGCTACAACGCATATTGTCAAGTACCACACAAATTCACATGTGCAGACAGGTGCACATTTAGTCCCCACACCTCCAACAGTAGGTATGGGAGAGGGAGGCTCTGCACCTAACTCTTTGTGCACATAACTGCGTGCAATAGTAGAATTCTTAGGGTAAGAACCTTTACCACACTTCCAGTTACTCTTAATATCATCTCATTCTCCGAGTTTGGAATTCTTTAGTCAAGAGAAAAGTGAAAATCGCTTTAAGAATGTTCCCAAAAACAACACTAAACAAAACAAGCAACCCTCTCTCTCTATAAAAATAAAAGCAGCTGCCACTATCTTTAGTTTAAACAAAGTCCTCCAACCCACAGCCAAGAGGTGATTTACTGGAAGGCAGTTCAGAGGTTATCACCATTTCCTCCCACATTGCTCTCCATTGCTGCAGTGCTGCCATTTCTTTAATTCTCACAGTTCCTTTCCTAGTCACCATAGATGTCAGAACACTGTGGTGTACAGGGGCCAGGGGTAGCCCTGAAGTGGACAGACCTCCATTTCGGATACGAAAACAAAGATCAAGTCACACTGAGAACCATGCCTGAAACAGTCTTACAAGGATCTTGCTTGCATCATGCATGCACCGTATGTCTCAGATTCATGTCTCTGAGATAGTCATACTCAATGGGCTATGGAAAACATGCCCTCTACCATCAGTTTTGTTAGACAGTGAAAACCAAAACAACAAAACCAAAACTTTCTCTAACTATTTGATCCTTTCAGAGGAATAACCAAAACCAAAACTTCTCCAGTTCCTCCTTCTACCCTAGCTTACGGCAACCTGAAAACTCTGTTCTCACTTTGGGCTATTTCAGTCTGTTACTGTTTGTGAATTGCTATCAAACCTTATTCTCCTTCAGAACAGGCTGTGTACTTCACAGACATTAAAAAATAAAAAACGTGCAAAACAGGAGGACTCCAAGAACACTTTTTCTATGGAGTTTAAATAAACACTTTCCTTGTAGTTTTTCTATCACACACATTGCAGCATTGTACTCTATTAACTGTATCAGGCAGTAAAAAGAAGACACAGGCAAATTCTGAATGCAAAACACACAATGAAAAGTAAATAGGCTCAATAAAGCTTTAAATATATGTAAGAATAGTCAAGTTTGATTAAAATAAAAACAAAAAACACAACAAATGTATTTATTAATAAATAAGCACCTGGAATAATCTGAAGCTTGAGCTGCAGCTTGTAGATATGGTTAACAGCTTTTGTAAAGCTTCGTGTTGTATTAGTAACATTCTCCAAATGGCCACACCTTCTTGAAGGGCTATAAGAACTGTCAGCAGCTATTCCCGTGTACAATGTAAGGGTTATTTAAGCGATGTACTTAGACTGCCTCCCTATCCATCCTCCATGAGGATACTGAAAAATTTAGAATGAGCCAAAAACAGACCTTACATCTAACAGATAAGAATCTAATAAAAGATAACAAATGTACAGTTGAACAACCAAACAAAAGAGACGAGACCAATACGCTCATGTTGACCTAACTTGCCATCAACTTATTTTTGAGAAAAGGATGTGAAAGAGATCAGAGTGGTGTTGCTGAGGTAGTTACTTTGCAGAAAGGAGAAGTAAGAAAATGATGATGCTTTCTAATTATAACATGTGGGAACAAAAGCTATTAGGGAAAAACACGAGATAGAAGTAAATAACTAAATGGGAAGGGCAGAACTGAATAAAGAATGGTACGGGCAGTCCTTGGAAATGAAATGGAAATATGTTGCTGATCTCTTAACTAACAGGAATGATGTTATGGTGACAGAAATGGGGAAGGAAATCAACACCACCCTTATCTGAGTGGCAACTTGCAGATAAAATGATGGGCCCAAACAAAAGGCATACTAGATTATATGAAAATGTGAAAGACCCAGATCTAACTAGATATAAAATTATGGCCTCAAAGTACTGTTACAGTGCTTAGCAACATGTCCTTTGCTTTCCACCAACCACAAGAACAACAAGTATTGGGTAATGGGAAAATATAAATCTTCAATCAACATTTAAAGGTCATTTTGCCCTCTTACTACTCTATAAGAACCTGCTTAGGCATTCTGCCCTAAACTACATCCATCACTAAATATTACTGGTATGCAGTGATGATATATACGCTTTTTAGACAGTTAGTAAAAATCACAGTCAACAAGCTTCAGTTAGGTCTGAGAAGACAGCCTTTCTCTTGCGATGTGATAACGCCAAGCCTCATATCAGTTTGAAGGTCATGAAGCAGTACAACTGTGCTCTTTGTATTTCCTGTAGTTTCCATGGAAATAAATAGCAGGCATTACTTTCAGATCAACCTAGTAATTGCATTGTTCCAGCTGATGTTTTACCTATACCCCACCCGATATAGGAGTAATATAAAAAGTAAACTTGAACACTTTATTCTTTCTGTACCTCAGTATGATCCAAAATTCTAGGTAATCACAAGCAAAACACTCAGGAACAGAGTTCTTTCTCCCTCTGCCTCCCTTAAACTTCAGAGTTAAGTGCTTGGGAAGACTTACTATCCTGTATCTAGCCAGTTACTGTTTGTTTTTTTTGTTTTTTTTTTTAAAGGACGCATTTATTAAAGTCTATTTTGTGTCCTCAATGTCCTCAATTCAATGCCACAGATGCTTCTGACACTCCTCAGGGCCAAAATAATTCCTTGAGAGTATAAGCCTACATTTGTTCCCTGAAAAAACAGAGCAGCTCACAGCTTTTCTTTAACACGTCAGCACTGCAGAAGGAAATCTTTGCTTGAGTGTAGTGACCCAGTACAACAGCTTCTGTATAAGAGCGTTTGCCTCCAAGCAAAAGACTCAGCGTCTCTTCAGCTTGAAGACATCCCCCGGTGTTTTGTTTCACTGATCAAAACACTGAACTCAGCTGACTTAAATGCCAGTTCTGTTCAATTTTATGTACCTAAGAGCACTTTAGACAGACCAGGCCACATGCTGTCAGACATGAAAGAAAACTGTTATTTTATAATGCAAACAGTTTATATTACTTAGGAGAATAAAATTAAGCTTTTTTTATAGATTGCACGACTATAGTTTCAGTTATGAGTTTGCTTTCTGTTTGCTCTGCTCAACTATTAACCTGGTTGCTAGTTTACCGGGTCAGCTAATGCCATTTTGAAACGCATTTCCCCAGTAGAAAAAGTGTTACAGCTTCTATTTCTACTTAGCTCCTCAAGTATGAAAACAAATGCTAGAATAATCAATTAGAGTGAAAAAATTAATGAGGCAGTTAGAAGAGACAGTAGACACACCATTAGTTTCTCATTTGACCCATGATTTATAGACTTCAGAAAAGGACTGTAGCTAGCTGAAACCACATTTTACTTCTGCAGAAATTATATATTCTAACAGATTTCCCACTGCCCCAAGCGAAGGAACAAATATAAAGAACAAGGAAGTTTTGGCAGGATGAAAAGACACTGGGGCGGAGTGAAGAAACAATGTTTTCTAAGAAGAGACATCTTGTCCAAACGCAGAAGCAGCTGAGAAAAAGACCAAAAATAAATAAATAAATAAATAAAAATTAAAAAAAAAAAATCAGCTGTACATAACAAGTATTTTAATGGAGAAAGACTGTCCTTTTCTTTTTCTGGAAGTTTTAGAGAGCTCTAAGTTCTGAACACAGCACAGTAAAACTGGCAAGAATGTGACAGCAGGGCAATTCATTATTTCATTTATTTTTCATACCAGCCAAAGCAAATAACAACTTACCTTTGAACTTTCGTCACATACATGCAACTGTTTTGCTTCATCTAACAAATGCTTATGAGAAGCACAAAAGTGAACTCTGAATGCAACAGGCTCTGAAAGCTGCTCTTAAAAACTACACCACTGTTGTTACACTGTGTATGACATCATTTTAATAAAGGAATTTTCTGTTTGGTACCAAAGCTGATATAGGCATTAGATGCTAAGTATGACTATGGTACATATGACAGTCTAGAATGTATTTATTATAGGAAATTAAATAAACCCTATTTGCTATTTCAATTTGGACGGAGAATTCAAACAGGTCCTCATATTCCTAGTCTATACTTCATCAGTCACGTAAGAAATCAAAGTATTTCCTACAGTATCTCCCACTTTCAGTCACTGGCTACAAAGTTAATCTGTAGGCTTTGGTTTTCATTGTGCAATTCAGAGGCTTTAAAGGAGCACAACACGGTTTAAAACTAACATTTAAAACTTCATGGGAGTTCAACAATTGTGACACTCAAATGCTGCAGACTGATGTCATTCAGAACAGTTACCAGCACGGAAAAGCATTCTGCTTGGGAAAAAAACACAAGTAGGACAGGATTTTTGTATTTAATCTCAAATCAACCTGCAGATGGAAGTTAGAGACCTGAAAAACAACAACAAAAGGTTGGGTGGTAAGGAAGGTAAGATAGACAGCTACAAGGAGGAGATACAAGACAGAAATATTTTCAGAGCTGAACCAACTCAATTTGAAACCAAGCTTTTAGCACACATGAAAAGGGAAGAGAAGAAGTAGGTCTTCCCTACCTTATGGCTGGTTATACTGCCTCACTACTGCTCTGCAATAGCAGCATCTTTTGCCAGCACATATGTTGAACTTCGGTCTAGGAAACTTATGGAAATGAAAACTAACCCAGAAAAGAAAAGAAAACAACAAAAAAGGTTATTTTTCAGCTGCTTGAGTTCCAGGCTCTGTGGGAGTGGGAATAAGTAGCCAGAGAACGAATAAATAGATATTGATAGCTTTGCATATTTTTAAGGCCCATTAAGCTAAAGTCTAGGTAATAAAAGGAAACAGTTTAAAAATGGATACCAGGCACTGCTGAAGAACCTCAGCTACTTCCTGAGCATCCCTGTGAATGGATTACACTGGAAGTATGGAAGAACTTTATCAGCTTGACAGGTTTAAGTCGGCATTCTGTAGATTGACAAGGTCAAACTCACAGGTAGGTGGGCCCCTTCTGCTGGGAATCAATCACGTCAGCTGCACAACTATGAATCTAAACAACCCAGCTTCCCTAGATAGTTACGGGGCCTGTGCCACCACTCCTTAAATTCAAAGCAAAAACTCAAATAACAGTAAGTGCCAACCAATAAATGTCTTCTCATAATTGCATCTGAGATTTCAAGGGAACTGACACCAAACAGCATCAGTCGCATATCACAGTACCATAGAATAGCTGGAATTGGAAAGGACACACAAGGATCAAGTCAAACTCCTGGTTCCAAGCAGAACTGCCTGCACAGCAGTCCACATACCAGAGAACGCTGTCCAAATGCTCCTTGAACTCTGGCACTTGGGGCTGCGACCACTGCCCTGGGCAGCCTGCTCCATACCCACTGCTGTATGGGGCAGAACCTTTCCCTAACACCCACCCAATCCTCCCTTAACAGTTTCATGCCATTCCCTTGGGCCCTGTTGCTGACACACAAAGCAGAGCTCAGCATTTCCCCTCTGCTCCCTGCGAGGAACTATAGGCTGCCATGAAGCCTCCCCTCAGCCCCTTTGCTCTGGGCTGAGCAAACCCAGGGCCCTCAGCTGCTCCTCATATACCTTGTTCTCCATGCTCTTCACCTCATTTTTATCCCTCCTTTGGATGCTTTCTAATAGTTTTATGCCATATTCACAGAATGTGGTACCCAAACCACACCATGATTGAGGTGCAGCCACACAGAGCACAGCAGGACAGCCCCCTCTGTCACCTGATGGTAGCGCTGGGCATGGTGCTGCAAGAGGGTACAGTCAACCCTTTAGCCACCAGAGCACATTGCTAGCACAAATCCATTTTGAAATCAGCCAGAACTGCAAACCCCTTTCTTTTGGGCAGCACACCCACCTCTCATCCTAAAGCCTGTGTTTGCACCAGGGTGGTTCTGAACTGGGTGCAAAATCCAGCACTTGCTCTCATTAAACTTCTCAAAGCTGGAGAATGCTGAGCTGCCTGGTTTGTCAACAACTCTCTGCAAGGCATCTCCACCAAGGGGCTCACAGCTGCTCCCAATTTAGCGTTCTTCACAATGATGAAAACAGTAAAGAAGACTGGCCCTAAAATGGACCCCCACGGAGACCCACCTGCGCCTGGGCATCAGCGTGATGGAGCCCTCTGAGCCCACCTGCCGGAACAAAAAGGAGCAGGAGGCAAAGCTACTGCAGAACCGAGCAGGCTGTCAGCAACGTGGGGTCTGCACAAAGATGAACGCTTGAAAAGTGAACCAAACAAACGACAGAGCAACCTATCATAACAAAACACCCAGAGATCGACCTTTATTTCAGTGCTCGGGGCCTACGGGAAGGTACTTCCGAAGCAGCCTCAGGTGGTACCAAAAGCGGCAGCAATGGGTGCAGGTGCCGAGCAACGCCCCTGCCATGAGTGCGCTCGCTGGGAGCTCGGTACAGGTGCAGCGCGGCACCACCCGGCGTCTCCTGCAGCCCCGGGGTGTGAGCATCCCCCGCTCTGCACGCTGCCGACGGCCGTTCCATTGGCCGCTAGGCAGAGGTTCCCGCACCGTCAGCGGAGCACGCTACCGAACTCCCGCCCCATTCATTGGCCGTCCGGCTCCGCGGCGGCTCCGAACAACATTTGCATGGCGCTGGTCCGCTCTTTGTTGTCAGCCGTGGCTGGCGGGCGGTGCTCGCGCGTGCTCGAGCGGTGTGGGTGGGAGCGCGCCGCCGCCACCAGCAGCAGCACCAGCAGCAGCATCACCTGTCTGCCCCGCGGCACCGCGCCGAACTTTCAACCCAGCGGCCCTTAACAGCCCCGCGGCACGTGCAGGGCGCGGTGCTCGCCTCGGGCTCCAGGGGACGGCCGGCCCCGACCCGGCACCGCCGCCGTGCAGCGCCGCTCCAGCACCGGAGCCGCCGAGCGGTGTTCGGGAGCGATCGGTTCTCCGCGGGGCGGTCCGCCTCCTCCGGGCAGGATGGTGGACTTGGACAGCGAGGTGCCCCCGCTGCCGCCGCGGTACCGCTTTCGAGATCTATTGCTGGGTGACCAGGGTTGGCAGAGCGACGACAGGTGAGCGGAGCGGCGGAGGGATGGAGGGATGGAGGGCCGGGCCGGCGGGGCGCGGCGAGGTGCGGCCCTGCTCGCGGGGCTCCGCGACCGGACAAACTTTGCCGAGGAAGAAACGGGGCAGGAGGAGCCGCCGGGATGCGGGGCCGTCCGCGGGGGGGGGGGGGGACTCCGAGCCGCGCCTCGGCTGCCCCGGGAGCGGCGCTATTGTCCGGCACCCGCCCGGCGTTCTCTTTCTGCGCCGCGATCTCAGGCTGGGATGGCCATTGCCTTAATCTTGTTAGGACCTGTTCAGGTCGCCAGCAGCTTTAATTACTAGGAGACTCAAATCATGCCGTAAAAGAAAACAAACCAATCGCGCATTAACGCGTGCTTCATTTCCAAGTGCTAAGTAGCATTGGTGATCGCCAACATCGCGGTGCCGCTATGTGACCTGCCGTGCCAGCGAGCCATTAACCCGCAGCTCCTGCAGAACCGTGTGAGATCTGCTTTGCAGTAACAATTCCCTATGGTTAAACGGCAGAGAAGCAGAAACGTCTGCTTGTCCATAATGCTGCGTTGAACAGATTTTAATTCAATACATTCATACTGCCAGAGTGAGTCATGCTTGAACTCAGCAGCCAGAAACTTTGATTTTGATGCTGATCCACTCTTGCAATTTCAGCTGCTTTCCTAAATAAATAATAATAAGGAAACTCTCAATGCTCACAAGTTCACTCAAATGCAAAATCTGTTATTTTCTTTGTGCATAAGAACACCCTATACAACAAAGTAATGAAACAAATTCCATTTACCCAAACTGTTATGAAATGGTAAATGGTGTCTTAAGATAATCACAAAAACATGGTGGCGTTTGCAAATGATGGCATTGTGTGCTGTATTAGTTTGATGCAAAGGAGAGTTTATCAAAGCATGGTTGTATATTTAAAGTATAGGTGTCTTTTGTGTGCATAGTTTTATGATGACAGCATTCTTTGAAGACTTTAGAAAAAGCAGATAACAAACCTCCTCTTTAATTTCAACTTGAATAGGCAAAAAGCCCACAACCTTCCTTCATCAACTGTTTATTTAGCTAGGATTGTGATGGCTAACAAAGATAAAATAGTCTCTGTGCCACCCTTCAGACCACTCTCTGGGTTAAAACTTCTGCCATCTCTAGTTCAAACTTCAGTTTGACTTGCTCTCCTAAACTTCATAATGTTACCTTCTATGGAACAAGCATGGGCTGGTCTCACACTGAAAATGGTTTATAAGCAATTATAAACCATAGCATCCATTTAGCTATGGAAATTTCTAGTGCAAGTCTGTGCGTACTTAATGAAATAGATATAAAAATCCTTGGAACTATAGCAGAACTATAGTGCAGCAGCATTACAGAGAATGATTATTATTGGAAAACTACACCTACAGACTAGTGGAAGACAAATAGTTCTTTTAATTATTTTGTTAACAGATGTGAATGAAACAAATATCTCTAGCCATATCTGAAATATAAAATATGAACCCAGGACTGAAAACAGCAAAAATGGCTTCAGCTTCAGCTGTTACCCCCTGTTAGTGCCGGACACAGCTGCAACACAGTGGGAAGGCAGTGCAGTTGGCTGTGCTTTGCACGAGGCTGTCATAGCAGCACTCTTCTCCTTCAAGTTACCATAGCAGTCTCAAGCTACTTGCTTTCTGTTAGCTGAACAAAGTCCACTCTTAAAAAAGAATAAATATGAGTTTTTATTTGCCCACCTTACAATATGATCGTGTTGAAACTATTTCTCTTTTTGTTTGTTCTCTATTAGAGGAGATCGCTTAATACTGAAATATTACTACAATCCCACTGCTGGTATTTTGTTACTTTCCAGAATACCAAAAGCATTCTCTGTATAAAAATATTGTTATATATTTTTAATATTAGACACGCTTTCAGGAAATACTTCATTAAAGAAGCTATAGACCTGTGAGGACTTTTAAGGAAGTCTGAAATGATTCATCACAGGATTGCTATTACATGAGTTACACTGTTTCACTTTTACCTTTTCTTTTTTTCTATGAGACCTTACATAAGTGATCCAGGTTACTTTTTTGGTGAAGCACCTTTCTTGTATTTTCTTCTAATTAACATGTAATACAGGTATTGCCAAAGGTGGTGCTTTACATCCTCTTCAGCTGAATAGACATTAACTTTGAGTAGAATACCTGACAAGTAGAATACATTTGAAGTAGCCTTATAGCATGACTGCACAGTAGCACACGATCAGTATGGCTCATTTTCAGAAGTTATTTGCCCTTGGTCAAGATCCTGGGAATAATCTTTTGCATGTTTCTAGTTCACTGAACCTTCATACTTCTAATTGCTTTTGTGCACACTGATATCAGCGGTTTCCACCTGTGACTGGTAAATCTGCAGTCTGCTACACCGGAACTCTTCATTTGCTGTTTTAGGCTTGTTCCACTTAATGGAAGAATTTAATCAGCTATTTTAAAAATAATTCTATTTGCTTATAAAATGCATGCACAGAGTTCTTAACTGAAAGTAATAGGACTCTAATTATGGAAAATTTGTTGTTACATCTGTCCCTGTCTACAGACAGACTTCTAAACTCCATTTTCTCACTAGGATTGCTCTTACAGTAAAGCTTCAGTCTTGTTTTTGTTTTTTTTTTTGTTGTTGTTGTTGTTTGCTTGTTTTTTGTTTTCCTTCTTTTCAGTTTCTAACTCATAGTCCATTCCTTACCCATACCAACTCCCCAATAATGCAACATCCTGCTCGCTGTTTCTGCATTCTTCCCTCTGAAAAAGCAACTCATCTTGAGTAGCTTAGATCCTTAACCAGCCTTACAGCTAGTCTCAGCAACAGCTAGGTTCAGTACTGTCATAGTCACAAAGCCACCCCATCACACTGAACGCTGTTTTCCATAAAATAAATTTGTGTGAACAATAACACAGTGAAACTCTAGAAAATAAACTAAAGTAAAAATCTACTTTGAATGATGTATTAAAATTCCTAAATGTGTGGAATAGTTTTTTAATATTATTAAGTAGAAGCACTCACAAACCTGTCACTATGTAAAATAATTAAATATCCTGGAAGCTGTTCACATATGTCCAGACAGCAGAGCAGGTGAAAGACCAGTCCAGTGGCTGAAGTACACAGGTGCCACACAAGTGTTTCTGCAGCAGGTGCCTTCATTGTTCTGGCCATGTAAATGATCCAGCCAGTGGTCTAGGGCTGATAAGGCATAATACCTGACTTTACCACTAATTCTGTAAATTAACACTAAAATCCCTTTGTGAAGTTTTGCTTTTGCTATTGAAAGTAACTGAAACTGAAGTAAATTCTTTGATTTATTGGATATTCTTAGACGTTTTTCTTTACCATTATAATGCAGTCTGTCTGCCTGGGAAGGGAGCAGAAGTAAAGGGGTAACTTGGGGATTAATTCAGTGGCAGCCACTTATCCATCAGTTCGGCAAGATTTCAATGAAGCACAATTTTAACAGTAAGTTGCATAACACAGTTTCAGCTTTCATAAGCCTACCAATAATCAATTCTCAGTCTTACCAGCTGAGCTGAAGAGCATCAAAAACAAAAGTAGAAAATATCCTTGTAAGTGAATCACAGCCAAGTCCTGATGTGGTTTAAATCCAGCAAATTTTTTGCTTCAAAAAATGGAAAAAGATGATATTAACTTCAGGTTCCCACATAAACTTTCAGAAAAGCTGTTTGGAAAGCAAAAAAATGTTTTGTTTTGTCTTCTTGTGTACATACATACTCACTAGATAATTCAAAAAAAGCCATGCCGGATGTCTAGAAGCTGAAAGAATTCCATGTTTAAAATAATAATTAAAAAAGAAGCATTTATATTTTGTTGGTATGAGTGTTTTTGTAGTGAGGTCAGTCCTAAGTTCAGTGTTTAAGAATCATGTAGAGTCAGAAATGTTACCTACCACCGAAGCGTGACTGCTTACACTAGTGCCCTACTGGGACTTCTACTACATGCTTTTGGCTATCAACAGCTAGCCAAACCTGTTTTAGCAGTGTCCAGGAGGAGCATTAAGAATGCACAAGGAAACACTCCTGCACAGTGTGTACATTGGCTGTTCTATGTCATTTCATGTCAGTGTCTGGGCCCATTATCTTACTGCTAAAGATGTACCCAGAACGGATCACTGACATTTTGTGGTGGAAATAATGTCTGCCCTCAAATGTTACATGCTGCTTCTCCTATTTGTGCTACTATATCTTATTATTATTTTAACAGTTGCTTGTGTTTCCTGCACAGTCACACAGTTTCTCTCTCTATATATATGGCAGCTCTGTTACAGGGAGGTCCAATTATAACTAGCAGACACGCTCAAAAACTGGTGTCTTCCTCAAATACACAGCATTGCCTTAAATTGAAGGCAATAACTGTGTTCAACAACATTATTGTCATAATTCCTTTCTAACAATATATGAGAGACAGAAAAGGAAAAAATGTATGGATGTTTTAAAAATGTGCAGCGTGAGATTCTGTTGACCTCAAAAACATATATAGCATTTTGTTTTCACTGTCTTTTACACTTCAAATCCCTCTGGGTTTCTGCAAGATTAAGCAGCATGTTGGATTTTCTTTGGACCTCGTATGCCAATGTAAATTTTATCGATGCTGAATATCTCTAGCAATATTAATGAAGAGACCACAAAGTACACATTAGAGCACTGAATTAATACAGTCTGTCATATGATCTGCAATCCTACACAAAAGACTGTATAATAAAAAACTTTTTATAGGACTATTAAATTTTACTACCTGCTGGATTTCCAAGTTACATAAAGAAGTAACATGGTCTAGGAAGAAACACTGTGACTATGCCACTTTAAAATCACATACCAAAAATGTAAATAAAAGAGAACACTGAACCTTGATGCATTTTGTAACCCACACTCTGAAAGCATCGGATCTCATAACTTTCCATATGCTGTTCCAATAAGTGTTTACAATTTCACAGTGAGAGAACAAAAATTTACATTTCTCAGTTCTACATTTTTCTTCTTTTCTGTACATAAGTAACAAGAGACACTACCTGTTACTGCTCCTATACCAAGATGAAAATGAATCATTTTGCTATCGTATATACTTTACTAACACAACCATGCAGGCAAGTGTTAGCTTTGTGCAACAACCTTTCTGATATTGGATACTGAATTGATTAAATTAAAATTCCCTTCTAATCTGCTTGCTACTTAAATCAACATTCCCACCTATCTGGAAAGAATTCCAGACAATATTCTACACCCCACTTGGACAACTGTATGCCACTGTTATCTGACTCATTACTTTCAACGCACAGCTGCTTGTAAATCTCAGAAGGCATGGTGTGTATGATGGAGTAGAGCCCTCCCTTTGCCTTACCTTTTGGAAGTCACCTGAGATTGCTCAACAAGAGGGGTAAAAAACCCACCCCCATTTCTGAATCAAGTGACTTAAGATGCCTGAAGCTAGATTCAAGTCACATGAAAAATCTCAGTTGCCTCAGAAGGAGATTCTATTATGGTTTCTTTAAAATAAACCGCCTCTTTCCTTCAAGGTATACTTCAATTTGACTTCCTCATTTTGGAGTCCTTCCATTTAACAGAGATTACAAAGTAAAAGCTCTTAAAGAAAAACAAATCCAGATATATTTGGCAATATAAGTTATTCTTCAAAACAAATTAAGCAATTTAGAAACCTAAATTCTACTTTTGAAGCTTGACTTTGATTGAAACCACTTAAGATCCTAATGGTCTAATTACCTAAGAAAGTAAATGTTTTCATGGTAACTGCGGTGAGACTCTGCACAGTGGTATTTAGAAAGTCTGAGTTGCCCAAAAACCTGAAAAAAATTGCAGCCTGTGTTACCAAATAATCTGTTACTGTATAAAACAATAATAATTTTAAAAAATCTAGAAAAATGCTAACAGTTCAAAATCACTGCATCAGCCACACTTAGAGGTCTGTATTTATACTTTAGGGAGCAGGTTTAAGAGCACAATCTTCATAATTAAACTCATAATTCAGAACTCACCTTCCTTCTAAACCAATTTTAGGATTAAGTCCCTTTTTAAAGATAATCTTACAGGTAAAACGAGGAATGCATTGGCCTATGTGGAAGAAATGAAGAGGAAGCAATAGTTCACAAAAGGTGGTTCTGTTGGCTTTATGCTAATGTCTGCTGTTTTAGACATCTTGTAATCTTACAACAACAGCAGAAGCAAAAATGTGTCATTTCTATAGTTCACTTAATCTAGCACAAATTGGAATTTGGGGAAAAGACAAAAAGAAAAACAGTTCCACATTATATCCGTAACTTTTCTAGAAAGACCTCAGTGCTGAACATCTGCAGAAGTTTTCTTGTATAGAAAATGCTTAAGTATCTCATCTTCAAAACTCTGAAAGATCAAGTTGTCTTCCCTGGCACAGCATAGTGAAGTTTATAAACATGCTTGGTACTTCAATTATTACTTACTTAATACTCAGAAGCTCTTATTTTTCCATCTAGAATCTTTATCCATGCTACTTTACATCTGGCAGATGCTATAATATTCCATGGGGAACTGATCAGTTCCTTCCCAAATGTTCTCTCTTAATATTATAATCATTGGCTGTGATTGAATAACAGTAAATTTATGCGTCGCACTGTGATTACTCTCAGAATGACTCTTTTTCAACAAATGGTAGTATTGTGTTCTATTACCTCCTTTTTCTGCTGTGGAGCATCCAAAATGCCTGAAGCTTCAAAACGCTTTGATTATGAATACTAATTCTAAACATTTCAGTGCTATACATCCAATTTCTAGACTGTAGTAAATCTTTTGAGCTGAAGGATGGTATGTGCAATCTATTCAATGACTTCTTCTAGTCCATTAAGTCCTTTAATATTGGATTCCTAGAGGTTTTATTTATTTATTCCCCCTCCCCCCCCCCAAGTAAACAAGTGAGTTCAGCTCTTCAATGAGCCTCTTCATCTCTGTGTCACTGGAGAGAATATCATTCAACTACTGTAAAAGTTCTGCAGCACAGAAGATTTGGTACAGAATGCCTTAAAACAACTGTTAAAAGATTTCAGCCTCCTCCACGCAATCATCTGCTAATTATGTTATCAGTCAACTTCCTGGTGGGAAGTATCAGTAAAACAGAAACACTCATTAAAAGATAAAAACAGTGTTTATACTCACAGATAAAAACAGTGATATTATTATTTACTGAGAAATATCCCTTGAAGGACAAATTCTGTCCCCACATAGAGAATTGTCTGTGAGGCAGCGCTGTAGTTTCGTGGTGGAAACCCAGTTGCTAAGTCTCATATTGTACTTGACTTGCTAAGTATCAAACCATGATAGTCGAGGGAGGAAGGCATCAGGTTAAAACCAATCAGTACCAGGCATGTTATCTACTGAGTTAAGAACAACAACAACAAAAAAAAACTTCACCTAACTTTCAAGGCAGGGTCTGCTATCTTTAGCCATTACTAACTGGAAATGTAACAGCTGGACAAGGATCACATGCCTGGTAGGAGCAATTTACAAGATTTGAGCAGCAATCCTAGCTATAGATTAGCTCTGCCAGGAGAGTCTCTCCCTGTCTCCTAGATACTGTATTCTGAGTCAAAAATCATTTTTTTGCAAAGAAAAAGAGTTTGTTCTTTAGCTTTTTGCAGTGTTAGAGTTAATATCACTTATATTTCAAGTATCTTTAAGTTACAAAGCTCCTTCAAAGCGTAGAGATTATTAAGATAGTTAATAAGGAGTAAATACTTCAAAACAGCCTCTCTATTATTCTAAATAGCTAAAATCGTTCTAGGGGGTTTTAATATTTTCCACACTTTGTTTTTTTCTTCCTCTTGTGTCTAGAAAAGACTTCAGCACAGGTAAACACAGTGTTAAACCAAATCTGAAACAAATATGAAAAATATGAAAAGCCAAGTTGAGAATGGAACACTGTATTATATTTGTTCCTTATGTGGCAGCATCTGTTAATGCACAACACTCCCTGACCCCAGAAGGGTTCTGGCTTCCCATATTCACATTGAATTGAAGTAAGTGCACTGGTTACTTATCACTACTGCTCTGTTATTCCCCATATCAAGCACAGACAGCTCTAGCAGAAATGGTATGAACGCTATCCTCTATATTGAGCTGAACGTACCCTTTTGAACAGTAAGCAAGCTCTGTTTTCACTGCAAACAACAAACTTGTATTTGATCACTTATTTAAAGTGGTGTTACAATCAAAAAGAACAGCACAGTAGAATAGTGACACAGGAGATGTACTGACAAAGGAACTAGTATGATAAAAGGACATTACAAAGAAAAAAGGAAAGTGCTCACCCAACTCCCATGGCTCATAAGGAAAACTCCAAAAGGGAAGAATCCTTCCCTAGTGGCAGTCAGCCCTTAAATGAGGTCTAAGAGAGGTACAGCCAGACTCCATCTGGTCTGAACTGCCTTCACCTGTGCTCCCAGGGCTGTCCTTTCCCCAGGTGCTCAATCAGTGGTACAGGCCAGGACCCAACAGTTCCTATACAAGTGGTTTGATCAGATATATGAACCACTATTTAAAAGGTGTTTTTGTAGTTACTTCCTGGTTTTTAGTTACTGTTTTGTTCTCTCAGCAGTCACTAAAAAGAGACAGTACAGAAACACTAAGTGTAGCAAAATATTCTGTAGTATACAGACACTAACTAACTGATCACTTTTCATAAAGACTGTCAAAATCTAAGTGGATTTTTGACCCAATGAGGAGGATCTCAATTGAGGCTTATTTCAAAAGAGAAGTTAGATGTCCAGTATCTCATTGGTAACTGAGGAATTCATTTTCAAAATCTATTCAGAGTTTAACCCAAGTAATCCTTAATTTTTTTACTCAAATAGACCACAGATTGCATGAACATTACAGTTTAGCTAATATGGCACAAAAACCCTTACACATTTAAAGTGCACTGAATTTTAAGAGCCTAATTAATTCTTCCTTACCATTTTTTTCCCTCTTATTTGGCAATTAACAGATTACAGTCTGGAGAAAAAAAACAAACACAAAACAGAAAACCTCACAAAGATGAATGCCAGGATTATTATCATTTAATACAACAAATTGTAGCAATGTACGATTTATGAAAACTTGAGCAATGTCATTTTTGTGTTGTTTAACCACCTCTTGTTAAGCTTTGGTCATTCAAACTGTCTTACTGCAACTTTGGCATGGCATTGTATGTTAGGAAGAATTAGGAAGAATGAGTTGGGCCACTAGAAATGCTTCAAAATAAGCATCTCTGAGGGTATCTGTAGGGATGGATGTCTGAGAAATGGAAGAGAGGGAATTTTTGTGAGCCAGTCTTGTGACATGCACCATGGGCTAATCTGAGACTTGTGAAGTGGAGATGTTGGAGAGCTGGAGTTGTCCAACAATCTGATGCTACTTGTCTTTGGGCTATGGTGACCTGTGGATTTAGAAATTGCTTTCCTTTCTAGGAATGGCAGCGACACTTTCAGGGACAGAAATGTTCATACGGAAAGAAGAAAGAGTTGGCTGTACAACTATGCCTTCTTGCATTACATTTGACAAATTCATTATCAGACCTTATGTTAATACAGTTGATCCATAAACACATACCTCTTCTCACTGTATGCTGGTATTCTACCTATTACTAACTGCTCCGCCTTAAGATCTATATAAAGCATAAGAGGAAGACTATGGAACAACACCTGTTCAAACCCATCTCAGCAACACAGCTGAAATGATCTTTGGTAATTTGACCCTCACTAAAGCCACCAGACTCTGAAATATCTGCCTTCATCTGGGAGGTCACATTTGAAGAAAAGTTAATTTACATTGAACAAGCCAGTTTTCCAAAGGCACCTGCTAACTCATTTTGTAAAAACACCTAAAGCACATTATGGAAGTTTGAGATTATTTAGAACATAAAGTAGTTGGCACAGAATTCAACCAGATAATCTACTGATGAGCAGCACTCTGACGCTGAAGTACTTAATCATTGCACTGCTTTGTTAAAGTGCTATTTAAGTTGAATAAATATTATAGAATAAATTGCTAAAATATTGCGAAAATACAATTTAATTTTTTCTTAATCTAAGAAAAAGCCACTTAAAAATCATACCTTATGGCTAATCAGAAAGTGTAATAGCTCACTCCAAGGATAATGAAATTTATATGAAATCCATAATTACACTGTACCTTGTTGGCTGTGAAGAACAGTATCAGACATGTGACATCTAAGATACTAGTGACATTCATTTGTTTTGTGTCCAGAATTCGTGAATCACTGCCACTCCTTAAAGTATAATAAAAACTCTTTTTCTGTGGGAAAAACAAACAGCAAAAAACTGTGCAGTAGAACATGGGAAGACCTGAGACTGAAAGGTTATCAGTATAGACATCAATTAATGCTGATGAACACATTTCTGACTATATAACATGGTGTCATGCCACATAAAGAGAATTGAAATATATGGATTTATTATTTCTTTGTATTGCAACTTACTAAATGTGCCTAAGTATTGAAATACTTATTCAGAATTACTGATTACTTTAGCGTGCTTATCATCTGGGTTCAAGGGCAATGATGATTAATTCTATCTTGCTTAGGCTGCTTCTACTTTATAATTGCAAAAATCCTCTGCTTTGGTACATCTGTAAGAAGATATCTGGCTTATAGTATTAGGATTCTCTCGGTCATAGCTAGGGGTTAGAATACATATTCATTTATTACAAAAGACTTCATGTCATTTTATTCTTCAAGTTATATCACCTTCCTACTCAGTTTTATCTTTCCTCTTTGATTTTCAACCTAATTTGCTTCCATTAAAAGAAAATAATAAAATGATAGTATATTTCTATGTTTCTTTGGCCATAGCAGTGTTATTAATGAACATTGTTTTCTGAAGAAAATGTCTTCTGTAAGGACAGGCTCTCACTTCGTATTATTCCATAAACAGAAACAAAAACAAAGCAACCTTTTTGGGTTGATTACTTTTTCTTATATATATTATTATTACTACTTGCAGCGTCAGTCTCCATAGAACCTTTCCAAATGACTTATAAAAAATTAAGTACACGATGTTCACTTCAGACTTCCCCTTATCTATCCCTTCCAATTATCTCATAATGGAGCAGAGTGCTACAGCTCATATTCTATTTATATCTGTCATTTGCTCTGCTCTTAGTTTGTTCCCAGCCTAAATCCAACTTGAAGGTCTTGGCTTGGGTGCCATTTGTTCTTTTTCATCTCCCGTCAACATTCAAACTGGTGCTTGTATTTTTATCAGTCGTAACATATGCTGTAAATATTTTTGTTGTTGTTACATTAGCTTTTTGCCACAACTTTATTTAGTTGCCATTTTTTACTCTTTACTTTTTACTCTAACATCGGGGTTACAACTTCATGTCTGGTTACAATTCCACTTTTCTGTTTATGGACAATTTGTTGTCTACCACTGTGGATGTGTCTTATGCAATTCTCAAGAAACTGAAATCACCCAAAGCTGAGAATTATCTCCTGTTCTTTTAAGATATTAAGGCTTTCTCCAGCTTGAGTAACTGTAGTATAAAATAGGATCTTTGTGACTATTTTATATATATATATAAAAATATATATATATATATTTAAACAAGGCACTCATAGAAGTTCATAAAGAGAAGAATAAGAAAATAAAGCACTGGGATATTTAAAAATCTGCTTCTTATCGTCATATATATTTGCCTTGTATTTTTATTATTAATTGTATTTGTATGAAATCCAGAGACCTTGAATCTAGGACCACTGTAGAAAAGCCCTGTAGGGAAACAGAAGAGCATATGACTCCCATTTCAAGAGGAGTGTGTCAGAAGTCAAGCAATTTGCAGAAAGTAGATGGAACACAGGACGAGAATGTCCTGATCAAATATAGATCAAACAATGAATTGTTCTGCATACTGAAATACCTCCTAATCCTGAAGGCATGCAAAAGACTGATACTTAAGAAGCACTTATAACGTTTGAAGACAAAGATGAAAATAGAATTACTGAAGGAAAAAGGCAACTTTACAGTAGTAACTGGAAAGCTGCTTCCCTCCAGACAGAAGCTTGGTAGCCTTCATGTAGTAGCTGTGTATTTGTGTAGATGGAGTAGGATGAGAGGGTTCAGCTCTTTGCTGTGAGTAGCTATTACTACTGCAGTAGTAGCATAATACGAAAAAGATAACCCATAAAACTCCTCCTGGGAATACCTTAGTTACGCATCCTCTTACTTGCACTTCTTTCACAGTTGTAACCATGAATGTAAAATGATCCATTTTGATTTTAAGAACCCTACAAACTTGAATAGGTAGCTATATCATGCTTTACTATTTTTTTCAGATGACTACAAATTCATACAGCTGAAACTGAACATTATAAGCTTTTTATCCTTTTAACAAGAGATAGAAGTTCTCATAATATTAATTTTTTACTGGGCATCTGCTCAGCTAAGCTTCTTTTAAAATCAAAGACTGCCTGGTTTGTTAATAGCAGATTAAACTGGTCTGATTGGTCAGTTATTTAACGGAGAGTAGTATGTGATAAGAGGAAAGGCATAAGAACAGAGCAAGTTAACACACTGAGTCTTGTTCTGAGATCATTCCAGTAGTTCTCTTTCCTGATTCTTCTCTCAATGAACTTACCCCATTCTCACGTGTATTTCCATATTCTCTTCATTTTGTTCTTACAACCAATATCGTTATTGAAACAGACCACAGGTTTTTACTAATGATTCTGTAAGTTGCCATGAACTGCAAACATGTATGTATTTTCCATATTATGAATACACGTTGTCTGCTTTCAGATTCAGATATCTGGAACTGATACTAGTAGACCTGGATGTGCAGTCCAAGCATAGTCTCATGGACTAGATAGCTCTTCATTGTCTGGGGTCTGGCAGCAGCCCTTTCTTTGTAGTACAAGCTGACATCAAAGGCCAATGCTCTGGTCTCTTCCCTTTCATAGCTGCTAATCTCTGCTCTGCAAATTGCAGAAGTAAGGAGATTAAGGTCCCACTTCGTTCTCTCAGTTTGAGCCCCACATTATGTAAAGTAGCTACCAACTACATTATAGTCTTGAGCAGCTGCTTCTATTTGCCACAGCTTTCTCTTGTGTTAATTGTAGTCTGTGCTTTCTATGAAACTATTGTTTCTCTTCCTTTTTTCTTAAGTTCACAATTGGAGAAATAGTTGGTCCTGTTATTTGGCCTTTGTGGACTACTACTGCAATAGTGGTTTAGACTGTCACACTTAAATTCACTTGCACTATATAGCACCTGTCAAATGTCATTTTTCTGAACATAACTATCTTAGCTCAGCAGCCCCACATGTTATTTATGTTACATCACTACATGGATTACACATGCATTTTCCTTCCACTTAGCATAAAATTCACCCTACCTTCCTTGTGATGAATAACTCTCGTGAATGAATTGACTAGTCAAAGCCCTGGAGAGCAGCATTGGCACTTACTCCACACTCAGCCTTTCCTGGAGAGGATTAGGAGGTGACAAACCAAACTGTGTTGACAGCTGGGGGTGGCAAGAGAATGTTGCAGGGATTAGGGATGAAAGGAGTAAGTGGCAATGGTGGTAACAAAGTGAAACTGAGCACTTTTCTCCTTTCCCATCTCCCAAGATGAAGAAACTGATGAAACATTCTACTTTTTTTTTTTTTTTTTTTTTTCCCTCTACATTTTTTTTCTCTTTTTCCTGAAGTAAACACACATGGGTTAATAATAGAGGAATCAAATGTGTATATATCACAGGAATACACAAGAGTGCATACATCTTCAGCCTGGAGAAGGGAAGGCTGTGGGGTAACCTCCCTGCAGTGTTTCAGACATGAAAGGAGCCTATATGCAGGAAGGGAGTCAACTCCTTGCAAGGGTAGATAATAGGAGGACAAGGGGAAATGGTTTTGAGTTGAAGGAGGGAAGATTTAGGTTCAACAGCAGGGGAAAGTTCTTTACTATGAGAGTGGTGAGGGGCTGGAACAGGCTGCCAAGAGAGGTTGTTGATGCCCCATCCCTGGGGGTGTTCAAGGCTAGGTTGGATGGGGCCCTGGGCAGCCTGGTCTAGTATTAAATGTTGAAGTTGGTGGACCTGCCTGTATTGGGGGTTGAAGCTTGATGGAGGTCCCTTTCAACCCACGCCATTCTATGAGTCTATGATTTAAGATCTGCATGTAATGCCATTTGGGGTTAAAATTAGTACGACTTTAATTTTGGTAAAGGTTTAAATATTTGAAGGTTATATTATCTCAAGCATTTCAGTGTTTAATTTTCCATGACCTTCCTGACAGTAAATTTATTTATTATCTGAAAATATAGTTTATACCTGGATTGTGTCTGCAGCATAAGCACATGTGAATTACAAAGTGTGTGCCAAACTTTCACTGACTGGAATGAGCTTTACCTGCAAGGTTTTTTTCTGTTGCAGACTGAAAATATTTATCTATATGGATATAAAACTATCTTCAGTGTGTTCAGATGCTTTTTTCTCATGGTTAGTAGTTATCCGCACTTCAGACATCTATTTGTTTTAAAGAAACAGGCTATATTTCATGCTTCATTTCTTCTCCAAATATTATTAGTATAGTCATTTTTTTTTGAGAAATAAAGCAATTTAGTTATGCCTAGTCTTATCTTGAAAGAAGCAATTTTAGAAGGAAAAAAAGAAAAATCAGGTCTCAGTGACATCAAATGGTTCAGACTGGTTAGAGACATCTATTTGGTGTCCAATTAGAAAAAAAAACTTGGATCTGAAGTGTGAAATACACTCACTTTTAGCTTAACACTTAGAAAGGGAAATCGGAAGATTTCCACATTTGAAGGACAAGTGCAGTGTTGTTTTCTGAAACTGCAGACTCTTGCAGTTTATCAGATGCTTCTTATAAGGCTTTCTTAGCATTTTCAGTGAAGATGGCCTTATTTATGCTGTTTTTACTTCAGAGCTCAGTGGGAAGCTGTTAAACAGCTAAGACTCATTATCATCTCCATGCAGTTATCTAGTAAGAAATTAAGACAACCAAGCTAAGGCAAAGGAATATAAGTAGAACATAGCTCCCAAAAGGTTGGACAGGGAAGACAGATCATTTCCCACTAAGACAATGTGATAGAAAAGGCAACTTAATCTCTTGCACAGTATCTGTAGTTTTATGCAGGGATAAACTTTAAGGCTACAAAAACTTAGAAAATTTCAGAAGTTTTTTTTATAATTGGGACAGAAAACCCAAATAATACTGAAAATGAAAACAAACCAAGACTGTTGTTCAGCTTGATGAAAGCATTTTGCTTGGAAAAATTCATTAGATTTTCTGCTTAAGTAGTGATAGAGGAAATCTAAAGCACAGTTATCATCTTGAACAAAGCAATTTTCAGAAGAAAAACAGGAATTTGTGATTTTGTCACGACAAGCTGATGTTTCTACCTTCAAATTCAGAATTCAATTTCTGAAATTTCTCTCCTTAAGGAATGTTAACCAGAGAGTAAGACAAAATACAAATCTGTAAGTTCTGCTATGAACACTGACTGCTGTAAGAAGTTTAAGACAATTTTTTTCCCATAATGTTATATTTCCTTTTGGGAAGTACAGCTAACACTACTGTATAATATACTATGCCTTGTATAAAAATGTAGGTTAACATATTGAGCACCCAACAATTCATTTACAGGAAGGCCTTCAACGTTTGTTTTTCTATCTTGCCATAGCATCAGTTTTTCCAGTAAATGCTCTTGGTTTTAATGGAAAATTAGAAAGCAGATCTAATGTAGTACAGTTAAAAAAGAATAAAAAAATCAGAAGCAGAAAAGTCACAGAAGTAATAAGAAAGCCAAATGTCAACAATAAAAAGCTGTGGAGTTATGTTAGAGAAGAATCAATAAATATGTTCTTTTGAATCTCATGCTGATCTCCAGACTTCCATGGAGTATGTTGTACAAATAAAATAGCAAGAAAATGCTTTTCATTTTGGGAGAAAAATATTAATGAAATACCTGAAGCAATAAGGGAAGTCTGGTGTGATAATTTTACAAGTTTTACAACTCAACTGTAAAATGATGGTACTGGGCATTGGGTCTGGTATAGGTAATTGGCAATGGATTTCTGATACCATATTACTAAGTCATACTTAAAGTTATGTTTTACACTTGGTCATGTGATGCTTTAAAAATGACAGATTGGGATTCACCCACAAGGTTTTTGTTCCTTTTTTTGGATTCTTTTTTTCTCTTGTGTATCCATCTGCTCTTTTTATCTTTTCCTTCTTGCTTCATTTTTGAATAGCTAAATCTTAATATCCTACTTTATAAGTAAAAATAAAACCAAGAAAAATGATCTGGTCTTTGAACATACCACGCACTAGTGGTTCTCAGCTTTGTTCTACTTGCTGCTTTAGAAAAGGTGTAGTTTTGAGAGATAAGAAAGAAAAATTTAATCATGAATCACCAGCTATCCTGTTGCCTTTCATAATAAAGTAACTTTCATAGCAAAGTAATAGCAGTCTCCAGCCATGGAGTTTTAACACGCAGCACTCTTATTCAGCACACTTTACAGTCATAGAAACTAATTTACCTGAGAACCACTAACATCTGTTCCTTTGATGTTACAGAGTGGTTGTAGACATCCCAGTGACATGGGAAAAGTCAAAGACCTGAGTGTCAAAATACCATGCAACAGCTTGAAATTCAGTATTCTACAGGTCTTGACAGTGAAATGAATAGATACAGGCAGTACCATACAAGACAGTATCACACACATTGTTCTGCAGAGCTCCTGAAAATATTCATTGGCTTATTCATAACAAACAGATAAAATCCCCTTTCAGAATACTCATCACCTTTAGTAATTTCACTCTTGTTGGAAGTATTCTTTAAGAAAATAAAGATCTTATTGAAAATGTGAGACTTTGTAAGCAGTGTTTTGCACATAGCTTCAGGAAAGATTTAGCTTTAAAAACCATATCCTAAGATGTCTAGAAAAGTCAGTCTCACACTTCAAGAATGGACTAAGAATAACTGTCTTTCCTAATAGTGGGAGTAAGCAAGCCCCCATTCTTCCCAGATGTTTTGGGTTGCTCTTCTTCAGAAAGGAGAGGAAAAAAAAAACAACTCAGAACTTCATTTGACCTGAGCAGCTGAGAACTTACAACTTACCAGAAACAAAAATAAGACCTTTCCAAGCTAAAAATCAGTAACAGAAAGTTACTGATCTAGTTGCTGTTTTTTTGGTTTTTTTTTTTTTTTACATGGGGTGATGAGGTAACATTTGACAAATAACTTGATGGATCACATTAATTCTGATGTTGTGATGGGGCTGAGGGAGGGCTGAGGGAAGGTGAGGAGAAAATCTGCAGTGGACGCTGGAATGAGCCCTGAAATCTCATTGGCCGCTTGGGCAGCAGATCTTTTGGATTTGGTACGTTTTAAAAGTACTCATCAGAGTGAGCAGGGTCAGGCCACTGCAAATAATTTACATTCATAGGCCTCTCTAGAAGTAATGCCTCCTTTTTATTTCCATGGAAACAGATACACAGAGCACAGTAGCACTGTTTGGTGGAGCAGGTTCTCTATTTTTCAACATGGCCACCACTGCTGAAACACACCACCCACTGCCTCACTGTGCTCACATCCACTGTTTCGATGTCAGTGGGTGCTGTTTATTCCAACTTGTAAAATTCTGTGATGGAATAAGTAGGCCAAGAAAGTACAAACATAATATGATGACTTTTCTGTGAAGCTCTAAACAAATCAGAGTACTCAGTATGTCTGAACTTGAAAAACTTCATAAAGGATAGCATCTACCAAAGACAGTCACCATTAATATACATGAGACATTTTCTAAAAGCTGTCTAAAAAAATAAATAAATCGATTTTGCACTGTAACAACTTCATTTTGAAGCAGCTATCTACACCATATTTGGTAAACTTTCAATTTTGAAATCTAACACAATTTCACATGTACTGGATTTGAAAATCCCAATTATAAAGAACTCTGTTTATACAAGTTTCTTCTTGCAGGAAAGGCAACATGGAATTTCCCTTCCCATAAAGAAAGATTTAAATTAATATATATAGTTTTCTTCAATTTGACTCCACTTGGACCAACCAGGTTCCAGTATCAGGAAACAGAAAACATAAAAATTTTCATCTCTTAGCAGGCACATAGTGAGAAAACCCACTCATACTTTCATTTCTGAAGGAATTACTTCTGCCACAGCTACTACTTTCTAACGTAAAAGAGAAAAGTTGTAAAACTGAGGATGCAAGGTGATAACGTAACTACAGTAAAACATGACTAAGGAGTTAGAGTTACATAATAAATAGCAATGACAAAAATGCAGTCATAGTTAAGAAACTAGTTCCAGTGATTTGCAGTCTTGAGAAAGAAGAATTTGCATTAGTGTTCTTCATGTGTTTTTGTGACAATATTTTGTATCATATTAAAATGTACTATTCAAATTACATCTTGACTGAATTAAAAGCACATAATATATAATTGTACTTTAGGTACTTTAAGATGTGATTGAAAGATTCCACTAACATCACTATCCTCTGATTTTCAAATAGAGAAGACCACTATTAAGGGTATAAAATTTTCAAAAGAAGCTTTAGAAAACCAACCACCTGTACATGCAAAAGCCAGCATTATGTTTTCAAGAGAAGCAAACAATTTCAGTTATTTGTGCTAGAGGTACATTTATTTTTATTTGTGCATTTTCAGTAAAGTCAGTAAAGCATTCGATCTGTTCTTTAACTCTCCGAATCAGGTTTTCATGGAACATTCCATTCCTACCACATAGAAAAAGTCAGAAACTATTGACTAGCTATGTACACAAGATCCAGTGTTCATTAAACATTTCTGTCTGTCATCAAGGGTGAGTATATTAATCCATCAGCTTGACTTACTTTTTGATCAGGGTGGACTGAACTATGACTGCCTTGGTACAGGGAGAAGAAAAACATCTTCAGTACAAACAAAGAACAAAACTAAAACTATTTGATAGGTCAGGTCATCCACATACACAGATAGTCAGCCTGTACTGTATGTTTCTCATTTCATCAACACCAGAACATCTGCTTCCACCCTTCCACTGCTTGAACCCAGATTCCAACTAGTGTTTCTGCTGCAACAGAACAATGTTTCATTTAAGTAGTACATTGTAATGAATTTCACTTACTTGAAACATCCTCATTACCAAGTTTGCCATGGGTCCAGAAAAGCTGCTACAAAGCTTTTCCCTCTTAATAAGAGGTAATCATAACAACACAAGTGAGGATCAGAATTTGTGTTCTATTCCAGAAATACTCATTTTCCAGCTTACAGTTTATGGCAGGAAAGACTCAAAAAAGTGCAAGCACTTGGGGTAAAAAAGATCACAACAATGACTGAAGAGCATTACCCCATAAAATTAAAAGGATAACATTGAAAAAAAGTACAGTATCCAAAGGTTCCTGTCCTCATCGCTACCTGTGGCTCCTTCAGCCATTTATTCTTAGTGAATAGCAAACTAAATGAGATACTCTCTGTCCAGTAGCTAGAATATGATGGACTTGTATGGTGATTGTTTATGTGATAATGCATTTCCTGCAAATGTAGAAGGCTAGCATAGTTTTTAGTGAATTTCAAAAATAATCAGAGGAAGAAGGAAGAACTGAGCCATAGGAGTGGTGTTAGCAGCATTTGTAATACATTTTGCCATGGAAACGACTGCAGTGTGGAATTCCAGTCTGCTGTCAGCACTGGTTGCTAAGGGAAGCAAGGCAGAAGCAGACAGCTGCTAGGGGGCTATCAGAGCAGTCCTTAGCAGCAGTGATAGAAGTCTGATTAGCTCCCACATCCTCTTTCCTCACTATCATTAATTCACAGCTTTCTGTTAACATGTAGTTCTTCCATTGTAAGTGATGACTATAATTTTCTTACCTAAAGTCTGAGATTAGTGTAAAACATGTAAACAAAGATCACCAATACTGTACTCATTTTAAATAACATCCCTCACTTCAGTAGCTTATGCCACATTGTTTACCTACTGAAATATATCCCTGAAAATTACACATATATATTTATCATGTTGCAGCTGCCAAATCACAAGGAATGTTTTCCACTAAAACTGTCACTAATGCAATGACAGTAAATACCCTGGGAACTGTTCCATACAAACACAAAGAACAACTTCTTTACTGTTTGCATGACAAAGCACTGGAACAGGCTGCTTAGAGAGGCTGTGGAGTCTCCTTCTTCAGAGATATTTATGATCCATCGGGATGCCTTCCTAGACAACCTACTATAGAGAACCTGATTTATCAGGGGGGTTGGACTCTACAGTCCCAATAGGTCCCTTCCAACACCTACAATTCTGTGATTCTGTGAAAAGAACTGAAGCAGAACTCAGGCCCTCACAAATCTGCTCACCTCATGATTAACCACTGGGCATGTTTACTTAACTTTCCTTAATCTTACCAATAATTTAAGCCGTACTTCTGCTAATGCAAAGAACTCCAGCTGTCTTGAACAGCACAACATTCTGTGTTTAACCTCAATCAAAGCTCAGACACAGGCTGTTAATTGATGGGCTTTTCTTCTAGACTGGTGGGAATTTCCCTATGAGCCTAAACTCTACTAAATATGCACTTGTGGCTACTCTTCATTTAAAAAGAGGAAGACAGATGCATTCCTTCCCTTTATTACCAAAAGTTTAAAGATCTTATCTCAAAAGAAGCAGAGCCAGGTAGGGCAGGAAAGCTAGCATATGATAGCATTTACTCTTAAGTCCATCAAACATTTAATTGCACAGAATTTAAAAATCCTCTAAGCTACAGAATACTTACCTTCTACCATGCTTTGAATGGGAAGCAGTTTAATTCCCTACTTACTTTCATGCTGTCCCTTTAGAAGTAGTAATGGAGGCTCCCAAATCAAGTACTGACTTCTCAGAAAGGAACAGAAATTGTGCTGGGGTAAAGTGAATGAGGATTAATTACTGGATAAGTAAGATTGGTGAGAGAAGTTCATTTAGTCAAACATAGCAAGGACTTCTGTGAAAATACAGCTAATGCTAATGTTAGGGTAGGCAGTGCAGCTCCAAAATTGCTTAAGTTTTTCTGTATGATTAGTGTATTTCATAATGTTGTTCTTTTCCTTTGTAGTTTAACCACTGTTGCATGAGTGGTGCTCAGAATGAACTGAGGGACAGAGATATGAAAGAGGTCTGGGCAAGTTGTGTGGAAGGGAGGAAAAGTCATTGAAAGTCATTGTTTTAGTAGCATAAATAGGAAGGGGAGCTGTTTTCTGTACAGTGCTGGATGATGGCAATATAATTTTGCTCTCTTATACTGTGACAAAAAATGAAGTTCAGAGAGTGGTTTGTTTGGGGCAGGAGTATTTGATTAAAGGTGAAGACTCAGATATGAAAGCTTAACAAATACATGAATAAGATAGGAAAAAATCATTACAATGCTAACTTTACAGAAATAGTTAAATTGAGATGGAAGATTTAACTTGAACATCAGTGAAATCATCCTAACCAAGATGCAAATATGAAAGTAATCTTGCAGTGAAAATTTAAAAACACAGAAGCTTCCAGTTTTTCCAGTGCAGAGTACCCAGGTATTATGAAAATGATCTGGATGTAAAGGGGATAAATTATGTATGTATCTAACTGTAGGTTTTTTAATGTTAAGTCATTCAAATCTGAGTGAACCTTTGGCTGAACAGTAAATGTTCCTCCAGTCATAAAGAAAGAACAGATTAGGGAAAGCTATTTTTTAAAGATGATAATTTATTGTCTTCCTTATTCAATTCTAATCCTTCTTTTTATATTTCAGGGTGCAAGTTGAATTCTATATGAATGAAAACACATTTAAAGAGAGACTAAAACTCTTCTTCATCAAAAACCAAAGATCAAGTAAGCAGCTGGATTAATTTCTATTAAGCATAATACTAATACTTTGGTTAGAATCTAATTCCATTGATGGCAACAGCAAAGGTATTAATTTTCTTCTCAGCAGTTTTTTGTTTTTTTTTTTTTTCCCTACCCCACAGGAGTCAGTTTTACATTATTTCTATAACACTCAAGAAGTATTTAAAATAAAAATATGTTCTTGTTTTACGGTAATGATCATAATCTCCATGGTAATGTCAGCTTTATCAGTGATTGTTGCTTGACTTCTAAGAAAGCAAAACACCTCAAAGATGATTTTGTTTGAGTACAAAAACAAAAACCAGGTGCTTTTGCATTACCGTTTAATTGTATTGAATACTCCTAAGCATCAAACTTTGTACAAAAACAAAAAAAGAGTGATTTGGTAAGGAAACTAATAGAGAATTTATAACAAATTCCCAGTCTTCATGAATATAGTAACTTTATATTCCAATTTAGCAGTGTATTTTCATTGATGTATGCATTTAAATTCATAAGCCATCACAGAAGACGATTATATGGAGAATCCAAGACATTTGTGTTTACATACATTCAGGAAGCTGATCCAAGAGCATTCATATAGTGTATAGTGGAGTAAGAGACAAGACAGAAAAGCATACTGAACTAGAAAGGGCTATTATTCCTGGCTAGAAAAACAACCTTGGAAGCTGTAAGCAGTAAATAAATAATAAGTCCAAACTCATTAGAAAACTCTTCTCACGGTTATGATAGAAAAGTTATGGATACATACTTGCTTGAGATAAAAGTAGGAATTCTTTACCTCTACTTAGATCTTAACAAAAAATGAAAACAAAAGCCTTTTTACAAATCCATATTTTGATGGAAGAACTGAAGGCCATACATTTAAAAACAGGTATATTTATCATAAGCAGCACAAAAGTAAAACGTGAAGATAGTTAACTGCTATGAATTTGTGGCCATTACTTTGCTGAACACTTAAATTCTGGCTAGCTGTGTTAAGAGAATTGTTACTATACTGGGACATCTTTGCTCAATTGGGAACATGAGGTTAAGGAATGTTATGGAAACTTATTTAAAATAAGGAGTGGGAAGCAACTGTTGATTGATCCTATTGGGGATTATGTTAGGTATCATGGAACCAATGAAAAAAGATTTGGCCCTTTAGATCTTAGGTTTCAATGAGAACATTGAAAACCTTCCTTCACATACTGTGTATCTATTTCCTGTCACTACTGATTCTACTGCATTATTTTCTCAAGTTTTCAGGCAGTACTATATCAATTTACAGATGTTCGGCAAAGTTTTCATGAGTGCAAAACTTCACAAGTAGGCTTAGAATGTCAGAGAGTGAGAAGTAGTACCCATGCTCCAGTGCTATTAGTCCAGAATTTATATGATTTTTTTTTAATAGAATACCAATCTAATTAGACCAGAAACAGGCATGAAATATCAACTGCCTCATTCATTATTCCAGTTCTGAACACGTTTTTATGAACTAGTAAAATAAGGCCATCTACATCTGATTTCAGCTTAGCTACCACTCAACCTTCTGTAAACAAGTTTATAATAAAATTAAAACAGTACACAAAGGACTTTTTAAAAAGGTGTCAGAGAGCTACAAATAAATAAATAAAATACATTTTTATGGCTTGCTAATACTTGCCAAGATCACACACAGCTTAAAATAAGTCTCAAAGGAAAAAATAAGTGAATTTTCAATTCAGTGGAGACAGTATAAAACAGATAACTGTCATCAAGATATGAATTATTAACAATGTATTTTCATTTAACTCCTAGAGCCAACTGCTACTTAGATGACTTTGCTAAAAGCCAGCAGTGTTAGAGATTTATTAGGAAATAAAAATGGAAGATGATAGTAAAAATCTTCAGCTGCTGTCTCTGTCACCCCTGCTTTGATGTAGATCAGATCTCCAGATTGGAGAATTATCTCTGAAAATGCTTGTAAGGGGAGTATTAAGAAGTTATAAAATAAGAAAAAAAAATAATAATTAAAACTTCAGTTGCATTATACCTGATCACTACCAGTTCTATTACATTATACTTGAAATTACTGGTAAAAAAGATAGCAGATACCTGTTCAAATGTTCATGTTTCATTCTCAGCTTGAGAACTTCAGAAAACAAACAGATTTTTAACTGTTATTGCCAACTTCTTCTTTTGAAGAAGGCAACACATGTAGCATCATGCTTACAGGGACAAGGTAGAATTATAATCTCATTAAACTATTCATAACAGTGTATGATTGATGTAGCTGAATACAAGTTTCAAGCATCAATATCAAAGCAGAGATATTATGTGTAAATGACCCTGCTACTTGAACAATCTGTCTGTGAATGGAAAAAAGGAAAAAGAAATTAAATCAAGCAGTTTATGTAAAGTAGGGGACCAAAATAGTCAACCAACAAACAGAAGTATGAAATACTTGCTTTGTAAGAAAGTAATAAATGAAAAACTATTTTAAATCCTAGCCTTCTGGTGACTGCCTCCTCCTCCTCTGATGTGAAATCTTAGATCTCCATAACAGTAGAACAAATGTGTTTCTTCCAGCTCATGGATGATGTCCCTATCTATGAACCTACAGAATATTTTGACCAGCAAATATTTACTTACATTAATTATTATAGCTATGGCAGGAGGGACCAAATGCACTCCCTGTGTCAGGACATATCCAGAAGTTGAAGCAGAAGCTACACTTGAAGTCTGTTTTACATTACTTTTGTAATGCCTGAACCACTCTTGTATGATATACAGGTCCTGCTGTCTGCCCTGTCCATGTAACCCAGACTACCACATATGTTCTATGTCAGTGCCTACAGGCCTTCCACAAATGTACATAAGGAGTGAAAACCCTGCCTCATACTATGGAAAGCAGCCCAGTTGGGATATCCAGAACCTGGAGCACTTTCAAGTATATTATGGAAGAGATCTGGAGAATTTTAATATTGAATATGTAAGCAGATTTCAATCATTCAAGATCAGGACTTTAGAGTTAAGATTTAAGGCAGCAGCCAGGAGCATGGGTGCCACATACTGATTTGTTTTTGAAATCATAAAAGCAGTATTTTCTTTTGGAATTCAGACCAGCAATAAATTCAAATGATTATTAAAATTTGGCCCATTATCAATACAGAAAAGAATTATCTAACATCAAGATAAACATTTACAGAGTTAAAGAACAGAAAAAACAAGTGATGAACTTTAAATAACACAAAATGGATAGGGAAAGGAATTCCACCTGTTTTTTTGTTGTCTTCCTTTGTTTTCAGGTTATCTGCTCTTTTTCTAATGGCTTGACTGTTACAGTAACCATTCAGAAGTCTTCTGGAAAAGCATTAGCACAGACAAAGAATTTGTATCTTCTTCACCAACAGTTCAAACATGTATAGTATCACAGAATCATAGAATCACCAAGGTTAGAAAAGACCTAAAAGATCATCCAGTCCAACCATTCACCTATTACCAATAGCTCCCACTAAACCATGTCCCTCAACACAACATCCAGTCATTCCTTGAATACCCCCAGAGTTAGTACAAGATTATAGCACAACTGGGAAAAAAATGAAGTAATTTTGGTCAAATAATAGCATAGCAACAACACAGTAACAGCTGTGTGACTTCTCATGGCCAAGACCCAAACACAGGATTTTAACCCTTAGCTTACAGACAATGAAATGCTGTAGAAGTTCACCCAGTCCTTGTGTGATAACTGGAGCTTCACAGGGCATGTTTCTGCACAGATTTGAGTATGCTTGATGAGACTGCTGCTCTATAGTTCTATTGAGTTCAGCAGGTTTGATACCATATTTACAATTCAAAAATAAAATATACTCAGTGCAAAGGAAATCAGACCTATGTGAGACCCAGTCAGTAATGTTCTGCTTTGGACTGAAAGCCTCTCAGCTCTATAGAATTGGACTCCTGGTTCACATGACTGAAAAAAAAAAAAAAAAGTGCTTAAGGTTGCCTTCCCTCATTAATTTTAAGACTAATAACAAGACTGAGGATTTAAATGCTAATCCTCTGACTCCAAAACTTCATTAAAATACAATTAAGTTTTGTTGCAGTAGACAATGACTCCTATTAGCACTGAATTAAAATGCCTGTGTGATAGAACCAACTGTCCACCTGGGTTCCATTGGAGGAATCCTGTCTCTGTGCAGTAGACCTATAGTTTGCAAGACATACTGTAATATTCTGTGATAGTATTGAGTATTTGAGACCTGTTAAATAGAATATTTTGGTATTCATATGGTCCATAGAAGAAGCTGCTGAATCAGTTCAAGTTGTGCATTTAGCATGACTTTCAGATATCCTGATTCTTGGATTCCTAGTTATGCAACTTTAACATTAAATATCTACAGTTCAATTTTTTTATGTTAGTATGAGAAACTACTACATGAAGCCTGATATTAATATCAGATATTAATATTTAAATAATTGCCATTGGATATCCTCTGCCTGTGGTTGAAAGTATGTCTTCCTCATGCTACTATATCTTGCATCTCAAACACTGTATGTCATTCTGGTTCCATCCTCTGCCTGTGGTTGAAAGTATGTCTTCTTCATACTACTATATCTCAAACACTGTATGTCATTCTGGTTCCCCTTTTGAGAAGAAATTTGTAAAACTAAAAAAGCTGCAGGCCTCAGAAACAACAGATTGTATTGAATAGCCTTCAAGCAAAACAACTGCCTAGATCTCCCCTTTAAAAGGGACCAAATCTTAAGCCAGAGGTTTCTGGATGTTGGAAAAATGTATTTTCTGTGCATCTGACAGGGATACTCATATATGCTTCTGCCAAAGGGAAATGTCAGGTACCTTTGCTCTGTTGTATCATATCTATTTTAGTTCCTTTTAGTTTTATCTTAAAAGTGAATGAAACTATAAAGAGTCTTTCTCTTCCTTTTAAAATAGGTCTGAGAATACGGTTATTCAATTTTTCGCTTAAGCTACTAAGCTGTTTCTTATACATAATTCGTGTGCTTCTGGATGACCCTACACAAGGACATGGATGGTAATATTTATTCTGTTACTTGTTCTTTCAAAGCATTGTTAAGCATATATAAAATAAATTAGGTTTATGAAGAACTGAATAAGGAACAATATTTTGGTGGGAACTATGAAGTTCTTCCCAGGAAATAAATTTACCACACAAGGATTCTGTATTTTGTGGTTACAAAACGTAGGAAAGGAGCTATGCAGAATTAGTTTCCACATCAGCTGGGATGGTTCAGAACTGTTAATGATCACTATTTTTTCTCTTGTACTCTTGTAAATGAAATAGCTCTAAGTAGCATAGATAGCAGCTTTTTTTTTTTTTTTTTTTTTTTTTTTTTTTCTGATGCATCAGCTGACAGAACAGATACACACCAGTATTAATTTGTTGGAAGTTTAACTCTCCTGCCAGAAAATTATGTTGCTATGCAGTAGTTAGTTCTCAGGCAGCTAAATGCAAAGTTTTTTCAATATAATTTGGAAAGAAGAAGTGTCTTGTGTATAGTTCTGACTTAACCATGCCACAGATATTCAAATATTAGCTGTCTTACTTAAGATTCTAGATTCTGGACACAATCAGACAAATACATGAAACTGAGCTTTCACACAAATGATGCTGATGATAACTTTCTAGGCCTCTGAATTCCCTAAACACTTAAAAGAGGAGGAGACCAAAAGTACATTTTTCTGATGTACAATCAATCATCAATTTTTGAAAAAATATTTACAATTTATGCAATCCTTTGTTCCAATTGTATTTATATCATAGAAATACTGAATATTATCAATGATGATAACAAACACCATTTTCAGTTAATTACTTGCTTTCACTTGATTTGCTTCTGTTGGCCTTAAGTACTGAATGAACCAAAGCATGGCTGCAAACACTAAGCTCAGGGTGACAGAAATAGCAGTCTTCATACAATGCTAGGCACGGGAGTAAGTATGAATTCTAATTTGCAGATTTGAAGATTGATTAAAATTGATTAAAACTACATAGGGTAATGCTCTAGAAAAGCTCACGCATAGGATTTCAAGAATCAACTCCAAAGCAAAGCAAGTTAAAGAAAAATAGACTATCCTCTGCAGTATGAGAGTGGGATGTGTGAATAGGAAGTACAGAAAATTGGTTTGAGAATCTTTTGTCAAAATTTGTTGTAAGAAATCAGAACATCTGAAAAAAAGACAGGAAAAAATTTCCCTTGAAAAGCAAGAACTGCAAAAAACCTCTATTTTTTGACTCCACATGTATCCCTAAATGTCTCTTCAAGGAGAAGGAGTGTGTAGAGTGGAAACAAGTAGCAGTATTCAAAACCAAAGTGCTGATAGAGAAAAATTTACCATGAAATTTAGACACAGCACCACAGCAACTCAGGGACTTGAAAATGTCTTGATGCACAGCCCTCTTTGGCTTTCCAGACAGCCTAGTTCTTTTCTCCTGCTTAGAGGTTAGATTCTTCTCAGATTGCCTTTCTATTGCAAACCAAAAGCCATGAAAGTATGTGTCCTTTTACTTCTTTTATCACATTAAGAAGACCTACCACAATAGATGTTAATTCTGCTGAAACTCAATGTTCCATCCAAAAAATACCAGTACTTTTGCAATCAGCTTTTTTACAAGCATTTTATACTGAGTTAAGAAAAATAAAAAAGTATTTAAAACCAGTTATTGTTTCCTCTGTGAATCTGAAAAGCAGAAAGCAGTCATGCTCCCTAATAATAGTTTCATTCTACATACCCCAAAATATATCTTAACTCAGTTCTGGCCATCTTTTCAATCACAAAACAAATGCCAAGCAGCTGAGTTGTACAGCAACTTGCTATCATTAACAGTAAAGTGCCTTTAAATGACTTTATGATAGTGTGCCTGGACCCTGCTGTATAAAGGGTATGAATTTTACATGAAGAATACTGTCTTTATATGAAAAAAGAGAAGTACAGGACACTTGAGTAGTTCAATGAGAAAAACTGATGCTTGTCAGTACCTGATGGACACAGCTGCCTGTCACATACATATGCATATATGTACACCCTTAAACCGTTTCACTGAAAACGAGTTTGCCAAAACTGAGTTTTAATGTTTTCAATAGATTGCAGCAATCAAATAGGGACCAGGCCAATGAAAAATTGCAAAGATTGCAGTGGCTTCCTTCAACAGCCAATAATAATCTGGATAAAGTCCTGCTGTTTTTTCTTGTGAGAAATTGAACAATTTAGTCAATTGTCCTCTCTCAAGATGTTGTTTCAGAACATCTTATCATTGTGATGTTGTAAGATGTAGCAACTGATAAAAATTGATCTGATCTTTAGAGAGAAATCTCATAGTATTAATCAAGTTGCTTTTCTTAATAGTTTGACTAGGAACAAAAAAAGCAAATTTTCATAAAATCACTATGAAGGATTTTAAAGCTGATGTTATTTGCACTCCACAATGAGTAGCATTGTTTTCAGATTTGAAAAGACATGTAATCTGAAATGTGAGAGTTTTTTGAATGTTAAGACATTGAGAAGCATGAATAGGGAATAAAACTTTGTTATACCCTGTATATTACACCCTTATAATATGCCCCGTAACAGTACAGAACAGCTGTACTAATTTGCATTCAGTTTTCCACAAATACAACTTAAAAAAATAAATCTCAAATCCAAGCACTGAAAGAGATATGTAGTTTGATAAATGTAGCTACAGAAGGGATACTGCAAGAAGTGAAACAATGATATTTCTGGTTTTGAATAAATAATGCACTTGGTATTGAAGTTTGAAGCATGATTGCATAACAAAATATAATTGGACTTCATGAATCCAATTTAAAGTAATGCAATTTTCTAGTGGAAAAAAACCCATAGTTCAGATGTTTTTTGTGGCTAATGAGTTTTGGACATGAAAAAACTGTTTATATCATTTTGTCCTAAGAACTGCAGTGAGCTCCAATGAGTATATTTGACAGCAATGGTATAACTGAGTATATGGAGTGGCTTAGAACAACAGCACTTCTGCTACTGTCAAGAGTATTTTGATAGTTTTGTATTCATATGCAGAGATCTTTTTGCATTTTGCAGTCCTTTCCTCATATGTTTGTTCCTTGTTCCTTCTAAACATTTAATAATTTACTGGCTAGAGAGTTTGCCTTTTCTGTATAGCCATCCATTGTATTGTGCTGTGGGACATTTAATAGACTGGATAGTTCTGTTAATGTATAAAGTTTGGCTGAGTTCAGCTTTTGAAAGTATTCTTTGAGTTGTTTTTTATTTTCCACATCAGACCACGTTTGAAAGTAAATCCTTATAAAATGTAACCTGAAGTGCTTTACATTACTTTTCTATGGATACAGAACACACCCAGAACTACATTCAAAAAACTATTTTACTGTTAAAAATGTTTATATTCATCATCTAGTGTTTCAAGCTACTGCATGAATTATATAAAATGTTTTGGTTAACAGTCTAATATCCCTTTTCCCTGTATGCTTTTATGATTGTGTTTCCATGTGCATTTGCTAATGAAAATGGACTTTGCATCGATGTGATGACAACTATCAGTAAGGAATTAAACCGGGATTGTTACAACCAAAATTACACGCCCGGAACAATTGATTGGTGAGTTCCTTATTTAAAAAAGCAAACCAAAAATCCACACGATTGTGTGAGGGAGGCTGGGTCAGGAAGACAAATCAACTCTGTCTGGAATGGGGATACATTAATATATCATGATAACAGTTCTATAACTCTCCATCAGTTACTTTGATCTTCATTAATATTCAAAACCGCCTTTAAAATTCTAATTATTCCTCTGACTATGTAACAGACTTGCTGGATTGCATGCTGCTCTAAGATCTGAAAACAAAAAACCAGACACCCTTATATAGAAAACAATTCTGACTAGCAGTAATCTAGTAATCTACGGGGGTGGGGGGGTATCAGATTCTAGTAGCACTCTATCAAGTATTGTTGGGTTTAGTAAATACTAAAACAACATGGTATTTTCCCAAGATACATTGTTCTTATTATGTAGATGCCATTTATATCATTACACAGAAAAAAACAAAACAAAACAAAAAAAATCAAAGAAAAAACCTGCTACTAATAATGGTTCCTCTGCATCTCTAGAATCCAAACTGCAAACTGCTTTGTTCTTCCTAGAATCATGGGGGATGATCTAGCAGCCAATGAAGCCAATAAGACATGTTGATGTCACCAGGTGTTCGATTACTCCCATGTGAATTTAGTAATTGGCTCAAAACTAGAAAGAAAAATTGCTAGTATTCAGTAGATAGCTACTGATTTTAAATCTTTATTACATATATTTTAAATATAAAGCTGCTGTAATTTCCATTGATATGTACATTTTTTTTCTGTTTTTTCTTTTTTCTCTTAATTTATTTAAATTCCATATTTCTTCTTATGTTGCAATGAACAGGTCTCCTATTATTTGGGTGAATCGAAGTTTGCCTTTATGGGGATTACAGGTAATAAGTAAATGGCCAATTTAACTACCTACACTATTGATTTATAGCGTTTTGTTGATGTTAAATGATATATGGAAAAGTTAAGGAAATCTACTTGATTACCAAATGCAACAAAACCATAAAAGAAAGATAAGCTGATCTCAGCAACCTAGTTTAAATCGTATGCATTTATCATATATTTATAAAGTATGAAATGTTGTAGGAAAATATTGTAGAATTAGGGCAGCCTTTTCTTGTAGAAGTATCAAGCTTTGCTGAGTAGTTTAGCTGTAAATATTTCCTATATTGATGAGTTTAAATTTCATAATTTCTTTTGACTAGTATTTTTTTTTACTTGTACTGCCTGGGCATTCATGTAAAATCCATTAAAATGTTCTTGGTAACTAACCAGATAACTAAAAAAACCAGGACTTTCAAAGTACTTAATGTCTCTTAAAATTGAGCTACTAGTTATTAATAATTACATCACGTATGGAATATATAAAATGCTATTTCCCATTCTTTGCATTTTCTCCAAAACTTAAGAATCATTTGAGGGAATTCTCCCTATGAAGTCTATCCTTTTCCACTAAGAATTCAGTAAGCTTCTGAAGTGTCTGTACCATTATATTTTTGCACCATGTGTCATACGATGCTATTACAATTGTTTGTTTGTTCCTCTATGCATTATACTGTTCTACTAAATGGAGAAATCCTCAACAAAAATACCTTTCAATACCTTGCCAAATATACAAAATTTGAATAAAGTTTGACATAGAGATTCACATCGCTTTATTCAACTGCATGTAAAAATACCGTGAGTTTTAATTAGTTATGATTAGACACTTATTCTAATAGTTGAATCAGTTTTATAACTTTTTTAGAAAACGGTGTTAATGCTCATATTTTTTTTTGTCTCTTCACTTAAGGTTTCAGTGGCTTTAATAAGTCTCTTTGAAACACTATTACTGAGTTATCTTAGCTACAAGGTAAGTTCTTTTAGTAAGTTTTAGTAAGTTTTTTGCCTGACTTGTATCTACACTGTATCCAAATCTGTACCATGTGCTGCTTTTTTCATTCGGTACAGCATCTCTAATGTGCCTTTTCTGGGATGCAGCACTTAACAAGACAGATGTTAAGAAAGTGTCCGTTTTTCTGAAATATTCCTTACAATACTATTGGTACACATTCTAGCAGTATATTATTTTCACTTTATTATTCCAACAAGAAAAATTTGGCTTACAGTCTCACAATTTCAGTTCTCTTTATGGGGCTGGTTATCACATAAAATATTACAGATTATTCAAGTATGTCTAACTCCCACCAATTATGATTACATAGAAGTTAATAATTCCTGTCTTATAGGTACAATGGCATCCAGATATAAAGGGAGAAAATTAGAAATAGAGAAAGAATGGTATTTACAGGGCAGATTGGATTTAATTTTCAGTTACTGTATCAGATGGTTATTTTAATGGGAAACATTAATGTATAACTGCAGCTGAAAATATGATGATGCTGTACTGGTAAATCATTGCAATACTATGTAGGCTGCATTGTTGTTCCACTACCTATGATGGACTACTGATATACAGTTAGTATACCTGTAAGACACTCAATTTTAATTGCCTTCTTTTTTAAATTTATGTCTTCAACCAAACATCTAATTACTGTAGTTACTGCTCAGATGTGGAAAAAAACCAATATGTTTCCCATTCCATAGCTAGTGGTAAGCTTCAATTCATCAAGACCTCTAATTTTTTGTAAGCAAAATCAAGTTCCAAAATGCAGGCCCTGAAATGTATTGAAGTGTTTCTGGCAGAAATACAGAATTTTGAGCTTGTATATTCTGACATGAAATTTTATAAGAAGTACAAACAGAGCAGCTCATTATTCATACCAAATGTTAATATAAACCATAGGGCAGTCAGCTGGGCATAAGGATAATCACAACAGTTGATTCAATATAAAATTTTCTGAGTAGGGCATGTCCTTTGCATACATATCTCTACAGTTCTTATACTACAGTGGAACTTTGTCTCTAGTTTTTAAGACAATCTTGAATAAGTATTAAAGTGAGAAAAACCTTAACACAACCAAAAGCTAAAGTATTTAGATTTAGAGATTTAGAGGAGTCAAAGAAAGGAAACAAACAACAGCAGGAAAACAGCTGCAGACAGAACTTGCCAGCAGGTTGGGCTGTGTGATGATTCCATTTAAAACTAGACTTATTAGGCATAAATTTGTTAGGAAAGGAGCCTTATCTCCTTATCTCTGCGTAAGTGTGCATGCAAAAATAAAAGTAAATCAACGCTGGAAGAACAATAAATAACAAATGATCTCTATGTAGGATTCCAAGGTACCTAAAAATGCAATAGGAGGAAACAGAAATGTATTACTCTTTGAAAAAATTAGAAACTTAATTTAATGAAGCTCTTCATTAGCTGACAGAATGAGTTGACTAGTTAATGCAATTAGAATTTTCTTTGCTGTCTCACTAAATAGGTCACAGTACGGAAACATGTGGTCATATAGATGTAGGGATCAGTTGTAGTAAAAATACAGATTTAAATAGTATACATGTGAGGTAAATTATAATAAGCAGAAAAAATAGTTAGGCCAGAGTATCCTGTATTCTGTGTTCACATTTTTACATGTGTTTAAATCTGTAAGACAAATAATTTTCCTTAAATTCAATTATTTAGAGAGATTCTGTATGTGCCATTTGAATATTGCATATGTTCCTTATCAGATGCATAGGTAAGCCTACTGTGACATGCTTTTTATTTTTTTTGCCATTTTCTCTGAAGGGAAATATCTGGGAACAAATTCTACGAATACCCTTCCTACTGGAAATAATAAATGCTGTCCCTTTCATCATTACGGTAAACCTGTTTGAATTATACATATTACATTTTTATATTTGCACCAACACTCTTCATTGAAGTGAAAGTGAGTTCTGTGTGGATGAAAGAATTGTGCTCATGGGAACTGAAATTAGACCCCAAAAGGCAAAAGACCCCACCAAAACCAACCAACAGAACCCTAACTCGAATTACAACACAATCAATAAAATAAAACAGCCAGACATAAAAATCAAAGGATCTCTATTGTCTGCATTGAGAAACTGATTGTGCTTTATCATTTTGTCTTATATGCAGTTCATCAAAAAGGAAGCAAAAATACTATTTAAAGCTTTACATAGAAACACATTAAGATACACTTTTCCTGAGTACTTCATTGCTGCTATTTTCTTGAATTGAAAACTTTAAATAAATTTGTTTGTTTTTCCTTCAGATTTTCTGGCCAGTCCTAAGAAACCTGTTTATTCCTGTTTTTTTAAACTGTTGGCTTGCAAAGCATGCTTTGGAGAATATGATTGTAAGTAAGACTAAGAAAAGAACTCATTTGCATTTTCTATTTTTTAAATATATTAATTTAACTGGGATTTTGGCATTGCAGAGCTCTGTCCAACTTTTCTAGCAAGCTAACCAGATCTGTAGTTATACTACACAAATGATCAAGCATTACTAAAGCTGCTTTCTCCATCAAAATTAGAAAAAAAAATATATATATAAAGTGAAATCTCAAATTAGTATAAATGCAGTGCCCATTAGGATGTTAGAATGGCTAATTCTTTAGCTACTTATGCATTCACATACGAGTATAGGGAATTCAAGTGCTATGCCTTAATTAGTCTTTGAAGCCTGTAATTTGTACGCTAGATATGAACAGACAAACTTTAAGGCAGCTTGCAGTAGTATCAGAATTGTGCCAGAATGAACAAAGAACTAGTTAAACAATCACTGAATCACGGCTGTCTCCCTTCCACCCTTCCGCGTGATCAGCAAATTTTAAGTGGATTTGAATGAGTGAATTTTATTAGGATTCTGCATAACTCCTCTCTAGAATCAGCTCATGCTTCATTAATTCAAAGCCAAAAATAACAGCTATTTTCCATTAATGCAGAATGATCTTCACAGAGCCATCCAACGTACACAGTCTGCAATGTTTAATCAAGTCCTCATTTTAATATCCACCTTACTGTGTCTTATCTTCACTTGGTAAGTGACCAAAATCTTTCCATTTTTATTATATATACTGACTTTTCTCACTTTAGTACATGATGATAAAATAGGCATTGAGAAAATCATGTGCTGAAATAAAAACAATAATATACTTGCAATGCAAATATCAATCAACACTGAGTACTACTGGAGCCCTGATACATTGGGTTTGGAAACAGAATGTGCACACATGGGAGAGGGTCTCATTCTCACCCTAAGGAAGGAAACACATATGCAGAAACACAAGAGAAATGGAGAAAATTTACATAAATATTACAATTGAAGTCTCAGTGGAAAAGTCATTTGAATACAAAGAGTACCAATGAAGGTACCCAGACTAAGGCAATAATTCTCTCACAGGAGGTATAGACAGAAGAATGCAAAAAAAAACCACCCTCAGCCTTATCACTCGGATTATCCAGTCCAGTGATAAGATATAAAGGGAGAAACTAGTAAGAATCTTACATAAAGAAAATAAATATTCTTAATCTAGATTACAGAAAGCATTGGATGGTAGCTTCAAACAACCAGAATGTGATACTACAAGTAAGTTTTGTTGCAAGATCTCAAAAACTTTTAAGTTTATAGAGGTTCTGGAAGTACAGAAGATCCTAAAATGAAAGTGCTGCAGAATATTGGCAGCTAGGAAAATGTTCATAGGAAATACTACTTTCTTGTTACAGTTTTACATTATGCTTTTATACATCTACAGTTGAACAGAGCTGGAGACAAAAACTACACTACTTGAGTCTTTGATATTACTAAGTACGGACGTACCTATGGTCACACACAAAGTGTGGTTGTTAGTAACAGTGTAAAATAACACTTTTTCAGTCCTGAAAAACAATTTTTCAGTCCTATAACCCTTATTGAAGAAGATGGGTTTGTTCTGGTCAGTGGTTAAATGAATGGCCCTTTACCTTATGGCCACAAAATTCCATGACAAATACTGCCAGTTCTAGTAAGCTAGCAATAATAATGTTTCCTAAGAACTCACTGTATTTATCCCTGCTTAATAGGATATAGAGAATGCAGCTAAAATGGACATCATGCTCAGTACCAGGCATTTTGATAATTGACTAAGCACACCTGTGGTAATTATGTCTGGTCTCCACAGTCATAGATAACAGCTTATTACAGATTACTATACGGTGACCTAGTATTGACCCTGCTAGACTTCAAAATAAGCTAAATAGGATGAAAACACCCATTAATGCAATAACTAAGGAAATGAAATACTTTTGGAATTACCTAAAATATATGTTCAAGTATCTGCATCTTGCCTAACAACGGATGCTGTTTAGGTAGCTGTTATTGCTACTTATATGTACACAAATAATGGTAATTTATACTATTTTTATCCATCTATGTATGACCTTATATTACAGAGCATATCTTACAAGTACATAAAAATTCTCTATAAACAGTCAAAATCAACTTAATGTCTCCTATTATGTTATACCTGTTCTGAATTTGAGACAGTATCTCACTTTACATCACTTTACAGGGCATGTGTTTTAGAGATTACATGAGTTTCTTCATGCTGAAAGAGGAACAGAGCCTGTTTCTGGAATTTGACTACTTGAGGATAACTTTCCTCAAGCAGTTCTCTCATACTTTTTACAACAGCAAGTTGTAACTGACTGACTGCATTCCTCCTCTAACACCCAGGACTAGAAACAGTCTAGTCTATACATGCAGTAAAAAACAATGAAAAAAAAAAAAAAAAAAAAAAAGGCTTTGAGCAAGTAGCAGCCTGTCATGAACACATTTTGGTGACATTTAGAGATACTACCTTGGTTCATGAAATAGTAGAGCTACAGTAATGCAAAACTGTTAATGAAAGAATGGTTCAAGGCTCTATATGAATTAAACTGTAACACTGCATCGCAATGGTGCTGGCTGACAGACTTGATTTTACCATCTGCTTCAATAGGAACATTGGCTTCTCAGCACTACTGAAGTCTACGTAATTTTCTGTTCAAAACCATGCTTTTTTTAGCAGACACACAGGAAAAGGAGCACATAATTTTAAACAGGAATTACAACATTTTATAAGAAGTCCAAGAGGGACTCCCCTTTCTACTTAAATTGTTTTTACCTTGTTGGTTAGAATGATGCACTGAGGAAGTGTAGAAAAAGTGCTCTTTTACTGCTTCTAGAGAGGCTGAAAGCTTTAGTAAGTCTTGGGATGATCTTTTCTATGAGAAATTTTAAAACAAATACTGAAACATAGGTACTATTCAGCAATCAGTACTTACAAGATATATTCCTTAATTTTGTTTTTGAGTTTTGAGCGTGTTTTTAATGTATTAAAAAGGACTTTTTGTCTTTTGCTGGGTGCTTGAGATGGGAAAGGAGTTACTTTCTGTACTTTTTTTGTGTAACAACAGCACTTCATAATTCTACAAGAGTTACAAAAGCACTGCATGTCAACAAGCCAATTGGGGTTGATATGTTTTCACAGATAATTCTGGAAGCACAATTTAGCTGTAGAATGTGTACTTTATAAACTCTCCTTTCTAAGAGCCTATGTGTTTACAGAATAAGAGGATATTTGTCAGAGGATACTTATGTCTCATTCTTGTATATATACTAGTTTGGTGAGCAGCAAGATTCCTCTGTGCCATGCATCAGAGTTGAAATAATGTTTTCATAAATGTGGAGGAAGCATTCAGTCCCCAGTCATTTAGAAATATCTCAGCACACTCAGAACCTGGGTGGGACCTCCTGACCTTGCATGCTTCACAATGGAGGGAGAGGATTAAATGTGTCCATTTACAGAATTTACAGAACAAAGAGTAGTCACATAAAATTTGTGATATATTCTTTTTTTTTTGTTTGTTTATTTGTTTGTTTGATAATTGTTTATGGATCTGAGGGTAGAAATTATCTGCAGATCGGTTACTTCATAATCATAACTCCATGTACCTGCATCTTACAGGTTACTACATGGATTTTATTTCTGTTCTAGTTCCAAAGATAAGTTAGGCTATCAGAAATTTATTTCTTTAAATACCTCAGTGTTCTCCCACCCAATTATGTGTACACTAAAAGAAGTGTCCTCTTTTATGACGCTGTTCAGCAATTACTGTTGATAGAGTTTTAATGAAAGTGACAAAGATAGTCAAAGTATATATTTTGTCATTTAGCTAATGGATGTTTGCATTTGCTTGCCAAATGGAATACTAATTACTTCTGTAAACTCTACAGTAGGACAAGTAACAGTGAATGACTATTTCAGGCATCTATGACATGGTGAATCATCTTTTAAGATTTTGTGTTTTAAATGAATGCTAGTCATGTCTCACTAGAATGGAATGATTACCTTGTAAAAAAGTTGGCTACAAATGAGATTAAGAATGTAAGAAGCCTGCATGAAGTTTGCTCATGCCTTATTTGAAAGCTCACTGAGGAAAATCTCAACACTGCCTATCCTTCAGTGCCTTCAACATCAGAAAATTAGGAAGTTTTCACAAACTGACTTACATAATACCTGTATTATACCAATTCTGTAGCCTCAGCACCAATTAAAAAATTGTCATCTGGAGGAAACAATAGAAATAATCTGCTTGTAGGAATGAAAAGAAACCCAGACAACAATCTAGTCCAAACAAGACAAACATCCAGTCTTGGAACACTGTGCTATAGAAGGGAAAAAAAAGATAAAAGAAAAAAGAAAACAAATAATTTAATGTAATATTACTGAAATTAAGACATCTCAATTCAATGCTTCAGTTCCTTTTATTATCAATAAGAGAGACAGCCACCTCCGAATACAGTACAGATCTGAATTTAACTAAATCACTCTGCTTCTCTGTCCTTCTGTATTGATTATAGCAGGAGCCAACAATGGCACTCCTCCAAGAAGGATGCCTAACATTAAGTAGGTTGCACTCAGAGAGCATTAATGGATTACATAATGTAGAATAAGATACATTTATAATACCTACAATTCTCTTGATGCTGTTTGGTTTTGTTGTACAGCACACCCAGTGCTCAGATTCAATATGTTTATGATTTAGAGAGATGTTTTGTATTCAAAAATAGCACAAAATTAAACTAATTTTGTGATTTCGTTTTTTCAACTCCAGTGATTCCTGAATAATAAAGATTATTAATTGTCACGATCATAAAGACTGAACGGTGGTTGCAGTATTTAAGGTTCAGAGTATCCTAGAATATTAATTAGAAGTCCTGAGTAAATGTAAAGAATACAAAATAATTTACTCAACTACTACAAAACTTTTCATCAACTTCGGTAAGTGAGTAATTTATTTACAAGCATAATGTTAGTTATACTGCAAAGGAAGTTCCTGGAGAAATTCAGAGATGGCCCCAGTTTCTGTCATGAGAATAGTACTTAAAGTCTCACTGATTTCACTGTGGCTGTGTCACATTTCTATGTGTGTGTGGTGACCAAGGGTTTCCAAAATTATATCTAGATACCATTAAAGCTGTAACATTATCATACGTCATTCAAAAAACAGGAGAAAAGAACATACCTGAACTGTAACTTTTCCTATCAGAAATAACCAACAGATAAGTATTTTGTGATTTAAACTAATAAAGCATTTTAAGTAGTATGTTTAAGTAATAAAACAAATTACTGATTGCACTGTCTCAAAACCAAGAAAATTTCTGCCTTGAATCTTGAATTGATGTCAGTAAGCATATGGCAGGGATATTTACTTATACTCCTGAACTGTTTCTTCAGTATCTCTTATTAAGGAAGTCAGCCAAGATCGCTAACCAATAGATGCCTGTTGTTTCCAGCTACTTCAGATAGGATAGTCTCAGGCCAAGAACTAGCAGGGATAGCTTAGAAAAACTGAATGTGAACCAGCACAATTGTAGCTGCAGACTAACTGTTGAGCTCTCAGCAGAGCCTGTACTTGGCTTCCTTGTGACATAAATGAGAGGCAAAAGGGAAGAGATATAGCCAGAGATAGTATTTCAAGTCAAAAAGTTACTGCAAGGAATATTGTTTGCCATTTTTACATCCTAGAAAGAAAGCAAAAGTACAAAATATTCCACTGTCCAATAGTCCATATATTGGCAAGAGTTATTCTGTCAGGTTTGAATTTTTACTCAATTTGATTGACACTGATTTGTGATTCAGTGTAAATTCAAACTGTTGCAAAGAAAACATGTTATTTAAAGATAATATTTTTCTGTTAAAATTTTTCAGATCATTTGCTGAATTGCTATTTTTTTTTTTTTCCCTAATTGAAACTCTGCAGTTGCCTGAAATGCACACTGAGTAATGTTTGTTTTAAAATTACTGAGGTAGTTTTGGTGAAGTCTGCCACATAGGAAGAGTGTGAAAACATAATGTTGTCACAAATAGTTGGTCTAGATTATTTAAATGAAACTTCAATAGTTAACAATGGATAGGGTTTTCTTAGATGGGCCATGTCTTTGCCACCTTTGCTGGCAATGTTTAGGTTCATGACTTCAGAATGATAAAAAAAGCATATGGGTGGTCAAACCTGTTAAAGAGGGCTGCTTAAAGAGTATTGGATGCAGACATGCTACCGAAATACTGGCGAGTTGTTTACAGAAGCAAGAAAAGAAATCATGTTTATTATAGACAGAGCAGAACTATAGAAGCCCAATCAGAAGTCTTTTTGGCTACCCATCAAACGTGGTTTCTATGGCAACTCACATAATTATACAGTGATTTTCATGCTATTTTAGTTACTAATTTGGTAGTGACATAATATTTCCTTTGCTAATCTTTTTAGATTTTTTCTACATAGTTATTTCTAAAATAATTAGGTCAGCATCTTTCCCAAACTACATGCAGGGAATTCTTTGTGCAACAGATGTAATGGAACATTTAAAAGTAGTTGCAGAAACCAGTGAAACTGAAAATAATTTGACTAGCCTATTCTGGGGCTTGTGGAACAAAGTCATAGAGAGTTCAATCTGCATTACCCTCTGAGTGTGAAAGATAGCACTTGTAGCAATCTATTCTGAAAATAAAAAATAATCAGAAAGACTAAATGGAAGCTCAGAATCATGCCCTTGAAAATGAAGCGTCAAAAATAGATTATAAGTGATTTTACTGTAGAGAAATGTTACATAAAGAAGTAAACAATACAACTGAGGGATTGCTGTTGTTTTACTGTAGCCTGGATGATGAGTAGAAGATTCAGGAGGTACCTGGGATCTTTCTAAATTACATTAAAGCTTTGCTAATTTGTAGCACAGGTTGCAGATATTTTTTTGGCCTGAAAATGGGGAGACACAACAGTAAATTAAAAAAAAACAAGCATATGAAGCCATGAAAATTACAAGAATGTGGCTTCTCTGGTAAGCTTTCAGTTCATTTACAATTAACTACACATGCACACACACACCTGCTTCTGAGTCACAGACTTGTAAGTCGATACCTTGTGTGAAAACATAAATGTTACATATGTAAAATATGCATATTCTCTTCAGAATAGGGTTGTCAATAATAACTTTGGTAAAACCAAATGCCAGAATTAACATAGATCTGGAATACAACCAGAATTTGCGTATTGTGAAATGCTTCAACATCATACTAATTTAAAAATAAACAACAACAACAAAACAAACCTTATGTTTTCCTTTGGTTTGGGGAGGACTTCCAAAAGAAAAAAAAAAGAGATAATGTTCCTTTTAAAAGATGAATTAAAAATATATAACGAGTGTTAAAACTTGTCTTCCATCTTTTTCATTGCATGAAAGCATTATATACCACATCCTTCTTCTTATCTTTACAATAAAAATAAAGATCTGATATTCAGATGCTGTCTTTGACAGCTCTTCATCATTTTAGACATGAGCAAATAAAATGCCATGTGTAGCAGCAGATGACTAATTAGGTTGAGGATGTTACTTCAATATTAAAATTCAATGCTTGGCATCAGCCCGTCATCACTCACTATTCCTGGCTCAAAAACGAAGTTTTCATTAGCATGCAGAGTTAAATATATGTATGCTTATCTTTCAATGACTGATTCATTAGGCTGACAAACTATTTATTATATATTACTAAGATCTCATGTTTGTGTTGGTTTATGCTAACACATTTAAATGTATTATTAGATCTCATTAATCTAGTTACTAATTAACAGTAACAATATGTTGTGATTTGATCACTTTAGTTGTCTTTACATATTCCAAATGCATTTTGAGAGTGAGGAGATTAACATAATTGATATATCTCAAAGAGGAAAGTGAAGAGTTAAAAAAGATGCCACTGCAAATTTGGCCATGCCAACAATTGCTGGCACCAACCACCAGGAATTTCTCAATCACATATAAGTTAAGTTTACTGAATACTGAAAGGATGTATTGGTGACTTTGGCAGAGCAGAACAGCAGTGCGAGATGATCTAAAAAGGTGAAATTTCATGCATTTAGAGCAGCGATTTCTAAAAGGAAGAATTCTCTTTGTGCTCCTGTGGATTTGGTAATTAGAAATTACTATGACTCTTAGCCAGACATTTTTCAAACAGGTGAAGACTAGAGGAGTAAGCAGTCATCCAAACATACTATAACATTTGGGTAATAAACTTAAATTAAGCATACATGGATTCCTCTAAACCATCTATGTATGATATTCCTTCCTTTAGCAATACAGCTCCCATTCCCCATGCCAAAACTCTCACAGGAAAAAGTCATTTACTGACCTCAAATAGAGCAAGTAACTAATGAAAACTATGATTCATTATGAAAACATTATATTTGAACAATCTCTAATGATTGCTTGTAGAAATCAAGAGAAGATTTCAATATAATGTAAAGATCTGCCAAAAAGTTAAAAATATTAAATTATAGCTAGTTCTCAATAAAACTCTTATATTGGAAAAGACCCTTAAGTCTAACGTAACCCTATACTTCTAAAATAACTCAAATGCAAGTGTAAAGTTGGATTCATGCACTCTTTCTTTGCAAAGATAAACCTATATGATTTATGTTTCTGTAAATCTTGCATTTCTGCAACATATGCAAAATATTTTATATATATAAATATACTGTAAGTTATAGTAGAAATGCATGAGTCACAGCAATAAGGAGGAAACAAGAATTGGTATTCATTTAGTAAACATGCAAGTACAAGCTGTGGGTTGAATTTGCAGACTGGATAGTTAACAACGGGCATGAAATCAAATTGTCAGTTCCTTTGGGCACAGTGTACCATGCCTAATTATGTTCCACAGCAAAACAATATGTTTGCTAATATATTACAAAAAGGAACAGTTCGCGTAAGGGCAAGGCAGATTAAATGCATCCAATGCATTACGGTCTCCTATAATTGCCTGTGTTCTACTGCTTTGCTTAACTCTACAGTGCAAGAATAAAATTCTTCAAAAAAGGCCAATAAATTCTTGAGTTAGCTTTTCATACTGTCAGAATATTTATCATTATCAGTTTGTGTCAATATAAACAAATTATATTTTTCAATTTTGTTATCATCAGTGAGGAGCAATGAAAACGAATTAAATGCAACAATTTTATGCTAGGAAGTGGACATAGTTATACACAGCATAAATGTACATTTACTAGATTTGGAGAAATATGGCAAAAAGAACGATACTGAATCATGCTTTGACTCTTTCACCTGATCTTTTGTTCACCTAGCTGATAACACGAAACTAGAAAAGAAAAAATATGAAAAATAAGAATAAAAGAAATCAGCCAACTTACAGCCTAATGTAAGCCCTTTACATTGAACATTCAGATTAGAAGTCTGTTTCTAAGGGCTGCAGTGAGTATACTGTAAGAATATTCTAGATGGACTAAGCAGTCAAGAAAAAAATGGCCATTCTAACATAGAAAAGATTAACTACACCATGTGCTGTCACTCCTGCTAATCACTACGATCTTCTTTCTTCTTCCTCATCTTTCAAGTATTGTGATTATTCATCTTGTATTATTTTTCTGACTACTATAATCAGCTCCCCATCTCACTTGTGAGGTCAGCCTGACACAACTTATGTTCTTTCTTTCAATGGTGAGTACAATCAAATACTGTATTTTGAGACGGTAGCTTGTTTGGAATTAATAACAACCCATACTAAATATACGTGTGATAAGTAAATAGTAGCACCTCATGCTTCAGATTAGCCCTATGAGATCTCAGATTTCATTGATTTGTTCTGCAATTATCCATCTGCATAATGAACTCATTGTAAGCACAAACACTGTGCAATAGAAGAAGCATAATAGATCTCTAAATAATTATATCTCTATATTCCTAAGTAATTTTAGCATTTCATGGTGATTCTCACTTGGGCTTTACAAAACTCTCAAGTTGTTCTCCATCATCCTCCATCTGTCTCTTCAAATCTGCAAACCTCTCTTTTGTTCTCAGATTACATAAAGTACAGCAAGCACTTGTCATGAGAAGCAGATATTTCCCATCAATTTCCTTCCTAGCCTTCATGTCTGGGCCTTTATTTATTCCACTATTTTTCTTTAGATTTTTCTTTTCCTTTGTTTTATTGGATGCCCAATAAAATAATCCATAATACCAGGAAACAAGAAAAAAAAGTAAATTATGCTCCATTACTGTTTTTTCTTGCTTAAGTTATGTAGCCCATATAAGAAAGGAAACCAAGAATCATACATAGATACCAATTCTCCACCAATGCAAGTAGAGCCAGAAATATGGGCATGTGATCTACAAGCTAGATATGCAGGACCGAAAAAGAGAAAGTGGAGTTTATGAGGTAGGCTATGGTTTAAGAAGCCTATTTACCGGCTCAGGGGAAGTCATCTTCCTAGTATCTGTCTTTGCTCTCCTTGTGTAGCACCATGGAAAGATTATCACTGTTATTATCATTATACTGTGTGGTCCTTTCAGATAATTAGTGATGAAAGCAAATGTCAGTGAAAGTTTCTGGGGAAAAAATGAACTTCATGCAGACAGTGAGGATTTGCTGTAATAGCATATTAAGAATCTATGAACAAAATATTAATAAGGTAAGCAAAACTCAGTTTACTCCATGTCTGGAGATAACTGACTTCTGAAGTAGATTAGATAGAACTGTTCAACAGAATGTAGATTTTATAGATATTTAAGCTGGAAAGAAAAATTTCACCCATGAGCTTTATGATGGGCTGCAATCTGCTTGACTGGGGTTAAGGTGGATAAAAAAAATTGTGATTGAATGTGAATCACTTGCACATTTTAGGCCACTCCTGCTTGTATTTACCAATGGTCTGGGTTGCACAGCAGGATAACCACTGCAAGGAATACTGATCTTTCTAAGTATTGCTTGTTTCCACATTTCCAGCAGAGTAATTTTGGCTTAAGATGTTACTAATAGGGAAATTTTGCAACTGGAGGAAAGGGATTTGGCTTATTCTGCAACAGTTGTTTCAATAGCAGGATTGTGAAAATTATAACAGGAGGAAGAAAAATACATGTTGCACTCGTAATGCAGTGAGAGCCTACCAAGAGCATGTAAAAATGAGTGGAAGTGCAGAATCCTTGGTGAATATCCTTGAGAATTAAGTGAAAACACAGTGTGATAAGGGGACCACAGTACAGAAGGCTAGTACAGAATACATAGAAACATTAGAATGGATACTTGAAGGTCAAGAGCTACAGGCTTTTTGCAAAAAAATCAGCATCTATAACAAGAACAAAATGTACCAGCACTAAAGCAGACACAGACCTGATTTTCCATCCATCAGAGAAAGTCTGTTCTTGGAGCACAACTAAGCTGTAACTAAGGTACACACACTGAATTAAGGAGCCTTTGCCTAACCTAATATGGACATAGCCATTTCTTTCTGACCACCCTTTAGAAACATTCTATTTGTCTAAGTTGATAAACATTTTGTCTGTTCTTACAAGTTTTCTCCCTCACTATCATAAAGAGATGATAAACAGGAGAAGATCCTAGGGTTTAGATGATTTCAATGCTTTATGAAGAGGTTTTTGGAGCATAAACAACTCTGCAGGTATTCAAAGCAGTGTCTAAACCTGTGTGATGTTATTTTCAGCAAAGTAACTACAACTGTCAGCTGTAAGACAGTAACACACAATGCGTGGAAGTTTGAAGAGGTTTTTACTGTTTTGAGAGATCACAAAACAGTATGAGGCTTCAGCAAGCCAAGGCCTTGCCAGCTGTGCAAGAGAATTGCCTACAACTCTGGTTTAATCGGAATGCATCAATAAAGCAGTGTTTGATTTTAGACATGAGTGAAAAACAGTTTGATGCAGTTTATTCAGAAGATGTTTCTCAATTGTGCAATAAACATAACTATAGAACTGTTTGGGATGCAGACATTCACAAGGCCAAAACAAAATAAGAACTAAGAATCCCTGTGCTCTTTTCTGAAGCTAACTGAGCACATTGCAGAGTAGGAACAGATCCTTCTCCAAGGCTGAGACAGAATTTTATCAGTTTCTAGAGTTCACAGACTGTATCTTTTCACTTGGACTATTTGACTTGGATCCAATAGTGTTCAAAAATCAACAAAAACATAGAAAAGTATCGAGAAGTGGTCATCACTGTGAATTTCAGATGCAGTAGACTTCTACCTGGGAATGTCTGGAAAGCAGTAGATGTCACACAAAATCTTGTTTCTCTGAAACTACGCTTAGTAACACTGCTTCAAGTAATGCTGGATGTATATTCCAAAAGGGAAGAAGTATATTTGATGGCCTGCTTTACCTCTATGGCTGCTGACTTCTTTTATATGTATTTATACCAGTCCCTGAAACTTCATGATATGTGAGCCCACTATACCTTCTCCTGGGAAAATAAATGCCTTTGGATTTAATGTACACATAAAATGTAGGCAGACTTTTCATAAATATAATCCTGGCTGTTGTGCAAAAGCTGGAAAGCAAGATTTAAAGCACTATACTGTAATTGACTTATATAACAACAACAACATAAAAATCACTTACTGGAAAAGGGCAAAGAGTATACCCAGGTCATAGACTTCCTGCTAGGCTGGGCAGTTTTCCTGTCATTTTTATTAACCCCCTACTGCTCTGAAATAACGTATTTTTAATGATTCTATGACAAGAGAAATAGCTTCAGTAGAAAAGTGAGTCACTCTAGTTCACTTCATGACCTATTTATCATTTCCTTAGAAATAATAAATGTGAATTTGAATTCACAGTCATAGATGTCATCTATCTGGACTTCAGTAAGGCATTTGACATGGTCCCCAACAGTATCTTTCTCTCCAGATTTGACATATATGCATTTGATGAGTGGACCATTCTATGGAAGAGGAACTAGTTGCAAGATTGTACTCAGAAGGTGCTGGTCAATGGCTCAATATGTGGATGGAGATCAATAACAAGTGGCATCCCTCAGGGGTCAGCAGTGGTACCAGAGCTCCTTAATATCTCTACCAATAACACTGACTGTGGGATTGAGTGCACCCTCAGCAAGTGTGCTGATGACATTAAACCGTGTGGTGCAGTTGACACACCAGAGGGATGGGATGCCATCCAAAAGACCTAGAGAGGCACAACAGTCGGTCCAGGTGAACCTCATGAGGTCAATAAATCCAACTGCAATGCTGTGGCAGCCCTGCTGTCAATACAAGCTGAGCAATATAAGGACAGAGCACAGCCCTGCCAAAAAGGACTTATGGTAATGTAACTCCCTCCAGGTGAAGGGTATCTTGTGGTTCCAGTACTGCTTGCATGTTTCTGTTTCTGATATAAGAGGCTGACTTGTGTTGGCAGCACAAAACCTCATGCACCAGGGGGCTCTTAGCTACAACAGTATTGACACACTGAGGTCAGAATGCCAAAGTTTTCTTTGTTGGCGCAGACTGAAAGCATACAAAAATGCAAATAGTTCTTGGGATTTACAGACTGAAGAGTGCACAAAGCTTTTTATGGAAATGCAATGAGTTCAATGCTGCACACAGTGGGACTCATACATGTGGAGTCCAAATGATCAGAGCTGTCAGACTGCAGCTTCACAAACTGCAGCCGGAGTAGAAAGGTTTTCACTCAGATTCAGAAAATATTAATATGAACTTCATTTCATAATATCCTATTCTGCAGTTTCTGGAAGTCATGTGGCTTATTAGTAGAAGTTTAGTTTAATAAGTTCACTTTTGTACCACTTGTTGCATGAAATGTACAGATCACTGGGGAAGGGAAAATACTTATAATTGGATATTATAGATATTCAAAAATGGTATCATCAAACAACAGCATTTTGGCTACAGATAGAACTGAAATACAAAATGAGTACCTTTTCATCTGAAGAGTAGTTCAGAATTCATTTCTAACATGACAGGATTGTAGCATAGAGAAAGGAAGAGTTCTCTACCCCTACCTCAACAACTGTTCATAAAGTCTGATAGAATCTGAAAATTTAATTCAAAGTCTGTTGAAGTTATCAGAATCTTTTACTTCAGTGACTCTTTGAAAAAGGGAGAGTCTTGTAAGAAAACTGCCTACAAGAAGAAAATATTTAGGAAAACTATAAGAGTTTTATAGCCATATAAGACTTGGACTATCCGATGAAATGAAATTAGAGTTGCAAAAAGAGATAATTTTCAAGAACAAAATCAGCAGTGTAAGAAGAGGTCACACTGTCTGGCAATATACTTTTTTTTTTGGTCCAGTCATTCTTTAACTATGTTTATTTCAGAATTCCCTACCACGCTCAAGATTACTTGTTACCAACTAGGAATAGCAAATCTATTTCTCTACTCACTCGCTCTAAAGACAGCGAGCGTAACAACCTTTGCTTTCCTTCCAATCAGCATTTCTCACTGTCTTGTATGTTATCAGTCATTTCTATGCCTTTGGAGTCAGTTATGCCTACAGTTTTACAGCCTACTATACATAACAAAGGGAGCAAGTCCGAACTTCTCATTGTTTCTTAAGTTTGATATATATTTGATATATGATACATTGTACTAGGTTGTCATTTTAACATACTGGAAATTGCAAATGTCCATAAACTAGTCAATTTTGCTTTTCTATTTTAATGCTGTTTATGGAAAACTGCTTTTCAGAAAGAAAATGTTCAGACAGAACAGATTTTATAAAAAATCTAAGAAAAATCATATATCTTGTCTAAAGTGAAGCATTTTGTTTTCAGCAACTTAAAACCTCAGTTTCAAGAGGTTTGAATAGGATAGACATTTTGTTATTGGACAGAGTAAATTCTGACTCTCTCCATTCATTTATTTGCTGTAGATTTTGATCACACTCCTTGCTCTTTTCTTTGCCTCTCCTTCATTATTTACACAAGAATCAGAAAGCATTAGGGTATTAGGCTGTTCGTGAGAAAAATAGTAGGCAACATCTTTACATTTTCAGACTGTAGGACTAGACTGCAAAGCTGCTTTCTCTTAGGAAAAATATACCCAACATTCAGAGGACACGTGTTATTATTTGGAAATGAACATGAAGTATATCATTAAGTACCTGATACAATGAATAATGGAGTCACTTTAATGCCACTGCAGTTACATCAGCACTGAACTTGCATAGTTTTGTGAAGTATAAACTGAGCCTTTTATGATTCTCTATGATAATTTTACTAGCACTGAAAATTGTTTATCCAATGATGTCTAATGTAAAAATGTAGGAAAATAGATGACAAAACTGTATCTGGCTCTATATCAGCTCCCTAGAGGGCACAGAATGCCCACAGAGACAACTCCCTGTATGAAAGGCTATTTCTCTCAGTATAAAGCAGAGTATTCAGATACAACATTAGTCTTAATGTCACTTTCATTGCAAGGACTTCAGTCTAGCACCAGCTTAATATTAGCATATTTGACAACAGTAAACACCTTTTGCATATTTCAGACAAAAACTCAGTGTGTTTATCAGAGTTCCAACATTTTGTATGCTTTCTAGAATGAGTCTGAAGCGTGAACATTTCATTTTGATTGAGCAAGTTTCTTTCAAAATCCTTGGTGAACTCTTTCAAATCTTCACTGATGTAACTGGACAGTTACAGCCACTACAATAGGAATGTGTGTTTTAAGTACCTGCTGGGTATTTCCTAGGAAGTTAACATGCTCATCTTTTTCACTGTTATGCTCTTTAAATTTTGCAGATAAACATTTGCTGTAGTTGATGGTCTGTCAACAAAGGGGTCACTCCAGTATTTTCAATACAGGAAAAAAAAATTGCATCAGTGGTATCAGAAGAATTTAAAGTAGTGCAAATATCAATTGGCAACACAGCATGATCAAATAATTGTAATTTAACTTGGAATTTGCTCTGTCCCCATTCCATGTTCATATCTGTGGAAACTACTAATTTAAATAGGAACTCTTATTTAATATGGGCAGCGGAATTACTGTATTTCTTCTACAGTATCTACATACTGAGTCTGTGCAACAGGAGATCACTGAACATGATAAAATTCATCCCCATTGATTTCAACATACTTGTTAGCTGTTCCTTATAGCTAACTAATTGAAACACTAAGAAGTTTCTAGGCAAGTTAAAGAACTATGCAAATAGAAGAAAAACCAATGCTGTTGATTGCTACCTAATCATGAAGACACCTAAGCATCTCTCACTTCTGGCTTCAGACTGTGACACATTATTTGAGACCTCAGGAAGTTGTATGCCTAAATATTAATCTGCTACAAATACAAAAATAACAAAGTCAAAATTAGACCTATTTGGCACCACTGACAAAAGAAAACACAAACTAATATAAAATAGTTTATAAGTGATTATAAATAAGGATGATTGATGTACAATACTTGCAAATAGATATCCAAATTCTTCTTGTACCCATTTCTATGACATGCTATCATAGCATGATAAAACCATTATTAATGCATGGTTATATTTTACTCTACAATATTTATTTCTGACAACAGGGTGCTTAGAAAGAAATAAAATGAAAATACCTGAACACAATTTTTCATTATTTCTCTGAATTCTAAACTGTCCAGGTGACTGACTTAATAGTACTGCAGGAATATTCTAATTGTATAAAATTGTTGGGCAATAGTTGCTGTTTATCTCCCCTGCCCTCCCCAGCCCCCCCCAAAACAAAACAAAACACAACAAAAAAAACCCCAAGTTATAAAATAATTATAAAAATGCAGCAGATAATAATCCAAATACTGTGAAATTCCACTATGTAAAAACTGCATATGTAAAGCTCCAGGCTCCACAAACATTTATCTAGTTCCCTGGCTTTGACTAATGTCATAGTGCCTTCTGAATTCATGCTGTGGAGTGAAGTGTCCTCCCTTATGTGCGCAGATTTTCCCTTCCAGGTTAGTTCATTTCAAACTGGATTACACAGGTAAACATGAGGGTAAGCAGTGTGAAGCATTAAGGCCCTCTGGTGAAAGGGAGAAAATCAAACAGAAGGAAGTGGGCATAGTTAGCTTTATATTTAATTGTATTCATCCTGTCTGATCTATTTAAACATGTGAGGTTCCTTACAGAAGGCCTGTCTTTCTAGCAGGAAATAGAAATTTGCACAGATATGTCAGGTCAGTACATTAGAATCTTGATCTTAACTGTTTCTTACTTTTTAAAGACAGTTAAATATTCAGCTAAAGGACAGGGGAAAAAGCAGTAAAATTCTGTTAATAAACATGTCGTCAATCCTTCTATATATTAACTTCTTTTGGTGTCTTAGAAGGTAATTCACTTGATTTTTAGAGGCAGCTCCTGTACTGCATGCAGAAAAAGATCATGTACAAACTGCAGTTAGTTTTGGCATAGAAAATACTTGAGCAAGCAAAGATTCCCGGAATTAGAAAAAAAAATTCCAGTAAAACAAAGATTGAACTCTCAAAAGTTCAGGTGCTACCTAACTAAACATGACTAATCATCACAGATTACATATTTACATGCTTAAAATCACACTTGTTTTTTTCATGAGTTTGTTGTACATTTGCTGACACTGCTTTTGCTTTAGGTTTATGGTGTCTGTATGTATATATATATTTAATGTAAATATCCTCTCCATTAAGCCAGTGTTGTTGTGACTTATTGCTGTCTTAAATCCACAATGAAAAGACAACTTGTCAGAATTACAGAAACCTAAAATTGGTATAGAAGGAGGAGAATTGGCCTTGTATTTTAATTAGGTATTTTCTGTGTATTTATTATTATAGCAGCTTATTTTCTCCACAAATACAAGATGGTATTGCTGCTTTTGCTAAATGCTGCTTTCCTGATTGAAATAGTTATGTTTGTTCAAGGAAAACTGAGCAGATTGTTCCTTCATGGTATGAAAGAGAAGGAGGAAGTAAACAAGAAGGAGACAGAAACGCCACCATAAAATGCCAAAATAGAAAAAAGATGAAGTCTGAGGTCACTGTGTTGGGAAACAGGAGAAAGCAGAACAAGAACACGTGCTGACTCTTGGTACATGTAGTATTGATGCATCTTTTAAAAACAATGCTTAGCATTTAACAGTTTAAAAGAAATACAAAAAGATGTGGTTACTATTATTTATATAAATAATTAGGCTGCAATAAAAGACACCTGTAAGCTGTGGGGAGTGGAATAATTAATTCATGTGGCTTACTGGAGAACCAGTAAATTTCCACAGCACTCTGTGCAGCACAATCAGGTAGGAACATGCTATAGAAACAGACTAATGTTGCTTCGAATGTACTGAAGTGATTAAAGTGTAATGTCTACAGTTTATACATTGCTAGTAGTACAGATTATACTGCACTGATTATACAAGTACTGAAATTAAGACTTGGTAAAGGTTATTTGCTTTCAGGGTTAGGGATTCAGGTGCAAGTTGATAGAACTACAGATGAGGTGCACGCAATTCCAAACAAATAAATCAACTTATCATGAAGTTCTAAGAATAAATAAATTTCTGCTTCAGAGAAAAATAAAGAGTTCCCTTGTCCTGTTGACTTTAATACTGGTAACTGAATTTGAGATGCTCTGGCTTCACACCCACTGAGTTCAACAAAAGACAGTTTGGATCCATAACATTCTGAATCAGACACAAAATGATTTTGATGGCTTTAAAGAATATAAATAAATAGGAATGTATGGGAGTACAGCTCAGAAAATAAAACTGGGCTCATTCAATTCAATGAACATTTTGTTATTCATTTAGAAAAGGCTGGAAGGGTTCATGGTATATTCAGAATGTATCTTCAGTTAAGCTAACGTATGGTTGGGTGGGTTGTAAAGAGAGCATATGAAGAATAATATTAATAAAATATCTCCATCAAGCTGGGAGTTTTCCTACAAGTAAGTTAGTAAAGATTTTACTCAAGCAAGGTTCATGAAAAGAATAAAAATAGGAGAAACAATACTGATTCCTTGAATATGTTAAAAAAAACAAAGAAACCTAAACAAACTCACAAAGCCCTGGGATAACAGAACCTTAACCCATTCTCTCAGGTACAGAAATTAGAACTGGCCCTTCTGCTTATGCAAACACTGAGCTATTTCACAGACACCAACATCAGAAAAAAATACATTCTATGAATGATAGGATTATGCTTCAATACCAGCTTATTTGTAGATAATAAACTCACTTAGCATGTCATGGCCATACCCCTGTCTCTGTGTACCTGCTGCTTTCCTGGCTGTTGTGCCCTTAATTCTTGAAGAGAAGTTTACATTTTAGAGATGTACTCACAAGCAAAGCAAAGAAAACATGCCAGGGAGGTTAGGATTAATGATATAAAAAAGATTAAAAATCCTTCACAGCTCTGTTATTATGATCATGTGTAACTTACGTTAATAATTACACTAAAATAGCTTATTCTTTCATATTTTGATTTGTCCACAGTTTATCATTTCAAATTAACACTGGAATAGGAGATAGCTGAAAAACTTCCATGCCCAAGACCAAAAGAAAGTGTTCTTAGCATATTTCCAGAAAGTTCCTCCATTAACAGGGACAAAAATCTTTTTTCAAGGAGAAAAGGGAAAGAGATAACTGTGAACATAGGAAAATGATGGAAAACCTAGATTACTACTCCAATGAAAAACGTGGAACAACTTGGAAAGGAACATAAACTCATCAGTTCTGACTGGAGGATGAAACTTATGCAAACAGAAAAAAAAACCATGCACCCTTTTTAGAACATTTTAAGAAGTGTGAAAACTACACATGCTAGAACTGTGAAAAGGAAACTGGCAATTTGATCCATATGTTCTGGAAATGCCACTGCCCACTACTGAATTATTTTTGGAGAATAGAATAGAGAACAGAAGAACAACTGAAAAGCTGTTACAAACACAGGGTCTCCCTGGTGATGCAAAATTTTTACCATGGCAGATATTAATGAGTGACTCTTACCATCTGGATAGGATACATGGAGAAATTATCTTAGATACATTCTAGAATAATTACCAAGGAATATGGTATAATTTATCAATTAGATCTCTAATTGTCTGAGGATAAATAATTCAGCTAGCTCCAAGGGGAAAGAAAACAACACTATTCAGACTGGTTCACACATCCATTTTCTTCATATGGGTGAATGTAGTTTAAAAGATGGATTGGATTTGGTCTAAACGATTCTACTGTCTTACAGAAGATCAGACTTTAAGCTCTTTATCATGGTAGATTTTTCCAAAGTGAAATGTTTTTAAAGCATGAAACATAAGAAACAGCAATAAGGCCTTTGTATAGAGTATGCCACTGCTTCTCACAACCAAAACAGCACTAATTTACCCAAATCACCTTGATTACAAGAGAAATAAATACCAAGCAGCACATACCACTATCCTTTTTCCCAGAAACCTGTAACTGGGAGGAACTAACAATCTGTTCAGTTGGAGAAACAACCAAATCTTAAATGTCTGTGCTATATGTCTAGCTAACAGAAACTTCATACCAGTTGGTACCTTCTACCTGAAGCCTGTCACTGGGCACTTATTCCTCTGATGGTTGGATAGCCTTCAGTTCTCCCAGCTGGTTTATTCTGGACAGTTAGTAACCATTGGTACTAATGCTATTTCATGAACTAGTGTTCATGCTAATAGCTCTTGCCATCCAATCTATATAGACCAATATAGAGAGCAACAGATACAAAGAAAATATTACATACAATTTCTTCACCATAACAGTAGAGTCTCCAATAAAAGTTAAGATACATTAAAGAAAGAATGGTGGCAACTATATACCATCTGTCTTGTCCTGGTTTAGAAAGGAACTGCATCAGTCCGTGATGTTCTTTATAGCACTTCTCCCTCGCCACCAAGAAAAATCTAGTAGCAAAGTTCTCAATACCACATTGAAATGTTGAAAAGAAATGAGATTATTAGACATGACATAAAAACTATAGTAATAAGACTTCCAGTTTGATAATCATTTTTCCTCTCTTTGAAAGAAATGTCTTTTCTAAGTAATGTGTCCATTCTAAAAATAGTAATTCTTTGCATATATAATGTAATCATCAAACTTGAACTGAACCTAAGTGCAGTTTTTATTTTTCGTGTCTTTATTCATTCTTCTCTACATAGTATTTGTGGAATTCAGCATCTGGAACGAGCGGGAAACAAGTTGACTCTCTTTGACTCCCTTTATTTCTGCATAGTGACATTTTCCACTGTGGGCTTTGGGGATGTTACACCCAAGATATGGCCTTCAAAGCTGCTTGTTGTCATTATGATCTGTGTTGCTCTTGTGGTGTTGCCCATACAGGTAAACATGGATTTATTTTATTTTTCATTTTCTCTTTGGAATTGTTTTTAAAACAAAAGAGTAACCAAAAAACACCCTTTTCCATCACATATAAAATATAAGAAATAATAACCATCTCCTGTATCCTCTTCTTTTCCTAAATTTTTCCTGTTTGCCTTTGTTTAGTTTAAATGTATAATACAATATCAAGTGCTAAAGCTGGTTTTCAGTTGCTGGTGAAAGATTTCTGTTTCTGTCACATACCACAGAGCCCTCCTCTTCATCACAGGTCATTTTAAGAACACAGAAAGCAACAAAACAAAAGCATAAACCAAATCAAGAACAGAAAAAATGGTACCCTGTACTTTGGGAGTGTAGCATTTCCTCTGCAGGCTTTCCCTGTTTCTAATCTTGATTCTCTTCACTTCCCCTCATGTTCTCACAGTTCAGTGCTAACTTAAAAAAAGAACTCATTAAATCTGCAATTCAAGCAAATTGTCTTCACATCTGTGTGTGTTGGCACACACTGATCCAAGTGCACATTTCGGAATTTTTGGTGCCTACATGAGCTTAGGTTGAATTATGAAAATCCAAGTATTTCATGCAATCAGTCAGTTTCCTTACATTTGTACCAGACATTTATCAGCTCATTAGCAAAGGCTCGATAACTGACACTCAGACTACAGAGCACCCTTGCCGCAGCATTAACTGCCCACAAAAAGAAGTGAGGCGAGACATCGTACATGTTTATTGAATCTTGAAGCAGACCTAGATGCTAGGCCTTGAAGCTCCCAGGCTTCTCATACAGCTTTGATTTCCACACTCCTCTGATTGTGAACTAAGCCTTGACTCTGAGCAGGCAATGCAGAAACACTGTGAGGTCTGAAGCTCAAGCTGTCAGAACTAATTTCCTCGAAACTACCTGAACATTTAAATTATAGCTAAATATTTAATGTCTGTGTATGCAAATGTACACACTAATATAATTATATTCCCACTCAATGACAGTTTAATAAACCGTATGTTCTTTAAACTAAAATATGGGTTAAGAAATTTGGAATTTCCACAGAAATAGAAATTTCACCTTTCAAGTACTTCTAATATACACTTAAACACCAAAACTATGCATTACCTGTAAATAATCTGGCATCTACTGCCCCTTTACATCAATCTAAGTATTATTCACTATTTTATTTTTACATCTTTGTAGAGATGAAGAGGCTTCATAATTTTCTATGCACAGAATGAGGGAGAAATTATCCAGAATCATACAACCATAGAGTATCCTGAGTTGGAAAGACCCAAAAGGATCACCAAGTCCAACACCTTGCTCCAGACAGGACCATTAAAAATCCAAACCCTATGTCTAAGAGTGCTGTCCAAATGCACCGTGAGCTCCAGCACCTTGGGGCTATGACCAGTGCCCTGGGCAGCCTGCTCTATGCCTGCCGCCCACTGGGGCAGAACCTTTCCCTAACCCCTACCTGACCCTCCTTCTGACAGTGCTCCATGCTGATCCCTCAGGCCTTGTCGCTGTCACCAGTGAGCACAGCTCCCCACCAGGGATTAGCCTGATCTAACCCACTTAACTACAATCTGTGATCTATTGAGCTTTGTCTTTCTACTGTTTTAAAAGAATTATTATTCACAATAAAAAAAGCTGTTACCACAATAGACATATAGTTAAATTGAGCTCAGGATTAAACGCAGATTACTTAGTACAAAACACTTTGAGAGTGCTTATTTATGAACTACATTAAAGGCACAGATTATTACAATATTGTACTTAAAGGATTCTGATTAGTGGAGCTAAGTTTTATATTCTTAATAATTCTTCCTCATTTCCTAGCTGACTGAACACTAGGCTTCCCTTTCATAAGAGTACAAAACAGATTTTACTGTTAGCCTGCATACGTCATTCAGATGGCAAAATTACAAAATTAACAGCTGCCACATATTTAAGTGGTATCTATATAAATAAGTTATATTAGTGAGTATACAGATTGAGTGACACGATCACCTTCAGAGTACTATAAAATGAAGACAGTCATTGCCCAAAGTAAAATGGTGCTTCTGTCTAAGTATTTATACTCATATTAACTTAAGTGTATGAAAACATCAACTTTTCATTTGAGGGAAGCATTTAGATCACAGGGCACTGGAAAAAACAGCTCAGAGAAGCAAAATATATGAACAAGATAGCAAACAATGTAGTCTTCAATCTTTTCTAAAATTTTATGGCTGGGTGTAACCACACGATATTTTAATGAAGTTATTCAGCTGTTTGCAATAGTGACTGGCCATACTTGCATGTTTTTCTGTAACCCTCCTATTGATTTGACCAACATACCAAGAACTTTTTACAAATTAAAATACACTGGGTGCTAAGAGCATCATTCAGTAAAGGTATGATCTGAACAATGCAATGTATTTAAGTTGCAATACACTTTTACTGGACAGCAGCTTGGCTATACCTAACTGATACGTATCTATTACAGTTTGAACAGCTGGCGTATTTGTGGATGGAGAGACAAAAGTCTGGTGGCAACTACAGTCGACACAGAGCTCAGACGGAAAAACACGTTGTGCTGTGTGTCAGCTCTCTGAAGATTGATCTACTTATGGATTTCTTAAATGAATTCTATGCTCACCCTAGGCTGCAGGTATTTGCAGTGGAAGAAAAAAGAGAAGAATCTCTAAACACTGATTTTTGGAGTAGACTGGAATGGCTTTTAATTTGTAAAGCTGAATTTAGAAATAGTTGGCTAAACTGAGAGTCTGTAATTGCAATGAGAAGTTGAGTGGTTAAGAAATAGAGTACGGAGACATTTCTTTTGAACTGAGGTAAAAGGGATTGAATTATTGTCTTGTTGAATTATGCTAGTCCTTGTAGAAACAGATATTCCCATGCAATTTCCTTTTTTTTTTTTTTTTTTTTTTTTCCCAATTCGAAACAGAAAATAATTTAAAATGCTGATTTTTTTTTTCCTTGTTTTTCTGGGGGGAGGACTGGATCAAAAACTCCTCACAAGTCAAAGTGTATTTTGGTTTGGCATTTTGCCACAGATGTTTGGAAGATAAGATGCTTTTGAAGAAGGAAAATATAGAAGCACTTTAAAAAGCAAAGACCTTTCAAGGTTACAAACAAGTTTTTTTCTCATTACTCGCATATTCAATAGTTAATGAAAAACAGACGTCACGTAACTTGTTCCAATCACATGAAAGCTTATTTATATGAGGTAGAAACTTGGATTCTTGATCATTAGCTTTTCTATAAACCATTTATTTTAGAAAATCTTCTCTGCCAGTGTCTTTTACAATACCTGTGGCACCACGCTTCAATAGGCAATGCAAAAACCCCACAAAATACAGTCCTCAAATGGTTGAGCAGCAGCATGGCAAATCCCAAATGTAAAATAATCTCCAAATTAATCAGGTACTAAGAAGTCTAAGCAAGTATGTAGAAAGAAATCTGGTATTTTACAGATTAACAATTGGTGAGTCTTTGCGATATGCTGGAGAGAAAGCAAGAAAAGTCCTAATACCACTTATATAGCATGAAGGAACCTATATTAATTCCCTTCACTACTGAAGTGGAAGCTGGAGGATACAGATGACTGTGCATGATGAGGAAGTCTTCATATTGTGTGTGTGATGAGGAAGACTTCATACTGAGACTGTCCTAACCTCTCAGTCTCTCCTCTTACGTTCCACTTGTCTCTCCTCATACACAAACACACATATACATGTTAGGGCAATCTTTCTTCTAATAGAGTTTGTACAGTGGAAATAAAATCGGGATCTGCCCATTAATGAAGAGGAAAAGATTTCAAGGAGTATTAGAGATAGAGAAAATAACTGCTTTAATTGTTTTTAATTTAAAGCTTCCTACATTTTCCAGCTATAATGACAGAAAAGTGAACTATGTCTAAAAAAATCATGCTTTCATAGAAACAAAAATGTATTAGAATTCTAGTGGTTACCTTAAAAGTCTTTTATGAGCATTCTTGGCATTTCCATTTAGGAATGATTCCATATTTTAAACACTTGTATTCAAATTATTTTTGTCAATCAAATTTGAGAATTATCACATTAGTTTAATATATCCTTATTCTGTTGATTCATTTCCTGGCAACAACAAATGGTATCATCAGATAATAACATGATTATTCCTTATTATGTCCTTTTGGCAGGACTACTATGTTGTTATTTTGTGTCCTACTGAAATGGATGCTCAGGTCCGGAGAGTGTTACAAATCCCGATGTGGTCTCAAAGAGTTATCTACCTCCAGGGCTCAGCACTGAAAGATCAAGATCTGCTGAGAGCAAAGTATGTGTATTGGCGGTAACTATACAGATGTTAACAAGAATGGCAGCTACAAGGACAATAGTAGAAGTACAGAAGGTATAAGGAAGAAAAGGGAACTCACCAGTGATGATGCTAGGAGCTGAGGCAGTCTTCACTGGCAAGCGATCTCCAAGAGATGCTGCCTCAGTGAGGGTCAGCCCTTAAATGAGGTCTCAGAGGAGGTGGAGTCGAACTCCACCCCTCCAGGGAGCACAGCTACATAACTTTCACCTGTGCTCCCACAGCTGACCCCACACTTGCCTCAGCTGATTAATCAGTGGTTCACACTGTGATTGCCAATCTCCCATACAGTATGCAAACACTGCTACCACATATTTTCTACCTTGTTTCACATATACTCTTTGATAACCATGTTTGATGAACAACAAAAGCTAGAAGGAATGTATATTTGTTTAGAAAACAGGGATCTTTATTACATATATTTTTTTCTTAAGTCTGAAAATTTTCAAGGAACGTATTTGTAAGCTCTTCATTTGACCAATCTTTTAATCACTAGTTTTGTTTCATTTTTCTTTTTAAAGGTGTTGAAAAAGAGCCTGTAATTTCTCTAGAAAAAGCTGTGTTGAAAATTCTAAAACTGCCAATAATGCTAGAATCTGGTTTTGTTACTTGTGCACAGACAGCAAGCCAACTGAAGGGGAAAAAAGGGGAACAAAAGCAATTATCACCCTTTGTATGCTTTGTACATTCTTGTTTTCTTAATAAGTTCAGCCTGGTAACATAAACAACGACTCTACTTCTACATACTCTTCCTTCACGATCTTGCTCTTAGCACACATTTTCTACCACTTCTAAAAAAACCTCTTTGCCAGTTAATATCGAATTACAGTAATCAAAACATATCAGCCAGCCAGAGCTTCTCAAAAAAAAACTAAACCAAACCAAACCAAACAACACCACCAAAACAAACAAACAAACAAAAAAAAAAAACCAACAAAACCGCCACAAAAACTATCAAAACCAACCACTATTGCTCAACCACTTAAAGGCGGAAAGAATTCACAGTGGAACTTATGTAGGAGGAGCGTCTCTTCAGCCTCCAAAGAGAAAGATGATTCTTTTCAAGCAACTGTTTTAATCTATCTGCACCGCTTTTTATAAGAACTTACATTAATCAACTAATATAGATATGTAAAATGAAGCCAGTACTTCAGTACTTGTGTCATCCATCCTTCTAAAAAATTATTCTGATGAATCTCATCTTTGAGAAGTCTAGCAAGCAGTGCTAACTTCAACTTTCTGCTACTGAAAAAGAAACAGCTACCTTTACATAGCTACCTTACTTGAAAATGCAGATCTTTGTTCAGGATTATTAAGTTCTTTCAAAAAGCCATTCTTTGTTTTTCACTTTGTTGCTCATTTTCAAGAAGGAATTCATAGAGGAATTGGGCTAACATTTGTTCTACACATTAAGAAAAATTAGACTGTTCCCTACAGATAATAATGAATTTCACTTATTATAACCTGGAGATATTCAATGAAGGTTTTTCCTGCAGAACATGTAATTGAATGTACCTGTCACAGAATAATTTTCCACCTCTACTGAGGGAAAAAGCACAGTGGGAACTTAATAGGATGTTTAATCTGATCTATAAAGCAGTACCTAAGATGTTTGCTGTATTCCTTTTAATGAGAATATATTGTACTGAGAAGATAGCAAGACACATGGTAAACAATTTCTAATAAATAAAATAATAGAATGGTTTGGGCTTGAAGTGACCTTAAAGATCATCTAGTCCCAACCCCCTGCTGTATGCAGGGATGCCTCCCACTAGACCAGGTTGCTCACAGCCCCATCTGGCCTGGCCTTGAGTGCTTCCAGGGAGGGGGCATCCACAGCCTCTGTGGGCAACCTGTTCCAGTGTATAAGCACCCTCACAGCTTCTCTCCATTATCTAGTCTAAATCTACCCTCTTCCAGATTAAAGCAATTTTGCCTCATTCTTTTGCTGCCTGCCCTTATAGAATGTTCCTCCCCAAACAAAATAATGCTTAACACACACACGCACAAAAAATGAAAATAAATAAATCAAGAAGTGTCTTTTTGTTTATCAAAATTTATAAATGTATTAAACATGAAATGCAATGCCAAATATCATGATAAAGGCCACACTACAAAAGGAAAGGAAAACCAAAAATTGATGTACTGTGTATTTAGTAAATAATTAACTGAGAAGTGTATTTTCACATGTCCTAGTACACCACCCTACTACAAAATCAATTCTCATTCTTGCTTTCTTCCTTTAAAAGTTTCACTTTGCAATTTTTTGTTGTTCTCTGGGAAAACAAAAAAAAAAAACACCACTCTGTTATGTGGTTTACCAGCACTGCAACTACTACCAGGCATCAGTACAATTAGAACTTTTATATCTACACAGTAACTGATACAAAACAGCCTTTGTTCTGTCTTCTGCATTTCAAGTTCCTCCATCTGAGGCTTCTCCTGTTTTCCTACTGTTTCCTGACTATGGGACAACCTATAATTATCCTTCTTTTTCATTTATAATTTCTCTGAATTATCACACATGAAACACACAAATTCAATCACCATTTTTATAGTCATAAACCAAAAGGTTATTACTGAGATTATCCAGCTTCTTAATATGGATATCTACTCATCAACTTTAGTTGCAGATTTTTAACAATAGATCTTAGGTTTTGTTGCTCGAATAAAACCCATAAAATATTGTAGATCATATGTTTGGAATCATCTTGTAGAGCATCCTATGTAAAATGGACTCAAATGTTGTCAGTGCTTTCTTACACAAGATTATTTTTACCTCACTGAAACAATGCTTAGGTTTTTAATATATATATCAATTCTTTCTGAGCACTTTGGAAATATTATTAGTTTAGTCCATCACTTCACCTCTTATTGTAGTCCTTCTCGGGCTTACCCTTCTTTTCCATCAAGGAATGATCTATATTATTCTCACTTAGCCTACAACTCCTAGGCCTTAACGACAGGAAACCCGAAAAGCCTATACTATTGCTCTCTCACACATACAAATACATTAGCATACAAATCCCCTTGTGACTTCACCTATACTGTACCTTCAAGCTGGAATGAATTTCTCAGAAACATCTATAAATTTATGTTGGTATTGCCCATTATAGTCTCTCTTCAGTCAGTACCCCGCTAATATCTGATAAGATCGCTTTCTACCATGATTTTTTTTTTTTTTGTATTAATATACACTCACAGTCTGTTTCTCAGTTTTGCATATACTTTTCTAGTCCTTTGCTACATCATTTAGAGATTAATATGGCATGTGCTGTCTTTTTGTCCTCTTTGTAAAGTACCTAAAATAAAGGGTTGTCAACATCAGCCTACGGTCCCAGTGACCTATACTGCTAACTACCACCACTTCTGTTTTCTAGCAGCAGAGAAATCGAGGATTCTGAGTGCCCATTCCATACTCCAGAATGGAGTTGCCATAATGAGCACTGAACTGTCTGCTCATTTTTTAACCGTTTTATGTCTCACTTTTCCTCATTCCAGGAAACCCTTTCTGGTCATTGTCTTTATTTTTGCCTAGGAAGTCCTGCCTTCCCAAACAGGTCAGCTAAGTCCCTATTTTGCTTCCCTGCACGAGTAGGTAAATAGTACAAGTACGAGGAGGACATTAAGATTTGAGGCAAGACCTCCAGTCAGAGTTTTTCTTCCCCACTTCTCTACCACCACCATTTTATTAACAAGTCCAGAGTAGTAGGAAAGGCAATTCTATATTATCTGCACTCTTTCATTCCTTCTTACTACTAATAACATAGATATTGCACACCTACACAGTATGCAAACTGGTGCTATTAATTAACCTTTTTATACTCGTGGCTTATAAACACATAATTTCTAAAGTAATTGTGCTTGAGGCCACCTTGCTTTTCTTGCTTTGGCACAGCTTCTATTGGAACCAAGGGAAGAAAATTCCTAGAACCTAGCCAAGAAGTACTGGTACACTGTGAATAAGTACACAGAGGAGTGTTATTGACATTCATATAATGCATGAAAGCAGACAGACTCTTCTTTCTCTGTATTCTGTATCTGTATTCACATAAGACTATAAAATGAGAAACATGAATCAGCAGAGGGTTGTGGGTTAACTTTTTTTTTTTTTTATGTATGTAACAAGATTTTCTCCCTCATTTTTTTCTAGAATGGATGATGCTGAAGCTTGTTTCATTCTAAGTAGCCGCTGTGAGGTGGACAGAACAGCAGCTGTAAGTTCTGAAGAAATAATCAAGAATGAATGTTTATCCTGATGTTTCCCTTGTTCCCTCAGACTTCTGTGTACAGAAAATTAAAGTTAGCTGAGATGTAAAGATACAAATTTTGCATAAATGGAGTGAACTCCAAATATTTAGTAAAACGTCAGTAAACGTCACTATTTGAATGAGTTAAAACCTTTCCCTTTAGGAAATGTTTGCTGGAAACTTGTCAATTCATAAAAATTGTTTCTAGGAAAACTATCAGTTTCAAAACAGTCTGAAGAAAGTCTTGGGATTTGCTAGAGATCTCAGAGTTTTAAGTGCTTAAAGTTGCATAACAGTACCTACCACTAGAAGTCCCTGGAGCTGGGAGCAACAGGATTTCGAGTTTCCATTTATCAGCCTTGGATCCTGCTAGCTCATGTCTCAACTCTCAAGTCTATGAAATACTTGGGAGCCTAGAAATCCCAGAATATTAAAATTCAAGTAAGTCTTCCAGTCTGTAGTTCCAAAGGATAATGAAGTAGGTCAAGCATCTGAGCCGTAACACCAAGACTCTTGGAGTCAGTAAAATTTGAAGTTTCTCAATAAGATTTCACCTCCCTCACTGTTTTTGTTATTCAGATTTCCTTTGCATAGGGAATACGGGGCAACAGTTTCTATTTTTGTTTTGTTTTGTTTTCTTTTACTGTCCTAAACCTCCAAAAGGAAATAGAAATTCCTACACTGTTCCAGCTCTAGGTACCACTAGGAACTTCAACAATACATAAGGCTACAGTTTGTTACTGAGCTGACAGAGTTTTCAACTTGGTCTGTGCCAGTATTAGTCTACAACTGATTTTTTAATCCTGCTGAGCTTGAGAAGTACATTGGATCTTCTCCTACTTGCAACAGCTTTCAAAAACTTCACAGATGCATTGAGGACATCTCTTACCAGAACAGCTGTTGTTAGTAGCAATGTTTCAAAGCCAGAGAGGGTTTTTATTGCTCCATCCACAGTCCTCAGCAGAGGATCTACTCATTAGTCATAATTGCTACCAGCCGTTTTGTTGGATTCTTATTACCTGCTATTTTGTTAGTTAAGTTCTGTTACCTAAGTTCATGTTGCTTCTGATCATGGGTATTGACAATAGTTTGGAAATTCAATAAGAGGTGTCAGACAGTTACTTCATAAATTTTGCTTCATTTTCACTTAGAGAAGTAGGGACTTGAGTAGTCAGACCAAGAATTTTTCAGCTTTATCAAATCACCTACTAGAAATACTCTTTGCTCTGGCAAGACAAAGCTTTGCCAAGTTTTTAACATCAAAACGCAATTTTGACACCTCAGACCAAGAAGTAAGCTGCTCTTCTGCTATGTATCACAGGACAGACATCTGTTCACACAGTAGGATGCAACTCCTAAAAGTGAAATCAAATTGCACTGACGGATAAATGACAATTTGTTGGTTTTGTTTTGTTTTGTTTTGTTTTTGGATTGATAGGTTTAGAGAAGTAGTCCTTGCCAGATGGTGAAATTATTCAGCAAATCTAGTGGGCTGTCTGTATTAATTTGGTGCACAAAACAGTTTCCTAAAACACTGCATCCACTGGTCTAAGCCAGTGAGTGATGGGAACTGTCCTTTGAGCTATCCTACAGATAACTTATGAGTAGGTGCTATAAAAATATGGAAGATGACTTCTACTGCCAAAAGCCTTCTTCTGACCCTTTCTGAAAATTCAGAGATGGTTGAGTTCAAGCTTGCACTATTTTCCTTCCTTTAATCAAATCACATAACATAATTATACCGTTAATCCAAGTCACACTGACTTTAAAGTGTCAGACATATTAAAATAGGAAAACAAATTTATTTAAAGTCTTGTTTTGAGTTCTGATAATGTAAATTCCTCCTAGGCTTACTTTAAAATTTGCAGCCTTTGCTACATTAACTTAAGTATCACCTCTATATTTGCCACCATCGGTATATCTGGTAATTTTTGATCACTGATTGCAGGTCATTGTGTGGAACACTCATGGAAGGGAATACACTTTTTTCTTCACCACCCAAAGAAACATATACGGAATCACAGAATTATCAAGGTTGGAAAAGACCTAGAAGATCATCCAGTCCAACCATCACTAATACTTCCCAGCTAAATCATATCCCTCAGCACAACATCCCAATGTTTCTTGAACACCCCCATGGTCGGTGACTCCACCACCTCCCTGGGCAGTGCATTCCAGTGCCCAACCACCCTTTTCGAAAAGTAATATTTCCTAATGTCCAGCCTGAATCTCCCCTGGCACAGTTTGAAACCATTCCCTATAGTTCTATCACTGATTACACGAGAGAAGAGGCTGACCCCCACCTCACTACAACCTCCCTTCAGGAAGTTGTAGAGAGCAACAAGGTCTCCCCATTGTAAAGAGGAGAGAAGCATACTTTTGCATTAGCTCTTTCTAGTTATAACATATACATATTTAATGCCTTGTTATTTGCTAAAAACGTGAAAAGTTTTTGTCACCACAAACTAGTATATAAGTTACTAGAAATATGAAAGGGAGAGCCACAAATACTACAGAAATAGATTGAATCTAAGCACTTAAAATTCCTACCTGCATTTTCATTTCTCTCCCTGGAGTGCTTCTCCAGAGAAGAAATTGAGAGTAACAAGTGACAGTTCTAATTTTGTTAGAGTCCTAAATAAGCAGCTTTTGTACACAAACATATGCTTGTGACAGTGAAAAAAAATGGGAAATATTAACAGCACATGCACACTGAGACGATCTCATGAAACTGCATTAAGTTTTTAAGCACTTACTTTCTATATGTTTAACATTTGTACATTGCTTCAAAAAATAGTTAGGAGAACAATATCTATGTAGTAGTTCTGAAACTGAGAATGGGCCAAATGATTGAGAGTTTTTAAGTATCTTCCACATTCTTTTATAATTATCTAAAAACATTTTATTTTGAGATCAACACTTACTTCTACAGGTCTAGGTTCAGAAATTTTTTTCCTTCCAAGGATGTTTGCATTTTAACAAATATAATAAAATTTATTCATTCTCAACTTTAGAAATTCTTTCACCTTGCAAAAAATAGTTATGCTTTATAAAGGAAATATTTCTAAAACAATTTCAAAGAGGATATCTGAATAACAATCAGAAGAATGGAGGATGAGTAAATGTGGCTTGAAGCATACAATTGAATATATTTGGTAGTGCAGCTTTGGTTTAACACAGTATGTTTAATTTTAGCTCCTTACATAATCCTTAAGAACAAAAACAGGCAACTAAATTTTATTAAATCTAAGCTACATTTCTATTCATGTAGTATACAGGAAAAAGCTCTTCCTCACCATTTTACAGACCAGTGTGTTTTTTGTATGACTATTATCAGAAGTGCAGCAAGGAATTTAGCAACCTCAGACTCTGCAATTAAGCTACATTATCACTGCAGATGACTCTGAAGGCTATGTTTTCCTTGCACCTATTGCATAAAGTAACTTATCTGCAACTGTAACTTATATAGATTACAGTCTTTCAAACCTGTCCCAAATTCACTTCAAAACAACTGGCTTCTGTAGTGTATCACTTTCTGTCCCATCACCCAGACTTTAGCTACTGTTGGGGTGCGCTGGCATTACAGTCCTTTGAATGTAAAGAGGAAAAAAAACCCAAAAACACAAATGCAAAGACCTCCAAAAACAAAATCAACTCAACCACTCCCCCTCATAAGAAATTATATATGACAAAAAAAGAGAAGAAAATGTGACTTTATACAAGCAAAGCCTATAGCATGGTACAGCTAAGTTCTGAAATTTCCTGAATCAATGCAGTAATCCTACATCTTTCATGAAAAGGTTAATTGAAAACACATGAACAAATGCATTTTACCATCCTCAAAAGGTCTTCCTTTTATGACTTCATTCTAGTATTTCTACTGCAAAAAATACTCACTACCATCTCAAGTGACATTAAAATATCATGGTTTGAAAATGTCAATTAAGTTAAAGGCAAAGCTATTCCCTTGAGTTCACAAGTCTGAAGGCCTTTCTTATTCCAAATGCTGCAAACTTAATCATTCTTTACATATTATCTATTCATAGCACCAATTTCATGACTAGGCAAGACATTTCAACTCAAACTTTGTTTTCTAAGTGCAGTTCTTAATTATTTGTTTTTAGTTCTGAAATAAATAAAAATTGATCACTAGTACATTGAAATTAGCCATACTGCATTAAATTCATTGCATTAATTAGTGGATATATTATTGCATACTTTCATGGACTAGGACTATTATTCCTATCATTAACTCACTCTTGACGGTAACTGGCAGGAAAAACTAACAGGTTGGAAAATCTTTTGGAATCCTGTGATCAGTACCTGACTAAATATGTGCATGTGTATTGAAATACATATCGAAACACATGTCATATGTAAGTAATATTACATCTCGTGTAAGAGATACATAAATGTCCATACCAGATGGTGGTGTATGGTTCTGAAATGAGTTTCCAGCAATACAGACTCTTAAATGCATACTCTTCTAATGTATCATCTTGATTACATGTGTTTTATTGCTATGATTTCTTACTCTTTATTTTAGGATCATCAAACCATTTTAAGAGCATGGGCAGTTAAAGACTTCGCCCCAAACTGTCCTTTGTATGTCCAAATACTGAAACCTGAGAATAAATTCCACATCAAGTTTGCAGGTGAGTGTGAGATTTCAGCCATTTGAACTACTTGTTTGTGTCTGGCAGCTTGTTTCATGAATTCACGAGCAAAGGGAGATTCCCTAAGTGTATTTATCAGTTAGAAGCTTATTAAAAACATAACATTTTCAAGTACTATGAGTTAATATATCCTATCAATAGTAAAATAGCATTTCTATATCAAGCTCTTATTTATAAGCATTTGAAGGACACTCATTTTATACAGCACAGTGTTACTTGCTAAATCATACATTGTTACTCCTCAGTTATAAATCCAGGTATGTTTTATCCATGTCATTAAATCATTTCTGACTCTTATAGCATACTGTTACTAAGGGATGTATGAAAAGACCTAGTTAGAAAAGGTCAAAATTCATTCAAGAAACAAATGGAAAAAGCACCTAGCTCATATGAGAAGTTTTGTTTTTTTTTTTTCTTCTCTCTTTCAAATATTTTAGAAAGAGAAATGTAATGTAGTTCTGTATCCAGTGAAATTCGTATCTTGGAAAATAAAAAATGCAAGATGGTGTTAAGAAATCCAGATAAATCCTGTCTTATAAGAATGGATTACTTGCTCTAAATTCAGAAACTTTCTCAGCACTGCGTAGGTGGATCTCTATGTCTCTCTCTGTCACATACACATATATCCACACACACACATATACTTATGTGCAAAATATATGAATACTCTTTACAATGACAATTCATTTTACTTCCCTCTGGAAAAGCAACACCATGAAACCGGAGGAAAGCTATCTTTTTAAACTGTAATTTTGAAAATTCAGTTTTCTTGACAGATATTCTAAGGAGGAAGGGATTGCTGATTCATACAAAATTCAGAAAAGCTAAATGGAAAAATATTAGTCTCCTTCATCATCCCAACAATGTGATGAAGAAGTAAATTTCAGTACAGAACCATGGCAGAGAAACAGCTAAGGCTGAAATTTTCAAAGCTACTGCATTTACCATGAGGTTGGAAAGAAGGAAAAGGAGAGTAAATAGCAGTCTGAAAGTTATGGAAGTATAATCTTAAGCCATGAAATAGCACAGCAGGGAATAAAACTCATGCTGTGACAGGAATGATGATGCTTTTTCATCTACCCCTTAGAACCACATAGCACAAACAAACTCTTCCTTCTACCTTCAGTATCCTGTAATGTTTTGTTGCTGTGTGACAGATGGCAGCAGAGGGGCAGTCTGACAAAATGGTGTCCAAAGTGTGTATGAAGCAAAGGTGTGACACTGAATTCCAGCATACAAAAACAAACAAATGAACAGGCCCCCACTGGCACTCACTGACACTTGCTGAACATTTCTGGAGGCCAAACAGCAGTGGATGTGAGCACAGAGAGGCAGCAGGGGGTGCATTGCATAATGGCAGCAGTGACAGTGGGTCACCTCCTCTGGTGCATGTTTTCATGAGTGCAGCACACAGGTGCTGCTGAAAATGCACAGTTAATGGTTGAAAAACAGTGTGTATATATGCATCTGGCATTGCATTTTAGCACAAACATGAAATAAAGTGAAAGTTACCTACAGTCATACAGTAAATTTATTCAATTTAGAGATCAGAATAAATTACACATTTTCTGAGTTTTATTAATAAATTTCATATGCTTGCTATGAAATAAACATCTTTACCTTGAATGCTTGAAAACTTATATAATCACAGTTCCAGGAATGGGAACATATTTTGTCATTCTTAATTCACTCAAAGTGAATTAATGAATTAGCTCAGACTGGTGAAGTCTGATTTTCAATTTTCAGTGGGTTATTATAGAGGAACATAATACAGAATCACAGAAATGGATGTTGAATATATCTGATGGTTAATCTATCTAACCGTGGTTAAAAAATACTCTAGAGATAATGGATGGACATTTTTCCCCATCTAGTATGTTAGTGACCACGTTAACTTATCAAATTAAATAAAGTCAGGTTTCTCAGAGTAGTTATTTCAGGTCTAGGACATGTTCTTACCATGTAGCTGATGCTATAGGCATAAATCAGTATTTTACATATGCTTTAACATTACAGTAACATTACAAAAGTTATGACTCACTTCATGCTTCATGGCATTATTACCTCTATTTGTGAGAGACTTAACATGTTTCCTACCAAAATGTATTTTCACAAACTACAACTTTTGAAATATTTAAATGGATATTTCTTTAGGATAAATGCAATCCTTCCATTTGGTAAAGCAGTTTGACATCCTTAATATTTAATTCAAGACGAACTGCAATGTATTTTTCTGCCACATGGAATGACTGATTAGGTGATATTAGTGACCGAAGTCCCAGGATCTGACCAATTTCCCAAAATACTGGACCATCACCCAGCTTCCTTTCTACTCAGTTTAGAAGAGAAAGCATTAAACATTTTGCATAACCCTCGCCCACAGGTCCACAACAAGTGTCTTGAACAGAAACGTAAAGCACAACATTATAGGCCAGATATGATCAGTCAAATAATTGGAGAAGAAAGTTCATTTTGACCTAATCTGCATATAATACAAGAATTTACCTGCAGTCAAAGAGGAGAAACCCATAGTACCACTACTTATGTTTCAAATTAATACAAAAAAGGAGGAAAATAACCTATATATTTAATATAGGTTTAATATAAATTTATTAATACTATATATTTATATTTAATATAAAATAACCTATATATATATAGTATGAAAGATTCATTTTATTAATGTGAAAATGTAACTTAGGAGGGGAAAGAGAAAGAATCAAACAAGCACCAAGTGGAAATTGTCCTATGAGTTCCATGGACATGGCAACAGATGTAAAAACACTTGACAACACATTGCACATTCCTTCTATGTATGAGATTAAGGTGACTAGAAAAGAATTCTCTTCGCTAGGGGCTATCCTCTGTGCAATATTATGCATAAAATCCAACCAGAAAACACAGCCATATATTAGAGAAGATAGAGTATATAAAAGACTTAAGTGAGATATGTACTTTTCACATGCATTGTGCCATCCATTATTTACTCCTTTTCATTTGTATATAATTAAGTCAGCACATACATTTTGGTTCAAGTACGAGATATGAAATAGCAGATGATGAGTAATTTCTCTGTATCTTTTTCTTGGGTCTGTTTTCAGAAATATTAGCTATATTACAACATCTTTCTAAAGAAGAAATAAGGGGAAGTTACTGACAAAATCCTACACAAATTCAGAAATGAAAGATTTCCTGTTCCTTCAATATGAGGCAGTCAGGATTCATTTTCATAGATGTTTGCCATCTTTGTAAAGGTAATGGAATATATATATTCCATTCAAGTTGTAGACTATGCCTAATCCTCTCAAAATCTTTAAAATCCGGATAGATGTATTAGTGGCACACGGTCAACTAAAAATAAACACATTTCTGTCTGAGATCCCCTCTGCAGCAAATACTCAACTGCCATAATTGAAACTTGCTGGGGAAGAAAAATCTCAATTTGTTCTATATTTGACAGTGTCTTCACAAAACTCAGTCTTTCCCCATGACATTTAAACAGGCCTTGATCTTTAGAAAGATCAAAAGTGAATTTCTCCTTTCAGAGGCAGCAGCCATTAGTTGCTGTTAGGGGCAAATATTAGTCAAATCTACAAAATAAAAGCTAGTGTGATGAAATATCCCAGAGCTATTGCTAAACAAGCGGTCTGTAAACCAGCACAGCGTATCTTCTTGAGGAGATACTCCTACATTGCAGTACTTTGTGTGTACTATTTCCTGAAAACAGAAATTACATGGTACAGAAATTACATCTCTGTACTGTGCTTGATATGCCTATAGCAGATCACACAAAACTGCAAAAGGTGCAGATTTGCTAACTAAATTATGTTACAAGGCCTACTCATACTGCCAGTGGAGCATGATAGTGGAATTTGGATTTACAGGGCCATTGCAACCTCTCTCTGTCCTGCAGCTACACATAAAGTAGGAACTGGATGAAACTCTGACTTCAGTCATTCAACCTGAAAGGTAACATAGATGGGGTAAATTGTACGTAGCTGCTCTCCAGGTGCAAGTGAATGCTGAATATCTGGAGGCAATTTCTCCCTGTTTATTTCACTATTTTCTTATGCAAATACAAATTTATAATTCCATTTAATGAAAAGTATTATTATAAAATTATTTCTATATTTTATTATTTTTCTCCCCCAGATCATGTTGTGTGTGAAGAAGAATTCAAATACGCTATGCTAGCTCTCAACTGTATATGTCCAGCTACCTCTACATTAATCACACTGCTGGTTCACACCTCCAGGGGACAGTAAGCGTGTATTACCATTAACAAACAAATGCATGCCTAGTAGAAGTTATAGCTGAGATTCTGTATAACATTGCTTACCCTGATCTTTGGGCAACTGCTGCAGTTTTAAAAACAAATTGATACTTTCAGCTCTTTAAAGATATGAAGATATTTTAGTTAAGGTATAATAATTTCAGAAAAGCTTTCCTTCTCAAGCTCCAAATACTTTATTTCTTTCATAGCGTTATGTCAGTCCCACAATAGAAAGCATTCACTGACTTAATCTTTTATTTCTTTTATTTGTTTACTGATAACATATCAAATATTATGTTCTATTCATTGCACAAAGATTAAGAAGCAAGTAAATACGCATACAAAGAGATGGTTTTTAACATAACCACCATATATGCACACAGAAAGGCATATGGAATTAGAGTGTCCCTACAGACTGTATAATCACCTTTGAACTAATCTATATTTATTAGAAGAATTCTACCAATCTATTATTCCTGTTATGCTATTGACTTGGAATGCTGAGGTATTCTTAATAAAATGCCATGGGCAGAGAAAAGCATTAAAACGTAAATCTGAATATATCTGTAAAAGTGGAGTACATGCATACAGACCGCACAACTGACAGCACTAGAAATTCATGTTTTTTCAAATAACCACATGCCCATTAATATCTTGATATTCATAAGCAGAGTTATTTAACCTTCTGTATGGCACTGGCAGTATTCTACTGTGCCAAAGGTGGGGAACAGTGAAATAATAGCTAGAATTTTTGTTACCAGCAACAAGAAGTGTCAAGGCAATGCCCCTGTCTGAAGTAGCATCTGTTAATCAGAATGCAATAAAGTATTGTTTCCATGCCTCCTGAAAATCATGGTGACATACATATCTGCCTACTTCTCATTTCATGATATGCATGAGCAGAATACAGAGCCATTTGGGAGTATTCCATATTATTTGTGCATGAAAGTAGAATAGCATACTTAGCAGATATCAGAAAGTTTTCTATAAGCACAAAAACTGACACACCTTAATATGCCTGAGAACATCAGCATTTCTAACTCAGGCATACTGATAATTTAATATAGATTCTCAACTCTAGTTCAAATAACTACAGCAGAATGCAAAAGTACTTATTACTTTTTTTTTTTTTTTTTTTTTTTTTTTTCCCCAATGGGATTTAATTGGTATAATCAAACTTAAACTAACTGATTTCTTGTGTGGTTTAAACTTTGAAAATTGGTTACTGTATAACTAGAAAAAAATATTTTTGCACAGAATTATCAGTATTACTTTGAATCCTATTTACAGAAATCTACTGAATTGGTAGATGGAATCTAACAGAATCTTAATGATTTAAAGTGTCGAATAAATAGACTAGCAAAGTTAACAGGAACTTTCTGTTGCACTGGTTCCTGTTTCATTTTCCTTTCACTATTCTATCTACTAGTACCTGCATTAAGCTTTTAGGATATGAGTTTTAAAATCCCTCTTAATAAAGAACAGGCCTGGATTATGGGGAGTCTGCTTTCATTCTTGGGTAATCTTTTTCAAGACTATCAGTCTATTCAAAAATCACTGAAAGGATTTTCTGAAAGATTAGTTCAGGTTTCCACAGAAGCCCTACATGTGTTGAATCACAACTTTAGGAATTTAACTGCAGATGTTGGGAGCGTCTGTTCAAATTTATATCACAGGTAAGACTTAATTCAGAAAGGAGTTTGATTATAATTCAGAACTTCACAATAAAAAATTTCTCCCTGCTACTCAAATAAACAAACATATTCCCAACCCATAGTGATCTCTTATAGTAATTAAGCTCTCCAGGGAGGTGACTGACTCACCATCCCTGAATGCATATAAAAACCATTTGGATGTGGTGCTCAGGGACATGATTTAGCAGAGGGTTGTTAGGGTAGTATGGCTAGGTTGCTGTTGGAATTGATGATGTTTAAGGTCTTTTCCAACCTGAGCAATTCTATAATTCTATGATTAAGTTTTATCAGGGTCCCTTTCCTAGAGCTCTTTCTGATCCAGCTTTCTCTGTCACTTGAAGCATACAGCTTTTCTCCTTATCTTTCAGATCTACTAGCAGCTAGTGTTCACAGCCACCTGTAGCTGTACTCACTGCTGAAGGAGGTCCTGGAAGCCTTTAGCCACAGCAGTGCTCCCTGCTGTGAGACACTAACTTGTCCCTTTCGCAAAGCTTTTTGGAAGAAAGATGCTTCCAGAAGCTGTCTTAACCAATGTTTATCAGAGAACTAAAGAACGTCTGAACACTGAAAAAGCCCTACCAGACTCAAATATTAACTCAAAAGTATTAATGCAGCTGTTTGTTCTCCTATAAATCAAGTACCAACTAATTTATGTAGATTTACATGCAGGGAATCTACTTCCTATACATACTAAGAAGTAGTGTGACACTTAGTAATGTAAGCTTCACGATGATCAGAAAAGAAAGAAGCACGTGGAAATTACTGCTAATTGAAAGCATTAAACTGCAGCAAAACACAGAAAAATAATTGCTCTGTACTATCCTAATTAGAATGATAAGACAATAAACAGTAAAGAAAAACACACATAAATTGAACACAGCATATTTACCAGTATAAATTTGTCAGGAGGTTAGGGAAAATGCTCATTTTCCAAGCAATTTTGACCAGACCAACTTTCTTTTAAGAAAAGAAACTTTTTAGAAGTTGTTTGCTGCTGCTCATGCCAACTACCTTTAATAATATTCACAGTGGCCAGGCCAGTTGCAATTCATCTTACTCTCATATATTTGTAGAACTCAGATTATGAGGCACAAATTGTCTATGTTCTGATTCATAATTTTATTATTGATTATTATTAATCTTAACATCTACCTTTAAACATTTCCAATCTATTAATAGAACTCAAACACAGTTTATGAAACAATACAAAGTTTAGGAAGACAGTAGCATTTCTGACCTGACCTTCATGTGATTGTTACAGAACAGCACCATGGGAAGCTTTTCGGCAACTAACTGGAACCAAGCAGACTCTGAACAGGTAAACATTTTGGTTTGGGGGGTGAAATTCAATGTGGAATAATTTTCTTCTGCAATTAGGTTTTTAGCTCATGACTTTTCTATAGCTAATGCACTGTTTTTGATACCATTGAAATAAAAATGATTACCTTATACCCATTAACCTTGGAACAAAATGTTTCTGTGCTGAGGGTGAGGAAAAATAGAAAATGAAGAAAAACAAATTGTATCAAGATACTGAAAAAGTAGAAATGAACACAAACAAGTTCCAGTATCTAGAGATGCTAGCACCAGAATGCAAAATGCAGAGCACTGTATGTTCAGATAAAGATAAATGCACCTCCACTATACCTAATACAACCCACATAGATGGAAACTTGTTTTCTTGTAAAATTTCAATAAAGGAGGAGATTCACAGAGGCCCATAGTTTGCAAGTTTTGGTGTTAGTAAGGTTTGGAACAATTTCCTCCAACAATGCGTTTGGACCAAAAACATTACCCGCACTTAGTAAAGGGCCCTTAAAATGATTAATGATTTCTTTTCCTGTACTATAAAAGAGGATAGTATACAAGGCACAGTAACTAAAAACACCTTCTGGGTAAATACTGAAGGAAACAAACAGATGAGCAAATGCAGAGAAAAATCTTTCTTAGAGAAAAACTGACATAAATCAAATGAGTCCTGCCTACATAAGTTATTTTCAATTATTCTTTACCACTTTGAACAGGAACCAGACAATCTGTGAAGGAGCATCTGAAGGGACTGTCTTTATGAATAGAATGAGCATGCTGTTGGTTTCACCTGCCATCTTTCAATTGCAGTGAATCTACTTATGGTGTGAATTTAACCTAATTCCACCATGTTTCTCCTGGTACTGAAGTACGTAATCCAACTATTACTTAGCAGAAAATGCTCTCTATTTGATCAAAACAATCTTCATATTTACAGTATCACCAAGCTTTGATCTCAGATATTTCTTTCAGATAAACCCATGGGATCTTTCCATTAGACATTTATAATTTCTACTGCTAAGTGATAATGCTCTGATTAATAAGAATGGTACATTAAGTTTTAAATTATTCTCTTTATCTGTACATGTTTCAGAGAGAGTCAGCAATCATCAGAACAGTGGCAGAAAATGTATGGCAGATGCTCTGGTAACGAAGTGTTTCACATTAACCTGGAAGAAAGCACTTTTTTTGCTGAGTATGAGGGGAAAAGCTTCACATATGCTTCTTTTCATGCACATAAAAAGTATGTTTATTTTCCTATAAAAGTTTGATTTTAAAATTTTAGCCCAATTGTAGCTTTGCATTCAAAAGTGCAATATCGGGCATTACTCTGTTTCTGGATTGAAACATCTGGCTACCAATATATTTCATTGTTTATTAGGAAGTATATTTCATTCAGTTGTAACTTCTGTAAGTAAAAGCTTGTATTGGTTCTTTATAGGCAACTCAATCTGAAAGAACAGAACATAAAGGATATATAGGATAAGCTGACAGCCATAAAGAATCATACCTGAGACACAGGTTATATCAGAACACAAATCCTTTTCACTGTTTTTGTTTTTGGTTGTTCGATTCAGGAGCCAGCTGGAAATCCAGCATGCTCAGTTGACACAAAGTATTCAGTTTTAAGATGATTCTTGCTACACCTTGGTGATTGTTGAAAATATTTTTTTCCCCACTTGGAATCTTAAGAACGTCAATACACTTTTATGTTCCAGATCATGCATCTCTTATTCAGTACTGCTATGTGAATGGAACTTACAGACTTATCAAACTCTGTACATTGATTTTATTGCCATACTTAATATGTGACCAAAAGATCTTTTTTTGGTTTTAATTACTTATTTTTGCTCACTAATCAAATGGATTTTTAGAAGTGAATGGCTAAATATTCTTAAAGTAGTTTCCATGACATAGAACAATTTAACATGATGAATACGTTTTTCATATAACGTATTCATTCCTCTATTAATAATTTCTCAGAAGGGATTAATCACCTGATAGAAAAATTAACTGAGACATCGTTAGAAGAATCTCTGGAGATAAAGAAACACGTTGGAATCAGATACCTATGGATTCATCAGTTTAAAAAGAACTGCTTGATCAGAAGTGGTCCACTTAGGAGATTAATATTCTTTCAAACATTTGACATCCAAAATTCAAACATTCAGTTTGTAGGGGATAAAATATACAGAAGGCTCATTTTTGACAGTGGAAATTCTAGTATATACAGAACTATAAAAAATGAACCATGCCTCTCCTTTTCTAATTAAGGTTTGGAGTCTGTCTGATTGGTGTTAGAAAGGAAGATAACAAAAACATTTTGCTGAATCCAGGTCCTCGGTATATCATGAGTTCTACAGATATATGCTTTTATATAAATATCACCAAAGAAGAGAATTCTGCTTTCAAGAAACAAGAAAAACACAGAAAAAGACATGAATCAAAATTATCTTATCATGGAGCTTCTAGGTTGCCTGTACACAGTATAATAGCCAGCATGGGTAAGTTAATAGAAAAATGTGTCTCACAACATGTTCAATAAACAGCACAATTTGAGCTTTTAAAATTGTATTCCCACAATTAAAAAATTAAAAAAGGGTGCAGAAAGAAAATATATTAAACGCTTGCCCTCTCCTCCTAAAAATGGTATTTTTCCCTTGACTGTACATATGTGTGCATGTATATAAATAAATACAATGTCATGAAGACATCAGAAATTTATTATTATTATTTTTACATTGTAGTTTATGGCTTGCACACACATGGAAATAACATCAATTAATTTATTATGAATTAGTTCAATTCTACGTAACGGTAATTACTTCCCTTCCATACCAAGTTACCAGTCTGTTTTATTACAACAAAGAATCTCATTCAACCATTACATTTTCTCTTCTGTTTCAGGAAATAATATCTTGAAATTTAAGTTAAAAAAGAAACAGAAAATTCAAAGTTAGAAAGTAAATGAAAAGTATCAAGAATTCAGGTGCCAACTTCTAACATAGGTATTAGTAATGTGAAAATGTCTAGGGAGTTTGTTACACGTAGTGTCAAAGTTACAATTATTACTAAATTATATGCATAAATGAGATATGAAATCTATTGATGATGCATATTAATATGAGTTAATTATACTTGGCATATATATTCATGGTTATATTCATGGATAGGGATGGTGCAAATTCACAGAAAAAGGCTTCCTCAAGAAAACCTATTTGTTATACTTTGATAATGATAAACACAACTAACGGATGCAGTATTCCTTATGGTCTTTGTCCATGAGGTCTGATAATCCCTACTAAATAGGAGAATCTCATTTAAATGTTCAGACTATCAAATTGTAAAACCAATTTTAACACTTCAGGAACTGTGGCTATCGATTTACAAGACACAGGATGTCGTACATCCAGCGGACCTACTCTAGCTCTTCCTTCTGAGGGAGGTAAAGAGGGCAGACGGCCCAGTATAGCACCTGTTCTGGAGGTTGCGGACTCATCCTCACTTCAGGCATGCGACCTGCTAAGTGACCAGTCAGAAGATGAAACTACTCCATCTGATGATGAAGTCTCTGCAAGCTTTGAGTATGTATATTGAATGTAAACTGAGTAACCTTATTTGAACAGTATTGGGACATGCAGATCAATCCAAGAAGTGGTAGCAAGCAAGACACAGAAAGGAAGTATTTCTTTTTAAGAAATGCTGTTGTCTGATAGCAGAATACTGTTACATCTATTTTGAAAGAAGAAAAACAGATCATGTCATCTATTTATGGGAGATTTTCTACACGCTGTAATTCAGATCTGTGTATGGCAGTTTACAGCATACACATAAAGGGACATTCATGACCATTTTTCATAGTTAGTAGGACTGAAGTAAGCTGTAGAAAAATACCTCTGTCCTGTCCTGACAACCAGGTAGTTTAACAGGCATATTGAACGCTAACATTACATATCTGACTTCAAAATACACAAACAATCCAAAATGTTATATGAGATCATATTATTACATCTAATTTAAAATGTTTGTTAGCACATTACTGAAAGTAACGATGCATTGCTCACAAAAAAGCAAATCCCGTAAACACCATTAAGATAAGGCAGTCAATTATGTTTATTGGAATTACTGAAGAGGATATTAAAAATGAAATACTCAATTAAGCCAATGGCTCACCTAGCAGTTTCACATCTCCAACTTTGCTAAGTATGAGAGGCCCCAGGGAAGATCATAAAAATCCAATTAAAAAAAAATAATAGAATAAGTCATCTACAGTCTGCAGACTGAAAAAGTAGAATATAAAAGGCCTCCTATTTTCTCAGTGTTCCCTGATGACTGTGGATATTCTGTCTGTGTATGTGCACCTCCCATTGCAAGTGACAGTCTTACTCACTATCACGTAGTCTCTTATTAAAAATGAAAGCCAATTAGAAATGTCATTTTTGGTGAAAGAAGGTAATGACCTCACTCATTCTTGAGATTCTCAGTGATAAATGGGGAAGGAAGAGAAGTTGTCCCACTATGTTTTGTTTTTTTTCTTTATTTTCCAACTTTCTTTATACTGCAGTGTGTTTAGAGCACTAGGTCTGCACACCACAGCATATCAGCCCATTTCCAAAGATGCTGAACAGAATTCCTTCACTCCACAACAACATGACAGCTGTCACTACATATTATAGAATGGGTCAAAGACTTAAAATACATACCCTTGTTCGTTCAATATACTTGATTCTTAGTCCACAAATAATTGTTACACTTAGACACAGGTATAAACATCCCATAGAACAGCTATAAAATGAACTGTGTTTCATTGGCTATACTAAAAATATTTTTTTCTATTCTACTAGGTATGCCAAAGGCTATCCTCCTTACTCTCCTTATATTGGAAGTTCTCCCACATTTTGTCATCTTCTGCATGAAAAAGTACCCTTCTGTTGTCTAAGACTAGATAAGGTAAAGGGAGTTTGCTGGTACTGGATAAAACTGCATTCACATTTGCCTACTGCATCTGAACAGTGAAACTCTAGTTTTTGCTTAGATATGAGCTTTATCACAGCCTCATTTTCTCATCCTTTTTCATCACCAAGCATTTGCATCTATTTCTAGTGATAAAACCTTCCATTCCACTAAATCTCTTTATTTATATCCACTGAACTTGGTTCTCGTTTTAATTTTAGGGGTGTCAGCATAACTACTATGAAGATGCCAAAGCCTATGGATTCAAAAATAAATTGATTATTGTTGCAGCAGAAACTGCTGGAAATGGTTTATACAATTTTATCGTTCCACTTAGAGCTTATTACAGACCAAAGAAAGAACTCAATCCCATTGTATTACTCCTGGATAACCCGTATGTAGTTTCTAAATATATTTCTTTCTTTTTTTTTTTTTTCTTTTTTTTTTTTCCCCCTGTGTGGTACATTTGAAAATCATTTTATCATTACTTTGATAGGTGATCACCCTTCAGATGGCCAACTTAAAATCAAAAACATTATGGCACATACATCTTTGCAAAAAGTGAAAAAACTCAGAACCTACATTGTCATACACAAAACTGACTTCCTGCTTACTGTAAATGGCTGTGTTACGTTCTAATGTCCTTATTCTTCACAGAGAACTATTAAAATATTCAAAGTAATAGGAATAGTTGCTAAAATGAACTAACTTTGTAAGCACTGTAAGAAAGTCAATCCCTTTAGCATTTTCATAGCTAGGAAACTGCACTTTAAACACTACTTTTACAACAAGACAATTAATGGCCTTAATTGGGATATTTTTCATAATTTTAGACTCTAAGAATATAAGGTTGAACCATGACTTAAAGAAACTACATCAGAAGATGTGTGGTACAGATACTAATGCTAAAGTGACAGTGGTTTGCATATACGTGCTCTGGTTGACTATAAGCAATTTTTTATGCAAAGATCTGCAGTGAATTGCTCTACTTCAGCCCCAAACAGCTTTTTAATGAAGCTCTATACACTTGTGTTTACAAAGCAAAGGTTTTAAGTGTATATATGTTATAGTATAAAATGAATTACACGATTTGGTGAGAGCTTGGATTTTACTTTGAAGACTTTTGGTTTTTGTTACAGATACTTAGGCGGTGGTGCGAGCATACAGTGCCCTCTAGTGCACACTATCTTTTCCACAACAGTGCCTGAGCTAACATCAGTGCTATGATTTTATACCTAAATTTCCTTTTTAATGACAAAATGTTAAGTTGTGGGTGATAATTAAATTATTACCCTTATTTTTGTACCTTCTAGACAGCATTTGCAGAGGCTCCTCCCAGCAGTCAGTGGGATGCAGAATGCCACCTGAAAAGCCAGCACGCTTTCTATACATGCATTAGGCTGAGTTCTTGGTGCCATTCAAGTCAATTGGCATTTTGTAATTTCTTTCAATGGACTCAGGAATCTAAACACCTTTGACTATTTTCTTTTTTACCAACCCACTATTCCATTATGCCTATTCTGATACCTATACATGGCATTTTTTTTTAGATTTCAGTTGTTTCTCAGAATGCAAGAAGAAATCCAGAAAGAGTTGTGAATAAAGAAACAATAAAACTTTATTTCTCACATTGTTTTTAAAATACTATTTTTCTTCAAGATTTTTCTCATTAACTTAAATTAGAGTTACTAGCTAATTCTCAAAGATTCTATTTCATATTTTTAAGAAGTTTTCACTGCTTATTTTAAGTACCCCTAATTCACGCACTGGAAAACAACTTGGCAGTGTGTCTTTGAAGCCAATCATTCATTTTTATATTTGGAATTGTACTGTGCCATAAATTTTCTGATTTAAGAGGTGCATTTATTAATAAGCATGTGATCATTCTGATCATTCCTTATGATTACAGCACTGTTAATTCACAGTTTTTCTGCAACCCTATTACCTGTGTAAAGAGATAATACTTCCAAGGTGTTGTTTTCTTTTTGAATTTAACAAACCACCATCCAAACTACCTGTTTTTTCTTTGAAGTATTTTAGAAGAGATGCTGCTGTTGTGATATTGTGTTTCATTTTGTAATCCCATCTGCTGCTTAGGCCAGATATGCATTTTCTGGATGCAATCTGTTGGTTTCCAATGGTTTACTACATGGTGGGCTCTATCGACAAGTAGGTGAAGTAACTGTTAGAAAATTTAACATTGTAGTGGTCAGTGGCTTGTTTTGTGTATTGTCATTGCATGTCTATGTGTGTGTTATGCTTGAGGATGATCTATCTGCATGCATGGTTTGTGTGTCTGTGTGCTATAGTTTGGGATTTCAAATCTCTGACTTCTAAAGGATGTCATTAGTAAAAGTACAACAGGGAACACAGTTTACTATCTTCAAAGCCCAAACATCAACACTGATTTTATTAGTATGTCTCTAGAAATTGCCAGGTAATACCTCTGATTCTAGAGACATCTTTTATCAGACTGGAGTTAGGTAAAATAGCTGTAGAATGTAAACTACACTAAAACAAATGAGTTTAAATGTGTCCAACAGTCCAACATTTTCCCCTACTTAAAATATTCACCTACTCCTATATTTGGCTTCAGAAATTCTGCTAGTATATGTTTGCATACCTGAGTTTAGCAGCATAGACTTAATGTAAGAATCAGGCATAAATGACAAAGGGGAGAGAGGAGCAATGACTCATTAGCATTTTAATAACCTCCTATGTCTAGAGTGCCCAAAGTAGAAAACAGCTTGTTTGTGAGGTGGAGCTGTAAGGTTCATTCTCCACACAGACATCAAATAATTTATTTCCTGTCCTGAAGTAGCAGAATCCATTGTTTTCAACAAAAAAATGTAAAGTATTCAACATTTTTAAAGATTCATCTTGTTGTAACAGGGGCTTACAATAGTGATACAGCTGCAGATTTACCTCGACAGTATCTTGTTCACTGTGAGATCTGCAGTGGATCTACAGAGATGTTTTCCACTTACCAGATTTGTTTTTCTAAAGCAAGACTGTGTCTTATGTTGTTAATAGCTACTTTTTTTTTCCTTTTTTTTCTTTTTCTTTTTTTTTTTTAAGGTCTTAATCCTATAAAGGTTACAGAAAATTCACAGAAGCAGACTAATTGAATTGAATCACAGTATCCAAAATAATTAATAACCTGAAGACCTTATACTCATTTAATTAACTTAGAAGATTAAATTCTAATAAAAATTACTGGTTTTACTTCAAAAAGGAAATCACTGAATGCATCCCTAGAGGTTTTTTTTTCCCCCCATTTGTTCTGAGGTGTGTTGTTCATTTTTATTTTTAAGAAAAGAATGTATAAAACTGAGCACTACACTCTATCAAAGACATTATGCTAAATTCTCTTGTTTGCAGTATTGTTAACACAAACTTAAGCATCAAATCTGACAGTACAGTCACTTTAAAATCCAGTCAGATTCTTTATTTTATTTTTTGACCTCTATTTTCATCAGTAACAAGACTTTATAATTAGTCTGTGTTTTCCTAAATGTTTCAAAATCTTATACAATCAATAGAAATCAACCAATCTTTAGCTAAATGCTACAATGTGAAATATACAAAGTTCCTTTCTTAATATCTCTGGAATTCATTTTCAATGCATTTAGAAATGCCATCTACCACCTTTTAACTATCTAATACATTTTTCCTGTGGTCACTTGGCATGAAATGTTACCAAATAGAAGAGAAAACCACAAAAGGAATTACACATTTACACCACCCCTTGTTAGAAGCAAGTAGGCTGCAGAAAACAATCTCTACAGAAATCCAAAGCTAGAATGAACTTCAGTAAAATGTACCAAGTAGGCAGCAACATCTACAGACTTCAAGTATAAAAGATGTGAGACGTGTAACTGGCCAGATTCCAGTAGTGCAGGAATCTGTTAAATATTAAGATATGTTGATAACTTCATTAGAATTCTAAAAAGTATTTTTTGTAACTCTCCACATCTTTAAAAATGATTCAGACTAGCAGTAAAACTAAAGAAAAGTATAGTTCTCTCATCACCAAAATGCAGAAAATATAGCAATTCTAATGTCAAAATAGCTTTTCTTCCTTGGAAGTAAACAGAATGATGCAAAAAAATGTAGCTTTTCAGTTTCCCCTGGAAACCACGAAATATTCTTTATCTTCTCATTTTCACTTAAGAGTTGCTTGGTTCCCAGCAGCTTTTATTACAAAACTAACGAACTAACTAAATAATCCTTCTGAAACTTTTCCAGAATTGTTTTAAAAGTAACTTTTCCCACAGAAAATAACCAAAACGTGCTTCATTTTGGAAATAAACATAAGGCATGCTGCCAACTGTAGCTTAGTTGTCAGTGATGGTTTTCTGTGGTCAAGCTTCACAGAAGATACTGTCCAGTGGGTGAAATGTTTTACTGAGGTACAGCTGCTCCTAAAATCACTGTAATAGCACTCTGACAGATAAAAGAGGAGCTTTTCAGATGTTCTCTTAGAGCCATTATTAACATCTTGAAAATGAAACATAGTTGTGGTAAAGAGCACCTAGAAATCATTTTAGACCCATTTATTGCCAAAAATAACGATAACGAAGCAAGCTGACAAAACAAGTGAAGACATACTGGCTTTCCAAGTAACTATTAAAGGCTCATTTTTAATTTTTGAAATAATTCTGCAATTTTAGGAAGAGGAGACTGATGGTAACATCCTGCTGAAATGCGTTCTGCATGACTTCAAGGAAAACAACTCATATTCCATACTCTCAATTCATAATATTTTTGACACACATTGTATTAGAAGTTATAATATGTACATGGAGTTGCAGGGAACCAGCAACTCAACGTGATGTATCAGTACCAACCATCACTAATCTTTTAAGCATTCCAGCTTTAAGTGACTTGTTGGATTCTTTCTCCCTCTTTCTCTTCACAAAAGCCTAGATGACTTATTAAGATGTGGGGTCACCTTTGCAGCTAATATGGTGGTGGTGGACAAAGAAAGTACAATGAGTGCTGAGGAAGACTATATGGCAGATGCTAAGACTATTGTAAATGTTCAAACACTCTTCAGGTAAGCAATTTTTTGCAGTCTCTTTTTACATGTTCCTTAATCATGAAATACCTAATAATTCTTTCTGTATTCAGATGAGGGTGTGTTTCTTATTTTTGTTTCCCCTTTCTTTTCACACGGCAAAAAGCCTAAGCTATAAAATTCTGTTTCTTGGCATAATTCTCTTGAAATCTCAGACAGAACTCACCCCCAAACTGGCGGATAACTTTTAAGAAACTACGTTCAGGTTTATAGGAAAGGAATGGGTGCTACTATTGAAAATAGGACAAAGAAACCCCTCATTTTCCTTAGTGCAGCAGTCCTTGCGCTGAATAAGAAGCTTTAGTTCTGTCCTATTTTAACTTTGAGATTTTGAAATTGCATTTAACACAGGTGCATCTCAATCACACATCCCATTCTGAAACTATAATTCAACTTAATAATTAAACGCTAAAAAAATATAATCACAGTGTTACACTACATATCATAGATAATCCAACTAGTAAAACATGCTCTGTAACCATTCAGTTGTCCTGCACAATGGCTACAACTAGATGGCAGCTTTAACTCATGTATGAAACTGGTCAGTATAAATCAAAGGCCACACAGTCCTTTTTGCCAATACAAAATAAATAAAAAGAAATACCATGTTGCAAGAATTAAAATAGTCTTCAGAAAACCTTGTCAACTTTGTCAAGTGCTGTATTTTACCTTCTTTTATAAATGTACTTCTCCTCAAACATATCCAATGTATTCACTGTATTTTTATGTAATATCAAAATAGCAGGTTTAGCAAAGTTTTTCAGAGCAGTGTAAGTAAGTGACATTCATCTGTTCTGCAGAATGAGATACATTCATCACATGAGCACAAATAGCTTTATAAATTAACTGTTAGATATGATTAAATATATTTTGTTATCCAGTAATCTCTGTAAGAAACTAATGAAGATGATGAACACTGTGGAGCACTACAGTAATGAACAAAAACTATAGTATTAAAGAAGGCTTTTACATCATTGGAGTTTTTTGCTAATATATGTTGTTCTCAAACATATTTACATGAATGAAGAAGATTCCAACTGAGTCATATGAAACAAAGTAATTCAGAAAATGTAAGTTCACCTAAATCTCACTGATCTGATTGACTCACATCAGCTGACCTCATTACGGATTGCAGGCAGTCCTGAAAAGATTATGCTGGTGCACTATAACACTGTTTGGCTTAAGTTGCCAATTCTAATAAGCCTGTTCTGGCATTATCCCCTGATTTACATAAATTTCTCGTCTTGTCAGAAGAGTTTTTCCCCACCCAGCTTTGTTTAGGAGATAGATGTGTTGTTTATAACACCTTATATACCTTTAAGGCTAGAAGTTTGTTTCATACCAATTCCAATTCTGATACAACGCTAACTTAGCAGATTTATAGTTAAAAGGAGCAAAGAGGTGCAACTCAAACAGTTGCATCAAATTAAAAAGGAAATTGTTAATCCTTTGGATGTAAAGAACAAATTAGAATAGATTAAAAGCACATGGAGCAATTACTAGATTTTGGCTGTGTCCCAGAGATCTTCCTCAGTGTAAAAAATGAAGCTAATCACCGACTACCACTTCAGTAAAATGGGCTTCCTTTAAGCAGAAAATCTGTATTTTTGTTAAATAAAAAACAAACAAACAAAAAATCCTGAAAACAAAAAGAAAAAGAAAAGAGGAACGTTTGTAAAGAATAGGCCTGTCCTATAGTTGAAAGCCCGCAGGCAGCGCCTTAAACTAAGATTGAGGCAATCTTGCTTTGACAATCTGAAACGTTTTTCCCCCCTATGTCCGCTGGAGGGCACTCTTAAATAAGTAGCATGAATTTCTACCAATAGCACACTTGTAGCACCTCTTGTAACCTTCTTTTATAATTCGGTGATTAACAAAATCCATCTGTAGCAGAAACCTTAACTTTTAAACTTCTGCAGATCATGTGCATTTTATCATTAGACCAGTTGTTTAATTTGCTTTTAGTTCTAAGTATTATACTGTTGTTTTATGAACCTTTAATGCCGGTCTGTTAACACAGTGAGACAAGAAATAATTTCCAGCCAGCAAAAACTTCAGTAATTATATGCTATGTAATACACAATTAACACAGAATTTAAAGAGCAATTATGCTCTTCCTCTGGACTTTTTCCTTGGGTTACTTAAGAGACAGAAGTTCGTATGTACAGAGTATTTCAAAGATTTTAATTTCTTTATTTTTTAATAAATGATACAAATGAAGCTGAAATTCCAGAGTGTTTTTACCATGTATTTAACCTACATATGTAGGCTTTATTCCCTAACTGCATAATCATTAGTAGAATGTGCCTTTATATAACTACTGCCCTAGCTAAACAGCCACAGAAACTCCTGAGCATACAAAGCACTTTTCAAGCTACAGTGCACAGAAAATGTCATTAAGTGATTCAGATTCTCAGCTGGTTTACTATCTCCATTTTTCCTTATATGATCACAATATTTGGTTATTCACAGGAACAGAATTGCTAACATAGCAATGTCCAGCACTTGTATAATCATACGATCTAATAATATATCTATATTTTAAAAGTTTAACAGACATAGAAAGCAATTGCAGTAAGATGACATTAACACACCCACTGCTAGGTAGTTTTCAAAACAGATTTTGCCACATTTGGGCTCTACTTGAATTACTAGTTCAGTGAAGCTCATCCCTGTAAAACTGAGGGCAAGGACTAAAGAGTTGAAAAAATGCACTGTGTAATCTATTTGGCATTACCTCACTACGATCATGTTCCAAGAAAAGCATACAAAATGATTAATGACTGTCGCGTATTACTGGTAAAACACAATAAAGAGTCTTATATCAGAGTGAATTATACGAGCTTTTTATACTGCTGAAAAAAGCTGAAGTTCTCAGCTGCTTAATTGAAAACATGGACATGAACACAAGTCACAGCATTATGTAGAGCCTTACATTTGTGAACTGTGAATTTGTGAATTAGAGCTTAAAACTACAACATTCTTTTAAAATACAGGTTGTTCTCAAGCCTAAGCATTATCACAGAACTAACTCACCCTGCCAATATGAGATTCATGCAATTCAGAGCCAAAGACTGCTATTCTCTCGCTCTATCCAAATTGGAAAAGGTGAGTAAGGAGATTTAAAAGTTACAATTTGAAAACATTTTATGATTTTTTAACAATGCTACCAAAACATGTGGAAACAGTGAAATCATTTCATGGTTGTAACACAAATATTCAAGTTTTTTGTTTGATCACCTGTAAGGATTTTATAATAATTTAAGGCCAGAACAGAAGCACTTAGGAAAATAGTCCAAGATACCATGAAGTACTGGAGAGGTGGAGGATAACGATCCCAAATCACTCACATCAAGAAAGGGACTAAAAAGAATTTTCTGTGGCTGTATTTCAATCAGCTGTATCTCACATGGGCACCAACTAGTATTTATAAGATCTAACAATGCACTTGACTGTTCTCAGTAGCAAGCCACTGAACTTCATGACATTTATGTTTTTGGATGACCCCAAAACACGTGTGCGGCGTGCCATGTCCTTGTATGTTCCTTACAGTAACTTTGCATTGCCTGTACACAATATTTACAGCCTTCCATGGCAGTTCCATACTGCTGTCTATATTGCAGGAGAATATAGTAAATCAGGATGGGCTGTACACCTCTTTCAACCACTGACAGAGGGCCAAAGCAGGGCTTCAGGTTAGCTTTCAATTAGTCTTTAGTAACTGGCATCACAGTATTAACAATTATGGACTATGCATTTACTTAAAAATAGTAAGAAGTTAAAATCACAATAAAAACTTGAGCCACACTGACATTCTCTCATGTTCTAACAAAATGCAACCCCCCCAGAAAAATAAACTATAAATTAAATGCCAATACAGAGAAGCATGGCACATACTAGGAACTACCAAAATCAGAAGTGCACATTTGTTACTAATCAAAAAAGAGTGATAATTCTGAACTTCCTGACTTGCATCAAACCACAACCACAAAGCTAAGACTGAGGATGAAGTAAATAACTATCTTAAAACATTATCTCTATGTGTGCATTCTATCAAACTGCACACGCACCATGGTCTGTTATTTATGTTCCTAGAAATGATCTATGCTTTTTCTTTGAGTGGTTATATCTCCTTTCTCATGAACTTAAAAAAAATAAAAAGCATCAGAGAAGGATCTGCTGGGCATCACACATGGAAAAAAAAAAAACATCTCAGGTGTTCTGACATATTTCTGGCTTCTGCATCTGCAATACTCTTGGGTAGACCAATGGGAATGCAGGTAATAGAGAAAAAACATCAACACCAGATGCCTGAGTAAAAATTGCATTTCTCACAGAACTATTTTAAGCCAGAAAAAAAAAAAAAAAAGAGCGAGCAGGTCTGTAATAAAAGAAAGGAAGCAATATAAGAAACTTAATATAAAGGGGAAAAATAAATGTACAGGCTCTTGTTTTAAAGTAGACCAAATGGTCTATATGCCTTTGGATACAAAGCAAAAGTATTTCTCAAATAAGTCCTTTGCCCTAACCACCCGTTCAAACCAAAATCCTCAGCAAATTCTCCCCAAAAGATGGAAGGATAAAGCTTTACACCTCATTCAAATGACTTTTTCTTATGATTGCCACAGTTGCTCATAAAATATTTTGTGGCACGATTCGAAGAATGTAATGTAATGTATGCTATGAAAGCATAGTTTCAATATTAAAGTATTTGCCGCACAATGCATGAGTTTTCATTCATAGGAGTTTCTTCAACTCCTATCTTCTACTTTGCAATAAACGAAAGGCATTCAAATATACGATGTAGAGCTACAAAATAAATACTCAAGGTCTTGTCTATATCTTGTCTATACTAGCATATCTAAGTAAGTGTTCTTTGTACAATGGAGGCAGCTGCTTTCTGTAATTTTATCTGAAATAAACTTGTTAGAAACATCCTTTGCTATTTCAACCAGAACATGTGTGCATTGGGCCTGCATACATCTTTTTCATGGTAAAGAAAAGTTGAGTCATAGACGAATAAAAATATAGAGCTTTGCTACCACTTCAACAGAATCAAGCTTCCGTCCCTCCGCCCTCTTTGCAAGACAACAGTCCTCTTTCCCTTGCTTGAGTTGAGATTTCAGCTCAATACTTCTATTTGGTCTAATGTTCCTCAGAAACAGCCATGAATCTTAGCAATGAAACTAAACCACAAAGGGCAGATTTAAACTCTAAGTCTAAACACACTGAACTTATTAAGGATAATGAAGTATATAGTATTTTTTTTTAATCGATTCTACAACAGAAGCAAGTTTACCAGATGCTTTTGAAATTACTTTCTGAAAAACAACCAACCCCAAAATGTATGCACCTGGACACATGCTTCTTTGGTTCTTCATTTAAGTTATTGATTTTCCTCAGTTAAACTGGCATTTCTGCCGTGCTTTTAGTGATTACATTGTTCCAGAAATACAATGCAACTCAAACTGATACAGTAGCATCAAATAAAAATGATCTTACCCTTACAATGCAAAATATTCTAACTACAAGGATACTTAAGATTCTAGTACGCTTTAAAGAGTATTTATTGTCAGGAGCAAAATGGATTTTTTAAGGACGTTACTCGTAAAAAAAACACACATGCTCTGCACTAGCATCTCTAAATATCTCCTGTGGACAGGACAACGTTGCCTGTTGGAATTAATAAGCATATACTCTAATTGCTATGTCAGTTATACTTCATAAACAAGGAAGACCTATAAGGGCATATTTTCTTCATATGACCTAGTGACATAAAAGCACAAAGGAGTGTGACCATATAGAATAAACATATACAAGATAATTTTCCCATTTAGCTTTACTTTGCTTACCTGCATCGCAAGCAAAGACTCTCAACAACTACAATAGCAAGCTGACGTAAGTGATTTTATTTGAAAAATATGATAAATAAACCTAAGCTGAATAATATGGAAATAGAGTCTTTGGAAAGAAAGTGAAGTTGAACATGTTAACTACAATTATTTCCCCATTGATAACTAGAAAAGCACTGACATAGACATATCTGCATATAAAATGACAGGAGTCTGCTTATTGATAATTTGCCATATATATGGGCCTGCACCTGTAGTCTTGACCTGCTTGCAAATTAGCAAATAACCTGCTGTTTTGTGGAAAGCTTATTTAGCCAGTAAGCCGGAACGTAGCTAACATTTTAAAAGTAAACAGAGCAGCTCACATGGCCTCAGTCACAGTGGGAGCTCAAAAACAGTGCCAGAAGTGTTGGACTATACTACGCAGCAGGCTTTGGTACCCCCACCACCAGCTGGAGAAGTACTTGCAGCAAATCAGTAACCTCACAACTTCAGTCACAGTGGCACTTTGAACTTTGAGATTTTGAGTTCCTATTTGAACTCAAGAACTGCTAGTGAAAGATGCAATCTGTTTGACAAGGCCAGTTAGAAGTATCTGTGTCAACCTGGTTAGGAATGAGCTTTGACTTAATGAGTTGCATTGGATGATTCACAAGCTAGAACAGACTTTGCGTATCACAGAATCAGAGCATGGTTGGACTTGAAAGCAACTTCTTGAAGTTTTCTGGAGAATGGCCCTTGCTCAAAGAGGGTCACCTGGAGTAGGTTGCCCAGGACCATATCCAGACATTTTTTGCTCATTTCCAAGGAAGGACTCCACACGTTTTGCTACTTTGTCACCCAAAACAGTAAAATATTTCCACATGCTCAGAAAGAACCATTTGCATTTCAGTTTATGCCCATTTCCTCTTGTCCTCGTACTGGGTACCACTAAAAAGAACCTAGCTCCACCATCTTTTTATCTTCCCTTCAAATATTTGTATACAATAACAAAATCAGCATCAACCAACCCACCCACAGCTCCCCATACCTTTTCTTGAGACTGTTTTGTCTGAGTACTTTCTCATCCTTTCCTTATGCTTCAAAACCTTGATCATCATAGTAATGCTTAGCTTGACTTTCTCCAGAACATCCACGTTCTTCTTGTACTGGGGAGCCCAGAACTACGCACTGTGTTCCACACTTGGCCTCACCAGTGCTGAGAAGAGGGGAAGATATCACCTCCCTTGACCTACTGGCAATACTCCTCCTAACTCCCAGTTAGCTGCCTTTGCAGCAAGGGCTCACTGTCAACTCACGTTCAATTCTGAATCCACCAGGACCCCCATATCCCACCCCACAAAGCTGCCTCTGAGCGTGTTAGCCCCAAGCACAGACTGGTGCATGTATGTGATGCATATGCCTCTCCATTCAATATTAAAAAACATGACTTCCCTGTACTTTGAGAACATGCTCTTTATTACAACTCCGAGATGGAAGCTTGATACATTGCCCCTCCTTAAAATAGGAAAAATTACTTCAAATCTATAGTTTTACTCACCAATAATGGAAGGAATAGGAAGCACATTGCTTCGATTTCTCTATGTATGAGCTGTGATAAGAAAAATGAATAACTATTTATGTTTTTCTGCTCCTCTTCCCCAGAAGCATCAAAGCAGAAAATGTCTGCCCTATTCTGTCTGATCTGTTTCCTCTGTTCATAATTCATGTTGCTAGTAGGCTTTCTGAACATGAATTAGAGTCCACTGTCCAAGAAATCTGGATAAGGAATAAAAAGAGCTTTGCTTTAAACACAGTTGAAGTACCTCAATCTCTGTTTAAGATGATTTGGTAGAACATCAAATTACAGATATAATGATTTAAACAACATATGCATTTAACAAAAGCTTTCAACCTGGAAAACTTTTAAGTATATAATGCAGGCTATGTATTCATGGAAAGTACATTCAGAGAAAAGTGATTTTTATAATTTTTATCTCTTTCAAAATAGCACCAAGTTGTTACTATAATCCCTCCAAAAGCAGTAATTATTTTTCCCCCCATTATTTTTAATTTCCATACAGAAAGAACGGGAGAAGGGATCTAATTTAGCATTTATGTTTCGACTTCCTTTCGCCGCTGGCAGGGTTTTCAGCATCAGTATGTTGGACACACTGCTGTACCAGGTACTGTGAATAACCATGTACCTTCATTTAACGAAGGCATGCCATGTTGTCACCCATTTTTTGTACTTAATTGTTGGATTATCTTGTTTTCCTACATAAACACATTAATATAGGTGTTGTGCCAGGAACAATCAAAGGTAAAAGACCATGGAGCGCATTCTATCTGACAGCACTGCTTGCAGTCACCAAACCAAAACTGACTGTCCTTGAACAAAGTCCTTTTAAATATTATAATACTGTGAATCTCTCCACAGAACAATGGGTAGTTTTAATACAAACTGTATAAAATTCAGATTACAAAACATTAAGCAAAGTATTAAATACTCATTGCCCATTCCAACAAAATAGTGCCTCTAATCACAAAAATCAATAGAAATATTTGTATGAATAATTTATCAGCAACCTTCACTTGCTGATAGAAGCTTTTATTACTTCATCCTGTCTTATCCTCTTACTCTTGCCAACTAGACCTCCAGGTAAACAGCTCATTCATGAAGCCATCACTCTTTGAAGCCAAAGAGCTAGTTGCAAGTTCCGTTCCAAGGAAGGATAGCCTGCTTTGAATGCTGCCTTTCTACACCCAAGAGGTGGCAATGAACAAACAGATCTACCACAGTTAGCAGAGCACACATGGCTTTCTGATTCCAGCAGTCCAATTGATAAGGAGGTGAAACATTTCCAGTTTTAGCTTATCTAATGTGCATTCCTGGCCTCCTTAGCATGCATTCCTACATTTAGTTTGGTTAGTCCTCTCTAATTTCTATCATTCTACCAAAGCAACAAGCCTGATTTAGGATAAGGCAGATTTCACCTTATTATCTGGACCAGCAAAGACAAATTACTCCAGTTTTAGTTAAAATAATAGAAACCTCACCTTAATATTACCCACTACTCTATGCTGCATCTTCACCTAACATAGTACAGCATTTCCTATGCAAAGAAGATAGTCATTAAAGTTTCACAATTAACAAATTCTAACAAGTTACTTCCATTGATAAATATCTTACTTTTCAAGCTACCTCATCATGTCCTTGACTCCTCTATGGATATATATGTGCAGAACCAATTTTGTTTGTTTCTTTCTTTTTTAATCAATAGATTCAGCATGCATAAAGAAATAACTATTTCTGCACTGATAAAGATACTTAGAAGATATTGACTTTAAACACAGATGTACAGTTTCTGTGGAATTCACATATGGTGCATATGGTTATCTGCTCATCTATTCACTGAAGCTTTTTTTCTGTCTTTCTGTGTCTTCTGTCAAAAATCTTGCAGTCATTTGTGAAAGATTATATGATCTCTATCACAAGACTTCTCCTGGGACTCGATACAACACCAGGATCTGGGTTTCTTTGTTCAGTAAGTTTTAAAAAAGTATATTTACTATTACAAAGCAACAGAGAATATTCCATATGGTTTGCAAAACACCTCTACTTCCTTTGTAGAAAAGTTTTGTTTGTTGAATACCAAGAAAGCCCATCTGTTTCCTTTTTCAGCAGGGAGAAAAGGAACAACAGGAAATTTGGTAGAAAACATGCATAGTTTTAGTTATTTCAAAAATAAACCAATGACCGAACAAACCAATCCTCCCCACCCCACAAAACACAATACATACCCCGAAGCATAAAGAAATACAGGAATATGCAAGAAAAGTGCAAGTTTATTTGTTGTTATTGTTTTAATAGATGCGTATGGCAGTTCAGTAACCAATTATATTAACCGAACACAAGGGCTGCTCCAAAAGACACGTCTCCTATTTATTATTTTGCTCATGGTGTCAGAGACAGACATTGGTGGTGCGGCAGCAGAGGTTGAACATTCCCACCAGTATTCTGTTACATTTTGCTATAATGCAACAGATAGCCACAGTGGCAGTCTGACAAAATGGCTTCTGACATGGAAGTGCATTTGAAGCAAAGGCCAATGAATTCCTCCATGTGAGAAAATGGCATCTTCTGACTCTCACTTAGGCTTGCTGAATGCCTACAGAAATCACACTGGATGTAAACACAGTGAGTGGTTCAGTTCAGCAGAGGTGGCAGCAACATGAAATACAAACCACATTCTGGACAGCCATGCTGACTTTTATGGGCACAGCACATAGGCTCTTGCTCATTATGGATGAAAATGCATAAGCTAGTGGCTGTGATTGCACTGAAACATGGTGTTTTGTAGCTGAGAATTTGCTCTATCAAACGATGTTATTGTGCTCTTGATACCTGTTTTAGTTTCCACTGAAATAAATAGAAGATATGACTTTCAGAACAACCTACGTTTATCAAAAACAAGAAACTCTTCCCGTGTAGTTCATCCTGATTAGTACTTATTTGTAACACTATTTTATAACTTCTTCCATCATAGGTAATGGAGGGCAAAATTGAATCTTACATAAAAATCATCTATACACATACCTAAACGGAGGTCATTTGGTGCATTTCAGTGAAATGCAAAAGTCATCTCATTCACATGTCAATACCCTCCATCCAGAGTTAAAAATATTATAAGTGGGTTACTCTACTCAACTTTATTTTCTCCCATACCCATCAACCACAGTAGGAAAGATATTAATAGAAGTTGAGTCATTTGCCAGTTGCTTTCTAGTCAAGTATAAAGCATCATAGGTTGTTGCTCTCAAAAAGGAAGTTATCTTTGCTCTAAATAACATTGCTTGAAGGAGTTTGTTTTGAAGAAAACCACTTCAGAGTCTATTGGTCACTCAATTAACTTTGTTACAGCAAATGTCATTTAGCTGTATCTCTAACAAGAGGCTCACATATCTTGAAATAAAGCTCATGTAAGATGTTAGTTACTTGAAATTAATTTAAGAACTCATTCTTACACATTTACATTTAACATATTGCCTTCTTCCCTTCTCCCAAATACTCCACATGCAGTGTAAAGTACACTTGTCAGGATGCACTCAAAATACGTGCTTGTTCTTCAGCCTGCCACCAGATTCTTAGTACTGCTAATACTTAATTCATCATTTACATTTGACTCAGATGTATGAAGGAAGTTTTTGAGTAACTTTAAAACAAAGACAGGTCGTTCCATCAGTCTGAACCATTTGCACTGTAGTGTCTCCCGAACAGAGAACAAGGGAACGATGTCTACAACCTCTAGAAATTTCAGGTTTATTGTGGATGAAAGGTGCAATGCTACAATATGATCACTACCAGTTAGCACTTGGTTTCCAAAAAATTTCAAGAGTACTATAATGAACAAGAGGTAAGCCCTCATGAGTTTAAGTTTTCTTCCTATTATTATTTGTTCAGATGAAAATCACAGAAGAGGATTTATGGATTAGAACATATGCCAGACTATATCAGAAACTTTGTTCTTCTACAGGAGACATTCCAATTGGAGTCTACAGGACAGAATCCCAAAAGCTTACAACGTCTGAAGTATGTCAGTTTACTATACTCTCATGGGATTTTGTTACCTCTTATTTAAAGAGCATTGGGAATGCCATGTCTGAAAAAGCACCTAATTCCAGCCCACTGAAGGTCACCACCTGCTGATGCATATACAGTCAGGTTAACACATTGCCCAGTCTACGTACAGATTTTCATTCCTTTGCTCATCCACAAAGAAGCAGCTGACTGAAAGAATAGCTCAAGCACAGGTAGGACAGGCTCTGATAGTTAGCTTTAGTCTAACCTTGCATGTAGTGACAACTAACAGCACTATCAATATGCTGTACAACCAGTGTGGTAAGCCTTTAAGATTATTTTCAACACTGATAAAATCAACAGAATTTTGCTTTCAGACTTTTTTCCTAAAAGGAAAAAAAGAAATTTAGAGACTTGTCAGCACTGCAGATAAATCTACTTTACTCACAGATCACTTTGAGCATATTAACTCTTTCTGTTATTAGGAATTCTATTAAGTAAGCAATAACCACTTTCAAGCCATCCTTTTTTTATGCTTAAAAAAAAAAATAAAATAAAAACAGGACAAGAAAACCAAAATAAAACACCAATACTCAACGCATCGAGATCAGTCACAGAATCTAAGAATGGCTTGGGATGGGAAGGGCCCTTAAGGCTTACACAGTTCCAACTCACTGCCATGGACAGGTTCACCGCTCACTAGATGAGGCTGCCAGGGCCCCAGTCAATCTGAACTTGAACATCTCCAGTGATGGTGCATCCACAAATTCTATGGGCAGCCCATGCCAGGCTCTCACCACACTCCGAGTAAAGAATTTCATCATAAAATCTAAACTCAATCTCCCCTCTTTTAGTTTAAAACCATTCTCCCCTTGTCTTATCAATATTTTCCCCTACAAGAAGTCTGTATCACTCTCAATTATAAGCTCAATTATAAGTAATGGAAGGCCTCCAGGAGGTCTCCCTGGAGCCTTTTCTTCTCCAAGGTAAAAAAGCTGAAATCCCTCATCAGAAACCAGGTAGTAACTGGGTAATAGGATGTACTGATACCAGGGATTGTTTACTATTTCAATGAGAGTGAAATACATGTTTTAAATATCACAAGAACAACTCATTATCAGCGGTTTCAAAAAACTGATAGTATTAGCTAAATCTTACACTGAAGTTAAAACAACTTGAAAAGAGAGGATGTGTAGTGTTTCCCCTTATATTTCTTATTTTCTTTTTGTATGTTACAACTACATATGTAGTCCACCTACTTGAGTTATTAGGTGAAATGAAGAAAACAGTTAAAGACCAGATTTTGATGCTTTTAAACTTGCTTTTTTTCTTAATTGTCTTGGTGAAAAAGCAGCACAACTGTACCTAAAGGTAGAAACTTCAGATTACCTCTGAAACGTGCCGTGAATCACACTGGTAAGAGAAGACATTTGCCTTTCATCTTAAGAGAGCCCTCAGCAGCGCAATAAGTGTTGAATTACTCCCTAATGAATTCACAACATATATCTAAACAGTAGTTTAGATAATCTCAAGTTATATAACTTGAATTTCTAAAAATAGGATTTTCAGCTGCACTACTGAAAACATTTTACTCCACTTCCATTTTTAATGACCTTTCTCTCATAACTTTCCTTTCAAGTCTCAAATCTCTATCAGTGTAGAAGAATGGGAGGACACTAAAGACACCAGAGATCAGGTCAATTATCGGAATAATCATCGTAATTCAACATCTAGTGATCAGTCTGACCATCCCTTGTTACGACGAAAAAGCATGCAGTGGGCTCGACGGCTGAGCCGAAGAGTACCAAGACACTCTGGTAAAACAGCTGAGAGGATAAGCCAGCAGCGAATGAACCTTTACAGAAGGTCAGAAAGACAGGAACTTGCTGAACTCGTGAAGAACAGAATGAAACATCTGGGCCTTTCTCCAGCAGGATACGGTATGCAATACTTTAACAAAAATACCGGTACTATAGAAAAAAGGCCTCATTTTTATGGATGCCATAAACTAATTGGTTCAAGTATAAATGAAGACAGAATTGCTGTGAAGTTTGTTTTTAAGTCAGGGTGGAGACTTGTCTGTATGAAGGAGGATAAATTTTAACCAGGTGTTTAAAATGAATGCAGAAGTGTCACATAGAAGTCATTTTATGAAGTATTTTTATAGGCTGCTTTTACAAACCAAGTCCATTTCCAGCAACATAAGAACTTTAAAAGCCCACAATATTGACAAGAATTCTGTAACACCCCTTTAATATATGCACCACAGCTGCGTGGGATGGCCCTCCACGATCTTGGCTTTATGGCCAGCTGTATAGAAATTCGCAAAACCGTGGTACTCTTATTACTAGGAAAACTAAGAATTCATAAATATCAACTTATCCAACTGTACTGGAGGTTCAGTACAAAACTTAGTGCTTTCTTGTTTGTAATAACCAACACTGAGGTTCCCATACTCAATTTCCACTCAAAACACAAAAAAACACCCTTTCACAAATGCATTCTCATTTTTGAAACAATTGTATTTAAATTTGACTAGTGCCTAAGACATCTATTTCCTAGGAAAATGAATTTTCTTGGTTTATTTTAACAACACATTCTTAATACAATAGTAAAATATCCTGTAACACCACTCTCAACTTACTGCCCAGCAGTTCTTACCATTGCTATGTACACATCATGTTTGTTGTGAGAGGAGTCTACTACAGATATATGGCAATAATTTTGTTCAATCTTACAATTACATACAGGCATTTTATTCCATGCTCCAGCTGGACAGTTATTACTCATGCCTTCTATGTGGATACTGCATGACTCTCAGCAAGAGGAATCAGGGCTAAGAATTTTGCAGAAGTGACTAAGGCCACACTAACATTTAGTCAGCCACAAGAACTTTGTGAATTTGATTCCCATTTATATTAGTTACAAGAAAACTTCAATTTTACAGATTAAGTCAGCTGCAAACCTGGACTATCACATTCCCACTGCTATCTTTCTGCCTCCCTCATATTAATAAATGCCACGAGCCTTTCACCCACCTTAAAGCTAGATCACACTCTGCTCATCCAATTAAGTATGAAGCATAAAACAGAAACTTCTTAATCTTCATTCCTCCAAACTGGCAGAAATCAATCATGCCAGTTCACTCACTGCCAAAGTTAATCATATTCCTCAGTACTATCTCCCTGCATAAGAATGGGGGTCACTGAAAAAGAATTACCACAGCTGCTTACCAGTCTCCATGTGTGGGAATAATCCTAAAGCCAATTTTACATCTTCGGCTTTCTTTATACTGATAACATAACCTCTGAGACCTTCAATTCTAAATTCAATTAGCTGTGAATTCACTTAATCAGATTGAGGCATAACACTTGTTTGGTTATGCAAGCCTTTAGCAGGGGCATGATGGTGCTAATATACTGGTAAATGCATTTGTATAACTTGTTAAAATACTTTTGGAAAAAAAAAAAAAAGTAAGTGGATGAGAATTACCTACATTTAGCCTCGGCTACCTCCAACTTGCTGTCATAAGCCATGTAACACACTGGCTGAAATAAAATCAAGCTGTATTAAGAATTGGTGTAACTGGAAAGAAGTGCAAAAGAATATATTTCAGAACACTCAGAAAGAAAGCATGTTTGGAGAGCTGGTAACTCAAAAGATGGTACATCAGATAGATCTAATTATTTGGTATTACCTTGGCATCTGATATATTTTATTTGACAACTCTAAGCCAAAAAAGATAATCTTTCAAATTATGTTGTTACTAATTATACCTTTGGCAATATGCTTTCAAACCTAATTTGGTATGTTTATCTTTGTCCTCCAGATGAAATGAATGATCATCAGAACAACCTTTCTTACATCCTGATCAATCCCTCTCCAGACACAAGATTAGAGCTGAATGATATAGTGTAAGTTAAAGAAAAATAAAAATCACAAGAAGGGCAAAGTTTCTTTTATTATATTTCTGCTGGGGCAGTGGGAACACGTTCCCATGCACCTGAAAAATATTAAGATGAAGACTTCTATCTAAATAGACATCTAATTGTACATATATGTATACATCAGTGGTATGTGAAAAGCCTAAGTGCCTGCTTTCCTTTTTCCTCCTTTGCAAAAACATGATATTCAGCAAACCAATAATGCATAATTTTGCAGAGATACTGGATTTGCTGTGTTCTACCCACACAACCTTAGCCTGGCCTGTACACGCTCATATTTTTACCAAGCTTGATTTATGTTCATTTCCTGACACTTGGGAGTGTGCATCATCTCATTCTCTGTTTCTCCTGACTAGGCAGTCAGCTCAGCTTCACTCAAGGGGGATTATTAGTGGAGAGACTAAACAAATAGTTGTCTTTCCACACTGTTTTCTCACTCACAAATTCCAGAGCAATTAAAAAGCATATCAGATAATATACAGTTTTGAGCTACCACATGAGGAAATTGTCTCAGCATTTGCAGATGAACTGCACTGAAAGAAGCATTTGCAGCAGTTAGATCCACTTGAAATTCAAGAGTAAGGGTCCATCTTTAGTGTATCAGCCTATATAGTGCTTATCAATATTACGCTTTTTACTTGTTAAGCATAGTTTGAAGTGTGTCCCTAGTTTACACACAAAATTATTTTAGAATTCACTCTGATTTACTTTTGCCCCTTCTTCAAAGCATAACAAATAAAGCAAATGTATAAATAGATTGAGTTACTGGCAAACTTGTGTGTTCAGTGACCGTAGTAGATTTCTAGGAAAAGAGCAGACACATCAGATGGCTCTTGGTCAAAATTAAGGTATAACTGTGCCTAGTACATCCAGATGATGCCTAGGGAGACACGGTATGAAACTACTATCTAGTATGAGTGGCATTACCAACTTGTCCAAGTTAACCATCGGAAAGTAGATTAAATCTAACTCTTCCTCAGATCTTTTTAACAGCATTACTATAGTATGTTTACTAATTCTTGCTAGTGCCAAGTCTGTTTAATAAGAATTTTAATTTCTTTTTGTAGATACTTGATCCGACCTGATCCATTGGCTTATGTTCCAAATACAGCATCCAGCCGAAAAGATAGCTTCTGCAATACAGTGGGACAAGATACCAGAGAGGAAACACAACTTTGATACGTAATTCAACAAAATTAACAATTTTATACATACAGTTTCCACCAATCATTTTGAAAACTAAGTGGTACATTTTATTCAGCTTTTGGAAACAAAGTGACAGCGGGTAAGTCACTAATTTTAGAAACATGGTCTCCAGAAACTCTTATGAGTTTCCTAATGATTGTCAAGCCTGTCACCTGTTCAACACTGTAGTTGAACTTTAGCAGAAAACTGCTATGATTTAACCAATATGAAGAAATGATTAAAGAAGTGACAGATTCCAACATGTTTCACTTAGAAGCTTCTAAGTATATCTATCAAGGTGGCAGCATGTCAGTGAATAAGTTTCTGACATACATCATAAAAGATTATCTGATGTCCATCGAGGGATCAGGTACATACAGTGGAAAATATGTTAATATTTAAAACTGCCAAAGAGGCTGCTTGTGCCAAGAATACAATCTCTGAGAATTTTCAAGCTTAGTTTGTCACTCATTTTTATTTGAACACCTCGTTTCACTCCCATTTTGGCCTCTAGGACTTGAATGTTTGCCCTGTGAGTTTAAGAGATGACACAGCTTAGTCACACTGTACAGGTTAAGACCTGAGGTACATCTACTGAAGAATGAGCTCAAAGAAGCCTAATATGTCACAAAGTCATTTCAAAAAGGAGCATTTCATAGAGTAAATGAAACAGAAGTTTCAAAAAGATACAGGAATTACATAAAAGCAGCCTCTTAAATTTGCAAAAATCTGGTAAGACAGTACATGAAGCTACAAACAATGGTAGCTCGGATGAAAAATGAACCATTTAACATAAGTGGTCAGTCATAAAATGGCTTGGTTGAAAGAGAGCTTAATTATCATCAAGTTCCACTCTACCTGCCATAAGCAGGGTTACCATCCACTAGATCAACTGGGTCAGCGAGAAACTCAGTGGATGATGCCAAAAGCAATCACCACCCTAAGGAGTAACTAATACCACAGATCCTCCCTACACTTGTGCTGATGCTAGAACTCCAAATGTTCAAACTACCAACATACCTAGTCATTCACATTACCCAAATATGATACTTGTTCATATGAAATTACATATCATAATGAAAATGAGAAAAGCTCATAATCTATTCCATAAAATGAATGGAACACAACATTACTTTAGCTGAGGGATGTTAGAGTTAGGGTACTATGGCTAGGCTGTGGTTGGACTTGATGATCTTCGAGATCTTTTCCAGCCTGGGTAATTCTATGATTCTATGACTACATTAAGTGGATTTGAAGGCTTGGTTTTGGCATTAGCTATGCAAGAAAGCCTCAACAGTGTGTGAAGCATCTGAAGCTGCTACAGAATCTTCAGTCTACATATATGAGAATCCCAGAAGTTTTGGTCAAGACTTTTACAGAATTAAACATGGCTGTATGCGACCTTCAAAAACTGCATTCTTGCTTTGCTGTCTGTCACAAAAGGGGAAGAAAGTCCTTAACGTTCAAACCATCCTGCTACAACAATCAATATTGGACTGTTAGGGAAAAAAAAAAATGACACGTGGACTAAAGTGGCAAAACTGATAATTGTTTGAACTTCCTTGGTGTTCTCTGTGTACTAAGAAATGCACTCAAAAATCATTTATATTCTCTTTTTATTATTTGGAAAAAAAAGCATAGCTGATATTGTTCTGAAAAATAAAATGCCAAGCTGCCTAAGGAACATGCAAGTATGCTTACCAGTGTTGCAAGAAAAAAAAACACCACAAAACAAACGCATATCACACTCCTATTAGGAATAACATGAGGTCTTCTTCCACACATACACAATCCATCCAGTTATTAAACTCTGAAGACAAAATTTCCTGGGCACTTTGGGGAAAAGGGATGTATCAACTGAAACAGTTGCTCAAATCATCTCTTAGAATCTTGTCCAAGTTGCATCATGGAAACTATCACATAGAAACTATTGTGTAGAAACAGTTATGTTTGTAAAATGAATAGCCTTTATTTTTAATACCTTCAATGAAAAGACTACTCCAGCTGTGTATTTCTAAAAAAGAGAAGTGTTTTATACAGTGTTCACTCCAAAATATTAAAAGAATTCAGTGTTTCATACTGAAGGCCTTTCTAACAGAGCCTCAAGGAGGCAAACAGGATTTCAGGAACATGCCTAGTATTCACAACTTGCAAGCTACTCTGCTTTCAGTGGGATATGCACAATATATCCCTGTGTCATCCAATTCAGACATTCCCTGTACATTGCCTGAAGTAACTGTGACAGATTTAAAGACTCTGCCACATGAATAGTGAGGACTCCATGCCTGGCATTTACCAGCCTGTAAACAAGTAGAAATAAGTAGTCAGGTATATCCATTTTTTACCTAACTTAGTGGAACAGCAGTATCTATTGCTGCTTGATATTTCCCAGCCTTGATCGATTTTTAATTGCTCATTAGCCCTAGGAGATTTGCTAAAGCAAACAAAAACAGGCGGAGAAAACTTGCAGTGTGTCCAAAATAAAGCAAAGACAATCTTTCTGAACAAAAATACTTGGATTTTTTCAAATTCTGTTGGAAGACGAGAAAGGCAATAAAAGGTAACAGCTTCATCCAAGGCAATTCTAATAACCCATGGATGATACACTGCTATTTTCTGTAGTTCAAGATGTGCCACCTTTTACGCTGGAAGCAGAACAGCTTTGCTTCCCCTGGCACATCTTCAGACCTCATTCTAGTGAGATTTAAACCTTTCAATAATCATACTGAGTACTCTACAAGAACACTGAATTAGATAGTACACATATTCCTTGGCGGCCAAGCAAGAAGATCTATGAGAATCACTTTACAGTGATCACATACTTCTTGTCTAGATTATCAGCAATAATATACAGCGAGACTAAAGGTGAAGTTGAGAAACAGTAATATCCATGCTCAGCACTAGAGAAGGGATGATAAAGCTTTAGAGTCATTGGGTCCAGAAGACTTGAACAGAGTTCTGTGTGATGACAACTTACTCAGTGAATACAGAGATAAAACTTAAGATCATTTACAAAAGAAAGTGGTTAAATTCTAAACCAACTGTCAGAAGCCAGATGGCCAAGTAACATTTTTTCTCCCTCTCAATCAAAGAAAATGGCTGATTTCAGTTTGTATTTATATATACTTTTTTCTTCTCTTCATAACTCATCAGTAAGTTAAACACGCTCTCTATACCAAACCCTTCCTGAAAAGCTACCAGGAAATTTGGAAGTCAAAATCCCGATAAAGGTGTTAGCACATAACTACTACCTTATCAGAAGTGTTTTCCCCAAAGGGACAAAAAGTTATGTATTCTACAATAAAAAGTCACGATAAGTATTACAGTGGAATACATTGTGTTTCCTTTACTGCTTCACTCTAGTTCCAGAACACACATTAACACAGTTTGAGTTCTCAAAGTCTGCAGTAGCATGAATTAACGAAGTTTTCATTTTCATATCCAAGTCAAAGTGTCATAAGAGTTCCTTCACCCACAACTAGCTTCCTACCTCTTTAACAACTCATATACTTCAAAGTATTTTAAGTTAGTGGAGACTTCTTATGCATCTGTTTACTACTACATCAATAAAATGCAAAATAAACACTTTTTGAGTTTCTGCTGTGAAGGAAAATTGAAATGACAGATCAAATATACCAAATATAACACATAATAACATAGCTTCTAGGCAGCTAGTGCTGCAAGAGTTATTCTGTAAATCTGAAGCACTGATGTATTAGGTTTTGATGCACTGAATTCAGATCAAAATCTGAAGTAAATCAGTTATTACAATCTGGAAATGAATTAATAAAAACAAGCAGTATGACGTAATGACATCAAGAACACAAGATTAAACATATACTTTTTGAGCTAGTGGCATAAATGCAGAAATCTGCTTAAAACATGCATGTTCTTCATATTGTGCACTAGAAAACAGACACTGAGTATATGTCTGAAGGACTGCACTTGAACTTTTTGATTGCTATTTCATTTGCTTGACATAGAAGATACATTAAAGGGAGAGTGGAGAAGTAATTAACAAGAAAGATGACTAAGACCTTCCTGATCATCATCTTCTAAGGCTGTAAAAAATATTAGGGAACTACACAAGAGAATCAGCATTATTGTCTATACTACTGATGCAGTGTTGTTGTCAAACAATGGAAGTTGAACAGAAGTATGAACTTCCACAGCCTCAAGAAGCTTAGAAATGAAAATATTCCTGCTTCATGAAGTTAAAAACAAGAATTTCAAGTTTCTACAAGCTAGTTTTCAATTTATTACATAAAGTTTGGATACTTTCTAGGACTATAAGGTAGGATAAAACTTTTTTTCTCCTCAGATAAAATTGTACAATTGCTGCCTCCTACATGTGTAGACACATTTGCAAGCTCACTGTCCTGTTTTGGAACAGCAAGATGGGAAGGATATCCTCAGCATTTTATTTTTTTTTGTACTAGTTTTTTTCCTAATTAGAAGGGAAATCCACTACAATGAAAAGACTGTTTCCTAGAAAACAAGTGAACCATGAGATGCTTTATTGCAACAACTTTCCCCAGTGCCAACATTAATTACTCAGTTATTGGACAGACTGCTGTTCTCTAGATAGATTCTTTAATCAAGAACACATACTGCTTATTCTTCAGTATTTATGCTAGTCTGCCTTTGAAGCATCCAAATAAGTCACTATAAAACCTTCATTTCAGCAAAACAAAACTTAGAAAGAACAATCTGGAGATAGCCTCATTATTAAGTGAAGGCAAAAGAAATGCATTCCTGTTAGGTGTCCTAAGTCCCGGGATGTAACAAAGACAGGAAATGAACTCCACTCTGAGCCAGCCACTTTTACATAATTACATGGGCCTAAAGCATCAACTAGATTACTAAGAAGTAGAAATTCTCACTGCCAAGTTAAAAACAACAAGTAGGTAAGTCCAGTCTTTCCTCTAGATTAATAAGCACAGAGTTTTTCTATTCTTTCACGACATTGGAAGGGAAAGTAGAACAAAGCTATGATTATCTCTCAAATGCATTTAGACTAAGAAAAAAAGCAACCGATTCACAACAGGAGCCAGTTGCAGAACATCAGTCCTTCAGAAGAAAATCTTATGGTGTACACATGAGCAAAACACCACTTTCTAACACAAGAGAATTTTCACAGATGCATTTTGAATGCTCACAAATGACCCTGGCCTTGCCTCATTCACAGTTGAATTGCACTGTATTCATGTATTAATGAAGTCCTTTCTCCAAGGACAAGGTATAGCATTCTAAAGCAAAAGGCATCCAGAATCCAGAGCATTTGCCACTGGTTCCAAGCAAGCTATGGAGTTAAAATTCTCATATGCAGCCCTCCAACTCATCTCAGGTGTTAAGTGTTCCCACTAATAAGCTACATGAATTACTCTGTGCAAACTATTTGGCTAATGCAGCTCAGCTGCATCATGTGCAGAGAAGCTTCACACCCCAGTAGACAAATACAAGATAAAAATATATGCAATTTCCTCTGTTTTTCCCCCTCCCCCCCCCCTCTTTCTTTTAAATTTAGCTGAGGCAGTGGGAAACAAAGGGACATGTTGATTACTTTTGCTGTAACAAGGCCTGTTTCTTCAGGAAAATTCCTTTAGTGACTATAAGAGATTTATTACCAACTTCAACAAGAAAGAAAAAATCTCCATACAGGTACAGTCAATAGCTAGAAACATACAGAGACACTTGATTTACCAGCCCTCCCTTTATAGACTTGGACTTCTTAAATGTTTATGAACAACAGTACTTAATCTACATTTGAGAATTACTTAATTCACTACATCCCACCCTAGGATCATTTCATTGTTGCCATCTGCAGAGCTACTATCAGCACCACCTCGATCACGTGGTAGGAGCAAATAAATAAAGAAATAAATAAAAATACCTTAAGCGCTTTGAGGAAATGGTGAATTTACATAAAATAAAGAGTTCCATGCAGCTGAACACCACTCAGACACGATAAGCTAACTGTAAGCTTTTTACTTCAAGTAATCCAATGAACAAAGCTTTCAAATATTCCACAGTGCTTTGAGGTATTCGGTATTCTCAATGCTTGCTACGCTTTTGCTATGCTCTCACAGTGCTTATGGCATATGAAGTACTGCTCTGCATCAAGCAACTTCAGTTTTCAGGCTAACCTCTTCAAATAATTTATTAATATGCCTAGAAGGGAGAGGAATACATTTCAGCTTAAGAACAGCTAAAATAATGAGTTCTCTCTGGGCATCTTAAAAAGCTATGCAACTGTTTGGAAAACAATCCTGATTACAACTGCAAATCAATATAATATCTGAGGCAACAAATTACATTTAAAATTGGATTGCGCTGGTAATTTTTCTTCTAGGCTACATACATCCATGATAAAAAACTGCATTGACTAGAAAAGGGTGGAATGGAATATATCTATACAGGGCACCACACAAGCAATAGCTCTGAATCAGAAAAAACATAGCCTAAAATATAATAGTTTCCTCCTACACCTTCTGAAATACAGAAATCCTTTGGATAAAGGTCAGGAGACCAAATCAAACAGAAAATCCCATTAGCTAAGTAATAATAATCAAAAGTGTAAACAAAAAGCCAGCAACTATAAAGGCAATTACAAATTCTGGTCATTGGTGAGCTTTTTCAGAGATAGTTTGAGGTTATTTATGAATGCAAAACTTACTCTGTTTTTACCAGCCAATATCACAATTAGAAAATAATCATACATTTGTATTTCCTCAGATTAGTCTTACCTGAGTGCAGGAGTCTGATGAGGAAAAGTCACTTTGCCAATATCCTTGCAACCGCAACAGTGAGAATGTTTCTGAAATAATTAAGAATCTCTTGTAAAAAGATGGTCTCAAAAGAGAAAAAACTATCTAACATGATGCTCTCTCAGAAGGTTTCCTAAGCCTTTCCATTAGCATTCTGAAAGTTTCCCCTCATTCCTAGTTACTTTCAACGCATAAACTTTACCCTTTCAGATTTCCTGCCATAGAAGCTCAGATTATCAGCATCTTCCTCCTAGTCCTGTAAATTTGTTCACCTCCAACAAACTCCCATTTACTTAAAACCTCTCTCCAGCATTCCCCCCTTACTCTTCTGCCTTCCTATAACATACAGTTTGCTTGTAATTCCTCAATCAGTAGAACCACCTGTGCCTGTAGCCAGCCCCAAAAATCAGCATCATGTCTTAAATAAGGGTGTATTTATTTCACCTACAAGTTAGAATGTAAATTCTTCTCACAAGTTCCACAGTAAAAGTATGGATTTGAAGTGCTTTAGTCCCATGACCAGTACAAAATCAGATCTCATTTTTAAGGAATCTGTTGTTCTGTGAACAGATAAAAAAAAAGGTTTTGAAAGAGTTTAGGAAGAACATGTTAAAGAAAGAAAGCAATACCTTATAGCAAGTTTACTTCTGGTGCCAGATGCACATCTCTATTTCTTAGTGCTTGTGTTATTCTAATTGCACAGTCATAACACACACATCAATTTGACACACTCAGTAAACTTTGCCAAATAAACATTCTTTTTCTGCCTTAATTGGAAAATTTGCATCAGCAAGTTTTTGGAGCTCTGGTAGAGCATTCTGAATCAAGTCCCTTCTCACTAAGAAATATTATTGCTGTAATGCCTTGGTTCTCGTCCAAATGTTACTGCAATCAGTCAGAACCTCAGCAGGCTTTAGGTAGGTAGGTTTCTATAATCATATCATGTTATACAGTCACAAAATCACAGGATCATGCTGTTTGGACAAATCTCAGAAGGTCTGCATACACATCACCTGCTCAAAACAGGCCAGCAACGTTCCCAGACCAGGTTTCTCAGGGCCTTGTTTGGCCTGATCCTGAAAAATTCCAGTGATGGAGGCTGGACACTTCACATGGGCAACCAGCTCTGCTGCCTACCTGTCCACACAGGGAAAAGTTACTCTATACATCACTTGAGCCCCTCTTATTTTACTCTGTGCCCATTCTGTCTCACCCTCCCACCATAAACCACTGTGCAGAGCCTGGCTTTACCATCTTGGTTGCCTTCCTGTAGTTGTTACCAGGCGCTGCTGTTAGGGGCCCCCAAAGCTGCTTCTTCTTTAGCTTCAAAAGCAGTTTTCTCAGTCTCTTCCTATCAGGCCTGTGACTCAGCCTCATGTTGTACAGGAACTGCTCATTGTTGATGGATCATAACTTCAAATCTGTTTTGAGAGGGATGAAGGTTATAGTTCCTCCACGGTGGAGATGTAGGTATCACAAAACACAGAGAGTGGAAAAGACTTTTCCTCACATACGTGCTGATGTGAATAAAGATGTACAAACATTTAGCATTTTGTAGAAGAGTTTGAAGAGTTTTATTATTTTTTACTTTGCCTTGGGGCTGTATGATATATTTTGCTGGGCATTATATTAGAGCAACATACTTTTTGCTTTATACTAAAAATCCATCAATAAAGAGATTACTGCATTTATTTCCTTGTCATGAAACAATCTCTTTTCCCCTTTCAATTGTATTTATTTGTTTTCCTGGTAAATTTTAAGTTTGAAAGTGTGCCAAAAATAAATCTGGATGCAGAGTGAAAAAGGGAACATATCCAGTTTATAAGGCATTTTCTCACTGAACATATATCACAAGAAAATTGATGTCTAAACTTGTCTGGTAGTTTTTTCATGACTGTCATTTTCTGTTGAAATTAATGACAACACTCTCTAACATGCTTTTTTTTTTTTTTTTTTTGGTCACAGTAAAAGAAATACATGCAACAATCAGTTAGTAAAGACAAAGCCTGAACTATCATAAAAATAGTAATTTTAAACTCTTCTGTGTTACAGATTTCTCTAATTTTGTGTTCTGTAATGTCTGAGTTACATTTTCTGATGAAGTCACCTGACAAAACATACACAAAGCATTTCATACAGACAGCTCTTGTATCTCTGTTCATTTAACAATTGGTCTGCTTTTCTTAATATACTCTCCCTGGCGTTTCCAGTTATTTTATGACATGGAAACAATAAATTATTCATCTGAAAAAAGGTCAGCACTCACAGTTGTAGATACGATAACTAGAATTTCATTCTTACCTCTCTCCCATAGCAGACCAGCTAAGCTGTTGCTGGCATAATAGTTTAACACCGGCTTGAATTAGAAGAAAGCATAAATAAAAAATATCTAATTTCTTCATTTTTGGCCATTTTCATCAAGATTCCTGATAATTAACATTTTCATATGCTGGAGTTTCTTTAAGCAGTTCCAGTCCTGGGACTCAGTGGACAACATGTAGAAATAACCTGCTAACCAAGAGAAAAAAAACATCCATGAAAGGAAACTCAGTCCACAAGTTTGATTCCTTTGGGTGGATTTCATAAAGAAAATACATTTTACATTTTTCTGAACAACTGCAGAAAACTTTTCTTCTCTGCACAAAGACAGATAATTAAGTCCAATCATTAATCATCATAATGTATATCTCTAAAATGACTGGGATGCACGTATTATATTCTCACCTTCTCACTTCAGTTTCAGCTAAAGTACTGATGTGATCGATGGTTTGGTTCCTTTATCCATCTGATAAGTTTCTTCCAAAGTTACAGGTAACTCTCTTCTACATATTCTATTAATTCAGCCAGTTGGTCCACTCAGTAGCTACTGTAAAGGTCTCTTAATTCTAACCGAGACGAGCAAACAATTCATATTCTCACTCAGACAGAAATTTACTAAGTATGAAAGATGCTCTGGAAGTAATGCTTCCTGTTTTATTTTGTTGGCCCATGATGTCAGAGGTAGATGTTGATAGGATGGCAGCAGAGGTTCAGCTTTCCCACCGATATCCCATTATGTGTTGTTGCCATGTGACAGGCAGCGACAGAGGGGCAGTCCAACAACATGGTGTCTGACATTGAAGTGCATATGAAGTGGCGTCACTGAATTGCTCCATGCAGAAAAAATGGCACCCACTGGCATTCACTGATGCTTGCTGAACATTTCAAATGGTGAATATGATCACACACAGGCAATGGGTGGTGCATTTCACTATTTGCAGCAGTAACAGCAGGTCACCTCCTCTGGTGCATATATTCATGGGGATGCCATGCAAGCTTTTGTTCATTGCTGGTGAAAATGCACAGAAAATGGTCATGCTTAAGTTGAAAAATAGTGTTTGGTAGCAGAGAATTTGCTCTATCAAACAGCGGTATTGTGCTCTTTTATAACTGTTGCAGTTTTCAGGGAAAGAAATAGGAGGCATTATGTTTGGAGTGACCTCACACAGACATTTTGACTGAAACTTTTAGGTTATTAATTATCACGTTACTTTTCGTTTCTTTTCCCTTAACTATGAAGCTACTTTGTAAAGGGCTGAATATCCCAAAATGGAATTTAATATCTTCCTGTCAAATTATCAGCATATACCTTCCCTCTAAATATTGTTTTTCCTTAAGAATACCTAAATGGATATGTTTAGTAAGGTCTTTGAATATTTGACTACAAAGAATAATAGCAGCTTTACAGAGTGATACAGATCTGGCAAATTCTACTTTTATATTTTCCGGAAAGGAAGGATTTCCACTCATGTTTCAATCAATTATTCACTAGCATGGATATGGTATGCTTTCCTCTTCAATCACACTGGAAAGCCATCTGCGTATATGAAAAGATACTTTGACTAATTACACCTGAGGAAAATATACGGATACATTAATTCATTGCCTCATTATGAAGAGCGGTTTCATTGCATCGTTACTGTTTTACTTCAGTGTGAGTAGTTGATATGATCTCATTCTGTATTTTAAAAAGGCTTTAGAATTAACTGGAGTCTCATTCAAAACAAATTAATGTACCATGCAGTATTCAGTCAGCCATTTTGATAGAGAAAGCTTGCTTCACTGTTTTCATTTCAAAGAATGAATAAAAATATTTGCTGTTTTGTCCATTTTACCTGACAAATGTTGCCTCTTTTTCAGTGCTTCCCAGCAAAATATCTACTCATCAATGTGAATGTAGTGTGATCTATAATTATGTTTTTATACAGACAAGGAGAAAATGGGACTTGATTGAGATCAAACAATGAAAGACAAGGGGGAGGCAATATATGTATTCCCTTTGTATTGAGATGGAGCCCAAGTAGACATCTTCCAAATGCATATACACTATCATTACAGGACCACTAACAGTTTTTGATGACAGGCCTCCAGAAAAGACAGCCAGTCCCTGAACAAAGAAAGTATTTGTTACCCAAGTATTCTAATAGATACCATTTGTTTAACCCAAATAGGCTTCTACCCATTTATAAAACAGTCATGGAAAGCTTTTTGTGAAGGAGTTGAAAGAAGCCCGAGGAACGATTCTACTAGATATGTTTTATTAATAAAAACATCACTGTATGTCTTAATTGCAAAGCCTATAGCACTACCACCTATTTCATACCCCTCATAGTTTTAAGAGTTAAGTTGCGCTAAGCCCTACTGAATAGTATCATGATATTGCCTGCTTCCTCTCAGTAGGGCCTTATTTGGACCCTGACTATTAACTCTCAGCATAAACAATCGAATAACCTTAACTAATAACCTTAACTACAGGAACAAGGATTCAGCTACCCAGATTTCAGGATAGACCTTCCATGCTGATTTTCAACAGTTGCTATTAGCAGTATCAAGAAAGCTGTTTTCTCATTGCACTTTTTTACTATTAATAAATTAAATTGCTGACTCAAAATGGGTCTTTTTTATTAATTTCCACAAGTCTTGTTTTCAGCTGGAAATACACCATTTTCTTTCAATAAGAATTGTTTAAAATTTGGGAGGTATTGTTTGACCTTTAATTTCTGTTCAAATAGCAGGGTGATTAGAATGCAAAGTATAGAAAAATAGCATAATATACATAATGTCTGAATTTGACATGCTGTGTTTGTGGTAGGTATTATTTATGATTCCTATTCTTTGATATAATCCCACTGTACACCTAGTATTATATATAGCATGTTATATATAGTATTTCTCCAGTAATCTGAAAAACGGCTTTATCAGTGTATCAGACATTCACTGGCAAAATAAAGAAGCATTCCTGGTGTACAGTTAAGCAGTACTAACCCAAAATATACATTTCTGCTCTCAGATAGGACTCCTTCTTACAAAAATTCATGTTCGTGTATGTCCAAGCTACATCAACTACAGTGTGTGCTGTGAGAGGTGATGCTTCATTTTAGAAGCGGAATTAATTGGGTCTTACTAAAAAGTACAACCTAATAAAGTATGTTCTGTAGAGGGATATTAGCATAAGCCAGGCATCATAAGCACCCTTATAGTACTTACTCTCAGATAAGCATATGCATTGTGCTAATGAAGTGATAAGCTATTTGCTTACTTAGTTCCTTTCTCTGATTATGGAAATGGAAAGAAATAGAAATTCTCACTTATTTAAAATGCTATTTTTTAATACTGTGTTTGTGTCTAACTTACAGCAACTTGTTAAAAACAAAAAAATTCACAAAACCAAACATAACATCCAGGCTGCCACTTCAGAAATCTCCTTCTTACAAGAACTTTAAATGTAAAGAGGTTAGGAAGAGATGAAAGCAAACATAAACATAGTGAACGGTGTTCACTACGTATTATCACTAAGAGTAAAGGCAATAGGGAAAAACAGAAGACAACGACACTTTGGAGCAGATTAGATTAGAATAGAATAGAATAGTCTGTTTCAGTTGGAAGGGGCCTTCATATCATTTTCTGATGGCATTATCTAAATGCCTCTTGCACCCTGACAGGTTGGAGCATCAGCCTCTTTGTCAGGAAGCCTGCTCCTGTTTGACAACCCTGACAGCAAAGAAATTTTTCCTCATGTCCAGTCTGAGCCTCCCCTGTGTTGTTCCCTCATCTATTATTGTCAGTGGCCAGGGAGAAGAAACTGGCACCACCTGCCAGTGTTTCCCCTGCTCAGAATTTTAGAGAGCAATGTCAAGTTTTGAGGCTGATTTTGAATCTGAGAGAGAACTGAGATGAGTGTGTAGAGATATACACAGAAAACAGAACAAAGAGAGACCTTAACAGGAGATTGAGACTACAAGTTAACCAAAAATAACATCAGTTGTCATTTCTGACAGGTATCTACTTCTCTAGTCTGTACTTAATAAACTACTTAATAATCTAGAGCCCCAAACCTTCAAGAGCACTGATTCAGTGCCTCACTCTTCTGCTTCTTTCCCAAATCCAAACTAATATAACTATGCTACACTAAAAATTAAACACTTCCTTAGGCATTTTAAACAAATATTCTTTTTCTCTGTAAAGTTTTACCTTGTCTCTCCTCAGATTTCATAACTGTATCCCCAATTCTGAAGTGTTCTCTGGACTTCTAACTATTCTCCTTCCTTCTCACTGGATCTCTCAGATTGACATTTCCCTGAAAGGAACAAAACAGACTCAGTGCTTCAGCTGAGGAACAGAATAGGATGGATAAGAGTTTCTTACATGCTAATTTTTCTGGTTTACCTGATGTGAAGGGTTTTGTAACGACGCCATCTTGTGATCATGGTTAAAATGACAGTCTCAAATAAGCAACATTTCATTTTTTTCATGTATTTTTAGGCTCAGATGACCTCAGGCTCAGAGTGAATAGACAATTAATTAATGATTTATAGTAGACATCTTAATTAAGCTAAAAACTTTAGAAGTCCAAACAGACACTGAAACCCAGATGATCATAATGGATTGACCAGTACAGATAAATACCAAGTACAGACAGGAATAACATTCCAGCATATGTGCCAATGTTCAGGTCACACAAAACATGAAACATTTTTCATTTGTATTTAAATGTTTTGCTGAAATGCCCTAGAAGTTGAATTGGAAGAATATAAGAGACTGTAGTTCAAAGCAAAATTAGTAACAATTCTATCGGTTTAATAAGCATTCCTTTTGAAGAACAAAATCTTAGCTAGGCCTCTAGATGGTAGTCTAATATCACTGATAATAAATGGAAAGTACTGTAATGGAGAATGAACATTTTCCCTTTTATTACTGGCCAGTAGCCAGCTCATGTCAAAAAGAAGTCATAAAAGGAATGATCATTCATCATAAAACTACCTCATTGATCCAGTTTGATCTTTACTGGAAAACTGTCTATTTTCCACTATCTGAGTGTGCCATAATAATTGTCCATGAACACCAATTATACTCTAACACAGATCAATTAAAATGCTCTGCTCCAATAAAACAAAAAACTTCATCTTTTTACAATGTTCCTGTAGAGAAGAAGATCAAAATTTTCATTTTAGTCTATCAACCATTTAAACACCACTTTTGTGTTAGCAACCTCACCCCCTCCCCAACAGCCTTGCTGGAAAAAGAATTCTGAGATGATTTATCACGTAGTGTTTTCAGTATGCAATTTGGTAGACTGAAATACATTTAAACTGCTTCTTGTTTCTGTCCTTGCTGTTTAGAGTATCTACCAACAAGGTTAATCAAATCATAATAAATTTAAACATATGTTGTGCCAAGAAATATAAATGTGTTTTCTGTATTAAGCAATACCTTATAGTGACAGAGCTGACTGCATCGAAGTAATGTAGTAAATGTTTTTTGGTGCATACAAAACTTTACTTCCAATGAATAGATTTGCTGAGTTGGAAACAAAATTTTTAAAAACCAGTTCAACAAAGATTGAAATGTATTTTCCTAGTCATTAAGTACACCACAGTAGATGGACTCAGTCTTTATCAGACACTGCACAATACAGTGTACCTAAAGTAATGAGGTGTTTTTCATATATTTCATCACCTCAGAGACTGGATTTTGAAACAAAGGGTAAGATACCATTTTCTTGAAGCCATGGCATTTGCACTGGAAGTATATTTCTAGCCTGCTGTCTGCACTGTGGAATTCTCTTGTATAGACTGGAATTCATAACACAGAAATCATGGGGGAATTTATGAAAAACTATTATAGCATATTTGATGAATATAACTGAACTAGAAAAGCAATAACATTAGTAAAAATCTAAAGCTGGTATATTGAATGGGTGGTAAGCCATTACTTCTTGGATTATTTGCACTCTTCTTCAGTTATACCCTCTTCAGTTCTCTTTTTCTACAGCAAAAACCAGAGCTGAAAGAATTTAGTTGAACTAAAAAAAAGCAGGTGTAGGATGAGGCATTTAGATGTGCACAGTTTTTTTTCACCGAGTTCCAATGTTCTTCCATTTGCTACCACATATTTGAGCACCTGTACTATTTTTACCTGGATTTAGAATCAGGTTTTGAACTTCAGAATATTAACACATCTTTATCATATATAATCAAACACAGTTTTGAACAATCCCAGTTGTTTTTTTTAACAGAGGTAGCATGCACATGGTAGTAAAAGGACGCTACACTCAGTGGAAAAAGCAATATAAAGAAAAATCAATTTCAGAGACATTTAAAATGTTTATTGGTGCAGTTGCAAAAATGCTTTGAAGTGCCTAAGGTTTCCAAGAAACTGTCAGCATTGGTAAGAATAACCGTGGCCTATTCATGACATTCTGCTAAGCTAGATTTCCTCTAAAGCCACAGCCTGAAAGAATGCAGATTTGGGCCTTTTGTTTCTTTATACTTTGTTTCTGAAATGAGGGAGCTAATCATATTGCTACATGAAAACCAACTCCTTATGCACAACGAGGTGAAGAGAACAGTTTAAAATACTGCTTGTACTTCCCTTCATTATAGAAGTTGCCACACTCACTTTACTTCCATACAAAAATGATGACATTCTAAGTTATTCATTCACACTTTTGTAAATAGTAGTAAATGGATCATCCGATAGGCAATTCAGATTATTGCTTACAAGTGCCATCAAGTTATGGAGGTATTAAAGTTCTGCAGGCATGAAATAGCTATCACCTCAATGCTCATGATGTGTCCAAAAAGCTTGGATATTTTAATAGATTGTAATAGATTTTGTCACTGTAAGTCACTTTCACAACTCACTGTGCAACAAATCACGTAACTACTTTTCTGTTCTCTTCTACCACTCTTCTCAGATACCAAAGACAATACTTTACCTGCAATTGTATGCGCTTCCTTGAAATTCACTATACTTTCTCCTCCATCCTCTTGCAAGTAGAAGTGAATGGTGAAGAAAAACTTTTTCAAAGTGAACTTCAGGAAGCAGGGTGAGAAGAGATTGACAAATTCCTGAAACAGTTCAGAAAAAAACATCACACAAACATTATTTAAGCATTAAGGTGTTATCTGCAAATCTGAAGATGTTATGTAGGATATGGAGCTGGTAAAACCATTATTTGAGTCAACTACTGTTTTATTTTTCTCACATTTCTGCTTAGAGCTTTCTTCCTCCAACTTCAGCTTAACTTTATGTGTAAGAATATTCAATTGAAACTGAAGTCCTATACTCTGTTATGAGATATGGCGGATTTTGCCAACTCCAGAAACCACGGGCCTAGCATTTTTTATGTTTGATATGGAAACAGCAAACCAAGAAGTTCTCTTTTGTGCACATGCAATAAAATATGCAAGCCCATCTATAACATAATACATGAACTTTATTTTCTACCTGTCTAACTGCACTGCAACCTAATACTCTTTACATTAGCCATTACTTCTACAAATTCTCATTTTCTCTGTCAAACGATGCATGAAAGCTAGAATTGCTACAGCTTAATGGAATAAGCCTCTTATCAGTGCTATATATCAAAGATATCCCTCTCTGAACATCTAAGGACAGAAGGATAACAGGTTCTAAAACAAGTGCAATGTGCATTTGGAACTTTCGCCCCAGCTGTTTGCTTTTCCCTCTGTTGAAACAGTGGTTGGTGTTATGCTATTATTTGTTTTTAGAGGTTTAAATGTTCAGGAAGCCAGCATGGGCTTACAGCTATAAAATGGTGCCAAGAAGGATTTCTGTGTTCCCAAGAAATACTGTCACCTCTATTAGAGAAGTTTAGAAATCAAAGAGACGAGGTCACACTCATATTTGAAATACTGTGGCAGGAGAGACAAGAAAAAGGGAACTCAAATTCATGACTACCTTGGCCTGATCTGATGGCTTCTGCATCTCTTCTGATCTTGTGGTAACAGTAATGCACGGATGTAAAGCAGACAACATGATTCAAGTTCTGCTCTGGAACACAAGAGGCAAGCAGGTAGGTGGACTTAAGAGTATATGAATGATTGTACCTTTGCATACTGAAAATCAAATAGAAAATGTTCCTAATGTTCTGGAGAGCTTTAAGAACAAAGTAGGCAAATTTCTGCCAGCTTTGACAACCTGCTTCAGACCATGGCATTATTACACTGATGACAGCTTCCTGCCCTGCTGATTTCCTATTATTCTTAGAGTGTACGCATTTACAAAAGGTGAGGTTCATCATAATCTCTTAAAACAAACCATAACCTTATAACAAGCATACTAAACTTGCTACACTTTTTTTCTTTTTTAGTAAAGAAAATCATGTACATTTTCCCTTATTATCTTCAACTCACAAACTCACAGTTCCCACTAGTTTCTGAGATCTCTCTACAGCTGTATGAATTTATCCCAAAGATTGTGATAATTGATCTAATTCATTCAGATGGCTCTGTATTAATTCATTTTCCTTTGTACTGACTTACATATTGCTACCACTTCACAGGGCTTATTCCTTACTTTGATAAAGTTGTTCCATCCATTAAATAACTTATACTCCAGAACAGTTTGTTCATCTTCCTCCAATCTAACTTTTCAGGCCGTTCTATGATATAGTGTACTTAAATGAGATGATTTTCTGTATTTCATCATATTTCAGCAATTTCAAATGAAATCAAAGGAGGAGTTGATTATTTTCAAGTGGTACATAACCAAGTGTGGGATTTGTTCAAAATTATTGGCATTCTTTTTTTAAAAGACTGGACAAACATTTGAAAAAGCTCCTGCTGCTGCAGCAGGATACAGTCATGTAACACTGGAGGATGGTGTTGATGAGTATTCAGCTCACAGGTGAAGCAGTGTGAGCAGAAAGGGGACACAGATGAAAAGGTGCTGACAGATGGCAGATATGCTGACTTCTTTCACAGATATTGAAGGGGCTGCACTGCCACACGGGAGGTGCAGAGCTGAGAATTAATTCATTCCTTTCTTCATCAGGCCATGAAGGTTTTACTGTAGTAACTGTTTATTTAAGGTGGATGTCCAAATGACATACAATCTATTTAAATAATTGTGATTATTAAAGGTAAAAAATCATTATGCTTGTTATGAAAATAAATCATATGCATGCTGCGCAAACAAATATGTTTGCTGAAACGTCAAGAACATCTCAAATATTTAATTACACCTTCAAATTCCATGTCAACATTCACTAGTGCTTATGTCAAAAGCTTCATTCTGAGGAGCCTTACCTAAATATGTTGTGACAATGCAATTTATTTCTTGTTTTGGGAAATTCTAATTGTAGTTTGTAGCCAACAAAAACATTCTGCTTCTTTTTGTTCACAGGTTGTCTGTAAACAAATTTAGCTGAAATATTTGGTGAAGACACTTATCAAATATTTTCAGCGAATAACTCCTTTCTGGATAGTTTTTGTAACTACTCAAATTCAGTCGGTCAAAACCAAGGCAGTCCAGATTGTGCCATCCAATTTACACAGTTATGTCTCAGAGCTAGTTTCTGAAGAAATCTGATGATGTTTCAATCTTATGTATCTGATAAAATGCATATAAAATATTTAAAATATAAATTAATAAATATATAAATAAAATATAAAACTTGTTCCATTTTTTTTTTAATCTAATGGAAGAAAGACTGGGTAGAAAAATCGTAGATAGAAAGAACAATGTGTAGAAGCATGCAGTAAGATGTAGAAAAAGAAATGTTACATCAGTGCCCCTTGTTATGCTTTGCTAGGCACCTGACAGTTCTGAGAGCAATTAAAATGTTTCTATTAATTTCCAAGGTGCGGTTTCAAGCCCATGGGGACCTGCTTCATCTTGTCAGTAGAAACATCCCACAATGGGAACAAGATATTCTGCCCTTTTCTTGTTATAGATCTTTCTGAGCGCCTGTTAGAATAACAAAGAACTGATTCTCGTTTCACATACATCAGTTACAAATATGCCAAGGTGCACAGGACACTGTTCTCCTCTTTGGCTGGCTGATTTCCTCACATGAAAATGGAAAGCATCTGGGAGAGGTGCCCAGGTGATGTGCATGATCTGCACAGGGACACTCCTACTCCTCCTCTTCCTCCTCTCCAGCAATGATACCGCATTATTTGACAAACCACCCTTCAGTGAAGCCCTCCTTCTTTACATCTTAGGTAATAGCAGTACTTGGAACAGCAGCATACTAAGATCTCATAAGCAATTTTTCTTCCATTCTCACTTCAAATAGAACACTCACTGACTCCTAACTTGGTCAGACAGACAGAACACAGCAACGAAAAGCACTAGAAGCAGACAATGTCTGCATAATGCTTCTACAGCACCCACACAGTTTTCACAAAAATCCATTCAAATTCACCACATGCAATTCCTTAAATGGGGAATAGCTTATGATGTTGTTAGCAATGATTGGGGGATGTATTTATTAGAGGCAGTTGTGAACATATACTATCCTGTTCTATAGTGTAAACAAAAACACTACAGCAGAAAGGATGAAGGGAAGGACAGTGTGAGTCTGACCTCAGCAGCAATCACTTCCCATAAGAACTGCTGTAACAATATTGCAATGCTGAGGCACAAGGCCATGAGACAAGCAGTGTATGATTTCTAGAAGAATGCCCTACTTTTAGAAGGAAGAAAAGTCTGAAATTATAAGGCTTATCTGAATTCCTCCTGAGTGATAACCAAATAATTGAAATCAGGAGCCACAGCTACAGCCACAGCCTATGTAGAATACAGGACCCACGGATCTCAAGCAGCTGCCTTCCAGGCAGACTAAAACTGACACTGCTTTGTCAAAGAAATCATCAGAACCACCTCATAAGAAAAGGCTGACAAGGGCTGACCCTCAGGGAGCCAAGCTTTTTAGTGCAATTTATGGAATCAAATCAAGAATCTTTAAAATTGATGATATAAATAAATTAATTGTACTCAAGAAAATGTCCAGGTTCCTGATATGTCCAGCACATGAAGCATGTCCTCTTTTCTTCTTTTTCTTTCTCTTCCTTCAAAGTAACTTTCTGAAAGTTAGATTGTCTTCCATTTTGAGAAGCTCTGAAACAGAGCAGAAACAGCTGTACTGGATTTATGTGACTAATTGCAAACACAAAACCAACACTTCATCCAACAGTGTCCAAACATCATGCACAGACTGTAGAGAGGATCTGTAAACCCAGCATTTACTGAACAAACAGGCTGAGTGATTACGTACTGAAATACACCTACCATATTTTAAGACCAATTCTTCTGTTATAAAAAACATTTCTAAACCTTGTTATTGCACTGAAAATAATGAGTAATTTTTTTCTCCTATTCACACCTACTAATGCAAGGAAATGGCTATAAAACAACACTCCTTTCAAAAAGAAAGGAAATCTTCACAGGACTTTCTTCCTCTGAAGGTGAACTTGTCTAATCAACAAAGCTGCAACAAGTAAAAGAGCTACTGCATTTAGTTGTAAACAAGGAAAGCTACTCAAACATACCAGTCTGCTCTCTGTGTTTAAACAGCAAAATATCCTATTTCTTTAGGGAAAAGCACAGAGTGATTTGTCTGCTGTCAGTCTGATACACTTTAAGAGGAAAAGCAAGAGAAAATTTGAAGTTAAAATATTCAGTGACATCATACAGTGGAACAAAGTAAACAAGGAGGAGGTAAGAATTAAAGCTGGAGGAGTTAATGAAGCATGTAGTAGACAGGACTATATGAAGACAGGAAAATGTTGCATTTTATCACACTTAGGCTTTTTTCCCCCCGCATTTCCACCACGTGGCAAGTGTAACACTGCTATATACAGTATACATCAGCTGAACAGACACATACTCTATTTCTAAAATGATTTTTCTTTCCCTCTTGTGAACATGTACACTCCCCACATCACCTTGGAAGCAGTGGTATTTCAGCAACAATGGATGTTCTGAGGTACAGAACATCTCTGAAGATGGATTCGTTTCTTTATTTCTTTAGGTGTAACTGCACCATCCTTATCAGCATGAAAGAAAAATCCTTACTTTCCTCAATATCCCATTACAAAGACACTGTAGCAGAGCTACTGCAGATGGATATTAAGCTCCATTCTTAATCGCCGATACTGACTGCTCATAGACCATTTCCTTACTCATGTAACTCATTAACTGCAACGGATTTTACACTGATGACATTGAGATGAGAATCTCACTTCTTTAGAATAAAAATTCAAAGTGATGGGAGCCATAAAAAGTAATTTAAGTACCACTAAATTGCAACGACAGATCTGTTGAATTAGCAAGGTGTGAAGAAAATGGGAAGGTTTCCTGGAAGATATTTAGCTTCCTTTCACTGGTAGCAGATAATGAATGTATTGTTCTCTGTTCCATGTGATTATAGGAACTACACACCTGGATCCACTTCTCCATTGTTTTTTACAAGTAGAAAATTTGAAGTAATTATTAGAATGTAAGAAAAAAAACCACATGAAAGCAATAGTTTAGATATTAGTTTTAGAAAAAGGATGAATCACTGTCTCATTTTCTCTCCACTGAAAACAAAGGAAGTCACGAGAACAAGTGCAAGTGTCAACAAACATACCTTAAATATCATTTTTTGAGGTGGACCCCAGACTGTTACAGCCCTGATCTGCACTCTTTTCTTTCTCTCAATATACTCAACACTCTTTTAAATTGCGATGCAAAACTGTCTGCAATGTAAAATACATTGCTATTTGATTTGCTTATTATTTCCACTTTAATATAAAATTGTTTAATTTTAATGGAGACTGAATAAATTGCAAAGTTTCAGTGTTCATTTGAACTTGGTTTTGATCAGGAAATCATCTTGATAGGAGACATTTGGGTAATGGATGAATCTGTAAATGTGTATTGCGTTTAATAATAAACTTATTGGGTGCCACGCATGCTCTGCAATCCACTGTTTTCACCTGTTTTTCAACTTATTTCTGCACCCCCCTTAGCTATATTTATACATTCTTTACTATTCTTCTTTTTCTTCACTCTACCTTCTAATTTGTAACCAGCGTTTGCCGTTGTTAAAGGCCACTAGAAACTTCTGTGCCTTCAGACATGCTATGAAACTGTTTCCCAAAATGCCAAGACTGTGAACTTGTCTCCTCCTGCTCAACATGACACACATCTAAGAGAAGGTTCATAACTGCTCCCACAATATGGATGCTGGATTTCACCAGGAAATCCCATAGAAAAATATGAAACTGAAGATACAAATCTTTCCTGTCATTTACTTCCTATTAGCTGAGCCGAGGGTTCTGCTTGGTTCCCAACCAGCACCTTTTACTGTCCTGCCATGCCCAGGGTGTGCAGTCAATGTTTGCACCTAGAATCTAGAAATAAGGAGTCTGGATGTAACAACTGCTGTTTTTATTCCAAAGGGACTTACTGCAGTGGATAAGCAGAAATGTGAACAACTAAAAGGAAAAATATGTTTATTCCCTGCTGTTTGTATCTGACTTCAGTGGGCATTTCTTAGGGGTTAGAGGACTCAGGAAAAAGGACAATTTAACAAAACCAAAGTTGGAAAAAAAAATGGTTACATCTGAGTAGATGGTTATTTCTCAGCTTTGCTTTTGAAAAACAAACAGGTAGGTTTGGTTTCAAGTAACTAATGCCTCATTGGTAAACATAGTCTGTTATCACTTGACGCCCCTGCATAGAGATTAGAAAACACCAGCATTTTTGTGCCTCCACAGGCACATAAATAGCTATTTCAGATGAGGGTCAATGGGCAATCAAGCCTGAATGGGCAATAGGGTGAGAAAGTAGCAAGAAAATGTATGACAGCAGGAAGCAAGTGGAAGTAGCTTGCCTTAGCCACCGACATTGATTACTTTTGTGCCTTTTTATGTACTTAACATACTACAGCTTTTCTGCCATCGCACTGGTATTACGATTTTCCTTCTTTACCCCACAAATAACTTGTCTCAAGCACGGGAAAGAAAAGCACTGGAGAAGTGCTGGTTTTCTTGCAGGAGCATATTATACAAATATGGGTAAGTGACTCAGTTCTTGCTATTTATGTTATCCTTTGAAAAGACTGAGCTAAAAGAACCATGGTTAAATTACTAACTAAAGTTTATGTTAACACAGATCTGCCCATATATTTGTTTCTGTCCGTTTGTGTGCTGTCCACCTGAAAGTAATGCAAAAAGAAAGAAGAGGAGCTCAGGACAAAAATAAAAAGGACAGGAGCACAAAGAACATTCATAATTGTAAGAAATGAGAAGGGCTACAGCTAGCACAGCTTTGGTAAGAACTTGGAAAAAAGAGAGGTGCAAAGCTTCCTTTATTGCTGAAGCCTGGTGTGAGAATTAGTAGCATCAGATCTATTTTTCTCTGAACTTGCCAAAATTGAGTTCCCCGAGTATGCATCACCCTAGGTTAGTATTATCACAGAATAGCTTGATGTTGGAAGAGAACTTAAAGACTAGTTCCTACCCCCTGCTGTGTTTGGCTGCCCCTTACCAAATCAGCCTGCCCTGAACACCATCCGTCATGGTCTTGGGCACCTCCAGGTATGGAGCAGCCACAGCTGTCTGGGCAATGTGTTCTAGTGCCTCACAACCCTCCACGTAAAGAACTTCCTGCTAACACCTAAGCTAAATTTCCCTTCTTTTATTCTTATATTGTTCCCCCTTGTCACTATCTGCTTGTGTAAATGTTGCTCAAGGAAAAGGAAAATGGAAGAACTGAATTTATTCTTAGTTCTGACAAGAAAGACCTTTCCGTTATCCCTGAACATGACAAAATCCATCTAAATAAAGCATGATATGTCTTAGCTTTTATTTCTAAGTTTACTAACATGGATGTCTATCCAGAAAAACAATTACTAATACCTGTAAACAATACAAAACACTGCATTATTCATCGTGATAACATTTATAACTCTGAACCACACTGATTGAATTGCCAAAGTAAACAGATTTTATCCTTCTTCCACATTCATATAGGCCTCATTTCCTTAGATGCTGACATTTTATAAATGTCATAGTTTATGAGGAAATAATAAAAATCCTGATAACATGGCACAACACTATGACCTTTAGCTGAAGGATTGATATAAGTTCTTAAGTAAGCTCAGTAAAGAAATTCAGAGGTGAAAACTCAGGTTCCAGTAAGTAATTGTGGACTTCAAAGGTCACAGATTTAGCATCAATTCTGTCTGACTCAGAGCTAGTAACACTTCTGTTTGTTCAAATTTGTTGCTTGTGATTTGGTTTTGCAAATGACCTGCCTTATCTCCATGCTGTACACAGTTTAAATAGAACACTTTCATATTTTCATTATTATTTGGAATTGAATTTGTTTGCAATGAACAGACTAAGACCAAGCAAAATTCCCACTGTTAATGTTATTACTTTGGGTATAGATTTTGTAGCTATTCTGTAGTATTTCTGGTAGATACTCTTTTATTTTATCTTAAGAGATCTCTTTTTATTTTATCTTAGAGATGGAAGAACATTACAGAATGGCAAGTTTGAAACATACTCAGAAATATACTCTGATAATCACTTCAGCATAAACTCACAAGAAAATGGTGTATTTTTAGATACAATTGAACTTCAGGATATTTATGTAAAAAATTGGGATGCTGTCTTTCATATCCACACAGCACCTTTAGATACCAACCAATACTGCTACCTTAGACTACAACCAAGATTCATTACTCACCTTCAGACAAAAAAAAAAAAAAAAAAAAAAAAAAAAAGTAATAAAAGTGGTAATACTGAATATAGTACAAAGCAGTAATTCACATTTGACCCGTATTTTGAGGTTTAAATAAATCCACTCATCTCCTAAAACATCTTGATTGAAATTGCTTAAATTTACTAAATCCCAATACTTGACAAATACTGAAGAGAAATTACGTGAACAAAATTGGAAGCATGCACTTTGCTGCACAGCCTGCCATCTGTTAAATTACTGTCACGCATGAACCACATAAAAACATGAATTGTATGAATGGCAGTACTCCTGACACAGAGACAGAATACTGTTAAAATATTAAGTTTTATATTAGAAAAGGAAGTGTGTGAGTAGTTTGGTTTTCTTACTCCAATTTGTGACAAATGTTAATGTTATTTGGCAGCATATAAATATGCTAAGTTTACTTGGCAGCAATAAAAAAGGTAAGGAGAAGGCTGTCCCCACGTGCTGTGAGATGAGCTGGTGGGGAAGAAGACTGGTGTGGCTGAACAGGGAAATTTTGCTGAGGTTTCAGGAGAAAAAGAAAAATTACCTACTGTGGAAGAAAGGACAGGCAAGGAATTTGCTAGCATACACAAAGAGAAAATCAGAAAGGCTGAAGACCATCTCAACCTGGCCACTGTAGCAGAGGACAAAAATAAACGTTTTTACAAGTACATTAATGATAAGAGGAGGACAAAGAAGAATCTTCACACTTTACTGGATGCAGCAAGGAACATGACCACTGAGCATAAGGAAAAGGCTGAGGTTCTGAATGCCTTCTTTACGCCTGTCTTTAATAGAGATGTTATGCTCAGGCTACGCAGTCTCCTGAACTGGGAATATGGGTTAGAAAGAAGAGTAAACCTCCCATGATTCAGGTGGAAACAGTTAGACACCTGTTACTCCACCTGGACTGTCACAAGTCCATGGGGCCAGATGGGATCCACCCAAGGATGCTGAGAGCATAGGGGACATGATTGACAAACTGCTTTCCACTGTCTACCACCAGTCCTGATCAACAGGAGAGGTCTCAGATGTCTGGAGACTTTCTAATGTGATGCAGACCTATAAGGAGGGTTGTAAGGAGGATCTGGGGAATTATAAGCTTGACTTCAGTGTTAAGTAAAGTCATGGAGCAGGTCATCTTGACTGCGATCATGCAGCATGTGCATGACAACAGGGGGATGGGTTCCTGAAACACAGGTCCGGCTGAACCAATCAAATCTCCTTCTAGGACCAGGTGGCCTCCTTGATAGATGAGAGAAATGCTACTAACATCCTCTACCTAGACTTCAGAAAAGCCTTTGACACTGTCTCTCACAGTGTTTTCCTGGAGAACCTGGCAGCCCACGTTTTGGACAGGTACACTCTCTGCTGGATATGAAACTGTCCGGAGGGCCAGGCCCAGAAAACAGTGGTGAATGGGGTTAAATCCCAGCTGGCATCTGGTCACAGGTGGTGTTCCCCAGGGTTGGTATTGAGATTCATCCCGTTTAACATTTTTATTGATGATCTGGATGACGGGATTGAGTGCATCCCCAGTAAGTTCACATACGACACCAAGCTGGGAGGGTGTGCAAACTGTTAAGCTGGATATTAGAAAGAATTTCTTCCATGAAAGAGTGGTTAGGCATTGGAACAGACTGTCTAGGAAAGTTGCTGAGTCACCTTCTCTAGAGGTGTTTAAGGAAAGGGTAGATGTAGTACTCAGGGACATGGTTTTGTGTCAGTATTGGTGGAAGGAGGCTGGTTGGACAGGATGATCTTAGAAATCTTTCCAACCGTAATAATTCTATGATTCTGTAATATACTCAAAGCAGCACTGCATTTAGGCAAGAACTTGGAAGTCAGGTTTAAAATGGTTTATACATATAAATATATGTACATACACATATACATACATTTATATATGTGCAAAAGAGAAAGATGAAGGAAATCATACTCAAGTCAAAAAGAAATCTGGGAGATCCCTTTCTGGTGTGAGTAACCTTGTAGATAATCTTGTGCTCAGGTCACCCTTTTGCTTCAAGTGAAGTACGAGATAGGAAGATACTCTGATTCTCAAGTGACAGTATTATTTTTAAAGTTAAAAATGTAATAATTAGCATTCTAGGAAAAGGACACTAAAATGCTTAAGCAAGAAAAGGTATTGTTCAGTAGCAGTTAAAAACCAAGACGGTCATACTGAAACCTGATTCCCAATCTTGTAAATCAGGGTCAAAAACTAATGCCTAGGTAGAGCCTATCTTTATTTGCTTAGCTGTTGGATTTTTCTAATACTAATAGCAAATAATAAAACTAATCTAAGCTAATTCCTTTCTGCATACAGAGACTACATAAAAAAAGGATCCATGAAATCTGTCACCGCACAGAAGATTTATGTAAAGAGCACCTCCTTCCTGCTCTATATATGTCTGAACATGCTGAGAATGGGGAAAAAAAATCTTAGTGGACAAAGTCCTACAACGGATAAAAAGTGAATATTCATTTTGTTAAACTTAACATGTAATGATGATGAAAGAGATCTATCATTCTCTAGATTCTGCAGTACAGTATCTTATTACAGTACCTTACTGTAATACCGAAGAGTATTTTGAGTATACTTGGTATGCTTAACACCAATTTGTATCTTCATTTATTTCACAATAATATTTTGCATTTATACAGCAACTTCTACAAAAGCAAATTTTAGAAGATCTTGAATACGCTACTGAGGTCAAGATTGTAAATCAACTGTGACTAAATATGATAATCCCTGGGTACTACAAAGAAGACATCAGATTTTGTAGGTGCAGTGTCATGTAGAAAATATTAATTAGAAGTTAATAGAAATTTAATCTAAGGGCTGCTTAGGAAAGGTCAGTTGAAACTAATTCAAAGAGGAAACGTGAAGTCTATGAAAGTTTCTTCCTTTCCCTTTTCCATCATTAAGGATTCATTACAAGCTGTGATTAAGTAAAGCATTTAAAATCCTGCAACTAGTTGATCACTGTGCAGTTTAGTCTGTGCATTGGAAGGTTAATGATGGTTCCAACTTTTTTTTTTTTTTGATTCATCTAATGAGATTCTTTGATGCAGATTATGTGAAACAGAAATCCATTTCTTGAAAAAATTTGTTTGAATTTTTCTCTGTGTGCTGACTTCTTTTTCTCAAGAGAGAAAAATGATGAATAACTTTAGAAGCCCAAATGCCCTTAAATGAAAGAAGCACGGTAAGGTGCTAGGGTCAGGAATGTGCAGCACTTTTCAAGATTAAGTAGTAAGAAAACCAGCTCAAGATGTTTAATCACTACTTCAATAATGAGGGGAAAAATTGCTTTTTCTCAGTCTTGAAATCTTGGTTTGCAAAGTTTTACCGCAACAGAAGAGCAACACCCGGAAGGAGGATCAGTGGGGTGAGAGATTTGAGTTTGGGGAGTTGACATTTAAGAGAGACGTTTAAGGCTGGGACATAGATCTCTGATAAAACAATACCTTACTAGGGCTTCTGACTCTTTTTTTCAGGAGGCTGTCAATGTTAGTGAGGCTCTCTGCCTATCTCTGATAAATCTTCCTTTAAATCCTTCCAGGTTTCACTGATCACCTCAGATCACCTATCACAAGCCAAAACCACCTTCAGCTAAAGACAATGCTATGGCAAACCTCCTGGCAGGGCACAGAGTGGATTATTGCCTCAGGGTTTATCACACATACAAAAATAGAGAGGACAGAAATTCCGAAACATTTAGATGTAAAAGTAGGCAGAACTCATCCTAGAAATCTGAAAATGGTCTAATAACAAAGCACATTTTGTGACACACACTGAGTGCAAAGGAGAAGATAAAGAAGGGAGTGGACTGGAAGAAAAGCCAAGGGTACAGCATGAAAGAGCAGTTGCAGTGTCTTAGTTTGACTATTGCTACATGGGAGTATCCGCTATAAACAGAGGGTAGACAGCACAACAGTTGAACACAAAAGCCTAGAATCAGTATTACCACTTTACTCACTCTAATGCTCTTGGCAGTGGCCTAATGATGATTCTGATGACTGTTCCTGCTCACCTGACTGAAATGGATCTCACTGCCAGGTGATGGGCATTCTGCACACACAGAAAATAAGGTACTCATACTGTCAGTTGAGATTTATCTTTAAGAAGCCAGCAATTATCAGGTGCCTTAGAACTTAGTAAGGTAGTTGAATATTGTGGATGATTCATACACTGCCAAGGATAGGTCAGAAAGTTAGACAAAGTCTAAACTTCTGTAGAAATTCAAGAGGATTTGGACAGTTCAAATAATATAAAAGTCACTTTTTCAAGTTTCTCTCATGATTATATTTTGTGCTCTACTTACATTATTTCCCTGGAAATTATGAAAGGCAGCTGGATCAGCAGGTTTTACCATATGGACATGGACATCTTTCCATGAATTTAACCAATTGTCTTTAACCTGTGCCAGACCATGCCTCTTAGTTTTGACCGATCATCTTAAAGGTTACCGTCCATGTTCCTCTTTTTGGTGTCTCAACCATCTCCTAAATCAACAGTTAATTGTTTCTACACCCAAAAGTTGAAAAATACCATTCAAGAATTTGACTGGAACAACTCCAGGTACCAAGGAGGACCTACACAGATTACTCCTCCCTCAGAATCCACTGCTGTGGCTGTAAACTTGAAGTCCTTTGTGATCTGGTGTATCAAGCATAAATAAATAAATACACTTTTAAATGAGCAGAAATAGATTCTGTGTTTTTGCATTCCAATCAGAAAGCTAAAACAATGACATTTGATCCATATAATAAATTATATATCCTACGAGTTAAAGCATCAGCTAAAGAACTACCACATACACTCTAGGCTAACATTAACAAATTTAATCTTTGCAGTAAGTAATGAATAAATGTGTTAATTAGCCACAAAAGTTATAAAACATTTGCATTCACTAATTTTGCAAACTAATGTTTGAGCTAGTTCTCATAATAAACTGTAAAGAAGTTACTGTTGCTCATAAAAGTTAATGGGTTTGATATGCATATGGACCTACATTCTTCCAAAGAGTGCTTTAGTCATATGTTGCTCCATTATTGACTTCTAGCAAGTAGTTAATATTAGATTGCTCCTATAACTTCTAAGCAACTGATCTTGGTTGATCTTTGGTTTTATTTTTAGTTGACAGCTTTTGGAGAACAGTCTTCCAATTAGGACATAATATTCCTATACTTGAATGTTTAGCAAGTGCCAGAGGGCCACTAGACTGAGCAGTTATCTAGCTTATGACTTAACAAAGCCAAGTACTAACTTGGATTCATGCCTTTAGAGGATAATTAGGATGGACGAAAAGGCTGCAGTTGCATTTTCATTTCAGACATGTAGGAATGGGTATCTAGCAAAGCTGGGTTTTGCACTTCCTGGCAAATGATTATTTCATTCTTTATTCCACTCACAAGATACATGGTGCTTACTTTGCTATCCACCATTTTACTTTAATTTCATAGTAGATTAATAACATCAGTTTGTGACCTCAAACTGTTATTTATCAGATTCTTATTCATCTAGTAGATTCTCCTGCAGGATGAACAACGTTAACTTTATCATTGCATTCTGAAGGCTAAAGGTACTGTAGGTGCAAAAACTGAGTATCTCCTTAATTTAGTATCAAGAGAACATAAGAACAGATGTGTGGGTGTGCTACTGAAAAGGAAAAAAAAAAAAAAGCAGTCCTGTTTATTGAGGTGGATCTAGAAATGAAGAATAGTGGAATTTAATTAACCCACTCTGTTGTGTAGGGAAGATATTTCTAGAGTTCTGACATTTAGGCCTAACCATTTTAACTGCCTTGCCTCCTGACTAGATTCCTCCTTCAAGTTGGGAGGATTTATACTCAGAAGTTAATGGAAGCATGTGCTCCCCAAATTGTCCTCTTTCACTGGTTTGTAGCATAAGGACAAAACTAGCCATTTCTTTTCACAGACTACTGTCAAATGTAATAGATATTTTCATGCAAATCACAATGGCAAGATAGCTATTTTATAATACAGTAATATTTGGTCTGGCCCCCATTTTACCCAAAAATCAATCCTGAAAAATAGATTCATAACAAAGCCAAGTGAGACTCATATCACACAGGTCCCCAGAGACATTGGGGACTAAGTATAAACAACTATTTATGTGAGGCAATTTCCACTGCTAGATTTCCTAGCTGAATTAAATGTTACTTTTAAAGATGTTTAGCCCTTCCAGCTACATCAGACACAAATTCAATTAAAAAGCAAGATAACAAAGGTCTCTTCCTTCAGGTTAGGAGAGATTTGTCCCACAGCATGTCATACTGTGACCAAGACTGTCAAAGAGAAGTCTCAGTTATTAATGTAGCACCTGTGATCTGAAGAGTTTAGTTACTCCAAAAAGGATGCCTCATCAGCTACAATTTAGATATCAGAAGGAAATTCAAAATGGCTTTGATGAGGTCCAGCCTATCACTACAAATGAGGACAGTTGCCCTCTATTTTCTTTTGTCAATTCAGAAGAGCGACAAGTGTGCTCCAACACCACTCATTTTGATAACAATGAAAGGTACTCATCTCAGAAAACAAAAATGTTATTATTCTATAGAAAAAAAGGCTGATTTTCATTTAACTTCAGGAACTATAACTTAACATTATTTATGTTTTTATCTACATAGTCGAGTCTGCTTTATTTTATTATACATAAAAGACATATCAGAGGTTTGACAATCCTTGTGTTGAGCAGACAGTCATGCATCTTTTTCTAGACAGATTAACGAGTGATTATATGAAGGAAAGAGCTCATTCAGGAATTATGTCTGAGACTACTGCAAAGTCTTGCCTATATGTCTACATTAAAGATGATAAAATATTTAGAATATGTAGAATTACTTCAGTGAATCTAGATTTATCTCTAAAAGAAAAGCAAGGGGACAGTTCATGCCACTAGTGTTTAATGGAAAAAGTTTATGTGCTGATACACACTGTATTGTTAACCTTCTTCTAGTTCATTCATTATGTATTATTGAAAATTGTCAATGTAAATGAATTTCTCCTGTAAGTGAGGCAAAATAATTAACAGATAAGAGGTGCCTCAACTTCTTTGACAATTCAGTGCTAATTGCAAAAGACATCTTAAGTTACTTCATCTACAGAATGTAAGTAGACTAAAAATACATTAAAAACTGCAAGGATATTTTGCCAACATTAATTTCCATTAGATGCTCTCTGACTGGCGTTATTAGAATTCCTGATGACCTCTGTACAATTCTGCTTTCAAAGCCTCCTCCTTACACCCCTACCTCCCTCCCCAAAAAATGTTAAGATTCATTTCATTAGCTTCAGTGGGAGTGATTTTATTCTAACATGGATTTTACTGGAACAGGTTCAGCAAAATTTACCTGCATTTTTACTCAGAAGGAATAGAGAAATCTGATTCTTTTATCCCATCTGGCTCACTCTTATTTCACTAATGTAGCTTTTGGAGTTGAAAGAGCCTCCTCACTTTTATATAAATATTATTCTCCTATTTCAACTTTTGGACTGATAGACTAGATTTTCCATCATTCATTCATTCATCCATTTCCATTGCTGGATTTTCTTCTATCAGTAAGTTTCTTTTGTATTTTCTGTTAGCATGATACTAACACATGTCAGAAAGCTCTAAATGGTAATGAAAGATATTTTTCATACAAGACTGAAGCATACTATGCTATTAAAGTACTGACTGAGAATTAAATGATCTGGATCATCACACAGCTGTGAGTAAATCATTTAGAACAGTCTTAACTTCAGTTAAATCAGTCAGACAATTTATATTTCACTTATTCAACATTCATTAGGTCACTTATCTGAAATATCCATATCCGAGTTTATCACACATTCTTCACAAGATGAGTGTTAAATTTTCTGTGATTCTTTTTTTCTCCTCATCTAAGATTAAATATGTTTTGTGTCTTTCACAAAGATACGTAATAAGGCTTAACTAATTAATCTAATGTCCCACTATTACTAAATAATTAAAGCTCTTAAAGATGAAAGCTGGTAATGAAATGGTGCTAAGAAATGAGCAACTCATATTAGCAGTTGCAAGCAAGTCTAATGAGGTCACAACATATGTCTTTTACTTTCTCATTGAATATAATCCACTTAGACGGGAAAATAAGGATTCTTTTATGAATATAAGCAATAATGTGTTAAAAGAAACTGTCCATCCGGTTGCTGGAAATTCTAACATTGAATGGCTGACAAAATTGCAGTTGTGTCTGAAAGAAGGCACTGAAGGTTTAGAAAGATTAGAGAAGAAACTGATTTAGAGTCTAACATTATCCTCTGACCTACTACACCAAATGAATATACTATTTTAAGACCAGAGAATGTGTCCAGACAGGATGTGGAAAGGTTATATCTGAATGATGCAGCATTTTAATTGCTGACTATCAGTGGCAGATTCCATCAGAAAGACATTTCTATCTGTTATGTCTTTTGCCTCCCACAAATGCTACGTCATACAGGAAAGCTGCATCTTCTGCATTTTTCTTTAAAACCTAATTTGTGACATATAAAAAATTAACAAGAACCAACTTCCAGCATAAAAAACATGTTTTTGAAAGTTTTCTATTAAAAGCTGAATAATTAAGTTGGCCCTTGTACTATTTTTCATTTAGCAAATAAGTGTCCAACAGACCAACCTAGTCTCAAGGTCATCAGAGAAGCGAATATCAAGGATGAACCTAGACAACCTACATGAAGAACCTGATCACAGTTTCAAAAATTCATTTCTTACTGGAAAGTCCTTTGAGGTACAGGACAAAGTACATTTCAGTTCACATTTTTCCCCACTCGATGCTACTTTGCTGCAGCAAAGCAACGAAGAAGCCATTCCTCAATTTTGTCATTAAAGAATGAATTGAAAAATGTTAGGTTTGTACAACAGATGTAAAAACTTGCAGCTTCTAGTTCTTGGATAATCTTTGAATGCTAATCAGTATCTAATTTCACATGACAGTAAAAGTTAATACCCCACTCCCCACTTCCTAGATAGCTTCAGAAGCAACGCTTCAAAAATGAAGTGAACTGTATGAATTCAATCTCCTCTCATCCGGGAAAAAAAAAAACAACAATGAATCCAAAACCAAACAACCACCCACCTAACTTTCTGAGAAACCTTTTCTTTTTATGTAAAAGGAGATTTGCAATAGGGCTAGCACAGCATGAAGGCACACATATATAATGCTAATTGCTCATGTTCTTATTTCCACAGAAATCTCACAATGATGGTTACATTATGTAATCTAAAATTGAGCTCAATAAAGCCAGTCATTGCAATATTTTTTTTTCTATTTTACTTTGAATATGATTAATATAAAATTTGTAAAATAAGGTCGCATCATTAGGTATATTTCAATATGATTGATTCAAACAACCTTTACAATTATAGACTGTAGAAATGAATCAGCACTATTCTCCCTGACAATAAATATCTTTTGGCAGAGGTAGATCAATTTTGTCCCAGCTGTGCCAGTCTTTTGAGATGCAAATATCACTCAAGAATCTTTTCTTGTGAAGAGCTGTACCCTACAAGGAATATCTTTTTATCCACAAAGTAATGCAGTAGTTGGTTACAACTTCAGTAATTTACCATATTATTTAACATGGAATTGTGAACTCACATCAGACAGTAGCAGAAAAATAGGTGGTTGTTTCTTGAGTCTTTATCTCACATGGTGGACTGTAGTCCATGAAAATATAGCTATGTGATTTTATTTTATAAGATGGTTGAACAGAACTGACACTCTGAAAAAAACATAAAACAGATATGCCATGCTAAGGAAAAGAAGCAGAGAACAGAAATGTTGCCATAGAGTAGCAACTTCTTGTTAAAGTACCGCATGACAAAGGCACCATGCTATTGAAGATGAAACAGGAATTATTTGTGTACCAGTTAGAAAACTCAGACCTGATAGTTTGCACATGATAAGCCACTGTCATCAAAAGCTTACACATGCTAGACACATGAAAAGATACACTGAGATTCCAGAGAGGTAAGGGTAACGCAACGTGCCATCAACAGACCCTGCTGTGATACCTTATTTTTTTCATTAAGATCTCCTTTTTAAAGCACAGTACTGATTTTCATGGTAAACATATTTCATTCTAACCTAAATGATAAACTACAGCAGAGCAATCCATCCCATTCCCAGCCAACTACACTGCTGAAGGGAGTGTAAGGCTTCAGCACTCTCACCAGAGTGAGAAACCTCCTACAATAAGTGAGAGTTCATGGGAGATAATAATAGGTCACATTTCTGAGAGAGCACATACAGGAGCTCAGAATAGTGAGATTGTTAAAACTGGCTGAAAATGGAAAAAAGAACACCAGAATGTTTATTACAAGTGGTTCAATTTCACTACAAGTTTTAGCATAAACTTGCAGAAGACTGAATTCATTTCCCAGTTAAAATTTGTAAGTAGAACCTTATGTTAACAACTTGTACAGGATCACAACACATAGGGGACATTAGGGATTGAACGAGTACAAACTCTGGGACTTTTGGTCACCTGAATAGAAAGCTATCACCTCAAAAATGATACCAGTTAAAATCATCTGCTGCAAGTATAATTGGAAACATAAACTCAGTGGAGGAAATCATTGCTGTGAACAGCTGTTCTCCAGAGCTCTTGTTAATGGATTGCATGAAAACTTCCTGAAGGAAAACCAGGACATCCTTGAAATAATTCTACCTGTGTTGAATTTCTATAGTAGAAATAACTCATTTACTTGCTCAGAAATGCAGACTGCCAGACAGGATTCCTGATTTATCTAACTTTGAGTCTGGTCTTCTTGTGTAGGGGGCAGACAATGGGTTATAACCTTAAACACAATAATAATCATATCACTGTGTTGAAAAACCCACATCCTACTCTTTCTCTCCTTTCTTTTTTTATTATTTTTAGTTTAGTTTATGTGAATTTAACATTCGGATAATAAAAAAGCTAAGCTCACTTCTAAAATGTTGCTGGTTGTGGCTAAGACTCTATACAGTTTGTCCTACCTTTGTGGGAATACTTGTGGAAGCACATAATAGTCCTGATCTCAGTAAAACAAAATGTGCTGCAGCGTGAAGGACCATCCCACAGCAGTCTTACTTTCAAACACCTGTGTGGAAAATGGTAACAGGAGTGCTCAACAAGGCCAACTCTGGCTGCAGCTAAAGACAGGCCAAAGATTTGGGCATAGAGGGACCTCATACAGTTCATCAAGGGCAACTGTAAAGTTCTATAGCTGGGGAGGAATAACAGCACACATCAAAAAAACCACAATATCCTGAGGTGCATTAAAAAGAGCGTGGCCAGTGGTTGAGGGAGGTTAGCCTCCTCCTCTACTCTGCCCTGCTAAGGCCACATCTGCAGTACTGTGTTCAGTTCTGGGCTTCTCAGTTCAAGAAAGACAGGGAAATTCTAGAGAGTCTAGCAGAGGGACACAAAGATTATTAGGGGCCTAGAGCATCTTCATTAGTAAAAGCTGAGAGACTTGGGACTGTTCAGTCTGGAGAAGACTGAGAAGGGATCTTAAAATGTTTATGAATAGTTAAAGTCAGGAGTCAAGTGGATGGGGCCAAGCTCTTCCTGCTGGTATCCAGAGACAAGACAAAGTACAACGGGAACACACTGGAACACAGAATGTTTCATCTGAACATGAGAAAGAGCTGCTTTACTCTGACTGTGACAGTCTCCATCTTTAGAGAGATTCATAGCCCATCTGGACATATTTCTCTGCTACCTGCTCTAGGGAATCTGCTTAAATGGGGTAGGTGGACTAGATGATCTCCAGAGATCTCTTCCAGCCCCTGTGATCCTGTAATTCTATTTATAGATCTCTCAAGCCCCCACAAATGCTTTCAAACTTTATACTTAAGGAAGTAATTAATTAATTTGGAAGTTTGTATCACAACTAATTACAAATAAGATGATGTATACAACTACTTTGCCATAGGCAGGATGACGCAGTCATCCCTGCTTCCACCATATCTAAACAAAAGTACAGTTTGTAAAAAGAAAAAAAAAAGAGCTTACTTCTATAGAAGCTGTGGCAATTTCTCTGTATTAATTTAACATTTTGAATGTATTTCTTTTAGAGGAGTCATCTGCAAGAACCATTATATCTTGAAACTTATCACACAAAAACAAGGCTGCTAGATGGATCACCCTTCTTGATTTATACATACAGTATCTCCCAACTCTTAAACCCTCCAGACTCTATATTCAGTAAAGCTCAGATGCACTTAGATCAATGCCTAATATAGTAGCAGAAGAAAATAGCTTTTCGTTACCCACTCCTTTCTTTAGCTCTCACTGACTAAGGACAGAAGTGAATCCTTTGAAAATTATCACAAATTACACTTGCAAAGTTGGGTCCCATTCTGTGAAGCAAAACAACAACAAGCAAGAAACACTCTCTCTAAAAAAGAAAACAATAATAATCCAAACAGAAACAAAGCTCATAAATGCTTTCTCTGCTTCTGCTGTATCTGCCTTCAATGTTTTTAATTTACAAGCAGATAGGGATGAAAAGAGGGAACATGGAACAAATTCAGTGCATTTTCTCATTGGTGATCTCTGTGGAAATGATATTAGTTTGATTCAGCTAATTGTCATGCAAGGCAAGAACAAGGCTTATAGCATAACACCATTTTACTTTTGGAAATATGGTTTTATAGAACCAAACATTTGCAATAAGGAATGCTGAAGTGTTTTTCTGGTTTTATCTCAGCTTGAAAAACATAATGGCTTTGATAACATTTACATGCAATAATAAAATAAGTACTTCTGTCTGCTGTGAAACTTCACTACAGTGTAACATGTAGACAGATGTGTTTTTTAAAACAAATATATTAAAAAGAAAGAAAATAAAGTATCAGTAGATGCTTTCAGAAATCATCACATTTTTACCAATACGCAGCATTTGTAATAATAAAAGTGTGCCACTCAGAATATTTTAATGTTATGCTTGAAATGCACCAAAGTAAGAGAATTTAAGAGACAGGAAGTTCATTCCACAGATTATTTTCCATGCAAAGATACAGGAAAATTTGGGCTGGAGTACATCGCTGGCATTTAGATATGTAATTCAGAACATTCCAAATAACCAAAGTAATATAATGCAACTCAAACATTATTGTATAAAGCCAGCTTTAGCTAGTCATCAGATTTATGAACTTACACTTTTTTTTTTTTTTTTTTTTTTGCAATGGAAGAAATCATTGGGATAAGAAAATATTACTACACAACGCTGTCTTTTTCTGTATACGCTTTCTGTTCATAATCTGATTCTGAAATCATCACATTCTATAGTGAAAACTTTTGTATTACTTAATGAGCTAGGAAAGGAATGCTAGCAACAACACTGACAAGATTCTCAAATTGAGTTCCTACTGAAGTCCAGGAATTGAAAGCTTCAAAACTGTCTTCAGAAAAAAGTAAAGCAGGGTTTTAACCAGGTCCTTGGCTTATATTAGTAGGCAGATGACTACCAGCAAATTTTCCTTTACTAGTCAACAGTTTTTCATGCCTGAAGTTACTTGGCTGGAGCTTGGAACTACTGCTAAATATTGCTGCAATGTGCTGCCAGTGCTCTGCAATCTCTTGTCTCACCATGCAATAACTTTCCTTGCTCCATATTGAGTTCCAATATGAACATTAATTTCTATTTTGTGCGGAGGAAGGGTAGTATTTCACTTTGTTCTGAACTTACTGTTGTAAGTTGAGATCCAGTTAGTTTTACTACAGCAAAATATTTGCAAAAAGAACAATAATAAATACAAGAGAAGCAGGAGTTCTTTCTAAATTTTGTATTCCAGAAAGCAGAAAGATTCAAAAATATCCCAGTGAACATATAAGTTAGGCCTGAAATGTGCTTGGAGTATGGTTGGAAAATCCCTTCACATGAGTATATAACAAATGTCGTACCAATCACTGCCTCCAGAAGAGCAGTTCAGTTATAATTCTTAGATTCTATTGTTTTATTTTGACACGTGCCTGCTCACTAGGCATACATCCTTCCAAATGAGTAGAAATCTTTGACAGACTTTCTCTGTGAGATGTAAAAACACTTCTAACTTCTGAGATGCCAATGTTTTCTTTTTTGTACTTTATATTTCCATTGAGAGTGCTTGCCCTGCAACTGGAAAGTGCTTCAGTCACTTACATTGGCTGTACTGATCGCTGACAGAAGTACAGATGATTAACAGCAAAGCCTCCTGATGTTCTCACTCAGCAAGCAATCACCAATCATTCATTGCTTACTACAGATGCTATTTATTTATTTGTTTATTTGGGACTTAAGAAACTCTAAGTGGACTTGAAAAGGTGATTCCTGTTACACTTCATTCTCTGTTCCGACAACTAAAAACTCAAAAATTGCCACTTGCAACCTTTCCCTTGTATTTGAATTCCTAATTCATACTCATGTACTATGTCTGATTGCAGAAGAGAATAAATAATAAAAAAATCTAGACTCTTAAAAAAGAATAATCTTTGCATACAGAGTGATAAAAATTAACAGCTGCTTGATTAAACATGGGGAATTTCTCTATGAATATCTCTGCATGAATACTGTACCTCTTGTCCCTTACTTACACAACTTACAGCTTCTTGGAAAATTTAATATATTAAGTTACTTCCAAGTCAGTGCAATTGCAAATAGCATTGTATGCAAAAATATCGTGTTGATTACATTAATATGCCTATAATCTTTACCAAAGTCTGACTCCAGAAGCAAAGATGAAAGTATCCATAAGGCACACAAGACAAACCAATCTGGAGAACAAAACAACAGGAAACTACTATATGGAGCTGTAAGTGTGGACATTTATAGGAAATTTAATTCCTCAGCAAGAGACTGCAGCTGCACAGTGGAAAGAAATAGTGTCTTTGTAAGTCAAAGTAATTTACCAAGTGGGGACCAAACACAATTTTAAGTGTTAATCATACCAAAACCTGCCCTATGGTAGTGATGTGGCAGCCCTTACTGCTTTGAAACTACCATATTTAGTTCTCTTTGCATCAAAACATGTTGTGATAATTTAACAACTGCACAACTGCAACACTCAGTATCTTAATACTGGTCAAGCATATATGATAAGACTGACATGAAACAACTGTTTGACAATTTGCAATGTGTCTCTGTTTCTTTATAAACCTGGATTCAAAATAATAATTACCTAAAAAATGACTCGCAGATAGTAAAAAAAAATAAGATTCTTATTTCTTTCAACAAACTTAAAATGAGCTTGAGCACATCTGATGATAATAATATCCATATTCTTTAGAATATATATGTCTCAATTTGTTTTTAACATATTCAGAAGATGAAAGAGTTGGCAAATATTAATATCTAGATTTTTTCCAAGTTACTTCTCTCTTTCTTGCTAATCAATTCATAGTGACCTATTTCTGATTATGAAAATGTCACTGGAGAAAAATCACATGATATTTCATCTCTGAATATTGTCTCAAAAATTTAGAGTGGGTAGGGAAAACTAAATAAACCACCAGTTAAGAATGCAAAAGACTCCTGGATATGTTAAGGTCTGATGAAGATCCAAACTTCTAACACTGAAGGAGGAATTCTTTTCCTTTGAGGTATTCTTTCCCAAAATAAACACTCCAATCAGTAGGTCACACAACTCCAGAGATGCTTTTTTTTTTTTTTTTTCCTCTTTTTTTCTTTTTCTTTTCAAGTATGCTGCTGTTTTATATTCAAAGAGCACAGAAGAACATATTTTTGCTTATGATTTGGCAAAGCTCCTGGCATAATGGGAATATAAAAGTGAAATTTATGTTGTTCCCCTGAGCACTGGGTTTTGCATAACATGTTTTACATATTAAGCAATACTGACAAAGTGATATTTTTAATCTCCCCACAAAATACAGCCTAGTGTTCCCAGGTGCCCCATGAGCAGTCTTTACTTGAGCAATTCCATTAACATCATAGGAATGCTACATACATAGAGGGGAATAATTTGGATCAGCAGATCAGAGTCTATTTCTATATGGGAAAGCATTCCGTGCATAAAAGGATTATGGAATTCTTGCAGTAAAAAATTAACCCTACAGCAGGCACCTGAAAGATGAGGTACAACCAGCTAATGAAAATGATTCATCACAGATTTCAAGAAAGTGATAAAAGATGCCATTAAGAAAACTTGCTTACTTTTGTTCCAGCAGTTTTGATTAAACATTCAAATGGCTATTCTGATATTTTTCTGTTATCTCTAACCTAACAGGAAAAATAGGAATAATACAATCATATTTTAAAAAGTAAGTTTCCGAAGTCCATCATATGTAGTTACATTTCTTGAAAGTTCTTTTATTTTTTTCCTACAATAAATATTTTATCAACTGAATGGATACCTTCAGCAAATCTGCTGGTAGTAAGGGCATCTTAGTTACATTTATAATGCTGAGCAATACAAATTTAAATGGTGCAGGAATTTATGAAACATTATACCATAATACAAAACTTCACTTGTCATTTTAGTTTAGGTAAATTCTACCAAGTGCAGTTGAGTAACTAGAAAGCTGAACGGTCTTCAATCAATGTGATTCACTGTTGCTAGTGTGCGTCTAATGTTTCTAGTCTGTCTTAAAGTAGTCTACCTGTCTCCACATATGCAGCCAAAAGAACATTTCAGTCAGACATTTAACTTCATAACTAGAAGACAACTTCCTTCCTAATTTGCAAAAGAGTGCTAGCAAAATCCTTATCCAGAAAGACATAAAACAGGAGTTATTATACATAGATACAATGAAGGAGAACATTCGTTACATTAGAAAACACAGTAAGGTAAAGCTTATTAGTACATATAGCCTTGCTATAAGGAGGCAGAGCTTCTATTGATGAAATAATTTATTTCTAAAGATATATTGATATTTTATAGATAGTAGAATTTAAGAAGGAGTATATCTCTCAATGGCAAATTTAACACTGCTTTGTAATTCTTTTTTTTTCCAACTGGAATGCACTTCTAATTCCAAAAAAATATAACATTAACTCACTGGTGGTCTACATCAAGTAAATGAGACTTAACAGCTTTATTAAATGATATGAACAACCATGAGCATTTATAGCACCATGCACATACCCTCTAATTTTGCAAGCCATTTATTTTGCCTGTAAACATTTTTTACAGGATATTTCATGACTTTATACATGTGGACTCGGATTTTCTCAGGCCAAACTAAACAAAGTCTATTTTAAGAGAACTTTCTGCTTTGCCATGAATGGCCTTGTATTGTTTAAATAAAGAATTCATAAAACAACAGTCATTTCAGAGCTCAAAATCCTTCCAGTGAACTATTATTCCATGACTTTGAGAAGTCCTATAAGACCCTTTCATACAGACATCAATGACAGCACAGAAACAAGAGACATTTGCCTGTAGAAAGTTAAGCTTTGTGATATTTCTGCTCTCTCAGCTCTGCATAGTACACAAATAAAAACCAAAAACCAAACCAAAACAACAAACCAAACAAGCAGAACAAAAAAACCCCCAAAACCAAACAAACAATCAAAAAACCCCCCACAACACCTAATCTAGAATGAGAGTGGTGACTTTTTTAGTGTTTACCGCCTTATCTGACTTTAGGCAAATCTGCAGCTCCACCCTATACTGAAAAATTGACCTCCAAAGACAGGAAAGTTCTCTGAGTTAATAAATGTAGCTTACAATATTCAGAAGAAATGGAATGAAAAAAATTCAGAAGATAATGGGGTTTTGAATCCCCTGTCATCACTAGCTACATAGAATTTGAAGAAAATGCAGCATCCTATGAGGAAGTATTTTCACCTTCCAGCTCTTAACCTTGACAACTATTTTTTGTCAATGTGTAAGATGAGAAAACAATGTAACAGGCTTCCAACTTGAGACAACAGATTGCATTTAAAAAATAACCTTTCGGAAGATATCGTTTTTAGCAGCAAATCTATAAACATGGAAATGGATTGTCACTGAATCAGAAAAAAACATTCATTTCCTATTCACAGTATGTACATGATTTTCCCCTGAAAGGCTTTTGTATTACTTATTATGCTTGAAAAGAGATCAAACTTGATAATGCCCCTCAGAACCCGCCCTTAAAAAAACCAAAACATATATATATATATCTTACTCAAGATGTACATTTACACTAATTGTTAAAAGAAATGTAAAGCAGAGTTGTACACTTTTTACATTCACTTCTCTAACTCAATGCCAGCCATGCACTGTTCTGTGTTAAGGGGCACCTAACACCTAAAAAACACTGGAAAGAATATTTGGTACTTACAGGTCAATGGAGGTTGAAACTGAAGAAATATATCTGAAATGCATTGCACCTTCTCTTCCCAAAATATGTCTACAAAAAAGAGCAATGGAAATGAGATCAATGAGAATACCATGTCTTCTCATGGATGAAATTTACTCTGTTCTGCTTTAAAGTAGGCATAAGTACATCTGGGATGAGTTCCTTAGGATAAGGAGATCATTCAGAAATTCAGTTTCGATTGTCTCTTGGTCATACCTAACTTACAACTACTTCTTATGGAATAGAAAGCTATCTGAATGCTACATGTCACCACACATTCCTGACATAAAGAGCTCATTGAAAATGGCAAATGTTTCTAAAAACTGTAAGGTAACATAAAGCTGAATAACTCAGCCTAAAAGTTTTGATCAAAGCTCAGAAATAATCCTTGAGAATGAAGGACACACATCAACAACATCCACATACAAAACTGCATTTGTCTCATAACAGCTTTTCACTTAACGACTTTGTGCTGCAGATGGTACTAGATTGTTTTCCTAAATTGTCTAAGCTGCTTTAGGACAGAAGAAAGGAAACAGCCATTCATTTCTGATTCCTAGGGATCATCTCTGTAGTTTACTTTCACTTGTGATCTTTTGCATTTTCAATGACTAAGAAAAGGAAAAAAAAGTCTTTAATCTCTGTGCTTTTTCATCTATTTTTCCTGATCAAGTATAAAGTCCAGACAGCATAGTATGCTATTGGTTCATTATACCTCTAGGCTAGGAAATTTTATGGCTCCATCTGTGAGACATTACAAAGCTCTTCTTATTTCCAAATTAACAGAAAGGTTTCACAGAGTACATCATATAATAATCACTGTTCATGGTTAGAGTCAGTATCAACTGTCAGCTCTCTGAAAGCATCAACCTTTGTTCATTGACTAAAAAGGGGACCTAAGAGGTCATCTCGGCTTAGACATCTTGCTTATAGGTGATTAAAATTATGTAATACAAACTCTGCTTCCCCAGTTTAAACTGTTATTTAGAACAAGAGTTACCTCACCAGACTGCAGCCTCCTAAAAAGAAGATGTTCAGATAAGCTCTGGTACAACAACTTCCTTCAGTGGAGAAAACAAGGTAAGTACCTATAAAATGGCTTGGAGGAATTGTTACTGAGGGGTCTTTTCCTCTTAATTTAAGCAGTATATTGGATTAATAGCTTAGACTAAACAATAAAGACCAATCTCTAAATTGAAACCTGTAAAAAAAGGTATAATTCTTCCATGGATAAGAGCAAAAAATCCTGAAATCCATATGATAGACTAGGCCTTAATATTTTTCTCTGAATTCTCTTCATAAACTAAAAAGAAATCGTAAGTAGGCTTTAATAAAAAAAAAACGAATATCCCATTCTAAACTTCACTTCTAGTGTGAACGCTAAGAACAAAATCTTTCATATTTAAAACTATTGCTTTTTTTCTCCTTTGGAGAAAACCAGTTCAGTCACAAAGTGTGTGAAACATGCTTTTCTCTGTCATTTACTTATATCCAAATCCTCAGAAAGAGATGTAATTTTAGATTCTTATTTCAATACAAGTTATGAAACAGCTCATCAGTACAAAATGCTACTGCTTGATACTTGTTTACACGCACTTGTAGAACATTCTATAGTATGAATGTCCTTTAGAAATGCCAGTATAGCTCTTTATGTGAACCTACTGAATATTAAATGCAAAAAACAACAACCAGCTAACAGTCTAAGGAAGGCATGTTTCAATAAAGGCATCAAACACTGACAGGAGGACATATGATAACACTGTAACTGAGTAGTTTCAGTTTAAGTTAGCATTCAAAGAAAAACTTGTGAAATATTAAGATTTATTTATTGTTTTTTTTTAAATAGCTAGTCCCAGATATTTGGAAACTTTGATTAAACCCCAGAATTATGGAAGACAATGTTGAGGCAAAAAAGTTTTTGACACAAATAGCCTTAAGATGCATAACTCCTCGAAAGGTATTAGACAAAAGACAAATTGCTTATGTCTTTAATGGCATGAAGTGTATGAGAAAATCATTAAAGAATAAACAGGTAATTATTTGGAGTATGGATGAAAAGACATTTAAATATTAGTGATTTCATTAATTTTATAATTGAAGATTGAGAATTGGCAGAGTAGAGGGTAACAAACCATGAATGGATGTGATTATAGGCTAACAGAATATCAGAATCACTCTGATTTCATCCAGTTAGTTGGGGCTGAAGTACATTCAGACACATACAGCATATGTATAGCATATTTATATGTACGTAGAAGCTAGCAATGCCTGGAAATCACCGGTCAGGCACCCTATCAAATAGGATTAATGTGGTTGTTGTCTCTACTGTCTGGGCTACAGTTTGCAGATAGAGCAGAAAGCTTTATCATGAAGCGAGTTGTCTAACCTGCTGTTAAGCAGGACTTTAATCCAAAATCTATTTTAAAAAGTCAAAATGCTAAACCTGTGCAAACTCTGAGCAGAGAATATACTGTGGAGTTCTAGACACTGTGAAGAGATTAAAAAAAATTAATTAACAATGGAATTCTGGTTAAACAGAAATATGTTTCAGCACTGGGAAAGCCATGTTCAATTTGGAAGACTACAAATGAGGAACTGACTCATTACCTATGCAGATGAATATCTCAGACATGAGATCCATAACCTTCCAGCCTTCCTGATCCCCCATCTCTGTATAAGGGAGTCCAATCAGCCTATATAAAGTGGTGTCCTAGGGACAGCAATCCAACATTTAGCTTTACTCTCTTAAGAGAACTACTTCAGTCAGGATTTTCATGGGACACTGGACTCTAATTGTGTCAGTAGCAGCAGTTTGAGAAACACCTTGAAGATATTTTAAAGATGTATGAATAAAAAGAAATCAGTGATCTACTCCTAATAACAAATCCTAAACATCTTATCCAAAGTACCTATGACGCGGTAAAAATAGCAAGCAAATAATGAAATAAAGAAATCCGGTTCTCTCCCTACCAAAAGAAAGAATGTATTCATTAGGGCTGAGATTTAAGTAGAACCGGAACTTGGAAAGGTGTGTTTTGCTTTGTTTCTTTGATAGATAGCAAAGAGTCTAGTTTAAAGCTGTTTATTTGTCCCTGTTATTAAAGTTCCTTGATAATTTCAATATAGTTTTCATTCTTTGTCAGGCAAAATATTATGTAGAAGCCTAATGATGCCACCCCCAAAGCATCATTAGGTTACTAGATGGAGGATATGATTTATGTATGTTGTAGAAGCATTTACTCCGGGGAACCTTTTCAAATCAGCAAGAACAGAATTTTGTTCGCTGGTAAACAGAAATATAATGACAGGATATTAGTTTTGGGTGGCTGATGTTTGATTTCCTGGAGTTATTCTACTTTTGTACTAATGGCGCTATATGTCTGTGATGAAAATAATTAATGACTTCACAGCTTAGGTCGATACTGAGCTAAAAAAAACATTGTTTAGTTGTACTCATACATACATGTAATTTTAAGAGGATAAATCAAGGTTTTGACTTTTTAGAAAGAAAAAAGAAAGTATATCTCAAATTTCTGCATGTTTGTACACCTTACGTCAGAGTACAAAAGGGATTTTCCATTTTCAATTCTGCTTAAACACAAAAGATTCCATTGTCCCTTTAGTCACAAAAAAAAGTGCAAATGACACGTACTTCATTTCTGACAAAAAGATAAGGTGGAGAAATGCAATTACTCATAATTCTTATTGCAGTGCCAATCTCTACAATGATTAACAGCATCCTTAGAAGATGTACAGGATGAAGGTCTTAATTACTTAAGAAGAAAGAGAAAACATAAAAATCAAAGAGAAAGACTATTTTGCCATCCTCCCCTCCTCCTCAGCTGTGAGATTATTAGCTCCTCACCAAATACTTAAAACTAATACAAGTAAAAATTATCATTGAAGCCTCTTCTGGTCTGCCACATTAGAAACATTCACAGTAACCTTTCCTAATTCAAGTTTTGTTATGCTTAGCACAGAGATAGACATAATCTAAAATCAGCCAGCCTCCTACTGCTATTCCAGGCAACTAACTTCCAAAATTATTTTTCTAATGAAAACATTTAAACTGGTAATCACAAAAATCTATACATTTTCAGATGAATGATACTTGGGATACATTGAGTGAAGAACAAATCAGTTCTAAGGTGCTATTCTATTTATTAAGTAAGACAACCCATGAAAAGCCAACCAAATTGACTCAGTGTAGTCACTCAGATAAAATCTGCTTGCTAACTGAGAAGAAACTAAATTAAGAGGAAGAAACCTAGGTGATTAGAGAGACGAGTTCATCAGGTATCTAAGATTTCCTAAAATTTTATAAATCTCAAGAACTCTCTAGGTTTACATACATCCAAGAAAACACACTTTAAGTTTGTTCATAGCATTACTGTGATACTGTGAGAAATTCTTTATGTATTACAACATACATACCAACAATCAAGGAAAATTCAGTACGGCAAATAAAGCTTGCAAATAAAGATCTGAGAGATGTGTGTCCATCCCCACCTAACATTACCTCAATTGGATTATTGCCTTACCAGTGATATAGTAATATGAGATGGAAAATCTCCAAATTTGCAACATTAATGTTTCTTCCTATCTGAGTTGAGTTGAGAGAGCCATTGTTGGCTCTTCCATGTTGGCTTGCAAGTGGGGTCACTATCAAAATAAAAACAAATTTCTTTTATAAAAATAAGAGCAAACCACCCTTCCCCTCTCACCACCTATATTCAAGTACTCAGTCATGCCACTGAATCACTACATCGTTAAAATTTTCACTCTTTGGCACTGAATATCTACTTTAAAGTTTTTAATGCTAACTATGGAAGTACAGAGGTTTTATTTTAATAACTTCAGTTCTGTGGGACTGGTGCCAGACTCACAAAAGCCATCTCCACTACATTTTTGAAGATTACATCTTGAGGTTATTCCATTTTCAAGACACAGAGATGCAGAGAATGTAGTCAGCTCTTACCAGTTATAGGTAAAATACAGATGATCAAAAGGAACAGGCTAGGGACATTTTGCTCTTTAACTTCCTGCTACTGAACTCCTTTTGATACATGGAAATGAAATGTGACATATGCAGAACTTAAATGTGTCCTTCTTCTTTCCCATATCACGTAGGCAGAGCTAGAACTACTCACTTTATCAAGGAATCTATAAATCATCCTTTTCAATTGTTATATCCCTAGATGTTTCCAGTTCCCATTGTCAGGCTTCTATATATCTGCAATATAAGCAACGTATAAAGTTTCTAGTGCAGAAACTGGTTTTGTCAGCAGTTGAAATAAGAAAGGTATGACAAACAAAACAATATTAGCTACAGAAAAACAGCTCAAACTCAGGGTAGTCTCTATAAGCTACCTCATATGTCTTTCCTATCCTGTTGAAAAACTTCCAAAAGTAACTTACTGAAACTCTTTGGCTTGCTTAAAAATCTCAGCATTTTGTGACATTGCATACCCTAAACACAGGACCCTTGTATAAGGCACAAAAGATGCAGAATTTACCCTGGGGGAGAAAATAAAAATAAAAATGATGCAATACTGGATGCAAACATTTTCTTTAGAAAAAAGCACTGAAGTTGCTGTAGACAATTCAGGCATATTGCAATTTGTTCATTTCAGTTCATCAAACTAATCTTAACAGAAGTAACATTAAGGTTAAAAAAATAAAAAAGTATGATTGCCAAAAGCATCTGAAAATATTTCGCTAACCTCGGGCTACTTGGAATACAAGGTGCAGCAATGCAGAATTTTATTATGAAGCAATTATTATAATTTACTTTCTGGGCTGTTACATGTACAACCTGCAGGCAAATGCTTCTAATCCCTTGGGTGCAATTACCTCATGATAATCGTGTCAGTTGGTGTCATACTTACTTTTACTCGAAATGCAATGCTCAAAGGTAAAATAGATACTTTCTGATTGTAGGGAACTCACAGACTTTTTTCTAGTAGGTTACTGCATGGTAAATGGCAAACATCCTGTTAGCTCTGGATTTTTTTCCATAAGTAAGAAAAGTTAGATATAAGAGTAGCTCTTAAATGAAATCCCAAATTTATTTCTTGAACAAGCTACTGTTGAATAAGCTTTTTTTCTTTGGATACTAAATTCACTTTAATTATGATTGTAAAGAAAACATCACCAAGAGGCTGAAGAAATAAATCTGTTCAAATTTATTCATGGAAAAAATAATGCACTTATTCTGTAACACAACGATGGTTTATCTTGAGATGCATACTATGGCAACTTTTTGGAACTTGTTCATTAGTGCTTACAGCTCAGCAGTAATTAGTACTAATTTGTACCTATGCCAGTGGAACATATCCAAAAGACAACTTGTACTTAAAGATAACCTGGACTCAAAGAAGCCAGGAGCAGAACTCTTTCAGGTACAGCTAACCTGAGTGCTCATGCGAGCTACAAGGTGTTAACATGCAACCATCTAAAAAACCTTGATAATGTTTTTCTATTGAATACACAAACAACTTCTTTAAAGAAGTAAGACTGGTAAAACAGAGAACTAGACATGAGTTGCACAATTTGTGCATTTCCTTTTGTATATTTCTTTACACTATTTTGATGTCACAAATTTCTTTGATTTTCCATGCCTATATGTGATGATCTACATGGACTCAGGCTCAATTCACAGCAGTACCTGGACTTCATTTTCATCTCTTTATAACAGTAATTCCTACTCCAACCTAGCATTTCTGAAGAATTATCAAATACCATATTGCAAGTGACTAAAATATGCCTGCCTACTTCTCTGATCATCCTTGGTGATTTTGAAATAATATTTTTAATTACTACTCTTGAAAACAGTATAATTTTATGCAGTATCTGCAGCAGTGAGGTGTTACCATGATACTGATGAAAAGGTATTTGTTGAAGAGGTATTTGCCAAATCTTTGTTGATGCATTTTAAAACTGCATTTACTTTTCGTTTCATGACTACATCATATATTTTACTGCATTAGTTATCCTGCATGTAATTTCCTCCCAGTCACTTTCAAAAGGTAAAAAATATATATATTTAACTGTAGCCCAAGAGCATGACCTTACATTTTTTGCTCATTTATTCAGTACCACATTGAAATGCAGACCTAATCAGAACAAATATTACATAAGAATAGCATTCACATATTCGGCAGCCAGTATGAAAACAAAAAATGCATGCACAGCCTCATAAAAACTGTTTGTTCTTATACATTTCTTTGTAAATTCCTGCTCTAAATTTTGTGATGCAACCCAAATACTGAAGACTCTCAAAGATTTCTGATTTTTTTTTATTTTTTTTTTGGGGGGGAGGTATAGATATTAAGTACCAAAATATTGGGATGAAAAACATAATTCCAGCATAATTAACTCCAAATGTACCAAAGGTGATGAGGAACTCGGTAGCCCAGACCTTTACAAAAGCTGAGGAACCTCTTTTCAACAATGTAATCTTCTCTTATTTATAGAGAAGTGTAAAGTTAAGTATGTTGAAACCTAAGTGAATAATAAAAGCACCAAGAAATTCACTGGACTTTGCAGTTCATTGAAACAGAAGATACTCATCCCACTGCTCATCAGCAAAATAATTTTGGACATGCCAACTTATAAGATGTCCAGGATTAGACTCCGACCTCCAGTATAACTTCCCCTGTGATAGCAAGAGACAGACTTCTGTAAACTGGAAGGAAGCTGTCATATGACTTTCACTTTGGTCTACAGCAACGTGTGACAATGCATTCTACAGAATCATTTCTACAATGTAGGCAGGTGAAATAAGTTTACAGAAACAATTACACAAAGTCCCAGATGTCTGAAGAAGTAGTGAAGTGTAGAGAATGCTAATATGCAGCCTGAATAAACAATATAATCACACACTGCACTGAAATTCACAGGTACCTGAGGGGATATCTGTCTAAAAGCTTCATGAACAATTACAAAAAGCTTATTGCATATGCATTACCCAACAAATACCAGGTTATACTATAGTGAACTTTTATTTTAAATTCCAAAGACTACTGTACTAAGCTACAGTACTGAGTACATTTCAGATGCATTTCCTTGGAGGGCAGATGTTTAAGTATCTAGGAAAGTGTAACACAGATATTCAAACTTGGAAATCCCGTGTTTATAAAAAATAATTTAGATCTCTTAAAACAACCTCCTCAGTTTAGAAAAAATAATATGATGTTATTCCATTTTAGCCACAGAAAATAAGTTGGTTTTTTTTTCTATACAAGTTACTAAATTTAACACACTTTGTTACTTTGTATGATAACATGCTTAGCACATAACAGATATGCTAGCAATCAGTTAACATATTTCCCTGAATTTAAAGGAGCCTGTAAAAGTTATCCAGACCAAATCCCTTGCAATGAACAGAGACACCTACACATTGACCAGCTGCTCTGAGCCCCATCTAGCCTGATCTGGGGTGTCTGCAGAGATGGGGCATCTTCTACTTCTCTGGGCAACCTGTGTCAGTGCTTCACTACTGTTCCCATGGAAAACTTCTTTATATCCCATCTAAATTTCTCCTCTTAGTTTGAAATAACTTCCCCTTGTCCTGTTACAACAAACCCTGTTGAAGAGACTGTTCCCTTCTTTCTTACAGACTCACTTAAGAGTCAGGTCTCCCAGAGCTTTCCCTTCTACATGCTGAACAGCCCCAGCTCTCTCAGCCTCTACTCATTTGGACTGAAATCTATGGGAAGAGAACTGGTGCCTGGAAAGTGGGTATCAAGGATACCTCAAAACACACAGATTTAAAATAGCCAAATCATCATTGCATACTACAAAGATGTCACAGGATAGCAACATGCAGTAAACACTCATCACTTCAGAAACATCACCAGGAACATGAAAGGTGAATATTTAAATGCACTGAAATAAGTACAGCAATTGAGCTGAAACAGGAAAAAGGCTCAGTCCACTCTATTCTTACAAGTAAGAAAAAGTAAACTAGAAAAACCAAATCAGCACCACTACATTCCACAGATAATAGCTAACACAATTCTGTATAAGAAATCCAACAGAGTCATAACCAGAACGTATTCAAATAACTGAACGGTAGCAATATGACTTTTTGTCCTATTTTTCCATTGGAAAAAGAACAGAAAGTAATTCTGTACAATAAAATGAATATATATATTTACTTTAAAAAGAGGATTTCATTTAATTTTGACTTATAAATCCTTTCAAATAAATAAAACACATGCTCAATTGAAACCCTTGAAGATTACCCTAGAATAATAACGAGAAGTCTGATCAAATGGAAGGTTATGAAAGCCAGTGATTTGGACTATAAAGATATATTACAAAGCATCTTGTCTGCTCTTAGAATCATGCTTTTTCAACTAGTGTAAAGCAGCGTCTTCCCTTCTCTGGACTGAAACAGAGTGAGTAATGGAAGGTCTGATAACCACAAGGGGAGCTGTCTGACTTATAAGTTGCAGGAAAGATTACTCCTTTTTTCCTGAATAAAAGGCTTGTCAGCGTGACTTCTTCTATCAAGAGCTTCTCTTATTGTCTCCGTTACCAAAACAATCTAATTTACATCAAAAACAATGTCAAAATTTTATTCTTTCATTTCTGTAACAGCATAAGTATTCTGTTGTTACTGGAAACAATTACAACAAGATTAGAACCAATTGCTGTGAGCACTCATGGCAACAGGTATGAAATTAATCACATCCTGAAAATACATAATTAGTCCCATTTCTTATATTAGAAAATAAAATGGATTCAATTAAATTATTCTCTCACACACATTAATTTTCAGGAATGAGCTTTCTGAGTTGACTTAGGATCACACCTAGAACATTCCTTGCCCAAGACATTAGAACTCTTGAAAAGTGGGAAAGGTTTTGAAATCCATTTAGATCTGAATGACGCGATTAAATCTCTTCATTGTATCTAAAGCACTGAGAGTAAATTAACATAGAACTTATGACGTGTTTAGTAATTTGGAGTTCAGAAAAATTAAGCTGAGCAGCACTCAAAATAGTCTTCTTACTAAAACACTAAATCTAGATCACAACATGGTAAATGCAATAGAGTACATTTCTTGGTAGGAAACTGAATTATATTCTGGCTCACCTGACTGAAGACAGTCAAGGCACTCTCTGGATAAGAGGAAGAAAGACTAACAGTCATTTCCTCACCTCCTCTGCTGTGATCTAAATAGTCTCAACCTCTTCTGAAGTCTATTTCTCTATGGCTACCTTGAAAAGTTTCACTGAATGAAATTAATAATAAATCATAAGAAATATTGAATCTTTTTTTTTTTTAAAAAAAGAAAAGATTTCAGTTTTCCTTTGAAAAAGATGGGGAAATATAAAAATATTAGGTAAGATAGAATATAATGGAAGGAGAAGCAACAAGGTGAAAGTGCTGTCCCTAATGCATTTCTTATTTTCCAGAATTCATCAGAAGCAATTATCAACAATTCAATCACCCACTGTTCTGACTTCATACAAGTAATAAGAAAGATGGTACTTATGTATTTCAAAATTAAACTGATCATTTTTATTAGGGGATCCCCACATCCCTTTCTCTCCACAGTCACAGTGTTACTTCGGTACTCCAAGTGTACAAGGACTGGATGCATACTGAGGACTCTGAACCATACACTTGAGAATGGATCATTCCCCTGCACAATGCCAAAGCACAACATTTACATTGTTCAGCCCACAGGCTTTCTGAACTATGCATGCAGGTAGCTCCAAAAGTAATAGCTCCTATTTGCCCTTATAACCATCATAATAAAATAGTAGGCATTACATTTGGGGCATCCCATGTGTAATGGAAAATATTTAACTCTCTAATAAGTATGTTTGAATACAAAGCAAGATAAAATGGAAGAAAAAAAAGATGCATTACATTCTCAGAACACCTCAATTGATTTCTTTCAAAACATTGCTCCCTTCAAGCCATTTACAAACAAGAATTCCCTAGGAGTTTTCTGGTATCAGAGTATGAGTTTGTTCCTATAATTAACCACCATAAATGGTTAATTTCTTGTCATTCACCATAAGGGGAACATCCACCACTTGTGAATACTTTCAATTACACATCATTAACGAGAAGACACATTTTCATATTTCGAAAGAAACCTTAGATATATCACATTAACATCTGCATAAGCAGACGCATAATGATTTTCCTTTCACAAAAATCAAACAAATTAAGTTAAAATTACTGTAGGACAGAAAAATTCTATGATGTTGTGCTTCCAACTATATACACTTATTTACACAAAGTACAGAATTTAGAAAGAGGAAAATCAGTCAAGAAACAGTTTTCATTATAAATATTATGGGACTCACCTAATACCAGTGACTGATGAAAAAAACAGGTTAATAATTTAAATATTGCTCACAATTACAATAGCATCACTTGAAGTTCAACATGATTTGCACAAATGGGATTGGGTAAATGTAAAGGCTTTGAGAATAATTTTGTTCTCACAACAATTAACTTGCTGTAGTGCAGTTCTACCATTTAGGTATGTACAGCTTGGACTAAACTACAAAGGGAATTTGTTTAAATATGATATAAATGTATTCTACATATTTACTATTTTTAATTTTAAAGTAGTTAGGAGGTGTTTTCTATTTTCCTTACATCGGTACATAATTTCGAAGTGAAACATGAAAAGCTTTTTGTAGGCAATATGCTTTTCAACCTTCAAAGCCACAACTCTATCCACAAGTTATTTTAATTATTAATCATCACATATAATTTTAATGTGGATGAAATTAAATATGGCACCTGACACACATTACAATCAGTGCAATATAATTGGTTTTAAAGAATATTTTAGCCCAAACAAAAAGCTGGAATAATTTATATTATTACAGGAGAACATAAGTTTTGATAACAAATATAGTGCAGCCTACATCATCTGAGGTCCAAAGAATTTTCACTTTTTTTTTTTTTTTTCCCCCTTAATTTTTAATTTCTGAAGACAGTTACACTTAAAAGAATCTCTCTGGTCTCTAAAAAAAAATACAAACCATGGTGTCAGAGACAGAAGGCTGTCAGTCCAGTGCATATGTGTAGAAGTCACTTGGCAGAATCAAGCTCTACTTTACACAGAAAAAAACCTACCGTACACATTTCTGACATGAGTAGAAAATAAAGTTATTGCAGCCGGAACCTACACACATATTATATACAGCAGCAGTGGGATGAAGTCATTTTTCAACATCTCTTTTTAAGTTATCAAATATGATTTAAAGCCAGGTTAACACAGAGGAAGATCATTCTGAAAAATTAAGTTACTCTGCAGACTTGTTATCAAATGTTGCAAGTCTGGTACTAATCCTTTAACAGTTATCCATTTTTGAAAGCAAAATGGGAAAGGAATTGTGAAAGTGCTTCAGAACAGCACAACATTTCTCTCACAGGATATCAATTCAGGTGTTAATTAAAATAAGATATTCAGAGGAGAAAATCTAAGTCTGCACAGAGGTCCTCGTAGAGGAAAAAGGATTAATTTGTACTGGAAAAACAAAGCGATTGGTCTTCCCTTTGAGTAGCTTGTATGAGGATGTTGCTACATGAGATTTCACTTGTTCACAGGGGCTTGTTAAAATCATTTTGTGGTTTAATTGAAGTTACATGTTTTTAACAGAACCAGCTGATGATATTAGCCTTTAGTGAATACAGATTTTACTGTGAACAGAGCATTTCAAATCTAAAGCCAAAATCAGAGTCTATTCTCTGATCTATAATGGTTCTGGCTTGCTGAGAGACAGCATATTGTTCCAGCTGTGTAACCACATTACAAAGTGTCCAGTGTCCCATCCCTGAGATGACTGAATCCAGGTGCAGACCATTAAAGACTAACCTGTACCACTCCCTTCTTTGGCTCTACTCCATCTATCATTTTTCAGCAGCTTTTCAGATTACACGAAGCATCTCTTCACCTTATATGCATTGGCTCTTTCGTTTCAATAAAAATCTGTTAAGATATTACAAGAGGACTACGGACTTTTAATGACAGCAGCTTTAACAACTATGATATGAAATTATCATCCTCATTTCTGCTATAGAGGGACAGACACAGATTGATGTCATCCTTAAACTAAAGACAGATAAGCTTCAATCAGTTGCTTTTTAATTCAGACTTGTGCATTACTTAGCAACATATTATAACAAAGGTAGATGCATGGTATTGCAGCAAGGATTATGAGGTACCTAAAAGTCTCATAAAGCAAATTAACAGTATATCATAGACTTACAAAGCTGTAATGGCATAAACTTTCTCTTTGTGATTTAAGTAGAACAGTTGTATGCTTCCCATGCATAGCTGTGAAAAGCAAATAAACACCATGGCAAAACTCAGAGATTATCTGAATGCAGTTTTGGGTCTCAGTTAACATGAAGGTGACTCAAAAAAGTCTCCTTTATATTTGTGTTTTATGAAAGCAACTTAACTGTACATAGAGAGCAATAAAAAATATTAGATCAGGTTGGTAAATAATACAGCTTATTGCGAAACTCTTAGCTGTAAAGTTTAGCAGCTACGAGCTTCATAAAGTCCAGAAATCGAAGAGGGCATCTTCTTTATTTCCTTACTCTCAAAGAAGATGAAAATAGTGAGGACTTGTACTTAGCATGACAGAATACAACTCAGCCTATGAATTAATAACACAGAAACTGATTTCTCTCAGGCACACAGATGCTGCTAAAAACTGATCATAACGGCTTGGCAGTAGTGGAAGCATCCAATCGTTCCATTTATAATTGGTTCTATACAGTTTCTATACTGATAACTTCATATAAAATGTACTCTAAATACTAAAAACATCCCTCTGTGCATCGGGACAAAAATCTTATAAGGATGTTATCACACAATCTGTAGTATATTCTAGGAAGTATGCTTTGAAAAATATAACAACAGTTAAATCAAGATGCTTTCTTACAGTGCAGCTCCATCTATCATAGGCATGTGTTTTCACAAAGATATCATCGTACCACTATGATTCAAACTCATGTCTTTCAACAAGATCAGATCTGGAGACCTATTAAAATACACTGACTTTGAATGAACCTGTGCCAATACACAGGGAGAGAATGTACTCTGCTATTTTTCTATCATTTCTCAGCTATATTAATACCCATCTATTGCTTTTGGTTTAGCAAATAGTTGGCGTTCTGGGACAGCTTTGGAATATGCTAAAGGAAAGTTGATAAGAGCAGGAAGCTGAGTTGGAGTGCAAGAGATCAAAAAGTAAATTCAAACTATGAATACTCTACTCAGTCATGTTGCCAATTTTGTCTTATAACGCAAGTGTGCACCTAAATAAAGATTTATCACTTAGCTATGGAATCTTCAGAGATTTTAGAAAGGAGTTTAAATCACATGCACAGTTCAGTTATTAAACTGAAGGATAGGGGGGTGAAAAATTATTGAATAGAGCAAATCAGGAAATATTTTACCCTTAGTGGTACCCATGCTGTTCCAGAATCAATGTCACTGTTCAAAGATGAGCTATTGATCAGTCGTGTGGCAAAGAGAATGGTTTAGGAATCATTTGTCAAATAGCAATGTTGTAGGGTGTAGGGACAGGGCAAGGCTGACCAACAATGAAAATTAATCCACAGAAAGAATATGATAAGGAAAGGCAGTTTTCTACATAAGTAAAAGGGTGGTCTGGCCTCCTCACACCAGAAATTTCTACCCACTGCAGCTGAAAAACTGAGGACAAGTATCAGGGAAAAGGTTCTGGAGATTTATAAAAACATGAAGTAACACTTGCATTAATAATTAAGGCAAACAGTGTGGAATGTTACAGTCTAAACTCTTTGGAAAGTGCTGAAAATCTTCCAACTGTGAAGCAGAATGCAATGTATAAACAAGCAGTTTGCAAAGCATTTCAGAAATTCAAGCAGTGACATAATACTTATTATCATTCATGCAACACAAGCAAGTACTAATGGCACCGCGAGGCATGACTTTTTATTAGCACAATTTTCTCCTTGATGCTACCATTATGGTTTTCTTACACTGACAAATGACTGCTGCCCATTCCTACACCTGTTACCTTCTCCCGTAGACAAACTGCTCTTTGCTTCTGCTCTCTAAAGAAGAAAAAAAAAAAAAAAGGTAGCAAAAAATATTAAAAGAATAATAATAGACCTATCCTACCTTTATTTATTTTCTGTATTCATTTATGTTATGGTCATATGTGTTTGCACACATTTGAATTAGTCTCTTCTATATATGTATTTATGTAAGTAACAGCAGTGAGATTTCTCTTTTTGTTAAATTAAGGCAACTCCGCTTACAGAAAATTGCTAACAGCTAAATTCCTGACTAGCACAGCTGCAGGACATGACTCATCACAATACATATTTTTACAAAGACTTTCTTGGCAGAGAAAGAAATTTGCCACAGTGCTGACCAGAGTGTTTTGCATGAAAATATTCCCGATGAAAAACGTAGTATTTTTCAATTAGAGCATGAGACGGATAACGTGTAGAGATTTTCAATTAAACAATGAAAATCGTCAAGACAGCATTTTTGAATTTGTATTCTACAAAAATGAACAATTTATTTGTAGTGTATGAAGAGTGCTGATGTTTCCATTTTGGATAAGGAAATAGCATAACAATTTCATTTGGTAAAAGCTAAGAAAAGATCTTCAAATAAAAACAGAAAAATATATATTTTCACCGTAAGCATGTAGCATTTCTTTCTAAGATGGAAAAAAATCTGCGGAAATCTAATTTTGGGGGCAACAGATCATTAAACTGATACAGCAAAACATTTCCACTTTTTTTTTCTGCTGCTGATGAGCAAAAAAATCCCATTCATTACATTGACTAAAAAAAATTATACCTGAAACCCAAAACTTCTTCTACTAGTAAAAGGAAAGCAAGCTCATAGAAAAAGACAATAAAAAGAAACATAGTTTACCCTTTATGCCTGAAATAAATCAATAGGTTAATCAAAAGAATCTCAAATTACATGACATTGGAATGCCCTACAGAAATGAACCTCTTTAAGATCTATACTATCTTTACAGAGGACAAGTTAACCTTAGCTTGGTGTCACATGTAGCGCACACAAAATTGATCATTTCTCTTAAAACCAAATGTACTTAGGCTAAACAAATGGAAACATATTGCAAAAAAAGACAGTGAAATATGACTTCACCAAAAAATATTTTTAACACTCAAATAAATAAAAAAGTTGGATATTACTTTTTTGAAACGTTTAAAAAAAAATAAAAAAGCATGCCATCACACTGGTTGCTAAACAGAAAAGAAAAAGCTATAGAATTAAAATAAAAGAGTAAGGGATTAAATCTGATGAAACTTGTGTTGTTATAGCTGTTTTGATTTGTTTACAGAAAATCAGTAATGTAAAACCGAAAGCAATTTGTTTCTCATCTTGCATCAAACAAATCAATGAATCTAAGAAAGCTCTGAAGCTGACAACATATGCACCAAATTGCATCAGAGCAAGGCAAGACAGTGTGACTTTAAGACTAAATAACAAACTTAGTTCTAGAGATTACAATTTGATATGTCAGGGGGGTGTATAGCCTTAAGTCCTTCTGACTTACAGCAGTACATAGAAAATTCTGTTAATCTGTGCATTAATTCTAAAAGTACATCTCTGTGCTGTACAATGTAGGAGCTACCCAAAGAAACAATAATCTATCACATTGGTGAAAGTTGCTTGTTACTGGTTTGGATACTGAACACATATAAGTACGCATACATGAAGCTCTCATGCCTGAGCTGATATCACCCCCATGCATTCTGACCTGTTATGCAGTTTGTTTACAACTAAGGTAAGGAAGTCAACAATACAGCTGTGTTCTAAGTCACCTAAACATGAGTCAGAAAGATATCTTAAGTAGATAACCTGCATTAATCAGGCAAAATCTGATGATGAAGGAGTCAAATTTAATGTCCAAATCTAAGCATTAAGCATTGCACAGCTTATGGGAATTTGCATGTGCACACTCCACAGACTGCTACTTCTACTCTGGTTTGTAATGGTGATATCAGGTCTCGTCACCTGTGATGGCACCATCCAGAAGACAGTCACCTTCAACCTTGCATTCGTTCTGTAGGTCCTGACAAGCTTGCATATATTGTTCTTTCTTTTCCTGCATAAGCATTTGTTGGACCTAACAAGCAAACATGGAGATAGTCCATCTTTTCCAGTGCGCTGAAGCTGATATTCAACTCCATACATGGTTCTCTGGTCATGATTCCTATTTGTACAGATAAGCTCATTGAGATGCTCTTCACTTTGTTGTGTGAAAGTTGAGCATGGCCATTCAGAACATTGCTTGTCTGTGTGCACTGACTCACTGTGCACACCTCCTCTGTTTGGTCTCCATAAACATTCAGTAAACATCAGTGAATGTCAATGGATGCTATCTTTTCTGCATGGAGGAGTTCAATTCCACACCTTTTCTTTTTACGCACTTCTGTCAGATGCCATTTTATCAGACTCACCCTCTGCTGCCATCTGTCACACAACAACAAAATGTAATGGAATACTGGCATGAAGGTTCAACCTTTATTGCCATACTGCTAATTTTCTTGAACTCCTTGTTATTTTTTCCCTTCATATCCAATGAACTTTTCTTTCAAAATGACACCTGTCTGATTATCTTCAATTTCACGTTCCTTACTTTTCCGACCCTACCTTGTTAATCACCAAAATTTGGAAGCACTTCAGTTCTAATCTTCAGCTTTATTACATGTTTGTAGGAAGTCCAGCTGTGGCACTCAACAATCAGTGATGCTGCTGTCATAACCTCACAAGCCCCAGCTGCAGAAAGAGATCTTGTTTTTCAGTGGTGTCACTCGTTCTCTAGAACTGACTAATAGTAAAACTGGCAATAATCCAGAGCATTTATGTAAGCATTATTTGTTTTACACTACCATAATGCCACTGACTCCAACATCACAGTTACCTCTAATTTGCACTGCCATAAATCAAACCGCAATCACAGTCTCGGGGTAACTGTGAGCCAAATGCTGACACTTCTGCATAATTACTGTTGCAAATTGAACGGCAGTTCATGTCCTACCAATTTTTCAGCATTCTTAGTGTTGTAGTTTCCATTTGCTCAGATTTACCTGCCTAATTACCTTTCAGTAGTGGAAACAGCATACATGCTATCAAGGCAGCATTCACTCTGTCAGTTACAGCTATTGCATGTGTTACTGAGGCCTGGAACAACCATCAGGACCGAAAGAAAAAAAAAACAAACAAAGCAGTTAAAAAATATCAGTTCACCAACTCAGTTTTTCATATTTTTTTTTCTTCCCCCAAAAATAGAAACACAGGAGTAAGAATAAAAAGCACATTAAGTGCTTTTTTAAAATGCAACTAAAAGAATTAAGTGAAATGCTTCATCATGACTTAACAATCTCATTTTTAAGTGAAGAAAGCAGAAGAGAAAGAAAGAACATTTTAACTGCTGCTGACTCCCACAGTCACCTAATGAGGTAACTCTGCAGAAGATATTGCTGTTTGCATCTTTCTGACCCTAAGTTACACACAACTCTCTGGGATATAAGCATTCCACAGAGTTAGTAGAGGACTGAACTAAATATATGTATCTAACTATTTTAGGGGTTTATTTTAAATATCATTTTTAAGAAATTCAAGTACTCTCAGTTTGAGAGTACTCTCGGGTTATTTTAGTGAAACTTTAATGTATAACACTTTTAAAATTATTTACTTCAGGTGCAGCTGACAGTAAACTGGCCCGGGCAATATGAAACTCATTATGAGCTAATCTACACTGCTTAACTGCACTGTGGGTTGATCAGTACAGTCACCTCACTGGAAATTTATACTTTCCATTGTACCTCCCTCTTAACCAGCAGTTTATGTTTCAGGATCACCACAATGTAATCCCATCACATTCAGTGCTGCCAATATGGAATCCTGATTAATTTTTGTGTGTTCTAAGAGCTGCACCAGATCAAATGCAATCAGTAGAACTCAATATAAAAAGATTGCTCTTCTGGATTTAAAGTCATACGTGTGCATGGAGTATAAATGCAGGTATTGTTAAGAATTCTGCTTCTACAAATTGAACATAACTTGATGGGAAAAAAAAAAAATAGACACAGAAACAAAGCCAGCATTTTTTTTCCCAGTAAAGCAGGACACCAAATTCTCCCAGCAGTTGAATGGGATGCAGCCATTTTTGCTTTTCTTTTTAGTTATTAGATAAATGAAAGAACTGTACATTATAGAAGCCCTATCTCAAACCCTCTTAAATGCAAATATAGGATTCCAGCACTTAAAATTGTTCTAAGAAAAAACCTGGCTCTTAGATTCAGAACCAGTATTACAAACCCTTGTTCAGCTGCCACTGAAGCCTAGAGGTACCTAAATTGGCTACCACAAGAAACATGCCAAAATATCATCTGGCACATAAAAATTCTATTTACAGATATTCTTGGTAACCTTTCCATCTGGATATGGCCAAATAATCCAATACTTATGGTCAGTCAGTTGCTATTAAACCTTTCACAATGAATTGATAAAATCTTAAATTACTCAAACCTTTCTTGGAAATAGATGGAGTATGGAGCGGGAGTAGTAATGAAAACTAAGTCTCTGAAGCTGGAGAATGGGAAAAAATAACGCAGGCTACATTGCTGGATGGTAACAACCAAACAGATTTCACAGCCAAACCTGAGATGTCCTTTAAAGATAGCAACAATTTTCCTCTCATAGAAAAGACCTACCACAAAACAATACTCAGAAGTATTTCTATAAGTATACATATATGAATGTCAAATACACGTGAATGCAATACCAAACAACATTAAGAAGAGTAATAAGGCATATAACTGAAAGGAATAATCAACAATCAGAACAAAAGAATCCAGGACCACATTCTCAGGTGAAATAATTATATATCAAGTCAGGCACCTGTTATAGGGTGCCAGGGCACTGAAAACACCTTATTCTATCTAGCTTTATTCTTCATTTCGCCCTCTATCCTCACTTTGGGTCTCTTAGAGCTGCTTTCCATACTGCTGCTTCTAGATGTGAGTGGACTAAACATATCAGTTGCGTGTGATTGCAGAGACTGGTACTTAATTATCCAGCAGTAGAAGAGTCAATCATCCTATAAGATCTCAAGAGTAGACTGCTAATTCATTTGCCAACTGATTTAAATGGAAAGTATATGCACAAAACTCTTTCAGTTGTGTCTGTGATATTTTCTCCACTGGTACTTCTGATTCTAGGGATTTTATGATATATAAAAGTTGGTAAAAAGTGATCATACTCATAATAACTTTCATGCATTTGAACACTGGTGCATGTGGAGGGAGGAGCATATTTATAGTCAGCTTTATTTAAAAATGAGATATTTTTTAAAAGATGTCTTCATAGAGTATGTGAAAGACACAAATACTAAAGTTTTGCACAGTATGCAATGTATCATTTTTATGTTCAAATTCTGAAGCCACAAAGCAGCATGCTTATTGCAGTAGCATCAGAAAACCCTGAATGGCAGCAAAACAAAAACAACAACAACAAAATCAGTTTAACAATAAACCAAGCACAGTTTTATGCATCTGAGATTTTATGGCTCAATCAATAGACCCACTGTCATTATTAAATATGTTGGGTTTTTTTCTTCTTTGTCTGATACTATTGTTATGGCTTACTAAGCACCGTCATTGCTATTTATGAACTGCAGACACCTGCTCACTAAGAACTGGACTGAGACCAGCTGGAATAGTCATCATTGTCCAAATAAAGCTCCATATGTTCAAAGGGCTACATGAGCTGGCTAATAAATCCTCACAATATCATCTTTACTTTGGATCCTCATCATGGGCTCAGTATAGAGCAGAGGGATAAGGAAGAAGACGTGATGACATTCCCCACTGTGGCAAAAAGAGAGACTGAGATTAGAAGCCAATAATCTTGCAACTGTTCATTTGAAGCATGTTGGACAAGTGCTACTGGTCAAACAAACAAACAAACAAACCTATGTATTACTCATCTCCACAACTTTTGTTTTGATTTCTAAAAATTAACATTACTTCACTATTCTGAAAAAACTCCATAGTTACTAATTTACTTCTAAGTGGATTTTTCAAATATATTAATACAGATAAATATAGAATCTACTCAGCATTGAGTGATTGACTTTTCTTCTTTATTCATTTATAAGAGCTAAGCAAGTATTATATTATCAGGTGTTTCAATCAGCTTAAATCCTTCCTACCACATGGGAAAAATCAGCAAATACTAATAAACTGGTGAAGAGACTGATCAGCATAGAATATACACCTGTTTATTACACAAATACATCACAGTTTAAAATCTCAAGGACTTAATCAACATGAAGAGAGTTTCTGTGGAAAAGATTTGGAAAATTCATATTGACTTTCCCCTTCTGTGAAAAACATATTAACACTTATTGGCTGTAAGAGGCCACACTTTTGCATTATAGCCTCAAAGTTTGCTGAGGATGGACAAGTCTTGGGCAAGGGTTGAGAAATCCTTTGTCTGAGGGACGCAGATGGACAAGGCCAGGGGCAACAGGGAGATAAGCTGCAGATGAATGGCTGTGATGTGGTCTTTTTTGTGGGCTTATCTCGAGGAAGATGGCTGTCTCATGGGAGAGACTCTTACCCAAGCACCCAGGAATGTTAGGTAGGCAGGAGAAAGGAGGATAAAAGAATAAGAGAAAGTTTCTAACATTGGATTCCTCACAACTTGACACCTGCATGCTGAAAAAGATGCCTGCATGCTGAAGAACAAGAAAGGTTTCTGCCATCAGATTCCCCACAACGTGATGCTTGTGTGCTGAAGAAGAACGAGAAGGTGTCTGCCATCAGATCCCTCGCTACAGACATTCTGCTCACTCACAGACCCTCCTGGACTTGCTATCTGAATCTTGCTGTCTGCTCCTAGACTTACCCTGTGGCTTCTTCCTGCTTACTTCCCGCTGCTGCTCTGCTGCTGCCAGTGGACTCTCCTGGGCCTTCTGTGTGAGACCCTGCTGCTCCCTCCACCACCTGCTCTGCACTGCACTTGCTTGCTGCTTGTAGCCAGCTGCTCTGCTGCTGCTTTTCCCTGTGCTTTTGCCTTGGACCAACGGAACGACATGTGACAGGATGCTGCTGCATCCAGGTGGTGACTATCCCCACTTTACACAATTCTTGCTTTCTTCCTACCTCTTTCTATCTTTTCTATCGCCCACCTTTCCTTCCCCATCACCCTATATCATCCATCCTCCCCTTTCCCATCTCCCTGATTAAGGTTTGTAATAAACTGGTCGGACCAACATTTGAACCGTTGTTTCTTAATCTCACGCTGGGTATACATATATCAAAGAACTTGCCTCCCTACTATAAACTGGAACGAGACATTGGCATAAGCAAATTTGCACAGTGTTGTTATTTGTGAAACTGGGACTTAATAGGAATTCACTAGAGAGGACTGCATCGAGGTGAATATATTTCATACAACTTCTTAAAAAACAAATAATGTGAATGATAAAACTATCAAGACTGATTTCCATGCTTGAAGTAATACAAACTACACATAGAATCCAAGATTCTGACATCAGCCTTAGGGTAGGAAAGACAAAATGACTCTAAATTTGCCAATTAACAGCAACCCCAATTACTTTCAACTGGAAACATTTTGCTCTTTTTTATAACACAGAAAATGCATGTTTTTCAAACACATATATGGTGAAAAAGGGTCATTTTTCCCACAATTCTATAATTGAAACTGTATGTTTTTCCTGCAATCATTCACATTAAGCATCTCCAAATAATTTAATTTCACATAATATACATTATTATCGACTTCAGACTAAATATGCTTTACCAAAAAAAAATTTATAAATAAACATAACTCAACCTCCCAACCTATTAATCCACACATGAATCACAGATTAGGAGAGATCATTTAGAGTTATTCAGATGACATCATACTTTATTCTAAATGATCAACAAAATGACTTAACTAAGAAGATATCTGAAAGATATAGCTCCAACACTCTTGCTAAGTGTTGGCCAGCCTCCATGAGGTTAGGCAGCCCAGAGCCCCATCCAACCTGGCCTCAAGCACCTCCATGGATGGCACACCCAGCTGAAATCATTGAATGCATACTGAGATTTCTAATTACTGTTGATGATTTGAGAAGAATACACAGTGCCACTGAAGAGATTTTTTTACACACATCTACTCTGAGATCTTTATAGAAAGTTTGTCATCATCATGGCCCAGTGAAACAAAATAAAAGATCCCTTAATGAAAATCCTAGGACAAAGGCAATGTATCAATGGAAACTCTTATCCTCCTTGCCACTGATTCTCAAAATTTTAATTAGAACTCTTATGGATCCTAAATTTTGCAATTGCTAAAGAATGGTAACAGAAGCTGGAATAGACACTACTGTGGTTTAGGCTTTTCTAACAACAACAACAAAACCCCCACAGAGCTATAAACAAGGCCCCAAGTCTGCCTAGATTGCTCACCATTCTGTATCCGTGAAGCTGATTACTCCTATCGAAGTGTGCTGCCTTTCATTTGTTGCTACTGAATTTCTTATGAGTTTTTCCAGACTGCTCATTCTATTATTATTATTTCCCTTTCGGATCATTCAGGTATACTTCAGGGGAAAAATATATATATTAGAAAGAAGGTTTATGAAAGCTCATGATGACATTAAGTGCACCTCTTCTAAGGGCAGGCACTGTCAAAAAATACTTAGTCATTTAGTCATAATGAACAATATAAGCCATTGTGAGGAAATACCACATCTGGAAGAAAAAACATTAAGCTGGCTTGAAGAGAAAAGAGTAGCATATATCAAATATTCATGGTGACTCTAATTACTATTCGTTTCCAGTTTCTCCAAGGTAACAAAGGAATATGGAAAATGAAAGAAAAAAAAACCCAACAGCATGCATGAATAGCAATATTTAAAATATAGATGTCACTTAGCACACAAAATTCATTATTTTCTTTCTTTCTCAGGCTATAATCAACATGCCAAAAAATAATAATAATAAAAAAATAAAATAGTTCCAGTGTGTGGTCATTTCTATGCAGTCATACATTTTATAATTTTCTGAGGAGCCATTTCAACCCAACACAACAAATGCTAGAGGCAACAGTAGGCTATTTGTGCTTTCTTTTTCCAACTGAATAGCTTTACTATATGATTCCAATAACTGTCAGTTCTATCTAATAACAGAAGAACTTTTCCATTTATTAAAATCTGTGTTTTTCATTAATCTAGTACATTGCTCTTGACTACCTTCAGTTTTATGGCTTGTCTTTCCCCCAAGTCATCTAGTAGGCAACAAAAATCAAACTCACCCATTACTCACTCTAAGCCTGTAATCAACTGAATCCATTGTTTCCTTCATGTAGTTATTTCATCTAACCTAGGTTAAGTTTTAAGCATACTAGCTCCCGTCTCATGTCATCCTGTTGTATTATTGCAGCTTTGCCTTCTCCATGGCCTCTTCATTCCTCACTACTGCATTGCATTTCTCAAGGATCAGGAGAACACCAACACTGAGAAAGTCACTCACGGAAATAATTGGTAAAATGTTCTGGTGATCTGAATAGAAATTGAATTTCACCACTTAAGAAACTCAGCACTACCTGTTTTGGCATTACAGGACATTACATTACATTCCATCACAATGCATTCCTTCTATGCAGCAGTCTATACCAGAGTCCTGAACAATGATTAATCAGGAGGAAAAAAAAAAGTGCTCTGGAAGTGGAAAGCTTTGGATGATATAGATAAGAACCAAGGAAAAATATGACTGTCATAATGTCTTTTCTCCACACTTTAGTTTACGAAGACTAGGTTTCTTCCTCAACTGTTTCTATTTACTTCCCTGGCAAAGCACCATCTAACAAGTCATATAACTGAATTTTATACCTGGTTCACAGGTAAGCTTCTCTTTTGCTCCAAACTCAACTGGTATCACAACTTCTCAATTGAAGAGCCAACACAAAATTTAGGATAACATATTTGTCCTGGTATTTTTAAATGTACATTCTCTACATTCCTTGCCTCAAGTCATATTTACTTTACAAGCTTTTATTTGCATACCTGGACAAGCAGTGATTTGAGAAACTGAGAGCCTCCGGTGTGGATATAAGAACAATTAAGTTACTAAAGTTGTTTAAAGAAAACTCATTTTGCTGACACAACATGTGCCCGCAAGGGATTCAGAGTATGCTAATTAATAATAGGACAGAATTGATTACTAAAGTTGCATTCCTACTAGCAATATTTTCCAAGCCAATCTGCACTCTTGAAGTTGCTTACTTCCTTTTGTTTGGATTTCTAATTCTAAATCTACAGAAAAACGAGTACAGAAAATTTAAACCTGCAAGTTTCAGATAAAGAAATCGTAGGTGTGATAACAGCCAAGAATGACCTGGTTCACTAGAAAGCTGCACACAAATTTTCATTGAGGAAAAATAACAAAATCAAGCACACATTGTTCCCCTCAGTTCTACTGTAGCTGCCCAGGAGGAACTGACTGGGATAATTTTGATTCCCTGAACATACATAATGTCACCTAGCTGCAGAGAGAGCTTCCTAACAGGGAAATTAAGAACACAAGACTGTGTAACCTAAAGACGAAGACAGATACTGTCCTTATTCATATGTACAATAAAGCCTACACCTGCTTGTCTACATACTAGCAAATTATTGCCAAATATGCTGACAGCCTCAATTCCTGGTTCTGATTCTTGTCTTCAATAATGCACAGCAACTTACACTTTCCTCACTAAAGCTCAAGTCTGCATACATGGAAGGAAATCTACAATGGTGATTCTAAGAGTATCTAAAATTTTGAAAGACCTTGACAGGTCTTTTCACTCCAAAGGTAAATGGGCTCTCTCTGGAACTGCTTAAGTCATTCAAAGGGATGGAAATCTCCAAATAGCTGTCAGATGGTTAGGAGAAAAGACCAAGTCAGGAGGCTATAATTGGAAAAGTTAGATACCCACACAAGTATGTGCAATGCCTCTGTTAGGAGGGGTGGAGGGGACAAAGTCTTTGTAAAACTGCAAGACTGTGGTGGCATTTGTACAAGATTACTTCTAGAATGCCAATTCAGACTGGCTTTGATTTAGCTAATCCTAACAGAGGCCTGCAAAACCAAGTATACAAGCTATAAAAATGACTAAACGCATCAAATCCCACAATGCTGGCATCCAATCAGAATTTTTATTCAGCTAATCAACCATCTTGATTTTTTTCCAGTCAGAATTAAACAGATCGTGTTCGATGATATTTAATCCTACACTATATTTTAAATGCTGCATTATGTCTGGCTGCCTGGATTTGAAAAATTAAATCTGAATCATTGTGGTGTGTCATATTTCAGAATGTGTGTACATATGTACATGTATTTTAGAATATACACTTCATGCAACAGCTGTGGTCTTTGCATACTTTCTTATTGAAGTTCATAACTACAGCAAAAAAATAAATGTATACTGGATTTAGGTATTAGTTAAAATCTTTGATTTACTCTTAAAAATTGAAAACTATTCTTGAAAGTCACTGCTGTACAGATTAAATTATAGCTGAAAATATGATGCGTACGCAGATGTTTCAAACTCAGGGTATTCACTTAGTCAAATCCAGTGTCATTGGCTGAGTGACTGAACTAACGCAGTGAACAGAAAAAGCTTTTTTAATGCATAAATCCTCTTCTCAAGCACTTGCATATTTTTTCATTGAAAATTATCTTATGTAGAGAGAATCAAATTTTCTCCTACATCTTAAAGATATATTAGCAAAACAAGACAGGCTATGAGTATACAGGTTTCATCACTCACGCAAAAATGAACTATGATATAACCAGTTTTGTCACTCCATCATTAGTCATCTCTTCTTCTGCATAACGAAAAATTAGCTCAAACATTTTATAAACTTTGCGTAAAGCTGTAGCCAGGAAAATCACAGTCAGGAGGCAGAAAGGTTCCTTTATTTTCTTCCTATAATCTGTCAGAGCCAAGCAACAATCTAAGTGCCCAGGAACTAACGCCCAAAGTAATTTATGGTTCTGAAATGGCAAAATGAATAGAAATAAATAGCAACTGAAATTTCACAAACACTGTCAGACCTTTCTCTCCATTCATTTCACTTAAATTCACTATCCAAGCAAACTAAAGAAATAAACATGCTTCCAGAAATTGAATTCTAGAAAATCTTTAAATGGGAATTAACCATAGGACAAAGGTGGCATCTGACTCCTCATGGTATGCTAGAGCTGGTTCAGTCACTCCGATAACAATTTTTCATTGCTGTCTGGGAACAATGTTCATCTATATATGATCTGTGTGACGTGCTGTCTGTGATTGCAAACTATTCCTTTCCTGCTGTAAAATTCTAGGTAGAACTAAGCAAACAAAACACAATGGACCATGAACCAAAACCAGAATAATCATATCACATGTCCTGATCTTTCAACTCATATGAAGTTCATTTCTTAACATTCTATAACGTATAGGATGATCTTGAAAAAAACGTTAGATGGCACACACCAAAATGTTAACAACACACAGAAGGGACACAGCCTTACATGTTTTTTGCATACAATTAAAATTATCTGTCATTTTCCCCACCAAAACTAACTCCTAAATAACCACGTGACTGGACAACTTTAACACTGACAAAGGGATATAAATGACAAAAACAGACGTAGGGAAGCACAGCAACAGAACTCAAAGAAGATTATAATCATTAACTATCCAGATGGTGCATTTAGTGTTGCTTAGTTTTGGATCATGAATTAAGCACTAAAATCATTAAGTTCTTGATGATCTGCATATTTAAGGGTAATTTGTCTTTTCCAGCTGATCCCAATATCAACCACAAAAAGTGAGCAAATATGTTTCCTTTTCATTCCCCCCTCCTTTTCATTCCCACCCCCACCTTGTATGAATCTCTATTTCTGCAAACTCTGACTTCAATATTTGGTTGCAATTTGGCCAACTGGTGAAAATGATCATCTATTTATACAGCTAGCAGCATTTTTGCAAGCACAAGAAAAGCTGCTAAATTTCACCGTATAGATCTTTAAAATGTAAAATCTTTTCAGCACACAGCTGATAGCTGTAGACACAACAAGAGACCAAGACAGGTGTATGCAACAGAAAAATCTATAACTGGATAGGCTGTACTTAAAAGGGCTTCTCTGAAAGAAATGCCTCCTATTTTATGATGTTGGTCCACAGTGTCAGAGGGGGATGTTAGTGTTATGGCAGGAGAACCATCTTCCCACTAATACTTGATTTTATTACCATGTGACAGATGGCAGCAGAGGGGCAATCTCACTAAGTGGCATCTGATGGAGAAGAGCATATGAAACAATGGTGTGGAATTGAATTCCTTCATGCGGAAAACATGGCATACATTGATACTCATCAACACCTGCTGAATGTTTATGGAGACCAAACAGCGGATGTGAGCACAGCGAGTTGAGGTAGTGGGTGGCGTGTTTTAACAGTGGTGACAGTGGGACAGCATTGCTGGTGCAGATTTAACGAGCATGGCACGTAGACTCTTACTCACTGCTGGCAAAAATGCAGAGCTAATGATGGTTCCTATGTTGGAAGACTGTTTTGTAGCTGAGAATTTTATCTATCAAATAGTGTCATTATGTTCTTTGTATCGGTTGTCATTTCCATAGAAATAAATAGGAGGCATCACTTTTAGAGTGATTAACATAGGCTATATTAATACTAGTGTAAATTCCTTGGTAAGTAAGAGGATCTTTTTAAACACAATATTCAATGATAGAATTTACAGAAGGTAAATGCTCAGTCCTGGATCATAAGAGAAATGTCTCACTACAAAATGTAGATTGATTTTTGTCAAAACCAGCCTAGCAAAAAATAAAAGAAATAACGTATTTTTATTGCTGTTAAAATGTTGGATACAAATCACACACTCAATCCTCTAAAGGATTCCAGCAGTAACAGCACAGGAAAGAAATTCAGTGCCATGTAGAATCCTCAGCAGCTGCATGTGGTTTTATGCCTATTTTATTCATTTTTTCCAGCATAATGTACAACTAAAACTTATACTTATTATGATGTTCCATCTGTTTAGGCATATTCTATAACCGTTCAGTCTGATTATGCTGATGCACACTGCAGCCAGCATAATCTAAAGGACTAATAATAAAACACTTTTTCTTTTTTTTTTTTTTTTTGTAATTAAATTATCTGTTAATTTAATGGTGACCAACAGGGGCATCTAAAGTGGAAAAAAGTCTTACAACGTGACAGATACCCAAGAGTTTGTCATGGTTTCTGTTGGATTTTTTTTAATATATTTTTTTTTTTTACTACTGATTTCCAGAGCAAATATCCAAATATTTATTCAGCATTAAAATCTGTATAAAGTTTCCTTTTTCATTCAAGGATAAATACTGAAAACCTCTTCTGTTCTGAGCTTCACGTAAGATACCCATCTGGTTGTCATCAGAGACTGTACGGAGGACACTTTAAAAAGTTTTTAAACTGAACTTATAATTCATATTTTATCAGTTGAAATAAATTTTAAAAAATGTAAAACACAACAGTAGATAAACTCACATTATATATTTCCTTCTGGGAGCACAATATTTACTGTCTTTAAGCAATACTATACCTGTAAATTAATATTCATTAATGTTAGCTGTTTAGATTTTGAAAACATTTGTCTTAAATTCCATCACTTATAGAAATGAATATTATCACCTAAAATTTCTCTGCTAAATTACATAACTGTTATTTCCTTTATTTTTATTTTTTTCCTAAAAGTGTAACAGGCCTTTCATTTTGCTTACAGTAAAATAGAAACTGATGCAGTTGCCCAACTTTGCATCATATCCACCAAGCAAGTAATGATTTGTAAAATACTAAACATACAATGAATAATTTAACAACAACACTACTAAATTGTTTTATTCCACCTTTATGTTGACATAGGAAGCATTACTGTAATTCTTTAAAGTATTTGGTTTGTAACAGTAAATCAAATTCATTTGCATTCATATCTTGCTCTGTAGTTGCTGAACCTTGAAGGCAATACAGATACTTCTGACTTATTTTCTAAAACCTTTCTGACAACTTACTGGGTTTAGCCTAAGGGGGTTTCTGCCTCTCTTCTACTCTCTAAACCCACAAAGTTGTTCTTCAAAAAACCACAGTTACTTGCGAACAGCATGCCTCTTCTATTGCTTCCAGAGCTATAGTATCCCTGTAAGCATTACTCATATTTGACATTCTGAAATCCTGAATATATGGTTTGCTCTAAGTTTTTGTGCTTCAGCAAGACAGTCATCCTTACTGAAAGTCCACCATCAAAGCATCTTGCTAAATGATTTTAAATCCCTTGTAGATATTAGGTGCAAATATTTTAATACAAAAAGTGCATTTGCTTCTGTGGAATATCCTGAAATTTTAATGCCACAAGGAAAAGACAGAATATATAATATAAGAGAATTGTGTTAAAAAGTTTCCAGTATGTGATCACAGCTACAACAAATCTATTCCACAAAATAGATGACATGTAAAAGTCCCTTCCAAAACAAATGACTCTATGATTCCACCTGTAGCACATCAATTGACCTCAACAGATTAGCAACGAAGATAGCCTCAAGCTGCTAGAAAAGCTGTGCCATGAATACTCTTAGTCTGAATGCTACAAGACTTTTTAACAGTCAGAACAATGAAATTTAAGCAGTTTCTCCTTAGAAAGAGGAGGTCTCCAACACTGTTTAGAAAAGCAATGGCATGATGAGGTTGCCTAAAATAGGGAGATTAGACTTAGCTACTTCACTTGTAATTTTCCAAGCCAACCAATAAAAACCATCATCACATATTATGTTCTCCATTACCTACTAATTATCCAAAAGAAACCAAGCCATCCTTTTCCCGCTGTTCTGACAAGACTCCCATAACATGATTAATTTTTTCCTTTTCCTTGAAAGAGGTTCTACCTCATCATATTATACTTCACTTTCACCACCATTCAAAAAGATTCTATACATCTTCTATGCCTGATCTATTTTTTTTTTTTATGTTTAGCTGTAATTTATCTATTTTCTATTTAATCCATTACTTATTCCTTAATTCTTTTATACAACTTTTTAGTCTTTGAACTATTTTTTCCCCCCTTATTCTTACTTCTCTGCTTACCCGTCCTTATCCTTTGAAGGCTTCCTGCGTCAATATATCCTCTAGTCTGTCTTTACATAGTGTAGCTATAGTTACACTGTTCCAAATAAACACTTTATGATTACATGCTGTTTCTTTAAAAACTACACTTAGAATACTTCATAATAAAATATCTCCAATGACAGCAAATGCAGAAGATCACAAAGGCATTCCAAGGTCTATCTCACAGAACAGAGTTGCAAGGAAATAGAATTACTTTTCACTTTTTATTAAAGCTTATTTTTATCATGGAAAAAGATACTCAAATTGCACCCACAAAATACTAAAATGCGGGTATCATCACACTTGAGTTTTATGCTATGTTACAGATGCACGTTCTAAGCTGCTTCCTTCAGATTTGAGCCTGAATTACCAATTCTTCAATTTCTGTAGCCAACTCTATTCAGTTTTAAGGACAAGATCAAAAATCAAACCCAATTTTCCCATCCCCTATTTTACTTCATTCTGGAAAATGATGAAAATCTAAAAATCTATGATAATTGTGTTTATAGCACAGAATATAACAGTCAAATCTACCTGAAGTCACAATTGTTAGTAGTAAGTAATTCACATTAGAATTCAATTTCATTTCCACAAGATTATTATTGTTCTATTCAGATGGTCATAAAGTCACATTCTAAGATCCATAGGGAAGAAAAGGGAGAACTATTTCATCAGGAAGGCTTTTCTCCTTTTGACTGTTGTACCCATTAAGTTATTTCACTGTTTTCAAGAAGTGAAAGCACCCTTTATCACAACACACCATCAAGTCAACTAAAAAATAAAATCTATAAAACTTGATGAATAATATGGTAATGTTCCAATAGTAACAGTCAATAGCAGCTCTATTAAACTCAACAAATCCTAACTAGGTTAAACCTGGAAACAGAGACATAAAACTAGTGATACAATTTAATATTTTCTCATTTAATATAACCTCTAATATTCTCAGAACAAATAGTGAAAATCATACTGCAGGTTATTTGATACTTTTATATAGTCACTAGACTATTTTTCTCTTTTTGTTAGCTACTGGAATCAGCAGGTAGAATTTGTTAACTCAAGATGCTTTTGTCAGTAAAATTAAATCTCTGTATCCTCTAAGAACTTAAATAAGAAATTCACTTGCTTTATTTGAATATTTGCCTGTTACGTGCCACTAGAAAACATCTGAAATTACAGATAAACCAGCATTCTGCCATGTCAGCACACCATCTCCAGAAGGGCACCATGGAAGTTTAGAACCCAGACCAGAACGATTAGTTTTCACTTTAATAGCCTTGCTGACAACAGGAAACAAACTGCCCTTCAAATTGCACTTTCTATGTCACTCTCAAAAATTTGATAAATACTACATCATTTGACCCATCATTAGCTATCATTAGCTATCATTTCACTTCCTATATATTATTACACAAAAGCTGAAAGAAAAGAAGATGAGCAACTCATACTTGAAGCAGTATTTCTTGCTTTTCATGAAGTACTTAAGCTCAGTTAGCAAAATTTCTGTATCTGATACTTGACTGCAGAACAGGATAATTCTTTATTCTTCCAGTATTCATGATTAAATCATTAATCACATTGTTCAACACTACATATGATGGGCACAATTTTTCTGCAACATGGACTTCTCTGGCTCTGCCAACATGTTTCAGTTACAATTTCGATTCTAGACTAATCCAGTAAATTATCATACATATAACTCACTTGGATCTTTTCCTGAACTGATCTGCTCATTCCCTGCAGACCACTTTTAAACCCAGTGAATGTCAGAAACGTTCAGTTACTGTGTGGATTTTTTTTTGGCACAATCAAAAAGTTTTTATGGCTAATTGAAATAATTGCCAAGAAATGACATGTAATTCTTGCACATAGAGAGCTACAATTTTTACAGAGTAGCTCTTGGACTGATATTGGGAAAAAAAAAAAAAAAAAAAGTATTTTTAAAATTGCGTTTAAATACTGAGAATCCACAATACTTTACAAAATCAGTAGTGGAAGCACCTTTTCCACAATTTTGCCAGACATACAAAATCATCAATAAATACATACATTTAAATTACAGCAAGTAATTTTTGTGGTTTAGAAGGAAATAGAGTTTTAAAACATCCACATGTCCTGAGAAGCACATAAATTGGGTAGTTAGGGCTATCATATCCAAAGAGCCTAAGGGAGTTACATCTGCACTTCCATTGGCTTTTATTATAGTTGACTGACTGACTTATAAAGAATATTTCTAAAAGCAGCTTGAAAGTAGTTCAGTGTAAAAAGAAAATGCACTGGACTTCTCAAAATTTCTCTGCTAGTTTCTCTTTCTTCCCTCTGCTGGGGGAGTGACCTGAGAAATGCAATACATTCAAGGCAGTTAAGACTGCAATGACGTAGCCCTAAGACAAGCTGTGGATATAATGAAATGCTATTTACTGTATTATTCACAAAAGCAGCACACAAACAGATGTCTGCGTATTGCATGAATGAAGATTAAGTATTCGGACAAAGTTGCAAGAAAACTAATACTTCTCTTTCTTGGTAGTTCTGCAGAACGAACGTGGGTGTATAATCCACCAGTCCAAAATGAAGACAAATAACTCCCCTCTTTTTCTCCCAGAAAACCAGAAACATTCATTGTTTGAAATGTGCTGACTTTGGGTTAGGAGTTTTAATACTACCTATTTTCAAAATAGCATCAAGGCAAGCATATCACAGGATTACCTGCCTAGATTTTTCAAGAATTTTCTTACTTATCAACCATTCCTTCAGTCACAACCCTGCACCATGCTTAGCTTATCATAGTTTCCTTATCCATAAATTCCTCATTATGTTCATTCATAGTTTTTAGCTTAACAACAATACTTTTTGAACACTTGCACAAATGCACTGATCCCACTGAGCTCAGTAGTGTCCAGACCTCTGCTCATTTTGCTGTATATTACTAGCATCCAACAGTAAAAACCTAACTAGAAAGCTCAATGATTTCATATTTTTATTATGTATAGATCAACAAAAGAGAAACGCACTGCTCCTCTCATATCATTTATTTGCAAGTACAGCTTTTGAGTATCAGAAAACCAATTGCCAAAAAGAAACATTAACCACAGGAAATAATAAAAATCAGAGCTGGATTGCAGGAATTATTTTGGTCAAAGGTAGTATAGTAGTAAAAAAATATGGCTGAAGCCATTTATTTTTGTGGTTTGAGTAACTTTCTGGCTTTGTCTAAAATCAAGATTTGTTCTATAGTTGGATCCCGTCCACTAGCAATTACCCTTGACTGAGTGGTCTATGTCATCCCACTGGAGTGTAGCTCACAGAAGACTGCAGCATATATTGTCTCACATGAAATAAGTAGTTCTTTACACCAAGTTCAGCTTCAGTAACTCAGTTTGGAATGGACAAAACATCTGGTCTTTATACTGCAGAATTAAGCGAAGTAAGTTCTAATAGATGCCATTTCTCAGAATGGTAATAAAATAGCATGATTAACTCGAATTTATTTTGGCATTTTAGAGCTACTATTTTGTTTGTTGTTTTTTTTTTTCACAAAGACACTGAATCTCTCTCAAAATGCCAAAGTGGAGTAGGCATGTGATTACAGGAGTTTTCAGGTAAAAAAAAAAAACAAACAAAAAACAGCACCCTACTTTTAGGTTTTATTTGCATTTTACAATAGAGCTGTGCATACTTGGAAGTACATTATTATGGGTCTAAGAATCCTACAAGAATTGGCAAACTTTTAAATGATTTATTTCCTGCTGTTGCCTTTTGAGGTTTCTGTCCCATGAGAAATGTAAAAACACAAGGAGGAAATCCAATACACTTCAGATTACAAGGCTTTTGGGTAACAATGCAATAAAAAAAGTGTGAACTTGGAAGACAAAACAGAGTGATAATCAAGGTGCCAACCTTCATGTGTTAATTCCTCTCCAATAATACTATTCACGCTATTGTCAATACTGATTTTTTTCCCCATTACTAACCCACCAAAAAACCACTAATCATAAATCAAGATTTCAGAGTACTAAGCAACAAGAGATGCTAAATAAACTTGTGTTATGTACATATGAGTTCTGCTAAAAGTATGCATATTCTGCTTCAATTTTTTTCCTTTAATTCTATGTATGCTCAAACTACATATAGAAGCACGGTGATAATTTTTTGAAGATTTGTACCAACAATCCTTGAGTCTCAGAGTCACAGTTTACCTTTCAAAATAAATGTGTTATTTAACAAAGATAAAACTCTTAAGTTGAACAGTAGTTACAATAACGGCAGGAGGATTGGAATAATCTGATGGATCAAATAATGATACTTTTACCTTTACTACAGGAGTATCATTAGCACTTTCCCATTTTTACCAGTTGATTTCCTTCACTTTCTTGTCATTATATCCTTTGAAAACATAACTAATGCAAGCTAGAGAAAAATAAGTCTTTACACAGCTTTCTACACTGTTTTCTTTTAATTTACTAAGTCATAGCGGAGGCTATGCTAATAATGCAAGTAGGAAAAGGAACCCAATTTCATGGTTCTTTATTTAAGGTGTTACTTAGGCAATGACCTATATGTGGACTAACTCCTTGTAAAAGGATCTTTCTTACCAGGTAGAGAAATATCAGTATCCTAGCTAGGATACTTTGCATCAATCACTTGTATGCTGAAGTATCAGTCAAAAAAAGAGCATTCATTGTCAAAGTCAGCTTTCTGTGCTCAAGCTTATCCAGAAAATGTCATGTATTCCTTTTCCTTTCTATTTTTGATTATATATCCAGTGTCTCTCATTCGCAAAGCAGAGTACTGAAGTGCTGACTGCTTTGAAGATTTTCCTTAATTCTAGGCTGACTCAGAGCTTCCTGGGGTAAAGACTGCAATATTTAATCAGCTGTCAGCTCTCAAACTTTGTCAAGAAAAAAAGCACAGCACTTTAAACTAACAGTATCTTCGTTAAGTCTGTTTCAGCATTTGAACTGCTTGATTCAAACTGGATGCTGTTTAACAAGCATTATAATAACTAACCTCATGAACCTTTTGTTGGATTAGTCTGAAACCAGGGCATAAGGATGAGGAAGGGAAGTACATAATTGGGTGAAATTAACTCAGAGGTGGTAAAGGCCCAAAGGAGAAGCTGAGTGGCCTTCAGTTAAGAGATGGAGGTGCCACCAACTTCAGTTTGACTAGATCACCTTATCTTACCTTGTCACTCTGATAGATATTACGAAATTTGACAGTGGGTCTTTATTTCAACAGAAGTGAAAAATGTTAAAATTACTCTTTAAGTGCATCCCTGCTATGGACACCTGTCCTACTCTAACAGCACACATCACATAGATCCTCTCAACTTAATAAAATTATGTTGTTAGACTTCACCGTACCTCAATTTTCTAACCTCTTCCCTAATTCTAGTGCATCAGAATGTATATTTCTTGCTAACAAGTTCAGCTCAGCTCCTCCCTATTTTGTAGGGGTATCTTTGGGCACACATCATTCTTAGATGTAGTTTCTCTGTACATCTTTCATTATTCCCTAGCTCTTTTGGTCATGATCTAAACTGTAACAGAGAGATGACATTATTGACCAGCATTACTATTTTTCTCCATATTTTTGCTTTTTATGTAGCCCTACAGCCCAGTATCTGTTTTCAATACCTGTCCTTGTCACTACTTCAAGGTGAAGAAAGTATGACTTTAACAACAATTATAGTGGAAGTATCTTCCCCCCCATGGATAGAATGAAAAAAAATCTGTATACTGTTAAATACTAAATTAAAAATCCTCAGCAATATGGAACACAGCTTAAGGTTAGAATTCTCATGCCCATTAAACGAGCTTCTTACAGTGTGTTATCAGTTTCAAAGAAAATAATGAAGGGACTTCCTCTGCCACAATGCATCTCTGAGGGCTGAATATATTTCATTGCACGTAAAGCACATGAATAATGACAATATTATGCAGAATTTTTACTTCATAGGGAGTTTAGCTGAATCTGCCTCAAGCAACAAGTAAATTATGTTTTATCTCCAGTCAATGTCAAGTACATAGCATTGCAGAGAACAAAACTATTGTATAGTTTGCAAAAATATCACTGTTACAATGATACCAAACTACTGAATATCTGCTTTTGTTTTCTTCCTCCTTCAGGGTTCATTACTTGTGCATTTGGGCAAGATATGCATTGTACTCTGCAATATCCTTGCTAACTCTGTCAACGAAAAGACTGTTCATCAGAACAATCACTTCTTAATTCATCTAATTCAGCCTACAGCCAAACAGACAACAATTTGTGCATAGTTCATTTGTGTATTTATTTTGATACTTGAAGCTCCTGTAAGACTGCTTCTTTTTTAATCTGTCCAAACTATTATCCTTTCCTTTACACCAATGTAAAACCAGGAGTTTTAACACCAACCTCTGCTAAGCCAAATCATTTAACTTACAACTATAACCACATCCTGTAGCATAGTCATTATGTGAAGAAACAAAGGGATTTTCCTCCTTTCAGTTAACTTTGGAGGCACTGAATGAGAAAAAAATTACCCGTTTACAGAATTACAGAATTTTTCTGACATTATTTAAGAGCAAAAAGGAATCTGATAGCCCATGGAATTCCATAAAAGGTATACGTAGAGCTTCCTCTGGTAAACTGGAAGGTTTCAAGAAAAGCATCTGTGGCTCAACAGGCAAATCATCAAAAATCATGAGCTGCATACTCTCGTTCAATATCAAGGTTTTAACTTCAAAAGCATTTATGTTTTCAAATAACATATATTACATGTTTTAACTTTATGCATCAATACACATATATATCATCTGTACTATAGTTTTATCAGTTAATAGATTTTAATATTTCTTAATCATAACTTAATATATACATCTATTCTTTGTTACAACTTTTTGCTCTAAAGGAAATGCCAAAATGTCAGAATAATATCCATAACAGAACAAAAAAGTCCTGCTTGCTTACTGCTGAATTTTATATTATTTCAAAGCAATCCAAAGAGTATCTTTGCTAAACAAAGTTTAAAAAAAAAAAGTAGAAATAAATCTTTCTAGTTTTTCTACTTATATTTTTAGTATCCCAGGTCATAGGATTTCAATGCGCCAGGACCTATTTAAACTCCGGGTAGGTTCAATATGCAATCATGTTATGGCATGTTTCTCAGGGAAACCGTGTATTTTGTGACAAACATTTTCAGTCTACTCACCTTCAATAAAGCTTTCACAAGTCAAAACAGTACACTGGATCTCTTAGAATCCTATCTCAGTTTTCACTAAAGCTTGCAAGCATTGCAAAGGAAAAACAAACCCAAACTCTTTCCTTCTCTCTTTTCCATGAAACATATGTACATAAATAATCTATTTGTTACTACTGTCTTTTGTTTTTCAAATGTTATTGGCACTCAAGTGGCCAAGTTAAACACAGTTCATCTGGAGTTGCATTTCCTAACCAAACGAATCTCCTTTTTCCCTAGCTACCAACCTCTTTTATAGAAATACAATGATATTCTAAGCCTCCAGCAATTTAAAAGCTCAGGATCATCCGTTACGTATTACTTGCAAATTATTCCCCGACATTTTTACACTCTAATGCAAAAAAACACATTATTAACATATTTAGGATTGGGAACAAAACAAATTATATTATTCTTCCCCAGATAAAAAGCTACACCTGCAGTTATTAATTCTACACAGAAAGTGAAGTTTCAAGCCCTTGATTTCACATTAAATTATGCTTTACTTCACACTGACTTACACTGTGTGTTGCTCATTCAGGCTCCCAGGCAGGCAGGCAGTAACTCACATTACCCAATAGCCTGGCAAAGCCTTCATTCCTTGAACTGGCTTTGTACCTCACTATGCCATTGCTTCTTCTGTCTCTCATAGTAATTTCTCAGTGTGCAAAAACAAATATAAGATAAATAGCTACACTGCTCTGGCATGACCCACACTTCCTTCAGCTCTATATCTGCATGAAAATCCATCTGTTGTTGAACCACACGACACCACGACCATTGTAGAACCCTGTATCTTATATCTCAATGTGCAACTGCACGGCAAGTCTTAATGTGAGTCTAGATCAAGTGCTTTTCCCCTTTCCTTTGCACATGACGAGTCTAGAGAAGCAGAGAAGAGAGCTCTGTAGATCCTTGTAGATTTTGAAATATACATTTGTTGTTGTTAGGAGTATGTATCAGCCTGTATTTCTGAACAAACAGCATTTCAGTACACTCAATGGAAGTTAGTGAATTAACTTAAAAAATGTTTTCATAGATTATGCATTTCACTAGGGAGGAGAATACTTTGCTAGTCTAATCAGACTCTTTTTTTTGTTTTTGTTATTTTAAATGAACATGAAATAAAATAGGTGTTAAAGAAAATGCAGATTTTTTTGCCTACCAAGGCAAGCATTTGCACTGCTGTGGTCATGTTTCAGATTAATTTTCAGCTGGTGGTCCTGGGAAAAGGAGATGGAGACCTGCATTATTAAGTAATATTCTAAGATGACAAGGCAATACACAAAGAAAACATAATGAGGCCTGGCAAGACTGCCTGCCAACAGAAGTATTAAAACTAAAATTGGCCTAAGTTCATGAAATGGCTTCCTGACCTGAAAAGCAACACATCAGCATGCAGCCAACACAGTAAGTATTTGAAATAGTCTTAGACCATTCTGTAAATGCAAACAACCGGCATGCACTACAAAGAAAACATACAGGACTGCTACTATAAATAAATGAGGTGTCTGAAATTAAGTTTTGGAAGACAATCTATTTCATTACAACACCTTAATTCAACCGCAGTGCATTTCTGAACACGTCAAAAAGCTTTTTCAGCGAAGTCTCCAAATACATAGTAATATCAACCACAGAGGGGAAAAAAAGCCACTAAAAACAAAGCAAAAACCCCACAATTATTTCATGCTTGTCACTTCTTAAAATTAAACAAGAGTATATTTGTCTGAGATAGAGCTTTTAGGCGATGTCGTTGTCGTGCTTTTCATTCCCTAGGTCACTACAGAAGATAATCACTGACTTCTCTCCTTTGTGCAAAACCATGGATGATTCTTAAAAAAAAAAAATAAAATGATTTCTCAAATGAAGGACACTAATGCTCAAATTCAGTAAATATCTTCAATCTTTAAAAGATTTTAACACAATATAAAAGGAACTGAATGTTACTGTTAGTGGTCTATTAACTGCTTCACACTAAGAAAAAACGCTCAAAGGGAAGTTTGGTTACATACCATCACTGTTCACTAAAATTAAGTGTTAGAAGGACTTGAAACTCAACTCAGGGTCTGTTTCCAGTTTGGTGACAAAGTCAACCAGCCATCATAAGCTGGCTGCTGTGCCCACAGAAAGAAATATTAAAGGTCCAGTACAGAAGCTTCGTGAAGGAGGAGATCGTTCTAAAGAAACAAAGTCTAAAGCAAAGCTGTGGATGCAGAGGACTAAACCCACAATCCTCTAGTAGAGGAATTAAGAAGTTACTGTGGCACTTTTTGGGCCTATAAGAACAGTCATTATGGCTACACTAATAGGAAAATAATTTATGCATCACAGTATGTGGTAAGTCCCTTTTAAAAACCCATGGCAGGAGTAGGGGTAAAACAAAGGATTTTTGTATAACCATTGCTTCCAGTTATAACAGAAGAGTGAATTCTCCAGCTTCTCTACTATTATGAAAACACCTCTCTGGAAGACTTGAAGATATTTCAGCTAAACCACAAGGGAGAGAGGGGAAAAAAACCACAACTCCTTACATCTAACCACAACATCTCTCCACTGACTACATTAGCATGAGATCTTTTGTAACCCAGAGCCTGACTGCTGACAGTAAAAAAAGCTGTTGACAAGGTTGATAAAATACCTGAGAGAAGATTCATTTCAGAGTAGGCAGATAGATTCATACTATAATAGTTGGTATTACGGGATGATCTTAAACAGTTTGACAAGACAAAATACAGTTTGTGTGACAACACTTATTTACTTTGCCTTTTTGACACTAACATGAAAATAATTTAATATAGTAAGAAGCTGAGAAATGTGCTTTTTGTAAAGCAATTCCTACTTTTTATTGCCTCGCAAACAGCATATTCTGAATTGCTGTTGTGATGCCATTTATTTCCTTTATAGTCATCACTAAAATGTTAGAAAAAGGTATATTATATTCTGTAGTACAAACAGTACAAAAAGTAGAATTTACTCATATTCTAAAACTCATGTAGTCAGTTTATGTTAATGGTTCTTACAAACTCCTAGAAATAGCTGTAGATCTATTCTCCGTCTTGTAGTTGGACAAAATTATTTTGCAGCTGGTTTGACTTAATACCTGTGGCAAAATGAATGGCACAATTCAATTACCTGACTATTATAAGAACAAAACATGACTATGATTCAGATTCTGCTCAAGACATGTGGCTTATCTCCAATCAGAATTTTAAAAAATCAACCTTCATACTAAACAAATATTTCAGGACTAAACATCAACTGAAAACAAGCAAATAAAGAAAGGAAGACTTGCCCAAAATACTGTGTCCATGGACCATACCTTTTCATTCAGACTTCCTGGAATTACCTCGAATTGTTTTCTGTTCCCAAACCCAGGAAATTCCTTGTTTCAGCTACACCCAAAAGGTTATCATCCATGCATTACCCTCTCACCATCTGTCATGGTTTTATCATTTTGTAATTTTGCTATCAGTATTCCACATCATAACATCATATAAAGCATGAATAATTTTACTGAACGTGCAACTTACAGAAGACTACATATCCCTGAGAACATCACGGTCAGAGATAAGTCACGGGATCTGGACACTATATTATCTCACTCCCAGGCTGGACGGATGTCTTTTAAGTTCTAGCACCCTGGGTTGCTAATGCTTATAGAATCACAGCATCATTGATGCTGAAGAAGACCTTCAAAGACCATGAGGTCTTACCAAGGACTGAAGCACTTAAGCTTTTTAGCCATCATTAAGCCTGATTAAACTTGAATGTGCATTTGAAGTTCACACCTCTCCACTGCCCCCCAGACTGCTGTTAATGCTATCCATCAACATGGCGCTACCAGGGGATGTGTCTAAAGTTGAAAAGTTGTGGCTCTTTTCCTCCGGAGTCTAAACAGCAACATACTGTTTCAGCAGAGGACATCAGTTCTCACATCCTCAGGCTTATAAAGGAAGTAGAAGGTCTGCCAAAAGCATGCATTCTGTATAAGTACTTTCAAGATTTAATTTCAACACTATAAACACATGGAAAAATGTTAAAGCAAACAATTCATGATACCTTTGCGTATTTATTTTTAATCCATACATGCAAATATTTCCACAGAGTACTTAAGTGCCATAACAATAATCCATCTTTTAACGAAGGACAGAATTTCAAAACAAAAAAGTTAATTTTTTCTAATACTTAACAGTAAAATTTGCAAATCCAAAAGCAATGCTTATGCTTTCGTTAATACTATCAGCACCTTCTAGAAGCTGCTTGAATAAATAGCAATTGAATACAGCTTTGTTGAGGAAGGTTGGGGGGTAAGGAGGAAGCAAATCCTGTGAACACAAGTTATCATATCAGTACTTTTGTATAAATCCTAATTAGCTGATCCAGTATCCTTTAATTTTCATAACAATGGTAACCCATGAGACCTACTATATACCAATTAAGTCTCTCAGTTGAAATGACTTTAAGGATTATTTCGCTTTTCTTTATTGAAATGATAGACACTACTCTGCCCTTCATTATTCTCCCTTGACTATTAAAAATATCTCCTTGGACTTTAATGAGGTTAAAAGACTTGCATATTACACAGCCATATAAAATACTGCTTCTGAAAATAAATTATTTGCTAAAAATGCTGTTCTGGTGAAATATAAAGAACGTTGTTAATATACAATATCCTATTTAATAGAGAAATCATACTTCTGCCTTTCTAGCTTAGTGATGAAGAACTCTGTGCACTTTATATTTCTGCATACAAAAAATAAAATCCAGGACAAAATCTTCTTTAAAAAAAAAAAAAAAAAAGAAAGAAAGAAAGAAAGAAAGAAAGAAAGAAAGAAAGAAAGAAAGAAAGAAAGAAAGAAAGAAAGAAAGAAAGAAACCATATAATTCCCTGCATTGGGGAATGGTAACCTTATTAGTAACAGGGAGAAATCTACACTCAGGCATTACACGTTATTAATATCAGAATGATCTTTGCAGATCAACAGTATTGTCCATGCCAGTTAAGAACAAGATTTTCAAGATTGCTATAGGCTTTAGACTGCCCAAGATGTTTTCTTCAATATTAGTTCATTTAACAGATCTTTGACATAAGTAGATGAACAACTGCAGCAAACCATATGGAAACTGTATTGCTCCATCAATTTTCCATCATACACTAGCTAAGAACAGCTGGAGTTCTTGATTTCAAAACCAGAAACAAGATTATAAAAGAAAATCATCTGCAAAGTAAAACAGAACTGGAAAATAAACAAAGAATTATTGTTCTTGCTAATATTCAGTTACTTCCTAAGGCATTTAACAGCCATAACACTCCTGGCAGAATCTTAAGAATAAGTCTGACTTCTGAGGGGATCCACTTCTGCTTCTCTTCCTGAGGTTTCTGCTCATTATTTAATACAGTGCACCAAAGATGCTTCAAGGACCTCTTTAATTTTCTTATTAAAATGTCTTCTAACATTCTGTATTATTCAGTATGTATAGCTTTTATTTAGTTTCTTTATCTATATGAAAATAATAATATACTCAAGTGTAAAAGTGACTTCACTTTCATGAGGGAAGAGGGTCCTTGGGGAGCTGATTCTTGCACTCATTTCTCCTTTCATGCCAGAACTGAAAACTATAAAATTGTGAAACTGAACAAATGATCCAGTATTTAAATATTTTTATGTGGTTTTTTGGTTTACTACTTTTTTAGAGAAACTACCCATGACTGTTTGGTATTGCTCAAGTACTGTAACATTATTGAAAAAGCTTCTATTATAATTGCAGATAATCTTAATTACACTTTATCCAGAAAGAAAAAGGGTTTGACTCATTCCTCACTCTTTGGTTGCTGCTCACTGGGAAAGATCTACTTGAGAAATATCAGCTACCATCAGTTCACTGCCATTTAAACATTTAATAAGATTTAAAAGCTTAAGGTCACTGTACCATCTCCTCCTAAAGACCTGCATTGCTTTCCTACAGCTACATGTCTTTAATAGAAGCTTGATGGATTAGAATTTCTTAGGGGCTAAGGTTCAGCCTTCAACCACTGCCTTATTTTAATATTATCGAGCATGTTGGAGAAACAGAAAGCTGTAAACACTAAACACTTGTTCAATATTACAACAGGGAAACACTATTTTGCGGTCACATTTTGCTTTTTTGAAATAGTTGTGGGTAGACAATGAGGGAGAAAGCACAGGCTAATAAAACAGGCTTGTGACTGGGAGCCAACAGACTTGGATTCCACTTGAGCTTTGTTGCCATTACAGTTATTTCCTTTCTCAGTTTATTTGCTGCTTGCACCATCTACTTCTCATTACTTCTATTTTATTTTTTAGCCAAACACAGGAGTAAGCATTAACCTTAATGTATTTTCCATGAGTTCTTATAGCTACTGCAATACAAACATTGAATTACCAGAAACATTCACTGAAGATTAATATTTATTTGTAAGCAGTCCATTTTAACTTAGTTCAGGAATATAGGCTTCTGGGTCATTAATTTATTAGTTATATATGAAAAAAGCATATTGGTTCATTTCAGTTTGCTTTTTCTTTTTTCCTTGAACAATGAAGCAAAATATTTTTCAAGTGCTAAAAATCTTTCTATTTTGGGAACTGATTTCTAATGCATAGAGTTAGTCTGCACCGAGATATGCATAACTGTACTTAGTTATACAAATATAGCAAACTTCGAATGCAAAAAAAAAAAAAAAAAAAAAAGAATAAATGCTTATTGAACAAACATACTAGCTACAATGATTAAAGTTTTGGAATTGTGAAGACCAGTTTATCAGGTGCCTACAGACTCTCTACAGTGGAATTTCTACACATCCAAATCAGGAGTGCGAGGGAAATAACTGTAAGCTGAGTTCCAGTCCAGGATTCTGCTTTTCCTGATCTGCTGTACTTTGCAGTAACTTTACTGAACCTATTAAGCTCACCTAATTGAAGATTTGGACTGGCACTGAATTTAAAATGTGCATGAACAGTAAAAATGATAACTATACATATATATATATATATATTTATTATTTTATTTTTGCACAAAACTAAAAGTTGGATATGAGACTCATGGGCTATAATCATGCTGAGGATAAAAAAAAAAAAAAAAAGCCAGAAGAGTCTAGGTGAATAGTATATTTAACATTTGGAACACACATCAGTCTTTTTTTTCCTAGAGAGATAAGATTAGTATCTAAGACTAGGTATGCTAGTAACATCTTATGTTCTGGTGGCAGTGAAGAAACCTTTCCCTTCCATGTTCTGAAGAAAATGGTCATTGTGTCCTTTAAAAAACCTTCAATTGATAACTAAGACTTTCACAAATTTATGTACTAGTTAAGCATCACTTATGTACGCTCTTGATCTTCTTTGCCATTTTAAATCTGTTCTTTGATAGCAGATAATATGATTCCTGACATTATCAGTGAATTATATCTTCTAAACAACATATAAAATTATTTTACTGGAAAATAGCTATGCTTTTTTTCCTCTTTGTTTTCTTTCTTTCTTTTTTTTTTTTTCTTTTCCTGAAGACAAATTTATCATAAAGAACATTCAGCTGACAATATTCTAGGAAGTCTAGAAAAGATGCTATCAAACAGATATTTATCTGCCTCTCTCTTTAGAGATTAAGGGTTATCATAGGAAAGAATGTCAATTCCTTAATAAGAAGGTACAAGCTGTAAACCATTATCAGAGAAGCAGAAAAAGGAAAGCAGGTAGACAGTCTTCTCCAAATGGATTTGAAAACTCAGAAGGAAATGTTAACCATTTAGGGAAAGATAATTACCCATGGCTATATCCATACCATCTTCTGCAGGCACACTGAAATGTTCCATATCCAATAATCTGAAACCTTCCATTCTACTGGGAGAAATAAGTTGCTGAAGCAGGAAAATAAATCCTAGGGACAGAATTTTTTCTATCATGAGCAGAGAATTTTCTGTCATGAGAACCCAGGATAAAAAGAAATTTCATTACAACAAATGTGTGTACCCACTTACTAAGAAGGAACTTGCCCATTGTGCTCATAACATGGGGTCTATGAGAGATGTCCTACTTTTTAAGAGATAACAGTCCTACACTGTATGCCTCTGACTGATTATTTTAGCTCTTTAATTGAAACTACTTGCTACACATGTATTGTGTGACCAAGCACCCTGATTAATCGTTATCACACAGCTGCTGCTGTCTCCAGTCTGGCTTCCTCTCTGACAGAGACTGCTTTCTGGAGTTGCCTCTGAGTTCTCTTTGACTACCTGAAATATCATCATTGAGCAGCTGAAGTTGGAAGGCACCACTGTAGGTCATCCTGTCCAGTGACCCTGATGATCAGGGTCACCTAGAACAGATTTCCCTAGATGAAATATTATCTGCGTGACTGTGAGCTTCCAAAGGGGTTATGCTCCATGAGAATTACAAATCTGCACACTTCTGATGAAAAACTCATAGGAAGAAGAAAGAGACGAAAGCTAGACTCACTGTCCTGGCTATGTAAAAGCTAAGAACAACTAGAGAAATAATGAAATACGAACAATTTACTCGTTGAACTTAGCTTTCACTTTAGAAACTGTATACACATACTACTTACAAAAACTCTATAATATTCAGTCAAATATATACTTGTAAAATTGATAATGAGGAAGGAGATAGTGTTTCCTCTTATGCATCCAAGAATCTCAGAAGCCAGGTTAGTGACATAATAAAAAATTTAAAGACAACATTATATATAAAAAAAGATACGTTGCTCTTTAAAATCCACATAGAAACTACTTGAAGGAATCACTCAAATTCCTAAATAGTTAGTGCTACAAATCCTAATTTATGAGTACTGATGTTTATATAAAGCACTGTTTAAATGACAACCATTTTGATGAGTTATTTGATAATTTTATGCTCCTTACTTTCAATGCTACTTAAGTGTTCCTGAAAGTTTAAAATACAATGTTGATTGCAGAATTATAATATTTATTGAAATTAATTTCCTTGAGGGCAATTAAATGCAAGGCTTGCAGAGTAGCAAGCAAGTCAGTAAACCAGAAGTTGTTTCTGGAGACACGAGCAGATCTTGAACAATAGCAAAAAAGATGTTGCATGGTTTCCAGTTGGAAACAATGTTATCTGAATATAAACAATGCTTTCTTTGGTCTTATAGTTTGGGTGGGAGAGAAGAGGGCTTAAAGACTTCTGACCTCTTATCATTTTACAAAAAGTATGGAATGCAGTAATATTTCTGGCTGTTCCTTCAATCTTAATACTCAAAATTTCCTTGCTTACTCTTACTTTCATGGGATTCTAACTTGATATTATTTTGTTAATTAAGAGAATACATATAGACAGTCATACTATAGTTTAATCACTAGAAGTGCTACTGAAGAAAATATTAACTGGCTACTGTTGTAACAATGCACTTGCACTTCATAGAATTTAAAGGTTATGATTAATGAGAGAAATTAACACTCTAACTTTAAAACAAATAAGAGAGGTGGTCACTCTTTCTGAATAACAGCCTTTAAGTTTTTCACCATGGCTTGTATTAACAATAAGAATTAATAAAGAAAAGTCTTTTTTCAGGAGGTAATATTTCACCAACTCATCCACATTCAACTGAGATTCCATTATTTTCTTGCTACCAAAATAGACGCTTTGATAATATTGAAGAGAGAATAAAGATAAAAGAAAAACAATGTGTTAAAGTTTTCTTCCATGCCCTAGTGCCTTCTAAGTAGTGAAAGTTAACTGCTGAGCACAGCAGTGATCGAAGGACACATGCAGTGAGCAGCTGCCTACCTTGGAATAACATGTGTTTAAAAATACTTTCTGTTCCAGGTAATTTTGTCTTCGCAGTCCAATAAGCCTCCGCTGCTCTCAAGGACAAAGCTTGTGCTACAAACCCGCCTATAAAAAGGATTTCCTGATTTCCTTTAAATAGAGGCTTTTATTTTTCCACCCTCCAATTTAAAATCTTGGATTACAAAAATAGACACACTGTGATTACAGAAAATAAAGCAAGCAGGTATTCATTTAACAAGTTGATTTGCACTCTGTCTTCTCTTAATTGAATTGAGTCTAGGTTGCTCCATGGTATAATGGAATGCTTAAGAATTCGTATAAATTTTGCATAATGACCACAAGTTTTATTACTATGAAAGGTCACATCTGCCAACCTCTGCCGTCTCCTCTGCACAGTTTCTACAACGCATTCTGCATGTCAAACCATTGCAAACTGCTAGCTATGATTTTACTCTCATGAAGAAATGCTTGGTTGGCACAGAATCAGAACAGTGTTACTAGCCCTGAATTCAAGTCAGAGACTTAATAGAGACTAAGTAGTGCTATTCTACATATGTCTCCAGCTGTTGCTTGGGATAGTTACAATCAGGTACAGCACAGAGTAACTACAAAGATTGTCAAATGTTTAAGAAATGTAAATCATCACAAACCAAGCCTGCGGACACCAGGGAAGACCACATAACGCAAGATGCCATTGCCTGCTCAACGCTCCTTGGCTGATCTTGTAATTTTTAAGAGACATATTGTCCTTTGATACAGAACAGAGTATTAAATGGTCTCACTCATTTTGTCAGATCAGAACTCCTACCCCCCTAGATTTTGAACAAAAGACATTTTCAGCTCAAAACTCTTTATATGATTAGCCTTGAACTGTAACTGTAACTATTTTAATTTCTTTTCACTTTGTCTTTGCAGCTTAAATTCCATCCCATAGGAAATGAATCTAGCCTTTCCTTAGCTTTCAGCTTAGAAGAAAAAATTAACAGCTCAACTGCATTGATGGAAATAAGCAGCTTTACACTGGATTGTTCACCTACAAAATTAAGGATAAGATCTTGAGCAGTATTTTGTAAGCTACAAAAGCAAAGGTTTTTTTTTTTTTCCAATTCCAGTTTTCATATGTATGAACTCAACTCTCGCGAAATTTTCCATGTAATAATTTACTTATGTGATCCATGAAGCCAAATCTTTGCATACTCGCTTGTAATTTTGGCAAGCATTCCTATTGTAAAGAATAATCCATACTCATAATTCCACTTGAAATCTCTCATTCTTTTACTGAACCAAGTTCAGTTCTAGGGGACACACTCTTTGAATCCTAGGTCACTACATTTGTAACAAATCCAACAGATTTTTCACTAGGCTGATGTGATGCTCAGCTGGATCCAAAAGAAAAAGTTACTTGTACTGATTCAAAACCCAATTGAAAAACTGGTTATCACTGAGTTTTTAGAAGACTGAATTATAACAACAAAACATAACTTAAGTAACCATTTCAAAAAAGTGATGACATTCTTGCTTTTATTCTAATAAAATAATGCTTTACTACTTCTGTTATTAAGATTCTGTGAATAAGCTTCATTCACATAGGTAATCTTAATGCAGTCAGCAAAAGTAGTCACAGAAGAACTATTTACACACACAAATGATTCTGAAAAGCTGTACTGTTTGTGCTACTTCCTACGTTTTTAGATCCTTTAAAATTGATTTAACTGTAGAATAATCAGTAGATTTCATCGCTCCCTCTCAAAGTGCCTCCCGATGACTAAAAGATAAGGATTCTGGCTTTGTGAGAGACTCATGAAATGAAATCGTTGAATTGGTGTAATGCTAAAGAAATAAATGACTGGGGCTCTTTAATAATTTGTGATGGATCTAATCAGGAAATAATTTTTAATTATGGCTTTCTCTTTACTTCTATGGACACTAGAGGCTTTGGAGCATATTCTCTTACAAATTAAGAATGACATTTTACTGTTACTGCCAATTTCTTGTGAGGCATTTTTAGAGGTATTTTAAGATTGAAACTGTTTTCAGCCATCATCTTTATTTCTTTTTAGGGCAAACATGTCTCTTAGATTGAATGAAATCGGGGGCTATTACTTTGGTATACTGGCAAAAATACAAGTCAGATGTAACTGTTAAAGAACTCTTCAGTAACTTTCATAGCTCTATCACCCATTCCTCTCAAGTGCTATTTTGTGTGCGTTCATATGACATACCTCAAAGTTCAGTCATGCAAAAAGCAATGGGCCTTTCTTAAAAACAGCTCAGGATTTATTTATTTATGGAATGTAATAAGTTAATACTGATGAGGTATAGCCCAGTATTTATACATTCCATTTCCAAGAAAGAAATACATCATTATAAAGCTCTTGGTTTTGATGTAATGGATATAAATTTGACTGACTATCCCTAAAACAGGAAAACATTTTGATAGAGTTTCAACTGAGGAAATGATGGGAGATCTTTCATTCTAAGGTGCACAATCATAGGTGAGAACTAAGCAAGCCTATTTTATGGTTTTCAGTAGATTTTAGTAATAAACACACACACACACACACACACACACAAAAAACAAACCCTAATTATGTGCCACACCTGACATAAAACAAACTACTCAACATTTGAAAAGTATTCGTTATAATGCAAATTTTGGAAAGGATATTTAGCTTCCCACACTTCTGTGAGGAGTCTTGAAAGATCAGCCCTTAAGCATATACTTATGAATGCTTTAAAATCAAGCCTCTATTCGAAACAACATCTTAAAAATCAGTACTAAGAAAGCTAAAATGATATATATACATACATAATATATATTATATATATAAGTCTGTACAGTAATGCTGGATAAGGAAAAAAACACACAAAAAAAGCTCCATTTTCTTATTTCAATTAGGATTCCAAATCAAAACCTAGTCTGTCACTTGAGTATGCTACTTGGTGGGTGGGTGAGTGTTGTGCTTTTAAAAGCAACTACACGCAAGTCACCACATTCAGTATTGATCACCCTACGGTTAGAAACATCCTGGCAGAATTCAGATAAGTTTGTTTTGTAATGCTGTAGTATTTTGTACTTCCCAAGCATTTTATTAAGCACTACACAAAAATCAGTCCACCAAAAAATCATACGAGCCCTGAATTTCACACAACTTGTAGATGTTTGAAGTTAACATATGAAACTCTCGTCACAAAATAGGTTCAAGTTTAACTGAAAAGATGAGTAAGAGCTGATAACAAAGAGCTATGCATTGCAAAGACAGACTGATAACTGTACATATTTTTTTGTGTAGCTAAGAGACAGCTATGGAAACAGAATGATATATAAGCAGGTGAGAGGTAAATTTTAGAGTTTGAGTCAGACTGAAATCTTCAATCTTTCAGCAGAACACAATAGCTCATGTTCATATGATTTCAAAATACACTGTTTGCATAACAGGGTGGATTTGTAAAACTCTGCTTTAGTTTAGGCTTTGTTTAAAATCAGTAACAAGCTACTGATATCTGTGGGAGTTGCATCTTGCAAAATGACTATGAGCACCATGATAAACCCTACAGACAGTACATAATTGGAAGGAAAAAATTATTGCATGCACAGAGTAAGATTGAAATGCAAATATGAAATATTTGCACATTGCAATATTTCCAGTATATTGATGTTGAAATACAAAATGAATGTCCAGAATACTGAAATTATTGTTTTGCCCTATGCAAATTCTATCATATATCAATACGGAAATCGGTTTCCCAGTAGACAACGTTCTGAGTCACAAAACACTAAACACTGCCACAAAATAAACTGCGCAATAGAATAAGAAAAAAATAAAAATAAAAAAGCAGTAAACTATAAGTCAATCAACAACAACTCTCAAGCAAAATGTAACAGGAGATGTAGAAAATAATATTGTTAAGTTCAAGCCACAGCTGAATATTTTCAGAATCTCTAAAAAAATATATACTCCAGGAAAAAAAAAAAAAAAAAAAAAAAGATGAATGCAATTCCAATTTCAGATGAAATACAAAAAATGTGGAGTTTCTACCCAACAGTTATAGCAACATTCAACCTAGAAATAAAAGTGCTATGTCAAGTCCTGTTTGTAAGCTTATGCTCCTCTTTAACTAGCTCTAGCTCATCAAACTGCTTTGCAGAGTTGTACATTGTTCATGCTCAGGAATGAGCATAAAATTGAACTACTTGTTGAAGATGAGTTCATAACATTTGAAAGATGAAGATAAGATTGTCCATTACAGCCCCTATTTTATTGCTTGGGAGTTTCCACCTCTACTAGAAATACTAAAGAATCATGAGGTGTTCACCTGAGAAAGTGCTCCACAAGAACAAAGTGTTGGTTTAGTGACAGCCAGTATTGTAAATATTTTACTGAGCAGCTTGAAGAACGTTCCACAATTAAAGCAAACAATGACAGTATTTTCCTACATGGACAGCAGCATCTCCCAGCCAAAATTAAACTGTGTTGGAATACAATGGCGGGGTCATTCCCATACTGTACATTGTAGTAGAGGTACTGTCAGAGCCCTGCAAGGCTCCTCAGTAAATAAGTTTTAAATAGTTGAGTAATCCTATCTTCTGACTTGTATTTTTTATTTTCACACTGTAAATCTAAGTTACAATTTCTTTGACTGCAAAGACAGTTTCAGAAAGTCATCACCAAAGTAACTTTCTCACAGCAAAAGGCACAAAACCAGACTAGAGTAATTTAGCTATACATCTGTATAATATTTGCCAGATTTTTTCTCCTTATAATCATACTCCACCTTGCAAACAGGCTTGCTCAGATATTTTATGCTTTGCTGAACAGAAATCTGGGTTTAAGTAAACGTCAAGATTAGCTCTTCAGCTGCCTAACACATCTGTGCACACATATAAAGAGAAAAAACAGCCCCAAATCACCAGCACATTGTTGCAATTTTCAACGATTAGCACTTAAAAGCAATTTAATGCCTCTAATATGTATCTGTTAAATGCATACGGTTTTTGGTGTCTTTTCTGCAGACATGCTCCAAAACCATCCAGCCACTGATTGAGGAAATAACAGCTCCCTTTGCTAATGCTAATATTTCTCAAGTAGAGAAACATCTATTGTCTTTGCATTCCCAATAGTTAAAAATTTTCCTACTCACCCATTTAAAATTTCCACAGGGGGCAAACTTGATGCACAGTAAAGCACATCAATCAGAAATGTGCTGTTTACTCTGTCTTTTCATTATTATTTTAATATCTCACAATTTGCTCATACAGATAGCAGTCGTCCTCGTGTAATCACCTTAACTGCAGCCTTTTTAGAAACTGTCACTTCAACAATTAATTTACACAAGTGTTAAGGAACCACAGCCCTTTATATGGCTTTGAACTGTACAGATAACAGCAGATTTTCAGTCCATTTTCATGGCGTTCTAGGAGAAACAAATTAAGATAATGGCTCTTACAGAAAGCAGTTAACTGCTGAAAAGAAGTATTCTACCAAAAACATTACTTGGTTGCAATAGTGATATGCAAAAACAAGCACCAATAAGAACGTTCCAGTGTTATGTAGAGGGGTCAACAGACCTTAGCTGTTTGCCTGAAATTAGAGTCTATTATGCTTTAGGCTATGTTATAATGACCCAGTCAGATCCCTTTGCTCTCAGATTGGAGAGTTAGGGCAAAGCTTTTCATGGAGACTACTTCACCCACAGAAGTTAGGTTTTGATATCATTGCTTAATAGATTCCAGGAAAATTTCCATTTCAATTCACTTTAGCTGGACAGTATTTTGACAAGAGTGGCAAAGAACTCCTCCTTGCAACAGGACAAAGAGGTCAAAAGAATAAAATGTGTATTTTGTTGAAATTTCCTGCAAATTCCTATTCTTAGAGCAATTGTCACATTTACTGAACAGATCATGATCTAAGGATACCTCTGTGTTCCCACTGGAAAGAAGAACAAGTTCAGCCAACCAGCTTGGGCTGAACTCGAAGTATTCAGGATACAAATCACTTAACTTACCTACATTTTATGGTGTTGTATCCAGGAAGAGCAGAAATGGCAACATGAATTCTTTCTGAAGCTAACAGATCAGTCATGATCTCCCTAGCTCTTCTTCACCTTCTTGTATAGAGAATGTCAACTGTGTCAAAGCATGCAAATTTAATTTAATGCTTTAATGATTTGTGTCTTATTCATTAGGGAGCATGCATGGCAGTGTGTTTTTCTTTAATTAAATTTGCACAATGTGACTTCTGACAATTTTGAAGTCAAACAGATTTTTTTGCAATCCATAAACATACTAAATCCAACATCCTACTCCTTCTGCTTCCATTTTCCTACGCTACTGCATTACAGCAAATGTCTGAGCAATCAAATTAAGGGATTATTCCCCAGCAGGTACTTCCCATAGAATATTTTTATTTACTCAACATGCAATAAATTAGGTTCTAAAATGTACACCTAAGAAAAGAGAAGAAGTTTGTAAGTGTAGAAAGGTGCATGACACTATAGAAGCACCCTCATACACTCAATACAGAATTCACTGAGTTTATATGTATATTGATAGCTGATCAAGCTGCACGTGGCCCAGATAACTGGGGTAGGCTGTATAACAAATATCTATTGATTCTTTCTTTCTTCCTTTATTTTACTTAGGAAAGTTCTGTTAACCTCTGAAAAGGAAAATTATTTAAATCACTTTTGCATAAATAACATATTTAAATCTGATCCAATCCTTAGATTTTGCTTGCATTCTGCAATTCTTGAAGTTGCCCCTGCTGTGACTCAATCAAATTTCATCTCTTATCTTTAGACACAATCTAATCAAGTCATAGCTGATTTTTCCTTTCTTGCTGCAATTTGCCTGAAGAAGCAAACGTTTGTATTTTGGAAGTGATATTGCTCAACTCTCACATCAAACAAAGAATTCTGTAGAAATACACCAAGAAAAAAAAAATCACAATTGGTTCTGGAGCAAGAAATAAATATTAACTAAGGAAAGGCAAAAGTAGGTGTCATAATATAAATGAGTTTAGTTTGCATTCTAATTGATACCTGTGGTCCCAGAGAAGCCTAGGGGAAATATCCATTTGACCTCCCTGAATAAAATTACATACAATGTACATTGAAGTAAGACAGCCTCAAAGCACTTCAAAATAACCACAAAATAACCAAGCTTTTAGTTAGGATTTGGTCTCTTGCCTCTAAATCCATGTACTTGAGTATAAGAAATATATTGCCTCTCCCAAGTCAAGCTTTTTTCCTGGAGAAAAACCTCTGTATGTTCACTTGCCACGTACACCATACTAAGGTTGAACCCATCATGAATATTACTTGAACAAAATATTAGAAAAACATGCAGGAATACTTACTCCCTTGTAACTTTATACAAAAGACTATCATCACTTGATCTTCCAGTTTACAGCAGTATAAGCAACAAAGTACAATGTTTTGCACTCTTCTCCACAGTAATTCATTGTGTTTAGAAGTGATCTGCTTTGAAGAGATTGGATACAAATGGATTCTAAATTCAGAATCCATTAGGATCCCCACAAGGGTATTTTGTGAAGCGTCTTCAGAAAGATGTTGCAGGTAAGAGCACACGTGACAGGAAGCAAGAAAGGAAAGACAGCAAGTGAAAGATGGAGACTACGTGATGTCAGGAAGTCCTCTCTAACCCCAGGATTTTTATAGAAAGAAAACAAGATAGTAAGATTGTCTTAAATACTGCAGATAGAAAGTCTGTACAACATTGGTGTTTCTTTAATCTTAGACTGAGTAACTAATATTAACATCAAGCATTATCATCAATTTAAATTACAAATAGATAAAGATTTACAGCCTTATTTCTGTAGTAAGAGATTTAACTTCCAAGAAACTGACACAAAAACACTATTAGATACGAAAGGGAATCAAGAAAAAAAAAAAAAAAAAAAGCAGCTGAAAAATGCCTCTCATGCTAAATGACAGAGAAAACACAAAACATAAAGCAAGAAGAATCAGTACAAATGAAATTAGAGTTGCTAAAGCAGCCCAAAGTAGGACTAAAATAGAAATGGTGATGAAATAAAATAGAGTAATGCAATTAATAAGATGGCTCCAAAGGGGTAAGAATACAATTAATGTTAATCTTCTCATGTTTGTTTAGGTTTTGTGATCAGGGCAAACAGACAACTTTGGATAATATTATCTACATAAATTAACAGGAATTAGCTCTGTAGTGCCTCACAGTAATCAGCATAATTATTTTAGAGGAAAAGAAAATCTATTTTTGAAATTGGTTGAAATTTTCAAAACAAAGTAGTCATCAAAATCTTTTTCTCTATTATTTTGAAGAAGCTCTTCAGATTCTAGCAGTAATATGAGCAAACATTTTCTCTACTTTCCAAAATGTTCTCTTCAGCTTTACAATTCTATTTTAGTTGTACCTCTTAACAGTTATCATCCTTTTTAACTAATATATACTTTTAAATATAAACTTTGCATACACTACATATATACCTTTAATTTAAAAAAAAGACGTAATCTTACTGTTTTCTTACTCCTTGTTCCCATAAAATTTCATCAACAGGACAAATTTACCATGGTGACCTAATTAGCTACAAGTATAAACAGCTTATCTTCCATACACTTGGAGAACACAGTTGTATTTAGTTACTATCAGAGTAGGTGCTGTCTCAGAGATGACTATATTAGACATATTTCAGGAAAAGAAATGAAATTACATACAGATTATGGCAAACATTTGCCCAGACCTCAGCCTGCTACTTGCTTTTTTTTTTTTTTCCCTCTCTCCAGGGTTTCACGTAGCAGAATAAAGCAGGATGCTAAGATTCTTTGTAAAACACTCTCCTACTTTGAGTATACATACCAGTTAATAACAAAAAAGTGCATGAGACAGTTTATTACTGAGAAGACTGATGCAAAAGGAGAAGAAAAATGTTTTGCATGGCGTAAAATAACCAGCACAGTTTATGCTTTTCTCACAAGTCTGTAAGGCAAAAGTGTGTAAAGGTGTTATGAAAAATGCCTGTTTTTCTGGAGGCCAGTAATTTAAAATTTGTTTGGACTAGTGCCCCGGTATCAGTTCTGAAAATCCAGTTTTCTTGTTGCAGTTCAGCACAAATAGTAGCACAAAGAAACTGCACATATGAGGCATGTATAAAAACATTGGTCTACAATCTCCTTTATAAAATACATTATGGCAGCAAGTAGGTGTCAAAACATCATTAAAATTCAGTGGAAGTCAGATGACTAATTCCTATTACATCTCTGCAAAATTTCAATTAATGAGCTTGGGAACACAGAGGCTAATAAGTGAAAATGCAGTTATTTTTAATTAAAAAGTACAATGCTAGTAAAGACTGCAAGCAGCTGAAAGCACAAACAAGGCAGCCATCAACTAAACACAACTATATAACTCCTCAGAAGACTGTGGCCCTTTCTTAAGATTCCTTTAATAAGATTTTGGCTGCTTGTTTATTCCAGCAAATGATAAAAGCTCAACCAACTCACATTTTGGGAATGGTCAGTACGTCCTAGAACTAGGAATGTTGACAGTAGGTATACAGAGGGTTTCTCTACTACTGCAGAATATGGCGACACGTTAGACTGCAAGGAAGCATTAATTTAGGAATACCCAGACATACTACTTCGGGTTAAGGTTTGTTTTTCAAGAGCTATAATTGTGTCTTCTACCAAAAGGATCAATATTTTTTGTGTTTCTAATTTGAGTATATTAGATTAAACATACAGAAATCCAGCTGGGTTAGGAATTAATTCCTGGAACTGACTATTCACATGCCCCTTTCTCGTTTTGTTGGCACCTCCACAGGTGTGTGGCTGTACAGCCTCCTCATGTGCACCGTAGCATTCAGGTTTGTAGCATCAGGGACAAACAATCACAACAACACAGCAGAATGTATCCAGCTAATCAAAATATATCAGTTCAAAACTGAACTTCTAGAATGTTGTTGATACTGTAAGTGACAGAAGTTTTGTGAACACCTCCTTAACGTGTGAACTGACTTCTTGGAATCCAGAAAACACAATTATAATTCAATTTACATTTGGCTAAAATCCAGGTGTGTTCAGTGAATGGCTTTAATGTGTACATATTTTCTGTGGGAAAAAAAAAACACAAAACTTTTAAGAGTTTCCTGGTATTCTTCCTACCTAACAGGTAAATTATGACAACCAAATCCAGACAACTTTGGGTGCCACTGGAACTTAATTTCTTATTTCTACAGCACCAAAAAAAATCCTACTACAATATATAAAAGGAGCACCAGAGGCTACTTTAATGCCCTACTAGCTCTTAATCGCCCTACATACTTGCAAAACAACAGTAAAACAGAGCTCCATACCCAAACAGAAAAACAATTAATTAAAACATAGTACAGTTGCTGCTTTCTTAGGAACCATCAATAATCCCCTTCTAAAAAGAAAACAAACTTCAAGTTTTCAAGTGCAAGTCTAAAGTGCCTTTGAATGGTCATTAGTATTTCAGTACTACAGATTCCAATAATTTCAAATTATAGAATGTTAGAGTCTGTTCCTTCTGCACCGGTCCTCTGCTTAACTTATGTTTTGATAGAACATTACACACAATTATCTTGTGGGGGTAAATGCTGCTTTTAAGAAGAAACATTCAGTTTTGTACAACAGAAGCAGGGCTCACTTAAAAACCTGTTGATGTAGCACCAGATACCCATATGTATGCAGTAAAACATAACAAAGAGAAGAAAGACAGGCTTCTATTTTTTGATAGATTGTTTTTTTACTTGAAGTACTTCTAAATCTTCTAGATATAGAAATATTTTCATAGCTAAAGCTTGTGCAGTCACTAAATCCAAGTGCCAGAGTCTGTCACTGGTTAAAGAAGGTAATAAAGGCTAGGACACTAAGGCAAGGATCAGGGGGAAGGCCACCAATGCATTCTTCCTGGTGGGTATTCATTATAATCACCCAACAGGTATGAAGAGACAAGTTGTTCTACAAGCAGCTGGTAGAAGATGCATTATCTCCAGTCTTTGTTCTTATGGAGAACTTAAACCTCCCCAATATATATTGATATACTGGAAATATAATACGGCACAGAAGAAGCTGTTTAGGAGGTTTCTAGAGAATGTGGAAGAAGGAAGCCTTAGAGGCAAAAGAGCAGGCTGTTCCCCTGACCCACTCATCACGGAAGCAGGCCAAACCAGCCTGTAAACCACTGACACTTAAGATGAGTGGCTAAGGGAACTGGGATTGTTCAGTATGGAGAAGAGGACACTCAGGGGAGAACTACCTGTAAGGAGATGTGGCAAGGTGGGGGTCAGCTTCATCTCACACATAACTAGCAATAATATATTGCACACATAACTACAGGATCCGGCCTTAAGTTGCACCAGGGAGGTTCAGGTTAGATATTAGGAATTCTTCTCTAAACGAGTGGTCATGCTCAGGAATAGGCTGCCCAAGTAGGAGGTTGAGTCTCTGTCCCTGGAAGTATGCAAGAAATGTTTAGACGCTGCATTAGGAGACATGGTTTGAGGCAAAATTTTTGTTGGTAGGTGAATGGTTGGACTAGAAGATCTGAGATCACTTCCAACCCTTGCGATTCTATGATTTTAAGTTGTAGAGTGATACAAGCACAAGCTGACAGCATCCAGAGGATCTGCATGTATGTGGATTGCTACTGAACATCAGAGCCTTCACAGTGCCTATACTTGCTGTCAGGGCATGGCTTCCCCAGAAAGCATTAGCAGAAGATGTTATTGCTCTCATCTGTTTGTAAAAGTCTCTCTGCTGAAAATAGCCTTAGGTACCTCAGATTTCACAAACAAATCTATACAAAACATATATACAGGAGTCTATAAGTATCATAATGAGGTAGATTTTATATATTTTGAAAATAAATACAGGCCTTATTGAGAACGTAAATCTGAAAGGGATCATTTAAGCATTTCTTTTTAAACAATATTATGTTTGTGCCCTCAGTATAACACACAATGGGCAAAGGCAGCTAATAACAGTAAAACACAACTATACATTGTATTCCTATAAAGCTAATAACAGCAAAATGCAACTATACATTGTATTCCTATAACTTTCTGCTTCCCACAGAGACAGGTTTAGATGTGTTAGAAAAAAAATACACTGTAACCATTAAATACAGTTGAACTAACATCACAGCTAAGGATCATACTGACTGCTTAGAAATATACAGGGTAAATCTCTCTTTGCTGTGGCTAAGCTTCTGTAAAATTCAATTAGAAGCTCCACATAAGCTCCAGCAAAGCCAGAAAAACTGTTAAAAATAACTTGTTAGTCTTTGGGAAAAAGACTACAAAACTTCCAATATCTGACAATAATAATCACAGGGATAATATCTGTTACATTATGAACATCTTTCTATCTCTTTAAACACCCATCCTTAGATTAATACAATAATAAATAACACTGTGCTATTTTATAGTGTTAAAACTGCATAAATAATAGTGAGATATACTTTAAAGAGTGCCTTCCCTAAACTACATTGCAAAATAACCCTGAGGACTCTTAATGACAAAGTAGGCAGAGTCGGGAAGTAAGTGGCTGAATCACTCACAGTTTTCTCCTTGGGAATAAATGCAAAGAAGTGGCAATTTCATGGCCCATAGAGAGAGAGACGCACTGCAGTCTTGCAGCTATGTATGTACAGCGCAACTACAGCAAGTACAGAAAACTCCAATGAAATGCAGGAATAACAGATGGCAGTAATTAGAGTTTATGATAGTTTGGGGAGACCTGCAGGTCCAGAAAGAGTGATTTACTAAATTAAGATCAGAACCTACTGAAAGAAGAGGAAAATTATGGTTTAGTACTGCTTTTGTTTTGTTCCCCCTGCCCCTCCACCTCTAAACTAAAGGAAATCATGTGCTGGTGATTATCTCTTTAGTGAATAGAGCATGCTCTAAGGGAATAGAGCATGCTATAGAGTAGAAATTAAACTTCCAGAGGTAGTGACTAGCTATACATTAGGTATCTACAGAATTTCTGATCTACAACAACAGCATATTAGCATTAGTCTCCTTACTTTCAACCTAGAAAAAAAATTACTTGAATTTACCCAGAGTATGCGAAAGACTACAGGAATTATACATGCTACATCACAGTTGTATTTGATTTGCTTTTATGCTAGGACAAAAGGGATTTTATGTAAGTAATTGGGAGATGTTATTCTAGAAGGTAGAGGATTAGTGAGTTTACAAACCCTAACAAACCATAGCAGCTGCATAAACTAGAGGTTAAAAACCCAAGCATTATAGAGGGAAAGGGAGATTTGAGGCAAATCAGTGATTCTGACAATTCTGTAGGACTGAGGAGAGGCGAGACCATTGAAGAAATTAAATTCACTGTGAATCTCCTGAATAATTCTAAAATTACTAGTGCTAAAAAACAAACAAACAAAAAAATGCACCACATAAAACAAATATCCTCACTGGTAGAGGCTTTCAGAGGCAGCACTTGTTAAATTCAACTAATATATGTGTTCAGACCGCTGTCTTTCTTCCCTTTCTTGCCTTGTTTTTGCATAGGAAGATGGATACAGTAGGCTGTTGATGCTACAGCTAGTTGCAATGAAAGTGAGGCAACAATATTCCACACTGGAGATTAAACTGGCAGAACTCTGGCTATTGCCTTCCCAAACAACTCAGCTGCTTCCAACCACTGGGAGATATGGCAGGAAAGTCTGGGCAAAGCGCCTGGTAAGCTCAGTTCTCCATAATCAGGTCTCAGCACTGACAAGTTGTTCCAAACTCAACTCACGACAACCAGTTCCAAGAACCTTTTGTGCAATTGTGACACCTCCCTGTCAACTTTGTTTTATTAATAAGCCACAGTTTTAATTTTTAACATTATCTCAACAATAACAATCATCTTGATATTATCAGGCAGTACAGAAACAAAAGGGCAACAAGCCATAGAAAAGGTTAAATAGTAGACAGTGAAGGTAACATTCAAGATGCACAGATGAAACTAACTTATTTTCTTTCACTAGCCTAGCTTTAGAGACTACAAAATCAGATACGTGCCTTTTGTATAAGAATATATGTTTCTTTTACATCATGTGTACCTTCAGACATTTTTGTTTTCTAACATGAATGGAAAGCCTACATGAATTCAGTAACAAAATGCAACATAGCTAGGATATTTTACTGCCGATGTCAAGACCTGCATCCATTCCTCCATTCTAAACTGCCTGTCTTACAAAGTGTCCTAATTTTCATGCACGCTGTATAAAAATAGAAGCAAGGTGGTTTAGTGAAATTTATTCTGTAACACCCATACTTGGACATAATCTGCACTCTCACTTCTTTCATTGGAACCTCTCAAACCAGGGGATCATTAAGTTAGCCTCAGTGGATTTTTTTGTTTTGCTTGTTATGGAAAGCTAGATAAGAGTAATAGGCATCTCATGAAACTGTCATGGGACAAGAGAACACTTTCTTGCCCAACTCTAATTAGAACATGAATCCTGCTGAGTTTAATTATTGTCTTGCTACAGATTTGACAAGAGACAACATACTTTAAGAAAAAAAAAAAATTAAAAAATCTGCTTTTTTGTTATGGAGCGAAACTTTAACATTTCATAAGACTAGGGAAATATTTATTAAGAACAGCTGTTTTTATTACTACTTAAGCGTGAGGACAGTTAACTTCTAGTATTTAAATAATTTACTTGGATATCAACTAATTTACACTTCTGATTTAAATTCCTTCACAGCAATATAATGAATAATGTGAGAATTTTATTTGTAAACATACATGTCCTGGATTTGGCCAACTTATATTAATATAAATGGAAAAGCATTTATAATACTTGATCTTTTACCCCCACGGAAGTTTCATGATACATAGCACTGATTCTGGAATTAAATGGATTTATTGTCATTTGTATTCATGAATTTCAGATGTTGATTAACAAAGAGGTAAATTTGGAGACCCACAAACAGCAGTGCAGTAACATGCACACTAGATATGAAAAATAATTGTTTTAATGATATTTTTACCTTAAAAAAATGGAAAAACAAATATTTTTCTTTATCCCCTTTACAAGTTCATGTTAGAAGTAAAAAACAGTCTTAAACTTCAACTGCAGAAGCGGAACATTAGAAATGACACTACCTTTAAAAAATAATGGCAGTCCTGACTGCAGTCAAGATGTTTGCTGCTAGATTTAGTTGCATCTCACTAGCAAACAAATTATGGGTTTGAGGGGAAGTGCTGCAGAGCCATTAATTTCCAGCTGTTTTGATTTGAAAGCACTGGCATGGAGCTGAAATTAATCTGTAAATAGTGTTCAGCAATGGGATAACTTCAAATGTAAGGAAAGTGAAGATACTCTGTTAAGCTAGTAAAAGAACTTTGGTTTGTACATCAGAAGGTAGCTGACAGCCCTGAAATCCATTCTGACAACCACAATCATCACACCACATAGAAGCTCCAAAGGAACCCTACAGATCGGCTTTGATTACAGCATCTCAAAACCAAAGCCATTAATATAATATTCTCAGCCAACTGCACTAACATCTCTTTTTACAAGTATTTGTATAACATTATTTAAGATCACAATGTCTGATTTGTCATCATTTCAGTAGAAGCAGACAGCCACTGAGTATCTGACGGATATGTTTTACTGTAACTTGAATGTAATTTAACTAAGTTTAATGTAATGTTTTGAAATAAAACACAGCATTCTAGCAGAAGAGATGAATATTTTCTACTTTTCAGCTTCTACAGAATCCACTCAACCACTTTGAAAGAAATCCTAGAGAAGCAGTGATTCATATTACTCTTGAATTTATTACTCCTTTTCTGAAAGATACTCTAGGCAATTAATTTTACTATTTAACTTGACTGGGAAAAAAAGGAGAATCACAGACAATTATTCCAAAATAAATGAAAAAGGAGGCACAGTTATTAGTCTTAATTAGAGGTCAGTTAAAAAAAAATGTTTGATAGTTCAGACTGAAAACAGTATAAAAGCTGAAAAAAGAATATCAAAGCAATTCCAAAAGCAGAGGTAGTCCAGCTCAGCTTATTTGTATCAGGACACCTTTGTATAAAAATTGCAAATGAGAATTAGATACACTGACTTCAAAGAGCCTACTCCTAAAATTACAGTCTGAAACATAGTTAATTACATGATTGAATTCCACTATTTAGGTACTGCATTTAAACCCAATTCTCTGGTGTGGTTACTTGGCATTATTTCTTATAACCACTTCATTCCTGATCCTCTCAGAAAACAGTAATTTTCCTCATCAAAGATGACCAGAATTAGAGGTGAAAATATACTACATTTCCAAAAAGCTTTAAGATAACAAAAAACTACTTAGAGCGCAGATATATTCATAAATACATCTAAACATACAGTCAGCTGCTGTTTAGAAGGAATCTCATGTCTATAAAGCAGAACCTTTGCACAAGCCAGAAGTTTGGAAAACAACAGCAATATCTTAAAAGAGTTATAAAGCAGAGCTTCGCTTGATAAAAAATGTAATTTATCGATCTGTGTGATTAATACCAACTGTGAGCATACCTTTACCAAACTGAAGACTAAGATGAAATTACTTCAGTTGCTACAGCTTATTAGTATCTGAGACTTCCCTACTGTGTTAAGGTGATCCTTAAGGGACACAGAACTAGAAAGCTGGCTCATGGTGATATCTCAGCAACATAGTTAAATGCATTTTCTAGGAATGCAAAGCAGAATTGGTTCTTCTGTGCACAGTGCGAAAGAATTTAGTACAAATAATTCCCTTAGCCAATCAAATTAGCTTGTATGCTGTTACAGAGTATGGACAGCAAGGTCAGTATACGAATGCCACTGTCTTCCAGTGAAAACAGTACTGTACAGGTGATAATGGCATTACATTTTCTTTCTTGCTTATTGGTGAGGTACAAATGCTACTGTCCAATAAAGGCTGTTGACAAAAATAACCTGATCTGGGAGTCAGGTTTGCTTCCCAGGGTTCAGTAATTTCTCAGATGCACTGCAAGGACAGGTTAGGCATTAGAAAGGTTAGCATGAGTTGAGAGAAAAAAAGAAAAATGAATTTCTGCATTATGCCGACTGCATATAAAACACAGATGAAGCTCTGTTAAATGGAAAAGTACAATTGCCTGCATGAATTACCTTACTCTGCATCCCGTTCTGCAATTTTTAATTGCATCTCTACAACTCCAAAACACTTGGGTTTGAAAAAGATGGTGTGAAATTACAGCTTCTTCTCTAGACACCCAACAGGAATATCAATGAACAGACCTCAATGTTATTTCCTCAATCAGTGCAACATTCTATGCAGTATCTTCTTTCACTGAACATTTCATATATTGCACATCAGCTTTTTCCTCTTAGTCCTCTACACTCACAGTTCTTATTTCTACACTATATTGCAGTATAAAGGCAATTGTGACAATTTAAAGATGCCAAAACCATACCTTTTATAAAGACCAGTGCTATTATTATTATTAGCATTTTTTAAAGCATATTTCAAACAGTTTCACATACAGTTTCATTGAAAGCAAACATTAACAAGGTTAAAATAAGATAATGAATACAGTGCCCTCTCTGCTCTGAGTGCAGAGCTTAAAAAAGAAAAAAAAGCATGCAAGCCCAAATAAATGTCATTCCTAGAAGCCTTTGGGGAGGTTGGTATTTCAGATGAAGCGACTGTGACTGCCAGAGATGTAATTAAATTCTGTATTTAGCACGCTGCTGGCTGAAAATATACTGCAGGGCATTTTCCTGTCCCATCAGGGATTTAAGACTTACGTGTTTTCATTTCATAAGAAGTGCTCAAAATCACTACTACCTCCAAGCCTTCTGACTTTTTGTTTTTGGCTTTTCTTCTAGAAGAAATAAGTACCTCTAATTTTGACGTCAGCTCTGACAGACAACAGGAAAATACTCACTGTTTCAGTATTTAAGAGGCTGGTTTTCTTCTCTGTTTATAAAAATAAACTATGAAATATTTAGATTTCACTTAAATAATTAACATGAAATGTTACAATCATGTTACATGTATTTCAAGGTTTATTTACCATTTAAAAATTTTAAGTCTTGTATATTTAAAGCTATATTTATGAAGAGTGAATTTTGCAAGATAACTTCATTTTAGAAAAAACACAAATTTATGTGGAGTATTCTGGTCCGATTCTGTTCATGAACACAAGAGAGAAAACAATAAAGAGCAGTTATATGAAATGACTGAGAATATTCAGCAGATGGTTGCTTGTACGCAATGATGACATTTCAGGGAATGAAGGCTTCAGTAGCCAAAGCAGCTGCAGATAAAACCCAACTTCCAGCGGATGCTTCATTAGAGAATGGACTTGGTTGAAGTCCCATTTCTCATCAACCACTCCCACTGATGAGGCTCCTCAATGCTTTCTTACTTCTCTGGATACACATGAGGAGCACAGTGCGTTTGGGGATGTACCATTCAATAGGAACCTTAACTCACAAAAGGCGGCTCAAGAAGCACCCAGCTACAACCACATGAAGTAATATCTTCACAAAATGCAATGATTCTATGTCACTAAGTGACAAAGTAAACACATATTTTTTTCCTGTGATCTAAAATAACATCATAAATCAGAGACTGAGCTGTTAATTTATTTACTTATTAAATAATACTGAGGTTTCTGCCTCAACGCTTCACTTTAGAAGCACACAGAACAGAAAACCTCTTCCACAACACCAAGCATTGTAACATTTTCCAATGCAGTGCTTATCTTTTTAATATGTATTATATTAAAACCTTCTGGAACATGTACCTGGTTTTACAGAACAATTTCTGAATAATCAACCAAAAAAATCCACTCCAAACCTGTTAGCATGAAATTCGTCTACTCTATGCTGACTTTCAATAGATTCTAATCCCTACCCAGAACATAGTAGACTTTGCATAGTTAAAGCAATTTGGTGAAAAGTTATTTGCTTCTTCCATTAATATTCTGAAATCCATTTTCTCAAGGCCACCTAATAACATATCATCATCTTATAGTAAGGATTTTATAAGGCAATTGATACTGCCTATGAAGTTTGCAAGAAAGCACTAAAATTGGAATCCATCAAATATTCAGAAACACACTGTGCATGGTAATCTGTATATTCATTCTGGAACAAAGTTCACACTGTATAAAGAAAATTCATTTTCAATATAGACTTCTATGCAACTACAGGAAGCAGAAGTCTTCCACTTCTGGAGTGGAAGCTTTGTGGAGAAAGTCAGATGTCACCGTAGGACCACAAAGCAACCTGCACAAAGTGCCAAATTAAGGACAAGCCTCCAAAAAACAGTCTTGTTCTTCAAGACAGTGAAGGAGGGGGAAAAAAGCCCTCCTTTCTGGTTAACAAAAACAAACAAACCATCCATACATTATTAATAAGGGAGAAAATGGTACGAATACACTGTAAAGTTAAGCTAAGGACAGGGAACACAACCAAGCTCTTGTCAAACATTCTTATAAGCAAATCATACATATGCAAAGGAAAGAAAAAGTCTATCGAAAAAATTCAAGTCAAACAGACTATAAAATCAAGAGAAATGCTATCTGCATGTATTAATCATTCAAGAATCAATCCAAGTTAGGGGAAGCCTGAGAAGTCCCACACCAGTAACTAACCTCAACTGCATTGCAATATCCACCAAAATGTCAATATTAAATACAGCAGTGTCCCAAAGTAAGTAAAATGACGACAAGAACCAGTATTTGCATCCATTTCACAAATCATAAATTTTAAAGGAAAAGAACAACAAAGAATAAGAATTCTGACACTATAAACTTAAAATATAAATTGGAATACTTCCCCCCCCCCCATTCTGCTACTTATTCAAGTAAGAAAGTTTCAGAGGGGAAAAGGAATTTTCTCCTTTTCATTAGAAACCCATTGGAGTCTATAGAACCTTAAAGCTTTATAATACTTTTTGTTCTTACTATTGGCAATCTCTAGCTCAGGCAAATCATAATTCATGCACAGAAATTAATGACTCATTGATCTTTAATAAAGCACATCACGATGCTATCTGATCATACTGTTGTCATTTTGTCTGTCATTTGTCTTGACGATAAATATATCATTCCCACCTTTAGTGCTCTGTAAAGAGAATATACTAAAATTGATGTTCCTGTATCATTATATGTATGCTTTGCTGGGGAAGTACAGCTGCCCAGTTCTACAGAAATGACACTTAGTAGAACCTCTTGCTCTTCCATTTCATTTACCATTATTCCAAGCATTACTATTTCTTTCATCTAGGACACCCAACATTTTGTCTCCAGTTTCATCCTTTTTCACCTGTTTAGGTGTATAAGACATCTATCAAATCAAATTGTTTTGCAACATTGCTTCACATAGCAATGAAATTTGTGCAAAGGACATTTCTGAAAGCTATGACTAACATTCACTTAGTGAACTTCCATAGTTATTCACCAGTACTAGCTCTTTACTGTGTTAACTCAATCTGCAAATTAGAGCACAAGTTTCACTGCATTCTACAGAGGTATGTGCTTTCAGTGGCAATGCAATAAGCGAAACCAAAACCAAAAAGATCAAGGACAGACACCTACCCTTTAAGCCCTCTGTTACTGAAGCACAATCCCTAACAAAGCAGTGCTGTAGACAGCTGATTATTACAGATTTTTGGATTTCAGACTTGGCCAAAAACTTGTAAGTTAATAAAGTTTTTCCAGGAATATATAGGTAATTACCAGTAGAAAACCACTTGAGCTAGCTTTTCCAGCCTTGTGTAGCAAGACATGCAGTTGAATTATCACACATGTAACATTCATGGCAATTCAGGGCCCTTTGAATGTTAGTTAGGGGCCATATTCTCCAGGGATGTAAAAGTACACTTCCGAGTTGACACCTAGCAACAGAACTACCAGCCACAGAACCTCCATTTTATATCACTCTACAATGATCAAGTTTGTTCTAAAAACTTCCAAGGATTGTACAAGATATAACTATACAATATGCAAGCAGTGAATTACCTCCATTGCCAACAAGACGATCCTACTGCAGTGCAGTCCTTGCTGCAGCACAAGGATCACAAATGAACTGAAGCAAAATCTATCACTTCTAACAATTTATACAGTTTAAGTACTGTAAATACAGCCTTGGAACTCAGTACTGCTGTGGACCTGCCTAAGCTTCATTCATGCCTGCAGGAAGCTGGATGGTGGTAGTACTTCTGTCAGTGTAAAGAAGCAGAGAAAAGGGATCATTCAGACTTCTGGTGAAATGAAATTGCACCATTTAAACTTAATATTTTACCTGCTATTAACTGAGAAAGTACTTAAATTAGAGATGACTTAAAGGTGAACTTGCTCTGCAAACACTTAAAACCTCCCTTCTTACCTACTGAAACAAGTTCTCATATTTAAATTCTGGTTCATGTGCTTTACTTCTTATGAATACTCCAAAAGAGGAAATGTGATGCAGGAATAAATTTATTGAAAATACAACTGCAGCTATTAGCACTTAATGAAAGCAACCAAGGAATTAGCTATAACAGTACTTTAAAAATGGAAATACAAGGAAAGCAACTAGATAAGAGACTGAAGCAACACCTACATTAAAAATGCATTATTATTCAGATAAATCCAAACAGAAAAACAAAGCTGACCGTCCAAAAAGTAACAATTCAAAACTTAACAAAATCCTTTTAATTAGCTTTAAATACAGGACTAGTAGAAAAGCAACCAAACAAGTTAAAAAAAGAAACAAATATAGGTTAGAAGAGGCTAATAATTAATTTTACAATGCAAAGTAGAAAAAAAAATAGAAAATGCATCATTTTACAGTACCTTCTCATTAAACGAGAAGATTAGCAAACAACTGTTGAGAACTAATTGGAGTTTAACTTAATATCTGAGGTACTGAATATAAACTGTAGATCTTAGTACCAACACAATAAGAATTTCCTCATGCTGATTCCCAAAAATCTAATCATAATTGCCAATTAGGCCTTGAGTCATGCCTACAGTGCTGTTATTGACACTTCCATTTCCCTACCACAGCCACTTTCACAACCATCGTATATTTCACATTCTTTGTACAGAGGGAAGCAGAGTCTTCGATCATCTGTAATTAGAAATTGCTGCTAAGGCACTCCATAAGCCAGTTTCCTCTCAACAATTGCCTGAGCTGCAATTAAGGCATTGCAAAGGTCTACAGCAAGCTCAGCTGAAAAGAGAAGAAACACAGATTGTTCCCCTTCTACCTGCACTCAGCAGGAAATGTTGAAGTTCTAACGGTCAAAGGCATACATTGAAAGCTGTTTTTTTTTTATTTTTCTGTAAGGACAATTTAGACTGTAAACACACTTGTGCACATGCACCCCCTTAACAAGACTGATTTTGTTCCAGGTCTGAAGTTTCCACAAAGATTTTAGGTGTTGAAAAGAAGTACAACACTTTCTTGGAATGAACAGTACAAAGAATAAATAAATAACAGCCCTGAGCTCCTGAATTATAAGGGTGTTCTTTTACAGTCTTATCCATCATTAATCCTACCTCATTAAGGATCTTGTGATACCAATACTGCGAAAGATAATTTGAGATACCTTATGCTTGAGAAATTTTCCTCCAAAAACATTACACCTGTGTATGTGTACATAGATGTTCTAACAAAGCTGAAATGTGAATGCAACCCTTTGATCTCCCTATTATACTCATAATTCACAGCTTCCCAACCTGGTGCACCTCTTTTTAACAGTGTTGGAGCAATCAGCTTCAATCTAGTTCACAAAAAAAAAAAAAAAAATCTGCCAGTATCTGTTAAGAAGTAATTAGTAGCCAAACTTCATCACCTGCCATATGGACTGAAATGCTTTCAAATAGTTCACTGCACAAGAACATGCTTAAGAATTGCTTATTGCATAAAAAGAACTCTGCACTACTGCCAGGAAGTTTAACTGGAATAAAACATAAAACGTGAGGCTTTTTTTCTTGGATGTTTTTTAAAAGTTTTATTTTTCTCCTTAGAGCATAGCCTTTAAAAAGGAATGCTTATAGTCACTGAAACTATCGTGTCCACGTGTTCACTTCAAATGATCACTGAAAACAACATTCCTGTTGTGATTCATGGAAATGTTTGAGTAGAAGTCTCAGTAACTTAAATTAAAATGATGGCCTGCAGTGCTTGTTTGAACACTTGCAAAAAAAACCAAAAAGAAAACAAAAAACAAAACAAAAAAAACAACTATGTTACTAGTTAAGTAACTAGTAAAGTTACTAGTAAAGTAACACTGCTATCAGAAAAGTATTGTTTATAAACAGACCTAATGCTGCAGAAGCCACATAGCCAAAATAAATAAATCAATATGGGATCAAACAGGACAGTTTGATCAAGTTACATTTTAATTTCATCACAGAACTACAAGGGATATGAGTCTGCATCATAATGAACATTAAATTTGATTATTTAAACAAGGAGTAGTTATATTTGGTAAGGAGACCCCAAGAAGGCAACCATTTAACATGTGGACAAATGCAACACTGCAAAGCAAAGGGCTCTGTTTTACACAGATATTGTTTGATAGTTTTTCCATCTGTAAATGTATCCAAGTGAAAAAGCGCCCTCAGAGCTTCTAAAAAAACTGAGTTCGCTACTGTTGAAGTTGTACAATGAGGTGTATGGTTTTGGAACTTGCTTTCAAACTTATTGGGCAAAAAAGGGCTGTAAACTTCCTGAATTCCCATTCTCTCTTCTGCCATCATCCAGAATAAACTGAACTCATATTTATAGCTGTTCTTTTATTAACACTTCCAAAACAGTCAATAAAAATGAGAAGAATTTGGCTGTAATACTAGTAGAGTGATAGTTAAATTGTATACATATAGTTCTCCAAAGACTTTACTTGCAGACAGCATTAATGAAGGAAAAAGTCTAGCCCCAGCCTCTAGGCCCTGTCACAAATAGCCCCATTAACTGTACTAATTAGTCCTATATATACGCTTGATTAATGGCACAAAACAGGCTAAGTCTTCTGTTGGACTACCTGTATTATGAAATAATGTGCTTTTTCCTGCAGAAGCATATTAAAACACAAAATAATGAAGGGCTACTGTTTCTCTCTGATTTGATACTGGTAAGAGAGAAGCATTTAACCGTCTGGTTTTCAGTTCAGTACACATTTGATAGGCTACTTTAAAGCCTCCACAGTGAAACAAAAAATTAGAAAGCCCCATTTTGAAAACAAAACAAAACAAAAACCACTAGAAAAGCCATCCAAAACAGACATATATTTATAGCAAGCACTATTCAAGCAAGGGCAGCACAAACCAGAATAGACTAACTACTCAGAGGGAAACTAGCTTGACCAAGATGACCTACTAATCCCAGCTAAGCCAGAAAATTATTATTTAAGATGCTATTACTCAGTTTCTTCATTTAGAATTAGTTCAGCACCTTTCTTGAAAAGAAATCTGTTATCAACAGCAACAAGATCTATTGACACCACCACAATTAACACTCTGAAGATACGGGTTTTTAGCCCCATATACACTACCAGACCCACTGATCCACTGAACATAAACAAGAAAAAGTAGAATATCCAGGCCAGATTCAAAAATGCTCAGTTTAGATACTTAGGCATATCCTCGCCTGGAAATACACAAATATAGGTCATCTGAACAGTAAGAGAGCCTGAGATATGTCTGAGATCTCAGCTTTAAATTCACCTTCCCACATCAGTGAGGTCAGGAAACTCTCTGTAGTGCTTATTAGTGCTTAACAGCAGTTCCCAAGGCTTTGCCTGCAGGTACCAAATAGTTACTTCTTAATATATGAGAAAAGTTAGGCTTACAAAAAAGCAGGATATTTAATGAAGACTACATATTGTAATCAAATCATAAACACTGCAATACTGCTCCAAATCATGTAAGTTTACATTATCAAGGAACAACATGTTAGTGTTATGTATTAATTTTCAGTAAAATACATATGTGAAGAATTCTTTAATATGCCTTTAAAAGGACAACTGCTATAGCCTTAAGTGACTTTGAAATAGAGTAGAAAGCCCACAGTTACCTATTATTAAGGACATATCAGGTATTGTTCTTGAGAGTGTCCTGAAATATGCATCTCTTCCAGCTTCTGATCTTCCATAACTTCTGATTGTCAATGCAATATTTGTCCATATTAACACTTGGCAGCATAAATCCTGCATATTAATGAAATATGAATTTATTTTTTACTTGGCTACTAGTTTAATAATATTTATATCTCCGCCTGCCTCAGCATTTACAAGTTAATCCATCTGGAAAGGAGGTGGTATAACATGTTTGAAAATAAGACTCTGACACAGGCTCAATTTGCAAGCCAAGCGGCAACTTAGCCAACAAGCACTTTGCTTTAGACATGAATTAGAGATTGAAGATGCTTTGCTTAGGAAGTCCTCATGCAACTTCATGCTAATCGTTTTACTTGGCAATCAATAGTCATCACAACTATGAAGAAATGAAGAAAGCATACTTATGCAGAGCAGATAACAGACTGCAAAGGAAAATCAATTATATCACTTAACAAATGGAAATACTAAGATGAAGTGAGCTGATATTTGCTCAAATCCATACATTTTGTTAATGGCCAACATCCTTGATTTGTGTAGCCTAATGACACTGCAAAGAATTGCAGCAATCACTAGGCTCTTCAAAATAACAAGCAAACTCATGATGAAAAAGATCAAAATTGTACACAGACGACCATTTGTCAGGTTTTGTCAAGTAAAGCATGCGCAAAATAGGTAACTGCAACTTAATCAACACAATTACACCTGTTGCCACTCAAAGATAACAATCTGGAGATCGAAGATACAGTTCTACTGGAACGAAGTGACCAAAAGCCAGGCACAACTGAAAGCAACAGAGCACATGAGGAAATACCATGATAGCATCATGCAATCCCACAGAGTCCTGCTTTATTTATTTATTTTAAACCTCCTGTGGCAGGTCTGATTCTCTCAAGAAAATCAAATAATGAAAAATCTACGGAGGAGAAGCTACACAAGGATCATTAACAGGAAACTGCCGCACAATGGAAAGCAAAATAATGTGATATTTTCATCTGAGAACAAAATACTTCTAAAATTTCAAATGATCTTGAAGGAAGCAGTAAGAAATATTAGTTGTCTTTCCCCGATAAGCCTTTATCATACAGTTCAGTGGAATTTAAATCTTTAGTGGAGTCTTCAATTCTCACGTCCACACAAACAAATAAAAAAAGGGAACACATACAGGAACAGCAATAATGAAAGAATCGCCTATAACAGCAGGACTAGGTTGTTTCAAAACAGATGTTTCTCATACTGATATTAAAAGAGGACTTGGCAGAAGCCCTAAAACTGGTACTCTCACATTCAAAATCAAAATGAAATGCATTAACATGAGTTACATTTTCCCACATTACTGACATTCTCACTGCTTCAGGGCAAGGGAAATTGGAAAAGCGTAATAGCAAAGAACAGAAAGAGAAATGGAATGATGAAGAACACAAACACACAAGACCAGGTAGCTATGCAAAATGGATCAGTATGACCTCATGAAATCAGAGTCATGTCATTAAACAAAGTCCAAGTGCTTAGTCTTTGATTTGCTAGAGAAAACAGGGGATCACCAAAGGAAACCTTGAAAGCTGGCAAAGTTAATTCTGTGGTTGTCTCACAAGAACTGTGACATCAGTTGCTCAGACATCAACAATAGTACAAAGCACGTCTGTAAACTCTTTGTTCTAAAGCTGTGTTAGTACATGGAAAATGGTCTATGTGGTGAATGGGAAGCTGTTAGCAGAAACACATTTACCAGAAACTCAGATCAAATGATGACATTGTATTTGGCTGTACTATTAACAACCATAGTAATCACAGATGCTACACTGCACTTGATTGTGGACAAAAAGCTGAGTAATAATTACAGACCAACAATTATAATATTGCCATAGATACACGTAGAATCTCAATAAAGCTGTTAGTTAAGCAAATGGGGAAAAGACATCTTAACTAATTTAAACAGGTATGTTAGATTTATAAAAAAGTTATGAATAAACATTATCTTAAAACTTGGGAACATCACATGAAATCACTTTGTTAATCTAATAAATTAGAGCCACTGAGAAATCTTTTATCTTACTGTTCAGTACCTCTACTGAAACATGTGATTATGCTGTTAGCTGAAAGCCTTAGAATTTTAGGAAGCCTCATCCTAAGCTTGCCTCTTAACAGAGGCTCCTGAGAGTTCTCATCTAAATTTAAATTTACACATTTTAACCTTTATGTTGCAGAATTTTTCTAATTGACCTGTGTCTACCACTACTTGGTTTTATGCTTATCTCCACGTAGTATCACAAGTTTATAATTCAAACGTAAGATACAGAAGAATACCGACCTGGTATAATAGAAGCCTTGAGAGCTGAAGATACACAAAGGCAGTGGGAAGGAACGACAGTAAGTGGGACAGATCATTTTGTATCAATTTCTCCTGCGCTCCTTTCCTCTATTCACATCCATTCTTTGTGCATCATCTTTTATAGCCTGTATTTCTTAGATAAAAAGCTTTCTACTTAGTCACTAAGGAAAATAACACAAGTATTAAACTGTGGGTTTATTAAGATCTGTTTAAATAAGTATCTGAATATGTCTAATGAGGACCAGCTTTAGATTTGTTTATTACTTATCATACTGTCCTCTAAATAACAATATAGAGGCACACATTTCAATCAAGTATGCCCAGCTATGTACACACAAACTTCTATTTAGTTTTCTAAGGAACCTTAAGAAAAATCTAAAAGAAAAGGACAACATGCACAGTAAATATTATAACACTTTGGTAATTAAAGCAACATTAATATGAATCTCACAAGAGACTCAAACCATATTTTTCATACTCAGGCTATGGCTGGCACATCAAATGCTTTTGGAGTACTTTCACATAACCCACTCCAGAATTATGAAATAATCATATTGATTTCATGTGTTAAATCTTCTAACATTATCAAGAGCCATTTTTCCCTGATAGAATTAAACATGTAACTATTTTTGTCTTCCCAAAAGTTAACAACAGTCTTTAAAGGTATGTTACTCATAGCACATGCTGCAAACAATTCATACAATAACACAAACATGTTTTCTTATCTAGCTACCTCTGCCAATGAACCTACAATTAACTGATACTAATAGTAAGTGAACGTAGACATCCACTGAACAAGTCACCTAGACAGTCTAACAAAGGAACTCTCTAATTTCATTTCAAATGAGATGATGACAATCTTAGTAATGTTCCCTGTTTTCATTAGCTCAACCACATCATATGATAAGTAGGTATTTCAGACATGACTGTTTCTGCAGAAACAGGGTATACTTTGCACTTTTCAGTTCCTACTGGTTCAGGTTCCTGTACTGACTTATTGCAGGGACAGATGAGTATTCAGGCTGTCACATGAAAACAGCAGAAAGCAAGCAAATAGATGTGCTTACTTAAAGCACATGGAAACTTTCTGAAAATGTTTTAAAAAGCACTGCATAGGCATAGGAGAAAGATGATGTTTATCTGCATTCTTCCTATGAATAATTTACAGCAAAGAGGTTATTTTTAATTGTTATTTTATAGTGAACAGTGACCATACAGTACTTAACAATTAACTGGACTTGCTTTTTTACTACTGTAATTTGATGAAGTAACCTTAAGCCACACAATAGGTAGTTGGCTGCAGTCAGAAGTATAGGCAATAAGTGGAATACTAACAAGACAATGGCATAAGTCATCGTCTAGTTTCTTTTTTATTTTTCCATTCAACTTCATCACATAATATATTTTTATACCAGGTTAAAGGCTTCTCAAAAGTTTCAAGTTCATCAATTATTAAAACATGCATTGAAAAAATTACAGTAAAATTTACCCATACACTAACTTGCTAGACTTTCTCTCCACTTTCTCCCTTTGCTCTGCCACTAAAATAGCTCAGGATACACAGAGACTTTAGACCTATACACTCCATACAAGCTTATATGGAAAAAAAAAATATTGCTTTACTTCTGCAGAGTATGCAACACCCGCTTCCAGCTAAGGTAGAAGAATTTGAACTCTTAAGCAAATCTCTTCCTTCAAGAACCCAGTGTTATTGCAGCATATATTGGCAAGCACTGTTAGAAACTATGATTTCATTGTTTATCTCCATTAGAAAATTTAACAAAACCTGAAAGCTAGAAATCAATTTACAATGGCTAACATTACACATTAATGTGCATAATAATACATAATGCACATTAATGTAACTTGATTATTAACTCAACTGCAGAACCATAGATTCAACATATCTGTCTTAAACCCTTCATCTGATTTTATTAAGAAACTTTGAAGCACACAGGACAAAGGTATCTGGAGGACATTTATTCTACACCAATGTCACATGGCAATTCTTTTTTTAAATAGGAGTATTCAAATAATATTTTTAAGTAAAGCCGAAACACAATTTAAGATATATTATCTTTTGTCTTAATAGAAGACATAACTTTGTTACAAGAATTAGGTGAGGAATCAGAAGTCTTGAAGTATCATCACCATGGAGGAAAGGAAAGAAACCAAACAAACTACATAAGTAAATCAAGAGTCAGGTACAAAATAGACTCCCTCCACTCTGAAATATATAAGTCTGAAAATTAGAAGCCTTATGCACAATATCAGTAAAACAAGATGGTAGAGGCCTTTGGGAAGAAAGAAAACAAAAATGAAGTATAAAAACAACAAAAAATCAACAACCAAAGCAAAGGTACAAGAACATGTGTGGCATACTAAGCAATTCTAACCTGCTCAGAATTCAGTCTGAATTAAAATTGATGCAAGGGACCTTGACAGCAACCCATGGAAGTTATGTGAGAGAAAATAGTCACACTGAAGCAGAGAGGCGGAAAACTGACAAGAGCAGTACAAGCTGCCTAGAGAGGACGATAGGACAGAACTGTGTGTTTGTTTTTCATACTCTACTCTCTCAGGTCTTCCAGAAGACAGTTTCACAAAAGTTACGAGGTACTCAAAGTTGCAAAAAAAGTGACTACAAAGGGTAACAAAAAGCATTGTCCAGCTAAATGCTTTACTCTTGCTGAGCAAACTTTGAACTGGCAACAGCCTTGTTGTGGAAGTACCTATAATCTCTTTTATTAAAATCCATCAAAACAGAGGGATTTGAATGCAGAAATAAAACTTTCCTAAAACTAAATAAAAGTTGAGAACTTGTTTAATAGAGTGAACTCAAAGAACCTAGAAAAATAGGACTAGGAAGGCTTGCACTAACCACCACCTACCAACTATCCTGACTTCTGAAGACAGGTTTTTCATGTGCCTTAATTTTTCCCCCTCAAAAAAATCAGTTTTTTTAGATGACTAAAAATTCCACCTTCTTTATCTACAGTAAATACAGACGTACAAATTTACCTTACGATTCTCTTTTCACCCAGTGTACTCTGCAGTTCCTGAAATTTGCTGTTGACAAACTTAATAGCTCTCAATTTTCTATTTTGTTTATTTTGCATCAGTTTAGCTGTATTGGAGGGTTGTTGTCTTTTTTCTTGTCTACATTGACACATAAAATTTAAAGGCTTTGGTTTCATAAAACTCAACTTCATACTTCCCTTTTTTTTTTTTTATTTTTTTTTTTTTTTAAATTTCCTCGTCCTTTTCCATCATTTCAAGTTTGAAATGGCACTTTAACTCCATTTTAACACAGCACATTTTCAAGTTGCATGTACAGGTGCTTGAAAGTCGGAGGACACTCAGATTCTATTACTTAATAATTAAGTATGTCATGCCCATATATAATAAAGTTATTTCAATTAGAACAGCAATAGGCATTTTTAATATGAATCAAGCAACATCTAACACTCAGTTTTTGCTACCAAAATCAAAAATATTGTGATGCCTTGATGGTGAATTATACTATCAGACTTATTCAGTAGCTCCACTGAGATCTTTCAGCTGTTCAAACTCTTATTCCACCATGAGCAACAAAATTAAGAGAATGGAGAAAAACACCTCCATGTTATATTACTAATATTGTAATTTCGCATTACAGCTATACAGTTTACTAGAAATCAGGATTCTTCACTCATTTATTGTCTAATTTTCTCTAACCACTGTAGCTGGAATTTCATACTCCCCAGTTTATTGCAATTCTGTGTTCTCAGAAAGCAGAGTTCCAACTGGTTTTGTTGCAATCAGGCTTTGCTACCAAAGACATGCTTTCCATTAAATTACAAGAAAAATAAAAACAAATACAAAGGTGGCATGAAATTAGATTACACAATATGGAATTATTTACAGCAGCCCACCAAACTCTTCATCAGGGGAGACCATGGTATCTGAGTCTACAGAATTTATGCAGCTTGACTGTGTTACATCTGGAGGTTGACAGCTGGTTGCTATGAACACCTAATTTAAGCACGTAGTAAATACCACAAGCAGAGAAGTCTATTCACCTATGACTTATGGTCCAGTTTGCTTAGTACATTGTGCTGAAAATAAAATGTAAAATGAATTATTAACACTCCTTCCTCACACCTCCTCAACAGCACATGATATTCCACAACGTAAATACATTTTGTCTTCACTGTAATTACACTTTGCAAAAGAACAAGATTCCTGATAGCAAGAGAAAGAGTGAAAAACCCTGACAAATGTCCTTTGTTAGTATGATAACAAATTCAGTTTAATATGGTCTAAGTACACGATGAAGAGTACTAAGAATAATACATGTCATAATACTGAATTACTTATTGTCCAAGAAAATCTATAACTAATTATAATCTACAACTAAGAAAATCTATATCCCCCACTCATGAGATTTCCACAATAAAATACAAAGCCTATTGTTCCCTCTTTGAACTTTCTTAAACTGCACATAACCCGTAATTAACAAGGTTTTCCTTCCAAATAATCAGATATATCATTTTCTATTGTTAATATTGCCAGGTGAAGGGTACAGCAGTTTTTGAAGAAGTTCCAAATAATCTCACCTGCTACTATGAATATTATCCTTCTGTTATCATACATATCTCTCACTCCTGTTTTTTATTTGTACCACATCAACAGTATGTTTAGCATAGGTTAAATTGAAACAGACGCTACAAGAAGTTACAATTTCAGGCAACAATACAAAGAGTATTACTACTCATTAGATGATATACTACATGTAATGTTCTGAGATAAACCACAGATACAGCACGCTTAGTCCCTTTTAGGACCTCAGAAATAGGATGTGTCAAAATAAGATCAGAAATATAGCGATTGCAATCCTGTGTTGCAATTTCAGAACTATGTTCTGGGCACCAAATGTCAAAAAGCTGACTGCACCTTCGTCATGACTCGTCAAGAAATGTTTAACAAAATTTAAAATAATAAAGCAAGACAGAAACATATAATTATTTAGGTTAGAAAAGACCTTTGACATCACAAAGTCCAGCTATCCACCCACCTTTGACATCACTAAGTCCAACTATCCACTCACCCCTACAAGTCCAATGCTAAACTGTGTCTTTAAAAGCCACATTCACACATCTCGTAAATACCTCCAGAGGCAGCAATTCCACCACCTCCCCGGACAGCCAGTTCCCACAACCAATTCCTCTTCACATAACAAAGTTCTCCCTCAAGTTGTCTAAACCCAGTGCAACTTGAAGCTGTTTATTTCTGGCCTTCCACTTATTAACTAAGAACACAGGCCACTGCCATCTCCTTTCATTTAGGTATTGAAAGCCACGAAGCTTCCTTTTCCCCTAGTGAAACAGCCCCAGTTATGTGAGCTGCTATTCACATCTTTTTTTTTTAACCAATCCTATCATAGGATTTGTAACATAATCCTGCAAGAGAAGACTCTTCTGACCCACACATTCTCTCTTCCCAGATGCTCGCATCCATAACTTGCTTTAAAAAAAAAACCAACTCACTAGTTGCTTACATGTTGTTTTCCCTAATTGTTTATAATAAAGTTTTAGTTTGGTGCAACTTATTACTACAGACTTCTCATATACAACATTCTCCTGACTTCCTAATGAAATGGTATTCCTCTTCACTGTGTTTTCTCAAACATTATTTAGACTGTCTGCAACAAGGTTTTGCTTCAGAAGTAGCAACAGAGAATACTCCAAAAGGTACTACGCTACCTCTACCTTACAGCTAGCCTGATTGGACAAAGATGAAGTCATCTGGCCTCTGCAGATGTTTAATAGTACAGGATCTTCCTGAGAGACAGTCAGGTAACAGCACATTACACATGGAAAATATTCAAGTATCATTTCATAGAAATCTAATAAAGTACAATTGATTTGCTATCTTCAAAAGCATTAATAGAAACTTATGCACAGAGTACTGCAATACAAACAGAACACAATCCAAGAATAATGTAATATCGTTTCTGTTGCTAGGATGAGTGAGACAATGGAGAGAAAGACAATGAAAAGAACTAACCATCCAAATCTTTGACTAACTACCCAGAACAGCTTATAATACATGGAAATACCTACTTCTAAAACTTCATTCTGTCCTCCACTATCCCACCTGAATTTGAACTTTGAGAATGAGACCTGACTATCATAAATATTATGTATAATTATAAAACTACATGTTACACTAAGGACAAAGTTTTCCACATTCAGTACCTGAATCTACAAAGATACAGGTCACCATTAGTGTTCTGACTTTGTAGTTCATAGCTAAGTATATTAACATGTTCTCCTTAGCATCTGATAAACCTTCAAGACACAAAGCACCAAAAAGTCCTTGAGTTAAAATATTTCCTATGAAAATATGTAAACCTCAAGTATACACACTCCCTTTCATACTCTGATGGACTGCATTATCCTCAGTTTCTTCGCCTCTGCTTTTAAGTCACTTTGTTACATCTGTATTGCTCTCTCACAACTTTCCTTGTTCAAACAGTTACAATACGTTCAGAAACAACATTTTCACCTTCTAGCATAAATGATTTCAGAGACGTAAGAAAAAAATAAATCAACACCACAGAAAGTCCTACCAACAGCTCTGAAAACATTGTGTAGAGCAAATAACTTTTGTTTTATTTATGTTTGACACAGAAGATACCAATTCAATCAAACAGAGGCTTCTTGTTTAAAATGATACAGTCCAAAAAACCAAAATACTATCAAGAGAAGGAATGAATCAGAAAACAGTCAGAGAAGTGTTCTAAAGACACTCACAGCTGGGTAAAGGGAGTCAGAAAGCAAACCTCTGCTCTAAATCTTGAAAAGCAAGCAACTATTTCATTCCCTGCAGCTGAAAAAAGTACAAATGGGGAAAATTAACTGCAGTTCCAAATGAATAGCTAACCACAATATTCACAATGTTTTTCTATACTAGTTACTCTCAATGCACATTACAAACTTCGGGTAGTGCTCTTAAAAATAGTTAGCAGCTTTTTTTTTTTTTTTTTTTTCCTGGAAGACAGAAACTATACTAGCTCTCTGTTTCTATAGTTCAGAATGTCTGCAATTACATATTAAAAAGACATCAGAACTTCTATTAATGCTTCAAAGGAGAAGGTTGAGCCACCTGTACCTCAACATTTTTCAAGACATTGTGCACACTACCTGTTGCTGCTTTGCTTGATTAGGATGCTGACAGTTTTACAGCTCTTAAGCTTGAATGCATTATGCAAATCTATGTTAACTCCACTATTTTCTAGTATTTCGGAAGATCAAGTCAGAGTCACAAGTACAGGCCTTGCAAGATCTTATCAGAGAAAGGCTTTCAGATACTGTTTTATGGAATGACCTACTTTTATTTTAAAACTGGAAGAAATATTAGCAATTGAACACTATTTAATACTGACATTGTTTCATAGTGCGTGCTGTTTATAGCTGACATGTTGTATAGAAAATACATTTATAAATCTATGGTAATGGTGTATAATGTGAGAAGCTAAAAATACCCTACTGTGCAACACAGCTCAACAACAAATAAAATATTGCTGTGCTATATTTTTTTAAACCCAAAACATAGCATCATGCCAGCTACTACAAAGAAAATTAACTCCAGCCCAGCTAAAGCCAGGATACTCTGTCTGCACACAGTACTTTCATATCACTGCAAGAAGGAAGCAGCAGTGAGCATTTCAATACTTTATATTCTGAAGAAAATCTACTTGTGTCACAGATTGTAGACTGATGGTAAAGCTGATAGGTAAAGGCCACAGACCATATCACAGAGCAAAGCCAAAAATATAACATATTGATAATTTTGCCAGTTCACTGACATTCATGACAACAGCACCAGAAGAAAAAAAAGGCCAGTTATTAATGGCTCAGAAAGTCCTTTGGGTCAAATGCATTTATAGAGTAAGTGTCATATTTTAAAATTTACTTCTACTAATTACATTTGTTTGAGAGATTTAAATACTTCTCTGACTGACCTTCAGACTCACAGCGTGTTTACTCAACATGATGCATTCTTTTTACTTCCTCATTATTATCTTTTAAAAACACCGCAGACAACAACAACAACAAAAAAGACTTCAAATAGCAACTGTGCTTGCTATGTTCTCCATTACACAAATTGATTTATAATGCCTATAAGATTCATTTCACTGTAGAATGCTACAGTGTTTAAGCAGGCTCATTACATGCTGCCACTCAATTCTAGCTAGAAAAGCTCAAGCTTTGTTTTAGTAGCTTTGACTCTGTACACCCTTCAGCAATAGAAAGCTTAAAATACTATGAGAATATCTACCAAAGTCATTTATGTCTAAACCTCTGCAAAGACTAATTCAAGATCTCTTAATTTTTAAAATAGTTGATTACTTTTGAAATAACATTTCCAGATTTCTACTATAAAAGACCTTAACTGTAAAAATTCTCAGATTCATAGGCAAGGACAGCCAATTCTAGAGACACACTTTCAGAGAACACCACCAAGAGCAGTACATAATTTCTCAGTAGTCCATTAATATGCAGTTGCAAGTATTTGGTGCTTTCCAGCCCAGTGAGCTCATTTTCCTCAAGTTCAGCTCTGCTCTCGAGAACTGAAATCCAAGCTCTCTGTCATCTGTCCTCCACAGATGGCAAGTCACAGCCATTTCAACTGCATCACATGCTCACAGCATACCCTGCAAAGTTCCCATCTTAGATACTACCCTGGCACTAAGAGAAACAAACCTAGGAGAGGCTATTATCTATATAGATAATTCTACTAAGGCAATTATGAAGAGGGCATGATAATTTGTTTTCATTGGAAGCCAATTTTGAACATCAGTGATGTATTCAGAAAAAAAAAAAACACAGCTGGTATGCAGTATGAAACATGTTAGATATTATCCCTGTGTCAACATTCCTGCTTATATCTCATCTACACTGATGATCAGCTGTTCTGCTTCCATAGCTGATGAGGAATTTGCACTAAAAGGTCCTGAGAATCACTTCCTGCATCACTACAGCCAATATTTCACAATATATAATTTCTTAACTATAAGAGTTCACAATTTCCATACTTGCAGATGCCAACAATTCTCCTCCATGAGTAAGGAAACCATCTGAGGATTTCTGTTCCAGTTACTTAAGGGATACATGCAAATGCAGGAAAATCCCTATGCTTTTGTGAGGACATACAAGTGTAATCATTATGTTTTTTAAAATACTCAACTATAACGCTAATTCTTGATAAGGCTTGCATGTGCTATTCTCTTATTTTCTGTACTCCTATGCCACTGAACTAGCATTTAAATACATACTTATATTTTTATGTATTAAGTCTAACAAAGAATAATTTCCCAGAAAATAATAAAAACTCGCTTGAAGAGAAACTTAATACTTTATTGGGAAATGAACTTTGAAATGCTGTCTACTGTTTTGCTCTGTTCACATTTAGCAATTAAATACATATCAAGAATGCACCCTGCCAACTCTGCAGAAAAAGAATCTCCAAAAGGATAACATCTAGTTTCATGTATTTATGGGCTATGGCACAAGATGTGATAAACATCATGACAATAAACAAACACAAAATTTTTTATAACGTGAAGTGAAAAACACTTATATATAAAAAAATAGTATCTTGTTTGTGGCAGATACTAATTAAAAGAGGGTAATGTAACGCTGAAAAAAAGCCAAGTCAATCAGTACATTAATTTGCTGAACCTACCATGTTTATTTTGCATAGACTAACAGAGAGGAAAAATATAAACAAAAAACATCCCAAACCAAACCTGGACAGAAATGAACAAATAGAAAACCAAAAGAACACAAGAATAGATTTCCAAAAGTAAACAACGAGGAATATAGAATCGCATCTCATGCGGCACATCAGACAGCTGATGAATATTCTCCCATGCAACCATTCATTATTACCCTGGTGGATATTTTATGAATTTGTCTCACCTTTAACACTTTATTAAAAATGTACAAACAAACAATTGAGATCAGGTTTTCCATCTCAGTGAAGATTAGTTACTCTTGCCAGAACCTATCAAATATTTAATTTGTGATGACTCCGAGAACAGAAGGGAGTTTCACTTCCTAAGACAGCATATGTAAAACCTATCTAGCTATCTCACTGAGAGATGTCCTATTGAAGGAAAAGATCACAAAACTATCAAAAAAAACCTATTATAAATCCAAGGCTTTAAGTAAAGATTTTCTTCACCAGTTACAAGTAGCTATCATAGCTATGACAGCCTAAAGACCAAAGATTCTTCCCCCACCCCCCCACACGCAACCCTGTTTTCACCCTCAGTGATCTCAAAGTTCATCTGAACATAGAGACTCAATGAAAACCTGAATATTTAGCTTCAGGTGCCTTGAATTCATTTTGTGACCCTGATCAAACTACTGACTCATTAATGTAAGCTGTAATACCGTGAAAATTCCTTCTATACAAAATGCTTTTCTTAATGTAAGGCTGCCACTGACAAACATTAACAAATCTTACCTTTTACATTAAAAGCTTGTAGGCTTTAAATGTCGCATGTGGGATATTACTGCAAAACCAAACTAAAGCCAGTTGTAAGAAGAAACACACATTTGCTTCTTACGTTTCACTTACGTCAAGATTTGTGTGTTTGAATATAACACTGGTATACGGGGCACAAGCGATGCCACAGAGACCATTGGAGACTCATGTGTTACTGTTCTCTAACAATTAGTATGTATTCAAATCTTTACTTCACTAAGTAGTACTACAAAGAACAGTCAGCATAATGAACTATCAACATATGTGCAAACAGAAGGTGCTTCCACTGTAACCTGTAAACAATACTTACCCAAAGAGAACTATTCAACACCCAGCATAGAAATACTGTAATTGAACAAGGCCACTGAAGTCATTTCAATGTGCTGACTAATAATAATTTATTCAAATTTCATTCATACTATGGCTGCTTATAAATTGATATTTGTACCATTTCTAACAGCATTTACCTTTGCTAATGTACATAAGCAGCTCCAAAACTAATGCCTCCTGTTCATTTGCATTTCTAAAAGAAAGAGCACGGTAACACTATTTGATAGTGTTCTCAGCTACAAAACACTAGCTTTCAGCAAAGTCAACACCAGTAGCTCTGCATTTTCAGTAGCCTTAAGCACGAGATTGCATGCTGCACTCATAACAATCTGCACCAGCAGAGGTGACTGCCAGCATTGCTACTGCTGAAACACACCACCCACTGCCTCTCTGCACACACATTCACTGTTTGGTCTCCAGAATCACCAAGCATCAAAGAACATCAGTAGGTGCTACTATTTCTGCATGTGGGAATTCAATGACACACCTTTTCTTTGTACACGCTTCCATATCAGATACCACTCAGTCAGACTGCCCCTCTTCTGCCATCTGTCACACAGCAAAATGTCACAGAACACAGGTGGGAAGGTTCAGCCTCTACTACCATACCACCAACATCCACCTCTGATGCTGTGGGTCAAATATTAAAACAGGTGGCATTACTTTCAGAGCAACCCTTGCATTTCTGAAGACAATTTGCATGAATCCCCTCAATTCACACAGCAGCAATTTTATCCCTACTCACTTCACTATACAGTTTTATCTGTTGGCAGGCAGTTCTGTTGTAGAATCTTTAGCAACGCACATTGTTACCTATAGGGATTAACTTTTGGTTTCTCAAGCAGCATTTTCATTAAAACTTGAGTTTTGCATGATTATTATTTTTAAGTTTAACCAATCTGAATTTTTCTCTGAGCACATACGGGCACAAGATTGCAAACAAGGCATAAAATGAATTCTTTTTAGATATCAGGTAAAACTCAATATGCATTCCAATGTGTTAAAATGTATTTCAGAAGTCTACCAATGCTTCTTATCATTAATTTCATTTAACTTGTGTAGTGATTTCTTCATTGACAGTGAGAAATAAAATGTTTCATTTAACAGGGCTTTACAAATTACTCTACATAGCACACGTGAATGAAAACCAGATAACAGCACCACGTTTAACTTGAGAACATTATTCAGTATTCTATAGAATCATCTTTGAGAGTGATTAGTGCATTAAAACAGAACTAGATAAAACCTGTAAACCTGTAAGTGGCACAAATCAGTTTACCTGACTGAATCAGGTGTCATTTAAGTCAATAAATAAATGGAAAGGAACACTCAAGACCCGACTGGACGCCTACCTGTGCGACGTGGTGTAGGGAACCTGCTTTGGCGGGGGGTTGGACTCGATCTCTAGAGGTCCCTTGCAACCCCTACAATTCTGTGATTCTGTGACTCTGTCAAAATGGCTACTAAGGTGCTATGCTGATGAGAATCTGATACTATTGCACATACTAAAAGTATCTAGCACTGTTTCCTTTCTCATATTGTTAAATAAAGAACTATGATGGAGCACTCATAAAACATAGCAGATAAACTTGAAAGCAATTTGTTATTTTGTTTTCAAGCACTATCTGCATAGTCAGAGACTTGAGATAGAGCTATTTAAGAATTTTTGGTTGGCAGTTCATTGTACACTGCTTTATCAGTTGTCAGCCCTACCTCTTATTATTCATCAACCTTTTTAATTAGGCTCATTAGTAAATGACGTAAACACTCCTTATAAGTAAATAAACAATTTATGAACTCAAGATTCACGAAATATTGATAATTGCATTACCTAGCCTTGATGATTTGATATTTTCTAAGGCAACTATTTTTCTTTGCTTTCTGTTGTGTTTTTATTAATATTATTATCTTTTAATCACTTGGGAACTTCTCAGAGCAGCAAATGGCTCCAACTCTAATGTTGGATGCTTTTGGCAAATATTTCCTGAGTTACACTGCAACATTTTGTTTCAGACTCAGTGTAGCAAAAAGGAGTTAAACAACACACCAAAACTAGCAGTTCAGAATATTCAGTAATGAATTCATTCCAAACAGATTACACACGCAGATAAGGTAACCCTGGGAAAACAGTTTTGGCTGAGACTGTGTTTACTGACTTCCTGAAATATCTGATATTTTTGGAGGACCCAGGACTATTCCTCTTCAATGTTTTCCCTCGCCTTCTGTGAAAAAACTCTTCTGTAGTTAACATGAACATCTAACTCAGCAATCCAGTTCTCAATGCTGATCTCCCAGTACCTCTTATTTACATAAAAGAAAAGTAAAAGAAATTTTCGTAGTTCTCCTACATCAAACTTGCATGTAAAATGCCATTATCAGCTATGCCAAATGCAACCGTTGGTAATTAATTTCTTAGAGGTGACATCTCTCCACTGGAGTCAGACTACATGCAATTGACAGACATTTCCTGGCTACTTCCCAAGAGGGTTATATGCAAGTCCTTTACTCCACATTCCAAATCACATTTGAAATATGCATTTAGACAATTTAATGAATAATTAAGAAATAATAAAAATAAAGTCTGGGTTACTTTTAGAAGTTTTGTTTCCCAAATGCTGATTACTTGCCCTCGAGTACCTTGGAAACACATCCACCTTTCACTTGCAGCGTAATACTGAGAAATACTGTTTCAAGCCTGTAAAGAACTCCAAGACCTTAAAACACCACCAGGGAGCTAGACCAACTAACATAACAGATAAATCCTTCCCAGTTCTAAGCTCTGGTATGGTTGTACATACAACATGCAGCAATACAGCGCCACCAGAAAAATAAGTAAAAAGTACATTGAGTGATCCACAGAGTTGCAACTAAAAAAGAGCTTATATTTCACATACTATGGTATTTGCTGGTAGATAATAAGACAAACACATTTCCCAGATAATTGTCTACACCTAGGTACTCTAATAATGTTTTTGATACATTTTAAGACTGAAATTAGATTATTATAATACATTCTAATTTATGGAAATTAATGAAAACCTCATGAGTATAGAATGATCCCAGTGCTGTTTTCCAACTGTTCTTACTCTCCCTCCCTCACCAGTACCTGAATGCAGCAACTGGTGGAGGAAAGGGTAAACATTTTTCTTCTCTGACATTTTAGTATCAACACTCTAATATGGATCCACAAGCAACAAACCAGGAGCAAATATGATGTCTCTTACATTGTGTTAGTCTCAATCTTGTATGTATTCCCATAACTTAATAAAGACTGAAGTGCAGCCCTGCTGGAGAAGAAATTGCAGTGTTAGCGTAAATCTTATTTAACCAACTTCAAAATGGAAAGAAAACCTTTCAAGTTTTTAAGTTACATCTATTTTAGACCAGTCACCCACAGTAGTTATCATAATAGAATATTTATTATGTAAAACAAAGCCTGACATGACAAGGTCAAAAAGAACTGTCACAGAAGAAACATCTCACATTTCTTGTAAGTTCTAAAGGATTCTATTCTGACTGTATATGTGACAAAGTTGGTGGGGGGGGGGAGGGAAGGAACACACACACACACAAAAAATTGCCCACATCTGACAGAAAAACTCTACCAAATAATTGTTAAACAAGAAGAATTTTCTGACCACATGGAGTTTTTAATCTTTTTCTCTCATATTTTCTCCTGGACTTTCTCCACCAAACTGTGATTTTTCAAGTCTAACAGTTCTGAAAGCGCAATAAGGAAGACATGCTTGCTCATGTAGCTCAAGTCTCATCTGTTAGCTGACAAATAAACTAAGATCACAGCTGTTACACAATGGTACTGTGCTTTGGCCAGCAGTATTTCACATAGCATGGGAACAATATTAACTCTGTCTCCAAACTTGCAGAGCTGAAACGCATTAGGAAAATCTCTCAGCAAAACAGGTCTCAGAATATGATTGTTTTTCCAGTCAGAAAAAGATTTTCCCCCCGGTTCCTCTTCTTGGAAGTAAATATAATCTTTTTCATAGAAACTACCACGCCCTGGAGAGCATGCCATAAGGCCAGTTAATCATGAATATAAAACACATTTCATTTTCTACACTGTTTCTAAGAAGTCCAGCTAGATCGTGCTGGACTGGAGACAGTTACTTTGAGAGAGAAGCAAAAAATTCCAGTGCCAATGGCTCACAGACTGCTTAACAAAAGTCAAAGTTGATGGATTTAGCCATATCTGAATAAACAAACAAATATATTTATATGACAAAATTTAATAAGCCTGTTCTACAACATTAACAAGAACAAGGGCAGGCAGGCAGTGGACTCAGTAAGCCAGTCCTACATCCTGTCACAAGAAACATGAAGAGCAACTGAAAGAAGACAGCTGTGACAGTAACACTGTGAAACAAAAAGCTATTAGACTGGCAAAGTATGAGCAGCACTGCTTGACACCAAAAGCTTCCCTGAGGACTGATATAAACTGAGGTGTAAGAAGATAGAGCAGTCTGAACACATATCATTGTGAATGAAGCTGTGTGTAAGGAGTGGACACACACAGCAGAAAGCAAAGAAATCAAAAAAAGCATTGGGAGAGAGAGAAGCAAAGTGAAAAGAGTTTGCTTCTTGGTTATGCTGTGCACTTTAAAGTTCTTCCTCTGCAGACAGATACAAACCTGTTTCCTGTTCAAATCCTGCTGTGATCAGGGAATTGTGAATTTCTAAGTAGACAGTAGGAAACAAAGAGCTGACAAGGCACAGGTGAAATAGGGAGTCAAAACTAAATAGGTAGCCTACAACAAACTGAGTTGCATATAAAAAATGTTCAGTCCTATTATCAGCTTTGACTCTAACAAAACTCCTGAAGTAGGTTCACTGCTGTTGCTTTTGAGGAGAGGGTCGAGATTCAATTCCATGTAAGAGAATAAAGAAGAGGGCAGGCCACACATCAGTACCAGTGGCTACCATTATTTACTTCTGCAACTGGAGAAGAAATGAGATTAACTCTCCAGAACTCTCCCTCCACTGCTTCCCATGAACAGCTTATACCCAAACCCTCCATTTCTTCCCTGCTTCCCCATTCCTGCCCTTCTCCTCATCCTTGGATTAATCAATTCCAATCTTGCTTATTCTACTGAAAAGTTTGGATCTAAACCAAATATGAATCATTTTCTATTTTAGCCACCTGTCCAGATAAAAAAAATCCATTTTTCATCTATCACTAATCAGAAACATTCCCATATGTTGAGCAGAACTAAATAACTCATAGTTGCTCCCTACTTTGAGGATTCTATGAATCTAAATTAAACAATCCCAATCTTTAATGAACTCTGATTGTTTAATTATCTGATCATCTTCTGACTTTTTTTTCCACTCCTGGGTTCATGATAAGTTTAAGAACTTCTATTAGTAAGCCCAGCTCCTAACAGTACAGAGTCTGCGTACAAAAGAAAGATGAGAAAATAAACCACCACGACAGCACATAAATTGTTTATGGTTTGTTGTGTTTGGGTACAGTCGAAGCACATAGTCTGACTTATGCTGCTCCCCACAGTATAATGAAATAGAATGAAGCCAGATGCTGGCACTGAATAATTTCCTTCTAATGCCCAGATTATTCTGTACAATAACAAGAGATGCACTGTATAATGAATCTAACATTTAATTGGGCAATAGTGTCTTAAAAAAAAAAAAATCTAGTAAGATTTTCAAAGCAATTCACAATGAAGGGTGGGAGAAAAAGAAAGAAAAACACAAAAACAACATAGGGTAAAACAAGAGAGATAACACAAACTGAGGAGGATCAAGTTAAGGATTAGGATTAATTAAGGAAGGAACCCAAGAAGTATGTATGTTCCCAAACAGCCTGAAAGCTGAAAGGAGATCTGATGTTATCAACAATCATTTTTAGGCTATTAAAAAATATTTGGCATAACATTTTAATTTTAGAAGAATAACCATCACTACAGAACATTCTCCTTTTCACTAAATACTTCTGTTAACTCTATGGCTTCAAAGCATATCAGGTTGTACCTCATTATTTTAAAGAGAAGATTACTTTTTTCCCCTAAATCCTATTTATTTTTTAATGCTACAAAAACAATAATGCAAAACCACAACAGCTCAGGTCAGTTTTACTAGATCATTATGAGAGAGGAAGGCTGGGGCACTGCTTTGTTTTAGTGAATCTGCCTGAAGCAGAATTAGACATCATACTTCTGGAATCGAAACAGCTAAAATACAGAGTTTGCTATAAGAATAATATTAAACTCACAAAAAATAAGCGAAGCTTGCAAATTATGTAAAATGTAATAAAATTTCAGGAACTGTCATAACATTATTTCACTTCCACTAGAAGTGGCTTAAGATGAGGGACCTTCAAAAGATTACACTTCTGGTATATCCAGGGGATGTGCATTTCAACTTAAGCAGCTATTAAAGGACTAACAACAACGAACATTTTCCCAGAAAAATAAGACTACTTTGCCTCTCGTTCTGTAACTTCTCTCCCCTAACTCCCACCACTTAACCTCACATTCCTGACATAACAATATTATGTGCTCTTATCCTGATAAGTTGCATTATGTATTTGGAACACATGCTCAAGTTGTTACTTTGAGATCTTAAGGAGTTTATTACTGCCACAGGCAGAGCAGGAACACTAGATCAAACCAAACCTTTCTCATGGAAAGATGCTATAATTTGAAACAACTGCAAGCATTATTAGGGAAGACAAAAAAAAAGTCTATACATTTTTTGTTTTTTTTAATCTTCACAGAGTTCAGGAACTTCAACAAAAGTAATCCAAATCCTCTCTAAAAGTGATGGGTAAATCAAGGAAATGCTTCTCCTAGCCCCACAGTGAAACAGTTAGTGCTAGGTCCATGATCTAGTTTAACATCTCTGACAATAGCAATAAGCAAGCTCACAGGCAGCAGCTAATCAGAATACATGAGGAATCATTTCAAACAGCATGCAGAAATGGGGAAGCCAAAATCCAAACTGCACCTATGAAGATCTTAATTCAATGACTCTGAAGAAAAGTACCTGCCACATTCATTAGGCAGAAGACAAGCCTCCAGTATTTAATCGTAAATAATGCAGTAGGTGGCTAGTAACAAGAACATGAGTTATTTATACAATATCCCTGCATAAAGTACAAGAGCAAGTCATTGTACAAATCATAAACACTGACTAAAAAATTATTTTCATGGTGAAATAATTGCAAAGCTGAAATAGACAAATGGGGTTTAAGCCAAATACAACATTTACTCCAAGAGAGTTTAAACCCGTTGATATCCTCAATAACAACTCCACTAGTTTTCAGAGAAGATATTTTCTCCCTGGTTTTTAATAATTACATATACAATTATCCAGTTATTTAATACTTAAGAATAAGTTCTGATCTAGCCTCTGTTGCATTCTACAAAGTGCCTGATTTTGCATATTAAGTTTACCTTGCATAAATATCAGTGTGTTTTATTGATTAGATGGCTGAAATTAACCCAGATACATACTCCATAAAACATTTAACCAGATGTGTTACAGCTCTCATAGAGGAAGTTTATTAAAACGGTATTAATTTCATTTTATATGTGTATAACACAGCAAATCAGAAGCTCACAGCAGCCATTATGACAATCATTGGAATTTTGAGTGTGACTGTATCTGTTCAGTTTAGCTTTCACTATTTATATATTTTGAAAGAGGACCATCATTTTCAAATATAGTCGAGAACATACACAAGGAGGGATTTTTATTTTTATTTTTTATTTTTTTAAGGGCAAAACTATAGAATATCATTCCCTTCCTATTTTCCTCTGTATACACTGCTTCCAGCAGTAAAGGAGCAGAAGCCTAAGAAATAAACTGAGCCAAATTGATGCATTCACTCAGCTACTCTTTTCTCCCTCTAGCCAGTTTAAAAACATGTAAGAAATTGATTTATTTACAACCACACATCTACTATATCTTGAAAAACAGCAATATGCCCTTTTAGAAAATGGCAGGAAAAGCTACACCTTAAAAAGTAAATGTGTCATCTAAATATTAAGTTCACTTGTGGAAAGTTCAGCCACTAAATGCATTTTTGAAAATTACCCAACATCTGTTTTTCAATACCTGCATATGACATACCAGTACCTCCTCTTGTTGCCTTTTTACTCAAGTTAGGGTTGGAGATACTGTTCTATTCCAAAATATTTCACATTTTCCATGTAGCATTCCAAACATTATGAAAACAGCTATTCCAGAAAATGATACATAAAGTTCAAAGAAGGTTAAGACAACATACAATAACCAAACTTGTCAGTTTCCTTTTAAATTAAAACATTATGGTTTGTTACTTGGTGTAAAAGGAAGAGAGCCTACAAGGTCAAAATGACCATGTTAATAACTGGATCTCTGCTGATCTTACTGGGACTAGTACACAATGAATCATCCTATTACTAACTGGAGTTAGCCATGCGAATGAAAATGAATGCTAATTGGAAACATAAACAAGACAGGATGGTTGTCATAACTACTACAGTATTTCTTTAAAGCTCTCACTAATTAGACAGCACTGACTATTAACTCAATAGCAATGTATCTGTTCTATCTCTCTGCCTATAGAATTATAGAATTGTTTTAAGCTGGAAGGGACCCTTATCGTCTAGTCCAACTACCCTACAATGAACAGGGACAGCTACATCAGGTAGCCCCACCCAGCCTGACCCTGAGCATCTCCACTGACATCAACACTACCAGAGTAGTGTAGGTTAGTATAAAACACACATATTGTTCCACACTGTAGATATACTGTACTATATCTAAGGTGTTTGAATCATACAGCATGGACCTTAAATTATATGCAGGAAATTATGCATTTTTCTTTTCAATTTTAGTAAGATTTTACAATGTTCCACATTATCCTGCTTCACTCAACCAGTCAGTTAAGCCAGGCTTGTGAACTACTAGTTCACGATGCATGGATAAAACAAACATTTATAGAGAAAAAAGCAAGATAATATTCAGCAAATCACACGTAAGAAACTCAAGCTTCTAATCTCAGTGTTTAAGTTATTTGGAATTTTTAGATGAATGTTGAACTCTACAATATGTGGAAAAACTGAACTATGAAGAAGAGTATTAAAGAATGAACAATTATTTGTTTCCATGATACAGTAAAGGGAGGCTATATCTTAATATAAATTAATAATTTTCTTGATGAATACTAACTAGGAATCTCATGGGGAGAAAAAAAAACAACAACACAGTCCCGAACAGAAGGAAAAGTACCATGCATACTATGCAAAAGGAAAACACAGTGTTACTGGTGAGAAAAAACGTATTTAAAATTCAGGGAAATCGTATTGCTGCTAGACAGATAAGCCGAAGTAATTCAGCACATGAAATAATTGAGAAAAAGAAGATCTTTCATTACACTTAATTTCAAAACTACAGGGTATCTGAATTTTTTTTACTTGGATGCTACCTGAAATTCTTCAATCACTGTCGGTATATTCCCATATAAGCCTGTTTCACTTCTGTTTACGGTAAACAAGGATAATGAGTCTACCTCCACTACAGTATTTATAAACCACCAGAATATCAAATCTAAGATTACACTGGCCTCCAACGTGCTGATCTGTACAGAATAGTCATGGTTGCTTCCATTAGAAACTTTAAAAGTGACGGGGTAGACATGAAAATTTGGCTATTGAAAAGTTAATCATCTTCTTCCCCCTTCCTCCTGCTTCATCCCTCCCACCCCCCAGTTCATCTGATGTGTAAGATTTAACCAAAGAGATAAAACAGCATGTTTTATCACATAATATTAACTCTGTATTCCTGCATGGTTGTATAACGCATGTGACAACATTCCTTACACAAACTCACCACAGTATGAGCATTCAACCTTTTAGCTTGCCTAGGCTGCATATAATTAGGAGGATATTTCTTGGGTTTCACAGACATTTTGGATGACAGTTTATTCTCCCTGTACTTATCACTGAAAACAGTTCTTCTCAGATATTTACTGTCAAGAAGCACTGATGAATAAGGTATGATTGTGGAACAAGGAATATTTTTCTCTGGTAGATACCAGTTTAAGCATATTACATTTAAAACTTAGAAAGGTTAAAATTTTTTCAAAAGCAATATTTTAAATCAATATGTATCTGTTTTATCATACATCTATATTTTATCATAGTAATCTTACTTCTCTTCACATCTTTTCTAACAAAATCATTCTGTCCTTAACCTTCCTTCTTGCTTGCTGGAAACCTCTCTTATGCATTTGATGTATAGTTTTGATAGTCGATTACTTTAGATTCACTTCATTCTTATATTCACATCTAAAGCATTGAAATGATGCAGTGCTGTATAGATGATTTCAAACCACAGGATGAGGTACAGAGACTATAGTAATATAATTTTTCCTGACTTCACAAAGAACACATTTCAAACTAAACCCAAACCCAAGTTGTTTCATTACACATACTTTGCACTAACAATCACACTAAAACAGACAAATGTATAAAACCACATGATGTAGAATATGTTCTGAAAACAGAGACAACTGAAAGCACTTCTGGTTAGAAGAACAGTCAAAATCGTATTGAAGAAAGACTGGATGCCTCTCATATAGCCTCTGTGAAGTTTTCTTGCACTTTTTTTTTTTGAAGTACTGATACAGAAATGGGAAGGAATTTGCTGAATAAAAGTGCTTTGACATTTAGATGGCTATCTGCATATAAATTAGGAAGTTAATTACATTCTCATGAGCTGCATATAATGAGATTTGCAAAGAACATTTTATGTTCAGTTAGAGAAGTGAATTTGTCTGATTACTTTAAGTTCTTTTTGAAATTGGTCATTTACATAAACTTTCAAGCTACTGAAAAGTTATATTTAATTTTTATGCTAATTTATTTTTCTCAAATTAATAGTTCATTGGAGGTATTACAACTTAAGTAACAGCAACTGCCAGGTTTGATAAGGCAGAGAAGAAGTAAAATTAAGTAACAAGACAGCCACCAACTATCCTTTCTACTTTGCTCTGATAGGTTATTGCTACTCTGTTCTGTTCAGATATACAGTATTAAGATAGAAGCTAACAGTTAAGCTCATGTCAAGATACTCAAAGATGATCAAGTCTGAAAAACACATCCTGAAAAACAATTTTCAGGTGACAGTTCTTTAGGACTTATTGTTCTTCTAAGTCCTCCAAATGTAATAATTTAAAAAATAAAAGGATACAACAGAGTTCTTCCTATTTACTCACATCACTTTCACACTACACTCAGGAGCTCTATGGGAACAATACAATGTGGGGCTCATAGAACTTCATACCTTACAGAGGTGGCTGTTAAAAGCATGTTGTAGAAATACCACATAAGTCTAAGTGTAATATTGTATTACAGGGTCAACCATTTTAAGGACAGACTAATGGAACTCCCCAGCTCACTAAAGACACAAAAATTCCTCCTACAGTAAATTTGCTACTAATGTAGAACAGTCTACAGATTTCAGTTTTTAGTTTCAATACTTCCCCCCCCCTCCCCCCCCCCCCCAAAAAAAAAAGCAAAAAAAAAAGCATAGGTAAGAAATGCAAGAATGTACCAGCACATATAAATTTTCACATCTAATTGACTTCACACGTGGAGAAGTCATGCTTCATGCTTTTATGAAGCTTTGTTACACCTTTCATTATATAAGCAACTCGACTTCCTAAAACTTGTACCAGAAGGACTGAGCCTTCTATGATTTAATGGTGATAGAAAATGCTGAAGCCCATAAAACATCTACAGTTAAAGCTCTTCTGATCTAATGAAAATGTTTCCAGTGGTGCTATGATAATTTCAGTAAGGCTCTCTTTAATCCATTTGAAAGGGATAAACGTTAGTGTGAACAGTGCTTTGTGGGAGACAGCAGAAAGAACTTGACAAAATGTTCTTAAAGGATTTGATATCCTAGACCTACCAAGCATTTTTTCTCTGTCAAAGCCAACATGACTAAAACATTTCAGAGTGGCTTGGGGCTTTCCTTAACCATAGATTGTTTTATTTGGAGAAGTCATACATATAGAAATAGTATATTTCTATCTATGCAGATGTAATGTTTGCTACTACTAACACTGCAACTTTATCCTGATAAATACAGTATGAAAGTCATCACAACACTCATTTGTCAGGTGCTCAAAGAATATTATTAATTTGCTTTTCACAGTACTAAGGGATGCTGGATTTTGACCTCCATATGGAGCCAAAGAAAGAAGTCAGTTTATCACATTAGTAGGGGATGCTTCAGATGTGTGTTTGAGTATTTGAATTGCAACTGCAGCTTTGAAGTGGACTGTAAAGTAAGCTTTAAAAAGAAACTTTTCTTCTAAAACAGATAAATCCTGAATTTCTCCTCTAAAACAATCCCTCTCCAAAATCCAAAAGCACAGCAAACTACTTTGAAGACTAACAGTTTAATATAACATAAAGGTGCCTGAATGAATAATGAAATGTGTACACAACTCTGATCCATAAGCACTGCATCTTCAAAGGTTCAGGTATAACATATGTTAATAAGAAATCCCTTTGATGAGTTGCATTACAGAAAGCTCTCCAAAAGATGCTCATTTCAAAGACCACAACTCTTTGCAGTTCTGAATAGTTACAATCACCAGATACTATATGCAACCGAAAATACCTAGAACTAGGTGCAAAAGTGTTTCTCACAACAACAAAGCAGAGATCACTAGACATTCAAGGTATCTGCTGTTTTATTATTACTGTGTGCACAGTAATACAGTAACAGCAAGATATAGCTTCATGTTATGATGGGATCCTGAGCAGCCTGATCCAGTGGGTGGCAATGCAGACCAGGGCAGGAGGTTGGAGCTACGTGATCCTTAAGGTCCTCTCCAAACCAAGCCATTATATGATTCTAGATTAGAAAATAGGCTTGTCCTCCTCCTCAGAGATCAAAACACCGTAAAATTACAACAGTCTATCTGATATTCATTCATAACTATTAATACTAAGCCTAAGTCCCTTTCAACTGTAAAGATTTTCTAAATTCAGTACAATTTTATTCAAAAACACCACCAAAGACTAGAGTTATTAAGTCTGCGCATATAACATCAGTAATGCAGTACAGTTGCTACGTCAATTATTGCAAAAGTAGTTGTAAGCTCCAGCAGATATTATTACCCTTAATAAGAGACTGCTTTGTTTGTAGAAACCACATAAAGAGTCCTGCAGCACAAACGATTACGGTCCATTCTTGAAACTCAATATTTACTGAATGTACAAATAGTATAACTCAAGTCAGCCATCTGCAGTTGGTCCCATCTCATACTCATCCTGGCTCTGGGGACATAATGACTTCCACAGGTAATACTCATGCAGATCTCAGAAGAGCTCTTTATACTATTATGAAGTACTTGAGCTGCCACCACAGTTGTTTGAAATAATGTAAATCTAACCCTAAAGGGTAAATTTGTATGTATTTTTTTCTTTTTAAATATCTAGACTGTCCAGATTTCAGTGAAATTTCTTTCTCATATACTTAGTTTTAATGATCCACTTGGAGGAAATAATAATGTAATGGTTTATCTGTTTGTTTGTTTTATTTATTTATTTTATAAAAGCGTAACTTCATGCGCCAACAAAACTCTTGATAGGACAAGATCTCACATTACTATCTTGTTTTTAGGTGTTTGTTTGCTTTTATTTACATTTGTGTTATGTACGACAATGCAACAATGATCACATGAAGTGAAATGGATTGTGATACTCAATGGTTAAATACCGTAACAGACTTGTTTTCTCTTAAGTTCTATAGATTTAGCTCCAAATTCTAATTGTCTCTATGTAGTAAGCAACGTACTTACACAATCATATTTGCTTTGTTGTTTTTACAGTGTGTTTAAGCAGCAGAGTGCCAAAGCAGCTGGCTGATAAGCCCTATTTAATGGCAACTATGATGTTTTCAAGTGTATTTTTTCTTACAGTAGCACGAACATTGAATTATGAATACTAAGTTTATATCCCTCAATTACACGAAGATTCTCATAGCACATAAATGTGCACAGTGAACTATGATTTTGATTGTTCACTTATACAAATAGTAGTAAACAGTACTGAAATACTGAGGCATCTCATAACTTCAAGATGCGTCTTGAAGAATACAATAAATGCAGGAAGAAAACTAAATGCATCTTTTCCAAAAACAATACAGACAAAGTCTAGCTGCCTTCAAATCTAGCAAATTGCCAGCAGATCCTCTGAACTCAGAAGGATTTAATTAACTTCAAGCCAGAGAACAGTGAACTAAAACCATGTTAGTACTGAAGAGAGTGCCAGGCTAGCGACTGAGCTCTAGTAGTTAACAGATTTACATTACATTTTAAGAAGCATCAAACAAATTGATTACCACACTTGAATACAGAGAACATGCCAAGTTGTAAATTCAACCACGTAACAACATATTTAAAAATTTTCATGGATGATTAATAACACTACACATGCCAGGAGAAAACTGCTTCAAAAATATTATCTTACCTGAAGCCATGAAGCAGAGCTGCTGTGCTGTCTGCAGAGCTGCTGTCTATACAACATGATGATATGAACTGACCAAAGGAAATTCCACATGCCAATGACACTAAATTCACTGAGGAGAAAAACAAAGAAAAAAGTAGTCTTCTAGAACCTCTGCCATTAAACTGATTTGATACTCCTAAATTGAGAGTCCTGAGTTTGTATTTCCATATCTTTTCACCCAGTTCCACAGACCCCTAACATATCTAACAAGTCTCTGATTCACTACTTGAATTGCCATTTGTTGTTCTGGTGATCACCTCCCATCCATGCTCATGCCTAACAAGAGGGGTAAAAGCTACACCTGCTTTCCCCCTGGACCTCACAGGAGCCACAGGTGGGGGCATTTTACTTCAACTCACTGTTAGTGATTGGAACTTGCAAAATGGCTCATTTTCCATGCAGCCCCCCCAGGATCTCAGAGGGAACCACATCCCCATTTTTCTTAGTCTAATTCACTGCACAACAAAGCAGACCAGTGACCACTGCCTCAAATATAAGAATTAAAAAACCTAACACACTCAGGGAGACCCTTTTCCTCCTGTTTTGAAGTTATATCATTTTCACTGCCACTCCGTGAGACTTTCCTCTGAGGAGATGAAAGGTGGTGGGGCAGTTGTTGCAGGAAAACGAGCAGCTTCTGCAGCTCTGTTTCTCACAGGTCCTGCCATGCTCAGTGATGCTGGCTGCAGGCTGTGTCCCCTCAGGCACATCCCCACCACAACAGCAATTACAGAAGGACTGTCCCCACTCACACACAGCAGCTGTGGCAGTGTTTCCCCATGCTCTGGCACAGCACTAAGTTGCAGAGGCACTTCCCTCAGGATTTCTTCCACCCTTCTTCTAGTCCTCTCAGAAAGGAAATGTTCCTTCCACGTGAAAAACACCCACTGTAATGGCCAAGCTATCCTGAAGTATGGAATGCTCAATGTCTCCTTGGTGAGTAGATCTTACATAAATTGGCTTTTTTCTCCTGGTCTTTTCTGCTACAGTTCCAGCTGCAACCCACACTGACCAGCACACAGCCACTGTCTCAGCTGTGCAACCCCCTACATTCAGCAGTACATGCCTAGCCCACCCCACCACAGCTGAGCCCAGACAGCTGGGGCAACACTAATCAGGCCTCCCCAATATGGTTTAATCCTTGCCTCCTAATTTTCAATACAACCAGGACACAGTGGAAACAAATTTAATTGCTGAGAGAAAAGAGGCTTGGAGTAACATTTCAACACAGCTCCTTTCTCTACAGATTCATTCTTAAGATATATGATGAAAAAATTATCTGTACTATGGAAACAGACTGATAACTCAGGAAAATGAAAAGGTCATTCTAATTCTGGGAACTCACCCTTGGAGCTAAACTATTTTACATACACCCCATATATAATGAGTAGCCTGTATTCACACCAAATCGTGTTTTATTGTGAGTAATCTCTTGTTCTTGGCTAATATAATTGTGGTTCATCACTAACAGAATATAAAGTCATAATGTTTTATGACTTCAGTGCCATCAGTCTCTTGTAATTTATCCTGATGTGCAATAAGCCTACGTGCCACTATATGATTTATTTTTTTTTCCCCCTACTATTTATATTTCAGTAGAGCACAACAAAAACCCAGAGTTAAGAACTGGAAAATTTTCAAGGACTTGAGTTAGGTAAGCTTTCATGAGTGAGACTAAGTTCTCAGCTATATGGAATGAGCCCTATTTAAGCAATCTTTCTACTAAGAATCTAGTCCTCATTTGACAATGTCAGAGGAAAAGAAATAATCACTATTGGTCCTTTCTTTATATTTCTTACTTTAAATTAGCATTTTTATAACCTTTGCACTACTAAGAGTAGACTTAAGAACCATGACAATGATGAAAACCCTGACTTTAACTAAGATGCCCGAGGGGAAATTTTTTCAAAGACGGTTTGTTTGGTTTTCATAAAGCATACTTTGCAAGTTATAACAAACAAGAACAGTTTCACTGTGCAGCAAAGTTCAAATTATCTAAACATTCGTTACTGTTATAATTGATTTGGTTAAGGAAAGTTTCTAAATGCAATGAGTTCCAGGGTAATAAAAAAAAGTGCTCAAATCACATGATATAAAACAAAATGAGTTTACTGATTTATCAACAATACTTTACTAAGAAAGAGAATAGAAAAAAAACCTGTAGATGTGAACATAAAGCTCACCTGCACTGAATCATTCAGATCTTGGTATTTTTTGTAGCTAAATACATCAAGTGCAAATCACATATAATTTAACCCCTTCTTGATTATAAAAACACATCACTAGAAGTAAAAGCACTTTATAAATACAATATGCTTTTAAAAAATAATAATAGTATTAAGAAACTACTACAAACCTGCCATCTTGTCACTTTCTTCACACCAGCTTTGCTTTTTATTGAGTGTAAAGCCATCCGATTCTGAAAAGATTCTTAATGAAAATTAAATTAATCAGTCTTGAAGCTATATCATCTGTGTTGTTAGAGAAATTCTTCTCCAGTAACCATTTTCCCCCCACACTAGATCTAAGTGGATTGTACTTATGTGTTGTTCCTTACTTATGAAGAAGCAAAATTGCTTCTGATGGGTTGTTGGGGATACCAGGTAAAGTATTTGCAGGTAGACAAACAGGAAAAACAGTACTCACCAAGCTGGGGAAAAAGCACTCTAGCTACACAGCTCTCCTTCCTAAAAAAGCATTCTATATTAAAGAGACATTCTCCCTTAAGAGGCTGGCCCCTTTTATGATCCCAGAGTGGCTGCATACTGGGTCTACTGCTGATCACCTGGGGAGCACAGCTGCAAACAATCTGCCTGCACTCCCCAAGAGAGCCACACCTCTTCACCAGGTGCTCAGTTATCAGCTCAAGCCCCAAACTAACAGTTCCCCTTCAGCTGTATAATACATGAGTTATAGAATATTCATCAATGTAAGATAACAGTAATTTCTGTGAGGATATTGACTGATAACTCACCTTAGAACACAGAGTTGATCTGAAAGATCCTTTTTGTTCATTTAGTCCATTCTGATAGGATAAAATAAACTAAAATATCGGCAACTGGGCTTAGGAAGTACTTCTGCTATACTTGGGCATATAATACACTGATAACTGGAAGACAAAATAGAGGGAAAAAGTTGTAAGCAGCAGTTGAACAACTGATGAAGTTATATTTTGAGCCATATCTTGCAGCTGGGAAATTAAGTTCTACAAAACGTAGAATACTGTACACTGATCAACATCACTTCTTCACAAAATGCAGAGGCAAAGTCAGACTTACTGTATGTTGGTCTTTTTCAAGGTGCTAGTTAGAATCCACATGGTTCCCAATTAGAAGCAAGTGTTATGGAAAAATATTCTTAGTAAATTTCACTCCCATTTGAGTTTGGACTAAATTTAGATTGAAATATTATAACATATGCAGCTCAATAGGATGTATTAAAGTTTACTGTTGATATTGTACACACATAAAAGGTTTGGTAAAAAAAAAAAAAAAAGAAATTATTTTAAAGTAGTGCAAAATGTAAACTTAAAGTACCTGATTTTACCTGTGCCATAACAGCAATGGCACTGTCACCGATGTAATTAAGAGTCTGTGAATCTAAAAAGCTCCTGAATCCAGATAAAGGACCTCTGTAGAACTCTGTCTCTTTTCAAAATAGCCTGTTCTAAGCTTATCTAAATTACTGCTGTAAATAAACAGAGTGAACTTTTTTAGCATAACCAGTTATTTTTACCGTGCTTTATAAAATTAGAACATTATGATAAAGGACACGATTGGCATACTTATTTCTAGTTTAGTTTACAACAATTTATTGTGTAGTTTACAATAAGCTGTAACTTATCAAGGAGAGATAAAAAATTGATCAGCAAGCATTTTCATAATTGTCACTGAATATTAGGCGTTTGTAATTCCACGCACTGATTATGTTGTCAGGAAAGGCTTGCACAGAATGTCTATGATGTACTTTTGTTCCAGTATTCAATCATAATCAACAATTCTTGAAGTAGTAATAGTTCAAAATGGCCCCAAGGCTCCATAAAACAAGAACTGCTGAGCTTTGTGACCTTGATCTTTAGAAAAGTTAAAAAGTTTTAAGACTGGATGTGAATGTTGATAAGATGCCATTAAACACTTCTAGAATTTTGAAATATAATGTGCAATTATTTCAATACAAGCATTTAATAGCTTTTTAACTTTCATTCTAGCAATTGGCGTTTCTAATTAGATATAATTTGATCTAGTTTATGGTACACATTGCCCAAAAAAGCCCCACAAGATAAATGCTGCAGGAAATGTAGTATGACCTTTTCATTATTGCCTTGTCAGGACATCTGTCAATAGATTTTTCTTGTGTTCCAAAGCAGCCAGACATTTCAATGAACTGTAGTAAGGTAAAGCTTGTTCTTGGTAGGAAGCCAGACTATGTTACCCAGTAAAATTCATAATGTACTATAGTCAACAAGATATCAAGATACAAGGTATATAATAAAAATGAATTTGTCTTTTGAAGTAGAAAAGGTCAACAATTTACTGCACTTCTGAAGGGAAAATAGAAAAAAAATAAATTGCATTTTCCACATTCCTGCTAATATTACCAGTGATTATACTCTAGAATGTATCACATAAATTTAGATCAGAAATCATTTAAACAAGCAATTTTGTAACATCAGCAATGGAAAGCAAATAAGAAATGCAGCTCAATATTTACACAAGAATAGACAGAGGCAGTTCGTTCTCTTGCAAAAGAAAAGATTGCAAAGATATTTCAAATTCTGGAGAGTGTAATAGTTATGACAGCTTTTAGGAAGCTGTTAGAAACCACTCTATCTTCTCAACTTAACGTGAATTGTTTCAGGGACAAAAGAGGCATGCCAGTTCAAAAACACAAATAACCTTTTTCAAATTCTTGTTATAACAGATACAGAAGTGGCAAACTGAGCATGTTTTCTAATCCTCTGATTTCTCCGAGAGAAATGCTAAGTGTAAGAAGAGCAAAAGATACATGACAGTAGTATTGACAGTTACCTCTGCTGGGAAAATTCCAGAGACTTGCAAATCAAAATCATGAGACTGAACAAGTTAAAACTTAAGAGGAACCACCTACTGTAAAAACAGAGCCTCAGACAAATATTTACTAACTCATTAATAGTTATGCCTTCATTCTAAGCAATATACAACAAAAATATTTAGAACCTTCTTTAACCCTTTTTACTGCTAATTAAACATATTTATACTACAGCCACCATTTTGTGTTCTCCATGTGTTTCTCTTCACTTGTAGTATATATTATATAGTTGAGCTTCCAACCTTGTAATTGATGGTATGTGCAAAGACTGACGAACCCAAATGAAGTTCCTTTGAGTCTTTCCACATCTGGGCACTGAAACAACTGGGCACTGAAATTGCATTCCAATGGCATTCATAGAAGCAACTCGTGGCTCTGAGTGGATGAGCACTTGCGTGGGCAGTTAATACCTAGACAGGAAGGAGACTTGTGTCCAGTTGAAGTGTTGGGGGGCTGGAAAGTTACAAGAGAGAACTTGGAAATGTATACAAGGGGTGTCAGAACCTGCAATAAAGGATTTGGATTATTCACATCCTGGTCTGTGCTTCAGAGGTACCAGCACATGTTTAGCAGAAGTCCAGCCCCACAATATCAATACTACAAGACTGCCCCCAAAGATATATAAATAAACAGAGGTCCTTATTGTAAAGAACAATTGCAAAATTCCTCATTCTTCTTTATCAGCACACTAGGGAAGAATGAAACTAAATAGAGTATTTTTCCCAAAGTGATTTTAAGTAACATTTTGGAAAGTCAATATGAAGAAACAAATACTTCCTGTCTTGTGTAGTTCCATATAATGTTTCTAACACTTTCAGGCACTCCAGTGATCCCCTTTTCATTTTTGAATGGGGAAGACAAAAATCCCAGGATCTTCACCCTGAGATCCACACTTGTTTACAAGTCCAGTAGTTCCTTGTCATTTCCTGGACTGGATTCATGCTTTAACATGTCTAGACAATATCATTTTCATAAACTTCTCATGCAACGAGTCCAGCTGAACTTTCTCATGCATAGAAACCACCTGCAGCAGCAGTCTCTACTTTTAAAGAATTGTAGGTCTTCACTAACATTTTGTGAGTACTATTGTAGCTATCTTGAATGACTGCCCATTTGAAATCCAGTAAATAACATGGTGCTACCTACCTGCTTTAATACTGATCTGGTCCAGACCACGAGTTGAACAATTTTCCCTGCAACAGCCTAACTCGTGGTTGTATTATACAAAGAGCTCCATTCTAGCATGTATAAGTTTTCCAGATCCTGATTCTCCAGGATCAAACCTTCCATCAGGACATTTTTAATTCTTACAAGTGTTATTGTAGTTGTGGGAAGCCATTTTCAATTTACTTAGAAATGTTCTGTTTAGCAGAATCAATGTCTGCTCCTGTTTATCTTCAAGTGAATGTTTCGTTTCTAAACAAATTACATCCCAAAGGACTAAAAGCTTTGTTTTAGCAGCCTCTAAATGTTTCCGTTCTAAATAACTGTAAATGCGCTGGTTGCTTTTACAGCATATGATCTGACTTCTGTGCAAAGATCCATGAAAGACACTTTGGATATACAATTTCCTTGGGGAAACAAATCCATTGTTTGAATTAAATTACACTGAGATTTCTATGCAGAAGCTAACACACTGCAGCTTTGATGTTAGTCTGACAGTACCTTGCTGTTCATGCCATGTGCTTTGTTTATCCTCATCAGACCAGGGCTCAGCTGAAAGCAGGTGACACTTTCAGTGCTCTAAACAGACTACTAGCAGGTGGTTGAGTCTAGAAAACTTTTTGACAAATGTCCCTGAGGTAAAGTACCAGGAGTTAGCACTCCATCCCAGGAAGAATATCATACTTATCATCAATGAGTACTTTTGGAAATGTAGCATAACAGTTGGAGTTTCTGGCAGCAACGTTATTTGTAAAACAATACACAATCTACTTCTAGAACTGTTTAGGCAAAAAGAACATCCACTTTGTCTGACCTAAGTGCAGGACTGTTCCAAGTGATTCCTTGCTTGTTGCTGTTTTTTCCTCAGATACACATGTTCTAGAAGCATGCCTCTTCTGAAAACTTAAAACATGGGACTGAAATCCACTCCCACTGAATCCAAATTTCATTTGGTTTCATGACCTTTATGAAAATGGTGTGCATCTTTCTGATATTGGATTACATAATGATGAATTCACTTTCCATTGAAGCATATCTTCCCTTCACAAGCATGGCAACTTACTTGCTCAGTGCAAACCAGCAACTTTTCTCAAATGATTTCTATTGAATTGCCCGCCCCTAATTTCACAAGAGTTTCTTTCTTGGCTTCTCAGACCGTCATCTATGCTCTGATCAGCTCAGACCACGGAGCACTCAATAAGGTTTTTCTCCCCAGAGACTGAACTGCCTGTCACTTGCTGAATTTTTGTGGGAGAGTAACGAGAGTAACTCGTCTCATTTAGGCTGAACCCTTCCTGTTCTCCAGCTTATGATTCATTTAGTACGTAATTGGTAGCATGAACTCCAATAAAAATATTTTTTTCTGTGTCTTAATTCTAAAAATTCGTGAAACTACAACTATTTGCAAACAAGATTTCATAATAAAATTAATAAATAACTAACGTGGTTTGGGGGTATGCAGAGAAGGAAGATATATGCCATGATGCAAAAAAAAAAGAAAAAAAAAAAAACCAACCAAAAAAAAACCAAGTAATGCACAATCACACCACCAATTCCAACAAGTTGAAACCTAAATGCAAATCTAGGTTGGAACTCAAGTAAAGAAGTCCATCAGGAAATAACTGCCAGTTAATCTGAATAAATATTTGAAACAGCTTTAATACATGCAAGGACAGATCACTGTATTAGGATTATGTACTAAAATTCCAACTAAGATTTTGAAACTTTCAAGCAGTATTTAGGTCTGAAGCCAAATTTCTAAAGTTTTAAATACAATCATAGAGACTGAAGGGAGTTTTAGTAACCACACTGTCTTTCATATCCTTGATAAAAGGCCTTTTGTCAACAATTTAAACAAGCAAAAAAGTGAACTGGGCCATTTTTACTGTAATGGAAAGTTTGCTTTCTTGTGATTCCATGCCTAGATTAGGCTTTGTGCTTTAAAATAAAGAAAATGGTAACATAAGGCAGAAGAGAGACTTTTAGAATTTAAAAGTAAATACAGACAACTTCAGCAAAAATGCCATTGTGCTACTACAGTTGTAAATGCAGCTCATATACGTGGCTGTTTGCTGAGAACTGCTAGAGGAGCACTGTCGTTTTCTCAACTTTGGACTGGCCAAGTAGACTATTTGCTTTTGGTGTAAAAGTTGCAACTTAAAATCCTTCTAGTCCTTGGACTCACTATGTGTGGTCACCAAATTCTTTCTGTTCAGTTGGAGCAAGCCACTTTGTTGTAAATAAAATTTCTTAACACATCTAAGTACCTGAGCTCCACATTTAAGATCCTGTATTGAATTGGAGCACAAACTGCAAGTTCTGCAGTATTCTAATCAGGACTTTAAAATATTCTGTTTACATTATGTCTAAAACTGGCAAAGACTCTCTTTTTGTTCACTGATAACTTCCTTGAAAAGAGGAGTAATTTTCTAGTCAGACCTGTTCCTAAACTAGTGATTTTTGATACGAGTGGAAATGAATGGATCAGGACTTGCCTAATGCATACCACTATATTGAAGTAACATTAGTGCAACATCTTGCCTTGTAAAACAAGTCTAAGTATCCATACAGTCCATCTATCCAAAATGTATTACAGAGCTTCTGAAAAAAAACACAGCCATCCACCCTAGAAGCATTTCTTCTAGATCCAATTAATTTTGATTAATCCATATTCTCATGGTGCAAAGCATTCAATGCATTTTCTTATTCAGTGATAGACAAGATCATCTCACAGTGAAACAGTCAAGGAAATTATGTACGTATTTAATCATTTACCTGGAAGAAAATGTTTTATGTTCCTGTTTGACTGGACATGTAACAGTGTCAGAGTACATGATGTGTAGTGCTTGTGGCCTGAGTAACACCTAAACATTCTACTCAGCATACATACAGCAACCTAACTGGTAGAAATAATCTCAGAAGAAAAGGTATATAAAAATAAAAGAATTTTGTTATATCTGTCTGGACAATAGAAGTGTGATCTTGTTTCTAATCAGCAAGACATGCACCAAGAGTACTGTACAACAATACCTTAATTAAACAAGAATGTTTTGATTACTTTTGGTTTTTTGTTAATATGAGTTGTAGAATCAAAGTACAACATCCAGCCGAGAAATGTTGATTATGCTTATAATTTAAATTTGTATTTTCCCTGACAAATTCTTGTATGATACTAGTTTGTATCTACCACTATACTACTATACAAATTTGTAGACAACTGTAGGAAGAAAGTTTGCTACCCTTTACAGTGATCTAGGAAATCCATTTGCACTAGTGTACATGAAGAGAGCAATCCATTCTTAGTGATGAGCAGAGTAAGATGATGTTGGCTGAAATAAAAGCATCAATCAGGTGTTTACAGTCCATACAGAATGCAGGATATGATCCCAAACATAATGGACAGGTAGTTAATGTGAGCATACTCCACAAAGAGCTGAGAGCAAATCATGCTTTGAGGAATTTTTCAGGATTGTGGGGTTTTTATTGCATTATGATTATTTCCAATGTCCTGTCACGCTACGCCTCCATGTCCTTCAAGCAAAGATGAAAGGGCCAGTGGAACACAAAGCACTCTACAATGACCAATGAAGAAAACTCCTAAGGAGGTAAGTGGTTAAATAGTAAGTAATCTTTAGGATCAAAGAAAAGATGGCCATAATAATTCACAAATAATTTCTCTAAATATAAAACATTTGGAACAATAATCAGGAAAAAAAAAAAAAAAAAGAGTAGCTATTCTCAGCTAATTCAAGTTCCATTTAGGTACTGATTGACAGTCTTGCATTGTAGGGCATTCTGAAATGGTAACCCAGGGTGTACTTAAGCAAGCATTACATTGCCTACGATTTAAAAGCTGCACCATTTTTATCCTTCAAAAATATTTGTATGCATCCAGCAGAGGTATTGTCTGATAATATCTCATGGACAGCAATAGTGTTTCTGCTCACATCAAAGCTGGTATCAAATAGAGAGATATTGTAACAAAAAAACAAGTACTGTGCTATTAACAAAAAATATCAATTCATAAACTCCTAAATCTTCAACACACAAGTAACATTCTACAATCACATTCAAAACATAGTCAGAATATAGTGAGCTTTGAGTCAAAATATGAGAAGTGTATTTTTTAGTAGCCTGCTAGCAGTAACTATTAGATAATGTTATTATTCCTGATGTTATTTTAGTGGGAAATTGTAACATTCTTCATGTATACATAAGTCAGTTCAAACATATGCCCCCTCATGTGCCATTTTCCTTCCCCTCTGTTACACTGGACTAGATTCAGTACGGCACTGTTTGTGTGAGCGAGCATATGCAACTCCAGCAAATGCCACTCATTTCAATATAACTTGTACTTCACTGCTTTGCTAAATGAAAATATTAAGGAGGTGAAGAAATCATTACTAAGATCATGTGCTTGATTTTGCATGGCAATTGAGTATATATAGGCAGCCAATTCGGTACACATATACTTACGAAACTATGTAATTCACCACTCAAAGTAAGCCACTGGTAATCACTTCATTGGTTACCTTGCGAAGCATAATATTTTATCACAATCCATTTGGCAAGGATAAAAAGCTCTTGTTAAAAATTAAGGGAACACATCCTACTTCATGTAATGAGACTCAGATCCTGCATCAGGCATTAGGACTAATGGTAGGTCTGAGAATGCCATCTCAGCTGTGTCAGACCAGGTGACAGATCCCTGGCCTCCATTTATAGTTCAGAATGATTCAGGGCTGTAACACATGTAGAAAACCAAGTGGATGTTATTCTAATTATTTGAATGTGTGGCACAGGAACACTGGCAGTAACTACATGTTGTACAGAGCTGAGAGTCAGAACTGTTTTCATAAACATTCATTCCTTTATCTGTTAGCCCTTCAGAGAGTAATAAATCTGCAAACGTGTACATACTGAATAGGAATGAAAAACTGATATCAAACCCACTTTTTTTTTTTTTTTCCTAGAAAAATTACCTTTTGAAGTAATTTCTGCAGAATTAGGTGCCTAATTTTTTTCATGAATAGAATTTTTAGAGCCATGAGATAATATTGATTACAGATGAGGGAGGCTTCAGTAATCAAGCTGACATACAGAACTAAGAACATATAATCTTATGCAGGAGTTCTATTACAGGGGATTAGGTATTGCTAGCATAATTATTGTTATATTGTTACTATAGCATGAATTGTCAATATAATGCCTTACTAGATTAACATATTCCAACTGTTTAGGAAACATACAGGAAAATATTCTAACAAAATGCTTATTTATAAGTTCGAGTACCTCTGTAAATGCAGGGGAAGACAAAAGCAGATAAAAAATAAATAAATCCTGACATAATTCAGAGTTTACACAAAGAATTACAGATTTGATCTACCAACTTTCTACTGCTCTTTCTGGTAAGAAGCTAGCTCTGTTAAATGACATCAAAGACAGTTACATTTGTTTCACAGCAAGAATACCCAAGATAGACTCTTAGAAAGTAGTAGACAAAATTAGCTTGCTGCATGGCAGTGCGGTGAATCATTTCACCTGTTTAACAATTTCTCGTTTGCAATGTGTACTCACCTCTAAATGTAAATGGATAGAAAGTCAATGCATCTTAACGGACATGTTGACTCATTCGTGGCTTAGCTGGATTTGCTAGCTGTCCGTGGCTTTTATTTCCTTCCTTGTATTTTTGAAGGCTATCTCAATCAGCATACTAAGGCGATGTATTGATCTCTTGGGGAGATGATTTCCAGTGCGCTGAATAACATCTGAAGAGAAAAAAAAAAAGAAGGGTTAGTCTTAACGTGAAGGAACACAAAAATTTCTTTTTGAACTTCAAAGTGAAAAGTTTTGAAAGGTATTATTTAATATTTTCTATTTCTGTTTGTTTGAATCCACAAAGAATATTCAGTACTTCTTATAATCACACTTATTTTGATATTTTTCCTGAGTAGATGATTAAGAGAAATATGGACAGAGTTGATGGTTAAAATTAACACTGAAGATGATGACAGTATCAGAACTGCACTATTTATAAAGAAACATATTAATTTTGAAACTTTATTCTGACTACCAATCACAGATTTAAAAATGTAAATGAATTATTTTTATTTCAACGTAATTAAAACCACCACTGCCTATTTTCTGTCTCAAAAGAAAGTTAGTAATCTCAGAAATCAAATGCTGCCTATTTAACCATCTACCATATAAAAAATTAACAAAGTTTCGGTACTCAAACACAGTATTTATTCCCAAGTTTCTAGGGTTTTGTTCTTTCAGTAATCTCTGTGGGTTACAATTTACCTTACATATACTAACTTCACCTCACATGGGAAAGCCAGAACACACTGAAGGCAAGAGTCGTTCTCAGTGTAACACAAAATAACACATATAATCATATGCGCTGCATTTACTTTCCTTGTGTTACACTGAGAAAAACACAGCTCAAAGGAGCCAGAATATGGTGATACATATGACCATCATCTGAACTAGAAATTATATATCATGTCAAAATAGCTACTGAACTTAAAGCAGCATTCAAGAAATTCAGCTCATGGTCTGAATTTTTTTGGATAGTAAAGTGAAACGCGTCCACTTCCAGATAACCTGGATTTTTACATATCAACTGATATCAACTTTACTGAAGTAGACCTAAACTGCAAAACAAGTAATCCCACGGAGAAATTGAGGCCTACTTAGATGAAATGTACAAGCATCTAAAATGTATACAATATGCATAACTTTCTTGCATCAGAAATATAATACTTTATTTAAATAAACTTTGCTTTTTCTACAAATCATGTTTTCTTAAATGGAAAAAATCAAGACTGCTCTGAGAACAGTTGTTTTAAATAAGAATTCTCACCTACTTAGTAGAAAATGAGTTTTGATAGTATGAAGGCTGCTTTGAAAATAATGCCTCCTACTTTATTATGCTGGGCCATGACATCAGAGACAGATGCTGGTGGTAAGGCAGGAGAGGTTGAACCTTCCCACCAACATTCCATTATATGTTGTTGCACAGGATCTGCTTGGATTGCTAAACATTGCTTAAAGCAAATGGTAACAATCAGAAATTGAAGTAGCTGTGCTAAGAATATGCTGGGATTTCACAGTAAAAATATGAAAGAAAAGCACGGCATGGAGACTACACTGAAGTACCATTTGCCTTTTAAAGCAGAAGTTTAAAATGTTTCTGTCCCTCAAAGCTAATGAAAATTTATCCTTAATCAGCCAGGAAGAAGAAAACAAACAAACAAACAACAAAAAAAAAACAAAAAACAAAAAACACCCTGTAGATCTTGCACTGTCTATAGCAACTTCATTTCTTTCACCATTTTGAGGTCCAGGTATTGACTGTTAAACTGTTTCTTAAAAAATGCCGCATTCAATTTTATTAACAATATTGACTCACATATAAACTGTCTCGTACACTACACCTCACTGTAATTCATAATTTCAAGTTTAAACTTTTTCTATATCTTCACTGCAATAAAAACTCCACTGCAATTAAGAATATTTCAATATTAGACTCAAAATCATTGGTTTTAATTGTTGTTTGGGAAATACAGGCTGTTAATTCTACATGGTAAGCTCTTACGTAGCCTAAACAATTTATTATAATGAATGTTTCAATAGGTATGTGATATTGTTTTTAATGGTATTAAATTATTCAAATTTACTGTAGTCAACATGACCTTAATTTATTGTAATGCATTATTATAAGGTAATTGCTTTCCATATATTCAGTATACATCTTGATTGCTGATTAGATTCAGTAGCTTTTGCATTTCCCGTGGTGCCTGGAGCAGCTCAAGCAGTAATTGCAAGTGCTAATGCAGTGTTCTAAGTAAGTTAATTCCCTCATTTTAAGAGGGTGTAGAGATGTTTTTACCCTACCATTTTGTTTCTTTTTCCATGGTAGAAAAAGGTACTTAGGTTTAGGCCTAAGAACAACTTTGCTTTGGGATTGTGATAGCATATTGTAAAATATTTAATATAATCACAAAACAACAACTGACTTTCAAGTGTCAGGTACTTGAAGGACACCTCCCACCCTATCAGCTGCTAAAAAGCTGTTAATGAGACTTTTTCTGACCTGAATCTAACTCATGTGACTCAAGGGTTAGATAACCGGATTAATCTCCTGGTGACATGAATTATCATTTTATAGCAGTGCCATGTCATATAATTGCAACAAAAACTGTACTTCTCACTGATATATCCTCTGCTGGTAGAGAAGCAGAATCGAATTGACTTATATGTCTTCTCATCTGATTAAGTTTCTTGTAATAAGGAGAAAAATTGTTCAGTACATAAACAAAATATTAGCATTTTTGTACATAATATGCGGCTACTTAATGGAAAAACAGCTTCTCCTTAATTTACCTTTGGAACGTCCTTAAAGTCTAGATTAATAATGAGACATCATTTTATATTTATCTGTAGCAATATAATGTAGATTAAGGCCACAGTACTTTGAGAACTCATGACAAAGACCATATGTTCTACTCAAAAATTGTGAGATAACCTATGTACAGATGTCAAATTGTGCTTGACAGGAAAGCTGCAGGTTGTATTCTAGTCTCAGCTGCAGTAGCACTAATCATAAGCCATATGTGTGAATATGTATATACATATATAAAAACCTTCTGTTTATATCTGTTTTATTAAAAGCTGAAAACATCTCTCCTCAAGCTCGAGGTATGGATAACTTCCATTTTTCACATAGCTATGGTTTTCTTCCATTAGAGTTGTCCTTTTGATACAGGACAGTAAGAATGGCATAGTTGAGAAAGATTACGAACTAAAGCAGGAAGAGTCGCATTTCCAGATCAGTTTGAGTTTTTATTATCCTTCAACTCTTGGAAATTTACCACTGAAAATATTTTAAGTCATGTAACTACCTGCCTCAAGGATAGATACTGATATAGAAACTGTAAACTATTAAAACTACAGCTTCAGGATGGGCCACTTCTGCTTCTGGCACACCACTGGAGGTGATGGCTTAAGGCATTAGGTTCTTCCTATTTCATTCCCTTTTTTCTGGGGTTCAGAAAACTGCACTATGGCAACTTTCCTTAAATGTCTCCGTGTAAGAGATGTATCATTCCTTGAAAGAGCTTGGAGAATTTAGATTTCAAAGGAATGGAAATTTAGATACATTGAAAATGTAAATAAAATCCGAAATTATCAATAGACATATGAAGATGCAATTCAATAAATCTCATTCTGAATTGGCTCCAAAGCGTTCAGATGCATTTGTAATCCTCACAGGCAAAACTCATTAGAGAGTACAGATATAATGCTACTTCTGTAGAATAATAACTCAGACATCAAAAGCATTAAAACCATTTAGCATAGAACTTGAGGAAATTTTAACAGAAAACATTTCAGCGTTAGATAATTTACATTAGCTTTTCTACTTCCAGAATCCAAATACATTTGGAATAAGTAAGCTCAATTTTTCCAGTATTTCACCAAATATCCAACTTGCAGCCATGTGAGAGTTATGAGTATCAAATTAGACCATTTAACTCTTATAATGACACTTAAAATAACACCTATTCTCTGTTCTGTGCTAAGCACTCGATGATTAAGATTATTTTGCCATAATCACAGAAGCATTTTTCGATACATACAGTTTCTTACCAGTTTTGTTTAAACTAATGACAAACACATCTTTATGTGTTACATGCTATTCTTTGCACTGTAAACTGTGTAAACAAAATATTCCAAAAACAAACAAAATACAGAAAATCATGTAGTGAATATATCAATATTTTTCCTATTTCCATTGCTATATTGTATGACTTAAACTGAGGTCACTATTTGCTAGGACTCAAGCTTAACAATTGTGTTTATTCTCTGCTTACCCTATAAAAGGGAAATATCAAAGCTTAGTAACAAGCACAGTACATTTGTCACACGTTATGATAACATCTAACAATTATTTTAAAGAAAACCAAATTAGTACTGATTTGCTACAAATGCAACCTTCTTGATGTTTAAAAGCAATTCTTAAAACCATAAGCAAAATCTGTACATGTAGGACACTTGAAGTTTGAATGAAATTGAATGTTTCACAAATAGATTGCAGATTAAATTTGAATGGCTGCTGATTTTTTTCAAAGTACTTGAAGTTTCTGTTAGTATTTTTATGGATGAATTTTATTAGTTCTTTAATTCCTTTCCACTGTGGATCTGCTTTTGGGACTTTGTTCATTATTTAATTTGCCTTAAATCCTGACCCAGTGGCTACTGGTAGGAAAATTATTGCCAAAAATATGCTTCTGTTATTAATTTTCTAGGTAGCACTGAAGGAGTAAAAAGTCATCATGAAAAGAAATTACACAAAGGTCAACTGTAATGATGGCTTTTATCCACCCATGGCATTTGTTTCAAGTTAATTTCAATAAAACTAGATACTAAGAAGGTGATCTGAAGACACTTTTCCGATATTGAGAGTCATACTGGATAATCAAAAGGATAGTGGTTGACTTTTTTGTTTCTTTGTTTTTTGGTATTTTCAATCTTTCACTTATGGAAATAGCATCTAACAAAATTTACCAGATTCATCATTTTTCTATTACTGGAAAAAAAATAAACAAACCAACCCTCTGTTAACAATTCTAGAAGCAAAATCAATACCCCATGACAGAAGCAAAGAACATGACTAGTACATTTGTTATGGGAAACAGTTCGCAAACAAAAAGGGAAAAGACATTTGTTAAAAATAAAAAATGGGAGTAACTTTTAATGAATATTATTTGCTAGAGAGTAGTGTATAAGTTCTAAATTAATGGAATTTAAAGTTGTCATCTAAATATTATTTGTCATTTCTGGTAGTCAATACATTCGGTTACTGAAAAAGTACCTAAAATGACTTTCCACTTTTTCCTCATTAGAATGTGAACGTTCTTCCCCAAAAAGCTCTTGTTGTTATAAGTACAACATATATGACAAAGGTGATTTACTGCCATCACTGAGATTATTTTTTTTATAATAATCTATTTTACAGTGTATGCATGCAAAATATAAGGGCAGCTCCAAAAGTAATGCCTTCTACTTATTATGTTGCTCTACAATACCAATAGCAGGTATTGGTGACATAGTCAAATTTTTTCACCAGCAACCCACTATATGTTGTTGCTGTGTGACATATGGCAGTAGAAGGCCAGTCTGGCAAAATGGAATCTGACATGGCAAATTATATGAAGCAAAAGTGTACCATTGAATTCTTCCATGGGGGGGTAAAAGTAGCACCCACTGACATTCACTGACACTTGCTGAACATTTATGGAAACCAAACAATGGATGTGAGCACAGTGAGGTGGTCAGGAGTGTGTTTTAGCAACAACGCCATTGTAGAAGCTGGAAAACAGTGGGTCATCTCCACTGGCAAGGAATTTACAAGTGTAACGTGCAGGTTCTCATTCACTGCTGGTGAAAATACACACCTAATGGTGATGACTATGCTGAAAACCAGTATTTTGGAGCTGAGAATGCTCCATTGAACATTATTATGCTCTTTGTCGTAGTCTCCACAAAAATAAATGGGAGGCATTACTTTCAGAATGACTTGTGTACTGATTTGGCTACAAGGGCTTATTACTGGCTCATGTTCAGCTTAATAACAATAAACATTTATTTAACAATCAGAAAACAGTTTACATAGTTGTCATTAGTGTATAGTAAATCTCTACCAGAATATTTGTCCCTTCAATTAGAAGCTTATGTTCTTCAAGTCTGTATAAAATATAAATTATAATGCTGTGTAATTTTATTAATATGGAAACTCATAGGAATATAGACACTTCTGTTGCTCTAGTACCAAACACGCTCTTTACCAGTTTAGGAAAAGCTATCTTCTACTGTAAATTTATAACACTGTTTTACTTATGAGCTGGAGTAGACATCAATTCTGTATCTGCTACAGTCAGTATTGCACCAATACATGGAACTTTCCGGAAATGAAGACACAAATTCAATGAAGATACTATAATTCCAATACTTTAGATTTCTAAATAAATATTTGAGGGCAGGTTTACACCAAACAGTTAGGAATATATACACTCTAATACTCCAGTTGTCCTCAAAGCATATATATTAGTTTGCTAAAAGGTATTTTGGGACTGAATTAATAGGTTTCCTCTAATACAACCATTACTTCACTGACTGACTTGCAGAAATGCTTCATCAAAGACTATCAGATTTGGCACTCCTCTCTCCCCCTTGAGCCCCCTGCACATTATATATCTTCCACCACATGCTCATACATGTTCATAGCATACCGGAGGGCATTTTGCACACCTTTGGGATCATGCCATGAAGACAGCTTATGCTGCAGCACAGTCTTCACTATTTTAGAGACTGTGAACTATAAACACACTTAAAAAGGAATTGCTTCAGGATGACCAAGATCCTAAGACTGTAAAGTACTACACAGTCTATACACAAAATAGAAGAAGTCAATAGTGAATAGCGAAGACAGAACCCAGTCTTTGCTACAGGGCTTGTGAATTAGAAATTGAATAATGGGGTTGATACTTTTAGTGTTTAAAGGTAACCGACTTAGAATAATAACCATCTTATTACATGTTCAAAAAAAAATAATCCAAGAAAGGTATCAGATTGGAGTTCACATTAAAGACTACACTTCATACAAACCCCAAGACTAGATTAATTCAAAGGTTCATTTACAGCAAACACTGCTGTCCTTCAGTTTTGATTTAATATCCCCATAAGAGGCACAATGCCTATATTTCAGTGTCCCATGTCCTCAGTAAGAGCACAGAATTCTGTAGCATAGAGCACAACATGGGTTTTGTATTGGCTTTTGTTGTTGCTGTTATTTTGTTTTTTAAGATTAACTAATCTGTACATCACTTTTCCTTACTATCACAGAATTGTAGTATGGCTTGGGTTAGACGGGACCTCAAGGATCATATCTAGCTCCAACCCCCTTGCTATGTGCAGGGTCACCAACCACCAGACCAGGCTGCCCAGAGCCACATCCAGCCTAGCCTTGAATGCCTCCAAGGATGGGGCATCCACAACCTCCTTGGGCAACCTGTTCCAGTGCATCACCACCCTCTGTGTGAAAAACTTCCCCCTAATATCTAACCTAAACCTCCCCTGTCTCAGTTTATGACCATTCCCCCTTGCCCTACCACTATCCACCAATGTAAACTGTTTTCTCCCTCCTGTTTACACTTTTCCTAAAATACAATACCAACACAAAGAGCTTGCTTAGAACATTTTTACTGGAACTCCACTGATCCCTTTAAAATTCCAGTTCAGCTGGCATGTTTCATTGCTTTCCTTTCCTACAACTTTCAAGAAAAAGCTCTACTCTTTACTGCTCGTAATTTAAGTCATTGAGCCAAATAGCATATTGGTTAGATAGCTTTTCATCCTACCATGAGCACAATTACAGCTTTTCTCACATGGCTATCAGTGCATGCAAGACTCTCGTTGAGATCTAACCAGTAGTTTGCAATTCCTTTAATTTTGATTTTATGCATCTGGGATTCATGCCAGTATCCTGTTCTTTCTGTCAAGCATTGACACCTTAATCATTCTTGTTGCTTAGCGTTCTTTAGCTTTAGATGTGGTCACTGTATTCCAGCAATCATTCCTTTTTGATTTCTCTAAAAATTCTGCATTCATCTCACTTAAATGTTGATTTCTATACAACAAAGATATCAGCTTCTACCTTTACTTTCTGCAGAATAAAACTGGCACTCTAACTTGAAACAAAAGAGAAGGAAGTAAACTTGTACTCCTAAATCATCTATACTGGTTATGAATTGCACTTTTCTAATGTAAAATTGAAACAACAGTATCATCAAATTAAAAAAAAAAAAAAAAGCCATAATTATTCTTACTTTTACACCCAGGGATTTCCTTGTGCAAGCAGCATTTGAGCACGGAAGGTGATCCATGTTAACCATCTGTGCACTGAAAGACAACTGAATAACCACTAGGCTGCACTGTACTATAGTGCAATGGTTTGCAAGCTGTTACAAGTGTCTGGTGTTTTTTTTTTCCTCAAGTCTGTAAGCGACTTGTAAAACTAACAACAACAGAAACAAGAGCAAAAAAAAAATCAACCCCATCCCTACTACTGGAGAATATTTTCATTCTTATTTACACTACAGTAAAATGCTACCAAAAGACCAAAATTACTGTATTTAACTTCCATCAGTTCAATGCGAAAAACAGAGATTCTCTGAAGGTTGTTTGTCACCTGAGAGAAACAATCGGTTTCAATTACCCAACATACCACCAAAATCAAAAAGGCACAATACAGAGTCGGTGACTAAACATTCAAAGCAACTACAGGGCAGTAAAAAAAATAATAATAATAATAATAAAAAAGACACTAATGTATGTTTGCTCTTCCTATTAAATGTAGCATTCAAAAACTGATGAAAACCTTTTACAATTGAGTGAAATGCCTCCAGAGAATCTCAGATAAAGCATAAAGGAGAGGGGGGGGGGAAAAAGGAAAGTGAAGTTTATGAAGGACTATTTTGATTAAAAATGAAATCTTCAAGAGGAAATTAAGACAAAGAGATTACAAGCATTTATATTTTGTCAGTATCTTATACAAGTTACAGTAAATTATGCTGTCAGAAAATAGATTAATAATAGTAAGAAAATTCAAAATATAATGGTTTAAAAGCGCTTAAAAAAACATCATTAAGGCACCTCCTGTGATGAACACCTGCTAGAGACTTTGCACAGTGCTATTCTGAACACTTGAGTTTAGAAACATTGTTTCTGTACTAATTAAACTTTGGATTGGGGTAGCAGGTGTGAAATTGGTACCATCCCAGATTTTTTGGCTGTTTTCTTAAACAAATGATACAGACGAGGAAAGTAAATTCAGTTTAAGAAACAGGCATCTCACTAGTGATGTTGAGATAAGGGAAGTACAAAGGTCACATAAACATGGAGATTTATTCACTCATAATTGTCAGAACTAAGGACATTCCCAGTACAAGGTGAGATTAAGCACACATATGCAGCAATACAAAAACTATTAAAGTACTGCCCTAATCTTTGATTCCCTCCTTCTTGAACTTTCGTAAGACTGAGTAAAAGCTGCATAATTAGATTCCATGACTTAGAATTTCTTGAGGGTATAATTAACAACCAAATACAAAACATACCAAGCTTATAGGCACCATCCTCCAGAAAGTCAGTATTTCCAAGTAATAATACTATCTTTTTGATTTAAATTGGCCAGGCTGCTGAACTACTGAGAACTGAGCCCACAAGGAGTGAGCACTGGTAGAGGAAGAGGAGACAGAGTGTGGCTGTATGTCAATTACAGCCTGTGTCCTTTCACAGCAAAAGACAGAAAGCAAGCTTATCTTAACAGTAAAGACTTCAGATATTTTTCTTCCAGTAATTGCTTTTCTAAGATTTCACAAAGGTTAGAGGAGGAAAAACTAGGTGAGTCCTTTTTACATTAAAGGAACTGAAACAAGATAAACAAGTAGGGGGAATTTTTTCCTCCTTACATTACAGTGACAGTCTTCTCAATGGATGCCAACACAAATAATCTGGACTAGACAGATATTACATGGGTTCATGGTGCTACCTATAAGAGTCATCACTAACAACTTTTAATTACCTGTTTTCCAGTAAGAATCCATTTCACAAATTGAATAGATGGGGACAAAGGAATGAGGGTTGAGTTTCTGCTCTAAGCCACAGGGCACTTTTGTAAAGCTGCATTGGGCACCTAAGCTTGCCTAAGTTATGTAGGGGATTATGAGTTAGATAATGGCCATGTCTATTGTATCACGAGAAATTTTCTACTAGTTTGCAGTATTACAAACATGGCTGTGTAATTTCCCCAGCATTTTTTGAGATTTCTCTATAGCACAGCCTTTGGACACCCTGTAAAGACATTCCTTTTGAGGAACAGCATAAGCAGGGCAGCTCTGTGGAGGGTGACAATGAGGAATTGAAGGTGATCCAAGCACAGGCTGTGCCTTTTCCAACAGCTGCTGCCTCACAGAGCCTGGGTTGGGTGGGAAGATTTGGATGTGGCGAAAGGATCGACCAAGATTGTCCAGGGAGACAAGGCAGGGCTAGAAACAAGGCTACAGCATAGGTGTAGCATCCACGGAGAAGAAAAGACAAGTACAGTTCAAGAAGGACCTGGTCCCTATCCTTGAGCTCAAATGAATATCCCACAACAAGGGCAAGATATATGGAGGGGACACAGATGAGACTAATCAAGACATTTAAGGCTTAAAGTTGCTCTCAGGGTCATGGCAATACCTTGAAAACTCCAAGTAAATGTGTCTTAGAAGTGATATGAGTTAAGTACTTGCAATCTAGTCCAATTTGCTCTTTAGTAGCAAAAAAGAAAGCTTGCCCAATTGTCAGGCTGCCCAGGAAAAGGCCGGTAATGAGATGACAAGTGTTTGGCTGGACTGAAGCAAGCTCTGTTGGCAGAGCTCTATGGAAAAGCCTGTAGAGCACCTGCTCCCATTAGGCTTGGCTCTAGCTACCAGATGCAGCTTAATATTTATTTATTTTTTTAAACATAAAATGTGTTTTTTTTTCTCCTGGACAGAATAAAATAAGCACATCAAATATGTCCAAGGTAGTAAATTTATTTTAAGTATTTGGAAGCTGCATAAGGAGCTCATAGGGAAAAAAATCAGGAAAGCAAAACACAGCTAACAAGTCATGATTATGGGTTTATAACACACAATATAATCAAGAATGAAACTGGTATAATCTGTCATGTAGGAGATCAAAATATTTAAAGAAGCTATTTAAAGAAGCCAGGGAGAAGACTCAATAAAGAATTTTGTGAATTAATGGCGTTTACCTCACTACTTTTCTGGTTTACTTTAATTGCTATTACTTGCTCAGAACAGCTTTAGGTGTAGCTGTACTCTTTCCCACTCTCCTTCACATCTTTTTTCTTTACCATTTTTCTTCATGCATCTTGGTATGCTCGTTTTTCAACTCTCTACTTTGCTCTGCCCTCTCAGGATCCTACTACAATGCAACATCTAAATATTCCAGTAAGTCTCTCTCTTCTCACATTATGAAACTGCAAATGGGAGAGATTAAAAGATGCATTAGTTAGCAAGCAGCAAAAGTAAATATGTATTTAGGGATGAAAGCGATTATACTGAAGTGGCAACTTTACTATCTTTCTATGTTCAAAAGGATTACTGGATCCTAAGAAATAGTTTCTATCGGACTGTATGCATTATCACTTTGAAAAGACTGTGCTGTCAAAGAATTTATTCCTTTGGATATAGGTAGATATGACAGGTAAGGTATACTTCAACAAAGATGAAAACATATCCAACACATCATCTTCATTGCTATATATTCATGCAGTAATATGTCGAATGAGCTATGCTTTGATCTGTACTGTCCACTACTAACTTACTCCTCTGTGGAGAAAAAATACATGTAAAACACGTTATGTCTCTTGAATTCTAGCTCTATCATTGGATAATAACAGCCCAACATAGATCTTGGGCTGAAAAACATTATGGCCTATGAAAAAACAAAATTATTTTCAATAAAAATACAGAAGCAAACTAAATGGTAAAGACCTTTTTGCAGAAGTAACAGCTCAACTTATTTTACCCCTTCACATTTTATCACTGACAAACTTAAGAGCAGTTTTTGTAAGATATTCATATTACATATATGAATAATATATATATTATATATGAGTACTATAATTAATGCAAACTATGCATTAAAACCCAACTACAAGAGATTATAACCTTTCAACTGAAAATGCAACACTAAATGCAAAAGCCCAGATTGTAATGTCTTAATTGTGACAGAAAAAATGTTCAACTTAGATTTCCATTGTACATAGAATCACAGAACAACCTGGGTTGAAAGGGACCTCAAATATCATCCAGTTTCAACCCCCCTGATGTGGGCAGGGTTGCTAACCACTAGAACAGGCTGCCCAGAGCAGCATGCTAAGGCTCTTTATAAAAAGCTGCTAAAATACATAAAACGCTAACATATGAAATATGATATGAGAAATGTATTATATGAAAAGCAGTGTCATATGTAGACAAGTAGAAAGCCTCTTCTAAACCCCTTGTTTTATAGGATTTGATACCATTCCTTAGATAAGCTGTTTAAGAAAGTGGCACACTGTAAGTTTCTTACAGAGGACAGTAGGCAAGCAAGCTACATTCTCCCTTGTTTTAAATGACCAAAGTAGACAAAATTTATCCAAAATTGCTGAGCTTCATAAAGCCATAACTTCAAACACAGCATGCCCAGCATTTCAGTATCTTGAATTCTTTTGGTGTGGAAACTTACCCAAAATCTTAAATTAAATCCTACGTCTGAACAATTGAAATTCTTTGTGCAATTACTGACTACCATGTCAGACACTGTTCTGTCAGACTGCCCCACTGCTGCCATCTGTCACACAGCAACAAAACAGAATGGAGTGGAGTGCTTGTGGGAAGATTCAGCCTTTACTGCTTTACCACCAGTATCCACCTCTGACATTGTGGGCTGAAAGCACAAAATAGAAGGCATTACTTTCAGTGCAGTCTTTGTGGTATAAATGCTTAGGTAATATTTATTTTAAAATAAAATATAATATCTATAAGAATAAGTAAGAATTACAAGTAAAAATTATCCATTAAATAAATGTCTATGAAGAAACAAATCCCTGACTCAATCAGTTTTTAAGTGAAATAGGGACCTTATTGACTGCAGGCCAAACTTTTAGAGCGGGTTTTCCAGTATCTGTTTTCAAGAAAGCTTATCAATTTTATTTTCCCATGTTAACAGAAAAAAAATAAAAAAAAATAAAATAAAAATCTGGCTCTGGACAGCAGAGTGTCTTGGCCCATTTTTTCCCTTACCTTGATTTCTTAAGATCTTAGATCAAGCTCCGACAGCAGTTTCATCAACATTTCAAAAACTGCTACACCATTCCGTTCACTAAATCAAGCATACCTCTACGTGTTTACTAAGTGTGTATTTATGATCAAAAACTAAAACAATAGTCCAGAAGCCCATCTGGTTAAAAACAGTGTCGTTTTCTCTGCTTAAAATACAATATTTAATGAAGTCACTGGCAGCTTCAGAGGATCTCTATCCTACTACTATTCCACAGAAAGGTTGTCATAGAAACAAGAAGTAGTTCAGAATTATTTGCCATTTTATGAAGACATTTTAAAGCTATTTCATATACAGGGGAAAAAAAATGTGAACTCTAAGGTACAACTTTTCCAATTTTCCAATTAAACTACTCAATACCAGAAATCCAAAAAGATATACTTTGCCTTTGAAGCTGAAAGTAAAGTAATATCTCACGATGAACAGACATGATTATCACCTAATGCAATTCTTTACTGTTATTTAAATTCTGCTGTGTGTATATATAAGACCAATAAAAAGAACTTTCCGTCCATCCGCAATATAATTTGGTGTTAAGAAGCATGAAAAAAAAAAACCAAAAAAAAACCCAAAACAGTAGATATGAAAGAGCAGTGGGCATACATAATATTTTAGATGTAAGGAAAAAATGCTGTACACAACATTGATGGTATGATGGTAATGCATATAGTTGTCTGACTTGATTAATTATCAAAACCTTACTATACTTTAAATAAATCTATCTATCTATCTATATAATTATTACACAGACTTTATTAAGTTGGAAGAATGCTTTCAAAATATTTCATTAACTTGTGAAACAAAGGAAATGAAAATAAAATTAAAAGAAAAATAGTCCAAATCTACAGTGGAACAGCTATTGAGGTAATGAAATAATAGTCCAATGTGGACTAGTGAACAACCACATCTGGTCTGATTATAGATCACAAGTGCAACCTGAAAACAATGAGTTACACAATTCCTTATGAGAAAACAAAGATATACATAATGTCTGCACATGTACATAGACAGTTAAGCACTTTGAGAAGCATTTATATCAGATCATACATGAACGCACCAAAGAAGAGTATTAAGAAAGATGGAAAGATGTCTGCATTATGAGGCCACACAGATGTATGTAAATAGCCATGTAACCTTCACTTTCTCTATTAAGAAATAACAGTACAAGTATATTCTTAATAGACAAGAGAGTCTCAACTCTTACAGACTGACAGTGGAATAACTGCTGAATGTCTCTTTGATTTGCTACAAACAAATATGATTATGTTGGCAAGGAGGATAATTTATGTGGATAAATTGACAGAGATTTTAAACCCAGAGTGGTTAAATTCAATACCTTTTTTATAATCTAATCCTTGGAGACAAGAAGGTTAGATGTATTATACAGAATTTTTCTTTTCTTGTTATATACTGAATTACCTCTATTACAATAAGTCTTACTACTATGGAAAGGCATTTTTCATAATCCATCTCAAATGAAGAGCAGAAGGGATAAATTACCACCTAAAGAGACAATGTCAGACACAGAAGAAAGATTGTTCTGTTTCTTCCCAAAGTAAATAAGCTCTTTTCTATTATCGCACAATTAAGTGCAGGACCAGTGTACAAATAGCATAAATGTAAATCCTGGGAAAAATACATATATTTAAAGCTAGAAAGTAGATTAAAGTCTAGGAAAATGCATTTATGTTACTTCAGGTATGACAAAAATTCAAAGTCAAACAGATTAATAGTGCTGAAAAAGGCAATCAATTATTGTTTGCCTTCATAGCATCCTCACTAGATCAGAACAGAACTATGCAGTATTTACAGCTTTACAATGCACATTTTCATAAATGGGACACATTGCAAGTTTTTGTCTACAAAAGTACTTAGCTACACTTGAATTTGAAATGGAAAAATAACAACAGGGTTGCAAATCTCACATGTTAACTTATAGCACACCTTACCCCATTACTGTTTTTCTCTTCAGTGCTACAAATACACATAATTTTTCCTGCATTTTTTTCTAGCTAAAGATGCATTTTACTGAATAAACTGAATGTCTGAAAGCCCAAGAATATGCAGAAGCTTAAACAGAAGAACCTTGTTTACACTAAGGCAGATGCTGAAAATGACAAGATTGGATCTTCCCCCTGACTCTGTGTTCTGAGAGCTATGTGGATTCAAGAGAAAAACTAAAGAATGATTGTGGTGGGTCGTAGTGTAAAATGATACATTTGGGTTACTTTTATTTGGAAATTGCACATAATCTCCATGCCAGCTTGATATTTTTCTTCTGGATTTCTGCAGTGTTATCCCTTAGGGCTATTTCTATGAATGGGCATTTAAAGTACTAAACTGTCCTCCATAAGCAAACCCATGCCTTCTACTAATGCTATCAAACAAGGAACGTTTTTACAAACAATGAAAAGACTATCCAAAAAACGATGCTGGGACTTCATTTGTAGACTGTGCCAATCTGCTATCCCAGAGCTTATTTCAAAAGATTCTAATAAACAGTTTATAGTTACTTCTCTGCCTTTCAATTTTTCATATGACCCATTTTACTTCTTACAGAAATTATTCCACTGGTATATAACTTTTCCACTATTTTGAGATGCAACTGGGGAAGAATAACCACATACAGGTTAGGGAATGATCTGCTGGAGAGAAGCTCTGCAGAGAAAGACTTGGGTGTTCTTGTGGACAACAGGTTGGCCATGAGGTTTCACTGTATTCTCATGGCCAAGGCCAGTGGTATCCTGGGCTGTATTTAAAAGACTGTGGCCAGCAAGTTGAGGGAGATAATCCTCTCTCTCTACTCTGCCCTGGTGAGGCCACATTAAAAATACTGCGTCCAACTCTGCACTCTTCAGTTCAAAAAAACAGGGTTCTCCTAGAAGGACCCCAACAAAAAGCCACAAAAATGATAACAGGCCTGGAACATCTTCCTTATGAAAAAAGGATGACTGATCTGTGCCTAAAACTTGAACACAGAAAGTTCCATTCAAACACATGGAAGAAGTTCTTTATGGCAAGTGTGATGAAGAAATGGAAGAGATTTCCCAGAGAGTTTGTGGAGTCACCTTCTACCTGTGAAGTCAACATCTACCTGCCCAAACCTACTGTAGGGAAACTGCTTTATTGGGGGGGGGGGGGGGGGGACTGGAATTGACAGTCACTTGAGATCCCTTCCAAACCTGGCACTTACAGAATGCACTTAAGCCACTTCTGTTTATGTTAATTTAGTCACAAATTTGTTGTTGAAGAATATCAGAGGAAAGCTAATACAGTTAAACAAACCTTTCCTGTTATAGTTTTTATTTTCTTGGTTTTAACTGGTGTTAACTAGTAACTAGAGCTTGCCAAACGAGTTGTGAAGTTATTTACTCTGCAAGCATGAAACGATAACAAATCTTAAGATGGAGAGAGAAATTCAGTTGCTTTTACCTTAAATACGTTGACTATGACAAGCATTTCCACATCTAAAAGAACTTCAAAAGCTGCACAAACCTCTGTAGATAACAATCTAAGCAAAGGACTTTATTACTAGCACAGCAATGCAATATATAAAGTTTAAGGGAGGAAGGATAATTTCCAATCTTTCCAGTGGAGTTAGCCTGACTCAAAAGGTACAGAGAGATAACATAAGAAGGAAAAATACAAGAAGGAAAGGACAGAAAGGAAGAATCCTCATAAGCTTCAAACTTTGCATAATGCATAGACCTAAAGCTTTAAAATTCCAGCTGTCCTGCAGGACAGGTTATTAAAGTATCAGCAGTTGTTTTCCTTTTTATTCTATCTCATTATTCTTCACAAAAGATTTACAGCTGTAAACAAGCATGAAAGAAAAACTTTGTATTCCCTATTACCATAGTGCTTGACAGTTGTTCAAAGCACCAAAGAAAATCAGTATTTTCATTGCTATCCTGATAACTATGCCCACCTCCCTCCAATGTCATGGTAGTCATAGATATGAATAAGGTATCTAAAACAGCATTTTTTCTTTCAGGAACAACCAGTTCTATCATAATATTTTCCCACTAAATGCCTATAATGGCACTTTAAAATATTTCATATACAGTACAAGTTATTTTAGGGTCCCAATCTGCCCCCAAATTAAAACTTTTTTCAAGACCTGTGTTCATACTGCACAGTTCTATTAAATTCTGCTTTGCCTCTAACTATGCTTGAAATTCTTCTAATTGAAATTCGAGGGGAATACGAGACAAGATTCTAATGTAACTTTTTGGTGAGGAACATGACAATATTACAAAAGTGTTTGGTGTATCACAGTAATTTAAGCTTTCTTAAAGAAAATGTGATGACTAAGCTCATGTTTAAAAGCAGAGTACTGCCCCATTATAATTATAATGATCATATTTTCATAATTCATGTAGTACATGCAGTACCTGGCATTTTCTCAGCCTTCTCATGTCCATACTTACAGTCTCTGGGTTGATCCACAGCCTGGGGAGTGATGGAAGAACCTCAGCAACAAAGTGTCCTTTTATTGTTGGCTCTCCTATAGATTTTTTGCTTCCAGAGGATCTCAGGAAGCTAAATTTTAGTTGTTGCTTTTCAAAGAATGCTATTTTCCTGCAACAGGCTTCCAAATGATCTCAAAACATGTGATTTACAAATGGCAATGAAATGATCTAGAGCTTGACTCTCAAACTGTGATTTTATTAAAATGCAGAGGAATGCAGGGAAAAAATGATGAATCTTAGACTCCAAAAGGAAAGAGATGCTCTTATGTTAATACACATATTAATACATAAATGCAGAATTAGTGTTATGAGATACAAATACGTTTGAAATTCAAAACCGGACCTTTCAATTTTCAGTTGCTTTTCCATCTATATAGTCAGAATTGCAGCAGATCTCTGCTGTTCTGCTGTGACAGCAACCTAGCAACCTTTTTGTTATTAATTGCTGTATCATATGCACCTCATTTTAGGAAGAGGAAGACATTTTATTGGATCCTAGAAGCAAGATGGTTACTGATGAGTGGGCTAAGCAACCATTACAAATTCTGATGATAAAAAAATCTTGGGCTACACTGATTTCTTATATGTAGACTGATGCCTTAATCCTAATGATTAACTATAATCTTCTATTAGAGAATAGCTACTCTGTTTTTCCCCAATATGTCTACACACTAAGATATTTGGGTGCTGCCTCTAATTGTAATGGATAAAAAGGCTAAGAACCTGGAAATCTGAGTCTCATCATATACCAAAGAAGTCTGCAGTGAACTTAAAGTTAGCTTTTGCAATGCCTCCTTTGGAAGAACAGGGAAAAATAGGAAAAACTATTTTTGGAATAAGGTTTGATTACTTACAGTCCTGACTGCTTTTATTTTCCTGAGGTTTAATAAGAAAACAGAGCAGGAGGAAGTGAAGAGTGATATACCTGACACAGGAGTACAGGGGGAATTTGGCTTGACTGAATGATATCAGAACTTGTTATTTGGGCAGCATATTGGGGTTAGTGATCCTATTTACGGAAGGTATCATGGGAGCTTTTAGAGATCATACTGATATCTGAATTGATATAGACTAGCTGATCCAAAAGGCGGCATAACCAGTGTCTCAGTGCTCCCTGAAATTGCTCTGTGACAGCAGATGAATATCTCAGGGGGTAATCATTTGAAGTTCCTGGGGCATTTATCAGTCAAATATTGACACATCTTAATCACAATAAATTTGAATATTTTTCTTATTCAGATTGCATAATGAAGATACTGTAGCTAGCTCAGGAACATCAAAATGGCACTAAATACCCCCCCTAGGCAGCAAAATATATTTTATCAGGTATGGTCTGCTTTTCTGTAAGGATAATAGCAATAAGCATACAGTCCCTTGATATTCAATGTGATGCATCTCTTGCCTTCAACATTCAACTGTGATAAAATTTTGCTTCCACAAGCGTACAGAGACCAAAACATCATTATTTTGTAATGCTGTTTACAATGTAATGAAGAAATCATCACTAGGCTGGAAAGATTGAAGCAAATCCATTTCTGTAGGTAATACATACCCATCACACCCTTTAACTCTCCTGAATAGATGGTCAGATACCATTCAAATTTCCCAAGCTTGCTATAAAACTAGCCAAGAGGAAGAATCATATATTTGAATTCACAGTAACACATCCTGACTAAAGTGTAAAACCTAGACACTAAAAGTTACTTCCAGGGGAAAAAAGTCTAACAGAGAGTAGAAAATTGTCCATTGGAAACGCTCCATAGCATCTTCTTTGTTTTATGTATCAAGGAGTAAAATTTAGGTATGTAAATAAGAATCCTACAGATGATAAGGACTGTGTTCATCCCTGCCCTTAAGGAAGGGAATGGCTCTTCCACATTTATGTGAGGAAGAAACAGAAATGGTTAGAATTTTATTTCAGACAATTTTCTTTTACTTTGAATAATATATTTACCTTCTATGGATTATTCAAGGTTTCTCTCTCACAACTGCTGAAGAGTATTCCCAATCAATGATGGCTACATGAATAATTAATTTCCTCTTTTGCCATCTTTGCTTAACACAGAACTCTGTCGGTTTAACTGTAAATGATAAGAAAAACAAGTATTACCAGCTTCATTTCTTTTGAAGTTTACAGAAAGTATGGCAAATTATTCTTTTCTCAAACAGTTTGGATGGCCTTTGGAAATATTGATTCTGTGTATAATAATATATGACTACATTTCACATTTAGCCATTCTTAGCCCCAGGTTCTCAGTAGATCATTGAAGGAGAAGAAGTAAAAGATGTTTCAAATTCCCAGTCCACAGAGCAGCTGTTAGGAACCTATTTATTCACAACTAAATCTACAATGAAGCAGAGATAATTCTACCTACTTGCGCTACATATTATATTTGCACATTTCATTTGTAAAGAAGGTTAATTATATCGCTCCATGATTACAACTGCCTTCCATGCTGTAGCCAGAAAGCATTAATGATTTTTAAGAATGCATAAAGGGAGTAGGTCTTTTTTCCTAGAGGATTGCTTCTAAGTCTTTTGTGCTCAGCCAAGCAACAAGAGATGTACACATATCTGCCCTGATTATATTCAGAATCTCAAGAAGCTTGAAACTGAAAGACTGTCAAACAAAACTCAATAATAAATAAATTTTTTGATGCTGGCATCAAAAATCGAAATGAAACAAGCAAGAGCATTTTAAAATAATCCTTAAGCTACATTCCAGGAAAGCCATAACTACATATCCTGTGTATTTTCCCATTTACAGCTATAAATACATGCATTATTCAGGTAAATTATTTCCTAGCAATTACAACTTCTTATAGAGAAGAGTCATGGCAAGAAAGCGATACAAGGATATTCACTGTAAGATTCAGTACATTCTTAAAGCGTATCTGGTTTGAATATACTGCTATTGCTTAGAAATTATGACCATATGAGAGACTGAGAATAATAAGGTGGCATTAGTAGGAGTACCGAGTAACTACAGAATTATTCTTTCAGACCTCTAAGCACAAGGCATGATGAAACCAGTAGATTCTGTTATGCCTCTGGTGTGAAGACACTGACTGCCCCCAGCACTCATATTGGGTGTCACTATGAACGGCAGCAACAACAAAGACCTATCACATAGAGCAACATGGAAGAGCTGGGGAGTGGAGAAACCAACACATCTCTGAGACACCGTTGATAGGAAAAGAATTTTTGTATACTGAATGATAGATTATAAAAGAGCAATTTTAAAACGCAACAACTCCAGCACCAATTTCATCCTAATTTAATGTAAGAAGGAAAAGATGCAAAATGCTACAAACAATAAACCACTTGTATATGGTAATCAAGTCAACAAGTTTGCTCGAGACAGTTCCTATTTTTGAAACATGAAGTAATATTATTCTTTTAAATAAACACATGAGAAAACCCTCAGCCCTGTCTGCCTAAAGGTACTACATTCTGATATGCAGCTAACTATTAACAATTTAAGTCTATGGTTGGTTAATGCTAATAGCATACCATGCTGCAGATAAGTGTGGCAGCAGAGGAGTACTGTAATGCTGATCAAATTGTATGAGCTTTATGCTGCATTCTGTTATGCAGTTATTTATCTGAGTTTGAGAAGTGATGTCTGATACGGAACAGCAGGATATCTGATAAGGAAAAAATAAACAGTTCCAAGAAAATATTTTAAATAACCTCTGAGAAATGGAAGTATTGCAGACTCCACATAAACCAAAAGAGAAAAATTGTGCCTTATACATGCTTTCCATCAACTTAAATGCTTGAATAAACTTTAAGTGAAAGAAAACTTAAGTTAAAATATTTGACCAGAAAGAAAATATAAGTTAATCCTTTAAAAAGGCACTAAATAAAGGGGGGGGGGGGAAGAAATAGAAAAAAGAAAAAAAGAAAAAAAGAAAAAAAAAAAAAGAGAGGCATGATTTTTTCATATATTTTGTTTGCTGTTTTACTTGCACTTGTGTTGAAGAGATGATGGTGATGCACCTTAATGCATCTTAAAATCTACTAGCCCCAATTGCCTGTAAGTTAGCCTTGTGACCCAAGGGAAAACAGACAAAGAAACAAAAAATTTATAAGAAATTATTAGTGCATACACAAACAAACACAATTTTCAAGGCAATTTTGTTTTGAATGTACATAAGGAGTATTTTAAGGTAATTCTCAGAACTGAGGCTCTCAAATATCTTTAACAGGGATATCTAGGGAAATTAAGATCACACAGATGCGAGTTTCTGCACTGCTCCTAGAAGTTTGAATATTTATGCTGCCATTAGTTTGGAAGCATGCCAGGTCTCCTTCCTAATTAAATGGTCATTCTGGCTGTTTTACTGCTCTTCAGAGAGAGTTCATGTCATTTTCTGTATACTGTTTCATCAACATTCACTAGGCTATTAGACTTTTAGCAGGCAAGGGGAGATGTAAATTCAAACATTTACAGAGCTACAAACATCTAAACACCAGTGAAACCAAACCTGAACAGGATACTGACAATAGTAAGGAGAGATTTCCTTCTTAATATTCCAAATATTCTCCCTGGCTGGAAGTTCAGTATCCTGGGAACGAACTGGCACAATTTGGCTACTGTTCTCTCATTGCACTGTAACCTAGATTGCCCTCATCTGCTCAGCCTCCCTGAGCTTATGCATTTCTACACAGTAGAGATTTACCTGTGATTAAGAGATACTCTTTAATTTTGCATTTATTTTAAAACCAAATGATCTTAGAGAAAATACACTGCAAGAGGGATGAGCTGCAGCTACAAGCTTAATGAAAAATGTTCTACAAAACACATTACGTGGAGTATTTATTGACAAATGGGATCTGCACTGCATTTACTCTAGGTTTAAACAGCTACAGGATTTGTGCACCCACTCCTTCAGGCTTTGTCTCTAGTCTTGTTTTTCTGGATTGTTTACTTTCTAACAATAGCTTCCTTGAAATGAAGTCACTTCTGTCATTTCTCTTTAATGGTTCACACTGCCCTTCTCATGCTTTTAAGAAGAGAATAATCACAAAATCTGACCGATGTTCACCATCCACTGCAGTATTTATCCCTCTCTTCTGAGTTCCTGGTACTTTCTATTTTTATAGACATCTACTACAGACTCAGGTGCCAGTCCTTTGGAAAATATTCTGTATCATCACAGAAATCCCCTACATACTAAATGACGCACACGATTGAAATAAACTGTTATGTTTCTGCCTGTATTTTGCAGGCATTTCGTGGAATGTGTGGTGTGTGGCAGCTACAAAGAGCAAATTAAATTATATTTCTTAGTTTCCTAGAGCAGCTTCAAACCATCATTTATACTTTGTATGATTTATTTTCCTGACTCTTTTCAGTAAACCTTGATATTCCTCAGGAGGAACAGATTCATAATGAAATCTGTCAGTTATTTCTTCCTTTATCTATTTGATGACCATAATGAATGCTTCCTTTTCAGCTCTTTCTCCTCTGTAAACCATCATTAGCTTTTATATCTTTTCCTTCATTCAATCCATAAACTTTTTTCCCCATTCAGAATTAGTAGGGCATCCAAATGGCACCACTAATGCTTTTCAAACTTTGCTACATCAGCAGTTCTTAGTTCTTAGCAGTGCTTAGTTCTTCATTCAGACAGGAACACAGAGTGAAGACAATTCAGGGATACAGAGACCTAGAAAATGTACGGAAATAGAGCATGTCTATCCAAGTAATGCAGAAATAGTTTCTTCTTTTAGAAAGTAGTTTGATATTTGCTTACTGTTGCTTATAACAAGGCTGTTTTGCATTCCGCCCATCCATGTATCCTGCTGATACATAGGAAGCCTCTTTAGAACTGAAACACACAAAGTACACATTCTGGGAACCCTAAATTGAGTTACTTTCTGCCTTCCTGATTTATGCCAAGATAGGAAAGAATTCCCAGGGGTATTTTTCTTAGGAGCTAAAAGTTTATTGATAAAAGTCTCTTAAAAAAGAACTCCTTACCTGAGTTTTCAGTGTATCTTTTGTTTTCTTGGGATTACTCTGGCCCTGTGAAAACATGAAATACAGATGTGGTCATGGTCTGAACTGCAACAAAAAACCTGTTTGTAGCAAGTATGAGTTAGCACCAGCTTTGGTAAATGATCAATGGTTAGAGATTTACCTTTCAAAAATGATTTAAGAAGTTCCTGGAACTTCTGATGTCTCAACCTGCACAGAACTTTGATGTAAACATAATGAGATGCATTTAAAAGTAGAGAGAATTGTACTAAACTGTGTGGAGCTACCGCTAGAAAATGACATTGGCAAGGATCTCAAATACACTGAATGAGTATTTGTATACAGAATTCTCCTTGTCAGTATATCCTTGAATATGTTTAACACTTAGAAAAACAAAAATACACCTTATAATGACTACTTTTCTTCGGTTCTCAGATAGATAACTAACGGCTAAAGGAGAACAACATGAAAGGTTCCTGAAGCCCTACTGTAACGACTACTGCTTTAGGAGGGGTTAAGAATTTTTTAAGGGAGGAAAAAGGTTTATTTTTTGCCATTTAACATCTTGTGCCTGTTGACAGTAATTTCCTTTTATGAAATGCTAAAGGGTCTTTGAATTTTCACACATTTTCCTCTTTATCTTTGAACAAGCTAAGCTAAATTATACCTTATCGATGCACGTGGAGTTCAATTAAACCGCACTGTCTAGACTTCACAAAATCTTTCCTTAATTACAATACCATAAGCTACTGACAATCATCTTCCAAAAGAAATCTCACTATGCTAAACACCAGTTACTTCCTCATGGCTCCATGAGACTCAAGGCCAGCTAAGGAAGCTTCCTCATCTTAGTCCCCCCAGCTGCTGCTTCTGCACACATGTTCAGCTTTCTGGTTCTGCTTGAAGCAGGGGAGCTGTGAGGCAGCCAGGGGAGCTGGCTTTCTCTGAAGAAGCATTACCTAAAGCCAGAAAAGGACAGTTGAGTACCCCTCTCAGGACAGCAAGAGTAGTTTCAGTAATCACTTGCAACTCCATATCTTGAGTCAAAAGATGAACCTCTCCCATTCCAGACTGATGAGGTATCTGCAGTCTGTGTTGAACCAGTTGAGTTGGTTTACTCATTTGCAGTTGTGCTGAAGCTGTATGCGCACGGTATTTTACATCTTTATATCTCAAATTTCTATTAGGGTTGCCACTAAGTACACTCAGATTGTATCGTTCTTTGAAATCAGTGTCTCCTGACTGTTCTTTTCAGAGGACCAAAAATCACATAGAGGTAATTACTACTTAGTAAGCTTCCCTGTGATTTTCTTTTCTCTACATTTGTATAAGGCTTTGAGTTGATATTTCTTCTGAATGCAGGCAAACACTGAAAAAGCTCTTTGAACAGACATTTTCATAATTTCTATTTATGGAAACCTGGGATTGCATACAGAAAATTTAATTGATGCTATGCTTGTTTACCTGATTAAATCTGTCTAATTACTTTTGAGAGCTTGAGCTATGCGTTACTGTAGATGTTAGTGGATTGTTGGACTTCTCTCCAATCAAAACATACATGAGTGATTATGAACCAGAATTCTGTCATTAATTTCAACAGATAGTTAAATTTACTCTTTGCAAAAAACCTTCCACGTTAAAATGTTTAAATAGAGCTTCTTATCTCGGTAGACATAACTGGAGATTCAGATGACTGCACCTGCAGCACTTAGAATTCTATCTTTGGAGTGTTATGCATGATTTGTTCAGTTAATTGATTTTACACATTCTTACTGATTTATGTTTATTTATCAAATTCATGGCATGTAAGTGCTGATCAGCACTTCCACACAATGTTTGGTATTCACACAGGTTTTTGGGTTTAAAGAAAAAAAGGTGAGGATCACTGATCACACTTCAGAGGATGAAAATGTATTTGCAGTCACACATCTTAATCCATGATCATATGTAGTCTGAGAAAAGCAAACTGCAATTATATGTCAGCGACCTGGAAATTCATTATTTGCTATCAGTAAAATTAGTTACGCATTCAAACCCCCTGAAAATTCCCATGTAAAACTAGGTCTAGAATTATAAGCTTCCAATCCAAGAAAAAAAAAAGTAACCCAGAAATCTAACGCGATGTCCTTCAAAAAGAAAAAAAAAAGAAATGCACAAACAATTAGCCAACATCACAGTATTACTCCAATATATACCTATATATGTGCTTATTACAAGAAGAAGAAAACAAACAAACAAACAAAAAAATGTAATCACATATTAAATTATGGACCTTTTCAGTATTAGATGTAAATTATGTCAAACAAAAAATAAAACTGGACAAATATAACAGAAATGCATTTAAAATACTTAACACTGGGTAGATTTAGTAATTATTGAACACTAAGTTAATTGAAATGTAGGGTAAAACTGGCTAAAATCAATTAAACTTCCTATCTAGGACCTTAACTTGGTTAGTTCAACTGAAAAGCAGTTAATTTATTTAAGCTATGAAATGTTTGTTGTTATTTACACACAGATCACACAATAGTGTTGCATTTGAAAGGGGTGTAAAATGATAATACTATACTTTTTTATGCTACGGAAATACAAAAAGACCATTTGGTTTTGAATACAGAGGTATCCAAATCTTTATCGTTTGCAACATCTGTACAAAACTTGCTACATTAGTCAAGAGAAGAATGAATGGGGAAGAAGGCCAGCACTTCTGTATTAGTCTCCTTGTCCTTACCATAAGGAAACTCAATCTAAACCAGAGAAATATTGAATTGGGGGTCGGGGGGGGGGGGGGTGCGCTCACATTTTTATCTTCTATTTCATCTGTAGGATCAGCAGTTTTAAGCACAGAAACAATATCAAACAGCTGGAGACCATCTGTAGCTTAATTTTCCACAGCCATTTCTAAAATAATCCTATCTTTTCCTCATATATTTTTGCTTACTATACCTATGCTTCCCTCTTTGTGAACAGATTTGCAAATACAATGTTTTATATGGTAAATAAGTCAATTTTTAAAATTTTTTTTTTCCCAATGTTTTTTCTTTATTTTATAGATTGCAACGAATCATGTAGCTTCCCTTATTCCTACATAAAATGACACTAACAGAGTTTAACATATCCACTTTGCCCAAGCTGGTAGGAAACATGAGGATGTTTAGAGTCCTCACAGATTATCAGCCTATCCTGAATACAGCAGTAAATCTGACCATGTTAATTCCTCTATTGCATAAATTGTATAATGCCAGAAGATTCAGTAAAGAAAGCACAAAGAATTTCATCTTACACAATAATAAACCATATAGTAAGGATGCAGAATGAATAAATTTATTATTGAAGAATCAAAACCAATCAACATGTGGTAAAATACATCCTGCTATAAATGAAAGAGAAGTAGGAAACACACTAGCAACACAGCACTATTGAATACATATGGCTTCAACTGAACTTTTCCAAATGAATACTTTTTTTCATCCTCAAGTGGAATTTTCACTTCACTGAAAGTTTTGTTTGATTAAGAAATATTTTATTGCTGATATGTCTCAAAGAAAATGCCTCCTGCTAGGAAAAGCTTATCTGCCATCTGTTTAGTAGGAAATGTTGATGTGAACTGCCTATCAGGGGTTTGCTTCTTGTTTAAATTTTTAGATGAGAGACACTGTCCTCAGGAGAATATTTTATTTCTATTTTAATTCCTATTTTATTACTAATGTGCTCCTAGCAGAAGGTGGGGCTTCAGATTTGTGATGCACATGACAAGCACTTGGCTTTGCCAACGGTGCTTTCTGCATACTTCATATGTGCAAAATAATTAGGGTGGTAAAGGATGGCGATTCAATGTGGGAACAACATTCAAAACTCATTTCTGTTCTCAGAGATACCAACCAGCCCTCAAGTTAAACCTGTAAAAACCATTATCACCTCAAAAGAAAACATTTTTCAAAATAGAGAATTAATTACAGATCCAACTAGAAGGGTGTGCTCTAAAAGCTGCCCTCAGCAGGAAGTTAAGTGTTACCCCATCTGTCTTTGTAGGTTTCTCACCTAAGGCAAATAATCCTTCTGTAAATTTTCGGTTGAATTTCTCTTGGCCACTTTAGGTACATGAGGGATTAAATAAAAAAGCAATTTCCTCTTTGGTCTGAAAGCAAGAACAAAAGTTTTGGGGATTTGAGAGAAAGGAACATGAGAAAGGTAAGAATCATATGCATTTGATCTCTCTCATATCAGCTCTTGAAGTAGAAGACTGAAAAATAAAAGGGTTGTATTCTCTAGATGGCTGATCTCAAATTCAAGCTAAGCCGCACATGATTTCTATGGTGGAAATATGCCCCGTATAAGAACTCTTGAAAGAGATGCTTTGGGGCACGCTCCTCCCAATTGCAAAGGATTTCCTGATTTACGCAGGCAGTGTGGAGTCAGACAGAAGAAGTCCATGGCTATTTTGTGCAACAAGTGCACTGTAGTACCAGGTTAAAATATTTATACAGTTTGAAAAAAAGTTACATAGGTTGCTCTGAAAATAATGCCTATTTATTTCCATGAAAACTACAGCAAATGAAAAGAGCACAACACCACTCTAAAGCCAGTCTTCTTATTGTGTATAGAAAAGTATAAATTGCTCAATACTTTGAAAGAAGCTGTGTTTGTTGTTTTGGTTTTTTTTTTTTGACATCATTCGTTTTCTATGCACTCCACCTAGGAGCTGACAAAGGCAAATCTGTTTGGGACCTGAGCACATCTATTACTAGAATCCTGCTTAGTAATTTCATTATTTTTGAACTCTGATTTCCAGAGAAGCTATCTTTCTTTTCTTTCTAATGGAAATAAATTAATCACTTAGAAAAGATCATTTTAGTTCATTATGACAACAAATACTTTTTATTATGAATTACTAATATTTTTTATTTGATATCTGTCACATGCCTGGTTTTAAGAGAATATTCAGAGTGACAAACTAATGAGAACTGTCACAGGACACTGTAATTAGAAACATTTTTTGAACTGCTGTGTAAGGCGATACCAGCTATAATATCATTCATAATTCATTAAAACTTAAAACATTTGAGGGAATATAAAATTGCTGTATGTGCAACTTTCCCTGACAGGCTATATGCAAAAGGAGATATGAATGTGTTCTAGTTGTGTGATAATTTTCCTTTTATTCAAGTGACCTAATTTCTTGTCTTTCTTATGATGCAATTACTTTCACAGCACAAATTTCAAAGCAGTGATCAATTTGAATGAAAAATGATTATGACTGGATGCTCCAATTGAATGTTTCTACAAGATAATAAAACGAAGACAGCAGTGGTTTAGCACATTATGTGCTTTAAAACTCTGAATAGCTGAAAAACTGCTGTAGGTTTTTCATTGTTTTTTATTTTATTTTATTTTTAACAGAGTGCTGCCTCATTTTCATGCCTGTAATGAAGTTAATTAAATATAATTTCTAATTTTAAATTATTTAATTTCTGAAACTTTTAAATAGACTCTTAAAGACAGCTGATCTAGCAGCATTCGAAATACATAGCTGCCATCATTTCACATCAACACGGAGTTTTGATTACCTGGTCCTGGTACTTCTATATTTATTCTCATTTTTTATTTTTATTTACTTTGCATATTCTTTGTAATGCTTATTAAAATACTCCAAACTCACTCATTTTATAAAAGGACAACAGAAATGAAAACATATGATCCAAGAACTAAGCTGCAAATGCTAATACAGTATCAACTGTAATATTGTTTTGACTCCCGGTGAAAGGACACATACGTGACCAGAAAAAGAATTAGATGCATTGATCTTTTGTCATCTTCTGTCTTACAAATTCTATCCAATTTGCAATGTATCTACTTGTAAGGGGCTGATCTTATTTCTATTACTGCTTTGCTTTTTTGTTTGTTTGTTTGTTTGTTTTGGGGGGGAGGGGGGGGGAAGTTATCTATACAGCAGAAATCAGATTCACGGCCTCAATAATGAGAACAGAATGAAACTGGGATAGAACTTACAATTAGGGCTCTATTAACTATCTTCATAATCTTGTTCCTCAAAACAGATGGAGGAAGGGACCACTTCCACGGGGATTGTGCTACCATATCAATTTAGTCATACCTGACAGAGGTTTACTTACAGCTCTCCATATTAACAGATTAGTATTTTCCTTCAGTTTATAAGAAGTTGGCCTATATGCTACATTTACTTTAATAACGCAGGCCATTCATTTTGAAAATCACCCTCATTACTGTCTGATTCACACTACATTTTGATAAGGAGAAGCAGCAATGAAAGTCATAGATGTGTAGTTAATTTTTTGAAGACCTGAACAGCCAGAAGTGACAAGTCAGTTTCCCCAAAGCTTTCTAAAACTCCAACTACTTTTATTGTGAGACTGGTTTTGACATATACTGCCCAAGATTTCTTTTTCATTTACCCTTAGACCTGATGTTACATGATCAAGAGTTTTTTCACAATCATGAAACATTAAACTGATAGAATCATGCTGTGGAGGTTCTACAAGTTAATGATGGCTTGGTGTCTCTTCTTTAGTTTAAACAGGTATTCCTAGTTTTAGAGCTCACATATTTTATGTAACTAAAGATTTTGAAAGATCTCAACAGTAAGCAGCATCAAAAACAACACTAAGTATTTCATTTAAAAATACGACTAAATACAGTAAAAACATCACTCCATCTCTTCCTTTCCGTAGATTGTCTGTTACTTAGATGGGTTGTTCCGATAGAAGAGGCATAATTCATGCTGATAGGATTTTCATTCACTGGGCACCAAACTGACAACTCTGTACACAAACAATCAAGAAACAAGAAAAGGAATGACTATTTAATTTGTAAGGGAAATTATATTTCAACTATTTCAGCTCCTGAATTAATTATAGTCAATAAACAAGTCCAAGCTTGAAAAAACAATCTGCTTCCCATAGTAGACCACAGAAATAAATATCTTCACAAAGTATGTGTTACTACACTTATTCTGAGTCCTATGTGAACCAGATTACTCCTTCTCAAATTAGGCCTTTCTATTTAAGGATCTGTAAGTAGAGAAACATACTCTTTTTTAATATATCTGTTTCACAACATCTTACCATGAGTAGCCTCTTCCAGACAAGAAATTATCCTGTATTCTTTCAGATCATCAGTGGGATATAGAAATCGCTGCTGGCCAGTGGACATACAGCCTGTAACTGTTCCAGGGGTATTACCAGATACTGAATTGTGTTATTTTTGATATTACACTGTTTTAATAAGCTACTGTTCCCTACATTTCTACTGTGATGCACTGAATATCCACGTAATCTCCACATGCCTCATTGGCTATATTTTCTTAATTATTTTAGCCTTTCCTTGCTATGCCACGTAATATGGCTTCCAGGTTACGTGAAAAAGTTACAAGATGAGAATAGAACATTATTATTTTTTGTCCAGGTTTCAATGTTTATTCCAATTTTTTTCACGTTGCTTAATTACTAGGAGTAGCATTAGGAGAAGACTGTTGAGTAGTTATACAGATCCACTTTCTGAAGTAATTAGAATAAGCAGCAAAAAGCAGCTTTTTCCCGAATTTCAGACTATATGCTTTCAAGGTATTTTTCTCACAAAATACGCACTGGTAAAACCTGTATAACAGGCATAAAAGAATTTTTGGATTTCATTTCAGCATATCCAAAATTGAATGGTTTAGTGTGCCATTTAATATAGAAACGCTTGTAGATGTTTTCCTGAATTTGGCTTTATAGCAATCGGCAATACGTACCAATTTGTGAGCTAAGCAAGAAATAAAACAGTCAAGTCATAACTTGTAGAATTCACGGTGAAATTTTCAGAGCATGTATGAATGATTAACTCTACTTCATATTTCATTATTCATAATTATATAAGGCATTTTATAATCCTTGTTTAACATATAGGCAGATTAATCCATTGTTCCAAAACACCGGCTACCTTTACAATATTCTTGAGAATAATGAGCCTTAGCTCTTAAATACGATAGCACATAAATAATGGCAATAGGTATTCATATACAAAAGTGATCACTGGAATTATTATTGTGAGACAGAGGTACTTGTTAGATGTGGACCATGAAATAGTCTGGATGCTTTTCCACCTAAATACCTCGCTTTGCCATTGAGATACTAAGATGAATGGATCTAAAACAAACCCCACTGTCTCTTGCAGAGATGCATTATTTTCCTAATGCATTTTCCTAACAGATGCTACTTTTCAAATAATCATTACAACTTCCAAGTCCAAGCCAAAAATACATATTACTAAACGATAACTATTCCTTACGACAAGTCTAACTTCTGACCGCACAAGGATCCAGATTTGCTATTTTATGGAACTCTTTTCTGTTGCTTTTTTTTGTTTCTTTGTTTTTATTTTTGTGTAATTTTTTCAGGAATTTTGTGCTTAATAGCCCTTAATAGATTGTTTTCTGCTACTCTGTCTATTGGCTTAACCTAGTAAACTTTCAGCATAGCATCCTTCATTGGAAAAGTGTTCCAACCTTCAATTATGCACTGCAACACCTCAGCCAGATCACAAATATTCCTTATTCAAAGGAGATGATCCTCATTTCCTTTCCTGGCTACCACTCAGAGAACAGCTGCATGTCAGTAACAGAAAGTTCTTGAAATCTGGTTTTCAGTTATTGACATATAAACAGTTTTTATTTCTTCTAGGGAGCTTATACCGAATGCTTCATTAAACTAATATACATACATTTGTTTTACACCAATAGTTAATATCAAAGGGAAGGCTAATTAATAAACTTAAAAATATTTTAAATATTAAAAACAACAACAAAAAAAGCAGCAGAGGATAAGCCATAGGATCAGCTTGCCCAAAACCCTGCACAAAGACCAAGTAAAAGTAGATATAAGTAGATATCTCAGTGATAAATGTATGATACTTTCAGTCAATTCTCTACTTGCTTATTAAATGGCAAAATGAAGTTTGTCAAAGTAATACAAAAATGTGACTCGTCTGTTTCTTCAAAAGAAAAGTAGCAAAAAGAAAACTTAGAACAATTATAAAATTCTTGAGAGACTGTTACCTTGGCTTGAATAATTTTACAGAGCTTCCTCAGAAAAATAAGCAGGAGCTGGAAAGCATTTTAAAAAGCAAAGGTTAGCACAGGGAATAACAGTTCTGATAGAAGTACATATTCTACAAGCTCTTGACAATCCACAGCTCTACAACCATATGGAGCCAATGGAATGATAAAATAAACACCCTGTGCTGTATTGCTTCCTGTCAAATACAAATGCAATGTATTTTCTGTATTAGGCATTTGGTTAAGCGTAAACTTCAAACTGTTGCTTGTGAAACGTCTGTAAGCAAAGCACAACTTAGATGATGCATCTGAGCAGAAACAGCCATCACTTTAGAGAAAATAAATACATAAATATTTTGTTTGAAAACACTCCGTTCTTTTCCAGATACATATTGGCAGTATCTGCTTAGACAAGGTTCTTGTTAATATGTGATACATGAAGAGAGCTTAAAATATTCACAGACAAGATCAAAAGCTCATGAAAGTGGCATATCCAAAATGACAAGTGCTATGATTCATATGAAAGATCATAGAGAAAAAAAAAAATCCAGTTGCAGAAAATTCTAAGTTAATCTCAAAATAGGAAATTTCACAGAATATTTCCTACTTTACCCATGTTCCATACAAAAAAATTTAAATAATTTATCCAGTGCTATTTAATCAAAATAGTTTTGAACTATATGAAACAGAACAGTATCATTACATATGGTTAGATTTGCATGACCACACTCTTTTTAACAGTGGTATGAAGTCTCAACATGGTCAAAAAGAACTACTCCCAATTATATTCTGTTTTCCAACTAGATTTGAAAGACAGATGAAATAGCAAACTTCATAATTTGCAGCTTAAAACTCTCATCTTCTTTGATTCTCCTATTTCACCTTCTCCTAATGATCACTGTTCAGCCGCTATTTACTCATGCTTACTGGAGTGCTCGTATGATGAAAAAATGATTACTTTTTTCCCCTTTCTGCTATCTTGCTTTATAAACACTGACCTCAAAACTAGACTGCTGAGGATACAGACAATCTTGGCTATAATATTCATTAATGTCCCAGTGAAGGCTTGACCTGAGACAGCAGAAGGTCAATACACTGTAACAGGACACATTAGCAAGTGAGGAATATGTTAGTATGGTCTATCCATCTTTACAGCATTCAGAGATATAGTTCTATTAAACCCTAAAACTGAAAAGGTTTTCTGAGGAATTTTCATGTTTCTAAGCTATTATTTCTTCTTAGAGATTTTAACATGGGTATTCAGTTATCAGGGCCACCAGCAGTCAGCAATTTCAGGGGGGGCGTTGAGCTTCCTTGTGAGCTGTCTTACAACAGGACTCTGTCAAGACTAAATATCGCCTAGGCGGTGCTTGGAACTGTAGTTCCATCTGTGCATTTCTCCCATCAGACTGACTGCAGAGTTCTGACATACCACCTAAGTTGTTGCAGTAAAAATAGATGATGCGAACAACATAAAATAGAATCCTTGTTTAACCTGAAGCCATCCACTCCTTTTTTCATTAATACTAATGGCAATATAGTCCTTTAGTCACTATTCTCTGTTTTATTAAATCTACATCAAGTGTACGTGCTTGTGTTCTGTGCTGAAAGTGGGAAACTATATAACATGAAGCTGTCCAAAAGCTGTGACTTCAAGTCACACATTTCAGATCTCTTTATGTCCCCCCCAAAATGCTAACTATTTAATTTAGCACCAGTTCCTACCCTGATAATAGCTTTTTAATTTGCAGTGTAATACTTCTAGAATGTTCATCTCACACAAATGAAGTTATAAAATACTTCATTCCTTCCTATAACAACGTGATTGCTCAGTTCATTTGTAATCCCCACAATCCTACTTTCAGAGGTAAATTATCAGTGAATTCAATCACTCGTGTCATGTAATATCACTTTAGTCTAATGCAGAGAAGCTGAAATACAGCTGAGGGGAAAAAAATCTCATGGTGAATAATTATTACTACAAAATCTTTGCGAGCCACAAGGATTTGCAATAAATTGATAGCCAGAGAGAAACTGGTTTTGTTTTTCTTGAGTTTTCTGTGAGCAGTGCAATGATAGTGAAGGATAAAAATACAGAAGTTATTGCTGCAGCACTTTATGTAATATCTACAAAGAAACAGCTGCTTGACCCTCCTTCTTAGAAACTCTATGCAGGTTAGCCTATCAAATCAACTGCACATCGTCATCTTATCTCTGTTTCTACTGCTACACTACAGATCCTGTGTGTTCTCAGTGGGACTGTGATAATTGCTTACAGATAGCTAGCAGAGGCTGATAGATTGCAGAATTCAGAATAGTGGCATTTTACTCTAGAAGGCCTTTCCTGTTGTTCGCAGTGGTATAGAGAAGTGGTAGTGTTACTTGTATTGGTGGCAAATACTAACCAGGCTGTCCACCAGAGATTCCTGCTCAGAATTATCCTTCGCTTTTGTTTGCCATTTTTCCCAGCAAATATTCAGTCCTTTATTTTTTTTGTTATAAACAGCAGTTCCATTTCAACTGGGAAGTGTCTGACTCTGGCATGGCAAAGTCATGCAGGGGTAGAATGGGCTGGGGTACCATGGGTACACACAACAGATCCATGTGTGGTGGCACAACTCTGTTCACTCAGCTACCCATGCAGACACTGCAGGCCTGGAACAACTTGCAAACAATGTCATTGCTACTACCTAACCTTGCTAGTTTATTAAAAATCTGTTTAAGGATTTCATTTCATTTAAACGGGGTGCTTACCATTTTTAGATTAGTGATTTAGCCCATTTTCCTGCAGTGAAGGATATAGGAAATGCTAACGGTTGCCAAAATTATCTGAAATAAAGCACGTGAAGTACACATTCACTTGGAAGAACTAGAACTGACTACATATATGACCACAGGATCACATAATATCCCAAATTGGAAGGGATGCACAAGGATAATCCAGCCTGACTCCAGGCTACATATAGGACCACCCAAAGTCCATACTATCTGAGAGCACTGTCCCTTCTCCAGAAGCTTGGTGCTGCGGTCACTGTCCTGAGCAGCATGTTCCATGTCCACCACTCTCTAGTGTATAACCTTTTCCTGACCCCCAATCTAACCCTCCCCTGACATATACACACAAAAGCCATCAAGTGCAGTAATGCTATTTACTTACACTTGCATGAATTTTCAGCTGATCTAAAATGATTTTAATAGCTTTTAAAACAGTTTTCTTTGAAGGCTATAAGTCTAGACATATTTTTCCTATTACTTCTACAATTCTATAGTCTATATTTCACAATGAAGTACTGAAGAAACTCCACATGAAATATTAAAATGTGAAAAGTTCTATTTCCACGTTATTCAAATTCCACCGAGGTAACAGCAAGGCTGCTCAGAACAGTCTCAAAGCAGCAGTGCAAGTTGGTTGGCTTTTTGGTTTTTTTTTCATCAAAGCTTTCCTGTTTGCCTTCTTAATACTGTCTGAGGGCTTCAAAGCCCTTTCCTGCACAGCCTGACTCTCACTTTTACGAAGAGCTCAGGCATTGCCTTCTTGTGATTAAGTGCCACACAACTGCACACAGAGCAGAGAAGTCCTAAAATACAACTGGGCAGTTGCACCCAGAAACAAAACCAGTCTAAATTCCACACTGTACATTGCCATTATGAATGACAAAATCACCCCTCTCTTGCTTATAGTTATTACTTATGTGTATTTTATTTACTTAGAAAAACAATCACAGACATCTTTCACAGCTACTCAGGCAAGAGCACAATCAGAAAAATAATGCTGCAAAATATGGGATGAGCTTTTGCCTTCTATCAAATGCTTAAAAAGCCTAACAACTTTGTGTACAACAACTTGAGGATGCTGTCACGGAGCCAGCAAGCACAGTAGATCTACTACATTCTACTACATAGAACTTCAGTCACTTCAAAAAAATTCCCCAGAATTGAACCCTACGATGCAGTGCTTAACAGCAAAGAAATGAACTGAATCAACTGCTGCAAAACAAATTGTATTGATTTTACCTATAGGGAGTTAAAATGAGGTTTCTTGCAAGGCTCTCAGACCACAGATGTCACCCACAATGCAATTAGGGAACGAGAAGCATCCAGGAGGATACCTGCTCTGCCCTTAGAGCCTTTCTAAAGGAGCCACACGTACCTAGCCTTGTGCAGGATGGGTGGTTAACCACAAAAGCCCCGGGTTCCTCTCAGTGATAATACTGACGAGAAATTTGTTCCACTTCATCACCCAGACAACTAAACATCAATTTCAATTACCTTTTGTCTTTTCTTGGTTCACATGAATTATTTAGGGGCTTTTTTTTTGTGTTGTTGTTTTTTTTTCTTCCTGTTCTAGTGGTACTGATAGCAGCCTAGATATAGCTATATTTGAACAAGATTAGATTTTACAGATAAATCTTGTACTACACATGTCACAGAATAATAAGCATTATTTATTATAATATCACTCATTAGTGTTAAAAATGCTGCCAGTAGTAAGAGGCGATAGTAAGAGACAAAATATTCTTTACAACAACGTCTTACTCTGGGGAAAAAAAAATAAAATTCCTCAATTTCCATCCTTTGGCATCCATATAATTTTTATATAAGATATGCTCTTAATATTTTAAAAAGCTCCTTAATTCAGACACTGTGATGTGCTTGTTCCAGCAGATGGCTGAAATTTCTTTGCCACACTTTGGCTCTGTAGTGGATATTATGAGGGAGGCAAACTCATTACAAGAACCCCAGGGACGTCTTAAAAAAAGACAAATCTCACTATTTTCTTAGATATCATAGGGGAGTGAATTTGCTCATACACACACCTAGAAATGATGTTTAATGCATGTATGAGAAACAGCTATCATTTGCAAAGGTTTATTTATGAATTAATAGCAAGTAAGAGTATTAGCAAGTATTAGAATCTTGAATGAATGTTAAAAGTCCCTTATGCACTACACATTTGAGTCTTTATTAGGAGCAGCCCTATAACAAGCCATCATTTTTGCCACAGAGTTATAATAAAATTTACTGAAGATTGTTTTACAGGAAAGCAATGAAGTTAGGTTTCTTTCATTTATACGAGTTCTTTATTTCAGGTACAAACTAAATGTGTAGATTCATTAAAGTTTGAAAAAATGGAGTAAATATCACTAAAAAACCCTCTGAGTGAATAGTTGAAAACAACTAGCAGGCAAAGTAATTTCAGTTTCAAAATCAACAGGTTAACACGTACATACAATCTCATCAAATCACAGAATCATAGGGGCCAGAAGGGATCTCTAGAGGTCATCTAGTCCAACCTCTTGCTGAAGTGGGTTCCCCACAGCAGGTTGCAAAGAAAAGCAACAAGGTGGGTTTTCAGTATCTCCAAGAAGGAGAATCCACAGCCTCTTTGGGAAGCCTGTTTCAGGGCTCTGCTACTTTCAAAGTAAAGAAGCCCTTCCTCATGTTCACAAGGAACTTCCATTGTTCCAGTTTTATCCTGTTGCCCCCTGTTCAGTCAGTGCACCACTGAAAAGAGCCTGGACCCATCCACTTGACTCCTGCACTTTAGATCTCTATAAACAGCACTGAGATCCCCTCTCAGACTTCTGTCTGTGTTGAACATCCCCAGGCCTCTCTGTCTCCATAAGATGCTCCGGGTCCCTGATTATTTCTGTGGCCCTCTGCTGGGCTCTCACTAGAAGTTCACTGTCTTGAACAGAGGAGCCCAGAACTGGACACAAACGCTCCAGAGGTGACCTAACCAGAGCAGAGTAGAGGGGATGAAGCACCTCCCTAGACCTGTTGGCCATGCTTCTTTTAATGTACCCCAAAATACCATTGGCCTTCTTGGCCACAATGGCACACTGCTGACTTACGGCCAACCTGCTGTCCCACCAGAGCACCCAAATCCTTCCCCACACAGCTCCTAACCAGCAGCTGGTGATTCCAAGATTTTCAAGCTCACTTAAGCTTTTAAATGACTTTTAAGTAGGAAGCAAATTAGAGAAAAGTTCCATTTTTAATATAATAACTAAAGCAACAATTGTAAAATGCCTTAGCCATATATTTACTTAATTTTAATTTGGAGGTTATACACAAAACATGCAGACAATCTACTAAATTCATTACTACAACAGACTAAGTTAATATTCCTCTGAAATTCAATTACAAAGAATTGATCTGAGCAGCTTTATACTTGACAAGCTACAAATAGTTTCAGTTAACGAGGCAGTTTTATCAATTAGTCTTGTGCCACATTTTGTTTTTATCAGATCACGTTGCGTCTAAGAATTTTTACTAAGCTGCTCATTACTATGGTATCTCAGCACCTATTTTAGAAAGCTCTTCTTGAAAGCAATGTAATTTTACTCAGTTGCTCAGAATGATAAAAATATGCTCTTTTAAAATGGGAGTAATTACAATTTTCTTCAAAGCTAGCAGAGCATGGCACCTCAGGACATAATCTAAATCTCTCTTCTCTATATTCACTTCAGGAATCCCTAACTTTGAACTAATAACAAAACTGTGGATTACCAAACACAGTTAACAAAGCTAAGCAGATCCAGCTTTAGGAATAGTTTTACTTGGGAGACTATGATGCATTTCGTGCCTATTTTGGAACATTTTAAGGGCACTTTAGAGTATAACTATGAATTATCCAGTTTTGATTCTTGGAGTTTCAGAACTGACCTAATCAGACCATGTAAAATTGATCCAAGATTTACTACCGGCTTCTAAGATGTCTGAGTTAATGGTAAGCAATTTTGATTTTGCCCCTTCAAAACCACAATAAGGATTCACTGTTCACCACCTTTGGGAGAAGGGTAGACAGACCAAATTTAACATCATTATCTATTCTTAATTTCTACTCACTTAAATGGTAACTGTATCTGAATATATTACGGATTGATTAAGGATCAGGAGATTTGACACCCTGATTGAAACAAAGAAAAAAGAGCATTGCTTTGCTCTTTGGAAGCACTCAAGAGTCATGAATGTGATTTCCAGTGTGCCTGAGAGCACAGACGGAATCCTGGCATGCTTCACAGTATCCAAAAACATAACAATTTAAAAAAAAAATATATATATATATATATTTATGTTTTCATTGGCATTTAAGATTTATACATAATTATGCTCATAAAAGTCCTCCATCAACCTGGCTCACACTCTCTTACAGAATAATATCCTACCAAAATTAGAATTATTTTTATAACTGAAAACTAGAGACTAAAACATAGAAATTGGAATTTATCAGGACAGAGGGAACCTTTTGTAGATTTAAGTAATTAAACTTACAAGATTCTATTTGAAAACAGTTACCATTTCACTGCTATTCCTAGATGATCTTTTCTGTCTCAATGTAGCCAAAAATGAACACGGAGCAGCAGAACTGCCTAGGATGCTGTAATTAAACAGGACATTTAAAGTCAAAGCCATTAGGCTCTGGCAACTCGTTTCTTTCTTGACAAAAATTACTGATCACAGAAGCCTGAATAAAACAACTGTGAGGTTAAAATGCAGATGAAGAAAATGGTGCTGCATGGGTAGAGCTGCTGGAACAGCGAACACCAGAAGCAATGCATGATGTAGCTATTAAGACCCTATGTATGCTAAAAGAAATATGCCTAGATTAGAGTTAGCTGACTGTGTTTAGTGTTTTCATTCAGCTGGGGATGAACATGATATCAGCTCCACTGCACATGGAAGGGTACGAACACAGAGTTCAATAGCCAAGCAAGTAAACATCATTTTGTGATTTTACTAAGTTGTTGATTATAGTAATGTTGCTCTGAGGTATTTGATATCTGTATTTTATCACTTTTTTTTTTTTTTTTTTTTTTGCTTGATGTAAAAAACTGCTGTATCCAAAGGTACCATAAATGAGTGCTACAGTGAAGTACTTAAAACTCCACACACCTTGAATCTTGAGGGCACTAAAAAGAAGTCAAGTGCTCTCTTTGTCATGTCGAGCAGTATAAGGCATTACATACCGCTGACAAGACTAAAGGAGAAAAGTCGCCACAATTTTCATGAATTACACTTTATAAAATCTTCTCCCATTTTTTTTGTTTGTTTTTTAATTACATCTACTGTTCAGACTGATGCTGTTTTGCACAACTCTTCAGGCTGCAGACAAAATAGGCACTCTAACAGCAGGCCTCTTATGTGCAGTGTCTTTAGGTATCTGCCTATTGATTTCTTAGCTGCGTATACAGAATTCAGCCTTATGTGCGAATCTGGGGTTTTCTTTTTATGAACAGCAATCCATGTGTGGTATCTATAGACAGGTGGTCTCTGAAATGCCTTGTTCACTTATCTTTTAATTTTTTTTTAACAGGGTAACAGTGAACCATAAAGAAAGTTCACACTCAAAATGTCTGAAGATGCAATTCAGGAGAGAAAAGGACCTGGAAGGACCACGTTTCTGTGGACACCTTACTACAAGCCATATTCTGTTATTATTTAGCAGAGCAAGAGGGACAATATCTTTCCTCAAATGAAAGAACAATACTAAGCTGCCTTTCAGCAGGAGAAAGGTCAGTACTAACTGGGATAGCTACTCATTTCAGTCATTGAAAGGACACACATCCTGCCTGTCTGGGGCACTCATTTGGTTCATCCTATAGCAAATTAACCTTGCTACACAAGCAAGTGGGCTACAAGCCATTAGTCAGTGAACCATGACAATGCTTCATTCTGCATGTAAAATAACTCACTGGACAGAAGCCTGTAAAGCAGAATGTGCAAGAATGACATTGCCTGCAAGAAGCAGATTAAGAGTTTCTGCCTTGCAATATAGTTAGCATTCCTGATTCCCTGGAGGAACTGCAAGACAGCAGCCTATCTGCCCTCAGGGCACAAAGATGCCTAATCTTCAGGGGATATCATAGTTAATTGCCTGCATATCAGGAAAGGTCAAGAAATCACCTTCTTTTAAGGGGAGATTTGTATCAGGTATCTAGCTGCTATCAAGGGTCCCAAATTCACACTGAAATTTATGCTGAGAGTCAAACTTTAAGTATTCTATCTCCTTAGGCATCCGACTGTGAAGGGTGCCCAAGCTACATCTTTAATTAGGTGTGAATGATCTACAGCAATGAGAACTCACTGTATTTTCACTTGTACACTGGTAATATTCTTCAGCAGTTTGCTGTTTTCTAGGTTACGTGCTATTCCACTGTATGCAATTTTTTAGTTCTATTATGAGTTATCTGAAAAACGTAACTGATAGGAGAGTAAGAGTCTATTATCCAAACTGAAATGGGGGGAAAAAGAAAAAATAGAGTTCATTAATCCAAGGCTCCCAAAATGCAGTAAGGTGCAATAGTACAGGAAGAGGAGAACAGATGATACCAACACCCTAATTTCAGCAACTTAATTCTTAAAGCTTGATTTTGCAATTACTTTTAAACATACTATTTTGTATGAAGCACTACACATTATTTGCTTAATAGCAAATGTACTGTGCAAATCTTAATAATACATAATAAAAATGCATCCCCCTTAACTGGTGGTGTCTGACAGCACACATTTTAAATCACCAGTGTCCCATGGAGCATTCTGAGCAGTAAGCATGAAATATGTAAATGAGGTAATTAGACTGGAGATGATACCATTGATACAGATGTACATCTATGCAGAAAGATTCTGAGGATAAGGAAAAGGCTGTGAAGCTCTATTTCTTGAGCCTCTGAGAGCTCTGCTGCGGATTTATTAAGAAGGAAGAAACTTTCAAAGAAACTGCTTAATTGCAAAGCAATTAAAATCAGCATTCTACTGTCTTAAGTTTTGAAAAGTCATCAGACCTACAGATGATTTCTCAGATCTTAATGCTACAATGTGCATATAGTCTATTTTTATTTTACATGAAATAACATTCACCACAATGTGCTTTGTGATAAAACCACTTCACATATGGACCAAAATACATCAGACAGTCAAATTTTAACTTCAAAGTCTAGCTCTAGCTAATGTGCTTAGACATGTTTTACTCTTTATATGCATTTTTTAAGAGGATTCTAAATCATCTTGCCCTATATTATCAATAGATTGAAAGTCTAATAACAATGTGAAATAAGAACTATAGAAGATCTTACTCTTCATTCATGGGCACCTCATATGAATTACTAGAAGAAACAACTGTCGTATACAGTCATAGCTATGACTAGTTGGACTTCATGGTCTGAAGATCCTTGTTTTAATACTTGATTCTTTATGAGAGGTTTTCAAATGGGCTGAAAACTAAATTTACTAGTGATTTCATTCAGATTTACTTTGTAAACTTACTCACTTTTTTGTTGCCCCTTTGGGCTGGATCTCCTCCAACCTGGACTCTGTGGACCAAACATATTTTACAAAATTACAATATACTATAGCCCTAAGAGGTCTTTGCCTCTAGCTCACGTTTTAGTGCTGTGTTTGCTGTGTGGCCTATTGCAATAAGGTAGCTTTTCTTTTAACTAGTACTCAGAACTGTCAAGAAAAGTGTATCCCACTGTGCTTCCAGACAGTGAGAGATTAGTGCCTTCTGAACTTATGGTCTTTTGGATTTCACTGTTTTGGGGTCCTCAGCAAGAGAGACTTAGAGGTTTATTTGAGCTACATATACCCCTTCACAGACCAGCTACTATTTTTTACATTTAAAATATTAGGAAATATTTTTTCCTTTTACATTTAAAATATTAGGAAAAAACTTCAGCTAGCAAATTAATATCACATAACAGAAGGACAGAGAACCTTCTATGTTTGTGCAATCAATGTTTTTTGTTAGATTACTGTAAACATGAGAAACACAGGGCAAGTTGAGTAAAGAAATGAAACATGAACTGTATAAATGGCACCATCAATCTTTTAAAGAGTAAAAAGGAAAATAACAGGAAACAAATATAAAGCTAGAGCACGACTACTACATTTCTTAGTGAAGCAACCAGTAAGCCCAGAGAGTAAACCACACTCAATGCCACACAGCAACAGATAAGAGAAAAGGAGCAGGGAACAGGTCAGTAAGTAGCAGATCATTATTTCATTAGGAGAGTACAAGGTTGTCAGCAAATGTGCTCATACTAATCAAGGTTTGCTCATTTTCTGCCACGTTCATAATAAAAATCTACAGCACTTTAATGTAACACCATAAACGCACCATTAACTTCTGCAGGTTTATCTACAAAAGCATGGCAGCACAGCTTTCCAAGAAACACTGACAGTGAATCCCCATGATGTTCAGTCATGTGATTTCACTGCAAGATCCTCCACAAAGCATTTTTAAAACAAAGCTGATCTTATAAACTATCCTGTCAGCTAAGTTTCCCTTTCAACATCGTTTCAAAATTCAAAGTATGTTCATAAAAGCATTAAAGAAAATATTTAAAGTATAAATCAAGCTAGAACCCCTCCCCTCTGAGTTTTCAAATTCCTTCTGTGATTAACTGACCAGAGTGAGCTGATGTTTGTACATATATCATCACCACTGAATAATGACAGGTCTTTGAGTAATCAGTTACTCCATGGAAAAGCTCAGATCTAACGAGAAAAATTTTAATTAAGCAATGGGCAATTTTTCAGTTCATGGAAACTGTCAGCGCCTACTGTTCTAATTCTGGGGAGAAAAGATTTAGTCAGCAGTATTCAAGCAGCACCAACTGGGTCTTCAAATGCTCCTTATCTTAGTAGACATTATCTTACACATGGGAAACATATTTTAGTAGTAAACTTTAATCTAGATAGCATCACTCAGCCAAGAACCGTGGAATTCTATCTTCTCATTTTCCTTTCCCCAAGCTCTCTGAGTATTCCTTCCCTCCACCTCACTGACAGTTTCAATGTTTACATTTTCCTACTCACTTTCTCTAATTTCTTTTTTACCTAAGAGACACCTGCCTGTTAATTCAAATGGAGGCTGTTTGCATGAATAGCAGAATGCAAAACAAAATGATTGCTGTGAATTCGGGTTTTCCCCAGAATAATTTTCTAAGGAGAACGCTAACCCTGACGACAGTAGGTTTGTATAGCTCTGGAATTAACAGGGGTTCTGAAAAGCCAACAACACCACTTTATTAAAGGGGGTTCAATGTCTGTTCTCTTTTCTTTAAAATTAAGATATAATTGTCATCATCTAAATGCCTGTCTGGTCGTAACCTCGATGTTAAAATAAATGAAAACAAATGAGGAACTTTAATTCAGTAAAGAAGTTGGATGCTTGTGAACCTGAGTTAATATTTTATCCTGGCATAGAAACACATGTTCTTTATGTATGCAATTGGATTAATTGTGCACTGGTACTATTCTTCCTTTTGCTCCTTTGCACAGAAGTTAATAACTATTCTGAATAAAATGAATAAAAAGAATTGGAGCAAATAACGAGAAATTTCACCATCTAATCTTGTGCCAAAATGCAACTGTGAATTCTCACAGCAAAACAAATTTGAACAATTGTTTCTTCTTCTGTTTGCCTTCAACTGCAGTTCCCATGCACTGAGAGTGGTATATTTGATCTATGTTGCTCTCAAACAACAAGTTAAAGGTTAACTATAACCAACAATCTTAGTAACACAATGCAACAATTACTAAAAAAATCAATATCTATTTTTTAAATAATAGATTTTGTACATGTAGCAGTTCCATAATTCTAAGAAACGGACTTGTACAGCACTCAAATATAGAAGACAAAGTATACTTTCTTAACTACTTAACTATTAATTTTTTCCTCAATTCTCAACTTACTCAAAGTCCAAATAACTCGCTTTTGTTCACCCAGACCATTTTACAGAAAAGACTGAAACCTAGTGACTTGGCCACTTGACAAGCCAAACTTCTCACATTTATAACTCCTGAGTAAAATTAATTTTGGAGGCCTAAAATGTATTTATTTTTATGCAATAAATTTAGGATATATTCATCTTATTTAAATTAATATGCATGAATATCTATGTATACAGCGTGTAATGCAAGTACATAGGAAAGGAATTGGTGATCTTCAAAACTTGCAAGAGATTCCACATTAATATTTCCATATTGACTGCAAAGTTTGAGATACTGTATTGGAGCCTCTCCACTCAATAATATCTTAAATACTGAGCCATAACTGTTCATCTTGGAACATATTACAGTTATATTATGAGTATTATTCAGGCTTTTTATTATTTTATTTTTTTTGGCTGTAGATCTACAATTACAATGAGGTATCATGTCTGATTAAAGAGTGCATTTCACTCAATACAAAGCTGTGAGGTGAACAGCATAGCAAATGTATTGTGAATGCAATGAAAAGACTGTATCACTTCTCCATTTAGCTACAGGCAAAAGTTCTTTCCCACTGCCAAGAAGTTTTAACAATAGCACAATATGTGTCAGAAAACAAACAAAGAAACAAAAGATAAATCTGGTAAGAACTCAGTACTTGCTTGGTAAATAAAACAAATATGTTCAGATACTTATGATACTGATCACGCAGACAGTCTGAAAACTCTTTCATCATTTCACACTACCAAAAAGAATATCTCTAACAGTGGAAAGAAAATAACATGGTCGCTGCCAATCACAAGAGATAGGGAGGATTCTGGAAATCCAAATGATAATAAAACTGTACAAAAGATTTAGGGATATGAAAAACAACATAGCAAGTTCACTAGCAGGCACATATCTGAGCAGAAAAGAGCAGCTGTTGTTTGGGAAGAAACAAGATATCTTGCCTTCTAGTTAGAAACTCCATAAGTAGCATAGGCAGTGGATCTTAAGCTTCAATGAAGTACTCCTACTAATAACCTTTAATGAAATGATTGCCCACACACCATCCAGTTTGGTCATGCATGAAAAAGAAATAGTTGGTTCACATAAACTACCCAATGTAATGGTCACTGGACTGTACAGTTTTGAAGCAGTCACTGTGGTTAGAACATACATTAAGAGTTATGATCCAGATAATGATGACAATGAAAACCATGAGCAATCACAGTCTGGATCAGTACTTGATTTACAATGGGCCTGATCCTTCAGTACTTACTAATATTCCTTCAGTGTTACAGTAGTACATACTGGCTTTGATTATGTGATCACTGCTGTAGTATAGTCCATAGATGTGAGATAGTGACCGTGCTCTATTGCTCTGAGCACTAAATACTTGGATTAAGTTTTCAGGCATGATCACCACGATATATATATATATATATACTGTCTTATACACAAGTATGTTTCTCTCTCCTTCCTGAAACACTGAACCCAATGTTGAACCACCTTCCTCAACTTCTCTAAACCTACCATTTTCTACCATTTGTCTCCCAACAAAAGGACACTGGTATGACCAAAAGAACTTAATGTGACATGTTGTTCACTCCTCCCCAGCAATCACCTCTTCCCATGACACATCAACATCGATTTCACCAAAGACACTGCATTTTCTCTAACTGTGCACCTCCTCCCATGAAGAGAAACCACTGTACTGGATCTCAGTAGCACAAAGCACAGCAGAGAAGCACATTTCAGAGATTCTTAAATACTCAAATTCCCTCTTGCTCAGTTCAGATGCAAAATCTCCCATCTCATCTTCAAAATGCATCTTTCAAGCAGACACACAAAGCATTTTTGCTAATAAACAGCGAACAGACTTAGTACAAGCTGAGAAGGGCAGAATTTAACATTCAGCTTTATAAAAGAAAAATGACCTAAAACTGGATTAGCTTCACTGGGCTTTAAATTAGGCTTTAACTTCAGGAATGATTATGAAATACTTTCTCACAAATTCAGAAAATGTGAAAAGACATCATAAAACCTCTATCACCATCTTAATGTGGAAGACCCCACTGTCTAATTTCTCTCCTCCTTTTTCTCTTATTTATCAACTTTAGTTTCCATTCACCTTGTCTGAGCTATGCACTGTAACATTCTGTCTGAAGCATCTATATTCTCATTAGTATTTTCATTTCTTTCTCTCTGTTTTTTTCCCCGATTTTTCCCTTTAATTATGGCAAATAAATGGAATCACAGAAAAATTTAACTGTTCCTTTTCTGATCCAACTGCTGTTGTGACATTAATGTTGTGATATTAATTTACTTTTTTCTTAAGCAGATATACTTAGATGCTGGGTTGTTGTTGTTTTTTAAATGCCATCATATTTATCTTTTTGTATTAAAATATTTTTCCCTCATATTTATTCTGCTGACAGCAAAATGTTTCCACCTCCCTATATGCCCAATCCCATAAGGAAATACAAGTTTCTTCCCATTCTCATTTTTTCAGTGGTCAACCACAAGCACTGGGCAGCTTTCCAGCATGAAAGCTTGAGGTTTAGAGTGGGGCCTTTAGGTACGCTGCAATCAGTGTGGAAGCGCCCATTGATTTCAGTGGCATTTGGAGTAGGGTCTTGGCCCTTCACGTAATAGCATTTTCAGTCAAAATGTAAATTGTTAACATCAACAAAGGATGCCAACATAATCAATTTTCTTGTAATTGTAAATCTGATTTTATTGGCTCTAGCCAATAAAATGGCTTAAAGGTATGTGAATACTTTTAGCCTGCGTAATATCGTACATCTAACTTTACAAATGAAGACAAATGCAGTGAAATCCCTAAAAATACAAACACATCCACTACAGGCCCAACCATATTATTAAAGGAACTTTAATATAGCCCCGTACTCAGCTCTGGTGAGGCATCACAGTGAGTACTTTGTTCAGTTTTGGGCCCCTCACTACAAGAAAGATGTAGAAGTCCTAAAGCATAACCAGAGAGGGGCAGCTTAGCTGGTGGGAGGTCTGGAGCACAAGTCTTAAAGGAAAGGCTGACGGAAATGGGGCTGTTCAGTCTAAAAAGGAGGAGGCTCAAGGGAGACCTTAAAGGTTTGTGAAATGGACTTTGGTCTTTTCTCCCAGGTAACAGCAATAGGGTGAGAGAGAATGGCCCAGCTTGTGCTAGGTGTGGCTTAGGTTGGGTATTAGGAACCATTTCTTCTCTGAGTGGTTGGGTTCTGGAGCAGGCTACCCAGGAAGGTGATTGAGTCACCATCCCTGGAGGTGTTCAAGAAACTTTTAGATGTACTGAAGGACATGGTTTAGTGGGCAAATATCGGTGGTAGATGGATGGATGGATGGACTAGACAATTTTGGAGGTCTTTTCCAACCTTGGTGATTCTGTGATTAAAAATATGAAGTTCAAACCAAGACATAAAGTCAACTTCCAAATCATTCATCTATAGCTAGCAGAAAATTGTGGAGATTTTTTATTTTAAAGTTTTCACTAGCTGAGGACTTGGTCACTGTTTAATTAATTTGTTTAACATATAAGAAAAAAAAATATCTGACAGATATATATAGACATAGAAGTCTATTTAAAGAAACTCATTTGCTTTGAACATTTCATTGATATTAATTCATGTGCCACCTATACTGAAATCATGATTCTAGCATGCCATCTATTTAGGGTGCAAAGTCCAGTACCAGTTCACAACATCATGCAGTTCGTTTCAAGAGAAAAAACTCCTGAAGAGCTGCATTGCTATTCAGCATAAAGAGCTCTCAGTCTGTGATACAAGAAACCAACCTCACTGCCCTGGTGCAGCTGGTGGTTCAGAGCCCAAAGATAGCATTTATTCAACTTGAGCTGTCAGATAGAAAGGGCAAATGTACCAGCAGGTAACTGAAGTAAGCACTATTCGGTAGTTAATATTATCTAATTATTCGTGACACATTTGTCATATGCTGTTAGAAACATTAAAAATGCTAATGTCTGACCACTCTATCCAGTAATACATCTGCTGAGAAACACAGAGTATGTGTTTCAGATAATGCTGATTACCTTCCTACTTCCTCCTCCTCTAATTTTTTCAGGACCACTGCAATTTTCTTTATGAATATGTAAAGAGCTAAACATTATGCTTAGAAAAATTATAAGGAAAAAGAGCTTTGGAAAATCCATGCTTATTTCAAGCACCAGTCTAACAATGCACTATAAAGTCTGCTACTGATAATACAGTTAGAATGTTTTATCACTGCTCTGTATCCATCCAGTCAGGCACAAAGTGACCTTCTTCATCTTTATTATTTCCAAATAAATAACATTCTTTGTTACTAGGATTTTTTTTAGTTTCCTATAAAACAAATAGTCACGAACTCCTTTACTGTATATAGGGCAAATGTTTTATCTATATCTCTATCAGATTAAGCAATGTGAGAAGGAAAATATATAGACTAAGATTTGCAGACCCAGTACTGAAACATTTAGCTTTGGAACTGACCCAAATGAGAGCCTACAATTTTTGCTATATAATCAGGCACTTGCTTTCTAGAAATGAGCAAGTAATAATTTCCGTTGCCCCTGAATTCAGTGGGAACAGAGGCATCTTCCACATAATGCTATCTTTTGCAAAAATGTAAATATTTCTACCAAGGCTGCTTCTGGCAGGAATAAAACATCTGAAGACAGCCTACCCAGTGCCAATACTACAGCTATATAGTTACTGTATTACAGTTACTGACAGAGCTTGTAGTCATTACCAGCCTCATTTTTAATGTTATAAGCATTAATGTGAATTTATTTCATAAACATCTTCTGTGTAAGGACTGATTTGTGCATTATATTACTGACATTTGCTTATCAAGTATAATACACCCCATATGCCCCTATCAAGCACATCCTAAAGTCATTTCTTCCTCCTGGCTTTTAAGTGCCAAACCCAATCAATTCAACCACTTAGCTCTTTAGTATATTAAATGCACTTCACCTAGATGTATTATTGTATGCTAAGTGTCCTAATCTTTAATGAGCACAAATATGTCTAATTCCTCTAATTTCAGTACAGCCAGGAGGATCCATCAAAGCAGCCAGTATTTCACATGGGTAACCTGTAACACCTGGGAAATACTGATGGATGTAAATTCCAACCATTTGCACACAGACTTGCCTCAGAGCAGTCAAGAACCTTTAAGGTAGGGCCTGAGAGATGCGCCTTCCTGGGGAGCCTGTAGCAATCAGTGTATGAATTTATCATAATGAAATTACTGTCGCCAGAATATTCACGTATACTGTTGCAGTCTCCATCTTGGGAGTTTCCGAAATCTATCCGGATAAAGCCCCAAGCAACATAGCCTGAGCTCATAACCACATTCTTGGAGCAATGGCTTGGACAAGATGGGCCTTTCTGATCCATAATAGCTTACGACTTCTCAGTATAGAAAACTCATAAATAATCCCTAAAACATTAATTCGTCTAAGAATAGAAACACCATAGGTAAGCTGACTTCCACAGCATAAGAAAATAAAACATTGCAAGGTGGGAAGGAAGATAAGAAGGATTGTACATGCATAATGGCTGTCATTTATTTATTCAACTTTTTGTAACTTTGGTTTTCTAAATAGTGATCAAGTAATTACAGGCACGATTTGGTAAAGTCAAGCCACATATAATTCTAAATAATCTCAATATTAAATCATTCATAAAGAAAAGAACCATTCTGAATACAGCAGTTAAGCACTTAGGGATACAAGCATTTTCAGTTCATGCACAGACACAGCTCCCTAGTATAAATGAAAATTACAAGCCCAGAGTAAAAGAGGGGAGCTCAAGTCTCAGCACTGTATTAAATTTGATACTATGTAAGCAAGTCTCCTGAGTATGATTGTTGATAATTTTTCCCAATTAATTACTTCTGTGAAATGGAGGTCAGATGTGCTATAAAACTATGAATGTTTTCTTACCAGTTTTTAAACAGTACCCTACAGCACAGGTCTATTTTTTCTGAGTTTATCCACCTAAAATACTTCAAATGAGAATAGGGTTTACTTTGAAAATCTGTGATTCAGTTTCAAACTACTTGGCCTGTGTAAGTGCATCTTTGAGTGACCTCTGTTAATTGGATCTTTCTCTATATATAATAATAAGAGGAATCTATGTTACTTTCATGTACTGTGAAAACAGATTAAACCAACTAGAAGTGAAAAAGTTGAAGTCACCACAAAGACAGAGGTAAAACATAGCAGGGAAAAAAAATCATTAAAGGAAATACAGAATTATCTGTACTGTGTTGTCCGTGGGCATAAAATATACACTCATCAGTATGAATGCCTATTTAAAAGTAAGTTATTCAAGCCTACAAATAAGATGGATACAGCTCGGTTGTACTTATAAAACCCAACGTAATGCACTGTACTGGGAGTCATTTCTATTCATCATGGCTATTCTCTAGCTGCAAACAGGGCAAAGGCTTCATGTGTACTTGTCCTGTCCATCATATTGAAGGGTTTGGCCACAGTCCCGGCAAGCTGGAAAGAATGAGCTGGCAAGTTCATGACACTGTCATTTAAGATCATCTCCTTGGTGACCTTACCACCAAGTGCTGAAGCTGACAGCGATAGTTCTCCCCAAAGAACTCAGAGACTATTCTTTGACTGCAGTCAGAATACAGATAGACTATGCTGATTTTCAAAACTATCAATCAGCAAGAAGTTATTAATAGTACTCTAAGATTGCAGCCTACAGACAGATGCAGCCACAATGTGAGAGGTGCAAAGGCTAAGGAAAAAGAAAACTGCAGAGGCGTGCAGTTATATTTTGTGATGAGGAATATATCCATGTCACATGTGGGAGGAAGCCCTCCCCCTCTGTAAATCCACTCCTTAATACAGACTAAAACGTTACTAGTGAAACACACGGTGCTATCTCAGTACAAATTACTTGGGATGAATAAAACACCATCTTGGTGCAGTCTCACCTTGAATACCACATGCTCTTCTCTAACCCAGAATTAAAATGATGTTCAGTTCCTTGAAAGCATTTAGAGGTATGCAGCAAAGCTGATAAAAGGGCCAGAGAGTACTTCCTCAGAGGAGAGACTGTGGAGACCTGGTTTATCTGTAGGGAAGAAGATCAAGAGGAGACTTCATTACTCTCTGCAGTGTCCTAAGGACGGGAAGCAAAGAGCAATGTCACACTCCGCTCCCTCGGAAACAGTGGCAGGATTCATAGGAATGACACAAAGCTGCACAAGGGGAGGTTCATATTGAGCATTGGGAATATACGTGTATATGTATTGTGTGTGTGTGTGTGTGTGTGTGTGTAGATGGTCAAACACTGGAACAGGCCCCCCAAAGATGTGAATGATATCCTACACCTGTCAGGATTCAAGAGGTGTTTTGATAATGCCCTTAAAATCATGCTGGAAGGTTTGGGTAGCCCTGAAATGCTCATGCAGTAGGACTAGATGATCTTTTAAGGTCTTATCCAACTGGATCTCAGACATATCCATTAAAATATACTTATGACAAAATAGATCAGGAGAATTTCTCATCTATTTTCTAACATTAATCAATCAAACTTTGTGTTTCATTTCTAAGTCTTTCCAAGACACAGGTAGTTAGAACACACACAAAAACCCAACCATCATTAATATAAAATCCAGAAATGCAAAATAAATGAAATTAACAAACTAAGAAGCACTGAAGGATTCAAAGTAAAACCCACATTTTAAGTTAAAGTTCTAAGGATTTATTGTCCTTCGTTTATTGGTCATACTGCATCGTTTCTAAGTCTAGACTCTTCCTCACCTCTATTACACTCTCTCAAGAATCTTTCCAAGCAGATTTACACTTTTAAAGGACCTAAGTGCATTGACTAAGATTTCCTCTAGCCTTGCATGAAGGTTTGGACAGTTTACAGTATTAATCTTTATGTGTTTTTGTGAGAGCTTTTAACAGTAAAGCCATGTACTTTCCCAGGTCAGAACCAAAGAATAGAAAAACAAACTCTTCAGAGCCTTGTAAGAAACACCTTGCCTGACACCCTTTCTCATTATTCTCGTTGCTCTCAGCTCAGCTTCCCCTTTCCCAAATGCAGAACTTCAAATTATTGAGCGTTTTCCAAACTGACTGAGTCCACAGAGGAAAGAAAACTGCCCTTTCTCATCTGTGCAAGTGAGAACTGTGTCATTCTGCAAAGGGCTGAGCTACAAGCAAAGCCAACATTTTGAGACTCCAGACATGAAGAGAAACTTTTAACTTCTACCCACGGATAACCTCATAATTCAGTAAACACAATGTCATCACTACTTCTACCACTTGTAACAGGCCACAGGCTTCCTGTTCCGGTAACAGCACAAGTCACAGGAATTCTCAGTCTATTTAAAAACCAGCAACCAATTGAACTGTGTTTTTTTTTATGACAATATATACAGCTGCGAGTTTGTTTGGTTTTTTTGTACCAAAGGAAAAAGAAAAAAGAACTGAATAAATTTAAGGTTTCTGCTAACCTAAGTAAGATTGTTTGGTTAATGGCTTGAAAAAAAAAAAAAATAAAAATGTTTCACTGCTCCATTTGATGCTTCATGAAATGAAGCACCTTTGTCATATTTCACTGCATTTAGCCCTAACAACTTGTCAAACTTCTGAAATAAACAGTAGACAATTGACTGAGACAATTTCCTCTGACAAACCACGTACAGTGAAAAATGTCCTTATATTTAGTTAGTTTATAATACAACAGCCCATATTACCACTACACCAGAAACTGCGAAGCTACTGAGCTTTGAAAGGCAAAATACAAACAGCAGCTTTCAATACCAGTGAGCACAGCTTTTTCAATTTTCTCCTTTACCATGACTATGTGGCTGCGCCTTCTGAGCTTCAGTCACAGGTCCGCTTCTTTCTCACATTCCCAAACTCCTGAATAGGTATGTGTCCTTCACTTGAAGTGATGCCAAGCCCTCATATGAAATCACGGTATTTCACTGTCTCTTCCTTTCCAGCCAAAAGCACCAACTGTTGAAATGCTAGGTGTAAGTGCCTGCACACTACTACTTCTCATAGGTTTTCTATTATTTTCACTACTATTTCTCTTAGGCTTCTAAATAAATATCCAGATGCTCACAATTTATTATCTGTTTTATAAGAGCAGCGATATGAATAAATGTTAATGGAACCTATGTTTAGGACACATAGAGTTTTGTTTAAAAAATCCTCTAAATACTGTCAGCTCTCAAGCACTACAAGTTACCATCCTTGCACCTCTTTTCTGGTCTCCTGCATAGACAAGAAATCTACTTTCAAGTAAATTTTATGCACGTAGACTATTACGAAAATATAAAGCAGCTTAGATATGCAAGTATAGTCGTCAGTAAAATTCACTTCCTAATTTTCTTTTCAGATAAGGAGGATTTAGGCTCCTAAGTTCTTCAGCAGGAAAATTAGTACTTGAATTTCTAACTCATTAAACTTCAATTCATATATATATATATATATAAAATGTTCTGCGTTCAGTCTGTCCTCATCCAGAACCAGAAGAGGCAGAAGCACCAGAATTAAATATTTGTTCAGCAAACATGTAAGGAGATGCCAAAGGTGCTGCTACTCATAAACATACCAAGTGAGAAATTAAACATAGAGTACTATACCTGGAGTGTTGTAAACAAAGCAGTAAGATTCTAAGAGCAAAATATATAGCATAGTGAGTTTTGCAGAGTAATGGTGTTGCCTTATCACTTTGCAGCTGCTGTGTTAAGGATGGTGGTTGTGTATTTGTTGCCTGAGTCCACGCAATTGGCTTCTTTGGTGGGATCTCCTTGGGAAGCATTATAACTGCCTGAGATACATTGTAGCTCAGGTACCTTTTCAGAATAAACCAAACAAATTATTTTCTATGCACTACCAATTACATAATAAGACTTTCCAGTTTTTCACCTTCAACACAGACAGCCTGCTCCTTTCCTTTCTCTCTAAAAATCAGTTTGGGTAATTGATCTCAATATATACAGCAGCACTTGTTTTTGCTCCACTTAACAATTCAGTGTTTTCATGCATAAAGAGTAAGTCTTCAGTTCACTTAGAAGAATGCAACAGCATCTGCTGCCTTGCCTTTCAAATCTCAGTGGCTGAAATATTTCTGTTCTACAGTAACTAAAACCGTCTTTAATAATTCCAAAATGTATATCCTTCTCATAGAATCACTCAGGTTGGAAAAGACCTTAAAGATCATCAAGTCCAACCATGACCTAACCATACTACCCTAAATAATCCACCTTCTCATAATAACACAGCTTAGAAGGACTTACAATAACTAAATTCTGAATGGAATAAGTTGATCAGCTGTCAGATTCTCCTGTCCTCAAGGTGCCAGTTGCACCTTTGCCTATTATGGTCATCTTCTAAATATGGAGTTACATTTACAGCACAGTCTGTATATCCTGCTGTGTGAAATACAGATTTCCTAGTTAATAGAAGGCCATGAGACAGAAAACTATTACACTGCTATTAACATTGATTGGCATGTTGTACACTGGCCTCCATTTTTAAAGCCTGATTCTGTTTAATCATTTGGTAAACATTCAGTAGTGTTTATGTTGATATAGTGCTATTTGACTTTGTCTTACAATCATAAAGGGGCCTTAACTATTGCTTTATTCTATGGTTTATTTTTAATAATTTTTATGAAATCAGAATTTGCGTGGTCTTTCCTATCAAGGGCTGTTCACTAAATTTTTATAAGGCTCATTAACACTTTCCTGGAGCAGTAAGGCTATTGCTGCAGTCACTTGTATTACCTTCAAAGACCAGTTGAAAGAGCTGATTTTAAGCAAGATTGTTTGTTAGGATAGGAATTGAACAATTGTAATTGTTTAGTCATAGTTCAACAACTCACTAAATTTCCACCAATCAGTGCTTTGGACACAGAATAGACTGAACTCAATCTATCAAGTATAAATACTATATTTCCTGATGTAAATGTTCATTCTCTCAGGAGAATGTAAACTTTCTCACTATTTCCACATCAAAAGTTTCATCTGCTAGGTTAGATGAAATGGAGCACATCCCAAAAGCAGCTCTCTGAAAATGCTGCACTGATTGCTGGTACATCTGTCCCTGAAGTATGTTATAGAGATGGCTGAAAGATTCAGCCCACCTGTTCATGCCAGTGCTTTGCTACTCTCCTCTCAGGACATTTACTGCCATTTCTTTTTTTTTTTTTTTTTTAATTAAAAGCTCACGTTTTACAGTTCGGATGTAGATATATCTTGATACGTTCCCTGTCACTGACTATTACCTATGAGAAGCTTAATATCATTATTACATGACAACATGTTTTCCAATGAAGTAGTATTTCAGAAGTCTGAAAAGACTGTTGCTTATCTCACTCTTTATGTGATGGAATAGGACAAGCTAAACACTAAAGAATAAACAAGTAATGTGTCACCACTTTTAAAAGTATTTAAGTTTAAAGTTATACAGAAAACTACTCAGAAGACCTCAGAGTAGATGTTCTCATTTTTAAGCCTATCATTTTGTAATTGATTCTGGTGGCCTTAAACCTTTAATGCTGCTGCTAGTGAATGTACATCCTACAGCGCTGCTGTTCTTGCTTTTACAGCTTCCTACCCAGCATTGCTCTATTCCTCCTTTCTCAGTTTGATAGCCACTGAGAGCATCTCCTCACATTTGCAGAACTGGTCTTGTCTATACAAATGTTTTGCAGACAAAATAAAATCTTTATCAAAATATAACAATAATTATAATAATTATTAGTTTTGTCCAGCAAGAAAACATTAATCAAATCAAGTCAAGCAAGAGATTGACAAAATGTTGTCTGCAGTAGAAAAAGCATGCAATTTCTGAAGCTATTGTTTAAACTCTGTGCACTCTTGTAATATATGAACTTCACAGAGACATATTATGGCATCACAGGATGGCCTGGGTTGAAAAGGACCACAATGATCAAATAGTTTTAACCTCCCTGCTACACGCAGGGTCACAAACCACCAAATCAGACTGCTCAGAGCCACATCCAACCTGGCCTTGAATGCCTCCAGGGACGGGGCATCCACAGCCTCCTTGGGCAACCTGTTCCAGTGCGGCACCACCCGCACCACCCACTTTTTCACCACTGTGTGAAAAGCTTCCTCCTAATACCTAACTTAAACTCCCATCTCAGTTCAAAACCATTCCCCCTTGTCCTATCACTGTCCACCCGTATAAATAGCCATTCTCCCTCCTGTTTATAAGCTCCTTCACTGAAAGGCCACAATGAGGTCTCCCCAGAGACTTCAGACTACACATTATAATTCTGCCTCTCTGAAATCACCATTAGTGAAATGACAAGGTACCTGATCAGTGAATGCCATAAGGGCAAGCCTAACTCAAGACTAATTCATAAACAAGTATCAGACCAATGCTCTCAACTCTTCTCCACATTGGATTATTATTTTTAGTTTTGCATAGCTTTCTACAGGTTTCAAAACCAGCAGTATGAGCAGCATGAAGCAGAACACTAGTTAAAATAGGAATCCTGTGAGCTCTTTGATGACTAGAAACTTATTTAGGTGGTGACAACAGTGGTACCACCTACACTTTTTCAGTAAAAGATTATCTTATTTATTAACTATTACAGCAAAGAGGTCATTTTTTAAAGCAATTCGCATACTCTGAGATTTCATTTCCAAATCCAGATGCTTCACATTCAAAGCTGAATTTGCATCTATTCCTTGTGCCAACAGAACAGCACTGGCTGATTTCTCTACGTAGCCTCTTGAACAGCCCAAATTTTTTGAACAGCCCCACATTTTCCCAAACTCCTTAATTCTAAAATGAAAGGAAAACAGTAATGCAGTTAATTTAATTCTTTAAATGCAAGCAGTGCTGTTTTGTCCATTTTGGCTGCAGGGAACCTGCTAATGCAATATTTATCTTCTTCACTAAAGGCATCTAGAGTTCACATCTAGAATCTCAATTTTGTTTCTCACACTGCCACTTCTTCTCAATAAGAAATATTGAAGTCTGAACTAATTTCAATTGGCTATTTATAATATGTGATGCTATTTAACACTTTCAAACACAAGAAAATCTAAATGTGCATATCCTAATGAGACCTGATTTATTTATTTTTAATGTAACACAGTGGTGTTGATCTGAAAAGAAAACCAAGCGTTATGTGACACGTTCCTTTAATAACTGAAATACAATGTCTTACTGGGTAAGAATAGCATCATACAATAATAGCCCAATAAAAGAAATATACCATGTTTATTTGAGAAAACACTTTTCTCAATTCTTTCTCTTTATAATATTCAAAAATAGGAAAGGTATAAAGTCAATGACTCGTATAAGTGGCATGTCAGTGAACTACGTTGTGACTTAACTCAGAAGAAAACTTTAGAACTTGGTTTTCTAACATTAAATATGCTCTCTTTTCAGCACAGTTTGAGCAAAACTATATAGAAGGCACTGTTTTATTTCCCCAAGCACAGGGCTTAATTCATCCCTGGAGCATTTCCACTGAAAGCAATGGAGTTGCCTAAGGGAAAATCGTAGGGATGTTCAGATGACCACAAATGATTGAATTACTGCACTTCATGTTATTATACTCTCACCAGAGATGTTCTAACAGATTGCATGCGTTTCTTAACTCAATTGAAAAGAAACAACTAACCTAATTGAAAGGAACAAGTTGAAATCTCCCGCTTGCATTCACATTCCCATTTCTCCTACCTACCAGCAGGCACACTTATTAATTACATCCCTCTCCTATTCCCTTGTCATTGATCTAACTCTGCCGACATCATGTTTGTTTGGCAACAATGAGCCTCAGAAGTTGCAGTCACTTATGGGCAATGCCTTCTTAAACAAGCTTGGGCACTTAAAATCAAGTGAATGCAAACTGGAATAGTGTGAGTTCAGAATGATTTGTTTCACAGCCTGACAAAATGCCTCTTCCATGTTTTCTAAATATGTTCAAAACATTTGTTTTTTGGTCATGGATATGCATTAACTTAGATAAAACTCTGTTTTCTACTCTAAGATTGTTGTAGAGTTGTTTTCGGAATGTATTTCCCAGGAAGACATTTAGGACATTAGGAAGACAAGACCTATTTTCCCTCATTTTATTGTTTGTTTTCTCCCTGCAATGACTGTTAGTTTGTTGTTTGTTTGTAGATGTATTTTCTGTCACCAATCCAGAGCAATACAGCTGCCCACACAATTTCTCCTTTGTGTTTTAGGAATTAAGGATGTATCCTGGGACAGTGGTCTTCAAAAAGACACAGGAAGGGTTGTTACATTTTTAAACAAGACTAATTTGATTAACTCTCTGAGGTCATAGATAGCTGCTGGATGCTTTTCCTAGGTTTTTTCTTGACTAAGGCTTGTACTTTATGATAATACATGTCATCATCTCAAAGAACGATTTGCTTATATTCCATATATATGACTTCCCTAATTTTTACCATTCACATCCACCTGGCTCTCAGAAGACAGCTAGACCTATTGAAGACTACTCAGCTAATTTATTATTCTTTTAACTCACTCCTATCTAATATATTTTCTCATGTGGATTGATAAAATAAAGGTCAAGCTGAGGGTGACAAAGTATGAGCCAGGTCGATTTATATTTCGCCTGCTAGCACACCTTTAGATAAATATTCTAGCCAAGCTTAAGTTGTCTCCTAATGATGATAGTGAATATTAGTTCTATAGCAAGAGCTCCTAACATGCAAGAGTTAATAAAGGTAGAAGAACAGGTAAAGGCTAACTATGGAGTAGCCCCTTGGAGGTTTTATAAATTTGCACCTAAAAGAACATGACTAGAAAAAGGAAAGCATAAAATATAAGATCTTGTATCACCATGTTTTTCAATTTACAGTAGTATTCATCAGAATGAATGCTTTTTAGTACCTTGGTTGTTTTGTATGCTAGCATGGAACTCTTTTCAAATAGAAATACAAAGAAAAATGCATTGCTGTAAAGCATACAAATGGCATAAGAGTGAAAAAGGTCTTTAGAAACAGTTAATGTCTTCAGGGAATTCAACTATAAATAGATAGCTAGTGTTGAGATGTAAAATACTGAGCAAAGCGACTCATAACAGTATGTTAAAAAAATGAGTATCTGTAGAAAATATGACTTAATGCATTATTAACAACTGCAAAATCAAGGTGCCACATTGTGCAGAAAAGATAGATTGCCTTTCGGGTGCTGAAGACACAACATAGGAAGTGTTTATTTGCAAAGAGGCATGGAGCTCCAGGGGAAAGTCACCTCCACCACTTGAAACAAGGAGAAAGCAAACAATCCTGATGGGTCCTGTAAATGTGTACTCAATGAAAAGCTGTTGTAGTCCATGCTCCCATCTCCATTCAGTGCTATTACATCCAATGCCCCCTGGGAGAAAGTAATGTCCCAGGACAATACCATTCACAATACTAAATTACACTGTTTGGGACTATTACCTTAGAAGATTAGACCGTTTTTCTATTGATTTTAGGCTCACCATTTCACACCCATTAGGTAATTACAGGCCCAAGGAGCGCCTCTGGCTCTATCTATGATGGGGATTAAGTGGACTGTATAGACAGGATTAGTTTTCAAATTTAATTGCTACCTTTTTGCTCAGAGAGAACATTTGTGACACGATTGGCAAATTCTGGGACATAAGCTTAGGTTATAAAGCAGATATTTTAGCAGTCATAAATGAAGTACGAAACATTCTACTCATCTTGTGTGATAATGAGTAAAAAAAAAGGAAGCATGAGGAAAAACAATTATATCTTCACAAGCAAGAACTGCACTAAATATTATTAATACTCTCACCATACTTACTCAACTTTATAGACTAACATATTTAGTATCAATTTTTTCATTGTACCCCCAACAATGTATAGAGGACACCTTAAGTGTTATTGCAGTCTATTTTGAGTTCTAATGTCAGCTCTCACACTACCTTTTAAGAATATGAATTTATATGCAAATCCTATCAACTTCAAAGATATTTAAATGAGATTTGTAACAGTTATTGTACCACAACTGATTTCATAAATAATATTCATTTTGTAAGCATTGTAAAGTGCTTTCAGTTCATGTAGCCTTGAAGCTCATCTGATTACCTTTCTAAAAAACAGCACTGCAAGGATTTGAGAGTCTAAACAGCTTCTCAACCTGTGAAAACTGACACTGAAACAAGAAAAACATAATTCAATTTTATAAATTTCTGCTAGTGTAATGTTCCTAACCTACTAGTAATTAGGCACACTCTGGTAACACTCAGAATTGATATTTGAAAACTTATTTTCATGTATACTGGTTAAAAAAAAAATGGAACAGTTGCATGTACATCAAAATTAGACCTATACAAGACAGACACAGTAATGAGAGTATGATCAGTAATAGTTAACAGAGATTGAAAGCCCCTCCTCCTGTGTTGAATCAAAGGCCAGTCACTGGTTTGGTCCCTCATGCTTCCAGTAGGGGCAGGAGTGCATCTGAGTATGAATCTGTCATACTGTATAGCCCTGACAAAAACACAGTTTTAAACGCAGGGACATCATTCAGATATCCATGACACAATGCAACTCCTTTGTCCCAGCTTCTAGGTAACAGACCACAAGGTTTCAAAACTTTCATCCAGCAAAGAAGCCCTAGGAGTTTTATGTAAGGTTTTGGAGAAGCAAGCCTGTGAAATAATTCCTAATGTCCACTAGATCTGCTACACACATACAAGCTCAGTAAACTTCATGGTCCCAGCTATACTAAAGATTTGCATGATCCGTTCTTGGATGCACAGCTGAAAATCTTCCAGAGTTATAGAACTTTTAGTCCAGCCATGTTTATAACATCTTGGTGATTTGATTGGTCTGCTAGCTCTGGAGCTGGACATTATTATTATTATTATGAATACTGAATGCTAACAAATCCTAGTAGGCATGTCTGGAGCACTTCAAGACTAACTTGTCTTATTTTTGATGCTCCTTTCTACTTGCAGAAATAAAAAATAATTTAAATGAGTTGTACCTACCAAGGGAAAAAAAAAACACATGTTAAGCAAGCTTAGTTATTCACTCATAAATACAAGGGAAGGCAGCAAAGCACCCCTGAGTCATCTAGGCCAACACTGCCTCCCTGCACAGCTCCTTCTCCTCTGTCATATTAGGAACTGTTGCGGTGTCTGCTGTCTCAGAATGATCCCTAAGTTTTGCTTCTAAAGCAAAAGAGGGCTCTTGTGTCTTGCTTCACTTCTCCTCAGCATACAGAGCATACAACGCTCCAGTGTTTAATGTGTGAATTTGATTGTATTCTGTAAGTATGCATGTAATTACACGAAACTTGTGCTCAGTCTGGCTATATAAAGTTCCTTAGTGTTTTTCTCTGAACAAATGGAATTGTAGTAGCTAGTAACAACATCAGCTTTAATTACATATCATCTTTTGAGTATATCCATTTATTTTAAAGCCTGAGCCATTTACGCTCTTACTATTACGCCTTCATTTGTAAACCAAATTCCTATGTTTCTGACAAAAGTCTGCACTTAACTATAGAGGGAATAACAGCAGCCACTATAGTTAAGACTAGAGAAATGGTTTTTTTGTTTCTTTGACTTTTGATTAAAAGACATGATATTTTTTATGATCAGTCTGAGTTTGAAGGTGAGTACTAGTTTGATAAAAAATTAAATCTTCACGGTGGGAGAAAATGCACTTGTATTATTATATTCTGTTTTGCTTTTTTTTGAAGCACCACAGATGAAATAGCTGAAAGTTCAAGTTTGCCACGGCTGCAGCTGTCAGTTGGGAATCATTTCTTTGATTTTTCTGAGGCATATTGCTTTTAATTTGACTGCATTACAGATAAAAGTTATTGCTGCTCAGGTTTCGTCTCTAGAACTCACACCATGCAGTTAAATCTCACTCTACTTCCTTCAGTTGACCTTGGAATAAGCAACCACAGAGTGATTTATTGTGCACGTTTTTGGATCCAAGATGCATAGTAAATAAATATCAAAGAACAGACAAAAATCAGTAGGGATGCTTAGATCACAAACAAGTGAAAATTTTAAGATGAAAAAGGGCTCTGATATGCCCTTTGCATCTTTCCTTTTATTCACTAACCAATCAAGCTGTATTCTCACAGAGAAATCATTTCTTGGCAGGGATGCTACAGGGATATCTTGGAACACAAAGATTATTTTTCCAGAACAAAACAACATGCTGTGACTTTGCCTCCAACAGTGACACTTCAGTGAAAAAAAAAGCTATGCCAGCAAATGGTAGATTTGTATCTTTAAATCTAAGAGTGAATATCCCAGATGAAAAACAAACAAAAAAATGGAACCATTCACAAATGACACAGTTCAGCCTTGCAGGGATCTTGACGTCCACTTACACCTAGCAAGTATACGACAATTCTAAAAACTATTATTCTGCAAATGTACTGTGTTTTTTCTCCTCTTAAAACCAAAGTATTCACATTGATATTAAATCCTCATTCAATTGTGCATATCAAGATCAAAGGTGTATAACATAGGTAGTAACCTTCTTTATGACATTACTTTTAGAATAAAGGTTGTGTGTGTATATACATATATATATATATGTATGTGTATGTGTACCTTATATATAAAATCATCTGCATTTTCTCTCCAAAGTCAGTAATTTCAGTATTTTCAATATGGAAACTTTCTTCACCTCTAATCATTTAATCATCTGAATATGAATTCCCCTATTCATATTTAGGAAGTGTTTCACCTTGAATCCTTGGACTTTGTGCTGCTATCTCATTTTAAGGAGGCTGTAAATCCTTCCCCCTCTAAAATGTATTTCAGATTGCTTTTTCTAAAACTCTGTATCTTAGTGTTTAACTAAGGAATGAGCATTCGCTAAGGGTGCTACCTCAATTCTAGAGTGAATGTTCCATAGCCAAAGAAACCAATTACTACAAGGAAGGACAGTACTATTTTAGAAGAGAGAGTATTCACAGGTTTAAAAAGGTTATTTGCAAGGACCAGCAAAGTATTTTATCAGGATGCACACAAGAGCAATTATACAAATTATTCATTGAGATAAAGCTGAATTAGCTGTTACAGACTACTCACAGTAAAGCCACTACAGAGTAGAAGCAAATCATCTTTCTGATGAAAGGCAAGCTTTACGGTCTGGTTAACCAAGAAAATACAAGAAAATGCAAGTCTCATGACTTCTATAAGGCCAAAATACCCAAATTAACAGTGCAATTGAAATTTCAGGTGCATATTCTTACCCGATTTAACAAAGTTCTTCTCAGAAACAAAATAAATGAGCATGACTTATTTGTTACAAGTTTAGATTCTATTTGAATTGCAATTAACAGATTTATGAATGCAATCCCTGTGTTTCTTCTGAAATGTTCCCATTTATATCAGTAATTTTATAGAGAAGATAGAGACGATAATCGTTATAGTTTGAGGTACGCTTACCTTTCAGTCAATTGCAGTATACTTGATTGCACTGAAATTTCCAATACAACTCTCACTGTAAGTAGAAAGAATAGGCTTTCTAAGTCATCGGTAATTAACATTTTGGGTTTTTTTGTTTTTTTGTTGTTTTTTTTTTTTTTTTGGCTAATCCACCGGTACATGATTCTGGGAAAATACGTACACTTTTCTCTCCCCCCCCCCCTTATTACATCTGTTTTTGTACATTTGAAACCCAGCTGTAAGGTTAGCTTAAAAACGCATTTCGTATATTTGAATTGGTACAGGAATTTCATGCAGGTAACGGGTACAGCCTATAGACTGTGCCAGGAGGATTCGAATGCTTTGGGAACCAAGCCTCAGAGCAGGAAAGATCCGTTTGTGTTAATATAAACTTTGTGGTGACAGAGGTTGTTAATTATAGAGCTGAATAACTAGCACTCAGGAGCACTGAAGAACCTCTCCTAAGTACTCTGCTCATCCTCCTATCTGCTTCAAAAAAATAGCTAATCGGTAAATCAAAATAATGATACTTCTCAAAGCTACCCAAAATAAGTGCATGATTTTTCAGCAGCACAAAAATTCCAAACATTTAAGTAGGTAATCCTGTAAACGAAGGATTCTCTAAATCTAAGGCTCTTGATCAGGAAGTAAGGGTTTTCTTAAGGCTACTGTGGAGTGGCTGATAGAATGTGTACTCCCATTGCAGCCCAGACTTCAGACAAGCAGCAGCACCAAAGTCTCCTTCCCAGCTGTGCTGCACAATGCCATAACTGTGCAGAAAATTAACAGGTTTGGTAGCAGAAGTCCATTGTAATAGCCTATTACAGTGCTGACAAAACCAGAATCTGTTCTCGTGAGTTCTTAAACTTTGTTGTCCATTCTGTTCAAACAAACAACAGGAATATAAGGCTATGTTAACAATAGGCAATGTAGCTTTATGCTGAAAGTTTACATAAACTTCCCTAAATGATACCTGGTCAAACCCCTGAAGCAATTTCTGCTGTTTTTTTCCATGACTCTTACTGATATCAGAGCACCATATAGGAGAGGGCCTTCTGTTGTGAATTTACCCTTGATTTGGTGCATTACTGTAATATCTGCTGGATCATTTGTGGACTATTTTCTTCACTGGTGAAATTCAGTACAAAGAAAGCATGTGTTTGTTTTGTTTTGTTTTAAATGCAATGCCTTTGTATACTTTCCTTTCATTAACTCGGACCGGAAATCGTTCTGACTCCTCCACAATGCAAAAGTTTCATGTCACCACAAAGTCTAGCTCCACTTTCACAAGGAATTGTGTCCTGCAGGGACAGCTTCATGAACATGAAGTCCCTTTATGTTAGCTTTATAGCACAGCTGATCTTTGTTCTGCACAAATATATGGTTATCTAAACCATGAAACCTAATACTTGGACATTTTGTTCCATCTAATGAGTATCTACAACTCAGCAACAAACGTTTGTTGCATCACTTAGTTTACATTCACAACAGCAAATATTCTTTCACTCTTGATAAATTATAGATTGTAATTTTAGCGACAAATCGATTGAAGCAGATAGAGTTTAATTCAATACATTAAAAAACTATTACATTCATACATCATAAGCAGATAATAATTGCCTTATTATTAAAACATGTCTTTCATTCTGACAATCCTTAATGCCATCTCTGCGATCCGTGCAGCCCAATATTATTGATAGAAAAGCAAAAGGTTATACGGACATCAAGATGTCATGTTGGCATTATACAACGCAGAAAAGGTTTTATTTTTAGATTTCATTATCAACTGGGTTTTATGCTCAAAATATCTAATCCATACCGTTTTATATGAGTGTCCTGCATTGACCTCGATTATATTTAAGAGGATTTAATCTGCTGTTCCATCATTATTATTTCAGCTTTCCTGAAAACATTATATTAAAAACAATTTCAAAATGATGAATTTATCATTTATCTCATTTCCATCAGGGCTTTTCCTCAATGAAGAGCCTGGGCAGGCTAACATATCTAATACTTCTTCTGCCTTGGTGTACAGATAAAACTGTGAACCTCTGTTCATCTAGGAAACAGAGACTAGTGCTTTTGCATGTTCAAACATATTCAAGTCAAGTATTCTTTAGCACATTTAGGGGTGAACAACAACAGCAAAAATTTCAAAGATTGATTCTCCCGAGAAAAAAGCAAAAAAAGGAAATTTTCTATAACAGCATTCCAACTAGGAGACTGCAGATATTCCTCTATTACATCTGGTAAGTTGCACTAAATAAAGGACTTGCCATGATTTGTATTTATATCCTTCTGAAAGATAGTGTTTATACAAGGTGATAGTATATCATTTCAGTGATTGAATTAGGTTTTCTGCCATAATGAAAGATGGTAAAATTTGCAAGTCTATTCATAGTATGTTTTGTTTGAGTTTTTGGTAGTGTTTTGGAGAAACATTAACATATAAGCATACCTAATATAACTACCTTTATGTAAATAACATTTCAGAGCAGAATCAAGATCAGTTCACTAATGCTGCCCAGATATCCCCCTAGTATAGATCAGCAAAATGCCTTCTCATAGAGGTCAGCCAGTTAGATAAGAAGTGACCAAAAAAAAAAAAAAAAAAAGCCATAGTTAACACAAACACACATCATACAGAGTAGCTTAGAGCTACTAAGGGAAACAATTTTTAGAATAGCACATGCAAAATACTTTAACAGTTAACATAACTGTCATAGTGAACTAGAAAACACAGCACACTTTAAGTTAAAGTGTTGAATGTTTAACCTATTCTACTAGGTGCCACTGTGATTTAGACTCCTAAATGCCTTCATTACTTTTGAAAATAAGTTATGGAGCTTAAAGGCTGTATCTAAAACAACAAAAGTACTGAAATCCTGATTTTTGGAAGACATATATAGCCCTGCTGTCTGTCTGCTGCAATCCAAGTTCCATTGTTACATATCTATGCTCAGGAACATAAAGATGAAATCTGACGCCTGCAAAGTGGTTTCACAACAAATACTCGTGGCACAGCTCTCGCCTCTCAGTCATTTGCCCAAAAAGAAGGAAATGACCCACTCTGAAATCACAGAGATTCTCAGAGAGGTTATACAGTGCTGGAAGAGAACAACGCCTGCCACAGAAACTTTCTTGGTTGAGATTTCAGAAAGTTTCGAGATGACACCTGAGATCTCAAGAGTATATAACTGAAGAGTAATAGATTCAGTATATATGTGTATATATGTGTGTGTGTGTATATAAACTGATTCAGTAACAGACCTAGAAGACCTGATACACCTTGAATACAGAGTACATTAAGACTCTGACCACTAAACTGTATTTCATTATGTTCCTTCTGAATAGATTTGTATAGCACCCAAGCGCTTGGAGAGCATGACAAGATATGAATGCAGATTAATGCAGGTGCTAGAATGACTCATGGAGTTCAATCCCAAAGGTTCTCTCAGATGTTAGTAAGGATCAGATGAAGAAAAAGGGAAAAAAAAAAAAAAAAAAAAAAGCAGTCCGAATTAGTTGTCCTAGAAGAAAAAGAAAGGTCTTACAACCACAGCCTTCTCCAAAGGCATCTTTCCATGCAGCAATTTATGATGAGAATAAGTCTATGATTTGACAGGGAAAGCACATTCTTAAATGCAGAAACATATTTGCTCCTTCAATTAAAAAGTTCAAATTTCCATTACTGTTACAGACATACATTATTTAGAGGGAGAAACAGTAAGGCCAGGCCATAGAATATAGAGAAGTCACTAGTAATGCTCTGAATACAGCATTAATCAAAACAGAGCAAATATATACATATATTCGTTTTCCCGATGGGTCTGGCGTTGTTCAGTTCCAGGACAGTTTGTCTTCCTATTCTGCTGGCTTACACAGTTTGTCTAGAAACACTGTGAATAGTTGCCATGCACAATCAAGGGGAAAAATAAATGCATTTTATGGAAGTGTTTTGGACTTTCATCCATTTTAAAGATCAGAAAAAAATAATATATATCCAAAGCCAAGAAAGCATATATGCAAAAGGCTTTATGAATGATGTTCATCAATCAAAATACATTATACAATACTAAGGAAAATATTTGAGCCTGCAAATCTATTTTCTGCTACAGCGATGGAAACGACATTACAACAAAATGCCCTCAGAATGGCTGTTGTTAAGTTTTCTTTGGCAGGAAACTAAAGAATTATCAATGCACAGTGGGCATTTATGTTTCACTTCTTGTTGTGTCACCTAGGGCTGCTTAGAAATTCAGGGAAGAGACTTAACAATGAGAGGCGCATCTGCTGAAGGAAGTATTGCTGTGTGCCATATGTCTACATATATATGTCTATATTGGGCTAATTCTTGATGAATATACAATTGAGGGTTATTACAAACAGTCGGTAACGCTGTTCTCAATTTGATATAAAGTTTGGGTCTTAAATAATACATATTCGGTTCTCATGAAACCTTTCAGTAAGTAAAGCTGTTTCCTTTTCAGTATTAATATTCATTTTTTAAAATTTCAGTATTAATATTCATTTTTTAAAAATTAAGTAAATTAGATCCACCATTTATATAAAATTGATATCAGCATTGCAGAATATGGAACAATGAGCAAAACTTTGCGTTATAATTTCAGATACCCAGAACTATCTTGTATTTTCAGAAATATAAAAGCGTAGGTCAGCTTGGAAGAAGAGAATGAAAACTGAGCAATCATGGCTTCTAACGCAGTCCTGACCACGCACAAGGAATACTGCACCACAATCTACTGCTCTCTACATAATTTAAATGACAAGCAGTGATAATATGCTAAAGTACTACTTTATACTATACTGTGTACTATGTATATATAAGTATATATAATTTGTACTATACTGTGCTCCAAGAAAATATGTCAATTAACAGAAAATGTTTTGAGTTTATTTTCTTTTTCGTTGTCACCTGGTACATAAAAAAGGTACCTTTTCTTTCCCCATTTCTTTTACCAACCTAAGGGATACCAAAAGTCTCTAGAGATTTGGGTGGAACTTGTAACTTAGGTCTTCCCTCACTAGAGGTCAGTGTTGGGCTTGTGGAGGCCCTACTGCACGTGGTCAATGGCCAGCAATGAATCCCCAGCCACAGGAATGGAAGTGGGAAGATGATGCTAGTTTAAAGATAAGGAAACACTGATGACACAGCAGTTTTCAGAACAACAAAAACGGAAGTTCAAGAGGGAAGAAAAAAAAAAGCCAACAGTCTTTACAGGCTCCAGAAGCTTCCCAAGAGTCACAATATTACAAAATGCATGATGCAGCTCCATGGCAGAATTGGAACTAGGTTACATGGGTAAGACCTATGGTATAAGCAGCAAACCAGCTTGCAAAGGAGCTACTAGAGATATTCAGGACTGTGCAACACTATTTCATCCACTACGGAAAACAGAGAAATAATCCTTTATACAGGAACAACTTCAATTACTGACTGCACACTTTGGACAAGTGTTTATATGAAGTTATTAACTCAAAACCATGTTTATTTTCAGTGGTTTGTAAAATTAAATGCAAGAGGTGAGGCAAAGAACAACAAACCCCACCTCCAAAAGAGAAGGGGGAAAAAAAATCATTTTCTTTGGTTATTTATACAGCATATTTATAGGAAAACAGCAGAAATGGGTCTTACTTTCCTCTTGTCTGTACACATTCAAGCATTCTGTATATAGCATTACATATGTGGCACTAACTAACTGGCACTAAATAAATTCCACCAAAATAAATGAGTATAATGAGTTAATGGCACTGAGTATTTCAACTTATTAAGAAGTGTCAGCCTATTGAGTTCCATAGCAAAAAGAAAACCTTTAAAATCAGTGCAGTTGTTTCTGAAGAGGCATTAAAAAATTAGGAAATACATTAGGATATTTCTTAAGACATCTACTTGGTAACTGAAATAGGCTGTCTAAACTAATCAAATTATGGAGGTTCCTCTCTTAGATAATAAATTAAAGAAATTAATAAAGCAGTCACCTGAGCACTTTATTTTTTCCACAGGAGGAATGAGCGCTGTTGTTCAGCCATACCTTTGGCAAGCAGCAGGGAGGAAAAAAATACTATGGATGGGTATCGTTGCTGTTAGCAGTCTAAGAAAAAATTAACACTAAATATTAGAATGTTTAGCTACATTGTTGTAATGTGAGTTGTTCAAATGTGCGTTTGTGGTCTTGTAGTTCCTTGAGTAGCTGATATGGCTACATGCAATCTCTCTTCATAATGCTTTTTTCAGAGATATATTACTTTAGACAGTCACTTGTGTCAGAGAACTTAATCTTTTTTAATTAGAAAGTAAAATACGTTTCTAAGAATACTAAATCCTCAGAAATGCAAGTGTCCATGTACTTTGAATAATAGCTATCCTAAACCTAAATATTTGTAAACTCTTAGTAGAGTCTATTAAAATACTCTATTTTCAGAAGAAACTAGAAACGCCTGCAGCCCCTAATCCCAGCTCAGTGGGATACAGAGCATCAGACCCATCCGTAATAAATGCAGTAACACAAAAGCAATTCTGCAGATTAGTTTTGTCACACACTATAAAACATTAAGGGACAGGCACAGACTTCCCAAACTAGGAGATAACTCATAAAATATTAAAGTCATCTTCTCTGATTGATAGATAGAAACCAACAAATTCAAGTAAATTGAGGAAAAATATCATCTTTCTTCTTCTGACAGTAGAGAACTGAGGATTTTCAAGCTTCTATTATAGCAAAGCAGAGTAGAAGACATAAATAGACTTGGTTCATAAATTCATTTGCCTCTCTTTGAATAAGTTTCTGTATGAAAATACACAATGTAAAACATTAAGTTCTATAATAGAAGGTTGATTTCTTGATGCTGTATCAGTGATGAGTACAGTTCTATCCAAAGATCTGAAAAATGCCTACAAATAGAAAGGTCTACAATGGAAAATAAATGAGACTGAGGACATGCACTTTCTGGAGGATAACAAAGCAGTCCAGCAAATTGCACAGTGGTGCCTACATGGTTTTGCTGCAGCTGTAGAAAACCGTATTAGCAGCGCTTTACCACTAAGAAAACGTAACAATGCATAAACTGGGCTTCAGCTTTGTTCAGAATTCAGTCATTGTTGCACTTTGAGGCTTAGAATGACGGAATCATAGAATAGAACCACAGAACCATGAAGATCATCATCAATCCACCAGCACCAATGCCCACTAAAACCTTGTTCCTCAGTGCCACATCTACCCTTTTCTTTAAAACCTCCAGAAACAGTAATCCACCATCTCCTTAGGCAGTCTGTTCCAATGCATCACCACTCTTTCTTAGAAGGAATTCATCATAACAGCCAGCCTCTCCCAGCACAACTTAAGCCTATTATCTCCCATCTTATCACAAGTTACCTGGAAAAACCTAAGTATTCAGGAAGTTGTAGGGAGAGATAAAGTCTCCCCTAAGCCTCTTCTTCTCTAGACTGAATAATTCCACTTCCCCCAGCCACTCCCCCTAAGACTTGTGCTCCTGACAGTTCACCAGTTGTGGTTTTACTTTGCACATGCTCCAGGGCCTCAGTACCTTTCCTGTAGAAAGAAACTCCAAGGGGAAAAGCAATAAAACAAATAATCATCCTTCAGGCTCAGCTGCCAAATATTTATTTATTAACTACTGAAAGGAAACGGTGTTTGCTACATGATAGCTCAAAATTAAGAGCTCAATAGCTTCCAGGTTATTTCTTCAAGTTCTTAAAACACTATCTGCAGTAGATTTTCATATGCAGTTTATCTATTGCTGTTAAAGGTGATTAAGGCCATGCTCCAGACAACCTCGTCTTGTCAAACTAACAGACTTTTGCCACATTATAATAATCTTACTGATCTTAACTGCCTATTAATTGCAATTTTTTTAAGAATTTCGAATAACACAACCAACTTCTGTTTCTTTCCTCATATCCTCTTCAGATCTGTAAATTGCACGCAAGCATACAGATTTCTACGATTGCACTAGTCAGCAAAGCCTCCAGGCTTCACTTATTAAAGTATGTATAAGAGTTCTTCGGATGAAAGGGAACAAGATTGATTACGTGTATCTGATTATCAAACCATTTCCATGCTCAAACTCAGGAGCAAGATGTGAACAACTTTCAAGAAGAAAGAAAAAGTAATACCTGGACATCTGTTGGAGAACAGAAGGGATCGCTAAAGAGTAAGTTAGCCTGAATCTATCGGTTCTAAATTATGCTGTTAGCTTCCCACACTTTGTGGAACATGCAAATTAAACCTCTTAAATCACTTTTTCTAGAGAGAATAGATGGATTTCTACCATACAACAGCCTTTTAAATACGGCATATTAAATTTCATTTTTATGGAAACATTAATTTACCCTTCCAAATGTGACTGCTGTCATGAAATCAGGGTTGTATTTTGTTCCTGTTAAATACTTCAAACATGATTTTCAAATCACTATGTTCTCAAAGACACTCTATTATTAATAACAAGAGAAATTAAACAGATAACGTTCCATAAGAAAATCACCCTGATCATTCTTTTCTGCTGACAGAAATACAGATTTTGAAGTCAATTAAAGTTTGTTCATTCATGTGAGAGAAGAACATTTTGTTGAATATTTCACATATTCACGATAAATCTATCTACACTAATTGACTGGATTTTGTTTGAAAACATGCTGCAAAGCATTAACGAATACATCAATGTAATGAGCTGCAGCTGTTTGTTGACAGTGCTGCACAGTATATTATGAAGAGATTTGTTACATTTCTGAGCAGCTAAGTCCTTTCTCACATATTTGATTACTAGGCAAGGTTGTATATTTGTCAGTGGAACCATTTTTTTTTTATCTACTACCTAAGTAACTGACAAAGAAAACGTCTGACTATGCAGTTCATTTCAAGACCAGGTTTAATTGCTTCGTCTTCCCTTTTACTGTGCTGATTAAGTTTCATGATCACATAAAATAAGGATAGCTGTTAAAGATTTACAAGGCCCAGTACAAAAGTTGATAGGGATGATTCTCCTGCACAAAAAAGAAAAAAAAACCAGACAAGAGTTTTAATGTGCCATTTATCTTCCCATGCATTTCACATTCTGCCTCTGCTCAAGCGCATAAGACCACCCATTTTACACTTTGACCTAATGTCTCTAGCAATCTAGGACCAACTTCGAAATACTCTTGGCACCAATTGTTGCTCTGAAGCGCTGTTCTAAAAATAAAGCATGAAAATATCTTTACACTTCCATGTCATTTTATCTTGAAAAATGGATGGCTCTGCTCTAATGGTTCCTAAAAAAGGAAATCTCTCCTAAGAGAGAATCTTCACCCTTCACATTCATATTTGTCATTTACATAAACATATACACATAAACACTCTCCAAAAGAAAATAGTATTTTCCTGCTCAAAAGCAAAGAATTTTCCATCTAATGGAAAGATGTTTGTCTATCTAGGAAGGGTGACAGAAACCACTGGGGTTTTCAGTAGTTTCTCTGTGCAGATTATGTTCTTGGCTTCTACAGCAAAAAGTAATGAGTTATGCAATAAAAACATACTCTGGCATAATTTATGTCTATCTGCCACATGCTGTTTTCAAATCACAGATGTAAAATACACTATATTTGTCTATCATTCTGAATCACTGAAAATCTCCTTATCCAGGGCCAGAAGCCTTAATTTTACCAAGGTCACTGCTTAACAATCCACCAGTTTTTTTGACCAATTTTATCTTCCTGCAAATAACCCACGGTTATTATTGTCATACGACTTTAGCAGAATATCTTTACAAGCCAGTAATGTTATTTCCAGAGCTGGTAGGTCATAAAACCCTGGAAGCTATCATTAAAATTCACAAACATTTTCTCATGAACCGTTTTACCCTATATATATGTTTGTATATATATTTATATATGTTATTATATGTATGTGTGTGTATATAGCTGCAGGGTAGCTCAAAAGATGACAGACACAAAACCAAAGTGCATTTTAATTTTGTCTCATTTGAACAGAATTTTCTTTCTCCAAGTTATTTCTCTAATAACACTATAAAAAGGTAACATCAGAACAGCCTCAAAACACTTTCAGAATTATAGATAATTAATCTTTTTCCAGATCATAATGAACTTATTTTCTTTTGATGTATACCCATCTGCAAAGAACTTTTGTGTTTTCAAAATACATTTTAATCTATTGTGCTTAATGTTATTATTATTGGGTTTTTTTGTTTGTTTGTTTTTGTTTTGTTTTGTTTTTAGGAAGGGAGCTTAGGATTTTATTCAAAGTGTATTCCTCATCTCTTTATATGGGAAAGAAGAACAGTTCCAAAGTGCCAGTTTGGCATGATGTGTCCAATAATTGTTACGGTCCTTAGCTTCTCATTTAATGGCTCTGAAGAGTGTGGTAAAAATACACAACTCCATGACTGACCCCAGTTGCCCTGGGGAAATAGATCGAGGAATTTCTCTGCTTCCCTATCAGATACGCATCCTAACATCTAAAATGTTTTCATCTTGCTTACAGATAACTACTGTACGTGAACATGTTTTCCTCACAGTGTCATCTAAACTTTGCTTGGCGTTTTTTTCCTGTTGCCTAAACTGATTGTAGTTAAATGTTAAATTCCAGCTTCTGAGGATTAGGAAGTGCAAAGTTTGTTAGATGCATATAGACACAGCCCCCACTGGGGCTGATATCAGAAATGACAGAGTTGGGGGAAAATACCGAGGAAAGATGGGCAAAGGGGAAAATCTCTCATAGTTTACACATTTTAGGGCTGATTAATGACTGGAACATAGGTTCCCTCCCTGGTAGTGGCTGCTTTGACTGCAAAGCAAATGAGGTTGCATGGCTCTTGCATGGTTTGAGTACTACTGTCTCACACCAAGGTTCTACCACAAAGCAGACAAGTCTGCTGGCAGAGATTTACATTCTGTGTAAAGCAAACAATAGCTGTAAAAAGCAGCAGCTAATAGAGCCTCTCTAGTATAAAAGACTACAGACTTATTCTGGTATCCATCTACCAGCTGTCCCACTATGAAGCAGTGTGAGAAAAAAAGGTGCTCACTGTGATACGGTTTAAAATACACCTCAGACTCAGGACCTGTAATATGCATCATACAGTCTTCAAAAACATTTTGCAGGCCGCTCATAGAGTCAGGCAGGACTGGCATTCACACGTAAAACAGGAGTCATGCTCACACTCGTCTTGTACTTCTCCCATGACTATTTGCTCAGAGATATGTCAAGTCAGGAATCTTGGATATATTCAGAACATAGAAATAAATCAGAATATATGTAATTCACGCAATCCTAAAATTGGACCAAATGAGTGCCAAAAAGATACAACCTTAATTGTATGTTTAAAGAATTCTACTGAAGTACACAGGAAACCTCCCTGAAGTGCCAACCTGTAACTCCATCCTGCAATACTCAATTTACCTGTTCTGTTTAGATCTCTCATTTTAGGGATCCTAATTTTATAATACTTTTAAGCACTTTAAATACTACTGGGGGAGGTTCCTTCAAGAAAAAGCAGAAACAATAAGCAGTTGTGTTGTAACTTCATCAGCATACCTGTAATTTTCTAATTATAAGAGTCTTAACAGTTAGACTGGGGCTGTTAGGTTTTGCGGTTTTAATGCAGTTCTGGTCATATCTGAAGTATAATTTGATGTTTTTAGATTCAGCATCTAACCTTCAGATCACATCAGATTACTCTTTTGACAATTTCTACATGGAAATATGATAGAGGTCATCTAATCCTGAACCAGAGGCATGTACTGTATTGCTCTCCTATCTGCATCCATGGTAAACAGAATCCATACTCTCACTCAGAATTCTGAAATCAAAAGCCACCTTAATGAAAGCTTTAAGTGCTACTTATTAAATTTTGTTTGCACACTGTTTGAAATAATATTTAAATAAATCAGAGAAGCTTAACTCTTTTGTCTCACCAATCCACTTACTACTGATTTATTTGTTACAAATAGCACAACAGACTATACACACATTTCTACTTTCCTGAGACAGATATGCTACAGAAATAATTTAATTAATGATGAATGTCTTCCAATTCCTCATGAACAACCAGCTTTACACACACCAAACTGTTAGAAATTTCAACATGAAATGCCGGTTAGTTCTCTAAGGAATTAGTAGGTCAAGTATGTAAACAAGCCTTCACTTGTTCAGAGCAATGCTAGATGCAGTGATGTATCAGCCATACCTTAAGTTTCCACTTCACATGCACACTGCGCATTATTGCTTCACACGTACTGCAGATATTTCTCAGGAACTTCACATTTGGTCCCCAGAGCTATTAGGGATCCAGAAATCCAACAGACAGTGGTTTAAATATAAACTGTAAATCTTCACTTAGGAAAACTTAAAACACAGTTGCTACCTAAAGAAGACAGTAAAGTTCAGTAAACACCTCAACAGCAAAAAATAAAAGATATATTTATATCATTAAAAGTACATTAAAAAAAAAAAAAAAAAGTTTTAGCAAAGAGGTGAGAGAATCTTCTACACTGTCTAAGAACCAGGGGAAGAAAGAGTTCCTTGCTTTAAGTGGTAGATTGATGCCCATGAATGTGAAAAGCACAGGGAACTGTCTTAACTTTTAGGGGAAAGAAGTGTCAGTAATCAAGAACTTGATTGTAAGGAAAGTAATGAGCACTTTGAAGAAGCCAAGCACAATCACTTCCCAGTGAAAACAGTTCACTTGTTACCTGGCCAAAAACTGTTGTCTCACAGATCCAAATACAGTAGAAGATGTTTATCTCAGATAACTTAGTTTTGGTTGATTTCCCATATTAGTATTAAGGACTAACTTATTTCTGAAGAAGAGGTTCCACGCAGTTGTAAATGAAAGACAAAATACAAATTCATATTTTTAGAAAGACTCAGCGTAACTAAGAACAAAGAATACTTCCTCTATTTTCTTCTAAATATATATTTATGTTTTGGATAAAAATGATGAGCAAAGAAACACCAATGCAGCTTAACAAGGAACAGGAAACAAAGGAGGTTCTAGTTTCAACACAGGTTCCAGCACCTGTCATTCAACCTTGTATGGACTCAAAAACCAGAATGAGCTCTGAAATGAACGAGTCCCGGCTTTAATTCACTGGCAGCATTCCGCTGGCTGAATTTAGTAATCAGCTTTGTGACTGATCTTGTTTTTATTACTTCCCCAGTGAGAAATTATGCCCAGTTATAATTATGCTTGCACAATTGCAAGTAGAGCAGATAGAATAATCAAGCAATGGAAGTACTAGATAATTCAAGGATGCTCTAAATATAGAAATTATTGAAAACTATTCAGAAAGCATCTGTAACTATAAACATCTATGTGATTTTCAGAGTCTCCAATGTGAGCTGAATGCCCAGATTTGGCAAATCTCGACGCAATTTACTTGACTAGAATATCAGCCTAAAAGAACAAAGGTTCTAAATAAAGATTTACATCTGTAATTAGCTTTAATCTTATTACAAACAAGTTGGCAAATTGAACTTCATAACTATGTTTTAGTAGTAAATGTGTTATGTTGTCATAGCACCTAGGAAATTTAGTCCAAGAACAGGGCAGTACTGTACCAATCACTGGCTGAATAAAGGAAGGGAAAGTACAAACCTTGACCAGACTTTTAACATGCACTGACAAGTACTACAGCTTTGCACGTCTAACAGCAATTGCAGACTGCAGTGACATCTTCTGACTTGAAATTTCACATTAACCAAATCACACATAACCTTTCTTCAGCTGTCTCATATCACAGTGGTTTCACAAAGGCAAACATCTGGAATACAACTTTTGACCTTGCTAAAGATCCAGCTCTAATCACCTCCTAGATCTGCACAAAAGATATATGAGAAAATATTTTTCACTTGACTGCATCTTGCCATCGAAACAGTAGTAGGCAGTTACATAAAATGGACACTACATAAAACATCAGTGCCAGCTTTCTAGCTATAAAGGTTTGGTGCTTGACAATGTCAGTGCTTACAGACACTGTACTGCCCATAAAGTTATTGAGTCAGAAAATTTATTTTGATAAAATATTGCTCCTAGTGCAAACACACTTAGATTGAAGCCATCCATATTCATTTTGATGGGCTTACATGAAGACAAAGAATAATTCAGATGAACCTGGTGGCAAGCCTGACTATTTTAAAAAGGCTTTCCTGAGGGAAGTGGCATGTTCAAACAATGAAAACTATTCCAGAGTTTACTAAGGGCCTGACTGCTAAATAAAAGCAAGTAATGCCTAAAATCAGAGCTATATTCTTATTCTGCTCAATGGATTTCCCAATGGATGTGAGATGAGAAAATAGGCTTTGTACTCCTCATCTGGCTTAAACCAGAGAAAAGTGATAAAGTACATCCAAAATATTTCAGTAGTAAATATAAGGAGAAACAGATTCCATAACCCCAATGCATTTTAACATATAACTCTCTCTCTATATATATATATATATATTATATATAGCATATAACTTCATGCCACCAGGCTGGAAGCACTGTAAAATTTTGTAATATGTTCTGATACCTTCTGATACATCTGATAGCTCTTTGGAAGACCATAACATAAGGCCAAGATGAAAGAACTTCTGTTCACCAGTTTCGAAAGGATTAACAGCACCAGAAATTTAACAGTTTGTTTTGCTTTGATGCTTAGTTTCACAACACACTATAGCAAAATGATTATGGTATTTCTCTTCACAAACAATCACTTGTCACTGTCCTATCAACTGTGTGAAATTACCAGCAGAACAAGTCGTATTTATAGGTCTTGCTTTAAAGTGGAAACAACTACAATGTTAATGACAATAAATGACAGCTTTTGATACCAACTAGCCTTGAAGTAACACCTCTTACTTATGGCAATATATCCTTCCACCCCAAATCAGTTTGATGGATCTCTATAAGAGAAATGAGAAACACAAGACAAAACATATGGATAAGACCTTAAAAGGACATTTCAAAGATGGCCAGTCTGAGCAGATGAATAGAGGAATAAACAGACATCAAAATGGCAACAGTAACTACTTAAACAAACATACATTTCATCACATTATCATCAGTATCTGAATTAGCATAGGTAAGATGTAGACTTTCTTAAAAATAATTTTCTAAAACAGAAGAATACTTGCTAACTGGTGAAGTCAAGTCAAAAGTAGGTGCTTGGTCTGTCTTCCTAATTTCCAATTATTTATATAGATGAGTATCTTATTTGTTTGATTACAGCATTAAACCAACTGGATAGGAGTACCATAAAACACATGCTGCTATTTTTCAAGTATACTCTAAGGTGTGTCTGAACATTTCACTACATCTAAATGTGCATTTCAGAAACAGCTCTTAAAAAGTAGATAATTCAGGCTGTGCACTAGGAGACAAACTGTTTTGATTTGTTTGAACAGTTTAACACTAGTGTATAGCTCTCTAGAATCCAACAGCACAGGAGCAGATCCTACCTATAAAACACTGGCTTCTCTATAAACCTTCCTTTGCCTTCATTCTTGTGTAACCACAAGAAAACCACATTGAAAATTGTAGAAAGGAGAATAAGAGTACTTAACAAGTTTGACTCACCTAACTTTTGTGCTTAGAGAATGCAAAAAACGCATTTTGCTGAACATTTAAATATTTATACACACACACAAGCAGGAAACAGACATTCTGAACTTTTCTGTGAAGTATTTTATGATATAGATACAAAATGAATTTTATTTCATACTAAAGCAGGGAATGAATGTCTTGAGCGGAATATGAGGAACAGACAATCCATTCAACTCAACCACCATTAACTTTGAAATACTAGGGAAGAATGTGTCAAGGAACTGATAACTGCATGCAAGTCATCTATAAACCATCTCGTTATCTAACATTTTTAATTGTGCAAGACATTTCATAGGAGATTTCAGTATCATTTTTTGCCTTAAAGATAAAAACAGTGTGAATTTACTCAGGATAATTAACTAGCCACACAAACTCACATCTCGCTACACTTGTGCCTACCTCAGATTCATGTGTTCATATAAAACACTGCATAAAAGCCAAAGTTATTCTTTTAAAAACAAATTCTGTCTGTAAAGAAGAGGGGAAAACTCACACGTACTTGAAGTTAATCAAACAACTCTGAGCAGACTGAATTCACTTCACTCAAATGAAAATAAATATTCCAGAACAGAGACCAATCCATCTTGTCAGGATGCCAAAAGTGATCTAGTTATATAAACTGAGATCCAGACGCTCTTCAAAAAAACACTTGTGAAATGTGAAAATGAGATAATTCCCAATGACTTCAAAGTACTTTAGACAGACAGACCCTTCAGGAAGACAGGAGGGCATCAAACTCCTATGAAAACAATTCACCAAACTGTTGGCTCTCTCCAATAGGACAAAAGGAGGCACTTCAGAGTTTTTTAAGTGACAAGAACAGTGAAAGTTCCCAGACCCCAACCCCAAAAGATGGGCAATGCAGAGAGTTTTTTAGCTGTTTAGATAAAAGCCTTATAGAAAGATGATAAAAGAATAAGATGCAGAGAAACACAAGACTGTTTCTAGTAGGAGGCAACATTTGGAAATATATACCTGATTAGAATTTTAGCACAAATTATCCTGAGCGAGAAGGAGGAGGGGTGTGAAGCACGACTTATCCATGTGATCTGAATCAAATTTTCATGTTGAATTCCCTAGTGTTTGGCTGGCTTGTCCTACTTTTTCAGAGTAATTTTAAATGTCTTGTGCTAAGTTCAATTTTTATTTAAATATATATATATATATATATATATACACACACACACACACACACACATATATATATATGTGCCTCTGATATATTTGCAATACCTGTCTCATATCTTGCGGTGAAGTGCAAAGTTTTGTGTACAGAAAGATCAAAAAACATACAAAAGGCTAAACAATGGTTACTGGAAAAGGCTTATATTTCAATTGGATCCCATTTCAAGGTAAATAAAGGACCATTTAACAAGTCTGGTATTTGGTTAGCTATACCATTTACCTCTCAGCAGGTTAGAGCTTTCAAGTTACAGTAGAAAGCTTGCATGGGCTGTTTGTTTCCTAATACAGTATATTACACCAAGCAAAGAAAAAACTACCTCCTCTTCAAATTGTCTCACAGCCACAAAAGATATCATTAAAACATGACAACACTGATATCAAGACAGAGCAGTCCCATGGATGCGCACCAAATCTCTGCTGCTGCAGAGGCTGACAAGACATCCAGCTGTCAAAAATATATTTTTGTATCAACCTTATAATTGAACTACATGAAATACAGCACTGTAGGTTTGGATGTATTAGCTAGTGATTAAGGCAGCAGGGATCAGAAAAGGTAGTTCTGATTTTATTTCCTGGTATTGCCACTTTCTTTCAAAACTTCATGAAATACCACTGCCGCTACTTTGACATCCCCTGGGCTGAAAGAACTTTCCCCTCCAATGTATGAGCAGCACCTCACAAGAGCACTAAGAATAACAATGAATAATTCACCTTTTGAGGGCTGTGTGTTGTACCACAGTAGTAGAGAGTAACTCAGGATGCACGAGGCTCTGAAGGGCTGTATTCTGATTTCTTAAGAAATCGTGTGCATGCAGCAGTTATGCCAACAAGGCAGCAATCAGAATAGCACCTGGTGGGGCAAAGCAGCATCTACTAAATCCTACTAAGAGACAACCGAAGTGTGAGCTCTCTGTAACCAGGGCAAATAATGTACAAGAGCATCTGTCACTAGCTCTGCCTATTCTTCAGCCTCCAAGGTCTTTGTTCTGTTCCCAATACACATACTGACACACAGCTGACCAGAGGTTTAGCTGCTAATAGAATATCAAGAATAAATATGCAAGTTGTGCCTATCTTAGGGAGATGGAGAAGAACTGTAGTTCTGAATGTCTCCGCATACCACAGGCGCATCTTTAAGAGTAGTTTTGGTACATACACACTTGGGAGGATTTCTTTTGCAAGATACTAAACCAGCAGATATACTTTGAAAGCCCGTGGTTAATGCTACCCGAGTCATCCACTGTGGACCTAACACCTTTTCCCTTCAGAAAGCTTTAAATCATTTTCAACCACAGATATGGCAGCACTGTATAAAGAGATCAAGTACACAGAATAGATGTTTGAATTCACATATGGTAGAGTTAGGAGTAGTATCAGCATACCAACCATACTTTACTGAAATGCTTCTTAACATAGGCAAATAACTCAACCAGTAATGTTTTCTACAAGACAAATTTGGGGTCAAGATGGAAGTGACAATGAGAACTCACGTGCCTTTCTCTCTGAGTTTTGATTTACCACTGAAAAAAAACCAACATTATTCCACAAAGATAATGTTTTTCTGTTTTTAATGATAGATCATGTTTTGCACTGTTCTTTATATAGTACTTTTTGTACAGACTCTCTATTTGCTCTGCAACTTCCAAAACAGTGCAGTATACCTTGCTGGGACATTCTGATTTCCTTCTACTAATACCTCAAAACCCTTGTCCATGTCTCTGCTTTCATTTCTACCTATCTGTGTTGCTGTTAACTACATCCAATAACATTTCTCAAAATCTGTATAATGATACAAAAAGAACTCTGCACAACTGAGTTGTCTCTGCTCACCTGTCATCACGTCCTACTTCGTAAGTGTTTCCAAGTCATCAGCTGGTTTCTTGGGTCTGCCATCAGACAGACGCTGTTCTGATTGCAACATAAAGATGAGCTGCCAAGCAGCTACTGAACAACTGGACACTCAGGGAATACTGCCAAAGGAAGGAAAGGTTTTCAAAGTGAATGGCTACAAAAAATGAAAGAACAATATAAATCAGATGGTACAGATTACAGTAAAACTCCTTTAACTGAATTTTGTGAAAAAATTAGAATGATCTTTAAATTGATCAGTTGAAAATATCGTACCCTGCATATCACATTCCCTCCTGCTAATTCATACTCAGAACTCGTGTTATTTCAGACAGCCGCATGTGGATGTAAATATAGGAGATTATTTTTAAATTGCATAATTTGGGATGTTACTGAAGGGGTCTGTAGTATAAATAAGAATTATGAAAACTCACATAGTCCTCATTCATGTTTGTATGTTCACCACCTTTACATACATGTCCAGTGACTCCCTAAAGAGACACTAATTTCCAGGAGAATTTATCTATAAACTAAATCTTTCCATGAGCAAGCAGTATACAATTTGGAGACAAAAAAAAAAAAAAACAACCTTGTCTGCAGAAACATTCATTGAATAGCAAACACAGCTTTCAAAACAGCAGTATGTCCACAGGCTATTCACAATTAACACAAAGAGCTGATTCACCATCAGGGCAAAGATATTTGGGTACCACAGATTGTTCAAGCACCTGTGGAACAAAAGGACTATATGGAGATGAGGTTTTAACTATTTTTTACTGGTAAGCACAATGCATCCCAGTTCCTTCCCTCTACAATGGCCTATATTTGCAATCTAAGGAAAGCAAACACAACATTTCTTTTGGAAATGAAAATCTTGCCACGGAATCACTACGGTTAGCGGAATGAGACAGAATAACTGACTATTTTTGCCTTTATATGGTTTCCTGAATGCTACTGTTTGAAGGATATTAACAAATGATTGCAGTTTCCTTCAGAGATAAAGTGAGAGACATACACTCCAGAAAAGCTAATCCCACAGCTCTGAATCTAGTGCCTACAGTCATAATCTGGAGTAATTCCTGGATGCTTTCACACCTTTTCTAAAGCATAGTAATGAAGAAATAGAGAATCCCATCCATTATGTTATTTAGGAACAGAGTACAACAAAGACAGTTCTGTCAGCTTTCCAACAAGAACAATGTTCTCCCTGGATTCCCAACTACATGCATCAACTGAATTGTGTGAAAGCAAAATCCTAGCAATTCCCAATGTTGATGTACTAGCATTGAAATGCTAATCTGGTTATTAATTAATGTTAAATTAGTAACGGTATAAAATTACATCAACATAAAAATCAAAAGAGCTAAGTGTAACTTGCCACTTAAGATAAATATTTCTGCTTTAAATGGGAATTACAACAAATGATTTTTATGTCAAGTTAATTGATGTCAAATAGCACTGAAATTCCCTTGGAAGTGAATATCATAATCACATTATTTTCAAGAAAAAAAAAAAAAGTCATTGCATTGCATACTGTTAACACATGAATAAGATTCTTACAGTCTGTATACTACAGTTTAAAATACAACCCCCCACACCCTCCAAATGGAAGAATTTAAGTTTTAAAATCTCTCCCTGTACTTAACACTGAAATGTACTTGCAAAAGCAATCACTGCAAAGGGGTGTTTTCATCTCAGAGAGCACTGGATATGTCCTAAACATCTAAAAGCATCCTTGGCAGCTAATACTTGTTTTGACTTAATGAAACTACTGAAGGAGCAGATATGAGGCCAAACATCTCATTTCTAATGACATTTTGTCTTCTAATGATGATTATCAAATTCAGACTGCACTTACATTGGCTCTTACTTGTGGTAGAAACAAACTGAGATTTTGTGGTTTTTCTCCCCTTCAAAAACTTGTCTGAGTTCTAGACAATCTTTTAGACAGCTCTTGAGGATAGGGAAAATGCAATAAAACAACCATTTTGGAAGTAATCTGAATGCTCAATTACACAATCTTGACCCATTTTATAAGCAGGATGTATATCTTAATACATTTTTACTGCTATATTATATTGAATCCACAACACAGTTGTTCAGATATGCAAATAAAAGTACAGCATCTTCAATATAAACTGTACACATTAGAGAACTTATTATTAGCATGTGTATGAAAGGTAGAATTGTTTTATGTAACTACAGGCTTGGTTAGCTAAAATACACGGGATGAATCATTGTGGTCTGTTAACATGAGGGAGCCCAGATATTTCACTTAGACTAAACATCTAACTGTAACATAGTTGCAATTAGATGAGATAAATCCCCCTTTCACCTCAGAATTTTTCAAGTAATAGTAAAGTCTCCAAGGCTCTTGTAAACCTAATTTCATTTGAGTACATAATTCCCTAAGTCTTCTTTGGAAATTCGGGCTTTTAGTCCTATTGACCTCAGCAAGTGTTAGCAATGGATGAGTCCTTCATCCATTAGTCCTTCAGATGAATAAGTAGAATTACCCGTCAATAAGGCAATATATCAATCATCAAAACGTATTCTGATTCTTTGGAAAAGCTTAAGGTTGGTCAAGGGGAACTGTATATACCTATAACCACATTGCGTTGCCCACAGAATATTTTCATCCACTTCCAACTTAAGACCTAACCCTTATTTTGGGAATAGCAAAACTCCTTGCAAGTAAATTATATTATCCTGCCTTTAATTCTTATTATTAATTTTTTTAGTAAACTCTAAAAACAGAACATAAAAAGCATCAGAAATAAAGCTGTGTTCCTCAGACAATATTCTAAATAAGACATCAGACTTCAATGCTGACTTATTTTTCTCTTTCTATATATTTTCTGTTAATTAAATTATTTCTTTTCAGCTTATCCTCTTACTTGGTCAAACAAAAGATAAGAGCTAAAAATAGATTTAATTAGACAAACTTCAGAAGTTGCATTCTATCAAAAATTCTCTCATAATAAACAGGACAAAAAACCCTTCTCTACTCAGATAAAGCAGCAGTTTATCATGCACATAACCACAATGGATTGACATGTTATTTTTTGGATAAACCTCACCAGGATACGTTTTAAGGTGACTATAAAACTTTTCCTCCATCCTCTCTATAAGTTTAATTCATTTTCCAAAAATGAACACGGTATTTTAGTTATGCAAATATATACCAAAAAAAAAAATCCTTCAGTCCATCCTCATTATTAATATTTGATCATTTAAATTATGTGAGATTACAAGCACTGCAACACCGGTTACATTTTCCAAGGGTTTGTGTCACTGAAATGGATCCATGCATCTGTGTATAAAAGATTAGAGTGTGCACCTGCTGAATATTTTCAAAGGAAAGTTCAAGCAGGGTCTTGTATATAATTTGTCTGTGCAAGCATATAAATTACTATGTAATTGCCAATCTATTTATTTTTCATTTCTACATAATTGTGCTTCAAAACTGAAACTTTCATTCACAAACTTGTCAGACTCGTTCTCTTGCTCCTTCAACTTCAGGACCAGCAGAGTAACTATAAACTGGGATTAACAGGCTGGTTAGACAGTTTTATAGTTGCTTTATATCCTTCTGGTAGTAGATACCAAGAATAACGTAGTCAAATTTGAGCCTAAGGCTCTGAACATTATTCCAGATACAGAGCTAACCTTTTAAATGTAGCATGCATAGGATGTCTGCCTAAGGCTGCAGACAGCTGGAAACAGTCACATGACAAGGTAGATAATATCCCCATCATTTCAGGGCAGCATTAGCTCTTTATTCTAGACTGGATGGATATTAAGAATGTTAACTGTTTAAGTGGTGCTTACCTTACAATTTTCTGATTTACTGAACTACAGAGAAGAGGAATTTAATTATTTATTAGCTTTAACGTTTCATCTAAAGATTATCTTTACATAAATCCTATTCCTCAAGTCAGCACACAATAGGGGAGAACAGCATCATGTATTTTTCTCTCAGGAATACTACAGTTAGTATCTTTTCTTTAGAAAAAAAGATTATCAAGAGGCTGTAGGGATGAAAGGTAGCTTTCTATAGGCTTAATTTATATTTATTACTGTATTATACATATTTATAGCTTAAATTTAAAATTAAAAGTCTTATAAATTCAATTTCTTGTTTATGCTGTATTTCCTATCTTTAAAGCAATGGTTGGTGAACTGGAAAATCATTACTGAAGCCCTCTGCCTTAATCATTAGAGCGTACTACTGATAATATATGTTGTGTGAATAAACCAGACTCCGATGAGCATTTCTTCTGTTCATATCTTTCCTGTAAGAGGAACATACAGTATCAAACAACACTGTGATCACTTGCTGTCATTCCTGAAATGTCATGGTGAACAGGGGAGGTTCCTGATGTCTGCAAAAAGCCAATCATCACACTCAAGGGCAAAACCTCTGCTTTGAGTAGGGGCTTGGCCTCACCCCAACCTTGAGCTCACCAACTTTCAGCCTAAGTTACTGTGTGATAACTACTTCTACCACTCTTCCACTGCTCTGTTGTTTATGACTGGAAAATTGCCTTTTAAATGGATCTCTGATAGCAATCAGGGTTTGCTACATAAAGTATTTTATAATTCTTATATTTTTATTTGCCTTTTCTAGTTTAGCGTTAGGCATTCATTAGAGAATCCAGATAATGTCGCCATCACATGACTGAGCTCAGAACCGCTGATTTAAAATAGAAATGCTCACTAATTAATCATAGTAATTTTCCCAGAAAGAGAAACTAAATGCAGCACAACAGAAAATTACCTTTAAAATAAGCACAGAAGATGGATTATATTTTGGATCAAAATTTGATTAAAAGATATCTAAATACGCTCAAGATTTATGCCACCAGAAACCTTTAGTTAATTACTTCAAGTATTTTATTCTCTTCATCACCAGGAAATCAAGAAAGTTATTTGCTACTACAAAAGCACAGAACATATTTGTCAAGACTTATTTCAGTTCCAAACACTTCAGGTTTGGCAAGTGGTCTAAATATACAATTAATATTAATTGATCCCATTGCCACGTCAAAACCTCTAATCCACAAATACAGACGCTTGACTACTTTTAAGTACCATGAAATAATATAAATATTTTCTTTTTCTTCTGAATATATCAGATAAGATGTTGAGAGGTTTTTAGCCATTAGAGCAGACCAAGATGCTCCAATATGAACTGTGTTATTTTACGTCTTTTTCTACAGGAAAAAGAGATAATTTACAGTAATCCATCCTACAAATAGACTGCTAAATACATAACTTCTCTCAGTTACTTACGCATCAAAGTTTAAGAACTCAAAATAGGTTTGGAAAACGTATGGACTATCCCTCTAATATCGCAATCAACATAAGGCTATGATTGCTTGTCTGGAAATCACTTCTTTATACACAACTGCATTCTGATCACTTCCTATTGAAAAAGAATTCTACCATCAAAACATCTGAAATTTTTGATCTTTTTTTTTCCCCTCATCAAATATATCTGAAGTGTAACAAGGTAAACAAATTATTAAATAACAGGTACCAATTTTTATTGGTGGGGGACATGAAAGCTGTGCACTTGTAATAGCAATCTTAACTATCCTTCGACAAAATCTAGGTCCACTGTTTTTTCAGAGTGCTTGTGGTCAACACTGATAAGTGCTCAACACATGTAGCTCTTTTACCAGCTTAAATGAGAGGATTCTTGTGCCATTTAAGAGATTAGTTTGTCCTCTCCCAGATCAGGTCCTACATGTGATTCTGCATTCATCCCCTTCTGAGAAAGGAGATTGTACATAGCAGAAAGCCAGCCACGATTAAATCTGAGTTATGCGTCGCTGATTAAATTTAAATAAGTCTTTTATGCACGTTTAAACAATGCAAACTTTTTATATAGCTCCAATAAAAAAAATTACTAAAACCCTACAGCTGTAGAATTGATTTAATAAACTATAGCTAAAAGAACTGTTGCCAAACTCCCAACTACGTTTTCAGAGTAGAATGAAATTGGATATTTAAAGAATTAAAATGATTGCGCGTCATCTGTGGGAAAGCAACAGTGCCTCTGAAAATAATTATTGTGCTTCAGCACAATGGGATGGGATCCAAAAAGTGGATTTTAGATGTCCTAAAGGGAATTTTAAGAAGAACCCAGATCTCCTATATCCAAAATTAAGACACAAAATCTAAGGATTAACCACTCCACATCCTAAGAAAGCTTAGTCAGGAGTTCAAAGTTCAATTCCTCTTTACATTTTGAGACACCATTCTCCCAGCTTAGCATCCTCTTATCGAGCATGTTGTTTGTAAATATGCACTCTCAATATAGCCTCCCACAAGATCCAGGCTTATAGAATAACCTGTCCTCATTATTCACTCAAGACTGATTTTGTTGTTACCTAAACCTCATCAGGAAATTCCGTCCTCTCAATCCTTATTCCTTAGGTGCCTGCTGTGCCTTATTTTTGCAACAACACACAATAAAAGTTCCTAAATATTTATATAACATAATCACGAGCCATTCCCAAGTTTACACAGGATTTCTCTGCAACTGTCCATCTTTATAGTAAAAGGAGAATGCACATAAGAAAAGCACTGGGACATTTTCCTCACCAAACTACTGGAATACCTTACTGCATTATGTATTGAACTCAAGTCTTACATTCCAGTGATTCACTCAAGAAATACTTACAAAAATACATTCTTCAGCAATTAAAATAAACTTTCAAGCATATCTGAAACAGAAAGTATTTGCCACCTTGTCCCCTTAAACTGTTTTCTTCCCCAGTGGTGCCTATAATATGTACTTATTGAATTTAAGTCTTTAAAATTCTAATATCCCTCCAGGGCTGAAAATTTTAATTTGGAAATGCACAAAGGTACTTCATTTCTAGCAGATTTCTCACAGCATTTCAGATCCCATTTTACATCTGAAACTGAAAGGAATTCATATACACCTACTTTTCTGGAGTGTAAATTAATTAAACTATCAAAATTAAATATAAACACAGTTTATTTGGGCTTCTTTCAAATAGTGAAACAAACCCAGTTCTTCCAACAATCACTGGGGTAAGAAAAACCAAACTGCCCATCTATTTTTCTGCCCAGCATTGCTCAAATTCCTTTCTACCAAGCAAGAATTCTGAACGATTGTTTTACTGACAGTTTAACATGGGAGATAAAGAAAGACATTCTTCAGCCTTCACACTGACAGTGTGTTACTAGAAAGAAAATATTTCAGGCAACATAAAAACTAAGTATGAGGGTGAGAGATGTGATAAGAATCACCATTTAAGACTTAGGGAATTGTGCATTTTATTTTTAGTTCTGTTACACTGAAACGTGATCACAATAGCACTTCAAGGCCAAAATTTTAACAGGACCTCAACATTATACTGATGAACAGATTTTGACATTCAGGGCACAAAAGCGTTTCACAGGAAATGCTCGAGGGTGCTTGTGGACCTCACTGCAAATGCAAGGTCACATCTTGCTGTGTGACCAGTATTTAATGTGTGTTAGCAAAACGCTAAACACTCGGGCAGTACTCCAAAAGAGCCGCAACATTTAAAAGAAAAAATCTTCCTACAGAAAAATATAGACAAAGTGATAAGTAATGCACAACTCAGAAAAGCTCTATGCCTACTCAGATGAAATGATCGTCAGGTAGGTTTCCCAGAGAAACACCTCCCAGGGCCATTATCAGGCACTCTACAAAGACATCATGAATCTTCCTCTGAAAAGCGTCCAGTATTTCTTATGACCAAAGAGAGGATCCCAGACTCAATCAACTTTTATCCTGCAGTATAATTCTTCGGAAATATATATAGAATCCTCCAGAGATCACGTGAGAGGTACCCACTAATATGTAGGCATCAAATAGCCTATAATACAACTTAGTAAATATCATTTGAATTACGTTTTACGTGATGTAAACAAAACTAAATTAAAATACAATACAGCAAGCAGAGAAAGCTCATTTGGTAAACAAGATCCTTCAAAAGACAGCATTTGCAGCGCTCAGAAAGAGCATACCAATTTGAAGCAGATAAGTAAAGACTATTATCAAAGGGATAATAACCATCTCATACTTATGCATGCAGCATAATGAACAGAAAAGCACAATAAGGCAGATACGTTAGATTAGCATAATTCTATTCCACTATTTGAATGTGTAAGTTGGAAATGGATTTTGTTTCAATTACTGCTTTTCTCCATGGGTTTTAAACATTTTATTCAAAATCCAGACTGTTTTATTTTGGCTTTAGCCCATTATCTGCAATTACCATTTACCTTGCCTCTCTTTTACCAATGGACACAGCTTTGCAATCTACCTCAACACTCTTAAGGCCAGATAAGGTCACTACTGATATCATCTGGTAATATCTTCATGGTATTTCAGATGTGTTTTCTGTAATATTTCTCTTAGTTCTTTATCTGGCTCTATAGTTAACCTCTTCTTTTAGCAAAACATTCCCTCCATCTGTTATAAAGCATTTGGAACACTTAACTTGTTCAGAATATTTTAATCCTGATAAAGATATCTCCTTTAACAATTTACATCCAGTACTTAGGCTTTAATATGAGTCAGAAGGCTTTGAAAAGCTAACACTGCATATGAAAAGCCACTGCATTAAATTCATTTACTTGTATTCAGCCCAACAATTCGTTCTTGAAGGGAAATATTTCTGCATAGGTATATAGTTTAAATTTTAACTGGGGGGAAAAAAAAACAAAAACAAAAACAAAAAACTTTCCTTTAGGGAAGTGTTTCAGTGGTTAATCACCTTCACTTTTATTCAAAATGAATACACGGAAGGTTTGTATGACTTATTGTTTTACCTCAAGTACTGTCTGCTGTATCATTTTCTTTCAGACATGGTGTTTCTCTTCTCTCTCTCTCTTTCTCTCTCTCTACCCTTCTAAAAATAGAAAAAAGCAGAGTCTATCCAAAGGCTGCATCTCACCTGAGACTCTCTAAATAGCAGTAAAATAACTCCAGTACTTTCTTTTGGACTTTTTCCATCTTTTTTTCCTCTGCTTTTCCTGAAGTGCACCAGAACTAGACATACTTCTCTATTAACATCCTAAGCAGCATCATCTATAGAAATTAACTTATATGTACAGTCTCTTACTCTCATCTGTTTTTACATTCAAGGTTTCTTTCTGCCACGATGCTATTCTGATTATTTGTGTTCAGAACACCAGCATTTCCTTCTGCTGGAACCTCTTGCAACTCCAACATCAGAAGCACAAAAAGCAGACTTCTTTCAGCTTGTTTTGAACCTAAAGATAAGTACAGGCTAAATTCTCTACCTAGTGGTGCAGGAGAAGCATTACACTGCTAGTAGGATGCCACTGGCTTCCTCTTAACGATGCCTTATGTTAACTGTATGAGCCTAGTCCTGGCCCAGCAGGCTTGTTATCAACTCGTTGTAAAATCTTGCTGTGTCAATTACAGTTTAACACTGGGTGTCTCCTGCTCTGATTTGCAGTTGAAGTGCAATATAACAGCAAAGGTCTTTAAAACATAAGCACACACTGAAAACTGTCAGAATTATAAACAATTCATTCTCTGTCAATTACTGGTCAAGTAAGGTGTGCAACTCTAAGCATCAGAATGTGATTGCTTTTGCTTTGAGGATACTACAGCCTTCTGAGAAACAATTCTACAGATTAAAGATCTTTTATAACAGAACAAAGAAATGTACGCTATTTAACAGGAAGACAATTCAGTGTGAATTGTATTCATCTTTAGATGAGCAACTACATTTGTCCAAGTATAAACAATTACTTTTTTGTTCTTATAGAGATACAATAAGGAGCATGATTACTTTCAGTACTTGCGTCTGATAAGGTAAGGTGCACTAGGAAGAAATATAGGAATTTAAGAGACAACAACCCTCATCTACACCCTTTGAACAGGAATCCGCATAATTATCGAGTGCGTATCTTTCCAGGACGGGAAAGAATTACCACAGTATGTAGATACTAAATAAAAGCATGGAAAGATAAAGAAGTTAGTGTGAAACCTTAAATAATTTCCTGCTATCTTTCAGCCAGAAGGCTGTCTGTGAATAAGATGTTCTTTTCTGCTAATATAATTACTTAGTGAAATCACTTTCAGTAATATAAAATAGGCAGCCAGGGAGTAATAAAACTATTAAAATAATACACTGGAAAACAACTAAAACTACAATTATTCTGTTCATATGTTGGCATATTTCCCTATATTACAGTATTATACTTGCTTTTCAAGCAGTGCCCTTGAAAGGGTTTCCTCACAGGTAGGAAGAGATAATCATGTCTGCACTATTTCTTAAGGTACTCAAGAAACTATGGTAATAACAAAAGAACTCTTCATTTATTTACCAAGGTAAACAACATTTCCTGTGCCTAGGTTTTCAGTTCCACAACACACAGTTGTATGGCTTCCTATCAGGTTCCTAATAGAGACTACAGATATTTCATTTGGCACAGCTTGTAACTTCACTGTGGAAACAAAGTCATTCTTCATTGCATATTTTTGCTTCTGCTCCACTTCACATCTTCATATGCTGTCAGATGACATTTGTTACGTCCTGAAAATCAATTTATTTTCTTTAGCACAAAACCAGCCCTTCCCTAAAAGATCTTATATAAAAGCATAAGAATACTGAACTGCAGAGAGCATACATCATTGTTTAATATAATACTGGCCTACTAATATATTATGACTTGTTTAAAGGCACTTGGTTGTTTTTAAGCAAATCAGCAAACAACTTAAACCCAAAATATGAGTCTCTCCCATAGGTGTGTTTATAAGTGTATAAAAATCTGTTCAATGCTCTGAAATAAAATATAATTAAATAATCTGCCAATTATTGAAAATAACCTGCTACAACCTAATCAAAAGATATAAAGATTTTATCAAGATTCAAAACATTCCAAGAATCAACTGCATCTTTCTGAACCAGCTGCCATTATGTCAGAGCACAGCTGGATTGTGCACAACAGGGAAATCCCATTACATTCATCTTAGTTGTACAACTTCATGAGATCTTCAAAACACAAATAAGTAGTAAATCCAAATACATTAAATATACATTTGCACACGTACAGGCTAGTGCCCAGTAAGAGAAATTTCATTTTTAATTAGAGTTGCAATGAAGCATACATTGAAGCTCAGAGTACTTTTACGGCTCTCTGAACAGAAAAACAGTACAACTGTCAATACATTGAAAAAGATGCGACTCCTGCTGTAATTTTGGTATTGCTAATTAACTTGTGACACTGTCAACAGTGTGTGTACTAGATTTATCCTTATCTGGAGGAGGCAAGAAGGCATGCAATGTAATTCTGCAACAAAAAACTGAAGTCATGGGGAGGTCACTTTTCTACCACCACTCCTCTCCTTCATCAGTGCTTGGTTACACACAGTGAATTCCTGCCTCTGTTGTAATCATTTCTAATTCATTGGAGTTTTTCTGTTGGTTTCTTTGTGTTGTTTTGTTGTTGTTTATTTATTTGTTTTAATAGTCTATCCTTTTACTTCCTTGACAAACCTTAAAATCACAGGAATTGCACTGTTTGGGAACTTAAATTTATACTCTCCTTAGTATTCATTCTGAAGCCAATTCATTTCCACATGAAGTTGAAAACATTCTTTTATGTTATAATGCATTTTGATAAGAACCATCTTGCCTATTAAGATTTTAGACCAATAAAAATGGATGATATTTGAATATACTTAAGGACGAAATACTCAAACTATCCTGCTTGAGAGATAATTATATTTCTTCAATGCTTTGAAAAAATAATTTGACTTTTCTCTCTCATCTCTGGACCAAATCTCTCCTGCTCTGTGAGACTGAACACGTACAGTCATATGATCCACTGACACTAAATCCCCTAAATACACAGATAAACATTAAATTTCCCAAACTTTCAGAGATTAAAAAAAAAAAAAAAAAAAAGCCCAGTCCATTTAAGCATTTAAGTTGGCACCCCTTCCACAATCCTAGGATGGGTAGCACAGTGCCTGCCATAGCAGACATTCTGGCTTAATTATCATTGTTTTACAACATAACCATAAGAGTAAGTCAGTTTCTTAAAGTTTGCTCATGTTTCCATAATCTCAGAAATCTCAAACACATTTGTAAAGACACAAAAAGACGTTTACACTATTACTTTAATGATGCAAACTTAAAACTGATATTTCAAAGTAAGGTGTATGTTAAAAGTCTGAAATTACCACTGACCATATGCCGCTCAAAACAATATAGGACACTTCTATTCCACTCTGTACCTACTAAATATGTCCGTTGACAGGTTTCTTCTGCAGAACATACAAAACAACTTATTCTACTCTCTTGCTTTCCTAAACAGTTTTACTTCTACTGACCTAGGAAGGCTGTACCATTATATGAAAGACAAGCTGGTTGAGATATCACCCAGGAAACAGCAATGTTATGTCCACAACACCCTTCCCTAGCCAACAAAACAAACTATCTTGAGAGAAATTGTCCCACATTCCTCTATAAACACCACTGAGAGAAAGAGAACATGGGAGAAACTACAACCACAGCTAAGTAGACAGAACAGCTATGAGGTACGAATTTTAGCTCTTGACCCTGCTCCTGAGGTTACTGCTTATTTAATCTAATAACCTTCTGGATAAAACTGAGAACTCTGTGAGCTCTGAGTGTTGTCTCTAAACAGACACACATTTATACTGATAGTTCCAGAGACAAAAGGAATGTTTAAGTAAAAAAAACATCAACAAAGACAAAAAAAAATAAATCAACCTTACGACTGAATCATTTATGACTGAATCCCTGCTTTACTAAAGCACTTCAGATTCAGAATAACAAAGAATGTCATTAATTCTTCATGGATATTCTCTGTCCAACATTTGATTCAAACAGCTGTTTACTGTTAATCGCCTGTTTAAATATTATAATGAGTTGAGGCCTGATCTGGCACATTAAAGTTAAGATCAAAGGAGATTTCCTCTAACTGCTATGATTCACATAAAAATTTGTGCTTAGCAGCCTGAAATACGGGAATGCCTTACTTGCAGAAGCCAAGGCTGAAATCTGTCCTTGGCAACAGATGATATACATAAGGATACGGAATGGGATATCTATGCATCGCCTATGATGTGAATAACAATGTGACCTAAATCCCAAAGCAAATAAAGATGGCTTTCACTCTGTCTAGGACAAGTTGCTTAAAACCAAAAAAGCAAGAAAGACAATGAGAATACTCTTTAAAAATGTGTGTTCACTTTGAAAATTAAAATCAGGTGAGCTTTCGTTGGGCTGCTCCTGCTCTTTAGGAGCTCATTTTAGTCACCACTAAATAATTATAGAAAGGGATTTGAAATAAAGTAAATGGTTTTTGAGCAGATTATTCATAATTAAATATTTTTATTTCATGTGGACATCAGGTTCTGAAAATCTGCATAAATAACATAAGTACAAGATCCAAGAAAAACTATGCAGACAGCTCTTAAAGCAAAGGTGAATGTTCAGGAATCACTGCCTAAAAATACCTTCTTCCTCTAAGTAAAATAAGAAACCCTCTAGGCAGTATGCTCTCTAATACAAATATGGCTATCACAGGCCACAAAAATGCACACAAGTGTACTAACACACCTTCTTTTCCTCTCACTGTACTATTCACACATTTTGCTGTGCTGTTTTCTCACTGCTATGAGAAAGTACTGAATCATTATCAGATTAATCCTAGAATAGCTTGGTTTGGAACATACCTTAAAAACCACTTAATTCATACCCTCAGCCATGGGCTGGCTCCACACAGTAGAACAGTTTGCCCAGGGCTTCATCCAACTTAACCTTGAACATCTCCATGGAGGGAGCAGCCACTACTACAGAAGTTGAAGTACAGTATTCAAATAGATCTTTCCTTATAGGTGATGATTTGATAATTCAATGCAGTTTCTGAATTAGAAAAACAAAATAATTATTTCCTAAATAAGAGATAATCTATTTCTGTAAAATTGTGTTTTCCTTTTTAGACAAATTATTTTAGCCATGAATTACAATATACCTTATCTACTTCTGACTACAACAGTAATGGTTTGGGCTTTGTGGCTTATTTGCCCTGTATGTCATTAAACTGGTCAATGAAAGACAGTTTTGAAACAATCACTTTCCAAGAAAAGGGGTGCAAGTGAGATGCAGCCTACTGTGTCTTGCACTCCAATAGATGTCATTACTTAATTGTAACTACTCTCTGTGATGTTCCATGTTCTTTAAACAAAGTCCATACTGCACAGCAGATGTATCTATATGCATACTATATGCCAAAATGTACATATAAACAGAGTCTCCATATGCATGTGTAGCTACATGATTTCCTCTGCCTACATACTTGAAATTGTACATGTAATGATCTTTAGGACTCTGACCTGAGCACTGAACAATGATATAAATGTTTTCAGTTAATATACAGAACAAAAAAGCTAAATTTTAAACAAATATTCAGAAAATCTGGAACGTATTCCAGTTTACCTGGAACAGGGATTCAATCTCTTATCCTTCCAGCACTTTTACTAAAAATTATTTCTTCCCTATAAAGCTTTTATTAAATATAATCATTTTCATTACTTTAGGGAAAAGCAGTTCCAGAGGGACAAATATCTACAACTGAACAAAATCTTCAATAGATTTTGCACAAGCAGAGCAAGCTCATACTGAAATTGTGCTCTAAAATACACTTTGTCTGTTGTGGTTTAAAAGAGTTCTTGCAATATTCCCATTTTCTCCAGTTTTCTAGTAGTCTGGGTTTTGTGTTTTTTGGTTTTTTTTTTTGTGCATGTGTTATTCTTCCCCTCACTCTTCAAATGCTGAGTGGAGAAAGGAAGATAAATTGTGAAGGAAAAGATGAAGACAATGCAAGTAGACTGAAGAGAGTCTTAAAATATTGCAAAATGAGACTTACGGCTATAAAATTTGAACAATATATATTTCTCTTATTTTCTAAGATCTAACCTGTGTTCATTTTGCGTAACATTTAAGACAGCAAGAACTACACATTTACTTTCATTAACACAAGTTTGTATACTCATGGATCACAGGCATGTTTAAACTCTTAATCTTCAGGATAAATCTGTTAATTTCTTCTTGGGGATAATACCAAGGACAAAAAAAGACACTATATAAAATGACTAATGAAAAATTAAGGAATTTATTCAGTGTGTATTAAGTTTACTATTAGAAGACAGCATTTAGCGTTTATTTACATTTCTTCATTGCTGCTGTCTTGGTAGAAAGATTATCCCATGTCAAAAAAATCATCAATACAATATTATGGCTCCCACCATTTAACCTGTCAATTAAGTTAATTAAATAAAGGTGATACAAACCGTAAGAAATAGTCCTGCAGCCCCAGCAAATTCCAGACTTTACCTCCCTCATCTTTTTTTCTGAACAACATAATTTGAAGCTGCAGAAATCCCCCGTGCAGAGAAGTTCAAAAATGCATCACAGTTCCTATTAGCTCTGCAGTCCTTGGCAGTCAGCACCCTGCATTTCACCTTGCAGCTGGTATTTAATATGTATGATTCCAAAGCAGTTATTCCTCTACTGCTGAGCTGCACAAATCCCATTTTTTCAACCAGTAAATCTACTGCAGATATGGAGGCACCCTACTCTGACTCCCACACAGTTCACAGTACTCAGAACATTAACCCATTTATTCCTTTCACTTAACTGAACTAGAAAAGTTTTGCTTCGTTTAAGTATGAAAGTGAGGATTTTATAGTTTGATACCTGCAGTCATTAGTACCTTAATATTCTAACTCACTTGAAACGTGTGTTCATACAGTCAGATTAATTTCTCTAGAACCAGTTCTGTATTTTGCCCAATAAATCTACATCAGTAATTCAGAGCAAGCCAAGCCATTGCTGGAATTATATATCACAACCCCTTTTTAACTTGTACTAAAGCACTTTCCAGAGCAGAAAAGCTGTATGTTTGCTACTGCAAATACAAAAATGTTCCTTAGCAGAGCAACTCCCCTCATTTTGGCTTAAGTTTAGAGTCTGATATACATAATCACACAATAGCAATAGATTGGAAAAAAAAAAAAAAAAAAAGAAGAAAGAAAAAACTAAAGCAGTCTATATATTCCTCGACAGGTACAGCGTTACCTAGTCCAATACTACGCTTGAATTCGCAGTTAGGCAGTGATGATGGTAGTGCTAAGGTGCAGTCACAGAAATGGTTTCAATAAGGTATTGGCCTTAACAGGAGATCAAGAAGAGAAACAAAGGCTGACCTGCCCCTATGAATTTCTGTAGCCCTTTTAGAATCCATTGTGCCATCACAAAACTGGTCTTTCCCTCCACCCAGACTGGTCAAACTAATCTAACAGATTTTATTACAACTCACATAAAGGAGTCACACTGAAGCGGGTTCTACCACATACAAGTGCTCCATCTTATGTTCCTCTCTGAGTTTTACAGTGAGTTGCAGTGTTTTAGTGACATACAATTAGCTACAAATAACTGAGAGTGTCTGCTTTGCATTACAAGCTACATGAAGAAACTGCAAGTTCAGTAAGTCAGCGGTTGTCTCAATTTGCTTTTGATTTATTGTCATTGTTTACTCTGTGCTTAATAGATTGTTGTTGGAGAGAGATACAGTAAAAACTCCTTCTGGTAAACAATTTAGCTTAAGAATTAAAATTAGAGATAAATAACGATGCAATTTTATGAGACTGCACACAATTGAGAACACAAGTTGAAGTATCTTGATGATAAATTAATTTGGTTCATTATCTTTCATAAATTGCTTTGGGAGGGATTCACTCTTGGTTAATGAGTATAAAACTGAAGACCAAGTAGCACATTACTTTTCTTTTTTTTTCTTTCCTTTCCTCTAAAAACAGTAAATCAAGTCTTTGAAGTAAAAGAGAATCTCCCAAGTGCCTCCAACACAGCCTGAGCCTTTTACAGTTTTAGAAGCAGCCACAGTTCACCAAAATGTTTCCAAAAAAAAAAAAAAAAAAAAAAAAAAAAAAAAGAGAGAGGAAAAAACGTAAAAATTGGCTCATTCCTAAATCTAATACATAGTCCAGTTCATGTCTTTTTTTTTCTCAAAGGTCTTCATAAAGTGAATGCTTTCCATTAGGTCTATTATTTGCATTATTTACTTGTGCCGAGATAAGTTTGAATTAACATCTATAATAGACAAAATTGTACAAAAAAGAAATAATAATAATCACAGAATAATTTACTTTTTAAGGTCATCTGGACCAATATTTTGCTCAAAATGTCAATTTCCAGTCAAATTATGAATAACATTGTCATACAGATAGTGTACCTATTTAAAAGTATACAACAAGCAATTCCATAGAGTTAAATCAGGCACTACTGTAAAAGTTAGTAAAGTACTGATGATATTTCTTTATTATTAATACTGACAATCAAAATACCTGTAAAATACAGAGATTTCTCACACGCATCATTTTTGCACCAACTACACTCCCTGTCCCTTCCATTCAGCATACCGTTGACCCATAGTAACAGGAGCTATACACTGATGAGCACTCTGCACGCCTGGGACCTGCTGGAGACCCAGCCACATGCCCTGTGCTTCCCTTGCTGGCTCATACACCTGCCGTGCCATGTGTCTGGGTTTGGGTGTTCTTTACCAGGCATATTGTTGCAGATCAGTCTCTATGATTTTCCTACTCATTAATGGGGATCAGTCTGTATACTACTGCAAGGTTTCGATCAATCTGCATGCTACTACCAGTTTTTGTCTTCCTGCCCCAGCGTGTATGCAGTTGTTACAAGTTCTCCTGTATTTCTTTGCCTCTTACTCATATGTATCCATAACATTGCAACAAGACAGATGTAGGGCAAGGCTCTCAGGTAAGCCTTTTCTATAACAATTATCTGTGCTTTGTTTTCCCAGCTCACCTAAGAGCTAGAGAGACGCAAGCCAAAGTCTCAACAATCATAGCAATGCTTTCATGTAGGTTTCACCCTGCAACAGCACTGAGGATCCCCTCTGTAATATGAGACTCCACCAGTCACTTTACTCTCTTTGCCATGTACCTAAACTATACCTTAAGGCGTTGATTGAGGTGACAAAGTATTTTGTGATGACTGCTTGGCATAGCTAATATAAAATGGAGATGGCAGCATTCAGTCTTCAACAACAGAGTATAATAAGACAACTAACAGGCAGTACATAGTTACTTCACTCCTGCCTGTATAAACAAGAATGAATGGCACCCAGCAGATGTAAACTCACCTGCAAGAGTTCTGGCACTTGAGACTACACTACTTTTGGTCCACATAGAAGCCTACATAAACCCCAGTAACACACAGTGAAGACACTTACTTTGTTTCTGGCTTCCCTTGCCAAGGAGCTGTCTGAGCTCACCTCTCTGCCTTGAAGACTTACACTATCAATTCCTACAACACAACCTCAGACTGATGGTGCCATATTCTTCAGGACCAACAGAAGCCCAAGAAAATGTGACAACTTAGTGCAAAATGGGGATTCAAACACACTTTTAAAAACAAAGTATAATACCAGGGAGCCAGTTGCTTCTTTCTGATCTCACAGGCTGCAATCTTCCACAATTCTTTCTTTGGCTCAGCGGTTCAAGCTCAAGAGGGCCTCACTGTACTTTGTAATACAACTTCATAAATGTGCCAAAATACGTGTCTGTAAGCACTGACAAAACCTGTGCACAACCCTAACTGATTTCATTCTACTGTACTGAATTCCATGTCAGATTCCATATTGCATGACTAAGGTTTCTATAAAGCGCTCTGTAGCTTTAAAACGTTATTATACAGAAAGAGAATACCATCAGATGCAGACTGTATAAAATCACACACAAAGTATTAACATTGAGAATTAGTAATTTCTAAAAATTAATAACTTAATGTATTCTAAACAGAGCCCAGTGGATAACCAAATTACTTCACTACTACACATAAAAATGCATTCATTGCTTTGTTATTACCAGACCCAGCCATCTATTAAAGACAATATACACACAAGTTGCTCCTAACTATCAGTTCCAGTGAAACACATGATTTCTAATACTAATTTGGTACACAACGCAACAAGATAAAGTATATCTGCCACATTCTTAGATAAGAGTCAAAACCAATAAAAACAGCCTTATATTAAATATCTTTAGTACCGTTTGCATATTCAGTAATCCATCAAAATACTGTATTCCTGACCATCAAAATGTACAGAAGTCTCTGTGCAAAGTGCAGTGCCATGTCCAAAAAGTCCAATTTGCCGAACAAGGACAACAGTGTAATAAAATAAAGTACCATTTTTTAAGCAGACATCACCTTACTGGTGCCCACTAAGTTGTGCATCTCACCAACAGTGTTTCAGATCTTATGATGATAAATAATTATTTTGCATAACTGACATACACAGTAGTGGTAAATAAAAGGAAGAAATCTTTCTGTATATCCTGCAGTGAAACTCTCAACACAATAACATTAACAGAAGTCAAAGTCATAGCAATTACTCTGGGAATACTCTTAGAAGTACCCTGTTTTCTCCATGGCAGACGCATCTCCTGTTGGAGCCAACTCCCAACGCTGCGTCAGACGCATGATATTTTTTTCAGTTGCAATAAGCAAATTAAATAGCATCAAAATCTCTAGTCTTAACCTGAATATTTCCATGACTAATTCTTATTTTGTGCGTACTTTAGTTGATTATTGATTCCAGTAGGAAAAGAACACTTGCATCCAGAAGATAATATACCTTCCAGCACGTGGGGTTTAATCTTCAGCAGAAGCAGAAAATTTGTTACTCTCATTAGAGCTACGCTGAATTACCACACCTGAAAATCCTAGTTTTAGGATTCAACACCCAGCCTTTCAAAACTATATGTTCCTATCATGGCATTGATGTCCAAATCTTTACTACAGGTGGTTCTGAAGTAGTTATAGGAGGTATGAGTTGCAGGCAAACAAATTAACTTACCACAACTCAATCATTCTGCATTTACTTATTTATTTATTTATTTTTATGATTACATTAAACACTATTAAATAAGGAAATTTAATTCCATTTCACTTCATTGGCATTTTTCATATCTCAAGAAAAGCTATAGAGGAATAAGACAGTCTATTTATACATAATGGATATCACGAATAGACTGCAATTAATCAAAAGCTCTTCAAATTATTTTGACTCATCCTTCAAATCAAGAATAGAAATCAATAACAGGAAATACATGCACTGAACTATTTCAGAAATCAAGAAGATAATTACAGAAAGCTTTGACAACTCAGAAAATAAATAATCATGAGCTCAGCTTTCCAGACTAAATCTCTATGCCGTGAGGTTCATTATCAATTAACTACTTTTATTTTTTTAACTGTACACTGTCCTTCTAAATAATCAAGTCTAAAGTTTATAGGTGGTACAGTAACTAATGACACTAAATGTAGGGATTTTTACACTATGCTGCATACAAAAACTCTCCCTCAATATTTTTTTTCTTGAATTTTTCACACATTTTTTCCAGTTGCACTGAGTTTGGATTGAGTGGAATGGAGGAGATCCACAAATTCCTCAGAAGTAAAAAAAACAAACTGTTCCAGTATTATATGAAAGAAAACGTGGTTTTGAACTGCAGAATTAAGATTCGGATCTGCAATTCTTCTCATTCTTTTCAGCTAAGAGGATTTGGTCTAAAACTTTGCTTCTTTGCAAACGCCAGAAAAAAAATAATCACTTCTTAAGCCTGAAAGAAGCAATCTTTCTTCTGTTGACTTCTGAAGTTTAGTCTCTTAACTAAATATAAAATACTTACTTCAGTAGCTTTGTTTTTAAACATTCAATTAAAAGCGCAATATATAATAAGCTGTTAGTTTCACTCCTTTCTGTTGTCATTCGCTTCTACGTCTTGTGGGTTGTATAAAACAGCCATAACCCCATGGTTTAGGAGCGTATTGCACTGATTTACTGTACGCATCTAAACTGAAAATGTTAACAGCAGAATCCTGAAAGTAGTGGCAAAATGGAGAATTGAATGAGGCCTGCACTGGGAGCAAGTTCACATCAGTAAGAATCAAACTATCCAAGTATTCACTGAGGTTGTGTATGCTTCATCTTTCCAGATAACTGTCTGCCTATCCTATTATTCAAAAAAAGGAAACAATCAGGAAATATTGATGACAACACTAAACAGGTAACAGGCAAAAATGGAACATGGTAGAATAAGGAGTGACAAATATGCTGCTACAGGCACAGAGGAGGTGCAAATCCAAATCACTTCTTTTTTTCCTCCCCAAGTCATTTATGTAGACAAGGTAAGGAACATAGAGATTTACAAATACCTGTGGTTCTATAGTCAGATCATTTTACATCAAGGACTCCACACTTAAGTCTCAGTATTAAGTTAATTTCTGTAATACCTTTAGTTGAAAAAAAGAAGTCAGAAAACATCCAATTTCCATCACAATTTTTGAGGCATAAGCAATTAATGGGAACCCCAATTCATCCACCTTGTAAATGAAGTTCAAAGATCAAGAAAGAGGACCAAGATTGTTAAATACAAAGTTTCATAATTTAGCCAGAGCTTTTTTAGCCAGGGCTTAGTTAGGTTAGTAAAAGTGAAGTGACAAGACTTGCCTAAAGAGCCACATTTAGGGAAAGGGAAATGTAAGATCTGCATCCTCAATAATAACTTCCTTTTTAACTTCACTTTCAAACAGCAACAACAGGTATCAGGACAATACTGCAAGGTCATGCTAAATGTTTCATACTCAACACCTCAAGCCCAAGTCTGCAGTCAAATCATTCTAAGATGCACACTATCCATAGCGGAACAATTCAATGACTTAGACAGTATCTGAAAAAGCTCTTTTGACATCTGTCTACAACATAGATCAGAGATAAAAATCCTTATTGTCATTCATAGCATGTCACAGGATAACAATAAAAGGCGCTGTCAATGGTATCTTCTCAAACTGCCATTGGAAAAAAAACAAAACAAAAAAAAAAAGCACCATAGATTAAAAAAGAAAAATAAGGTGCACTTACCTTAAATACTAATCATATTAAAGCCATTTTAAAGTCAAACTGAAAGTATTGTAGTTACAAAGCATCATCACTATCATCAGTGTTAGCTCTCATGCAAAGAGTGATAAATAAGGCAAAACCAACCTGATGTGTTTATAAAGCATTAAAAGTTATTGTGAGACTGGTGCTTCCCATCGATACTTATATACAGCTTTCTAACCAACTACCCTCCTCTAAGAGGAATTTTTTATGCATTCTCCATTTGAAAGGCAGTACTTCAAGAAATGTATAATTCTTTCAGTGTGATCTTCTGAAAACCACGACATTTCAGGGTTTATACTAACTCCCTATTCTGTTCTCTGAGAGGATTTTGGCTTTGTACAAAGCAGCTGCACAGCACCTAGACATGATTTTTATCTGCTAGAATGCTCTGGTTGAAATCTTGAGCCTGTTCAATGGTAAAACTCTCAGTGACTTCAGAGATGCCAGACTGACTTTTCCAATATTGCTGATTTTGAAGACAGCACAGAATTCTTCCATGCAAGAATGAAGTCAAGCCAAAAAAACATCAAATGGGTATAAAAAGGAAACACGATGGGGAGCTTGGAAATCTTTCATTACAAATTTGAGCTATACTTGGCTCAGACAAACATTTTGGCACAAACATCAGCACTCTGTTAGTCTTTATGCTTCTTCAAGGGATGAAAGGGTAGTTTATTCCTCATTTACCAGATTCCTTAAGCTAGTTAAGTACCTATAAAAATGTGCTTACTGAAATCCAGTTTTTAAGTTTTTTAAGGATAAAATTAATAGGATTCACAATATAATCCACCCTGTTCGTCTACACACAGCAAATAAACACTTTTTTTCTAACCAAATAATCTCCATGAGCAAATAGATCAGTTGACTTGCTTCTGAGATTTGGACACTGAGACGTCATGAGCTGAAATGCGGGATCACCAATGCAGAATAGAGGTTATTGATTTATCTAAATGTGTAACATTATGACTACAATTTATATTTGTATTGTCTCAAAAATTCCTCACCACAGAGCAGAATACAACCCTGTCACTACATTTTAGAAAGTAATGGAGTCACAAAAGAGAGGACTGCTACTACCCTATGTGTAACTGCATGTGCAGACAATATAAGTAACAGTCACCTTCCAGTTTGCTGCTTAAGTACCAGGCTTGCTTTATGTATTAGTGAGCCAAGAACTCAGTCCAGCCTCCAAATTTATTCCAGTAAGTCAGCTGGAGACTTGGAGCCTTTCATCTTGATTATAATGAATAGTATCTAATTTCTTAAGTAGAAAGCCAACTGTGAGCCAAACTTTTGGTGTAACAAAACTATTTAAGTATTGGAGAGATGGAAAAAACTTCTGATTTTGGATCACAGCTGCACACAGCACAGAATGTTTCTTTACTCAACTATTTAGCATTGATTATATTATCACAAAGTACAAATCATATTTAGGTGAATATGCTGACAGCCAACTGCAGCATTAAGACTGGCTTTTCTGCTGGCTTGCCAAAGAACAGCTTGAACCTTGTCTTCCCCCTCACAGAAAAGGTTGCTACTCTTTTCAGTAAACCTTTTCTTTGACTTTCTCAAAAGTGGGTCAAGACATTCCCAGACAAAATCTGTGCTATAGTTCAAAGCGTGTATTTTCAATGGTTAAAGTAAACGGTCAGTAGAAATGCTGTAAGCTCTTTCCAGCCCTGCAAACACAGACTTTTTCAATAAACAAACTTGAGAAAAGTCTCCAAAACCAAAGCATAACTGAAACTAAGCGATGAGCATCTACACCCATTTTGACCTGCTCTTCATATTTCTCACAGTTCTAATTGTCTAAACAGCTTCAACTACTTGTTCTCTAGATCTCTAGAAAATAAATAAACAAAGAAAGAGACTGTTAAATAAGCTGACTGAAGCTAAGAATTTCACAGCTATGAAAATCACATAGCTCTGTCATCTTCCATAATGGTCTCTTATCACAGTAAGCACCAAGAAAGATATATGAGATTTTTACTTCACATGCACGGGCCTTCCAGATAATTGGCAGAGATCTAAGCAGAAAGTATAGTCCCAGAGCACTGGGGTTGTAAATGAGATGGTATTTGAAACTGAGCCAATTTGCAGTTCAATATTTCAATGATACAACGGGCAGAAAGAATTGTGTAATCAGAGCCTTTGTCAAGGAATGGAAACTGGTAAGTTAACCTATGCTCATTGCAATTGTCTAATTGTCCAATAAAATTATTTATTACCAGGACCTATAAACTCAATAAAAGACCTTTTACAGGATTTCTCGTTTTTTTTTTCAATGTAGACTACACAATGACAGGATAAGCAACTCAACTCTGTAGCTTATAAGTGTATTGTGCATATAAGCCAACAGCAGATATTTACTATAAGGAGGTATGATTTGGAGCTTTTACACTGTCTGCAGCTTCAGCATTTTTAATGAGCTTTGTCCATATAAGCATCAGAAAATGAAAATCAAGTGATTGCTGCTGCCTCCTTCGACATTACTGAGAAGCAACAAAATTCCCACATACTTCTATTTCTGAGAATGAGATTCCTTGGTCCTGCATCTTTTTCCTTGAAGCTCTTGGTAAATAATCTCTCCTTCTCCTGCATATCAGCGTAAATATGCACAATACAATTACTTGCACATTAGTTATTTATTTATATTATATTTACACATTACTTATTTAATTACAGCTACCTTGAGGCTGCGGATCCTGGAGACAAAGACTTTCCAGAAAAATGGACTATAATGAATCCTGATCAAATTCTGTGATTCTCTCCTTCCCCATCACAACTGCTAAGATTTTGTAAATAAACCAAATAAATAAATAAAATCTGTGGCTATACAGAGATCTAATTTTATTTTTTTCCTTGCTATCTCATATCAGGTATAAGTCATAAATGATGCATTTGAGTTTGGGATAAATAAAGAAATAAACTCAATATGACTCACAAGTAGACTTCAGTCAGGAGTGCCTTGGGAGGTTGCTGTTGTCATTTGTGTTCAACTCCTTTACTTTGTGACTGGTGCAAACTTCCTACAAATATGGGATTCTTTTTAGTGAAGGGCATCTTCTAAAGCTGCATCTCCCCGTATCTATAAACAACAAATGCAGTTAATAAAGACTGGAAGGATAAAATATGCATCTTCTGTTTGCTCCTGTTAAGTTGGAATTCTTTGTGCTTGTTGTTATTTGCGTTTTGGTTTTATTGGTTTTCCTAGTCACAAATAACTCAGCATGAACAGTTTATTCCCCTGAAGGTGAGGCAAACAAGCCTCATGCCTGCACATTACAGTTCTTTGCCAAGTAGTAAGATGGATAATAGGGTAATATAATAAAAGAGTGGTGCATTTTAGCCTCCCAGTTCTACCTCGTTCCTGAGTATTCTCATTCTACTTCTGTTCAAGATCATACCTTTTTTTTTAGTTTCATTTTCCTGTTAGAAGCAGTAAGATCAGTACTAAATAATAAATCTGCAGGTAACTAGATGGAGAGTTTCTATAGCCAGCGTAAAAATCAGATCCTGAAGAAAGATTTTGCATTATTTTGTGAATTAGAAGTAAAAATAATATTCCCAACATATTTATATTAGAAAACAATTTGGTTTGCAGGACTGTTAGAATAAAATATATTTCCGACGTTGCCTTTTTTTGTATATGTATCACTAAGTTTCTATAACCAAGAAATTAGAACCATCACTCAAGAAGTCAAAAGGAAAAATGTGAGGAAAAACATGTAGAGTGCCTGTCACAAACGTAATTATTTTCCATACATTAAATTATGATACGAACAAATGTGACAGCAATGTGAAATCACATCTAAGAACGCAGGTAACATATTTCAGAGCAGCCTGCTAATAAAAATTTACTTATTCCAGTTTGCAAACTGAGGGCCTTTGAAAGTCTCTATCAAATACAGCTGGAGGAATAATTTCCTGGATGTTCAGTGAGCATCAGCTTATCAAGGGCACAAGAAATGACTGCAGAATTTTGCGTGTTTATGTACTCACAATAGGACATACATGTGTTCCTTATCTCTAATATTCAAATCCAAACTTGAATTTCACCACAACTGATAGAAGAGTAAAGAGTAAATGTCTGAATTATGCTACTTCACACATACACAAGGGGCAGAAATAGTTTAACACTTGTCTCTGGTTTTGTGTTTCCAAGTTTCGGTCTTAATTGCACGAAGTCTAAATGAACATTAAAAATATAAGCACTCGGTTCTAATTCAGGATTAGAAAACTGCTCAGTTCTGCAACACTTACTCACTGGAGAAATCCTATTCTTGTTACTCCCATCAATAGTGAGCGATGCAGAAAAAGTTTCACTTTATACATCTGGAAGAACTGTATTGCATGACACTAATGGCATATACACTGAAGCTAAAGAAAGGAAAAAATGAAAGGAAAAAGTATAGGAACAGAGAGGAGGGCAACATTTGCATTATTTCTACAACCTAAGCACCTTGCTTTGGATATCTTTAATAAAATCATCTAAAGGAATTTCTCTCTTTGCTTTATTACACAATCAAGGTTTTTCAAATTCTATACTAATAATGCACAGTACTATACGTTGTCCTCCTGTCACCGGGAAATTAAAAAATATTATGTCTTAAAGGCAGATTAAAACATTGCATTGTTAGTGAAAAGGTGAAACAGGCTACAAAAGCCTATTTTGGAAGACAGCGGTATTTGGTTTACATGAGAACTACCACCACAAACTCATTCACTCCAAAGTCGTGTAATACTCGTGTAATACTCCCCTGAGGAACTCCTCCCTCCCAGTGACTGCTCTAAAACAATTCTTTTCATTTATTTTATGTTTACTTTACACTCCAGGCAATTGCCATTCCATATCTGAGCCATCCCAGTACAATCTCTAGCTTTTCACCTCGTGCCCTTATCTCCTCCTTTGGCGCTTCATGCCAGGAACAACCGTGGAACACAGCTAAAAGCTGCTTTCAGATCATTCATTTTATCAACTAAATAAAAGAAAACAGTAGCGTAGGGTGTAAACAGCATCCTATGAAATAGGAAAAAAAAACAAAAACCAAACCCTTCAGAACAGTCCAAGCTCATTCCTTATCCCTACCCTTCTCTTTTCTTAAATCAAAGCAGAAAGAAAGATCTCTACTTATACATACTGAAGAAAAGAGAACCTTTCCAAAACTAATGCATTCAGATGAAAAATACTGTGTTAAAATTCACAATGTACCATGAAACACAATACACCACAATAACATGACGAATAATCACCCTTAAATATTAAAAATCAATTAAAACATGGAAATGTGGATCTATACCTCTGACACTACAAATCCACCCTCTTTTTATTTTACGTTTTAAGAGTCTTGATTCTTCTTTGGAAAATGCTGCATACTTAGATGTCTAAATGAGTGATCGCAGATGCACACAAGGACAATGCGCTGCACTGAAAGCATATGAAAACATGCATTTTCTCAAGGTCTAATTAACCAGAAGCACTTTAATGACTAAGCTATTACGTTAATATTATGTGAGCTTGCCAATTAATAACAGGACTAATCAGAGCATGACAGCATGGGCACAGTCACTGACTGTTCAGTTAATAGACAAAACCGAAGTGTTGACTTGAAACTCTCCTAAATCAGAGACGTGAATATTTCTTTCATAACATTAAAGCATCAGCTAATATTCCATGCCATTTCCAACAGAAAATTGCATGCATTTTTCTGAAAAGCTGAAAAGTACAGCAATTCCACGGAGTTATTTTCAAGTCAGGTATACCCAGCACTCCTCAATGTAGGTTGTTCTGCAATGGCTGGACTTGAACTGTTTTGAATAAATCTCGTTTAACATTTATTGCTTATTTTGATGTTTAAAAAAATTACCAAGTCTGAGAACCTCCTAAAAAGACGGCACTTGTTGCTACAGGAAACTTGTGGAAAACCTTTTGATTTTCTCCCCAGAAATGTCTCTCTAAGATCTCCATTACAACATATAAGAACACTGCTTCTGTGCTTACATCACAGAAAACAAATCAAATTCAAGTAGTTGTGGATTCAAGGGTGGCAAATCCGCCCAGCATGAGAACACACATTTCTCAGCTGTTTTGTCAGTTGGTAAAAGAGAAATTTGAGGACAAGCAGAGACCAAGATATAGCTAAGTTGTACATGCTTATGATCAAAAGACTGCAGTTATTTCCTGATCACTTTAACACAGTTTGAGAAGATTCCTATGTGAACCAATGAAGGAAGAAGTAGTTTGAACAATTTTAGATTGATTAGAAAGCGGAATGAGAGAGGATGAATAACAGCTTGTGAAGGGTAAAACATACTCAGGTCAGAACACATCAGTCTTAATTCTGGGAAAAAAATTGTTGTGTATATATATATATACATATACAAATATATATGGATACATAATGCAACCAAACACAAAATACCAACAATCAGTATAGAACTAACCTCTTGATGGCTTAAATGCAGGAGATGGGGCAGAGAAATCTTAGCAAACTAGGGAAGGGTACTTAACCCGCAGTGTCCCAGTTCCTTTCACCCAGTAAATAGAAGCAACATGCATCAGGTCACAGCTATCTCTGCAGCAGACACAGAGAGATAGTAACTGTCTGACATGTATACAGCAAAACAGATTAAAAAGTTTAACAAATCCCCTGCAGCTTGTATTTCTGCACGGTTACATAGAAGACGGGGGTTTCGTTTGGTTGGTTTTGGTGTTTTGTTTTTTTTTTTTGCGTGTGTATGTGTATTTAGTAGTTTAGGTTTCTTTTGTGTGTGCTTTGCTGTTTTTTGGCTTATAAAAAGGCAACTTACTAATAGAAAAGAGACATTCACAGCAGGACAACAAAAGTATTCATTCCACTTTTCCTGTTTCTCTGCTAAGGAAACTTCTGCTCACTTGATGTTGGTATTCTCTGAACTTTCCTTCCTTTAAGAAAAAACAGGCAAGCACTGGGGATGAGCATGCTCAGCTTTCCCTTATTCTCTTCCTGGAAACACTGCTTCTGAGAGTAAGTGCTTGCAGCAGCAACGTCTTGAAAAAGAAAATCACAATTTGGGGGTACACAAACATCAGAAGTACTTTCTTAGCTATGTAACAACTTGAACACTGAAGCACTTCATCTTCTTTCAGATTATATTTTGCCACCAGGCTTTATTGATCTTCCGGGCATCTCATGAGCAGTTTTCTTACGAAGCATATTTTCTTATTCATAAATAAACTGCTCAACATCCCTTTAACAGATACCCAGCATCTTGAATAAGTTTATTTGTTTCATGTGATCACTGGGCAAACTTCCTTATATACCTCAATTTCCCTTACTTTGGTTCAATTAAGAATAAGGACTACAAACAATATTTATTTCCTGCACCAGTACCCTGTCTAAAAGGCATATAGACTAAGAAAGGACAGCTGACAAGGATATTCAGCAACTGATCCTTTATTTTTTTCAAATCCTATTATTTCTCATTCATTTAAAATCCATTTTTCGCTGCAACTTCATCCATCACCAAGGAACAGTAAGTAGACAAGCACAAGCATGATTGAAAGGAATGATTAGAAAGGCACTACAACTTTCTTCTGGGTTTAAGGTTTCCAGTGCAACAGCAAATGTTTAGCTACATTTACTTCCATGAACAGCACTACATAATCTGTCAGTTAACACACATTTACACACTGGTATTGATAAGAAAATTCTCAAGCTGTAACTTCTCTTTGGAGCACGTATACTGTTCACTATCAGCACTGAAAATTAGATCATTACTGCCTAGAGGATATTAACTGAAATAAATTCATATTTGCTCAAGCAATAAAACTTTTCTTGCTCATTACCCTAAAAGTATTCCAACCAAAATTCACATCAGTTGATGACCAAAAATAAATAAATAAATACATAAATATTTTTAAAGGATGAAAAAGGAATTTGGTAACAACATTAATTCATCAGCAAGTCTGCTTGTTTTCAATAGGACTCATTACAATACCTTAACCTGTACGAAATCACTCAGAGAAGATCACAAAATGTGGGACCATGGCATCAACCTGTGAAGTTATGCTGAGTTCCTGGCTGTAAATCCATAAACTGCACCAGCAGAAAACATCCCGTTATCCCATTCTTTCAAAATACACAACAACTTTGCTCACTTCTGATTTGTGTTCTCCAGCTCCTACATTTCTTCATGCTCAATTTTAACACCTCAGTACAGAGAAGTTACAACTGTCATAGCAACCACAAGAGTCCATTTACCATTACTTCATTTTCATAGAATGAATGGAGCTTTAATTCAACCTTTTAGGCATGCCAGCTCTATAATATGAAGGAATATTATCAGTATTAAGAAAGATTTTAAGAAAAGTCTTGCAAATTTACTTGACGCAGCCTATAGATGAGAACTAGAGACCATTGTTTGCTGCAGCACTGAAGTTCCTGTAGTTATCAACTTTAGTTTATGTATTAGATGATTTAAATAAAAAGTTCCATGATCTAAAAAGTGCTTAGATCAATGTCTTTGACAAAAATGAACATCTTATACACATACCAGATCATCCATATAAAACTTTCAATCAGTGTCAGTTTGACAGACTACTCTAAACGCAAAGCATGTAAATCAGTGGAAACTGAGATGAGCAAATATGGTCAATATTGTCATGGACATACTTTGACTACTACTGTGTATATATCTGAGGAACCAATTGCAATAAGCTCCTGCCCTCCCTAACTGGCAAACAAATATTTGCTTTTCCCCCAAACAGAAATGCACTTGAATCGGTTTCTAACATTCTTATATTGATTTTAGAATCATATACTTTATATGTGTTTGTATGTTTGTGTGTTTATATATATATAAATATAAATATATATGTGTGTGTGTTTATATATATATTTATTATATATTATATTTGTGTTTATATAAATATATATATGTTTATATATATATATATATAAACACACAAACATACAAACACATATAAAGTATATAGAGGCAGTTCTTTATATACACTTTCACATTATCTTCTTACAGGCAGATCTTGAACCACGATGATCCAACCTATCAGCTACTTCAGCACACACCCCACTATATTATATCAGGCTCAGGTAGTCTGTGAAATACAAACACTGCCATAGTTCACTGTCAGAAAACAGCAAATAAGTTAAAAATAAAAAGACAGCAAAATGCTCTTAAAACTCATCAGGGGTGTAATTAAAGAGTCAGAGAACTGCAATAGTTTCACTTAGCCCCTCTAGCAAAGGAAAAATGATTGCAAATTTTATTGAAGTTATATTTTCTGACTTTCACACAGTTTTAATTCCTTCCTTTATCAGAAGGAGACAACTTGTTTGGAACTACCTAATAGGAAGACCAATAAAAGAATATGTTTAGATGACAAAAAATGTTTTAGTAGAAATAAAGGAAAAAACACTAAAGATTAGAAATCTTTAAAAATGAACAAAAATATTTCTTTATTAAGTGATCACAAATTCTAAATTGGGCATAACATTTGAATACAATTTAAGATAGCTCTTTGCAGGGTATACTGACATCTCAGTTTTGTTCTTCTAGCCATAATATCTGACTGTGGGGTAGTTACTTTGTTTTATTGTTCTTACTTTACATGTCCAGAGGCAATTTTCTACAAGGCCACATATAGACCTGGAGCCACCGACACACTACTTTTCATTCTACCTCACTATTTACTATCATTATAAAATCACCAGTTCATACAACTGATGGGAGGAATGCCATTCAGAGAGACTTTAACAAGCTTGAAAAGTGGGCCCATGTGAACTAAATGAGTCTCAACAAGGCCAAGTACAAAGTGTAGCAATTGGGTCAGAACAATACTAGATACATGTACAGACTGGGAGCTGAACTCACTGGGAGCAGCCTTGCAGAGAAGGGCTTAGGAGTGGACATATAGTGGACATCTCATTCTTGGATGCATTCAAGACCAGGCTGGATAGGATTCTGGGCAGCCTGATGTAATAGCTGCCAACCCTGCCCATGATAGAGGGGTTGGAACTACGTGGTCTTTGAGGGCGCTTCCAACTTAAGCCATTCTCTGATTCCCAAATTCCTTGGCGAAATGAGTTCTGCTCAGGCAGATTTAGTTGCTTTTTAAAATGCTAAAAAGTCACTGAGAATAGAATAAAGCCTATAAAGGACAACAACAGATCAAAGTAAGTATAAAAGGAAACTGTGAGATTAGCTGTCTTGACATTTGACAGCAAGAAAAATGAATGGTATCTCCAGGTACCTGCACAGATATCTAAATAATTTGATATTTAAATACAATGGAACAACTCTTCTGCACATTTAGGGTACTCTGATTCATAACTTCCTGTTAAGAAACACAACTCTGATTCATTTCAGACAGAAATAATTTCCTTTAAATCATAAACTTGGGAGAGTAAACCATCTTCTTTTTTTTCCTTCAGTAATTAATGATTTTCACATTGTTTCATAGTTTAGTCTTGTTTACAATTCCATTCTGTTTGCACCTGGTTAAGCTTTACTAATATATCCTACTGCAGTAATTGCTACCTTATAATTCACATTTTCCACATACCTTTATGTGATGTTATCTCACATTAGAAATATGTGAATTTTGTATATTGACTATACTCTAATGCTATTCAGAACACTATCTCTAAGTTGTCAAGCTAGTAGAAACTACAGTGTATTACTTAAGTACCAATCCAATACTGTATAATAGTAAATAGCAAGTGAACAAATTAAACAATTCGTGATTAAATGAATATGTCAAAGGCTACTTTCTCAAAACACGCAAGTATATAAAGGTATAAAACCATCTGCAAAAGCTGAAGACACTTCAGAGGTTCATTAGCAGAAAATTTAACGCAAATGTTTTACCACTGAGAAAAACCATTTCCACAGTTATAATATTCAAGTCACACATATTCAAAGATCTCATATAACAATGCATTTTTTCAAGAGGTTCCCGCTTTTAATTTCCACAAAGAATAGGCACAACCCAATTCACACTTAGCTGAAGCATCAGCACTCCAAACCTCCCTTCTCTTTGTCATTTCTCATTCCCCCATCTTCCCCGTTGCATATTTTTCTCTTAACCTCACAGGAATAGCACTTTACACTCAATCTTCTTTGAATTCACATTCCTTGATCTTGAGCAACCAGAGACAGTCACAGTACCCTGTGACAATCTCACCAACTCTTTGTACAACTGCACTTCTTTCTCTGTGAAAGTACCCTGGCTGAATAGATAATAAATTTCTGTCTCAGTCATCCTATGATCTGTTGACGCACTTTCTCCTTCCCTTCTCATTCCCTATTCAAAACATTTCAGCCATCAGTAGGAATTTGGTTACTAGTTTCAAGAGCATAAACGTGCAATTGTGGATTAAACAATGGTATTTTGACTGTAGCATATATCAAGGACATCCAATTAAAGTCCAACAAAATCTAAGCATCCTTAGGATTTCTTTTAAGGGAGGGAGAGAAGGAAGAAATGTCAGGGGGGCCCCACTCACTGCCAAAAAAAAAAAGGCACAAGGGACCCAGGGATTTACATGTTCTTATTATGCAAGTTTAATTGTTCACTGCAGAACATAGGAAGTAAAATAAAGAACTGAAACATTACAAAGTATCAATAGCAATTAAAAACAAAACAAAACCTAAGCAATACCAAAAAATATAGTTCTTCTCAACTAATAGTCAGGATTTCACACACAAATTGGGTTTCAGAACATCTTCCTAAAACCACTTATTGTACAGTCATTATTATAGCACTGCTCCACTAGAGCTGCTGGATGCGATGTGGACTGACACATCCGTGACAGGAGGCTCCAGCACACAAGGAAGCGAATGACAATCCACATTCTCGCTAGGACCAAAATAGAACAATACTGCAAAAATGTTGCTCAAGATCACATCCCTTCTCTTTCTCAAATATTTGCATGCAGCTCTTCTCAAGATTCATAAAACACATTCCTGTTTCCATAGCAAAATTAATCAGATGGTTGTAATTTAAACACCAAAGGTCACGTACTTAGAGAAGTGAGAAGTTTAGAAGTAGAGTTTTAGGGATTTCAATCACTCTTCTGTAAACTTCAAAATAAAATAGCCTAGCAATATGAACAAGAAACATCATGAATGCTGAACAGCCATTTGTGGTAGCTAAATTAAGTCCCAGCTTTCCAGCTCTCAGCAGAAGATTCATGATTTTGGTTCTGTGGCCAAAACTGAAATTCAGAATACACAAACTGGAATTGAAATAGCAAGCAGCAGAACAGAAAATGTTTGGGGCATTTTCTACTTGATTCAAATTCACAGCTATTTTTGGAGGCCTTTTTCTTGCCAGTTTATAGAAAAAAGCAAGTTATTCAAACCGCTTTTGTTTAGGGGAGCCCATCTAGATTAGAACCCAAGGCACACTCAAAGAAAACTGGCCTCTTGAAGTTGGCCTCTAACATGGTGCTTGTATGTTTTTTTCCTCTTGTATTCAATGCTTCAAATAATAATATAAAAAGAAAATATGTGTGTGTGTAAATACCCAAGCACTTCTTGTTTGTTGTATTTTAAAATGCTTCACGTTCACCTGCCCTGTGATACAGGGCTTGATATCAAGGCCTCAGAACATCTTAAACAACACTGTTCTGAAGCCTGTAGAGAAAGACAAAAACCTTATAAAGACTGTAATCTACCACCTCTCCATTTGATCTGTCATGCTGAATACTTCAGACCAGCTGAATACTTTACCAGCTCTTCTGCTTTTCCACATCAAATCCAAGGGTTTCCTTAGCAAATCACTGAACAGAAACAAGAAACTCTGCATAACCACGCCTGACCAACAAGAATCTGAGTGTCAGCACGTAGGCATCCCAGGGTCTGCTACACAGTGACAGTCTACTTTTCAGTACACTGAATAACAGAAAGTAGTTTCAAGGTCAAACCAGGAGTGAGGAAAAAATAGAGGATATCAGAATTTTCCATAGATGTAGGTCAGACACTGTACTCCAAGTGTAACTATGTTCTGTCAAAGTCAGCATTGCTGAATTCTTGTATCACCATGAAGATTCTCAGGGTATTATCTCTGCCCATCACTCACTGACTGTACTCCTTGCATCTGCTGGCATAGGAGGGCGCAAATGAGGCAGCTCTATCAGACTCTGATGTGGCTGCTACCAAAGCAGGGAAACCTTACATCAGGGCACAAGGATTCCTAAGGTGAGGAGAAACACATGGTGCAGAGATTCACTCACAGACCCTGAGCACGAGGGAGCTGAAGTTTGGATGTCACCAGCAATCAGAAACGACAGCACACTCTTTCCTTTCTTAGCCCAGTGCTGTGAGCAGCAGCACCAGAAAAGCAAGAGCATCCCATTTAGTGACACTGCAGTTGAATTTCTGGTCTCCTGAGACAGGGCAGGAGTGACTGCATTCACTGTCAGAAAGCACAGGTGCTGCAAGCTTAACATGCTTCCATCTCACTGCACTGTTTTTCAATGCATAATGATCAATTCCTCAAATAATCAGGAGAGCCTCTTAATATACAATACACAGAATCACTCTGCATGCTTGCATGTGCATCAAGTGGATGGTACAGTTTCTCTGTTTTAATTACTTCCACACTTACATTCAAGTTCGTACTAACAAGACCCCTAAGTACAACCCCTAACTGCAGTGACTGCATATTTATGTTGACTGTTCATAATCAAAATTCTCAAACACATCAACTGATAGAAAATACACATAGCAAAACACAGCTTGTGTATAGTGACATCATTGGAGTATCGTATCCCTGATATCAAATTTGAGGCTAAATAGAAAACTCTTGAAAATACACAAGTAAATCAATGGTTACCTGAACAAATGAGCCGGCAGCTTCATTCCAGCCTGCCGTGACAGTCTGAGTAACTGATCTGGACACTACCTAATTCTCAACAGTCACTTATGTCAGAAGTCTTTTTAGCACATGTCATACATTTGGAGTAGTCTTCTCCTCCTTATTCCATCTGAATTTCAAGCATTAAGCAAACAATTTAAAAACTCTTTTGCATAGCAGTTGTTGCAGTTGTTCGATTGTATTTGCCTATTTTCTCCACCTGCCCTTAACCTACTATCATTTTAAATTCATAATATTTAAAAGAACATTGACACTGAGATCAGTTAAATAAACAGACTTAGTCTGCAAAGAATGTGTTTTTGTAAGTATAATTATATTTTCATCCTTTCTATTTTATATTATGCTTCAAGTGAAGAATTTAACCCAGGACAAGGACACGTTGAAATTGTGTAACCATTTTGTTAACTTTAAGAGAAAGTATTTTCAACAGAGGCAATCCTGTACTGTCAGTATTGCCTTGAACTTCATTTTTGATATCTGATGGCATACATTACTGACTATTAAATGATAACATAAATAGTGAAACATTGAGCATTCAGTAATAAAATGCTATGTCATTATAGAAAAAGACAGTGCAGGTATTCAGTTTTCAAAGAGGTTTCTGCCTTAGACGAATTCCAAGATGCTGGAGAAAAAGAAAAAAAAAAAAAAAAGAGAGAGAGAGAGAAAAAAAGTCTCATTCCACTTCAATTTACACAATGTATTTCTTAACACATTTCAAAAGCAAATTGAAGTACGTACTGGCAAATGGTTTCAGATACAAATTTGAACTTCACAACTTCTCTGCAAAAGCCTTTTAAGTATTAACAGCTCAATCACACAAGATGCAATGCATTTTATTTTAGTATATCTTTATTAAGCAGTATCAATGCAGACTAGCACCCTCAAACTACTCTTCTGACAAGACAGAGGAAGGACCACACACAGATGGCATAAACTGTACAATTTCCAATAACAGCAGTATGTTATTCTTTCTACATTCTGCCAGTCTCATTTTCATGAGTCCTTCAGACACATTCATTAAAGGCAGTAACAACTGAATTTCAGCAAAGCATGCATGCTTTCTATCTAAAAAACGATCAATCCATCAATGCCATACCATTTTGTTTCCATACATTATCCATACGTTAAGTGAGAATGATTTTTTTCACAAGCCGATTTCACAAAACACTTTGAAATCTTAATCAAATTGGTAAAAACACATTGGTGTCCCTTTTCTGGTGTCCCTTTTCTTTTTGGGGTCATAAGTTTCTTGGCTTTTTCAACAATACATTTTTAAAGCCACTGAGGACATTTCCTCTTCAATAAGGCTATGCAGCATGCAGCTGCAGGAGAGAAAGGAATAAGAGAGAGGTGAAGTCAGCAAATACTAATAGGAATCTCCACTAGGAATTTCATTACAAGATGCCTGAGACATGGCCATCAGTCACTTCCTCATGGAACAGACCAGGGTTGGGAATGTGGGCATTAAAAGAACGATCAGAAAAAATAAAAAAATAAAAAAATTTTAAAAAAGCAGACTTTGGTAAGCACAAAGGAAGAATATTTTTACACAAATTCAATACAAACTGCCATTGTGATGGGAAACCCTGCACATAACACGGGGGTTGTAACTAGGATGATCATTATAGTACTTTTCAACCCAGGCCATTCTGTGATTCCATAACACATCTCCAAATAGTGTAGCTCCACCTATTTTGATAGCGGAAAACAAATAAATTTATGTCTTTAAGTATTTATAAGTCCTTTATACAGGGCACTGACCTTTAAGTGCTTCTATTTCAAAAAATCTATTTCATCTGAATCTAACATAACACTTCCTCTTTATCACACACTTACTCATATTTCTTCATCTTCAGTGTCCATAATTGTTTCTGAATTAGTTTTAGTAGTCCTCACTGAATTGTGAACAATTTTTAAATTTCTTTTTACCTTTCCTATACTGATATCCTCATAGAAATCTGGAAGCCTTTAACTCACCTACAAGGTTTTATGTTACCACATCTGACATATTCAGTTAGTGCCAACATATTTTTGTCTTAAAAATCCTTTTTTTTTCCCCCTCACAAGCACATAAGAAAACATTTCAGCACACTCCAATGCTGATGCACCAGCATAATGAGTGTTTTTGCCAATGCACCTCTGGGAAAAGTGTAAGCAATTAACTGCAACTGCTACAGCTGAGAGGATACAAAGAAAGACTTTGTGTTGATTTCATGAATGCTTCAGCTATCTAATAGTCAAAGAACACTTTTCAGTTCTTTTTATATTAAGTATAGGCATTCAGAAAAACATTTTACTCCTTTTTATGGAGTAGAAAATTGTATTAAGTGCAAATTGTGAGACAGTATGAACTCAGAAGGCAATCATAGCTTCCAAAACTGGTTACAAAACTCTGGGTGACTGCTACGTCTGAGATTTCCAAGTCTGTATTAAACTTCCTAAAAGTCAATGTCTATTCAATGTATAACACGCGCAAGGATGCCTCTAAGGAAGCCTACTGAAACTACTGTCTCATTGTGGCCAACTTACTGTCAACCGACTAACACCAAATACTGTCACACCCACAGCTGGTAGAATAAGTCATTCTCATCGCCTAATTACATTATTTTTCTTGAAAGAGGAGACAGCAGGTAAATAGAGCAGAATGGAAAGAAAGAACCAAAGTCTTTGTTACTACTCTGTATTAATAATTTTTTTAAATATATGCATTTGTATAAGTATGATATTCATTCACAACCTACATTTCTGCTCATTAGGCAAGCTTAACAAACATGTAACCCCCAAAAAGCAACATATCAAACCAGTACAAGCTTTTCAAGAAGTCCTGCAGGACCTTTTGTTTTACTTCAAGGCAGTCCTGTATTAGGAACTTATATCTTTCAGAGTTTTGACCAGTTTTCTAAAACTGAACTACAATCAAGGATATAAACTGCACTGGAATCCTTAGAATTGTTTTTGTCCTTAATTCAACCTAGTCACTACTTTGCCAAACAAACCAGATCATCCACTTCTTTTTTTATGTTAAGAGGTTCCAGGCTATCCAGAGATGCTTGACAACGCAAATTGGCTCAATTCCAAAGGCTTCAGGTTTGGTTTACAGAGCTCAAGTTTTTCAGCACCTTGAAGAATCACTGAAGCACAAGAATTAAGCTTGTCATGGCATTTCTAATTGCAGAAATTTACGTCCAGATGCCCTATACTGAGAAATAATAGCAAACATTAACTGAAGAGGCTTTTTTTTTACTGCCCATAAAATTAATGAGAGTCAAACTGAAGGACAGATCAAGTGAATCTGCTTTTTTTCCAGTATGAATAATTAATTTTAAAAATCCAGTTTTGAAGCTAGAATGTAGTGGTTTGTATTTTTTAAAAGTGACACACTAAGGGAAGAATCCAAAACTGGGCATTCAGTAATTTAAGTTACAATTTCTCATAATTTCCACAATTAAATTCAAGTGGTTTCCTGGATGTCCAAGAAATCTCTTTCCCACAGGTGACATTTTAAAGTATTACAAGGTTTTGTGCTTTTTATTTAACCAAATCATTTGATGGTTCTCCTTTTACTATCTGTAGGTACTCATAAGTCATATGTAGCCATTATCTCTATCTCTGGGTTTACTTCTTTTAAATGTCAAGATCTAAGACAAATTTTAAACACACAAGTAATCTCTTTAATAAGGTGAAAAGTCACACAGAGTTAACAATCTCACAAGCTGGTGATCAGACATATTCCTAAGCCTTTTTAGAAAAGGAGGTTTGAAGGTCACAAGTAAGGCCTCTAGCAAGGACTGATGAAGCAGCAGTGCACATGCACTGTCTGCAGGACGCAGGTTAACAGGAAGCTCTCTGAGAACAGTGGCCCAAGTATGCTTGAACTAAGAAAATATCACCTTACTTCAATTATTATTAGCTGGGACTCGGCTCAAACTTACATAAAAGTGACTCTTCAAGCTCAGATTCAGGATCCTTTGCTACTACATAGATCACGGGAAGCTGCGGTTGAACCTCTTCACAAAGAAAACAGCCATAAAGGCTACACTCAACATGACTGCTAGATTTCGCTCTATGAAGATAAACTCTAATTCCTAAGAAACATTCAAGACTGAAGTAACGCTCCATAGTTTAATAACATTAATCAGAATAAATTTGCAAACAAGCTTTAGCTACATGTATTATCAGCCTGACTGTATTAACACCAGGAAGAGCAATTCTCTTGCACAGCAAAACTTACTGGGTATTTACTGTTCTGTATGCTAACTTCCCTTTACTTTATCTGCATATTTATTCAACATAAGTACTTGAGTTTTGCTGCACAAGCTATCCAAACACAGAACAACAGCAACAAGAACCACAATCACCTCTGCATAATTTTCTCTGCATCAGTCGATACTTTTTCCTCCAAAGAAAGATTTACACTCTAGTCAAGGGTAGAGTCTCCCAAAGTGCAGTTTTCCTATGTAAATTCATCAAAAAGACAGAATTAATAGCAGCGGTGCACAAAGTAAATGATAATTGTGCTATGAAGAAATATATGAGCAGATGGATCAAGGCTGAGCATGGCAAAGGACAGAAGGGAAGCATGCAACACTAACCAGAGCCATGAGAATGAAAAACTTCCCTCTGTGTCTTACAAAAAGATCCTGAATTCTGTACTCAAAATGCTTGTTTTTCAAGTTAAAAAAAATAAAAAATAAAAAATAAAAAATCCTGTATTATCAGTGACCCAGATTTTTTAATTAGTACTGCATTACACAATGAAAAGTTACTGTAGAAATGGTACCCATCATTAGCAGCACACATTCTGACCCATGAGGGATACATACTATCTACTTTCAGATGTGCATTGTAACACTCACTGACCCGAGTGTCACAGACAACTTGTGTTCAACTTCTAATGCACAAGCACTGAATAGAGCTGAATTCTAGAACAGAAGTTTTCGATTGAAAGCATCTTTTGACAGACAGAAACAGAAAGCTGAAAAACGAAGGGCAAGCCAAGGAAAATCATGGAAGCTGAACCTCAGCACTAAACATTGTTGCAGGAAAATCAAAACCTTTTTTTTTTCCTTTTAAATTTCAAACCTACCATATATTCTGCCATAATCAAGAACACACGACCAAAACCAGACATAGAGATAAATTAGATATAACAATGTCTTAATTCAGAGTTTATAAAAAGTTCTTAACAGGTGAAAGCAACTCTGAATTTGGTCTTTTTCTTTCTCGGCAAAATCAGATACCATTGTCAAATTATTGAACTACAGCAGAGCATCAGATACCCAAACCCTTATATTTATGCCTGCAGTGAAAATGGCTTTACTTACATCTAAAAATGAAAGAATAATAATAATAAAAAAAACAGCAACAGAAAAATATCAGGAGATTCTCCTTATATTACCAAAGAATTAACGTTGAGATATTTATTTCTTTGTATTGCCAATGTTAACCAGAAGACCTCTGCCTTTTTTGCTTGTTGCAGTCTACTTCCTCGGCAGGTGTAAACATGCTGTGAAAGCTGGAACAGAGTGCATTTAGGCCAAGCCAACCCACCAAATGTTTCAGTTGCACATGAAGGCACACAGTTCTGAACAGGTATTGCAATCACATTAATGCTATCAGCTTCCACTGTCACAGACACATTTATTCAAGCCTTATTTTTCCATTCTTGTTTATTTGAAAGCCTGATACACGCTTCTTTGCCTTTACATTTAATGTGAGTTTTTCTAACTAACTAACTAGCTTCCTCACTCGTGTAGGAATGGCAAGAGTAAAGCCAACCACCTGCTTTGTAGATGAATTCCCCCCACAAAGAACTACCTGTTAATGTGAAAAAATAAAATTCTGCTGTAAGCTGCATTGTTTCACGTGGCTTCAAGAACAAAGTCTTGGCTACGCACAGAACTGTGAGTACAAACATCTCCTGCATGACCGATTTCTTTAAAATGAAAAACCAAACCAAACAAACTCCAAAGCACCAGAAGCATGACTCCACTTTAGACTTCAAATGAAGGCCTGAAACTCTGCATCCTTGCTGATTGCTCTTTTTGCTGGGTCTCAGAGGCTGGGAGCACTTCTACTCGGTGCTCTTGAAAGGCCTCAAGTGGAGCTACAGGAAGCCTTTCATCTGTTGCAGCTGTATCAGGAACTTCATTTTTCTACCTTACCATTTTAAAAAGTAGCATCTCCCCTTCTCAGTGAAAATCTGGACATGGTAAAATGAGACAGACTGAATCGTGAAGCATAGAATTTACAATTCAAAATGCTTTAGTGATTAACAGGAATATTCCATTTTGGTCTAGCCTGAAAAATACACTTATATTCAGATTTACTAAATCACGCTTCCAAGCAAAAATTAGGCAGGTAATGCTTGTTTTTGTGGCTCAAATGTTTAGTTGCAGAGTTCTGCTACAAAACATTCTGGAATGACTACAGCAAAACAGAAGCAGTACCAGGTTTTGCATCAAAGTTGAAAAAATAAAACCTGAAAAGTTCATTTCACGCCTCTGCTCAATTCCTGAAATTCATTAGCATCCTTCCAGGAAACTCACAGTAAAATCTTGTGTATTCTTTCTATTTGATTACAATTTCAGGTTCACAACCACTGAGAATACGTCCATTTTCAGGGATGTAATGTACACAAAACATTTTATTTATATCTCTGTGATCTACTGCAGCTAAAATAAAGCTGTAAGAAATTACGCACAATACACATCACTTCAGAAAAAGTAGCTAGAAAATCCAACCTAAAAATGACAAAGGATAGCTGAATGAAAAGGCAGGATTTGTATGTTGCCAACATTTGTTACAGTGAGCTCGCACAGAGTTAAAACTCTCCTGTGATTAATGTAAAGCTTCCCTGGTTACACCACCAGCAGCAGAAACCTTTGTATTGCTCCTCAGCTATGAAAACCCATTAAATGGAGGTTCCATAAAGCACTCCTGCTTTTCCATTTAGTACTATCCAATGCTCTCAGAAGTGATTTATATAAATGAACAAATCCAAAAATCAACTGCAGCTTGAAAAACATGAGTTGCAAGGCAAATTGCAATCTCTGTCAGTATTTTCCTGATTAACTAGAGAAATGACAAGAAAACAATAAGATGCACTTGGACTAAGAAAACTACTACATATCAGAAGGCAGAAGCTCATTAAGAAAGCCATAGGTTTGGTAACTACAGTCGAACAAATATTGGGAGAAATGCTAAGAATTATCAGCTGAACAAATCAACAGCTCAATTGCTCTTGTGAAAAGAGGATGTGTTCAGTCACAGGACAAAGCAGCAGCACTGTCTCCTGAAGGATTGTCTACTCATCCCAAGGGAGATCTCTAGAGTACTGAACATCATACTTCTAACAAATGCATGAAGAAATTGAAGATCAAGTTGTTGTTTTTTAAATATGGATCAAACCAAATTAATACATAAAGAGACTAAGAGATAAGTCTGATGTGAAAAGAACTGATCAACCTTTTTAATTATTATCCTAGGTGAACATTGGAATATAGTATTTAATTTAGGTTATGAACATCCTTTGTTGGCAGTTTCCAAGAGCAAGTGTGCTGTTGAAGGTTATGGTTCCTGTTGTATGAGAGGAGCCGACTAGCTTGATAGTCTGTATTTCCAAACAGGTACTTTTATGACTATACGTCCCTCTAACTAAACATGAGATTTAGTCTGTGCAGCTGCTGTGAGAGCATCCTATACAAGAGCTCTGTTCTGACACTCTTGCCAAAGCTGAATTTTACATCACTGGAGCAGAAAAGTTACACTAAATACTTTCAATCGATGCCCAAATGACAGGGACACATCTCCAGCACTGTCTGTATCTTCAAAAGAAGCCTTTCCTGCCAGCTCATTACTTCACAGGAATGGCCTGCTTCTGTACTTCTGCTTGATCTGTAACACCGCTCTGCAAACAAATCCTGTTCTTATCTACCTAGCTGTAGAAAACGTTACTCATCTTCTACTTCCTGCAAACTATTCTGGGAAATACACGGAATACAACCATGTGCTTTTCTGTAAGAGATGGGGAAAGAATCCAAACAAGTAACTGGCTTCAAAACTGAGTGAACAAATGTCACCAGCTTATGCAAGAGAGAGTGATGCAGAAGGAAGACACAGCCCAGTCTCCTGCTCCTCCTGCAGGCTCAAAGTGGGTTGCAGCCCAGCCCGTCACCGGCAGGGCGCGCCCGCAGGCACGGCGACGGGAGCCGCGGGGCAGCACGGGGAGCTGCGCTCCGCCGACAGAACCCGCAGCTGATACCGATTAACCGGGGGTGAAATTGCATGTAAAATATTCATTTAGCACGTACGTCAAATATCCAAGATTCTCTACTTCCTGCAGGTTCTGCTCGTTTTTTCTGGGTCTCATCCAAACCCGTCCAAAGTTATCAGCAGATCGGCGTTATGCTCTGGGTGGGGGAATGAGGGAATTGGCTCTGAATTAGGGAACGCAGTCAGCGTGCTTGAAGGCAGCAGCTGTTTTAGCTCAGAACTGTGGCTATGGTCTGCTGCACAGTCACCCTCCACCCTCAGGAGGAAACAGCTCCATTATTATTTCCTAGACAATCACGTTCGTCATTAATTTATCCAGGGCTATTAACCCCACAAAACTAATATCATTTTAAAAAAGCCTGTGTATCCCTCCCCTCCAACACAGTTAACACAGATTTGTTGCTAACCCCAGCAACAAGATTCAGAAGCTTCTTTAAAATAAATAAATAAATAAATAAAAGTAAATCTTCTATTATCTCAAGTGAAGATTGTTGTACACATCCGTGCCTGACATTTTAGGGACTGTTTGTCACTTAAGGAACTGCAGCGTAGACCTCTGCTGCTTTCAGAACATGCTGAGAAAACTGTGGCTGGCACATAATGCCTGCAGCAAGATTAATCACCAGCACAGAGAACAGCCGCTGCCATGCTGCCCCTTCTTCAGTGCCTGCCCTGATTTCTTAAAGTTTCAGGCTCATTTACAAATGATTATTCTAATGTGGAACATCCTGTAAAGCCATGCCCGTTCTTATTGGTTTGAAGAAACATGGGTCCCTTTATACTTTCCATTGACAGTTTATGTTCTCTATAGCTTAGTCTATTAATTATCCGCAAATAGAAACACAAGCTGGCAGACATCAGAGCTGTTGTACATTCTGCCTCATTGGGACTGCTGGGTTAGACATCCAGCAGTCTGTTATGTATATGAGTCTAAGAAAAAAATAAAACATTTCTGAGGATTTTCTGCAGGCTTTTAAGTGCATCTGAAAATATCTTTCTGCCTGAATCCTTCTCCCTGAACTAAGCTTGTTACACGCCATTATTAGAGACTCTTTAATAGGAGATTTATTGTACTCTGATACTCAACGAAGACTGAAGCACAATCTCAAGTAGGTAGCAATGCCTCCTCACAGAGTGACTGAACTCAAAAAACCACCACCATCAGAAGGCAGAAGAGATAAGAGCAAATGCTAATAAGCTCACCATATTGATGGGAGTAAATAGACCAAAATATGTCCAGCAACAACATATGCATTCAACAATTATAAACATGCTGGCTAAATATTAGCTCTCTGGACCTTATACCAATAATAATTACTTAAAATCAGGGCAAGAATAAAAAAAAAAAAAAAAAAAAAAAAAAAACAAATCAACTCCTTGTAGTTATCTCTTCTCAATTGAAAATACTAAAGGCAACATAAAACACACACCAGTGCTTCTAATTGCAGCGTGATACTGATCTACTTTCAACAATTTCCAAGAAAATATTTTCCTGGGTTCCATGTTCTTACTGTATCTGCTCCTCCCTGCTTCCTCATTTCCCATTTCAGTCCTCAGTAGGAAAACCATTTCAAGGAGACACTGAAAAAATGCACGCCGGCCAACACAAAGCACTTTGTTGTGATATTTTGTTTCCTCCTCTCTCCCTTCCAGTGGTCAAACAGACTTTTTCAAAACACAAGCATTTTTATAACCATAACAATGAAAGAGCGCTGACTGAAATCAACACTTGTGTCATAGGAATGATTTTCTTACTCAGGAACAGCTACAACTCACCCACTAGAAACTCATATTAGATTACATCTCCCTCCACTTATCTGTCAGCTACTTGTGAAAAGTACTGCAAACATCTGAGACAACCTCTATTTAGTAATCTGAATAGTTCTGGATTAAGAACTTTCACAATTACATTTACATTATATGTATAAAAATATGACTTAAGTTTGATGCATAAATATAAAATTAATAGAGAGAAGCAATTACTAGATTTTTAATACTTACAAAGGCAACAACGACGGGGTCAGATGTAGCGATATACTGAAAAAAACAATCTGCTGGCACTAGCTAGGAGTCGGTGAGTCATCTAACTTTGTAGAGTGAAAAATAACAATATGGTGAAATCAAAATCTCTAGGCAAGATAGCAATCTAAATAGTTTCTTCTTTAAGTCTCCAACATGCAAGTTCTATATTATCCTCAGACCTGAGGCTGGCCTCTCCAATCACACAGGATTTTTTTTCCTAGCCAGAAGAGAGTTACTGAATTAAGTTCCTCATAAGGCCTTGGCCATTCGGTCCAGGCTCTGAATCACCTGCTTTCAGCCCCACAACCCCAGGGTTTTATTTGTTTATTTGTTTTAAACAGGACCAGCAACATCTTCAATATGAGCTGGGGGATGAGATGCTCCTGCATCTGTACCTCAGCAATAAGAAAATCTTCCTTTGAAAATCCATGTGTGTTTGAAAGAATGTGAGAATGCATGATGGCCATATGTTAAGTGCACAAACCTTATTAGGCTGCTGACTTAGTAAGCTTCACATTGTCTCTAACCTTTAAAATATTTTAATTTCATGCCATGACATATTGCAGTTCATGGAGCAGCTACGATAATACCTGATAATAACAGCTGTCATTACTGATAGGAAAAACAGTTCCAAGTCTGTAAGCACAACAGCTCCCCAGTACTGTTCATCTTGCAGGGATCCAAGGCCTCGGCCTGATACAATTAGCAAGATGGTTTATTAAACTGCTGTGCTGAGCAGTGAGCAAAAGCCCCAGGGCCTTCACAGGAGGAGGAACTGCTGAAGTCAGGACTGCTGGTTACTCTGTTATTCAACAAAAATACACGGGGAGATAGAACGTTATACAACCCTAACAAATCCAACAGGCTGTGTCTAGAAGAGGGCAAGTGAGCAACATCGTAATTCTGGTTTGGCAGGGCCAAGATTAACATTGTCCTCTCTCCTCCTAGTATCAGCCTGCTAGCCAAAGTTCTTTGGTCTTCTTATAATGAGCAGTGAACATACTAATCCTGACATTAGTATATCATTAAGTCCTAGTTATCTACTGCATGTGTTACCAATATACAACTGTTTTTTTAACAGCCTGTTCACAGATTCTCCTTTCAAGTATCTTCAGTTGTGCACAAGACAACCCCAAAATAAAGAGTAACAGCACCAAATTTTCAAAAGAATTAAGAAGATTAAGCATTGAGATTTTCAAACCAGATCCAAATCCTAATTGGATTTGTGACTGTTAAGAAATTAAGATATTTCTAAAAATCCACAGTTACCATTTACACATCTAAATAGCTCAGAAAAAAATTACCAGCGTTGATCAGAAACCAATAAGCAGAACAGGCCAGTAATCTAAAAAGCAACACAACTGGGACTACAAATGAGTAAGGTCCCAAGAACCATAGTACTCAAGCTGGGAGGTGCTGCATATCTAACTGCTGTCACTGCATGAAATCTCTCTACTGAGGAAAGGAACACTCATTCTTTATTGAGGGAAGGATATTTCCTCCACCACAAGGCTGGCAAGGCATCTGCACAGACTGCCCAGAGAAGGAGATGTTCAAGGAATGGTGGGATGGGCTTTGGGCAAGCAAACCTAGTGGGAGATGCCCCTGCCCATGGCAGAGGTAGAACTGGATAAGCTTCTAGTTCCTTCCAACCCAAGCTATATATGATTCCATGCAAGATAGTTTGTGGAAATTCAGTCTTCTGAGTTTAAGGAAACTGGTCCCACATAACTGCCATCTGGTCATACTGCTCACAGGACTGATATCAAAGAGCTTCAGATGAGGACTGAGGATGTGCGTGGGAAAGGCTGTGTAAATTGTTCACTTCTTGAACCTGAAGCGCTCTGTATTCATCTCCTGCTGGTATATTTACCAGTTTGTTAAGCATGGTCTTGACTGTTTAAAACTCCAAGAAATTACCAATTGAATCAATCAACTCTGATTGCTCAACATATAGAAAATACCTTACCTTGAAAGAGATAGAAATAGCATAAACAGCTATTCGCTGAACATCCAGCCTTTATTATGTTCTAAGGACCTCACTCATATTCACATCTCAGGAGACCCAGTGCTTTCTTAAGCCATGAATATGTAAGCTCAGTTCTCTATAGGTTTTCTTAAACTCATTTTACAATGGACTTATGTATTATCTTTTTTTTCCTTCTTTTTTTTTTTTTTTCAGTGGCAGTTCATTCTCTGACTTTTATTCTTTCTGCACACCCACTTTTTCAGTGTGCTTGATTCTGCACTTTTTTATTTTTTGCTGCCATGAAGCAAGCATGCAGTAAAGTTTTACATACATTGCATACTCTGCACACGCTGGTTTGTGTGACTATAGTCATGGAGTAGCCTCTGATATAATGAGGAAAAGGGAAGGTGTGCAGGGAAGGTTATTTCTGCACACAAAGAAAGCAGACATTAAAAAAGACACAGGAATACTATCAAAGTGCCTCAGTGCAGCAATAATCAGAACTGCAAGGTCACAATCATGGCACTAAAACTAATTCCAATACTGCATTTCATTACTATTAAAAACACATGCATTGAATTACTGATAACTCCGATCCTACTGTACTGTATTCAAATACTGGTCCGCCTCTAGAAATATGACCCAATATCATCAACAGCCCATTATCAGGAATGGCAGAAAGAGTAGGTCCCTGAAGATGAGCCATGCAGTGCATCATACATAGAAAAATGAGACAACATTCCCAGTCTCATCTGCAATCTAACCTTCATTATACTATCCTATTCAGGGTGGGTACTTTCTGCCTTTTACTGAGACAAGATTTCGTGTACTGTCATTAGCTTGGAGCTTTCCTTGAGGATTTTGAAGCCTTAGTGCAAGACAGCTACAAATGCTTTAGTTGTACAGATACTTAGTTCAATACTAATTTTCTTAATATATTCTAAAGCCTACCATTCGACCATTTAAAAGTAGCAGCTCTATTTTTCCAGGGGGAAAAAAATGCACTCTTGCTTTTTATTTCTTCATGACACTCCTTTTCCATTTTTATATAGTTTTGAGTAACACTATATTACATAAACTCATTGCTTAAGAAATGTTAACAATATTAGCCATCTTCTAAAACTCTAGCTTGAGGGTTTAGAGCTAAAAACAAAAGACTGAGTAGTATCCTTGGCAGGAAGAAAAAGGGCAGGCAAAACAAGACTTCAAACAACTCTATTCATTATACATGAAGTACTTCGTCTTCCTCAGCATGCTATGTCTGAAGTCTTTGAGCTACACACATTCTCTATTTTTTTAATTTATTTTTCTCATTTTTCATTTTAAAAAAAGGAGGGGCAAAATGTATTCTAATGGTAAAGGAAGTGATGTTAGAAACCAATTTACTGCCATAGAAGCAGGAGCATTCATTGATGCACAAAATGTATATCTCAGTACATCAGGCAAAGGACAGAACTGCCTTCTGGAATCCTAAAGCAGTATTTTCTTTAACATTTAGGAACAGAAAAACACCAAAATGACTGTGAACTTAAATCACTTTTCTTCTTTCCTTGCAGTTGCAGTAATGTTTTATGTGCTGACTACAGGCATTTTACTGTATTTTTCTCCCATTTTAGGTGGTACTCAACAAAAAAAGATGGTTACCAAGCATTGGATTATGGTATTTATTTTGAGTTACCTTTCCTCTAATATTTCCATGGTTCAGAGTGGAGAATATAAACTCAGATGACAAAACAGAAATACTCTCTACATTTGTAACAGTAGCAAAACAAATAATGCTTCTGTGTATACATGGTCCTACTAGGTCTTGTAATATTCAGACAATCTTTCTCACACACAGAGAGTCATTTTCATTGGGACAAATCTAAAGGTTTTTCTGACACCAAGTTTTCCTCATCAATATTTCATTTAACATCTTCACTGCTGACAAGTGAACTAATATGTTCAGAATTGTCTTCTAAGAGCTAAATTAAGAGTCCGTTGTTGCACAGACTGTACCTTACTGTGATGTTGTGTTACATTTTATCTGTAATGTTATTGTCCACCACACAGTGAGGTGTGGAGCAATTGTTGGCAGATAGCATTAGCTTTGATTAAGTACCAGCTTTGTATGAAATAATTCACTGAGTTAGTAATGATCCAATATTAACAGCAACTAATAACTTACTTTCTTGACTGCACGGTCAAAGAAAGACAGCGCAAGAATTGAGACAATAAGTGCAGCAGTCAGACCACTAAGGAAGTCCTGCAGTCAGGTACGCTATGCATTACAAGTTCATCTACATGCATCTGAATTCGTCTTCCCAAAAAGCTCCACATATAACTTTGCTTGAATTTTAATGCAGAATCTGCAAATCACTTGAATGCTGCTCAAATTTATCAAAGTGTTATAAACTTGAAAATGGAAGTTTGCCTCATTTACATTCCTCTCTGCACTTTCTCCAACTGCCTCAATTGCTGCCTGAACAAGCATTTATAGCACTTTTCATATTATATACTATGCATAATGCTGTTTCTGTCAAAAACAAACAGTAAAATGAACAGCAAGCTAAAACCAGATGAAGTAGTTTCATCACTTTTCTAAGTTGTATCTTTGAATTTGAACAAAAAACAATAAGCTACAAAATGCTTCAGCTGACCAGTAAATTGGATATGTTCTGTATTAGGCATAATACATATTACAACTGGATAAGCCACTGCATTGCTGAAACAACCAACAACATCCTAGACTTGCATAGTTATGAAAGGGGAGGCTTGGATATTACATCAGATATTTTTCACTGAAAATAAAAGAGGGGAAAATAATGCAAAAGTTGTCTGTTAAGTCAGAAAACTCAATTGGTTCCTCTGATTTTAATAACAATGGATTAGAAACCTAGATGGAAAGTTTTTAATTGGCTGGACATAGAGAGAAGGGTTTTAATGCTCAGGTCTGTTAAGACTTCCTGTGAAATTCAAGTTTATCTTCATTTCCAAAATTTTCACTAGGAAAACTGAGTTTTGGGGCCTAAGCTAAACAGGAGAAAATCCTTAGTAGGTAACATAAATGTCAAGTAATTGCTTCACATTTACTTTCCTTGCAAATGGTGTCATTCTATACAAAGAATTTCAATCCCTTTTATAGTCTTATACATTAAGTGTAATACAGTGCATGATGCCATGATATCTAATGAAATGCGAGGGGAAAAAAAATCTCAGTATATATGTAAGATTTTTACACAGTAATTATTATTATTCATATTATTGTATTTAATTCTCATAATATGAATCTTCATGAGAAGCACTCTCAAACCATTGTAAAAAATAATTAAGACTCACATAGTAGCTACACAGTGATATATTTTTCTCAAGTTTATATCACACCTTTTAAAATAGCGTCCAATGTAAAGATTACAAGCCTTCTGGTTAATGAGTTTAATAAATGGCATCCTTAAAGGTCATGAGGAATGTGTTGACAACATAACATAAATTAGCTGTTCTTATCTATTCCCAGATGTCTGCTCAGGGCATTTCTCCTGCCACATTAGTCGTAATACCCCTAAGAATGACAAAAAAAAAGGTGCATATATTTATATGTACTTTAAATATAAAGTATTTAAAACATAAAGAATTTATATTAATGAATAAAGAAGATTGTATTTGAAATTTATTTGTCAAAGGTTCACTTTAGATTAAAATACACAGAAATTGATGGCCATTTAGAACTTTTTAGTCCAAGTCCAGCTGTAAACAAACAAGTATTTATGAGTGAAGATAAACACAAATTCTCCATAATCAAATCGTCATCGCCAATCCCAACTAAGATCAGGAGAAATACTTCTCCTGACTTCATAAGACAATTGGATTACAAGAGACTTGGGACCAAAGCCTGCATGTAGTTGAAACGGGCATGACACATTAAGAGACTTGCCTTACCCTACCACTAAACAATTAAACCAGGCCTCATAAACAGATCAGTCAAAAATGTTATTTCATTTGAACTAAAAGAGGTGAGAAACCAACTGAAAAAGGAAAGCGTGATCATATAATATTGGCTTTGTTTTTAGCAATCATCCAAATGCAGAAATTTTTCAGGACAGCTTAGCTAATGACAAACGTACCAATGTACTGTACCTGGGAATGACCTCATTTTTGACATGAAATGTTAGCAAAATTATTTTACTAACTAATAGTGAAAGTATTTCCCATTTCTGAAAGTAGTTGAAAAGGCAAGAAAACTTCACCTAAAAACTAAAACCATTAAGAAAAAGTGTATTGATTTCAGGAGTGATAATGCTGACTTACTACATAAGAGGTAGTTATGTGTAGGGCGTGGTATTTGTCTAAACAGACACTAAACAAGACAACTGCATAAAAATTCAACTATGCCATCAGCCAGTCAATAAAATCTTACGCAGAGGTTTTTAACAAGGAAGAACGGGAGACAGCCCTGCAATATTGTTAAGGAACTTCTGAAGCTGTTTCTTCAATTTATATATTTGAAAAGTTCATCTGTTTAGGATTATACAGCTATAGTAAATGAAAGTAATTTATAATGCAAGATTAGTGTGTTACTTTAGGTTATATGAAAATGTAAAGTAATTTCTTTTCTTCCTCCCCCAAAAGAAATATTTTTCTCCTCTATGCATTATTTACCATCTTAAACCTTCAAGCCATTGCTTTTTGATGCAAGCTTATAAATCATCTCTTCTACATCTACATCTACCCCTTAAAAAGCATACCAAATAGGACTTGTTATATGTTATCTCTCTAAGCATAATTACTTTACCAGATATTCTGTAAATACTTCAAATGGAAGCATTTTTCATCCACAGACTAATATGAGCTGATTTTTATATAGTACCATGTTAGATCATTAGCAAATAAATGTCTGTGTCTGACCCTGATAGAGATACTTCATGAGGAAAATTTATTCATGAGACAAGCAAAACAAAACTGGACTGTCCCAAAGCATGTGCTACCAATATGGAAAGTCATGGCTTTTATTTTTCTGTTTCCTCATAGCAAATAGATAAAAAAAAAGGGTCAGTACCAGCCTCAGGTTCAGCCTGTCACAAACAATTACAATACACACTGCATAATCTCTAGAAAACGTTTCTTAGTTGTTTTTATTTCACCTGTTGTTATCATTGATAAAAGATGACAACATTTGTTATGGTTAACTTTCCAGTCTGAAGCAATTACATTTTCCCTTATCTGCAATGTGTTCTAGGAAACAGTAATCACTTTCATTCACGTCAGGCTTTCTGGAGGAAGGGTGATTCTTCCAATGACAGAACACCACAAAACATCACAGATTGCGACAAAAGGTCAACATAGAAATAATTACAATGTATTTAGGAGAAAGCATTCAGTAAAAAGTGTCCCTCCCAGTAGCCCTCAGCTCTACCAGGTTAAAGAGAGGACACCGAGAATTACATACAAACCTGCATTTGATGGTTTGCCTAAATATTATTATTTAGAGTTTGCCAATCCATCTATCAAAAGTGGCACCACTGAACTCCAGTCTCAGCGCACGCAGTGTGATATTTATGGAAATGATGGTTTCATTCACCTAGAAAGCCACATGTGAATTACTCTGAATAAATAACTCTGAAGACTATGAAAACTATCAATACGTGTGTGTATAACACACACACTAGACATTTTTTTATTTAAAACACTAAAAAAACCTGCAAGTGCAGGTATACAGTAACATAACCAAGGGGACGCTGTCTACCTGTTCAGAAAATCACCTGGTGCTAATTGTCAGGATTCTATTATTGACCAGTCAAAATACCCACTGCATGCAGCTATACACGTGGCATAAAACCTAAGATTAACACCATGTTTTAACTGGTTATGTATTGAACATTCACTGTGGCAGGTATGTATACCAACAAAAAAATGGGAGGAAAACCACACGCAGACAGAGAGAAGGCAATAGCTAATGATGGAGAGAACGGCTCACTAGCACTTATATAAATGGAAGCCATCAGTACGAGCACACTGAACACTAATACATGATGAAATAAAGCCTTGGAATGACAAAGGCTGGCTAAAGGAATGCCAAAATCGATAGAAACTGATTAAAAACACAACACAAATATTGAGAAAATTAGAAGACTATTATAACTGCAGAATGTTAAAGAAAGGTAATTGTCAATATAAAGTAGAAAAATTTTAAAAAACCCTCTATCTTACAAAATGTATCCTAAACTCCCCACCCCTAAATACTGTTCATGTCAACAATTAAAAAATAAATAAAAAAGGGGGGGGAAAAAAAGGGGGGGGGGGGGCTTAGCATCTACATCTACTATTTAATGCCTGTCGTAGGATGAGAGCGATATGAATACACCAAAGAACAAAAGTAAGTACATTTGTCATGTATCCATGTATCAGTTGTTACATTTCTATACTTTTCTTTTAATTATTTCAAAATATGTCTGTCATGCTGCTATCAAATGCCATTCATTTTGTCACACTATGTAGCTTTTCATTTAATTTGACTTGTTTGAATTTTTTTTTTTAATACTTTCCTTGTCTAATTTTATCAGACTTGAGCAAATATAAATGAACTTTAATACAGAGGCAAAGGACACATTTTATCTAGCATGACAAGCTGAACCACCTTTAGGGTGTCCATCTACTGAGGAAGTCATATTCTATATTATCCAATGCTGTTATGAAATGTGACAATACTACCCAGCAGATATCAGCGCTCTTGAGCAGACTGTTCAGTCGGGCCATTACAAAATCTATTTGACTGATTTCCTCGTGGTATTATTCATGAGTCAGGACTGCAAAGCAGGTCCTAAAACATCACTTTCACACACATATGTGACAGTCTGCTTGCTATGGTCTGTCCACATTAACAGATTACCTTTAAATCATCTTTATATGCATTTCAGTTCTACATAGAAGAAATCACTTGTTCACAAGTCTGAGCAAACACAGCAGTTCCAGTTCCTACAGTTTTATGAAGTGCGTCAGAATACTTGTATGTTTTCCTTCTTCCTTGAAGACCAGCCAGCTGATGTGAATATCAGATTTATTTTTCCTGAGCAATAGTTAGGAAGATGCAAATTTTTGGTATTCATAAGCTCTGGGAAAAGATACTGAAATCAGGGACTCCATGAAGCTTTTGAGTGTTATAGCTAAAAGATGTTTTACTTTTTTCTTTTTTAATGGTTCCGTGATTCTGGACACAAAACCATATAACGTCTGGTTCTATTCACGTGAACAGCAATAAGCTACGTAAGATGGGCAATAGTTGTGCCCTCCTCCTTCAGCAGCGTAATCTGTAGGAAGGCACCAGCCATGCTGCTGGCCAGCAGACCACAGAGCCAGCTAACCCACTTAACTGCTTTGCAGGAAAGGCTGCTCTCCTGTCTCAGCAGCTCTAGAGATGCTGGGAACACTACCAGGGGAGCACAAACCATAGGCTTCATACACTGCCAGGGTATTGACTTGACAGATGTATAGTTTTGCTCAAGCCACTACTGAGATAACTTCAGAAATGAAAATAGAAGTAAATAGAGCTGACTGTTTCCAGCACCATAAGAGACTACCGCCACTGAATGAGACTTACAATCACTATTGAATTTGCTATTGAATGATTGCTACAGAATCATTTTTATAATTCTCTGACTATTCCATTGGATCATTCTCAGTCCTGACAGGAGATAACTCTTTTCTATAGAGCACTTCTGCAATATACTTTGATTCAACTATTTCAGTGTTATATGCTGTCACAGAGTGAAATCAACTCAATAGCATCACTCGAGAGAGAGACCTTGACTGTATGTCTGCCCAGTTCTGTCTCATGGGCCCATGTGCAGCAAAGCACAGCTGATGAAGACGATCATATTTTCTTCAGAAACCACACTCCTGACCCTGAGAAATTTTACTGCAGAGCTACATGCTATTTTAGATTAAAAAATGAGTACAGATTATTTCTCCTAACAATTCATTTACTGTAAATAATATCCCCACATCATCTGGAGCCTTCTGTATGTGTCTAACTTTGGTTTCCACAAGCTATGCAGGTACGTAAAGTGGTGTTCAAGAGCTTCATTGAGTAAGGCTTTTATGACAAAGCAGCTGAGTGGTCACAGTTCTGGGAAGTCTGTACCAAGGAGCACAGCAAAAAAAAACAAAAAAACAAAAAAACAGTGCCTTGCATATATTTTGTTAACAGATTAGCATTTAATCTATTCTTCCTAACCTTTTGGCCTACCAGCACTACGAAAATGACTGATACTGTGCAAGTTCTTAACACTGGAGCTCTTAGAGACTTTTAAACACCAACATGACACAACAGATGAAGTACAGTTATCTTTCCACTGCTGGCAGATGAGCACTCACCATCTTAAGTGTGTCAAAGCTCTATAAAAACTGTCACAATTTCCCAATGCCTGCTGAAAGCTCCGTGATGTCTTCTTGATTTGTTAAAGCTCCATTCTATTAATCCCTCAGAAAGGTGGGGATTCTGTGAAGTATCTACCTGCATATGTCTAAACATAGAGTGTATATACTGTAAATGCATGGACATTAAACGTGATATTTCATTTTCCCCAGCACTCCGCTCGTCACAGTATGATATAATAGACAACACTTCAAACACTTTGCATTTTGTGCTCATCCCCAGGGTATTCTGTGATTCTCAGCTCTGCGTTGTTTCACCATAGCTAAAGTGAATGCTCCTAAACGATATAATGCACACCTATCTTCTCATGCAACTCTTGTAAAAATTCCCCCTTTCAGGGAGTGACTTCTAACAGATGCTCAGTTCATAGCATACAACAAGCTTCTGTGCATACGACTACGGTGGCATGAATAAATACTAGAAAAATTAGCACAAACTAAAATCCAAACAAGTTACATTCAAAGATCAGGTAGTTTTCAGCAGGAAAAAAAAACAACAACAACAACAACAACAAAAAACCACAGCAGAATTATTTATGGACTGCACAGTCCTTAGTACTTTTTTTCTTAACAAAATCCTTCAATGTAATCTTAAACTTATGGAAACAAGAACTTTTTCTTCTAGGCTAGAAACAGTCTTGTTAAATACTTTAACCATATTACAGTATGCCTGCTGATACACAATTCATATCTTTTGTCACAAACCTGCAACCTTTGCTTTTATTTCTTATGCTGACTGTTTTGCTGCTAAGAAAAGATGAGTATGCAAGCTTAAAATTAGACTATTTGTTCCCCTATAGTAAAAAAATCCAAACAACAGCTTTTACTGGCAGACTGCCTATATAAGCAGTCACTTCAGTGTCGCATAGCATAGATATTAATTAAACCAGTGACTTTTTCCTCTTTTCTCAAAGAGAGAAGCAATGATGCAAGTAAAGTGAGCTTCATTTTTAAAGATGACCTTACACTGATATTTCTCCTAACAGACCACTATTTGCATTATTGATTTTTCAGAATTTAGCTGCTTGTGGTCACCTTGACTAAATGTCAAATACTTTCAAATGTCTTTTCTTTTTTTTTTTTTAAAAAAAAAGAGGGCTGATTTTCAATTATGTGCACAAATGAACAAAACATTCAAGGAATCATCCGAAATAAATCATGGTCACACCTTAAGTCTGACTCGTGATTTATGATTCAGTGCTTTCTGAAATCAAGACACTATGGTGCAGCTCACGCTGTCCTTGTGCAAGCACTTTGTTTCTGAAGTGCTATGGGGTTTGAGGCACTACAGGAATGTCACACTTACCTTTGCATATTGCTCATTAAGATTTGGAGTCCACCTTTAAGTATGACAGTCAAATTAACATACAGAGACGCTATGGTTACTAAAGTTTGGAAAGCCTACAGATTTTCGACATGCACTTTGTCAGAATCCTCTGAAGGTAACCTATCTCTCCGGAGCTAAAGTTGTCATATTCTGCACACACACACAACAAAAATACAGATTTATGTATCCAACAGAAAGATTTCACATGAGTGATGAAGAGATGCACAGCTCAGCCATCAGAGAGAACTGGAACTTAGCAGATTTAAACTAAGGGTGACATTGTTGCTACAGATCCAGCTCAAGTCACCACCAAGCAGCCCCTCAATATACAGTATAATGCAGTCTCCTTCCTTCACCACCCAACCGCGCACTCTCATCCCTCCAGCCAAACAAATCCCTGCCGTCCTGTTCTCAGAAACTTCTACCTGACAGCACTTCAAGCATGCAAGGCTTGAGAATGCTGCTGGAGAATGGCCAAATTAGTATTTCTACAGTGTCTCTAAAGCTAAGAAATCACATGAAAATAATATTTGTCTTGCTTCATTACCCAATTAACATTAAGTGAAGTCTCCATCACAACCCTATATAAACTGCTTATAAGAATCAGATGCTTGCAGTCTAATTTTCTGGGACAGTGTAAGTGCTATAAATAGCTATGCTTTTCCGTAAAATAGAGAACAAACCATTATTTATCCTAACATGTTAAGTGCTGACAATTTTCTTAGCTGCTTTTAGCTTAGCACATCACAGACAATTTACAAGACTTGAGCTAGCAAGATCTGGGGGCAGACTATTTTCACTTCAGAGGTGACTAGAAGTGCAAAGGGTCCTGAAATTACAATGTGAGATGGGGCCATGGTCTTCCTGCCACAGGTTGTGAGAGTAGGCAGCATCAAAGGCAGGGGTGATGCACTTCTAGAACCCCAGTCCTCAGCGAGCCATAAACTGGAGACAGCACAAGCACCTCTGATAGGCTTAACTTACAACATTCTCAGGAGTGCTAAACTGGGCTATACTCCTATCAAACAACCTTTAATATTTATATGCTCTTCTCGAGTATTTGATCCATATGATTTTTGTCTAAAATTTAAAAAATTGGGCTAAAAAACAGACGTTTACAGTTTACACTTTTGCCACATGGATCTGAGTCCATATCACAGTGTCTTCACCAAAAGAAATGTGCTTCTCATACTGATTTACTGCTCTGCTGGCCAGCTTGGGTTTCTTTCTGTACTCCTATTGTTGCACAGAAACAGCTTTGCTATTTTTTTCTAGGCTATTTTTAATGCTGTAGCTGGTTCTCATTAAATATTTGCAGTACTGCTTAGTTGCCACGTTTCACACACTATCAGTTAAATTTAAAACAGTTTCAAGTTTCCCAGATTTGAGATATATTTGGGATTCACCATTTTGACTTAAATAGATCTTCAGTAAATATTAATGGTCACCTACAAGTGAAAGGATTGTTATTGTTCTTCATGTCTCATTCGTAATTCTGTTGCCTATACAAAACAACTGAAGCAGGTAAACTAAAGCTTCTGCCTCAATAATGGCATGATCACAACTGTGGATTGCATTTCAGACTCAAATTACAGTGAAAACTCCAACCATACACAGTAGACTCATTTGCATTAACAACAGCGTCCTAAGTTTGATAAGGTAACAGCTCCTGAGATTTCACTTCAAATAAGCATGACTTGAGGTTCTCTGTGTGGCAGAAATACAACTCTGCATATAAAGGTTTGTCTAATTAGGAATTATAAATCCTAAATGTTGAGAAGGTGTGCCCTTTCAAATAGACTATCCCAAGAAAAAAAGAAGAATGACAAAGCACAATTACTGCCAATAAATTACACTGTGCTAAAAAAAAGCGAGGATCATGGCCTTGAACTTTTACAAATACCAGCAACACAACTCGATCACAATAACTATTACTATCAGTAATTACTGTTTAACTGTGACAGCACAAAAAATAATAATAAATGGAAATCCTTCACTCTCAGAGATATTTTAGCTGATATGCTGTTCTGACAAAAAGTTGAATATCCCTGATTCTGTCAGCAGCTGTTAGACTCAAAATTGTAACTTACATACTTAAAATCAGCAAAGCGACATACCCTCCAGATAGTTCTTTCTCTAGAGCAATTGCTTCTCCACTGAAAATACTCTCCACGTTATCTCCAAGTCTGAGAGAAACTGCAACTCATTCGGCATTTGTTTCTAAAACAGTGAAAGACAATTAAAAATATCTGTCTTTCAGATTTACAGGCACTTAGAATCTAGTTATCATCCAATTTTATCAGACTGCAGTTTCACTTTGGTACACACTTAAAAGCTATTCTTGCAAAAGATAACTCATTGAGAAGCAGTAACTTTATAAGCAATAGTTAGGGGAATCATATCAGATTAATAACTTCTTTTGATAGTTTTGTCCATCAAAATCAGGAAACAATTTTCCCATTCTGTGTATGCAGCCAAATAACTCTGAGTTTCACTAAGAGTTAGAAGAAGCAGGTAAACAAGGAAAAAGGACTGGGAGAAGGTCTTGGCATAATGAGTAATTTATTTCTTAAGCATTCCTTAAAATTGTGTTTCAGAAAATAATCCACTGAATGACACACATGCATAAAAAGGGTCAACTCTGCAACAGTATTTCACCATTTCCAGAGCTTTTTGGCCCATCGCATTTTTAACAGTAGAGCTGATTAGCTGATTAAAGACACTTTCTGAAAAACAGCTTGGGTCCATAATCAAAAATCATTAGAAGCTCTAATTTAAGATAAGTCAGCAGAAGGGAAATGTTTCTTGCCAATTTGGGCAGATAAATTGTTAATTATTAGAAGACATTTTTTTTGATGGATAGCTATATCAGAAATAGTCTACTTCCCTTAACGCCTTCCTTTCATGCATTCATCCCCTCCAAAAGAGAAAAGGGTAAGAAAATGAACACAGCTCACATCCCACAACACTGATCATTACAGGTCAAACCTTTCTCCTTTCTTGTCTCTGTGGGCCACAAACTGAACATGATTTGATGAAAAATATGTATGCTTGAGATAAGAATTTCTTTGAATAATACTGCATATTCCTAAAAAAATGAAAACACGTTTCACTAAAAAACTCTACATTGAAGAATATTGAGTTACTTGTTAATCAGTATGAGGACACATCTATGAAGCAAATATTGTTATTACATCTCTCTGCCAGATGGTTAATCCCTCTCCAATCAGCATAATACCTCCCCAGAGAAATTACGCAGGACTGGAAGGACCCTCCCTTAGCGGACTGACAAAGACTCACTGCAGCATCCCATTCATTTCTTATTTGCAATTACTTAAAAACACAATATTCAGACTTCATTTTTTTTCTGGATATAGAGATATTCTGCAGACACGTATGTAAAATTATTGTTCTAGCATCTTAAATATGACTACCTACTATAAAATATCTCCTCAACTAAGATTCATACAAATATTTAAATAGTTGTAAGTAACAATGCTTAATCTAAGATTAAATTCATCCTCCAGAGTAAAGATGATAAGACCAGCAGTTCATATATGTAACAAGCATGGCTTTAAACCACAAAATGTCTAGGAAAACTCCCTAAGAAGCACTTCCAAGAAGCTGACCTCCTCCATCAGTTTGAACCTTATAACAAAGGATAACCATCCCGAATAATAAAGCTCCTTAAAATTTTCTCTTAATTCTTTGTAAATACTTTGGGTAAAGTTACAGACAACCATCAAGAGGACTTCAAAAAACACAGATCTGATTCTGCCACTCAGAGACACCTTGAATCTGAAAGTTTTAAGCAGACTACAGACTTGAAAAAAAAAAACATCATGCGCTTCTTATCATTAGAATTAAAACGGTACCACCACTGACTACCAAATCAGATTTAGATAGTCAAAATTCACCTCAATCAACTGGAACATTTCTACTGTCTTATTTTATGTTTAAGACAATATCAAATGCTTATTTTGGGAGTTTCATTATGGCAGCAGCTTTCACTAAAGTCAGATGATGCAGACAAGAAGAAACCCCAGCTTTACAGCATGCCTGCTGCTTCCTGCAACCTGCTAATCCACGCACTGCTAAAAAAGCTGTCACAGTGACACATACAGATATTCATGGGGTTCCTGCTGCTGCCCTGACAGTCTTTGAGCTGGATGCAGTTGTTACATATTTTCATGTTTCTTTCAAACTTCTAAAAGCTGCCACCTTTGTTTCACATATCTATTTAATCACCTATTTTTTTGTTTTGTTTTGTTTTACTTTCAAAGACAGCTATGTTTAGCATGATCACTTTTTGGACCAATGACCTCTTGGGCAATTCTGTCTGCTCCAGACTTCCTCTTACACACCCTGCACATCCCTCTGGGCCATTTCACCAAGAGAAACATCCATCAAGAACTGTACCTCCACACCCTAAAACACACTTCTTTTTATGTTTCCAAGGTTAAACAGCTGCCATGGGTTTTACTTTTTCTTTCAAATAAAATCATTTTTATCTTCTCTAATGAACTTCAAAAGTTTTATCAAACTACAGAACTGACTTTAAAAAAAAAAAAAAAAAAAAAAAAAAGGTACAATCCCTTTGCTCCTTTTGAGTTACAAATATGTGAGGGAAATGTCCATAGACTAACATGAAAATACCCGTGCACTGGATATCTCCAAAAAAGATCTGTAGCTCACAGAAAATTAAAGGGCAAATTTAAGACAATGAAGCGTAAGTTCCTTCCCTAGAGGATCTTTGCACACACTTCAAGGGGAGCAATCATCCATTGATTTTGTATTCCAGTGAATACATCAAGAGTGTCATACATAATAGACTAAGACTGTTATTACTATTACTGGATCCTCACTCCAAATATCAAATATTCAGGTAATATAATAAGATAATATTTCATTCTTTGATGGCATTTTCAAATTGAAGTAACTGCATTTGAATACAGACGAGTTGTAAGATATCAGGTTAAGCTGCATTCTCTGAATGTAGCAGAGTGTGAAAGAGAAAGAAAAATATACACTGTAATAACATGAGCTCTGTAGTTAATGAAACGGCAATGAATCAAAGTAATCAGATTTTTCCAATGACCTTTGCAAATGGATCCATAAAAAGTCTGAGACAAAATATAGTATGGTACATCACATTATCGTAAAGTACAATAATGGTTGTACCATGACCTGGTAAGCACCAATAACTGAAATAAGTTTTTTGCTCTCCTATCCTGTTCATATTTGGAACAGAACAGCTGCTACCCAATATAAACACACATTGGCCAGTAACAGGACAAAAAATTATGAATTTTCTCAAAACCTAGAAATACAGCACAATTCTCAATCTATCGAAATCCTCATGAGATAAAATTATACCTTTGGAGTTTTCATGTACCAGAGCATGTTTTTAATGCTTAAGCATACAAATTACCAGCACCAAGGAGTCATGATCCATCAGCAAAACATTTTCACTCTTTGTACAAAAGAAGATTTGCAGAGGAGACACAACTGAATTGTATGCAGTTCCTGACAATGAAATGCATTTTCCTTATTGCAGTATGAATAAACCATTTCCCAGGGAAAGTAATGAATTTTCTAAACCATATTGCACAACCTCACTGACTAACACCTCAGAGGCAAACTGTCATTAAAAAAAGCAATTTGATGAGTTTGATTCCAAGAATTCTACCAGAAGTACATCATCTAAATGGAATTACTAAAGTTAATTCTATGATAAAGACTGGGGAAAAAAAATAACAGAAAAATCAACACCAAAACAAACTACATAAGAAGAGATTCTGAAATAGGAAATACATTATCTACTCTGTATTAGTGCAAGAAGGTATGCATTTTCCTCATGAAACTGAAAAAGCAGTTAAGTTTCTCAGCACCTTCACTGTTGTCAAATCAAAGTGCATAAGTAGAGAAAAGAAAACATCATGTAGTATACCTCCTTGGTGTCAAACAGCAACAATGGGCACTGACAGCCTATCCATTTTTGGATCACAGAAACTGTGCTTCCTTTCATGCATGGGCAGTTACTGCTGTAAGTAGTTTCACTCCATCAGACAACAGGTTCAAAACGTGAGGCCCTAAGTTCTCCTCTTGGCTGAAAAGATCTGTCTTTGAAGTCACACACGGTACTTACTGTAAAGTACTGTAAAACTTATGTGAAGTCTCAACAACCTCAGTTCAAGATCCACAGAATTTCTTGGTTATTTAGGGATGTTTATCCCCCATTCAGATGAGACTTGCTTTCTGACGACAAAAGTATCTAAGAACACAAAACCTTCCTGGTTTCTAATTGCAGGTACATATAATCCTAATAAGGTGATATAAATGACAGTAGAAAACCATGAATTAAGGTCACAACTGGAAATGAACATATTTAGCAATTAATTCCTCAATAAGAAAAAAATAAATATAGTCGTTTCAGGAGAAGCTTTGGCTTCGTCAATTTAACTACACAGTTAAAACTCAGACATTCAAGTAAGTTCAATTTGAAGAAGACAGCTCCAAATCAATAGAAATCAACATTTAAATTTGAAATCTACCACCAATGGCAACGGTGAACTACGCAAATGAAAAAATAAATTATAATTATTCTGAAATAAAACTGAATTTATTTCTGAAAAAATCAGAGCATTCCTGCAGCTGTTTTATTTAAATGCAGAAGTCATTCCAGATTTTCTAAATCTCTATATTGTAGTACAAATTCATACAGATATTTCCTTCATACGTACTTGAAGTTTTCTTATTATAAGCTGTTATCAATTTATGTTCAGATACTACAATGATCACTATATGAGGGTATGGAATAATTACACTGTGCTTTAATTCACTTAGGTTAATAAGATCTTCGAATAAAAATCAGTTCTGTGCTTGCCTATGATCTAACACTACAGTGCAGACTGTACAAATAAAAAGCCTCCAGAAAAGAAATTAATTTTGCGAGGTTACTGGAAACTTTTATTTTATATCCCTAGGAAACAAGCATCTTTCACTTGTGAAATGTAACCAATTATTTGCAGTCTTCCACGTACTAAAATGAAATCAAGTTTGAGTTTGAATGACAACCACTTTTACTTCCTTGGCGGCTTACTAGATTTAGTCAGGATTCGCATAGCTGGCAGATAAGCTACTTAGATATAACTCCAAATAAAAACTATCAGAACATATAGAAATTTATTTACAAACCTCCGTTTCACTTCCTTCAGATCCACTGTAGGACTAACTCCCTTAAATTACTTCCTACCTGCATTTTTTACTGTTCCCATAAACACTATAATACCCATAATTTTGCACGCAACACAAATGGTCTGTACATTACATAGGATATTTTTGAGTTAACTCTAAGTAGTTCACTACAGTTAAAACAAACCTATTGCTGTCCATCTTTGAAACCAGTCATTGAAATACTACTGATGGAGTTGGTTCCTTCCTTCAGTCTAACTGTCCTGAACAAGTACTTTAGCCAAGACAAGCCCTCACATGACCAAAATCACTAAAAATTGAAAAGCACATAGCAGAGCAATAGCACTGAGTGAACTTCTGAACTTCTGAGCACTACCAGTCTACTTTTTAGATGGTTTTGTGGCTAGTAGTTTCATCGACTTTTCCCGCAATAACCGATTAGTTCATGCAAGTGAATGAAAACCTAATTCACAATAAATGTAATGACAGAACTGATATCATTTCATTTTGTCAATTTATGGTGTTGGATCAGCTTCTGCTGCACTGAATTCCTTCACTAGCAAAGCGATAAGGATTTAATTTCCAGGAAGACAGATGTACTTGCTTTTTCATGCAATGACTTCCTGGCTGTTCTAAAATTGGGTGGTTTTCCTATGTTTATCAAACAGAACACAAGCTGTTTGAAGAAAAAAAAAAAGCATTTATTGTGGCCCCTCATCTAAGTCATCCCTCCCAGCTTTGAAATAGTCAGAGAAATTCAGGAGGTGGAGCACCTACATATGCTTTCACAGTCTGTGATGGTGGAAAAGGCAAGTACCTGATGCAGCCTGAAATAATCTGACGGTTTCCACTGCAACAGAAAGACAGCAAAACTTCTTTTGCAAATCAGTTCATAAACCAGCTGAAATAAACTAAGAGGACAGAAAATGTGAGGGAGAAGAAACATGTGAATGCTCATTTAGTAAATGACAAATTGCTGATAAATAATGAAGCCACCAGAAGACATTATGAAAGTTGCCCATTTGTGCAAAGTGCTAAAACTTTGGGAAATAAACAGAGAACAACAATTGCCCACTCATAGGGACAAAACTGTTCTCTAGTGCCACTGAACATCAATGAAGAAATCCGCATAACTGAAATGTTGAAGTGAATGATTAAACGTGATTGAATAACAAACCAGCAGTTGGGGGGAAAGAAAATTAAAAAATCTAAGTTGTTTGTTTTAGTTTTTTTGTGTGTGTGTGTGTTAAATCACCCTTCCCAGTCACATTAATTGTTTGCAATTCACAGTTAATTGTTTGTAATTCACAGTCCAAAATTGACACTGATCAATGATTTGAGGCAGCATGAACAAGTTGCTTTTTCATCTCACTGTAAAATACATACTTGAAATGAATCTTTCTGAAGTCAGCCCCAAACTTCAAGAGTCACAAAGTAGCTTACCTACTCAGTTTTATTTCAAACTCTTGGTGATGTTCTGTGACACTGCTGAATTACAAAGTGATCCTATGCCTTTCCTTAAGCTGGCTGTCCTCTGTACATAACCCTCTCAGTAGGGAAATTAAATATCAGCAAGTCTAATGAGCAGGAAAGCTGGTGCAAGGATCCAAAGAGAAAGAGGTTGCACAAATGTCGTGTGAAACTTCATCCTTTATGAAGACACGCACTTATGTCTGAGTGAGGAATCACTAGCATAAATCATATGCTGCCAGTTTCTTAGTAACAAACTTGTTTAACTGAATAAATGCTATTAGTATTCATCTGAACTGAAATCTAATGTATTAAGACTTGCGTAGCCAGCATGATAGATTCATTCACAGGTCTTGGTTCAATCCTTAAAGTAAGAGCTGTACTTAAGTAGTGTTATTTGTGAATATTAAAAGAACATATCTGATGTTAGTCATTGCCATTTTACCTGATCAAATCAAGGAGGATTCAAACAAAATGACAAACTGGTTTTTAAAACAGAAATTCATTACAGTATGGTAAATCAAATTCATTGCAAAGTGGCAAATCTTCTCAGAAAAACAACCAATTAAAAATAAAAAAAATTTAAAAAAAAATCACTAAACTGCCTAAAAATCTTGGGAAAACTTGTTTTCCTCTCTTTATTCTTATAGTGAGGATTACTGCTTTTCTTTGTCCCACTCAAGTTTTATTCTGACTTCAATTCAATCACTATAACTACTGTGGCTGCCTCCAAATTAAACTCGCTTTGAAAAACCTGAATGAAAGGATGTACAATTTTACACCAAATTGTGATTACTGTGAGTTCTCCATTGAATGAATACCAAGAATCAGAGAAAATGAACAGGACACTCATATGATGTCACTTCAAATCCTGGAAATTTGCATGTTGGACCATATTTACAAATCTTTGCTTTTGCAATTAAATTAAAAAATAACAAATTTAAAAAGCAACCAGGAGAGCTGACGCTTACTTTGATTAACCATACTTGATATATTTTGAGCATTGGAGGGACTCTGAAAAACTAGTCATATATTCAAGTGATATTAACATTAGAGATCAAGTTAGAGATCAGTTAGTTGTATTATGAAAACTGTATGAAAGCAATATAAGTACTACTACTTGAAATTTAATCTGAAGTACTAATCAAAGTTAGTGGTAACAATAATAAGGTGCTCTTTTGCATTTGTTCTTGCAAAGGATAATGATTTGTACTTCCTGAACAAATCCAATTGATACAGTGAAACCTTTTCTTTTTAAAAAGGAACTCTAAAATTGTCCACGCTTCATGAACAGCAAGTGATCAGAAAAAAGACAATTTTCATTTACTTGAATAATGAGGCTTTTAACTCAGCTCCCTCCTTTTTGGCTATAATGAATGACCTTCCTGCTCAGTTAATCTGGAATACATCACATTAGGCTAGACAGATTACAATGAAATGCAGAAAAAGAAACTGAACTAAGAAATTCATAGTGGCATTTACTTCCTGTGTATGCTGCCATAATAATAATATTCAGGCAACAGACAAGAGCGACTATTACAATAAATCAGATGGTTGAAAAGCTGTGGCTTTGCTTATTTATGAGTGGAAATTACAGATCACATGAAGACTCTTCAATAATTGTTCATCTGTTTACACTTAAGTGTACACACTGAAGCTACGTTCTTGTAAACAAAAACAGCACAACTGCAACCTTCCTTCTAGCTTATCAAAAGTGTAATATTCCCTCTTAGCTTCTAAAAACAGAAGAAAGTATGCTACTGACAAAGCTTTTATAAATTCCAAATTAAGACCAATCACACATACTACCTGCCTCAGCTGCTGGAGCAAATCAGGAAGATGAGTTTGTGTTCCACACAACATACAGAATGTTGCGTTGGAATTTCATTAAATAAGGAGTATTTCCTAAGTGATGCATGTGCATGTTTGTGCAAACCTTCTCTTTGCTGAAAGTGACAAAAATGAAAGCATTTCCTTTCTGTTGTTTTCCATCATTTCTTTATGGACCCAAGAAATTTTGATGCAAGGCATGAATATAAGGACGCTTTCGTTTTAAAATTAGTCACTCACAGGCAACTGAAAAGAACATTATGCACCACACCATATGGCTCTTCTATAGAAATGATCTCTAGGAACATAATTATCAACAATACTTAGCAGTAATGTGCTCTATATAGTTAACAAAAGGAATGCGACTGGGGGTCTGGAGAAAATTTAAGGCTTAGTTAGACTTCACTGTGTTTTAAATAAGACCAGAAAAATCACTTATATACACAGATTGCCCTGAAAGTAATGCTTCCGATTTATTTTCCTGGAAACCACAGTAGATACAAAGGGCACAATAACACTAGTTGATAGAGCTACAAAGCACTAGTTTTCACTGCAGTCACCATCATTAGCTCTGCATTTTTTGCCAGCAATGAACAAGAGTTTGTGTGCTATGTTCATGAAAACCTGCACCAGCAGAGGTAGCCCACTGTAATTACTGCTGAAACACACCACCCGCTGCCTCACTGTGCTCACAGCCACTGTTTGGCCTCCATAAACATTCAGCAACGATTCATGAATGTGAATGGGTGTCATGTTTTCTGCATGGAGGAATTTAATGACTCACCCTGGCTTCATATACATTTTCATATCAGCTGCAATTCTGTCAAACTGCCCAAACTGCCCCTCTGCTGCCACCTGTCTTACAGCAGTAAAATCTAAGGGAGAGGTGTTCCTGCTCCAGCAGCAGGACTGGACTAAATTATCTGCAAGGTCCCTTCCAATCGCTGACATTCTGATCCTGTGAATATCGGCAGGAAGGTTTAACCTCTACTGCAATACTACCAACATTCACCTCTGACATTGTGGGCCAACATAATTAAACAGGAGGCATTACTTTCAGAGCACCCCGCATAAATATGTATGCACACCTGCTCAAGCACAGCACTGAAGACACTACAATCACCATCCTTACCTGCTGGATAACTTTAGAAGTAGTTTTTAGTGTACCAGCTGAAAGCTAAGAAGAAACTAGAGAAAATACACAGACTCAAGAATGGATCAAGAAAGACAGACATCCCAGCCCACACTTTGCAAAGTCAGCTGCCTTCCTATACTAAAACACATTTTAGTACATGTAGGAAAGTACATGATGAGGTATATTTTTGCATGATTTATTCACAAGCTGAGTGAAAGCTTGGAAAGTGATTTAAAACCACCTCTTTCAGTATGTTCTGTTGAAGGACTCGTAGCCCATATTTTCAGAACAGTCTGTATGCCTGTAGGAGGGGTAACTGAAACCCAGCGTTTTGGTTCACCTGGCTGTAAACCAAACATACAGTTGAGTCACATGCCCACAACAGAATGCATTAGTAATTAGTAAGAACACGTGGTCACACACAAGCGCAGTGAAATGCTGCAAAGCCCAGTCCTTCAGCAAAGACCCCCAGAGAAGACCAGCCCAAAGATTTATTTCTCTTGGGAAATCATACATTGCCTTTCCTCAGAATACCTGCATCTTCAGTTTCCTAACCTGTTATCTAAATATACACTTTGGCTTCAGGCTGTGTTCATAGAAGCGATCATTCCAGTTTCCTGCTATAACGATCTAAAGGAATAAACCAGACATTCAAGAGGAAAAAAGGAAACAGGAAAAAAAAACCCTAACAATTCCTGCTACCGTGTACAAAAAAGCTATCTACCATCTACTCACCCAACTGACCTACTTGGTAGCTTCAGTATCTTATCCTCTTAAGAAATGCTTTGGCATGAAGAAATTTACTGTTCAGTAGTTTATTTCTTTTTGTGGAGGTAGAAACTTGCTCTCCCAAACAGCAGTGTCAGAATATCTATGTTTAAAAGGCAATTCAAATAAGCATTTCTATGGATATTGATGCTTTCCAATCAGATCAAATAAGCACGATTTTCCAATAAACACTGTAGTGGGGGTTGTCATGAACAGAAAAAAAAGGAGATTCCTGATGCAAGGAAGACAGGGTAAGGATGATGATAGCAAAACCACAGCACAGGAAGTAATAGTGATGCAGTTTTCACATGGATCACAACACTGCAGGACAGGCAATTGGAAGAGGCATTGAATGGGAACTGATGGTAACTAATACCTGTACATGAGTCCAAAGCAAATTTCAAGAGCTGAGCATTCTGAAACTGGGACATAGCACTGGTCTCGACAGCTTGAAAGAACCAGCACAGTTACATCTAATAGCATCATTTCAACACATTTAAAGGTAATTTCTGGGGTAGCAAAGATATTACTTTCCCCACAAGTTATGTATGGTTATATTTGTCAAGTACATCATTCACAAATCATCCATGTACACCAGTTGGGGGGACATTAATTCTGAAATATTAAAGTACATACTAGTGTATGCTGTTTAATTTAATGAAATTATAGATCTAACTGAGGAACAGATGTGTCTCAGTTAAGTTTGCCATCTAGTTCCAATGTACAGGTAGGGAAATACACATTTAAAACTCACAAAAAGTATACTTCTGAAACACACTACGCCTTTTATAAAGTGCTGCCACTAACACAGGTATTCTAAGAGTTACTTTATACAAGGAGGTTCCAGGAGTAATGCTCACCAGGATGATTTACAGAAGAAACACTTCAGCTGTTATGGGTGTGGGTGGATGAGAGCATTCAGATTTTTCTTCATAAATATAAAAAAAAATTGAATAGATTGAAGTAAAAATGTTACAGTTCTATGCAATTCTCAAGAAAATATTTAAGAAGCCTCAAGGTTTCCCATTATAAAATCTGCTTAAGAATGAATGGTAAGCATACAATACAGAGAAAGATAGCACCCTCAGTAACAACCATGAAATACAGAGCAAGATTAAGTTGTCTTAAGTTAGTGGCAAACCACAGACTTGTGTAGCAAATTTGTAGTCTTATTGATCTGCTCTCACAGTTGCTGCTTACATAAATATTACAGAAGATTCCCGTTACATTCTTTAACAGGATGAAGTGCAGATGTTTTCAAGTAACTTTTCCACCTTTCTCCCGGCAGATGTTCTGTTTATAAAAACAGATTTATTGAACTACTCCCAAGCAGTTAACAGTAGGATGCTTCACTCTTACTGTCTCCTCTTTTAAAGAACCTACAGGCATGAAAAAGAATGAAGTAGCAAGACAGAGAACCCCAGGGCACATAATCATCATTTCATTATGGATAAAATACTTTGTAGCGATGAATTGAGGGGACCCTTGTTGCATTTGTGCTGTACAGTGACATCACCAGTGTTCAGCTACGAAGTAATAGTAAAGACAACTTGCTTTTTAAGGAAGATTTCTAATAGAAATGTAAACTCATGTTAATTCCCTGTCAAGGTTCTTAACAAGTACAATAAAAGCACAGATTCACCTACATCTCTTCCTACATTCCAATCAACCTCATCCACTTTGTTAGCTTTCACAAGATTAACTGATAATAGATAATAACATGTTCTTGTAATTCCTTGGCCTAAATCCTACATTTTTGAATCCCAGACAATTCATTCTACCTTTTTAGCAATGAAACTTTGAATTAAATCCCTGTGATTTAATTTTCTATTAACAAATCATCATGAATGCTTCAAGTTTTGAAAGGCATTAATGCATCTATCAGAAACAATCTAGTTTCAGGCTGACGAATAAAATGGTACAACTTGCCATTCACCCTAAAATTAAGGAAAAAGTGAAGAATGAACAAATGAACAAACAAAACAAAAAATATGGATTACTAGGAGTTATGGAAGTTCGCATTCCTTTTATTTCCAACATCTCTTCTTTTTTCCACTGAAAGAAAACAGTACCTGATCTTTTGGCCAGGCGAGAAAGAAGAAAGGAAATCAAGGACTTGATTATTCAGTGGGAAAGTTTCTGAATAACAAATCGCTGTCATTGTCGCTACATGTCTTTGAAATAGAAGCCCATGGGGAAAACTATACAAATGAAATGTATCTTCCAATAACTAATGAATAAACACAACTCCATTCTGGCATAGCCAGATTAATTTGAAAATCAATGTGCTTCTACCACTTATTTTTCAAAAAAGGAGGTTTTCAATCTTTGTAGTTGCTTGCACTAATAATAACAGAAAAATTTATGTCAGCCTAGTACTCCTAATTGTAGATTTCTCTGACTCTCTGTATCATAGTACTATTTATATTAAGCCTACTAACCTCTTAACTTCTTAACCAGGCACTCTATCTTCAGTAAAAAGGGATATTGATTAAGTTATTAATCCTGAATCCTGCTGCCATACAGCTACCGTGGTGATAACAGACAATGGCTACCTATTACAATATTAAACGCATTTTACTTTGTACTTCATGTATCACTGTACACAAGGTTTTACAAGGACAGAGTTGAGCTGTAAGACTACAAAAAGACAAGGCACAAACATGAGGTCTCAGAGAGGTGCAGCCAGGGTTGACTGGGTCCTTTCCCCAGGTGCTCAATCAATGGTTCAGGCTGGGACTCAACAGTTACCATACAAATACAATAACCAGAAGAAAAATATTCACATTAATTGAAATACAGCGATTAGAGAAACACGACCATCTTTAAAGGATATTTAAACCAGAACTTCACTCTGATATTAAAAGGATGATGTATTTATTTCATAATGATCAGTTCCCATGGTTAGGAAATACTTTACAGGATGTGAGACAAATATCTAGTTAAGGATAAAAACACATGCAGCATTGATCTTACTTTATAGGTAAATTCAATTTAAGATAAGGATCTCTCTTTCTTGGGCATGATTTTTTGCTCCCTAAAATATTTTGCAACACATTACATGTAATCTGAAGCTTACAGAAGAAGCTTTGTAACCAACTAATTAACTTTCAACAAAATACCTTGCTAATCCTAGCCTTGCTTTAAATTAAGTATTACAGTTTTAAATAAAGACCTGCTAATAGCAAATTGAGTGAGCTTTGTTTTGCACAATAGTAGGATGACTATCAAGTATTTACAGAGCACAGATTCATCCCTTCTGTAAGTGAATGCAGATAACCACTTAGGCCCTCCAGTTACTTCTTACATGAAATATCAGTTAAAAAAATAAAAACCTTCTAAGTATACAGGCACATCAAAGTCTTTACCATACTGTGCTCTAATTTCACTTGCAATGATGAAGCATAAAGTACATAATTACTAATAAAGGACAGTATAGTTATTTGGCTTATTATTAACAGTTTATGTAAAAAGCAAGCAAGATTTTCCATAATGGAGCACAAATATATAGCCTGCGACAACTCTTTTACATGTGGAATAATACAAAGTCACTTGAAAGGAAAAGGTCCCATCATCAAGTAGCAAATGAAAAAAAAATAAAAAAATTCAAATGAGAAAGCAAACTTTTAAAAGCAGACTTTAAACCAAGCTCATCCTCTATGAAACAAACACAAAAGGGAGCTGTGACAGAGGCAACTTCAGAGCAGTTTCACTCAACTTTCCACAAATGCTCACGTTTTACTTCCCCCCTCCCACTGCCAGAAGGCAGAAAGCACAGAAGGAGTATTTCAGAAAGCTGTAAATTGCAGTGTGACAAGAATTCCTTATCTCAGTCCAGCCCATAGTGGAGTGTGTTAAAGTGATGGATGAGAATTCACTTTCTGCATTTCCTCTGTTAGCATTCACAACGCTCCCTATCAGAACTGAAACACATGCAGCTGTGCTCTCTTTGATTGAACCAGGACTAAATTGAAGACAATCCCATGGTAATAGCACGCTGTTTAAAATACATACTTATGCATTTTTATGCTCACGCTTTTTAAGCTACTTCAGTGTATGTAAGACAATAGAGCAGTTAACTATTTGATCCTCTGACAATTCCGCCCTCCCTTTTTTTTCTTAAATCTAATCCCATTTTTCCTTGTTGAAACCTGAAGAAAACCATAGGCTGTGTATAACGGTAAGTTTTCTCCTTCATTGCAATAGCAGCAGTTAGATGCTTGAGGACTACTAACACATTCCTATGTTTGATTTTACATGTAGTCTAATCAACTTATTTCTCCCATTTACAAATATTATTGATGACTCAACTTCATGTTTTATTTGTAAAATGACTAATTAGCTGGCTGTCCCTTCCCATGTAACCATGTACCTTCTCCTTCTGGCTTAAATATGAACTGCACTTTCTTCTACTGAGCAATTTCCAAGCCCCCTTCTCTCCCCACTCATATCCACAATGTAACAAGACTATTTCAAATTCTAAGCATATCTTACAACATCCACAACTCTCGAGACTAAACCACTATTAAAAGCATTTTTGGAAATGGAGAATAGGAGCAGGCTGAAGCACCCGTGAGTGCATCCCCCTGAAATTTTCAGGAAAACACTGAACTTAAGAGTTTTCTGACTGCTTCTATATCAAAATGATTTCACTTAGTTGCTTTTTCCTATTAATACTAAGGTGCTCTATCCATCCATAGCAAGATAACCAACTAAACACTCCCTGTGAAGACCTACGCCTTGCCTGATAACCAGATAAAGAAAATTCAGATGTTAAAAGAAATCTCAACAGGTATAGCTGCCTACAAACATAGAAATCCAGAGGGGGATACATGCATATATTTATACACATGTATACACACACATATCCACATACACTATATATATATATATATACATATATATATATATATATATACAGACACACATATATAAAATTAGAAGTTCTCAAGTTTGCTCACTAGAGCAGCAAATCATCAGACTGGCTCAAGAGAAGTGAATTAGATGAGTAACAAGATCACCTTCGCTTGAGTGATTTCATGCAGTTATTACTTCTCTGTAATGGGACAGTATGCATCTGTGCTTTTAATATTATTAATTGGAGAGAGTGTCATTTCCTTTAGTGCCTTTAAGAAGCCTCTCAGGAGGCTTTAGTGACCAATTCTGAGTTTAATGGAGCATGTCATACTGAAATTATTGTTTTTATTTCACTGCTATTCCCTCCTTCCTATCTCAGGGATCATGACTCCTGCTACCAGACACTTGCTCTCACTATTCTGTTCAACCTTGACATCCTAAATACATTTCATCTTATCAGTCATAATCAAATCTTCAAAAGCCTACATCTAATTGGATTCTTCTGTGTATGAAAACTCAACACATTTAAGAACTTTTTTTCCGCTTCATCTCCTTATAACACATTAACAGGTTGTTAAAACCTCCAATAGCCATTGAATCCTGTAAATGCTGAAAAGGTTGCAAACAACCCACCACCCCTCTTCTGTTTTCAGCCTCTGCCCTCCAGGAGAAAATAAAAACACCCTCTTATGTAGGGAAAGATAAATGCTATTTATTCATTCCAATATTACTTTGACTTTATGGTGCTTTCTTTTGGAAACCTCAGAGAAAAAAAAAATCTCAATTTTATTTTCCTCTTTCAAAAATACAGAAAAAATAACTTTAGTCAATCTGGGCCTGTTTTCTGGCCAACATGCTGATCTCTAAGTATATTGCATCCTGACTAGATGCATACACAGCCTTTGTCAATCACAACAGAAAACTTGGGAGGAAAAGGAAGCAATGTAAATATACTGGGATAGAAGTCTCAAAAGGAGTTCTCAGGACAACAGACAGGCTTTATAGCACATATTCTGTTTTTGGGCACCTCAGAATGAGTGAAATCATGGGCAGCTACTGAACTACATGGTTAGCTAACATTTATTGCTTCCTACATGTCTCCCAAGTACACCTAAAACACCCAACAAATCAATGGAGGAATGTTTTCTATTCATGCCTACCTGATTATGGTAAGGCAATAACGTAAGACAGCATCACTGCTAATAGAACTCAGAGGGGGGTAAAAAAGAAAAAATAGACATTAAGGCATTCAGTATTTCATCACAATTTGTTACAGAAAAGCAAAAATCAGAACATTACTTTAATGGCAGTTTATACAAGTCTGAGTTAATTCTCACATCAGATTAAACTTCTATATCCACCAAGCCCAAACTGATTATACAAACAGACTATTACTAGTGCAAAGTTCTGCTTCATAATGCTGGAGACCTGTAGATAAACCTATTAAAGGACTGATGCTGTATAAGACTGTATAAAACACCGTCAGCATTTCTTAACTTTCATATGCTCGACTGTACCACACAACTGATTTTTCTTTTAGAAACAGAATACTACAGAGAACAACGTTTGCATTGTGGCCAGGGCTGTGCTGCTGGGCTGTCACCATGCTAAGGCCTAATCCTGCCTTCAGAAAATAAAAATTATACACACATACACATTGTGAGACTCCTCAAAAAGAAAATATGCTGAGGATTTTATTACAGAAGAATAAAAGAAAGAAGAAAATACAATTAAGGTCTGTCAAACTATTTCTTCCTCTCCCCTCCCACTAAATTCACTACACTCACTTCACGTAAATTGATAATTGAAGTTGAAGAGGCAGAAAAACAACAGAGGATACTAACCAGTGATTGGATGGAATAAAGAACTTGGAAAAAAACATATGCCTGAATAAACAGAGTGCAAATCTCTTACTGTACCAAAAAAAATAGTCATACTACCCTTTTATACAGAAGATAGATGAGATCTTCCAGATTAAATGAAAATAATAAAAAACAGCACCTCATATATAGCTTCAAAATTACCTCTGCATTCAAGTATTTCCTTTTTAACACTTAAAAATTTTAACACCATTTTGACCTAGAAAAATATTTAATGGCCTTGTTACAAGAATTTGCTAAAACAGAAGTTTGCCAGTACTTAACTTACACCATCTTTTCTCCTATCCAAAAGGATTTTAATGCTACTGTTATAACATACATTCAGTGCAAATTTGCATTTAAACTGTACAGACTGTATTTAAGCACCCCAGGCTTCCACAGTAATTGTAGTCCTTCATGGCGTTTAGACTCAAGCATCTCTGCAGATTTTAGAGGTTAATACTCCAAGAGAAAACACACTGGTAGGTACAAAAAGCAGATCAAGTGTCTATCACAAATATGATGCAAGAGCAGGAATGCTACTGCAGGTTTGCTTATGGAAGAAGAGTTAATTAATTGAGTTTAATTGCAAAGGAGAAGATGAGGAAAAGCTGTAAATCCTGATCTAGCAAGTTTACTACTGTCAGCACAGTTTTAAAATAGTCCCATAATGGAAGTTTTTTGGTTGAGAAGTGCAATCTGTCTGACTTGAAAGTTTGGCACTGAATGAAAATTTGTTAGTGCCATGAAAGGAGAGTGTGGGAATTGAAAGCCATTCATCATTGTAAAACTACACCACAGACTAAACAGAGATAAAAGATTCTGTACAGGCCATCATTCCCAGCATGCCAGCCTTTTGTTAACTTGTCACATTGGGACATGCAAAATGATTATATGTCAAATTATTACTATCAGGAAAATAAATAAATAAATAAATCAAAATATCTCCCAAATTATTTCTACTACAGAATAAAACTATTCTGCAGTTAAGCCTTAAATATATCAATACCCAAATGTTTGTGTTTGCTCACAGGGTTCCCTTCAAGGGAAAAAAGTGGAGAGGCTGAGGTAGTTGTGCATTATGTGTCAGGTACCAATGCTCAAACTATCACAGAACCTTTCTATTGCTACGTGTGGAAACATTTGTCATTGCTGGACACCTATCACATGAAAAATTGTATTATATTAATCATAAGTCTTTTCTTAGTGCTGGCAAGAATTTTAAATATACCACACAAAGGAATTTCAACATAGCGCAATATGAATTAACATCTACTTATTCACTGCGCTTTATATCAGCTAGTAACAGGGAAAATAACAGTTTAAGGCATAAGAATTACTAGCTGCATTTAAAAATTCAGTATGTATTTCTGGTGATTCCTTTAAAAATCTCTAAATCACTTTTTTAAAAGTAAGATTTACAGAGTTAACTGGGGATTTTTATTTTATTTTATTTTTTAGTTCTTTTACAACAACTTTCTTGTCATTATACCTTTTGTTTTCTCTTGCTTTACTGTTTGCTAAATAGAGTACAAATGCTAAATGACAAAGAAAATTATTGTAGTTTCAATATTAAGCCTTTCTTAAACATCACACTGAAAATAGAGCATTAAGAAAGCTTCTATAATTTGCTGAACAAGTCAAGATAGGTTACTTACTAATTCCCATCATCTAGCAAAAGGCAGAGAGTAGAACTGAAGGGATTTTACTTAGAATCCATTCCAAAAGTCAAACCTGTTTATTTCTTTGTTCTTATCAAGATTAAGTAGAATATATATTTCATACAATTCAAGCACATCCTTCTACTTTGAAATTAATCATGAAATGATTTTCCTCAATGTGAACAGCTTCTATTTTATCAAGAGCTGATGCTGAGTCAGGATACTAAGGAAATTTATTATTTATTTTTTATTCCATAACCTCAAATGCGTATATACAAGTCTTAGTATTCTATTGCATACTGACACTACATCAAATCTTATGGAAATAGGAGAAGCAGATATCTGGAATTTATTCTTCCTTTAAGAACATGATATAAATGAAGAGCTGTGTCTTCCAACTTGTTTTATGAACCTACATCCATAAAAATGGGTATTACTTGAGACGAACTTCTCTTATCACTTCCCACACTTATTACAGTATTTTATAAGATAAAGCAGCTTAATTGCTCTGCTGTCATTTACAGAGTGTTGATATCGTTTGGCAAGTCAGCAGAAACAAACTAAGACTTTCAGTTGGAGACTTCTTTTTATTTTAATGTTTGACACCAGCAGTTCAAGTATCCCTGTCCCAGAAGCAGCAAAACAATTACAGCTCATTATGAAAATTCAGAAATCCACAAACATGATGTACTCGAGACAAAGCTCATAAAGTGAAGGAAAAACATGCTGTAAACTATATTTTCTTAATTTAAAAGTACTGTGTGCCTCAAGTTGACTGCCTCCACATAACAATAGAATATACAAACATCCAACTCTATTGATTTCTTCAAAAACAAATTAACACAACCGTTAGGTCCTGATTCAAAGCAGGCAAATTTAATTAGGACATACTTAAATCCTGAAAATCTATTGAAATTTATGTTCTGCTGTGGTTCCTCTTTTTGCCTCTTCTTCACAATGTCCCTTACTCTTTTTTACTCTTTTACCCCCAAATAGATATGTTAACCCTATAGCCACAGTACCAATCAATAATATCCTAAGTAACCAAAAAGCATCTTATGGCTTTAGTCCTTCTACACCTGCACCCAATAGCTACAAAACATTACATAACAATATCTAAGAAAACATAACTCTCCTATTCAGAAAATACTTGGGAAATAACTGTGTACTTCATATGATCATTTATATAAAATGAAAATGCACATAAATCATGCAATTAGAAATTTATTTCATGCCAAAATGGTGTTGACTTCTCCACATATCACAATAGTGGTTACAGAAAATTTATTTTTAGCCCTCATGTTAAGTCTTTTAAGTTGTTTTTTTTTTTTAACAGCTGTGGTACTTTTGATTGCAGATTAACTTATACAGCTCTATAAATGGGAGGCTTATTTTTTGTACTAACCAGTGGCTCACACAGAAAAGCAGGATTCACATTGGTGAATTTCTTTCATTATGCCAATGGTAAAATCAAACAGCTCACTTGTCATCTAACAAATCCTCCATTTACTAGTAGATTTAGCTAGTGCAGAGACAACTTGAATTTTAGATGCATCTAAATCTGATCAAGTCACATTGAACGTGACTCTTTTGCCTAGGCAAGTTGGAGTGTGTACTGTGAACAAGCCAAGAAATAATGTCTGCTGTGCTTTACTGCACTTCCAGTTCAGATCACTCAGCTGTTGTAGCTTAAATGTTACATTTTCCAGAAGAGATTAAAACACCCACTTCTATTCTTCCATAATGTATCTCTGCTCCGGGACTGGGTGAAAAGAACTCACATGACAAGCAGTGCTCGCTGAGCATAGGAATCAAAGCAATGGTGTGGAATTATTTTACAACCATTGGCTCATCCCAGCTAAGAACAGGTATTTAGCTCCCTCTTTAATAAAAACTAGATGGACATCCTGGGTATAACTTCACAACAAAACAGAGTTCCATTAGAGATAACAAAGCTTTACAATCTAGGTTGTCATCAAGAACACAGATACTGAATCACTAGACACTGCTAATAACATAATGATATCCCCAATCCCTGTTTACAGATTTGTGCTCTCCAAGATTTGAGTATAATTTGTACATTAGAATAAATCATTATCTTACCCTCTAGCACTTCAGCTCTGACACTTGCTCTTGTATCTATTTGAACTCATACAGTGAAATAGCAGCAAACTGTATCCTTTCTAAAAGTAAACAAAAACATAAATATTTTAATTTACTCTGAAGACAATTTACACTGTAACTAGCTTTACAATAGTAGCTCATTTAACAATTTCTCAGGGGAAAAAATGTTATTTATGTTATAATGTATTTGTGAATTTACTGTCAAACTACAGAAACTCACACTTTTTTCCCTATCGCAAGTAGTAAAGGCACTGAAGAACTACAGGAAAGTTAAACAGTTTTGGTCAGCCATGTTGTGTTACTACTCATGTTAGCACTTGCTCTCACTTCACCCATCCATCTCATTCCCAAGACACATGCCAGGAAATTTTAGAGGGAGGTTGTTTGAAATGTCTCCTTTTAAAACACAGCATCCATCTAAAGCAGCAATTGAGAAAGTTTACAGCTATGTAGGGCAACATCCTACACTGCCTATGTGACTGCACCTAGACCTTTACTCTGCAGCTTCTGATCAACACTTTGGCTGATAGCAGGCTGAATGAGTAAAAAGACTCCTCTCTTCATGCATTTGAAACATTATATATATTAGATAGATAGATAGATAGATGATAGATAGATAGATGATAGATAGATGATAGATAGATAGATGATAGATAGATAGATGATAGATAGATAGATGATAGATAGATAGATGATAGATAGATAGATGATAGATAGATAGATGATAGATAGATAGATGATAGATAGATAGATGATAGATAGATAGATGATAGATAGATAGATGATAGATAGATAGATGATAGATAGATAGATGATAGATAGATAGATGATAGATAGATAGATGATAGATAGATAGATGATAGATAGATAGATGATAGATAGATAGATGATAGATAGATAGATGATAGATAGATAGATGATAGATAGATAGATGATAGATAGATAGATGATAGATAGATAGATGATAGATAGATAGATGATAGATAGATAGATGATAGATAGATAGATGATAGATAGATAGATGATAGATAGATAGATGATAGATAGATAGATGATAGATAGATAGATGATAGATAGATAGATGATAGATAGATAGATGATAGATAGATAGATGATAGATAGATAGATGATAGATAGATAGATGATAGATAGATAGATGATAGATAGATAGATGATAGATAGATAGGAGATTCCTCCACATACTAAGAAACATTAAATACATTCTACCTTTGCAATTGTAAACTTACTAGAACAACCTCAAAGAAGTAATTGTGGGTCATGCTCAGAACTTTAGACTTCAAATCTTAGCTACAATTAAATGAATTGCATAGGGATTTTAAGTCATCTTTCTTTTCAATGGTAAAAGTGCATCAACACAATATTTTAACTAAGATGGGATTTTCACTGGTTTCCATTTAAGTTTTTCTCAACTTATCAGCAATAATTAGACTAAAGGAAAAATCTGCCTCCAAAAGTAAACCACTGTGATCATAAAAAAGAGTTTCCCATAAGTATTAAATCATATTCCAACTACTGTGGTTCCCGAATAACTGTCTCAATTAAAACCTTTATTCACACAGTACATTTCTCCAGAGCAGTTACATTAATATACAGGTAACACAAACATTTAGAGCTTGGCATTTCTGTGGTAATCCTCATTACCGTTACATTCTATTGCACTCAGGATGACCAGCAAATAGTTTGGCAGCATTATCAACTCTAGAGATCATTGGAAGAATTAGAAATGAAATTTGTACCATCCAGCAATATGAAGTACAGAATAAAATCTGGAAATTGTACAAGTTTCCTAGCCCAGGAATTATGTTTTTATCTCTACCTTATTTTTGAAATGTATATTAAAGAAGAAAAAAATATATATATATATATATCGAAACTCAAAACCCCCATCATTTTCCACTCCTTCAAGGAAGGACAGCTATCTAAGGATACTTTAGCATTGATCTGAACTTGAAATCTGAACTTAATAGTTTTTATTTTTTATGACAGGCCAGAATCTTTACTAATGAATTTGTGGTTTTTTGGTTTTTTTTGTTTGTTTGTTTGTTTTTTGTTTTGTTTTGTTTTTTAGTGAAAGTTTACAAAAGACAAAAATCAGCCAAACAAAGCTGACTAAAAGAGGTTTTATTCCAACAGGACACATTTCACAAAGCTTCTGCTATTCTATTGAGGTTTTCTGTTCTTTAGGTTATGATGGTCTATGAGCTAATTCCATCAGCTACCTGACAAAAAGATAATTGTGGGAGGTTTCACTGAATGAGGTCTTGAGCAGCATTACCACTGTAAGAAATTGTCTTTCCTTGTCTGCAGTTACAGATTTGGCAGCTCTGTCACTCTTCATTTTGTGTACCAATACAACTGTTTGCAAGACTGAATAGAGAATTAAATCAGAAGTCTGAGGTTTCTTTGTTTTGTTTCTTTTTAAGAGGTTTTTATCCATGTGCACATAGGTGTCCTGATTCAGACCCTGCCAGACCTGCACAGGACACTCATGTCTGTCTGCCAGTAAAATGGTGCACTGTACAGCAGAGGTAGGAATAAACCAGGTTAGAACTGGAAACGCATAAGCCAGAGCCACTGCATGACTTAAAACAGCTTTCAGTCTTAGCTTCCTTTGCCAGGGCTGTCTAGTGATGAATTGCTCAAGAGGGAATGAAAAGGTTTTACTGTAAATTTCTTATTTTAGAATAGCATGAAGGGAAACAGTGGTCAGCATTTGGATGCTCTACAAGTCTGCAGAGAATTACTGTTAACCACTGTCTTTTACCAGCATCCAAATTTGTCTCCAAATGTAACACATGTAATCAGTTGTCACAGAACAATTTCCTTGCCCAATAGAAAACCGTAAATTTTGCTTCCTAAAGAGGGACAGACATTTAGCACATTTTTCAGCTGCATTAACAACACCCTTCAGAGCCAAACATCAGTCACTGCACATCACAGCAAAGGTTTGGAGCTGAAAATGGCAACCATGATACAAAGCATGCTCAATAAAAGATGAACAAAGGGCAATAGTCTGCTAATTTCGATCTGCATGGCAGCCAGCTACAGCACAGAATGTTTTATACCACCTGCGAGAAAGAAGAAATACTGTTTTCCAACAAAATACTGTGTCCAGATCTTCTTCTCATGTCTTGGTAGATTTCTGATAACCAGTGATCTGAGACAACTTTTCAAACTAAGAGATCAAAAGAGAACTGCTGTTCACAGTAGCAGTCAGCCAGCTCTCCAGAAAGAAAGGGAAGCACATCAGCACAGTCAACAAAGCCAATCATAACTTAAACAGAGCTTTCAGCCAGTTTTTTCTTCCATCTCCAAACATATTCCTGGTTGAGCATAAAAGCAATGTCAGCTAGAGTATGCTATTATTCACAATGAGATATTTTCATTTCCACAAGTGGGGAGGATTGAGCATCATATAATGAATCTATGGCACTGAATCACTCTGAGAAAGTCTAGTGCCACTTTAATGAGTTCCTAAGGCTATCTCTGCCTTAATGTACGTGAGGTAGATAGCAACCAAGTTGTATCAGCTGTGATCTGTGAAGGGATATGTTAGTCCAATCCAAATAAGTGTTAGGCTGAGGGTTGAATTCTGGTTGTATACAACAGGAAAATTTGCAACAGCCACTATCCATGCAAAGCATGAAGATAAGAAAGCAGAAGAGAAGAAAGCAGCAGCCTGACAGGGACAGTCCAGGACCTGGGCTCAGTAGGAAAACCAGAATTGGTCAACATCAATAAAGCAAATGCAGTACTTAAATCACAGAACACAGTACAGAGACAAAGACAAGAAAAGGCCATTTACCTTATTTTCTTACTGAAATTGCTCACATGGGTGGGAAAAGAGTCGTTCTCCAAAAACATCCAAGAAGAGGATAAACTCAACTGTCTCCAAAACCAGATTATGAGATTAGGAATGGACTGGTGAAAACTGAAGGATGACCAAAAAGCTGTCCCAGGAGATATTAAGCAGGACAGGATCCAAATCCTCTCGTGCCATATTGACTCCCTGATGTGCAAAACAAAGTCAGTTTTCACTATTTTTTCCTGTGCAAAACCAAGCTGAAAACCAGACTAAACTCAACTTTTTTTTCTTTTTTTTTTTTGACAGTACCTCTTTGTAGCCCCTTAGCATATTCTCCCGATTGCAGTCCACAGAAGCTATTTCATGACACAGAAATTGCATCCAGTAGATATTGGTAGAGAGAAAAGGTGCAGGAAAAACAGCAAAAGGAAATTCACAGAAATAGATTGATGATAGAGCCCCCAAGCAAATAGAAATCACTAATAAAAACCAACAGCATACTAATGGTCTCACAGAGTATTCCTTGCAATGCCACTGTGGACACGCCTGACTAGAAACAAAAGTACACAGCTCAGCTGCTCCCTCATGCATTGATTACTCCATTCATACCTGCAGGCAGAAAAATCTGACATAAAAGAATCCCTATCGTGGCTCTACAGGAAGAGAATAACAGCCTTTGAGGAAGCTCAGTTTTCTTTACAGACTTGGAAATAATCACTCTGCTTTGGAACAGGCATGTACCAATGTGCGTTCTGTCTCTGCTGCCACACAGTTAGCATCTCCGTGATGCTTCAAGGTCTCTTAGAGCAATACTGAATCTCACTGCTGTAGGATCCTTCTTGCCATTAGACAACAATAAACAGGATTTTCCTGTTAGTTGCATTTGACATCTAGGGATGTTCAACCTCTGACTTCACAGTTCCAATAATCTCAAATTATGCCTGAGCCTTAATATTTTTTATTCTTGCTGTTGCCTAAGGAGAATTTGCTTACATTTGTTTGCAGGGTTTACTTGCTAGATATGATCTAACAACTGTGCCAGGCCAAGAAAAAACTTTGTGAAAAAGACCTGACACTTTTTACGTTTCGTTGAATGCTGAAACCAAGTGTTTAATTTTTCAGTGGCAAGTCCGGACAAGATAGGACCATCTTCCTTTGTATTTAAGAGTCCCAGAAAATGCACACAGGCAGAACAATAAAGGGAAGCTCTCTGTAAGAAGGAAATAGAAGAATTATTAAAGCGATGTTTTGCTCAAATGCTTCAACAGCCTTACAGACACAAACAAATACAAATACAGGAGCAACGAAGACAGACAGCAGCTACTGGCAGTCTAATAACTAGTACAGTTTCCAGAAGTGATAAACAGAGCCTTTTTTAAAATTAAATGGCCAGAACGTTATCTCCAAATATTCACAAAGTTTATTTTATTACTTAGGACAATGCCTACAGTCTATTGAGGAAATATACTTTGATTTTCACTACCTGAAATAAAGCTCAATTTTTCCTGCAGTTCCCTCCCTCCAAGTGGATGATTTAATAATCATTTAGCAATTAAAGGTCAACACTCCATAGATTAATAGATTAACACCAGAAAAAAATAAAATAAATTAAAATGCCTGTCTCAAAATGGTTTTCAAGATTTTAATTTCCAAATTTAGTTTCCAAATGTTACCATTTTCAGTAATTAATTTATTATAAATTTATATGCTCCTACTCACAAGCTCTACAACTTACTATACCTTATACTAAGTGTAAAAATCCAGTTCTCTGCACATGTATGCACATGGATTTACAAAACAAAACACCACCACTTATCACATAGGCAATGACCCCGATGAAATACTTACAGATTACACTGCATCTCTACATAACAGAACTTGTTGTGGAATATGCCTACTCAATCACCCTTGGTTAATTAAATTGAGTGTCATTTACCAGCTTCAGTCTTGTACATGAACATGTACATCATTAACAGTTATTAACTACAGCACAACAGATACTTATACTTTTATTCTGAAGTATCATACATCACATCACTGTTTCACACTAGAATAGACAGACCACCCATCAAATCTGTATCTCTCCATTATGGAGAAAACGATGCTGTGGTGGGCTGTGTAAAAGGCTTAATGAACTTCAGCTAACAACATGGCTATTCCCTTAACCACTGTCACAGTTTCACCACCATGGAAGGCCGCTAGGCTCTCGGGCAGTTCTACCCTTGGTGAAGCCATGCTGGTTATCCGTATCACCTCCATCTCTTCCACATGCCATAGTTTCTGGGATGTTATGCGCCATGATCTTCCCCATCACAGAAGTGAGGCTAACATGTTGGAAGTCCCCTGGTTCATCCTTTCTACCCTTCTTAAAAATGAGTGTGATATTGTTTGTATCACTGACAGTGGCATTCCTAGAAGTTAGCATCCTGATTCTAACATTTCCATACTAATAGTCAAGGTGGTAAATGTGTATTGAACTCCAGAAGTTGTATACATATTTCAAAAACACTGGAGCATTGTAAAGATGCTTCTCCCCTTTTCTGCCTTGCAGTCAAACCAGGGCTGTGCTGAAAGGCACAACGTACTAGCAACAGGCAAGAGAAATGATGCTAGTTTATGCTTGTCAAACTTTTCTTCTTAAAACTTGTTTTGAATTCAGCTCACCAACACCAAAATGATGTTTCCATTATCATTCCAGAGTTATTTTCTGCTTAATAAGCACATTACTTAGAAAACCTACAGTCAGGATTAGATTAGAAGGAGAAACCATGAAAATTCTAATGAAGAGGGACACAACAGAGCAGAGATACTGACAGTTTCAAACTACATAATGATTTCTTGTATTGGTTAAAATACCCATCTGAGACAAGATATTTCCACCAGTGCTCAGTATCTTGCACATCTTTATTTTTTGTTACTAACATTTTGCCTTTTTTTCTCCTCCTCCCAGAGTAGGCATTAACAGTGGGAGATGCGATGCCTCCATCAAGAATCAGAGAGTATCAAGTATATAAACAAGCCAATTTTATTTTGTCTGTGCGCTTTGAGAATGCACCAAAGATATCAGTAAACCAAGAAATTTAAACCTACCCTTTCCAGCAGCTTGGGGGAGCCACTGAGGACCAAAGCCACCAGATGGCAGTTAGAAGCCAACCACTGCTTTTCATCTTTGTTCTAAATGTCTTTGATGAAACAATATGATTCTTCAGCTTTCATTTAAAATCTGTGTTTTTTGTGTTTGTTGTTGATATTCAACTACGCAGTCAGGCTCCAATTCCTCCTTAAAAATTATGAAATCAAGCTAGTTTTCTGTAGCAAGAGTTGTTACCCCAAAACAAATGGGGTACAGTGAGGGCAATAGGGTACTCTTTAATATCTAGCCAGAAACCAAATTAGAGCTTCTCATTAAGCCTTGCCAGTATATTAGATGAGTGTTTACAAGACACAACCAGTTCACTGTACTTTATCAAACAATAAATAAATGAAACTGTAGGTTGAAATCCTTCATTAGGGAAGACAGGCCTCTTTAGGATGATATGTTGATCTAATATATTAACACCTAGTAAATTTCTAACTAAGAACCTTTACTTTTGAGTACAGTTACATGAAACACCTCTACGATTCTGACTGGATAGACTTACAAACTATTACATAAAACAAAGAAGTTAGAAGCAGTGTAGAAACCAATGTTTAGGACAGACATCTAAATTTCCTATTTAAGCATTTTTTTTTCCATGTTTGCTGATTTAGTTGGGTTGTAGTTTTTCTTGACCATAATTTTTTATTTTTTAAACTTCTCCCTTTACTTAATATATCCTATTCCTGTAAAATATTTTTATACATATTTCAGGTTGTGATGCATTTGTTTCTATACAAATTCTTCCAAATGAGACTATATATTGTTTAGTGCAAGCTAGAAAAGTCTAAACCCTGCTGTTTTATATTAACAATTTTCATCTGATATTTCAGTAATTTCACCAAATCAACAATTTCTATTTATATTCTATTTTCTCCATATATACAATTTCAGCACTATATACATCAGCACAAGGGAGAAGATACGGAACTTCTGAGAAAGTCAGGTAGTCAAATAACACATTTCACTTCACACTTGTAAACATAAGCAAAGTGATCTCTAGTATGGTGAAAAAGGTCAAAGAACATTAATATGTACCCAATACGCAAGGAAGCAATACAAACTCTTATTTAGGAACCAATAACATGTATAGCAAATAGCTGCTTCTCTGAAAGTTTATATAAAGTCTTCCATACAGATAGGTCAGAGGAAATGGCACTGCTCTAAGAGCTTTCACAGACACATACATCATGTGTTCTGAATGAATACAGATTTAGACTGGGCACGTACCTATACATTAATTCCTCCCAAAAGTATACAAAGTCTCAGTACACCTCCAAAACTGACGAATTAGCCATACAGTGAAGTTTACAGTACAAGTCCTACTTTAATTAGGTTGATTGAAATGCTGTGCTCAGACACTCCTAAAAACACACAGTTAACTCTTAACCATCGAGCTGACAATTGAGTCATACAAAACAAAGGACACACAAGAGACAAATCTGTGCAAAAGTAATTTCTCAGCATTCACAGAAGCAGTTTGCTTATAGAAACTGTAGATGTCCCATCTCTGGACATGTTCAAGGCATGGCTGAACGGGATCCTGGGCTATACAGTCTGGGAAGTAGCAATCCTGCCCATAGCAAGGGGTAAGAAATTCAAGGTTCCTTCCAACCCAAGCCACATTCTGGTATTATGATTTACAGACTACAAAACCCTGACTACCCAAAATCATCTGAAAAAAAACTATCTGATAATAAAAATTGTTGGCTCAAGTTTCTTTTTAGTATTTAGAAAAAAGTTTCTTAGGAATAGCTAATATTCAGTTGTCGTGTCTGTACACTTTTCTCCTTTTGTCATTGCTAATAACAAAAGAAAGACAATAACAAGAGCATGGCACCAAAACAAATTACAGAAATGAAGTGAGGAAACAGAGATGGTCATCTTCTATTTAATTACATCCTATTTATTTACAAAAAGCAACCCTGAATAAAGGATATCCGGCTTAGGGGGGAAAAAAAGACTCTGATTATACAGTCAGGAAATGTCCTCAAACATATGGGGCATATATTATGCATAGGCAGCCGTCCCATATGAACAAGCTATCAGCTTTTTCTACATTCAAAACATGCAGCTGTGTGGAACAAGCATAACTAATATAAATATAACATAGCTATACACAGAGGATACACAACAAGTGAATGCATAAGGTCTTATTCTGAGGAAAGCTTTACCTAGAAAATCATACCAGGAGTCAGTTCCTTTATTAAGGGGAACAACAACTGTATGAGAAACAGCTTTGGAAAGAGATCCTCTACTTGATTTTTCTGTTTTGTCTCAATTCTTTGTCACCTGACACTCTACGTTGCAGGGAAACCTACCTACATAATGATTTCACATCTGCTCACACAGCCCTGAAAGCACTCAACATCACAAACAAATCAATTAATCTAATAAAAATCATAAATATTCTTAACATTAAGGCACTGCTTCAAGCATTGTGGTGACTGGCTCTTAATCCAAAGCCTATGAAACGCAACGGGAGTTTTCAATTTCATTTCAGTATTTTGGGGATTGAAAGAACTTTGGATTTAAACTGATTTCATCAGCTAGCTCTGAAAGTTTCTTTACCAAACAGATGTAACACAGCGTCCTTTTTCATGTTCATTGATTTAGCTTTTGTTTACCAAAAATTTCATGTTGGATAATCACATTTTACATTTATGGCAGGAATTCCCACTGGAAATGCAAAGTTAAAACTTTGACAAGGTTTTGTTTTCTTTCTCCAAAGAAAACAAACAAACCAAACCAAACAGATACAGTATCCTCATTATCTGTGAATTGGCAAACACTCAAGCTAAACGTTAACCCACTTAACATTGGATCTTTTTGTATTTGATAAATTCAAGCGATTTTCCCTTAAATTCTCCTTCTGTATAATGAAGAAAAATGCCTGTCAACTGTTTAAAGAAATACTACAACATACCACATTAACTTCTGGCCAGGAAACAGAAATATTTTTTCCTCAAAAGAAAACTGGAGACTGGTTTAATACTTCCTACCTCTCACCCCACGTCATTAACATTTGAGCCCAGTCCAGATGGAAAGGGACAGAACAGGGTACTGAAATACTCGTCTTCCAGAAATGATGTAGATCATTTCTGACGCTTATCTTCCTACAGTTAATATAAACAATCAGCAATATCACATTGTCTTGCAAAGAGAACCTTGTTCAGATAAAATCAAGGCCTTAATCAGTACATAAGTATCCATTATAATCTGACTAGCCATTGACATTCAAGATTTTAAATATAGAAGATACTTGAGACCGATATAATAAAAATTCATTATGAGGTCCTATGCCTTTCAATATGCACTACATCTTCTGATTACAGAGTCAACAACGCACTACCTATAAAGGAGCATCAAAACAATCCAGATTAGTACCATATTTTACCCATGCTGCAAATGTAAAACTTCCTAGTGCATACAATCTCTACTGAGCAACCATTCTGACAGAGCAGGATTTTATTATTTTTTTTTTGTGTGGGTTTTTTTTTGCTTAGATCACAAACTGAGGTATTTTTTCAATTAATTTCTGTTTCAGTTTGTTTGCTGAACAACTTTTATAATCTGCAAGTGTCATTTCTCACTCTGTCATTATTTTTTCTATGTTTCAGTTCATCTAATGACTTTTCCAAAAAGCCTGTCCCCGTTAAAGATAATAGCAAAATTCTCAATATCACTGGAGCAGGAATCAGACCTGATGCACTGTTGAAACAGAGGAGGGAACAGGATCGATTTAATGAGGCTCTGCTTGAAAGAAAGTAGAATGAATCAGTATCTATGTCTTCCTTCCTGAAATGGAAAAATAATGTATTTCATATACTGGAAATGTCATTTTTCTTTAAAGGATTCAAGTTCCTCCTGTCAAAAAATCTTAGCATGTCAAACATCTTAAAATACACCCATTATTTCTAAAACATAGTTTTAACAGAGACTGTAAATGGCTGGGGGGATTTGTTACCACATGCAAAGAATAAGTTAATCAATCTCATTAATATTACAGACAGATGCGAAACTGATCTCACACTTTACATTTCAATTCTGACGCGTAAATAGTCTGTTTTCCACACTATTAGGCAGCTCAGTGGCTTTCTAATGAATGTCTAATATTTCATAGACTCAGCAAACAAATGTGATGGCATTTTGGTTGTGATATTGGCAGGAGGGGAGCAAGGTGGGGGTGGTGTTAATTTCTATCTGTCAACTTTCATAATTCTGTTATGATTATTCGGAAGCATCCAAAGTGCTCAGAGAAAAACACCAAAAACTGAAAACCTTAACACTTGTGAAGGTTGCAGCTTTGTTTCCCAGTTAAAAATCGTTGAGCTTTTGCATATCATACACTAGCAAAACACCTTATACCCAAAGAGAAAAATACCTACTATATTTTCCTGAACATTACAAATCAACATCTCAGTAATTGCCTAACTAATAACACAAATACTATTACTTTTAAGCTCCATCTACCATGAGATTATGATTTATAAAAATAGGTAAAATGTGTTTGCAAAGCATGAATTATGAGTTGTTCAGTAGCTTTGTAAGGACATGGATTTCACTGTAGCATCACCACTATGTTTATTAAATGACACCTTGATCACTGTCAGTAGTTGTACGATAAATGCAGCTTTAATGGAGTTACTGATTCAGATCAGTTAGGATCTCATACTTAAATTCTATTTCCTCCATCCCAAAGAGGGATTGAAATCTCCAACCATTACGAGCATCGAGCCATGAAATGTATACTCTATTTCCACCACTAACAAAATTTCTCAGTTGTCTAGCTCAGTAATAAAATTCCTCTTAGCATCCAATTTCCAGATCAGCAGAGCGACATTGCCCAGACTGGCAATGGGAAACAACCCAGGGAACCTGCATTCTCCACATGTACCCAACGTACAGGTTTATGATTGACAGACAGCGGCAGGGCTGTTTAGTGAAGGACAAATTAAGAGCTTATAAACTCATTTTCCTCAGAATCCTACCACCTAATTACCAGTCTTTTCATGCAGAATTTCCTAACTGAAAATATACAAACAAAAATGATGGGCTTCAGCCAAGATGGATTTCTACAGGCAAAAATAAATAGAATGGAAAGAACTATTTTCAAATGACTAAAATCTGCATGCAGTTTTTGTCACTGGAATGATCTTTGAATATTAACACATATGAATTTAAACTTCAATTATTCTTTACAAAACAATAAAGATCTAAATCATCCCTTCAACTACCGCCGCAGTTACACCAATTAAGTAATGTGTACACTGTCCTATCTGTCACAAAAATATTAGAGAAGAAGGTAAATTGGTATTCAACTCTATTGCAGCAGTGTAAGCCTGAAATCAAACCATTCGTTTTAGTGAAAATTGCTTACATTTACATCTGCATAAAAGATTTTGGTTGCATATGGCTTTAACTTGGTTTCAAGACTAAACTCAGCACTAAGATCATTGCAAACCTGTCATATCTCCCTAAGATGACAAGAACTGCAGTCTTACTGCCACTGCAGGGTCATCCCTTTCCACACTTGTAATTATCTTCTATAGAAATTATGAAATAGAAAGGCAGTAACCTGGTCAGTACGTCAATCCAGCCCTCCCCAAGTACTTCAAACTAAGGTCAAAGCGCTACTGTGAATTTGCTTACTTTCACAAGCTGAAATTAGAACACAACCCATAGGGATATGTTTGGCAGGAATCTGTCACAGCAACGGTTGTAGAAGAAAATGGGTTAAAAAGGTAAGTTTACTTTCCTGACATTAGCATTCTCACATACTTGAACGATCAATCATACATATAGACAGGAGTCCAGCTTCCAGTAACGTGCAAGATTTCCAATTTTTACCTCCAAAAGCTTTAGTATTAGTTAGAATAATTTCAACAAGGAAAATCAAGAACAAAGTTTAAAACCTTTACTTTCTAAAGCTTTTGGGTATACCTGTGAGCACACGATCATTTACAACATTCCCCTAATTCCCATTTACATTTTCTATTCTTTTGACAGTAAATCCAGATTTCACATTTGCTCCTGGCCAATAAAAAAGCTTTTCATTGAAAATGCTACCTTACTTTATCCAAGCACTACTGGATTTTCCTGTAATGTGGAATGCACAGCTGCGGTCATGTCATGTTATCTCAGCAAAACCAAAGACTGGCAAGCCCCACTTAGTAAGAAAGAAAAATAATTTAACAAATGTAACATACCAGGCACATGAAAATGAGACTCCACTGAGCACTAAGCAGCTATTAATGAGATAATGCAATGTGCACAGCAACACCACTTAAGAAAACAACCGGTGAGCCACCAGTGAGGGCTAATATGCCTGCATCAGCATCTCGGTAATAAAGCCATGCTGTTTCTGTTCCCTAAACCAGCTTCTATGATTACCTATTCTGTGTTCTTCAGTTGTTACTTAACTTTAAAATAAAGACAAAAGAAACCACTAGCCCACTATCACACAATATCAGAGTACACAGATTCACCCTCAACCACTGAACTGTACTGAAGTGATAAGTTTCTAACTTGAAAATCGCTTTTAGTGTTATTGTTACTTTTTATCTTTCTATGATGATATTAAGTAACAATAACACTAAAAGCGATGTAAGATTTTGTTGTTCTATTTTGTTGGTTTTTTAAAACTTATTTTTCTTTACAGAGGAAAAATATATATATACCTTTTAAATTACTACACAATCCAAAGAAGCTGCTAGAAAACTGGACAAGCACAATTTCAAGAGGTATTTATTTTAAGTCAGAATTTGAGAAAGCACTGAAAGGAATACCTCTTTTTAAGTATCAGACAGTACTTCGTATCTCTCAAACCCTTTCTTTCTCTCACAGTTCTGTTTGAGTTCTTAACCAGCTATAGCTATTCACTGCAATTCTGCCTCATTCAGTACAGAAATGCATCATAGAGCTCTCAGTAACTTCCTCTGGGGCATTTAAATGGAAAGTTTCATCACACAATCACATTTGTAGAACACGTGATATATACATCTCATGCATACGAAAGAATGCAAGCTTAAATATAGAAAACAACAATCTTAAGAAGGATCAATAAAAGTAATTTCAATACGAGAAGTATTTGAACAACCGTCTGCATGTACATACATCCAAAACTACACAAAAAAGGAACTCTAATTTTATAGCATAGAAAGCCATTTCTCTGTCATTTATTTGCCTGAAGGTTATGGCTACGACTTTGTCAAATTCTGCAAGATGCAAGTGAGGTAACTACCAAAAAAGAGGACTGCTAGTACACATCAGGTCCTTATAGAAAAGAAGCAATGAACATTTGTCTTCATAAGGTTTTCCATGTACCACTACAAACTTTCTTTGTCACAAACTCCCAGAAGTCTATTTTACAGATAACTGAATCCATCTGGTTCACTGCATTGAGACAGTTATGAAACAGAGAGAGCAGCTGTCCAGACAGTCCATCCCAGCATCTGGGTGTTTTAGTTCTTGCAGCAAAAATTATCAAGATAGAAAGGCTATTCTGAAACATCCAATTAAGACCAGCCATCAGAGACTTTATGACAGCCACCCATTTTAAGTAGTAGTTTCCTTAACAAATTTCTGTATGAGTAACTCTGTCATTCAAATGCCTGATTGGAAAAAGTGAGCGAGCAGCGATGTGTGTCCATAAAGCACTGAGTAAAAACTGACATCCTGCGAGTGCCCTGCCCAGCACCCACCAGCTAGAGCTGCAATCAAATACAGATAAACACCCCAGCTGTGAGCTGGAACTAAATCTACATTCACCTTTATAACCAGCACATAACTTGTGCCTAGGAATGGTATGGGACCCTGACAAGTTCCCAAATCAGTAATTTGTATCTTTCAAAAACCCTTTCAAGTTTGTTTTCCAGCACATAGGAAGGACTGTCATCCAGAAACTATCCAGAAACTACCATTTACTTGCTCCCAGCTGGTCTACTCTGCTCCAGTTTTATGCACCACTCCAAACTTGAAACTGCAGTTCCTTATTTCATTCATGGCAGCCATTTATCACCTGAAATGAGAGCATACTATGCTACAGTTCGGTAGGCTAATGTAATTTCTCATCTCCTTAATAATTTAACCCCAATGCATATAAATACGGCTGTTGGCCTTACCCCAATAAAGGCAAAAGTATTACAGATCTATTCCAAGGAGACTGCTAGGTAAATGTCATTAATTTCTCAACACCTCATCGTTCAAGCCCTATAATCAACAGCCCTCCTATACCATATTTTGTTAGACTGCATGGAAAAGAGAAGCAGCTGTAAGGATAGAGAAGCTGTCATCTTCTCTGCCTGCTGAGCTCTGCAGAACAGTCAGTGCTTTCTTACACAGATTAAGATTAAAAACAATATTAGCTAACAGGAACTACGTCTGTTTTAATGTTAGATCAAGCTGATACACCTAGGTGACAGAAAATGTGGTTCCACACCACACTTTAACTTCTTTCTTACTGCAGCCTCTAAACAGAATTGTTAACAGTATGCTTTCCTTTTTCTTACGTTAATATAATGCTTAACATTACAGAACTAATACTTGCTAAGAAAGAGGAACAATAATACTTAAAAGCGTTGAGTGTCAACATACAACACTGAACACACCACATTACAAGATTTTAAGATGTACTTTACTGTAACATTTAAGATATCTAAACATATACAGCAGAAGTTCCATAGAGTGAGACAAACCTCATGAGCAAGGAGAACATGCTCCTTATAATCATATACACACATTAAAAAGGCTGCAACTCATTTTAAATCTGACTGGATTTTCTTTACGAGCATTATTTCTAATGTGAAATGGTGACCCAATGAATTGCACATAATTAACTACGGTCAAAAATACAATTCACAGACTGAATGACTCTAAAGCAAAACATGAAGAGTTTATTGTAGGACTTCTTATTCCTAAAACAAGATTTTGCATATCTAACCAACTTAAAACACTTCATGCTAATTTAAGATTCAAAGAGACTACATGATAGATGGAAGTCAGTTAACCCTGCTCCAGTGGCCATGCTTCTGAATTACTAACAGCTACTCTTAGTGACTGCACTCAGTGCCATCTTAGCTACAAGCTAAACCTTGCAAGGTTCACCAATAAGAGTTACCCTGCCTTTTTTTGCCTAGGCCTACAAGCATAAGTTTGCGTTAAGGTGAGTGGAATGTCAGTGAAAAAACACAAAGCTTTGTAAAAGGCCATAAAGACAAATCTGCCTCAGCTAGGACAGACTCCATTTTTTATTCAGACTTCAGCAGAGCCTGATAGAAACAAACTCTTGCTTATTTAGGAAACTGCAGATCTCCTCCGGACTAGAATAGTAACTTATTTTCCATACGGAGGAAACAACACATGAGTAGTTACTTTAATCAGGTGTTGTTTCCTGAACCTTCAGAATAGAAGCAACGAGTTCTGTTCAATGATTAAATAACATAAAATACAACAGAGCAAATGAAAACCCGTCCCTGGGAATAATCATGCTGCAGAAGGCACAAACACTCTAATGCAAACAGTACTGTCAGTCACCACTTATTCTTACCTTCCTAATAGGAAAAAAAAAAAAATGAGTGACCAGCACTGGTAAGGCTGAATATAGACTAATGCTTCTGGTGAGCACAAATTGTTATATTTCCACTGGCATTATTTTGTACCCTGACTGTGGCAGTACAAATAAACAAATAAGTGAGAGTACAGCTCACTGAATTATCTTTCCTCAGGAAACTGAAATAACTTCTGCCTTACAACTGCTGTCGCTTCTTAATGCAAGAATACAGGAAAAAGAAACTCCTTAGTTTATCTGCGTTACTTTAAGTAAATACTGTATTACCCCCAAAATATACCCACCAGTGTGTCAGAAAAAAAGGCACAAAATGGATAAGACCTGAATAAAAATTTGAGGTGAATAAGAAATACATGGATAAAGTGACCTTATTCCCTCATCAGTCCTCTTTCTTTGATTGACTGAAGCTCCCAGTTCCAAGGTAAAACACTTCATAGTCACAGAAAAGCAAAGAATAACACAAAGCAAGTAGAGTTAGCAAAAAAGACTGCATTACTTTAGCAAAATAATTAAACAAAAGTCATTACTCATAATTAACTACTCAATTTTTAGTTCTTATTTAATCTACATCCAACCTGTCCTGATTTCCATGCATTTATACATCCTCAGTGAGCTAGTTGGGAAGCAGGTGCTTCCCACCTCTCACAATTTGAAGGAACATTATAATGAACTCGGAAACCCACTTTTGTCTCTGTTATTCTTGGAATACTGCTGTCTATGTTTTCACATATCAGTAAGTGCATGTATTTGACAGGAGGAGGATTGAGGGACTTGAAAAATAAATAAACACAAAATAAAAATAAAATCCCAGATCTCTAGAAAAAATGTTAAGTCCATTTAGACACCAAACATGACAAATATTGACAGAGGAACACGTTAAAGTTCAAAGCCCGCGAGCAGCCCAGCTGGGGCTCAGCTGAGCCTTTGAATTTGGAGATGATCCTTCTAAAGGCTCACTGCACTTTGAGTACACGTGCAAGCTTCTGAAAACTCAAACATCAGCCAAGTTTTGGAAGCTAGTAAGGAACATATAGCAAAAGAAAGAAGGCAGGTGGGCACAGCACTTACATCCACAAGAACTTGATATCACCTTTTACAAGTTACAGACTTGAATATGAAGGAATCGTCGCTTCTTGCTTTAAAACATCTGCCTGCTAGATGGTAGGTTCGTAGGGCATCGCTACTTCTCTGCCCCAGGTGAAAGCAATAACGACAGTCCACAGATACGTGAGTCAGCCGTTTTAAGCCTAACTGAACATTCCAGCCTCACAGCTCTGGTTTTGTATCAACACCTCCACAATCCATTTTAAAGACAAAACCAAAAAATAGGTAGTTAAAAAGCGTATTTTAGCGGAACGGTCCTACTTTGCATTTATAAAGAAACAGGCTCGGAATGCAAATTCAATTCCCCAAGCTAACTAGAGAAAGACAACAAGAGGTACCTGATTGCAGAAGGCAGCAATCTCGTGCTGCGTTTGCAGGACAGAGCAAAGAGCCGCCCCCCCCCCCCGGCAGCATCGTGGTGCTCCGAGCGCCGTGGGTTAGCACGCGCATGCTAGCAACACGATGGCTTGAAATTAGCGTTGATTTCGCCACTTCTGTGGCACCAGGTTAAACTTGCTCAGAGTTAAGCAAAAACAGAAGCAAACGCTGAGGTGTTCAAACCCCTTCACGTGCACATCCACAACAACGAAAAACCCCCTCCCCAACAACCCAACAACTGCCAACACAGGTCCCTTACCTCAAGCAGATGCAGGAAGCGTCGAGCTGCGCTTGCAGAACTTCGGAAACTTTCGATGGCTCCTTGTAAAGCCCTGGGAAGCCCGGAGCGGAGCCATGTAGTGAGGAAGGAACCCGGAGCCTCAACCGGCTGCACCCACCCAGCTGCTTTTTGGGAAGCGCTGCTCCTTTTGCACGTGGATTCGTGCAGCAAGCGATGCTCTTTGACTCGTTTGCTTTTATGCAAGTTCCTAACGCACCTGTGTGAGTCATGAAATTGTATTTAGTGACCTGTCGTTGCACGCTGGTGAAAAACAAGATGAGTGCAACTGCATCTGTGCAAATTTGTAGTTAATTGCAGCAGCTCCTGAACGAGGTCGTGCAAAAATACCTGGGTTACTCTTAGCAAGAGAAGCAAGCAGCAACGGTAATCTGAGGTATTGCCGTACTAGGAAGCACCATAATTACCTTAATCAGCCAAGACAGGTACTAGGAATTTTAATTATTAAGATCATAAAATAGTTATTAGCATGTTATGGTAACAGTTTGAGAAAGCACAACAGACATTTTGTGAGTGCTCGGAGTTGCTCTTTCACAGGAGCACTGTAGTGCTGGGCTCATGTGTGGGTTGGGTCATAGGGGACTGCTGTGCTGACAGCCCTGAAAGCTCACTTAGCAAGATGCTTATCTCCTCAGCAAAGCCTGATTTCTGGTATTGTTTATTACACAATGAAGTCTCGTGGAACCACTGGGGCTTTCTGCATCCCATCAAGGAGATAATGAAGCTACCACCATTCTTATTGTAACTAAATCTTGGGCTTATCCATCTCGCAGATGAGAAGGATGCAGGGAGACCTCAGTGAGGCCTTACAGTACTTCGAGGGGAGTCTATAATCAAGAGAGAGACTGACTTCTTAAATGGGTAGATGGTCATAGGACAAAGGGAGAAGGCTTTAAACCAGAATAGGGCAGTAAGGCCCTGGCACTGCTGCCCAGAGAGCTGTGAGTGCCCCATCCCAGGAGGTGCCCAAGGCTGGGATGGACGTGGCCCTGGGCAGCCTGATCATGTGGGGTGCAACCAGCCAGTGGGTCTTAGCAAATGCACAGCAGACACTTGATTTATGCGATTTCCCATTACAAGAGCTTCATAGATAAAGGCTAACTGTTGAAACACCCAATATTTGTCCAGGGCTAAGTACCGTTAAATACAGACCTCACATGCTAAGTGTCTGTTTGACCTGCACTACAAAGCCTTTGGAAATTTGCCAGCATTACCCTCCTCACCTCCTGCTGTCCATTTGTATGCAGATAAAGTTAATGTTTCCCATTTCAGTGAGTTTTAAATAGTGTGCTTAAAAACTTCTATGGAAAGAAATAATTGAGGTTCCACCCTTGCACATAAATGAGATAGATGGATGGAAATGGGATGAATATTTTTATCTGACATTAACAAATACAGATGAACTGGGGGTTACATTATTTTTATAATGTTGTATCAAATTATTCTGACAAATTCCAGATTTAGCTGATTTTTTTTTAATCAAAATATCCTATAGAACTTCTAAATCGAGCCGATGGGGAAGAGGTTACATTCCAACTCAAGTTCCTATTCCTGTACAAAACTATAGCATATCAAGGAAATAGAATTGTCAGTGCAGTTCTCTGTTCGCTTTAACCTTCTTAAATCATTTAGTACCATATTTTTGTCAGTACTGAATCCAGATTTAAAAGTCCCTGCAGTGGGGGGTGTTTCCATGTAACCATAAATGAAAGACAATCATTCTGCTCCAGAATGTAAAGTATGTGATTCCTATTTTTTCCCTGCATACCAGATTCTATCATTCTTTTGGGATGACTAAGCTGCTCAGCAGCAGGCAGACCAGTGTGAGGCAAGTATAAGACACATCCATGCAACCGGTGTTTTCTGTCCAGTTCTGTGATTTCTGACCTGCCTTTGGAGGAAATCCCCATGTGCAGTGATGGCTGTTCTGTAACTTAACGACCACACATAAGTGGTCTCTAAGGACTCTTCGAGACAACTACACAGTCCAGGACCTTGCAGTGAGTACCACTGTTCTGAAGACAGAAACAAATGCACGGCACTAATAGAAGCGTTGTTTTGGAAGAAAAAAGATAAATCTTTCAATAGGGACAACTTTTGCACTTGCAGGAGTAAATATCTACAGAATGGTTTATAGGAATACGAGGAAGAAAGAATCTTGACATGTTAGAAACACTGTGTGTCAAAAGAAGGAATTCCCAGAATCATTATTAAATTCAGTTTTTACAGTGCTGGAACCTTAAGAAATAACAGTAAAAGAGTGTAGTTTGTTTATCCCATCTATTTCATCTCACAGAACGTATGTCACCCTTTTCACATTTATACTTTATACTTTAAGACTCAAGCTGTTACTAAGGTCAGCCTTATCAGTATGTCTAATAAACAAAATGACAAACAGTAGCAGATGGAATACAGTAGTTTGGAGGAAAAACAAAGAGTCTGCTCAACTTAGAAAACTTGGGCCCAAATTGATTTCAGATACTTTCAAGGAAGTATGTTTATGCTTTTGTAGCCTGTGTGGGCTTTGTTCCATATACTCATCATGCTACTGTCCTCTTCAAAATACACTTCAAAGTCAGCTGGCAAGTGTCAGGATATTCAAAAGTTTTTCTAATTCTTTTATTCTCCCACTTCAGCTCATTTCCTTTCTTTTGTTGTCATCATTACCTGCCTTCCAAACGCTTGGACTGACAGTTTATCATTATCTCTGTTTATCTGTTCAAACTAGCTGGCATTCAAATAGTAGTGAATAAAGGGATCTGTGTATGTTGTTGATGTCTGTACAGCTAATTGCTTGTTCCTTTGTGCACACCAAGTTGCAGAGCGAAGCATAACCTCCAAAATTCCATTTTTTAGAATGAACAACTTACCTTCTGCACTTCTATCAATAAGGAATGCATTACATATGGTTCAGAAATGCTGTTAAAAACTGTGGGAGGCACTCGGCCCAGTGCCGCTTTTATCACTTGTCACTCTGAAATTATAATAGTAACAAGAAAGTAAAAAGCTCTTTCATCTTCCTGGAGAGCTGAAATAGCATTTCAGCACTACTTTTGGATCACTCAGATGCAACTTTCCAAGTCTCTCCTACCTTGCTGTGAGACAAATTTCCTATACAACATAAGAATGTAACACTTTCCATTTCTTGAGGTGCACTCTCAGAAGCGAAAAAACATTTTTCTAGATATTCTGGCAGGAACTGTGAGATCTAATAGGTAAAGGAAGATAAGATAGATAGACCGAAAGATATAAAATACATTTTTTAACACTGTAAAGATAAGCTATTACATAGAAGATAGTGACGCTGCAAGAGGTTTGTTAGAAATGGTCTCAAAATAAAGTATTCTCCAGGGGCTTTCTTTATAATGTTTGAATAAAATTCATACTGCTGTAAAGAGTAAAAGAGGAATTACTTATGTTACAGTATCAAAAAAACACTATTCTTTGATAACATATATTTACATTGTACAAAATGAACATGGGAATACATACTATAAATACATCTAGAGATAAAACAAAACACTACACCTAAAAAGTAGCAATACATCTTAGGAAGAAAATTAACAAGTGTCTGGATTGCAAAGTAGCAGTTCCCATATACAGCTTTGTAAGATTTTCAGATACTGAAAAATGCCAAACATTTTTGCTAGTGAGTGAAAAGATTTTGCTCGGTGAATGTAGAGAGCTGTTTGACATGGTAAGTTTTCTGGTGGGAGCTCCTTGGAAAGGCTTCTGCAGTTTAAAGCAGTACGCCCTCATTGAACTTTTCCTATATAACCTCTCCTAACCTACAGGTCAATCACTGGTAGGGGATGGGTAAAAAAGGCATCTCTGGAGGAAAGGGAAAAATGTTACTGCTTAGAATTATATCTGCGTTGTTTCTGAACCTGAATAACTGCCGAATCAGACAGACAAGAAATGAGGTCTCCACTGAAGAGAAAGGAGAGAAAAACGTGCGCTGAAACAGAAGGAAAAAGAAAAATGGAATAGGAAAATACCAAGCTCCTTTCCAGGCTGAACTGATTTGACACTGCAAACCCAAGAAACTGCGCTGAGAAAGGAGAACTGTTAAAAACTGAGGGAAGGATCATGGCATCCCAGAAAAACTGAAGGAGTACTAAAACAACCAAGGAGGAGCAGGCATAGATGAGATGCTTTCCAGCTGACAGACATTAAGGCAGCACAGAACCCAGAAGATCTCTGCCTAAGCTGCAGTCAATGGGGTATGTTAACTTTGGATGTCAGTGAAACAGAAGGAAAAGCAGGGGTGTTCAAGTTTTAGGCATTTCTTCCTTTCTCCTTCCTTCAGAAACATCACAGGAGCATATTAAACTATGCATCCTGTGCTTGTGCATTACCATCTTATGTATTTTTGCCCAAGTGAAATGTTCTTTCCCAGATTAATATTTTTTATCATTCTCCACACTGACAATCTATGCCACAGTGGTCTTGTAAATAGTCTTTAATACTTTGTGTCATTTTGAACCAGAGAACAAATTGCTTGCATAAATTAACTTCTGAAGTCATCTTTTAAAGCCGACTGGATGCGGTTGCAGATTTGCAGACTTCTCTGATATGTTTATTATCCAAATGTGCCTTGATTACTAATCAGTCTGACATTGTCGTTCTGACTGAATTCTTGCCTTTTTTCCTGTAACCTACATTCTCCATCCTCAGTCATTTTTATTTCCTTTTAAGATCTCTCCTTGACAACATCTCATTATGTCCATTTATTTACTTAATTGGCATTCACATAACTCTGTGTAATGCGATCTGTTGAGGTTATTGATTTTTGCTAGGCTGCACACTGTATCCGTTGCAAACTTTAATTTGTATACCTGGGCGCAACCTTGAGAAGTTCCAACTTATAGGCTGAACAGCTAACTCCCTCCTGCACTTTATTCCCACTAATTACATTACTTACATTACAGTTTAATAAAAAGAAATTAATGTCGCAAAGCAAAGACCTTTACAGTTTTAATTACACTATTAGCATCTTGGTATTAATAAGCATAAATCTCTTACCCAGTATGGACACTCTGTTTAGGTTATTTTATGACTTTTTTTTTTTTTCCAATGTCTTTATATTATTCTTCTACTCTAATTCCTACCTTGAAGAATGCTGTGCATTGACAATTCATCCATCTTTTCTAAACCTATCATCGTCAAAATAGCAGAAGTACATGACACAAGAGGTCCAGTGACTTTTTTTCCTCTCTAGGACTGAGTGAATGTGAGGTGATACTTCTCAGTCAGCTCTATCAGAAACCAAACATAGCTGCAAGAATTTCATGAAAGATCTGTAATACGACTGCAGGGTATCAGCTGATATCAAAGGGTAATTTCTAACTCTGAAAACTCAGTTGTAAACAACAAACCTATGTTCATATGCAACAAAACTGCTCATCTAAACATGTCAAGTTTCATAAATACAGTATCTTAATATCTTTACATTAATTATCTTAAATCAGGAATCACAAACTAAGCAAGAATCACTGTCAAATGTGTAAGCAAAGTGAAGGACCAGGGAAGCAGAAGTGCTATCACTGATGTGGTTCAACAGGGCAAAGCTCAGCAGATCAAGTGAACCTCCATTATCCCGAGAGCTCACATTTAGAAGCTGACTTTCATCTTACATCATATTGAAACTCAGTAAAATATTCTCTGTAAAATAGTTAATGCTAAGTCCCCCACTGCTATTATAGATGTGTTTTATATTTAAAAAAAAAAAAAAAAAAAGCCAACAATTCAACAGGACTAAGAAGAACACTTTCTGTCCCTTGTATATGCCAAAAAATACCTTTAGTTTTCACTGAAATAACACATTCTCAACTTAAGCACAAAACACAACCTAATGTGAAATCAGAGTGACCTTTTTCCCCGGTGTGGTTAAGGCAAGTGATAGAGCAGGTAACACTGAGACAGAAGCCCTCACAAACTGTATACTCTCCTATAAACCTTTGGTAGGTTATCTTTCACACCGTGCTTCTCATAACCCCACCACATAGATTTCAACACAGTTTTCCATTTACTGGATCAGAGATGGAAAATCCTGCAGTGTTTTCTTCAGGAGAGATAGACTAAGAGCATTAGCATGGAAAGAGTACGTGTGTAAGAAACAGACACACCTCTAATCCCATTGCCCTACATTAAAATCTGCTAAAATGAAAAAGTTAGACCAGGTGAAAGGAAAATGTGAGAATCTTAGACTGAAAATAAATAAATAAATAAATAAAATCAGTATTTCTGTCTGAATAAAAATGTGTGTTTTCAGCATATTCATAAGTCTACAGGAAACGCTTGGGCAAATTTTTATAGTACTATCTCATAATCCCCTGGAACTCTGAAAGGGCAATAGCATCAAGATGACTGAAACAAAAATGCTGTTTGCAGTGCGTTATGTGTGCTAGTCCACACAGTTATGGGTTATATATATATATATATTGTGAAAACAAGTTTTTGTAACAAAACATCTTAAGGAAGTTATTTCATTTCTTTCTGCAGACTGCACTCTGTATTGCCTCGGGGACATATGTTATCTGAAGATTATTTCTAGTTGTCTTTATTGTTGCCAAAAGGCCTGAAAAGAAAAAAAAGGGGGGAAAGCAAAGGGGGGAAAGCAAAGAAAGGGGGGAAAGCAAAGAAAGGGGGGAAAGCAAAGAAAGGGGGGAAAGCAAAGAAAGGGGGGAAAGCAAAGAAAGGGGGGAAAGCAAAGAAAGGGGGGAAAGCAAAGAAAGGGGGGAAAGCAAAGAAAGGGGGGAAAGCAAAGAAAGGGGGGAAAGCAAAGCTGATCTGAATGATAGAAAAAAGATTCTGTAAGGATAACACAGGCTTACCATCCATTTACTTTTCTTCTTTTCTATTTGCATTAGGTTTTCCTTCTCAGGAAGATGTGCTTTAAAGTATTTTTAGAGATATTAAATGCACTGATGATATTTGTACTTTATACAACTGAAGCCAAGAGAAAAAAGAAAATGATTTTGCAGTTTCTTATCACAAACGTATCACTGTGACCTTAATCTAAACCTGGAAATCCTTACATCAATTTCAATGGATTTTGAATTAAGCCTGAAGGAAACTTTAGTTCCATTTGTAGCTAATAATAGACATGCATTTCAAAAGATTTAGAGGTTCTTTTTACTGAGTTCAGAGACTCAGATCTCACCACTGTGCTTCTGTTACTCCCATGAGGTACAAGTGTTGTGCTTGGTATAGACTCCAATCTGAGTAACTTGAGCTTATAAACTCATTCTCACCCTATCTCAGATAACACACAAATCAATTAATTATTAAAACAGTTGGTTAGTTTACAATATACTAAATGAAATAGTAGCAACTTTAAAGTGGCTGAAGGAAGGCTAGGAACTCTCTAGTGATATTTTTCTGTAAGTTCAAGTGCTCATAAATTCCAGTAAAGTTTGATAAAGTCAGTGCAATAACAAAAAGAAATAAAAAAAAACCCAACCACATTACTTTAAATCCTTAGGAGATTAGTTTAGGGTAAATACACTCTAATCTCAGGGTGGGGATAGAGAAGACTGGAATGAAGGAGTATAGAGAAAGCTTTTACACTTTCTCAGTACCAAAATCTATTTTACCGGTTGAAAAATTAACGTTCCCCAGGCCAAGTCTGTTTTGTCCACAGCAGCGATAGGCAAGACTTGAATTCAATCTGTGAGCTTTCTTGCCCTTCTTTTCTCATACTCCTGTTTGTGCTGGCACTGCGTTAACATGAGGGAAATGTTTTTTGTTCTCTGTAACCCTATAATAAATCTGTTTGAAGAATCTGGTCAAGCAACTAGTTCTTCACTAATTATTCTTAGACCAATACTGTAATGTGTATATAGTGTTCTTAATACTAAGGAAATAAAAGCCAGTGAGATCTCCTTTATTCTAAAATTATTTTAACTTTTAACTACAAAGATAGAAAGGCAACATATTTCTGGGTCTTTCAACCTCAGGTATCAGAATTTCTCTACTATTTTCAAATGAGTAAATTGTCAGGAACCAAGGATTGACAGGTTTTTGGCAGACTACATTCATGAAGGAGAAATAGCAAACCTGAAAAATATCTAACAAAGACAAGAAAAAACACAAAGAACTTTTAAAAAGATGCATAGTCAGACTATAAAATGTATCAAGTAGATCACCTATTGCAACAGAGAATGTTATATCATGAAAGGAAAGGCTCGCATACACCTGCCCATGTTAATGCTAGGGTTAAAAATAAATCTGATGAAATCTGATTAAACACAGATCAATTTGCTATGTCAGTACTAATTGACGACCCCACCTGCACCATGACAGTTGACTATACAGTGAGTAATTTTCACCACAGTGCTCAGGAAATGAAAAGTAAGACAGAAATGAACGCGTTTATCACACAAATTCCAATTCCCTCTCACCTACTACAGCAACACTAATTCCTCCTTAAGCAAGTAAAACTTGAAATCTATCAATCAAGATCTTGTACAGAACAAAGAAAATTTGCCTTGATTTGTTTCACTAGATTCATTTAGGTCTTTAAAACATGACATTCTACAGTAAATCAAGAAATACTTTGAAATAAAGTTGGGGGAGGGTGTTGGAAGCCCTCAGATGTCAATAAATCCTCTCCACTTCATTGAGGTCATTTGAAATATGCTGCAGGCTTACTCTTAACTTGGCCTGGCTCAGCTGTGTTTTGTTATTTTTACCAATTCTTGTCTTTTACATCTCCATAGAAGTTTGTCAGCTGCTGCATATATAGCTATCGTACAACATAAACTTGTACAGTACACAGGACAATTATTCATTTAAATAGGCCTATTAATCATTATAGTTTGTCATTTGGCCCATAAAATGTGCCTGTATTCATTTTTTTTTCCAGGTAAAGAAGGCATTTAAAAATCTTTCACTGTCAAACAGGCCTGTTACACAGCCAGTACAATCTTTAATGCTGTTTATTTAATGTGATAGGATCCCTTGACATAGTACGCTGATGAAAAAGTGAGGTTTGCATTCAGAATACTGAAATGGAGTAAATGTCTTGCAGCAGATATTCTTCACACTTCCTGTAATGCATGAGTATATGTGGAGCCTCAACATGCAGTAATTTCTACAGCAAGATGCAATGGAAAAGCATGCTTTAAGACCTGTTAATCACTAAAAAGTGATATGGCAAATTACAGCTGTGGTCCAGTGATTCACTGATGTGGTTATAAATTACTGACATATGACTCTTAGTTGTTGCCATGTAAAAAGTACCAGCAACTCCAGGATTTAGGTAAAATGGTGTATTATATATCATAACTAAGAGACAGCTTATTGAAAACAATTCCCACCTGAAATGATATGTAACTGTGAGCGGTCTCCAGAGGAAGCAAGACCTTTTTGAGTTCACACTGCACTAAAAAGCAAGCCAAGTATAATTCTCAAGATCTTTTCTTTTTTTAAGGAAGAAAATAAAAGGCATTGCAAATCTATGTTACTAGTATAGCAAACTTTGAGAAGTTCTGTGTGCTATTTTATGTAAGAATACATGCATGAGATTTGAAATTATACCTTTCCTATTTGTCAGATGCAATTACTGTCTATGTGCTACAGCACATAAGCAATAATCATTTACTCAGTGTTAATTATGTAGGTTGCTCCATACGCAACATGTTCTATTTATCTCTCTGGAAACTACAACAGATACAAAGAGCACAATAAGAATATTTGATAGAGCAAATTCTCTCTTACATCCAATCTCATAACCTGAGACTGTTGTTATATATGACATACAAAGTACCTAAACATTGAGCCAAAAACGAACGGCAATCTAATCAGCAGCAAATCTGAGGATGTTCCAAGTGGGCCTTGGGAAAAAAAAAATAAGAGGGAAAGAATCTTCCCCGATCCAAATCGTGTTTTCTAAAACAAAATAAGAGAGCAAGAATCCATACCACAAAGCAGCCAACAGCTTTATGATACAGGAGGTTGAAATATTTAGTCATTAATAGGCAGAAATGGAATCAGAATAAGCCCATTTTATCTGCTGGAAACAAAAAAAAGCATTCTAACTGCTACTATAAACAGGCAAGCAGATCTTCCTACAGTGACTGAGAGCTCTACCTCTTTATTCCTTCATCTGTCTCTGACGCTCACTCCCTTCTTAGGGAGCCATGTCGCTCTCTGTTGAATCAGCACATAGGCTAACAAAGGGAAAGAAGTTTGATGGTAGTTAGTGATTTGGAAAGCAAACAAATGGGCCACTTAACCACCTGTAGCAGCAAAGGGGCGGGGGAAGCTGGTGGACAAGAGCAAGATTTGTCCTGCTTTAGATGCAGGGACCCGTTAGCCTGGCTCACCTACCAAATCCACCTGCCTCGGCAAACATCTGAACTGAATAAGCTTTGAGGAGCAGAAAAGGCAACTTCAGGATGAAAAAGCGAACCTTGGTTTCATAAACTATAAACCAGTCGTCTTCTTTATCACTGACAAAGAAGAATTACAGGAGGATTTATTTTTTCTACAGAAACACTTTTCAGAAGTGTGTGGGGTTTTTTTTTCCCTACTCAGCTCCATTTGAGAATATCAACATAAGAAATGTGTTAGACATGAGGAATGCTTCAGTGTATTTTGAGTAGATTCAGTTTTCTAATTTAGATATCATCTGCAGCAATTTCTTTATTTGCAGTACATATAATATAAACTAAGAGAATAAAATATCATGAGGGAAGGAAGGAAAAAATATGAGAAAAGTCTTTCACTAGAGGATGTAATAATAACATCTTTGGAAGTAAATACTAGAAGAAGATCCAAATGCTATTTTTAAGGGTTTAAATTTTAATGAAGTCCATTATGCTGAAGTAAGATTTTTTGCTCTTTGTGAGATATATGGTCCTAAGAAATATCTTATAGGAATCTGAAGGAAGAGACTTTTTTACTCCATCCTAACTCTAATGGAAAACTCTTGTGACTGCAGCATCTTTAATCCATCGGGTGAAAAAGTGTATTTACCTAGTCTGCATTTCTATAATAACTCTTCCATGCAGTATCAGTGGTAAAATAAAATCCATCCTAACAATTCCATTATCCATGCTAAATGCCAACACTAAGGGTTCATAATACTCCTACCACTTTCTCAGCTTCTACAGACTACAAGCTATTACCAGTCCAAAATCATGATGTTCATGACTCCATCTGTGTCCTTAAAATTCAAGCCAAAGCAATCAAGCTTTCTCAGTAGAGAAAGGTGGAAAATTCAGAGTTCAGTCACAGATGAAATAGAAGGGAAAAGGCAGCTGTGAGCCCAAAGCAGAAAAGCACAAGTGTACTCACCACTGGGTGTGGAGCTGCAGTCTCTATTCTTTTTTCCTCCTTTCTCTCTTTGCTTTCTCTTTAGCTTGGAGCTTCAAAATAGTAAAGTCTGCCAAAAGTTTTGGCTGCAGATGTGCTAAAGCATCATGACTACAACACAGCATATGGCAGTGAGTGATGGTGGTTTTTTTTCAAGTATCATACCTATATGAAAGAATGCAAGTAGAAAAGTCAAATGTGTGATGTTCTTCCTGAAAATGTCTATCACTAGAAATACTGGTAGTAAAACTGATAACACAGCAACAAGTTTGCCTTTGCTACACATTCCCAGAAAACATGGCAAATAATTATGACAAATTAAATTGATTTGGGTGTCTTAAGGAAAAATAGGTAGAAAGTTAATACAGATATTCTGTCCTTCAGGAAAACTTAGGGAGTTCTTTCAGTCCTCAAATTTAAGGTCTTTGCATCTTCCCTTTATCTATTAGGGCTATTTTCACACAAAACTAAACGAGGTTATTTGATGGAAGTATATGTGTAAGTAATCCTGCCTTCATAGTTGCTCTGAGAAAAAAAAAATCCCACAAAAACAAAGCAACTTTTCCTGTAATCTGATGTTTCATTTCAATAGTTACGTGCTGCAACAAAACAAGAAAAGCATCTCTATCATAAAATATATGTTCACATCAAAACCAGTTTTGGTTTGCTGCAATTCTGAGATAAGGATAGAAATGATGAAACTTCTGAGGTATTTTAGACTTTACTTCTCAAGTTTGGTGAAGACTAAGAAAAAGAAATGCTGTTTTATACTTTTATAACCAGATCTTTTCAAATTCAATAAGTATAGTGTGAACTTTGTGAAAACTCAGCTTAGTCCAAATTAAGCAATCAAATGCCAGATACTGCATAGACATATAATTAATTAAATCTCACTTGAGACCTTCACATCAGATACAGGAACAGGAAACAACAGTGATGCTATATTTGGGTTTTGGTAAAATGAAACTACTGGCAACCCAAATTTCAGAAGCAATCTGTAATACTGCTACTTCAACTCATTATTTGGCCCTATAGTAACACCATAGCAACTAACTGAACAAAAGGAGGCAAAATTCATAAACAAAACTGTAGCGTTGTTATGAATGATCCTGTTAATTGATTTAGCACATAGATCTCATGAAGATAATGCCTGGTGTTTTTCACACACTGGCACACTGCTTTTCCTTAACTGCTTCTCAGAGCAGAGCACCTTTGCTTGCGGGGAACACAGATCACCACCCACCCTTCAAGTCACCATTTTCAGAGCAATGAGCACCACGTGTCTTTCAGATACAAGTTTAACAGGATGAAAGCTAGTTTGATTTCCAGCCTCCTTGTTTCTCTATTTTATCAGTTTTTAATAAAGTATAAAACCCTCTTAAATCTGAGGCATCTGCTGCAATTCCTTCTTTTGAATCATTTATTTACCTCACTATATAAGGCTATACTATTTCCCTTATAATTGGTCTACAACAAATGCCAACAGCTACTAACAACAAAGAATATCTCTTCCAAATAGTGTACTCAGTTGTTTATTGTTTTATAGGCCTTTGTTTGGGTTCACAGTACATTACACAATAAATAAGCTGCAAGTTAAACCTCTTTACAGTCTATAGATATCAGATTTTGTTTAAACATGGTATAAAATGAAGTATAGTCTTGCAAAAGCAAAAGAAACCTCACATACAAGTAATTAAAAGGAGTAGTTACTATAAATGATTTTTTTATGTAGCAAATCATTCAACAACTACATTATATCACTGGACTATATTCAAGTCATGAAATAAAAATGATTTCAACTTTAAAAAAGAAAAAGTCAAATTATTTCACATAAAACCAGAAATTTTAAGTATATGTCAATATTTTCTCCATGACACATTTTTCTTAATTAGAGTTATTTTTTTCCCCCTTAAAATTCCAGGAAAATCATTCAAAGAAAATCATCATTATATTATGAGATGTCACACAAGGGACAGGAAAAGTCTGCTGATTATTCATTGAGAACGAAAGCAAAATGTATTTCTGTCAAAATTATGTGGTTTCTCAAGCAGTGAAGACTTCCAAATAGGAGATATACCCAGAAAGCATTAATGTGGAAGCTAAAATGCAGCAACTCCACTAACTGTGGACAACTCCCCAGTGGCCTCTTGCCAAAATTTCTTGATGAGTAGAGAGTGCGCATCTAATTTAGATTTGTACTTTAGCCCTTGGGAAAGCTATTATGTATCCAAGGGAAAAAAAAAACAATTCTCAAGTTTAACAAGCAGAAACTACATTTGCAAAAATGAATAAATAAATAAATAAACCCTGCGATCAGCTAGTACAAACTGAGAGAATAATTGTGTCTGCCTAACTTGCCTTTAGCATAGGGTCAGAGAAAATATATTCCCTATTTGCAAGGTAATTTTTCAGAGAATTCTGATTCTGATTCAGACCTTGATCATGTCCACTAAAGCCCAGCCCTCACAGATTGTTGTTGTTCTCCTTAGCATGATTACACTTGTTTGTCAGCTCCTAAACACCTCAAAATCCTAAATCTATTCCTGCAACAGACTCTTCCCTAACCTGCTAATTCTATACCATTGCCTTTCCACCCATCATCTGATAATGCTCTTCACACCTACATGGAGATCACTCATCCTCCAGCTGAAAAATGCACTTTATGTATAAGCTTTAAGCATGAGTTTTGCATGCAGTCCATAATCCTTCAGCAACTACATTTAATCTCACTACAAATGCGCCCTTTGCTGCCTGTTTGGTTTCTGTATGATTTCATAATACAGCCTTTGAGTCAGAGAAAGTAAGATGAATCCTCTCCCCTTCTTTTACTTAGCCGGCCTCTCAAAATAATTGCTGTGGTTTCAACCTGCAACTTTATATTAGCTTCCCTCCCAGGTCAATGGAAGGTCAATGGTTATTTTTCCCTCTGCAGGAAGAAAAGTCATTTTAACAGTCTATCTATGGTCATTTTCTACTCCTTTCTTTCACATGATCTATCCACAGTTTGAGCCTTCCTCTGAGAAATGGTGAGCTGCTATCAAAATTATTCATTAGAAAAAGAGACATTTTCCAAGCTGTTATCTAACAGGAGGTGCTTAAATTTATATTTTATAATTTATTTAATAAACAGTCTCACTGGTGACCTTGCCCCCCACCCCACACACACAGTTCTTACACTAAGTAGGAAACTGGAGACTTCATCTAAAACCAGAGCACCTATCTAAAGCTTAACAATTATTGGCACCGCATAACCAGCAGCGTTTGTGAAAGAGTAAATATTTGTTACCACAAGAGCTAGGATAAGAAGAAATATTTTGAAAGTTCAAATTCATTTTTCTATAATTTAGCCAGTAAAAATATAAAAACAGTTTACAAAAAGATAGTTCTGATTAAATAACAGAGCAGGTGATGTGACAACTGGAATGATCTAGTATTGGATATGGAGGTTGGTGGCCCTGCATGCAGCAAGGGTCTTGGAGCTTGGTGATCCTTCAGGTCCCTTCCAACCTTTCTATGATTCCCTGATATCTGTTAACAAAACTTCCATCGTCTCCAGTGTATTCTTTTTGCTAAGTGAATCTTTATCACTGAGCCAATAACCACTGACCTTCCATTGACCTAAAAGAGAAGCAAATACGAAGTCACAGGTTGAAACTTACACCTGAAAAAATCATATTTTTGTTAGCATAAATTAATGAAAAGTACATTATGTTTTCAGAAGCGTATATCTTCCACATCAACAATTGAGGCTTGATCTTATAATTAATTGGACACTATTATCAATTAGATATAAATGTTATAGTTTAGTGCACATTATGTACATAGCTGCTAGGAACTGCTGGCAGACTGATCAAATTGCATATATTTCTTACAAAATAAAAACTGCAAAGTAAATGGAGAAATCAATTTAAACTTTTTTTCCTCTTATTAGCCAGGATCTCTAGTACACTTTTAGCTTACAAATAAATTTGAGATGGAATTTCAGGGAGAAAAGTGGGAGTATAGCAGGTAACAAGTACTTCAACTTTGAGAAATATCATCTAACAAATATAGAGAAAATATTGCTTTTGCTTTTCTACTCCTTAGATTAACTTTCTTTTTCTGTATGACTTTCTGTACTGTACGCCAAAAAGAGTTAACAAGCACAGTGCTTAAGAATAAAGACATACTAAGTCCAACTTTATGTATAAATTTTGCAAAATGTATAAAGAATTCTTAATCATAACTACATATAAAATTATAATTTAAATCATGCCATGTATCAAAAACATATTTGATATAACTGAGGGCTTTGGGTTTAAGTGTCAGAAGTGTGTGCTGGTAAATAAAAAAAATCTGTCATTTCAAAACGACACACTGTAATTTAAGATGCCAATCATTAGAGGATAACAGATGTCTTCAATTGTCTGTTGGTTCTTTACTTTGATTTTATCATAGTACGGAGACAGACAAGAATACCCTAATATAGTACCTATTTACCATGATGAATCATACATGTTTAACTTACAAAGTAATATAGAGAACAGAAACATCCCAAGAAATAAGCAGTACTGAAAAGGAAACATCGCATGTTCTCAGCAGCCATCGACACAACAGCAGTAAATACTTCACATACAAGCCTGATATCTGCATTGCCATGAGCAGTAATAATCTGGTTAAATAAAATTCTTTCCTGTAGTCAGCAAAAGTTTGAAATTGAAACAACTGGGAAAAGAAAGCAACTTGACTGTATCTGCCTTGGATCTGCTAATGAGAGCACTAGAAGCTGATGGACTGAATTCAGAATGCTGAAAATTAGGCTTAGATGTAGAGAGTAATGAGGGATGTACTATTCTCGTCCTATCATTAAAGCTCCTTAAAAAAAAACTTCAGTAATGAATTATGATGTGAAATGGATGAGAATAGACTGAAGCAAGCGTACTGCAGCCTTTCTGCTCCTTCCACTGTTTCTTTAGCTTCCAGGGTATCAAATTAATTACAGATATTTCACTAGCCTAAACCTGGCCAGTATGCTAACAAAATTTGATGGAGAACATCACACCACCATGACCACTTTCCCCAGGTTTGGCTAAGTTGCTGTTTTATCTTCTTTCTTTATGGGCTTGTCTTTTCATTCATTGTTTTTATCTCTTTCCTTTCTTCCTCAAGAAAAATCTGTCTTCAGAAGACATGTGAAAATCAATTGTCCAGAGAGCATTTATTGCTGTCCATGTTAGTCATTTGCAGGGTTACTAATCTAGGCTTGGACTATATTTGTTTCTTTGCTGCCAAAATGCAGATAAGAATCAATATTAGAAACTGAAATAAGATTTTTACTCTTACAAAAATCCTTTGCATGTTTTCAAACTCATGTTGTCTTACAATAAATGTTGTATGGCAGTAATAGTGTCAACAGTGCACCAGTCTTTTTTTACTTATGCTTTATCCGTGGAAATACACTCACACTCAACTTCAAAAATTATAAAGTGACTGCCCCAAAACTGTACAGCTTAACAGAAAGGATGTAAGGAATAAAGTGAAATTTTTCTCTTAAAAAGTCCAATATTCCAGTTTTTGAAATTTTTAAAATGAAATTTCTAAATTACTTTTAATTTAAAAGAAAATAACCTTAAACTTGAAAGAAGCTTGATAACATTTTGATACGAGAGATAGCTAAGATTTGCCATCTAAGATAACAAATCTTTTAAACTGAGAATTTACTCAGTGGGAGGTCGATATTGGCCATTTTGACCATACAGACCCATTGATTCTACCAAATTTGATAAAATATTCCAGAAACCTTATTTTCCTACCAGGTAATCTTGCATATTTGAGTACCTTTCTGATTACAGTTACTCAATACAAACATTGCAAAAGCACACTGATTTGGTTTCTGGGAAGACATTCAAAAAATTTAAAAGATGATAATGGCCTTGGCTATCTGAGCCTGTAGAGAGTGAAAAGATCTATGAATCTGAAAAGTTCTTTAAATTGTTCTTTAACTTACAAAGTATTTTTCTTCTGGTTGGATTGAAATCAATTCTGCCTTTTGTCTAATCTCATGAAGCAATTCAGAAATATCTAAAATGTCATTATCAAATGAAAATGAGAATAAAAATCGTGTAATTAAAACAGTGGGTCACCTCTGCTGATTTGGATTTTTATGAGCACAGCATGTAGGCTATTGTTCATTGCAGGCAAAACTAATGGTGGTGGCCATGCTGAAATATAAGATTTTTTTAGTTCAGAATTTCTTCTATTTAACAGCACATTGGTCATAGTTTCCATTGAAATAAATAGGAAGCATTACTTTCACAGCAACCCACATACTTTTCAGATAATTAGAAAATGTTTCTTTTCCTATTTTTATTTATCTATTTACTTTACTAAATACTTTTATGCACTATTCCCAAAGATTATTTTTTACAGATCTCAAGGGAAAAAACAAATCACACCAAAGTAAAAGCTGCAATACATGAAAGTTAAAAATTGTTCAATTGTAATTATTCTTTCTTCGCAATTGTTCAGTTACAAACCTATACACCTAATCTACACAAAGCACAAGAACAGGAAATTTCTCTGCCTTTTTAATTATGTCTATATACTCACTTGGAATCATTTTTACGAGATCTAAATAAAAAATGTTATGTTTAAATCTGTGCTGGAGTCTCCCAAATATGTATCATTTTATTGGAATATCTGAAATATTTATTTACCGTGAAATTGCTGGAAAATCACAATATTAAATAACTTTTCAAACTGCTAGAAAAACAGTACTAAAGCAATCCTGAAGCTTAATTATGGCACTGTCAAAATGGTTTAACTGAATAATGGATTACTAAAATCCCATGTGAACGACCAACACTCATTTTATCTTCTTTAAATATCGAGGTTGGAATAGTAGAGCACAGAAGCGATTTTCAACTGGATTTCCTTTTTGCTGTTCACATTTTTATATACTGTACTGGAATTCTTTTTCTCACTTACATCTGCAAGAAATTGTGTTAAAAGCTAGATTTTAATGTAGATTAAAATAGACACAGTTGTGAGAAAGGAAAAGTCTGTTTTCCCTTTCTCACAAATTAGATTTTGTTGATGATGGTTAAATTACAGAAACACAAAGATAACCAATGCACCCAGGATAGTTGTGAATATATGAAAGACAAGGGCACTGAGCCTAAGGTACTGAAAGTGAGAACTAAGGAAAAAGTGGCAGATAGTCCAGCCTTGTGTTGATTTTGAGCCATAACTGTTTCAAATATGAAGAGTGTTCCTGAAGATGAGAAGTTCAGCCACGTGGTAGGACAAATGACAACCGTAGGAAGTAACAGCAGGCACTTTTTTCAGGCCCTGCACTCTCTCCTATTCTGCTTCTCAGAGTCCCTCCTGTATATGATCTCAGCACCATCTTTAGGTAAGGCATCTCCTTACTAGATGGTGTAATGGTCAGGACAAGATGATGGAGTAGAATTTAATGCCTATAACTACCATTTTCAGTGCATTCAGAGAAACTAAACAGGAAACAAAGGCTGCTGGCAGAGGACAGTAATTAACACAGTGTCACAGACTGTGGAAGGAGTACACAAATTTAACAAAGATGTCTTCTGCTAGGAGGGGTAAGAGGAGAGTTTTAGTATGATATGAAAACAAGGTAAGCTGTGTTAACGAGTGTGCTATACTATATAAAAACAATTTTCCTCTCCACAAACCTACAGACAATCTCCTTCAAAAAAAAAAAAAAAGGATATATATACTTAAAATGGAAGTATAAAAAAAAGGGTTTTACAAAGACTCTAAAATTGTACATTTCCTAATTCACAATGTCTATGAAAATATATGTAACCAGATTATAATACCATAACGTAGTAATAAGGTTCATAGCATTAATTGAATAACAGCTCTACTGAAGAGTACCACAAACCAACCCAATTCATTCAGTAGAAAGTATTTTACAACACTATGTTTTCTCTAAGTAAAAATATATCAGAATCATCTACACAATATCACAAACAGAAGTAATAAAAAGCATCTGATTATGTCTTCTTTTCCCAAAGCTAAATTTGTCTGTTGGCTCTATTTGCTTCTTATTCTCCTTGGAGTTTTAGAAAATACAGACTTCTATATCCTCCATGGACAACAAACTGTATAGCCAGGCAACTAAGCCTCCATGTGCCACCTAAGAGAAACTTTTGAACCCTTACATCTAATGATAAAGAATTTATTTCTTTTTATCTTTTGAGATTATGTTGTATTTTTTCTCAGTTTCACAACAGCAAAGTCTGTTCCTGCATTCAAAATATTCTCCTTCTCTATTTTTCTAAAGAAAAGAAAATGAATGGGGTTTTTTTCATTTCATAAGCAATGCTGGGTTTTGATGGTTTTGCTATAATTAAAGGAGGGTAGGGGGTTTAAAATATAACATTAAAGGACATACTCAGCAAGTGAGAGCTTAGTTATGCTAGGGAGTTTTCTTATGTATTTCTTTGCATTATAATTGTTTTTGTTATTTGCTCACTTGCTATACCAGTGCTTCTCAGTGAGAATGTAGCCTGTGGATCACTGTGCTGCAGTTGATAGACAGCCATTATTAGCCAAAGTTAAAAGATTTGCATGACCACTGTGCAGTTTTTTTCTAAGCAATACTATTAATATGCAAATTTAAATGCTTCAATTCACCACCATAATCTTTTTGCTTTGATTGGCTCTTACACTCCAAATTTTTTAAGATGTGTCCAGCAACAAAGACGTATCTCAGCTTCTCATTTCTTGTTAAGTGAGTAATAAACTCCAAGGTCAAATCCAGGATAGCATAATAACCTCATTAACTGAAAGCACCCTTGAGTTATCATTTTAATGGTATTAGGAGAGAAGAGGCTCTGACCCATAACAGAGAAAGGCATTTCTGATTCAGCTAGCCAATACTGACTGGTTAAACCTTGGCATGAGCCAGAAGTTTATCTCTTACAAGCAAACATCTCTGTGGCTGGAACAGACTGTATTCAAGTCATGGGTGAAAACTGATTGACTTAACTGATTTGGGGAAAATTTTCTTGAAGAATACTCACTGTACAGGCTTAGCACTTTCTTACTTGGTATTTAATTCTCATTATGCAGCAGCACGCCTTACCACCAATATATACTAATGAAAGTTTCATCCAAAGCATTTCATTTGAAGATGTATTTCAAAAAAACTGACAGCACATCAAATTTTCATCCTTGTGTTATGATTCAGGCCCTGCAGTCAGCATGGCTGTTCATGAATATCAATTCATCACTGGTGTAAACTGGCTATTTTGGGGCCAAAATCCAGCATCACATTGTGTCTGGAGCAAGTGAAAATTGTAAACATATCAGCTATTGCAATTATATACAGAATACAGTCTGTTTAGGATTCAAAAAAGCAAATCACAACCCCCAAACCAATCTAAAACCTTTCAAGGGGATTCAGACCGACTTTTTACACAGGGAGATAATGATAGGACAAGGGGGAATGGATTAAAAGTAAAAGAAAGGAGATTTAGATTAGATGCTGGATGGAAGGTCTTCACTAAGGGGCACTGAAGCACTGGCACAGGCTGCCCAAAGATGTGGATGCCACATTCCTGGAGGCAACTAGGACCACAACACAAAGGTTGGATCTTTAAGGTACCTTCTAACCTGAGACATTTATCATTCTACGATTTCTAAGCTGCTTTGTACTCTTACCAGACCTAAGCCAAGACGGTAGATAAAGGCCTGGTTTGCATGTTATGCTGAAGACTGTTCTGTTTGGTTGAGGGGGACAACAGAAAGTAGGACTTGCTACTCCAGTCCCCAGAAACTGGTCTTCTGCTGTATTTTTTCTTAAATTGCTCAGCTTATTTAATCAAATACATATAACTCAAAAGTATTTAGCACAGCAATTAGCTACTCCATAAATATAGTATTTGAGGTGAGGTAAAGAGTACTTTCTTTTCCTGTTTAGTATTTACTCTCATCTTGTTTTGCTCATTACTGTACATCACTGTTTCTGCACTCATGATAACCTGTCATCAACCAATTAAAACAAAGGAAAAGGTGAAAAATCTCCTCTTTCTAACTATTTTCATATTCTGAAATGGTAAGTATTTACTACTTTGTGGATCTTTTTGGATAACATTTGGGAAAACCCAATAACAACACCATAACATTTGAATAAATTTTAGCTTGGCACCTAAATTTGATTTCAACATTTACAAATCTTTAACAGTTAGCATTACAGACATATAAATCCCAGAAAACCTCATTTAGATGAGAAGCTACTCAGTTGACAAAACCCATTAGAAGCCTTAATGGTGATACACTGTTCTGCTATGACAAATAGACTTATCCAGCATTTGGGTGTGTTTTTACCATTACCATTTTCTTGATTCAAATAAATTATGTTAGAGATCTTACCATGTGCATAGCTCTGCTCATAAAATCCTAGACTGCAATAGTAAATAGTTGATATAGAGATTGCAGATAGCAATTTATCAACTCAGAGTACCAAACTATTAGACTTTATTGCTATCTTGGATTTATTTCATAATTAAAAAGAGCTTATGCATCCTTTTTATTATGATCAGAGAGTAAAATACAGGAAGGCCTTCCAAATGGAAATAGAAACTGTATGAACAACTAAATCTAGGATCTGGAGTGCTACGAAGATAAGGAAGTATATAACTAAGCAATTTCCTATGCAGATTTATTAAAGCAAATGGTACATTTTCTCATTCCAAAACATTTTATCATTATAGGTTTACAGAAGGAGTAAAAGTCTTGCCTTTTAAGCTCCACTTCAGGTTAGGTCTGTTTGCCTCTCAGAATATCATGCATACGGGCAGCCTGCTGTTCAAAGACAGAAAGAGGAGTTTACTGAGATGTAGTAATATCCCTCTTACTTCTAATATTTTATTTTACCCCATTGGATTCAATTAGTCTTCTCCAAATAAATGTAAGGAAATATGAAGCAATCATAAAGGAGTCTCATGGGTACTCTTTTGTATACTTCTGATGCTCTACACGTAAGTCTACATGAGAAAGATACTCTGACATCATCTGACCCTTTTGCTGTCTCAGGAAACAATTCCCCCCTCCCTATGTGGAGGAAATGAATCACAGCTGCTGTAACAAGAAATAAAATTCGGTGATTGCACTGAATGCATCAGTCACTGCAAATAAATGGAATTCTACAGGTTACCATTCTTCACTTTGTGCATCTTTCATCTGGGATTCTAAACAATTCCATATAATAATTAAACATTTATCTGTGGAATAGTAATTTCTGTGGGAATTGGTTATAGTCTCGCCTTCTGAAAGAGAGAGGTAATCATAAGACAATACCCACTGTATTTGAAACTGTAGTTGAAATTTGATAAAAATTACAGCAAACTGATACATAGAAAAGTACTTCCTAAAAGCAGAATTGCTATGTCACTAATAAACATACACAAACTTCTGTACAACTGAATGCAGTGAAATCAAGTCAGGTGAGATTTGTCAGTTGAATGGATTAAAGTAACCTACAGTTAACTGCATGTTTCTTCATTCTTACACAGCTCTTCATACAATCTTCTAATGTGCTTTCTCTGCTCTTGAACAGCCTGCCTCTGTAATAGTTCTCAAACTTAGATTTCTTTCAAATGTAGCTTATTGTCATTCCACCCTTCTAGATTTGCATCCTAGATTATTTTATTGTTAAAACAAACTTTCTGATACACCATTTTTCACAAGCCTGGGTAGTCAAACATGCAAATAAGTTTTATGATCAAGAATTAAGTACAAGGTACTAAATTCACAAAGTAGGATTTTCCTTATTCATTTAGATGTAGCTGTTTCAAAATACACAGCCCGTCCCAAATAGTCATGAATCTTTCCATTATCTCCTGTTAAAACAGCTAGTTCTGAAAGCATGGACATTTGTCATCTTATTAGAGATGCAAGCACACTTACCCATCAGTTATCATCCATTAATAACTCAAAATGATTTTAAATTGCAAACAACCGAAGAAACAAAATATTGTCTTCTTGTGTATTCATCCATAATGAACCTCCATGCAGTTCACAGTTCATACAAAAACATCATAATCAAGTAATTAATAAAGATTTGGTTGCTATACAATGAAAGTAAAGGCAGAGCTGAGGGTGGCTCTGACACTGGCCATGCCCTCTGCAATAGTCTGAGCAGGGGATGCAGCACTCTAGTCAATCACTGCATATTTTTGTTACCACGAAGCTGCCTGACACCCACAGAGATAAATAACTTCCTAAAATAACTGAGCAGACTGTGCACTTTTCCTTCCTTCTATAGAGAACTAGCAGAGAATACTCGTCACTACTTAAACTCCTGCAAATGAAGCTTTATTTTCCTCCTCATCACAAGTACGATCTTCAGCTGTTGTACCAGTAACTCATTAGGCATCATGCATCAAAGGCTTATGGCTTACTGCTGTGTAATAACAGAAATCATTAGTAGAGGATAGTTTAACATCTGAAGTCTTACTTAGACTTCAATAAGCTTATCCTTATTAGGAGAAAACCCGGACTGAGTGATAAGTAATTTTAAACATAATCCAACAACAAGAAACAAATGCGGGCAAACCCAAGAAACTAAGTTGTCTTATGTCTCCAGACACAATGTAACATGTAGTTGGTAGAAGAGCTATTGTAACATACACTTTTACCTTAAATAATCTGAAATACAGGCTAACAACAGATTGGAAGTGTAACTCTCTGCAGCTCTTTTTTATTTTTTGACATGTGTTGAAGAACACCAACAGAGAACACCTTTCTTGCTATAGAGACCCAGCAGTTCAAAGCAGTACAGGGAATCGTCTTTGCTGGAAGCCATCACTGCCTGCCATCAAGCTTCATTTCCACACCTCCTGGCTAACTCTTCAGTCTACTTCAGTGGTTCCCAAACTAGCAGTTGTGACCCCAAGGGAGATCACAGCAGTTAAAACAGAGTCATATGGCAAATAATCCCATCTCTCACGAGCAGAACTATACAGCTACTGCTGCATTTCTCCTTTTTATTGATTTGTTCACTGACAGACATCACAGTCCTCCTCCTATGTTTCTTTAGGATCTTTTGTGATGGGCCCTTTCAGATTTGTCATCTGTTTGCTAGAAGAGACTGCTTCTCCAATACTACTGCTTGCTAAAACAAATAATCCAAATGAAACTGCCAAATCAATCATCTTTGTTTACATTTCAGTTTTTCATGCTTGTCAAATAAGTCATTAGGAACAAATCTTAACACTTAAAAGCCCAGTGGCATATGTTTTATTCATCTTAAAAAAGGAAGATACAGCAAAAAATTCTAAGTTTCTATTTAATTCAGATTGCTTTTTTACTTAATTTGCCCTGTGAAAAAGTTATTTTAATTGCATACCTCTTCAATATTTCTGGACTAAGCCTATTCCTATTTGTGTTTCACCTACTCTATGACCAGTCCATTTAAAATACTGCTCATGTTCAGTTAGAAAATATACCTATAATAAAAATAAAAGCAACCTAACAACCTGGGTCTACTTGCTCTTCCCTTCTCTCTTTTCATCCTTTCAGTTCTTTTCTGTACTGCCTAGCCATCTGCTGGTACTGAAGGATTTAAGTGCTCTCATTAATTTGACTATATTAAATGTATATATATAAATGCATGCACCTAAATATGTACACTTATAAGCATAATTAAGTGCTTAGAAAACTGAGCTTTCAGGATTTGTATAACATGGGCTTATTTTTCTACAGCAGTTCCGGCAGAGATCCTAAATAGTCCCATAGTTCCAAACAACTCCAATTCCCAGATGAAGTGGGCACAGCATGAGATTCTTGTGCTGCAATTCTGTCCTGCTTTTTAACTGAATTCTCACTGGTACCTTGGAAGTACCAGACATGCAGATAAGGATTTGTGCCTTCATTTCTCCATGCCTTTCCCCTTGAGGTCATAACAAAAATGCAGCTCTGGTGATTCAGCTTGAAGCTCTTAATTTAAGAGCTTAACAATCAATTCAAGCTCTTAAAATAAAAGACATCAGAAAAAGCGTCAGATACTTATTCACTGAAGGAAACCATTTCAGCAATTATTCATTACAAGCTTAATGGATAGATATTAGGCAATCAGATATGTTTAATCCTGGACTGTCGAGAACCAATAAGGAAAAGGGAGTCTTCACAGCAACATAAGCAGATCAAGTTCTAGACAGTAAGGAAAAGCTGTCTGCAAAAGCAATAGGGAGCCAACAGCTGAAGACACTTCTAACTCCTGTGTAAAGTTATTTTGAAAACATTTCCCTTCTTGATGCTGAAGAGCCTTGAGAGTCATTTTTCCCTTGCTTATGAACAGAATTTGTTCGCTGCAATGAACAGTTGCCCACAGATAAATAAATGGATGTTACACTCCAAAATAAGATAAAACCCAAAAAGAGTTCTCTTCATTGTCATTTTACGCTGCTCAGTCTGAAGTAGATGTGACACAAGACCAGTCATACAAAAGAGTTATTTCTGAGACCACTCTCCAAGCAAATGTGCTCTGGAACCACAAACATCCACAGGACACATGGCATGTCTGCAAAGTCACTTCTCTCTTACTGCCATTCCTGCAGCTTTCTGCAGCTAGCAAGCACTGCTTCTGAATCACCGTGCTATCACCCTACTTTCAGAATGATTGTCAATTGTTCCTGATCAATATCTGTACCCTAGGTCTTATCTTGCTTTTACTCTAGGATGATGCCAGCTTATAACAGATTATTCCCATGTAAATGCAAAGTGCATAAGTTGAATATATACATTATATATATTCAATGTGTATATATACAATATATACACATATCAATGTGTATATACAATATATACACATTGAAATCTGAAATAATAAGGAAACTTCAGTAAGGATTCAGTAGTTTTGAAAAGCTAGCATTTTGACCTTTGTAATCCAGCACAAGTCACCACAGTGCCTGTGGACCTCATTATTGAATAACCCAAGTATTAACCAGGGTTATTTCTCTACCTCAGAAAGAAAAAACAATCTGATGCAATTTAGATTGATTTGGAAGCATTATGTACAGCTTTTTTTTTTTTTTTTTTTTTTTTTTTTTTTTTTTTAATTACTCCAATTCCATTAAGAAATGAATTACTCAATTCTAGTAAGAATGTAGGCTATATAAAGTAACTGAACATGGAAAAGGTAGATTGTCAAAGGTTTCATTGGGAAGTCTTTGACTTCATAATCGTTCACTGCTACAAATGAAAATCTGTCTTTGTTGTGGAAGTTAGCAGCAACAAGCTACAACAAGATTAATGAAAATATTCAAGTCCCTATTCCCAAACATGCCTGACAGAAACATGTTCTGTCTTTCCTAGTGGTACCACATCTATCAACTCTCAGAACAATTTGTCTTCACAGACATCATTTACTATTCTCTTGAAGGAAAGTGCCAATCTGTTCCAAAAAAGTCAAACATTCATTCCAGAAATATATACAAATATATTTTTATTCTATAACTTCTGCATTGGTCTGACATACATTTATCCTTACCATGATTATCCATGAAGCTGACACACAAATTACTATTCAAAATGAAAACTGTTTCAGAAATGGTTTTGAATATGAACACTGTGTCTTACAGATGTCATTTAAAAAATGGAAAGACTAAAGAAATTAAAAGAAAATTGCCGCATTCATCGTTACAGTTCTCCTAAGAGGGAAACTGAACACGGCCTTCTGCAGCTTTGCTTTAATGACCAAACATCATGGGGCATGTATTCCAGTAACAAAGTCTCTGCAAGAATCACCAAGGGCAAGGTAATCTCCAACTATTCCACTTAAGAAGATTATTTGTAATAATTACAACAACAGAAAATTGTAATGCCTGAGAAAAGATGTTTATTTTTGCCTTTCTTTTCAGACTTATAGGTTTGTAGAGACTTTTGAAAACATTTCCCCTCCTTCTGCTCCCTGTAAGTTAACTTCTGTTTTTCTTTGGTTATATGAACACAGTTCCACTATCCTAAAGTATTCCATCTGACTTGGAAATTTTTTGCCAGCATGAAACTGAATTCAAATATGTACCTTGTACAGATGACAAAAACAGCATACGTAGATGGATGCTACAACAGAAATCTATTGAGCATTGCAAGCTGGTACTTATTTAGGCATTTGTTATGCACATAATGGGATTAACTGTAGAAGATGTAAAGCAGAGACTTCATTCATATACAGTTCGTGGCTTTCTGGACTGGTACAAATTTAATCACATCAGTTCTTGGAGAATATTTTTCATGCTTAGTTGTTATACACTGAGAAAATCTGGGATGGGAAATATACAGCACAAGCTTTACAAGGCGAGTTTTCTGCCTCCCAAATGAAACCCTAGGCACAAGCTACCATAGGGGACAGAAAAAGCAGCATTTCAGATAAACTCTTGATATGAAATATAAATTAAAGAATAGAATTTACAGAACCTTTCCTGGTTACTGCTAGACAAAATGTGTAATCTACCACTTATAAATCTACTATTCTATCTTGTCTTCAGACATGTCAAAATTTAAATGCTGCTAAAGCTACAGGTGAAATCACAGAATTTTTACAAGTAATGTGTGAGACTGCCTTAAAAGTAGACGCAATAAATATAATCTTGGCTTCCCATTTTTAATAATATCATATTTACAATAATTATTCTGGACAATTTATGCTACAGTTAAATTTTCTTAGCTCTCCATCTCAAACTGTAGTGTTATCCTATTCTAAAGAAAGACATGGTACCACCAATCAAATAATGTGCTCAGTCTTCAAATAAGATTTTATCAGATTAGATGTTTGCTTGTAGCCCATACTGTCACTCATAAAATATTGAATTTAATGCAATTTCATCTCTGCTGCATCACATCCTGTAAACTAAGAACATTTTCAAGCGCTTTTCTCCTACATGGCATTAGTCCTCTCCCTAGGTGATTGCAAAAACAAGATAAAAAGAAATTAGAAAGACTTCCCTTTAATTCTTTTTAATCTCTGGTTTAATTATTTCATATTTTAATATGGATGTGATTTTAGAAATATGTGTCTTCCTGCAGAAACTTCCAAAATTCATGCTTACTTCACCTATGCACTGAGTTGTAGATCAGGCAATATCCACTTGAGTGACAGAGTAATCACTGAAAGGATTTCAGCTAATCCTAACTCAATACTTCTCATTTCAGTTTTGAGCATCATTATTTAAAATAATATTCTAGGGCAAAATCCTAAATGTCAGTCAATAACACAGTGTCCACCTAAAACTGCAGTTTGTATAGATCTGTCTATAGCTTTTTACTCCCTAATGCTAAGCTTGTGAAAATAGTAGCTTCCACTACAGTAGTCTAACAGGAATTATATTATTTACCATGGATGGAATTCATTTCAAAACCCTATCATATCAGTGCATCTCTGTCAAGACATAATTCAATCCACTTGAAATTCTGCAAAGAATAGAACATCATAACAAAACTGGTCACTTCTTCTTAATGGGGATGGTCTGGGAGATGCCAAGCCTTTTATTTTTGGGCAGTCAAACAGGATAAGCCCAGTGGGGAACTGCCAAAACAAGAATCCATCCTTCTTTGTGAAAGATTAAAGGGAAAATTTTCACTTCTTTTTTCGTTTGTCCTGGTGAGGAAGAAAAAAAAAAAAAAAAAAAAGAAAAAAGAAAAAAAAAAAAAAAAAGAAGAAAAAAAAAACGAAAAAAAAACCCCACCTATTCTGAAAAACATCCTGTTTTCAAAGATGTTTTGGACAGTAGGTGTGTCAAATCCGTTCAAGATTCTGGGCTCAAGAACCATGATGGCAATAGATGTCTTTATCATGTGTGGCTGCTTCCACCACTAAGCAATTCTTTTATAGCTCAGCGGCCCTTGCTATCATGCCGTGGTTTTACTTTGAAGACCTCTGCTCTTATTTTATATTTGTACATTTGGGAAAAGCTTGTTTCATCTTTCATGCTTCCACATCTCAGTAACTGAGGTTTTACTACCACAGGCTGATTTGGTACATAGTTTTGCTCAAGGTCAGTAGAAGTACTCTTTAAATCAATTATAATGCACATTTTTGTTTTCCATTTGTATAAATCTATTGAGTCCATGGAATGACCTTCACAAATTTGTGCCAAAATTAATGCATGAGGCTATAGATATTATTTCTAAAAGTCTACACATTGAGGCATCAGAAAAGAACTGATTGCCAAAAGCATTGTGTTATGAGCAATTTTAAACAAACAAAACCTTCAGGCAATTAAGTTTACAGGCAGCATGTATGTCCTTACAGGTATAATGACTGTAAAAAAGCAAACCTCAATATTAGTGACTGCTAGGAAAAACCACTTGTTGATATGACAAGAAAATTTCCCCTTGAGATCAGCCATCTTACTATGTTCTCTCTGATGGTTGTACTTCCTGAATGTCTATAGGGAAAATACATTATTTGGAGTCACAGCAGAGTTTAAATTAGAAGGAGCATGCGAGGACTATCTAGTGCAGTCTCTTCTCAAAGCAGAGTTAACTTCAAAGCTGATGAAATATTAATCTTCTGCTGAAAGTTCTTGTGATCATTACCACCATTTCCCAGTGATTTAAGTAATCCTAATTTATTTTATGCTGGCAATAAGCAAAGAATATACATGTAGGGTAGGGTTAATGTGCCTCTGTTGATGACTCAGAACTTACTTGAGATCATGTGAATATTTCAGAAGTTTCATCTCTGCACCAGAAAATGGTGTTACCTATGACAGTATCAAAGCTGTAAATTGGACAAATATTTACCATAGTTCCAACATACTAGTCAGAAGTGACATTTGGCAAACGTATTCTCTTTGCTATATAACTCCTGAAAAAGGGCTAGCAGCAAATAACGTTAAGAAAACATTAAGCATAAGGACAAGTTTACTTTAAATTTCTCTTTAGATGACAAACAAGAATTGGAAGGCCTTTTAAGGTACCAAAACCTATGCTACACAGTTGAGGTCAGCAATGACAATGACTTCATGATTGAGTTCAGTAAATGCATTACACCTGGAGGCACAAATAAGAAGCTGCAGGACTGCGCTGATGTATGGGAATAGATGGAAATTCTGACAGGAAATAGAAATAAAAAAACACACAGAGTAATATGTACGAAAGCAAACACTGTCAGGTGACAAATCAGGAAGAGAGATTTACTACTCATGTTTGAAGAATATCAAACTCAATTATCAGAGAAAGATGGTTACAAGGTTTACACAAAAGGAAACAAATGGAAATACTTATAAGTACTAGGGAAAAGAAATACATTGTGAAACACTGTGTAGAAGAGGACAAGATCCGCAGCTCTGAGTCTAAGGTACCTTTACAATGTAGATTTTTTAATACAGGCAGGAGAGGCAGGTTAAAAAGAAATTAGAAGAACAGAAACCAAGAAGTAACAGAGTGAGTTTGTGGAAGACCAGCTGAGTTGTTCAAGTTGGATTTCATTCAGAATTTTCTGCCTTAGAAAATACTTCAGTAAATCACAAAAGAATCTTTGAATTTCAAAAAATGAGAAAATAACACAAGTGGTGGTATTAGTTGCATAAACAGGTCCTATAACAGTGATCAGTAGTAGATGAGAGGACAAGTGTAAAAAAAGTAACATTAAAGAACAAAAGAACATCACTTTAGGTGACTTCATACTATTCAATAGTGCTCTAAACTTTTTTTGAGAACTGAGACCCCAGAAAGAGAACTGATGAATTATAAAAGATTCAGCCATAGCAGAAAAGCAGCAAATGTAAAGGAATAAGGCACAAAAATACACCGCAAACAATAATGCAAATTGAAACAAACCACTATGCCAGTGGGTAGCTGGCATTAAAAAGTGAATGAAGAGTTGGCCTGACACTGAAACTTACTTAGGAGATGTTCAACAATTTCAGGAAAAGATGCATATGCACTGTTCAAATATACTAAATGGAATGTGGAAATGTAAAGAATAGAATTGAATTTCATCTCAAACTGCTAAACACTACAGTAGAACAGCTGTAAGGCAGTAAAAATTGAGATGCAGAGATTATTCTTGATGGTGGAAACGTATCTCCCAATACAATAATCCCTACAAAGTTCAAGACAACTGAGTAGGCTCTGTGAATATCAATTTTTAAGTTAATTAGGATATACACCAAATGATAGTAATTGTAGGATAAATATTAAATTTCCTACAAGAATATTTTCTGTGACATCGTTTTCTGCAGGGGCAAGAAGCTAGAGAATGCTCAAAAGAAGCAAAACATTATTCCAGTATATCATCTAACTGCTCCATTGGGTATAGTTGTCTCAACAACAAAAGGTACTTCTCTGAGGTAAAATCCTCTAAGTTTAACAACATAAAGAGTCCTCAGTATTTTATTTTTTTTTTTTTTCCATATCATCAACCAGGAAATACAGTTTCTTCACAGCTTTCTCAAAGAGTCATTCCCTATCAAATACAGATTTAGATACATAAACGAAGCTTGTGCAGAAAGCCACCTTAGGAAAGCTGTATTCCCAGAAGAATGACTTTCTTGCATCAAATTGTTGTGGTTTTTTTGTTTGTTTGTTTTTTTAAACCAAAGCTGTGTGTTCTATGTTGCTCCCAACCCTTTCACTTCTGCTACAGCTTAATCACTGCTCCTTGGGAGAAACATACCTGTATAGAAGTCCATCAGGATGGTGTTCAACACTTAAGTGATTAATGACAGTTAAAGAAAGACTTAATGAGGAAATAATTACTGTTTTCATTGGGGTGAATTCACTTAAGTGAGCTAACTAAGGAGTCTTGAGAGAGGTGAGGACTGACTCAGTTACTGAGTTACTCAGAATTTTCTTTCTGGAGGCAAAACCTCACTCTTTGAACTGAGACAATCTGAAGAACTGAATAAAATTAGATAACTTGTCACAAAACAATTCCTCTTTCTAAATTGCCATTCCATTAGTTTCTATTTGGAGGACCACTCTTGTAATTCTGCATTTATATTTTTTGGTCATAATTGTGACTGTAAGGAAGAAATATTAAAATTCATACATTATACACTCAAGTGCCCCTTTCTGCATTAATTAAGCTGTGACAACAAATCTCTTAATAAAATGATAATATTTAGCATTTCTGGTTGTACAGATTTCCTGTTCCCTCTCAGATCTGGCAGTTTTGTTGTGCACAGTTTTTCTTACCTAAGTACAACCTACGCCGTACCAATTTCCGGGAATTCTGTGTATAGAAAGTTGTGTAGCCAAAAACAATATACAAGTAAGATTAGCTAGTCTCAGGATAGTTTCATATATTCTCTAAATAGCTTTCTGTATGCCCTGAGAACTTCTAGTTCTACATGATATGCTTGTATTTTGCTCTTCCAGAACAATTTCTATTCGTACATAGAAAATAAAACTGCTTAGAGTTGACCTACAGGGAGCACACAGTCAATAAGTTTTATGTGCAAGCTCCCTGCTTCTGTTCTGCTGCTATTATGCATGCAATACATGTTAAGAATGCAAGCATGTCAATTAGCTTGTTCTTAGGTAAACCTTGGAAAATTTTATTTCGGCTGTATTGGAAGAACAGAAGGTTGAACCAACCAGTCTGGATATGACCCTGGACTTTATTGATTAGATATGATTTCTGAACTTTATTCTAAATAGCTGAATAGCAAATAAAAGCTTAGATATTTTAAGTAGATTTAGGTGCATGAGTCACTAATATTCATAGAACTAACTCAACCAAATCCACAAATGGCAGCAGAAAAATATTAGTATTAAACAAAGCTGAATGATATATATGCAGAAGACTATAAAACAAATCATATTTCTATTTTTCTTCACTTCTCATAAAGCTATGCAGTATTTCAGCTTCAGAGTTGCAATTCAGGACCAATATCCAGCAAGGTCTGTTCTTCCAAATGCTGTTTTTACTAATGTTCTCAAACAATTACAGTATGCAAATATTTTTCTTAACTACACTTGCTTTATAGAGCTATAGGAATGGTTTGCCATGTTTAACTTCATTAAGTGATACAAGATGTCTCAAGGCATTTAACAAAGTCAGTTAATGAAATAACTAGCATATATGCTAATAAAAGCAAAACACACTCAGCGCTTCAGCAGAACAGATTTAAACAGTTCAAGATGACACATACCATAATATTCTATCAGTCTGTCAGTTACTTCTCATCCTCCTGCACCCTCAAATTGAAAATACACACCTCAACATCCTTTAAATTTCTGTGCTACTTGTTTACTGTTTTATTTTGCCAGATACCTCCTGTCAAGAAAGCTCCATCATGTCAAATTGCTTGGTGTTTAATTTCCTCTCTTGTTTATAAACTTTATCAGGCAAACTGATTATTTCCATGGCATTCAGTATTGTACAAAGCATGCCAGCTTTTCATCTCTACTATCTCTTGCTGTGCAAATGACACCTGCATTTATTTTACATCTCCTCTCACAGGATTTTGAAGGATAATATAGTCAGTTCAATTTATGCCTCAGTTCTCAAGGCACAGGATAAGAATATAATAAACATGACTTAGATTCAAATGAAAGCCAAGTAGACCAGAACAGATATACCTCCCACATTACAGCATTCCTTATGCCAGCCATGTTCAACCCACAGCGCACAGCCACATGCGGCCTGACATAGATGGGGCAGCTTTGTCCTTTAGGTGCGCACCCATTTCTCATCAACAGCCAAACCATCAGTGTGGGCTGGAATCAGGGGAAGAGGGGGGGTGTGAAATCACAGTGCAGTGCCAACTCTTCCTCTTACTCCTGCCTCACACACTTAGTTGCACTGAACCCCAAGTGGATTACATGTGGCATGCACTTGTGCTGCCTGCTGAGAGCAATGATTACTGATACTGGTATTTCAATCTACCTCATGGCATCTTAGAAGAACCCAGAAAAAGAAATCATGGATGAAGGAAGAGTATACAACAACTACAAAAGACATATGAGTATTTTTTGCCCAGACAAATAATATAGTGTCATGCTTACTTTGAAAGGAAACTGTGTTTGCAAAGTTTACCACTTGAAAAGACATGATCTGCAAAAACATGTTGCCAAATTTGATGCACATCAAGGAATACTCCATAAACACAAAATAGTGGAACTGAAAAAATTCTGTCATCTCAACAAAATCTTTTTTAGAAGTTATAACTAAAACGAACTTTGTTGTAAAAGCTAGTTAAGTGGTAGTAAATCTCATTGCAAAAAGAATCAAGACCATTTACAGATGGTAAGATTATTAAAAAGTGTTTGAAAAGTGTGGTGGATATAATGTGTTCTAAGATCTGCTAAAGCTACTTACTGATGGTGATGCAGTGATAGCTTATAAAAAATGAGGTCTTATAAAAACAGTAGAAGATAATGCATTTACCAGTGGAAACATATTTGGTGAAATACCTCTGCATTGGATATCAAGAAGATTTGTGTTTTAAAAATAGATAATATCACATAGATTGTCACCAAAGCCGGACCTAACTCCAATGGACTGAATCATCTCCGATTCCAGGATCTCCTTAAAATATGGATGCTGATCATAGAGACATAATTTACTTTTCTGAAGGAAGGAGGCCAAGGTGAGATAGGATGCTAAAAAGATTTTTATCATTTGAGAAATGAAATCAAGTTATTTATAGAATCCAAAAGACAATTTGTGCTAGAACTCAAAGAAAATTTTGGTGGACTTGACTTTTTGTATTCAAGGTGAAAATCAACTTACCTGTGCTAAGTTTTGAATAAAAGAAATGAAACTTAAATAACAGCAAGCTCAAGTTATGGCAAATAATTTCGTGCACTTTGATGTGCTGGCTAAACAGTCCTGTGAATAGCAACGATTACGTAGCTGTGTTTTCTGTTCTGATAAAGGAACTTGAGAATATGTTTCAAGGTTTCTGAAAAAATAAAAACAAACAAAAAAAAAATCATTTTGGTGACTCCATTTTCAGGTGACATAAATACATTGCCCTCACATTTTCTAATGGAATGTATAGTGCTTCTAACAGACCTTCAACTCAAAGATAAATTTGGTCATGTCTCTTCACTAGCTTTCTATGAGACCTCTCTTTCCAGAGAAAAATATCCTGTGCTTCACAATCACACCTCATTCAGGTCATTGCTTTTTGGCAGTATCTACATTTGTGAGCCGCAGTTCTCAAGGATGAATGACAGTAAGAGTAATACTTAATAAAAAATCCCTGACAAGCATCTTGAGATCTCGCTAAAAATTGAACCACTTCAATTGAACCAGACACCAACGTATTAATTTCACGAAAACAAATTCAAATATCCCTCTACTTTCATGCTTTCATTGATCTGTTCTTACATTTAAAAAACAAAACAAAACATGAGAACATAAGTCTAGTTACTTACATTATTATATATTTTATATGCAGCCGAGGATAATTTCTCTTCACTCAATGCAGACTAGACAAGCCAATGCCTTGGAATCCCATGCCTTACACAGTGTGGGTTCATAAGTAGAAATCTCACAGCTGAAAATGGTAACATATCTTTCTGCAATCATGAGTACTGTGTGTGTCTGTAAGCAAAAAGAACTCTCCAGCCCTTTTCAAATGTTGTGATACCATTCTTCTCCTTCCTATGTCTCAACAATCAGCATCGTAAAGATAGCAGAACCCTGCTACAGATTAGGGAAAAGTTTTCCACAGAATCCTATTTATTCAACAGTAAGTGGCAGAGTCCCATATAGAATCTCACCATTGGTGCCTTTGAACGCTTCCACTCTTTTTAAGATTATCCAACAATGGAATCCTTTCTGGTATAATTTTGTTTACTTTCATTTTCTGTATGTTTTGAATTAGACCACTGGCCCACACTGTTTACACCTTCCCTTATGGGCAGACAGTGCTGAAAAAGCAACAAAGATACTTAAGAAGTTTTCATTGTGCACAGCACAGAACAAGCCTAAGGATTACATAAGGACATAGACCAAGCCAGAAAGCTGCCTATGTCAGATTTTATTTTGAAGAAAAAAAATGATTTGCAGGCTAGAATTAGTGACAAATTCTGAAAAGAAGATCCTGAAAATGTGAGACTCCTAAAGAAATATCTAAAACTGCAAGGCAATCAATAAAGCCAAAAGCTGATAAGCTATTTCAAAAGAAAAAGCTTAAGAAACCAGCTCTTTCCAGCAAGTCACTCATGACTTCTTTTTTGAGATTGGACATACAGATTAAATATAAATAACAAATTTCATGAGTTCACATCCTTTTCTTCATTAATGTTGCAACTGACATTAGTGGGTCTTCAGAACAAGAAAACAAATTTGTTTTTTATTCAGACTTAAGGCAACCTCTATCCTCTTTCTGATACACAGTGGTATTTCTGCCTCCACTGAGTATTAACTCAATCATAATTACAGCAAACAAATTAAAAGCACAAAGAAAGAGTGCCATACTAGAAAAGGCCTCAATATCCTCACCTGCATCCAGAAGAGAACACAGTTTACGGGCTTCTGATCAGGGATTTTGAACAAAGAGCTGAGAAACAGATGGTGAAGCAACTCAAGAGCTGCCTGACTGCTCTCCTCTCAGCAGCAGAAACAAGTTTGTGTGCAGAGAGAGAATAAACTTGTCAAGAGAAAAGGGAAAAAAAAAAAAGAAAAGCAAATGAAGGTAAAAATCATGACATATTTTATCTCTGCACCACATTATGCTCCTGCAATGCAGAGATTTCTTTATTACTGTCCACTTCTGAACCACAGTACTTGAAATAATTCCTGTATTATTTTCTCATCTAACCATAAGCAAAGGTACTAAAAATGCATTTAAATAAAACTTGACGCCTATTTTGAAAGCAGCATTTGTACAGGCAGACAAATGCCCATGCTTCTAGGATCTGCATCCATTCAAATATCAATTGCTAGTAAGTGCTAAGTCCAGAATTCTCCGTTTTCTTCACAGTTTGATGTGTGTGTGTGTATGTGTGCGTGTGTGAGAAAATCCCTGCGTGCAAATATTTGGTTTACAAACCGAGTATTTTAAAGAGTCACGTAATAGTTTCTCTCACAGCTGACACACGTGTGGTTTTCTGACCAAGTAATTCACTCTTTAATGATAAAACTGGATGGAATATAGTCACGTACATAGCAAAACTATTTTCGGTGATTCCATCTGATATAAAAAAAAAAAAAGAAAAAAAAAAGAAAAAAAAAAAAGTTGTCTTACTCTTTTTAAAAAGCTAAGAACCAATAAGATGGGTCATGGCGATTTCAGAGATTTAAATAATACATTGATTCAAATGTTCTTTTTCATCACAGCCCTATTAGCGGATACTTTCCAATAGTTCTGCACTTAAGGAACAGAACACGGAATACAGAGCTATGTTTTACACAAGAGACATTTTCCCTTCATATCTTTACTACATACTCTAATAGCAAAACTCAGTGTCATGACAATTTGGCTGTATAGAATTCCCTGGGAACTTTCTGTTTTTATCTGTGACAAGCTATAAGCACCCAAATTTGATTAAACTTGCAGCTAGCGCAAAACCTGACTAATGACTTTAAGCCTTACCTAAAGAGCAGCACCTGTAAATTTAATTTATTGCATTGTCAAGCAAAATTATTATGGCTGTTGAGGTAGAACACACTGCTACAACATAGACAAAGAGTTCAGATTCACATTAAATTTCATCCAGTCTAACTGCAGCCTATGTTCCTAATGGGCAGTTGTAATCCCCTTCCAGATGCCAGACAGATCAGCAGACTGATTTAATGAACATGTGGCCACATAAGCACATGATCACATACGGGGCAGGTGAGGAGGATACATAGCTGGTTTACTGTCAGGAACTCGAACAAAACAGTTTTGCTTTTTCATAATCAGTTCAAGAGAATGCAGGTTTTTCCTGCGGTGCAGTGCAGCCTGAGCTAACCACAGCTTCCAATAATCAAGACTGTAAATACAAAAGGATGAGAAATTTTTGCACTCTGTGTTCAGAGCTGTCTATTGTCAGCCTAATAAGTTCTTAGTGAATTCCAAACATTTGACGGTGAGAGTCATTGAGTATCCAGGTCAAACAATCAAAGCTTGCATTTAATGTTTGAGCCACCAAAAGCCCAAAGTTATCTCATAGCTCAGTGTTTCTACATACAGAATGGTATTTACAGTGATGCTTTGGTAATAACCAGCAAAATCAATGCATCAGCATGTGGTAAGGGTGAACACTCAGGTTAACATAATAGTGGTTTGAAGTAATTTTGAAGTAATATGGGAAATAAGAGACTCCATGAAAAGTTCCCATTGGGCAGCAGGGTAATGTGTGGTGCTATATGCTGCAGTACAGCTGCTAAAGAGCAGAAACTGCTGCTAGTATAACAGTAATTCACACCACAGTCAGCTTCAGTTTACACGGAGTCTCAATGCCCAGAGATGATAAAGGTTCAGAGCTTGAAAGTGATAATTTTTAAGTGATACATTACTGGAAAAACAGTAACAGCAAGCAACTAGTTGCTTAGCAGAAAGGAAGACTTGACATTATCTTCAGAAAGCCTAGTTTGTTTTCTCATGTTATCCTATTTATTTTTGCTCTCTCTTTTTATTCCCTCTATATAAACTGCTGTCAGTTACTGCCATTTACTGAGTACAGTGAATGTCATACAGTTTACACCATTTTTTTTTCCACGTTCCAATATGGAGGTCAAAGCCCAGAGTTCCTCAGTGATCCCTAAAAACTGAATCCAAGCTTTGCTAAAGAATTTCACATGAATCTAGGCTTCATTTTAGGAACAAAGTGCAGAGAGAAATCTTTTTGACACAGTTTAATTATTTTAACAAAACCAGTTTGAACAAATAATACTATTTCACCTCTATTTAATTAAATATTTGGTATGGCAAATCACCATGAAAGAAAATTTGCTATACAAACCTTTACTATGCCATGTTTTAAACATTTATATTCTCTCTACAAAAAATATTTTTCTTCCTCTGAATATCAGTGCAAATGTGCATTAGAACACAGTTCATTGCAAGTCAGACATTTCCTGTTTTATAATGAAGGAAATGCATGATGGAAGTCACTCCTAGCAGAAGTTCTCTGGATAAAAGTATTAAGCTTTTGTTGGCTCACTCAAACACTGGATGTCAAGGAGTCTGCACAGCTTACGCATATTTGGATTTACCAGAGATCACAGAACGATAAAATGGCTTAGGTTTGAAGAGACCTTAATGATCATCTAGTTCCAACATGGGCACAGTTGCCCCCCCCCCCACTATACCAGGCTGCACAGGGTTTCATCTGTGTACCCCAGACTGAACTACAAATAACCTCTTGAATCTAACTTATTGACATTGCCTAAAACAAATTCTGCTGGATGCAGGGCCCATGTAGGAAACAGAGTTTAAGAGAAGTCTTAAGATTACAAAAGAGTTAAATATGTAATCTTTCTGAAACTAAAAAACTATCTGCTCAGCAAAAACCGCAACCAGTTATTTCATTGCTTATTATTCTTTAAAAATAAAATTAACTACAACAGGTACAGATGAAGTGTTTATCTGCTTTGTTGAATAGCGTTAAATATGAACTGGTATTCATACCCTGGTAAAATATCCTGAATAAGTAGTTGTGCAGGAATTAACACCAGGAATTCTCCAAGATCTTCTTGCTTGATCCTTGAGAATAGCACGCATTTGACTTGACTGTTTTATAGATAAACAAATGAGTATCATGCAGAACTAAGCCTCAGATGTTTTATGCATTAAAACCCCTCTCTTGCCACTGGAAGTGTCATAGGAAGAGTTTCAGTTTATCTCATTATAAAAAAAATAGTAGCATAACCTTTAAAGATTACCAACTTGCCTCATAACTTTCAGGACACAGCACTGTTAAAATAAGTGTCTACTTTATTTTCAGAACTAATCCCATTATTGAAGTATTTACATTTGCAGCATCAAAACTAGGAGAGGGTTTACACAGCATTACCTATTTATGAAGACCCAAAGCAATGCGTTCAGTAACACCTGCAAGTGCATCCAATTATCAAAAATTTGTGGAACTGCTCCTCGGGTGACATCACAGCACTGCACAAACATATACTGACTCTAGGTCTACCCATGAATGATTTATCCTTTATGTTTACTGCGTTCTTCAGTGGTAAACTTATTTTTGTGATGTAAATGCATAACTTCAAGTCTACTTAAAATAAGAACTAGCAACACAGTTTCTGTAGTAAATAACTCTTGATCTTACATACCTCTATCTATTACTGCTTCTTCCTCCTATAAACCTGTTATAAAATGTTCTCTCTCACCTATGTGCACGTCTTTAATGAAAAGATTAGCTGTACAATCTTATAAAACTTGAATTATTGCAAGTTTCAATTGGCACTTTGCTCAGCAGATGCCGAAGCAGTAGACTCTTGTGCCACTTACTGGTACAAGAATTTAATTTTTAGGAAAATTTCGGTATCTATTTAGAGGCTGTGTAATGGTGAGGATAGCACATTTTCACACCATAGATTCAATTTACAAGTAATGATTAATTCTCAGAGTAAGGATTCCAAAAGCTTAGTTTGTAATACTCTGATATACACTAGGGATTCTTACAGAAATATTTTATTATACTTCTCAGACTAAGAAATACTACATTGCATTTAATATTGCTGTTGTGCTCATTTTAATCAAAAAAGCATGTTCCCGCTTTTGGACACAGATGTTTATTCATTACTCAAAAGGAATAAACTAAATAATGCTTAATCTGACTGTAAGGCTGCAACACTGTTTCTTAAACCATGACAGGGTGCTGACTGATACTTGTGTTGTGATGGTAATTTTAACTTGAACCATGCATTTCAAGTTGACCAACATAAATATCAGTCATGAACTTATTTAAAACATCTGTTATCTAAAAAGTACAAGCTGAATTTTTATACCAACCTGAGCAGAGATTACACTGCATGACTATAAGGGAAAAAAATATCTGTACATACAGTTACCTCTCTGTTGTCAAATACAAAAATACACATTACTCTCAGGCTGTAATTATATTTAAATCAACTGAATGGAGGATTGTGCAGAGATACTGCTGTAGTGTATATAAATATATAGATAGGATAAAACAAGGACATGAGTGTTGGTCTTGACACCATTATTTCTCTTATTCGCCCCCAAGAAGGGTTTTTGATATGAACTTCTGCAAGCTCCTAAAGACCAGCAGAAAAAAGTATCAAACAATCTCTTCTGTGATTTCCAGACACCTCATAGACCCTTGTTTTTAGCATCTGCTTCCAATTAAGAGAGGATCAAAATAAGGAATCTTCTGTATGCAAAATTAAGATACTTCCTGTACTACATAGTTATTCACACCACATAGTTAGAATATAAAACACTTGCAGGAAGACTTAATCCTGTTATAGTTTTACCAAGTGCCAGCCAAGCCAGTAATCCTTCTGGATAGGGACATCACTTCTTTCTAATTTCGGTCTTTCTAATGGCTCCATTTGCTAATAGACTTCTACGTATCCTTTGCAAGGTACCTAACTCTTCAGTATACTATTTTATCTCAGTGTAATTCACATCAGCTGATCATTTCACCACAAATCTTCAAGAGCATCATCATGTCATCAATCTGATTGATCCAGATATTTTCCTTGCGTTAGCTAATAAAGCATAAGAGAAAAACAGCTCAAACTCATCAGTAGATGCTTTTTATATATCATGCTAAATGATTATTGTTATGTGGTACCATGTTTGTAGAAATAGAAATGAAGTTTTTTTCTCTCCATATTTGCTTGAGACAGAGCCAATGTCTTTTCATAGGTAAAATTTCAAGAGAAATATATTGTTGCCATAACAACGATATTAAATAATATTGCGGTAAAAAGTCCCCCACAAGTGTTTTCAAGCGATAAGCTAATTTAAAAATGCTCAGAAAGAGCCCTTGAAAAATAAAATAAGATATAGTGGAATACAAGCCTAAAACTACAGAAGTGTTACTATAGTAACCTATATTGTGATGTACTGCTCATGCCGTATGTTCCTGAACAGATAAATCATCCTCATTAAAAGTAAGGTACAGCTTTGCAATAAGTTGGTAGAGTAGATAACTTTAGAAACTCTCTAGACATACTTTTGTCATTATATATGAGTGTATTTTTTTTCCTTGAAACAAAATTTTAAAACAAACAATTAGTAGCAAGATATTGAATATATCCAAAGAACAGGTGTGTTTTAGAACACACATATTTGTACAAGCTTGGCAATTAAGTAATAATACCCCAGAAGATCAGGAATATTACTGTCAGTATTTGAACTGAATCTAGGTCAGACTCCACATATCTGATACATATATTTTTTTAGCCAAAAATTAATTCATTAATTCTTTAATCTCAATGATTAAGTTCAATGACTTATCAGTCCTACTTCCATCTTCTGCTTTTTGTTATTTGACTAAATTGTATTGCAGGAATTTCTTGTGCAAAGTGGCAAGGGCAGAACCAACAGGTTCAATTATTTATCTTCATTTTCCTTAGGCAAAAAGAATTAGTTTTGAAATTTAAATACTACTGGTAGTCAAAAATCTCTCCTTAATATAGGACAACTTAAAAAGACTACTTAAAATAGACAGTATGAAACAGACTTTTGCACTATCTTCACAAAGTAAATATTAATCCACTGCTAATTGAGATCAGTCTTAAGTGTGTTTAAAACAGATCCATTAAGAGTGGAGCTTCCAAGAATGCTTCTCAGCAGCTCAGGCTCAAATGTTAGCATTGGTTTCTGCTGCTCAATACTTTCGTAACATCACAAGGAAAGGTGTTTTCAAAGTTGACTCAGCCTAATTAGTGGGATTACTTTTAGAATACTTGGATGAAATAGAAAAATATCCCTAAATCTAACTCAGGCTGTCATTACAAGCTGTTCTGAATTCCACTGACTTCAAGTAAATTTTAGGTAAATCATTGGTAAAGAGCAGACATGGGTAACAAATATGAAGCTGGACAATAAACCTGAATCTAGCTGCACAAACTGAGAGAAATGCTGTAGTAACTTATGACATGCCATCTGATTCCATCAGCCCATGAACAACTGCAAAATGTACATCACTCCAGGACCCAGGCTAAACCTGGTTATCACACACTTACTAAACCACAGTTTGAGTGTGAACCCTTAGGCTATAGCAAAATCACATAAATATGTATTTCATAGAAACATGTTATTCTGCTGCAAAATACATTCAGAGCTGCTGCTTCTTGCCGACTACCTACCCAAATTACATCTTACATTATTTTGTATTGATCTGAACTGTTATCAGTACAAAACAGATTTTTAATGGTATTTCCCAGTAAACCATCAAAAACAGCCATGTGAAAGTCACTTAAATCTTCCACTGGGGAGACCAAAGTTCTTTCACGAAACAACTAACTTTATTCCACACTCTGGTGCAAACTGAACATGTTAACATAATTAATCTCTCAATGACATAAGACACAAAGTGTCCTAAATCAAGAGACACTGTTTTTCACAGAACCACAGAATCCTTTGAGTCGGAAGGGACCTTTAAAGATCATCTTGTCCCATTGCCCTGCAATGAACAGAGACATCCACAGCTCAACCAGGTCGCTCAGAACCTGGTCCAGTCTTACCTTGAGTTTTTACAGGAATGGGGCACCCACCATCTCTCTGGGCAACCTGTGTCAGATCCTCAGCACCCTCACTGAATGGGATTTTTTTCCTTATACCCAACATAAATCTGATCTCTAATTTCAAAACTGTTTCCCTGTGTACTGTTCCTCTTCTACATAACTGAACTAACTATCAGTATTAGGACATTTGGTCCCCTCTTTCTTCAGAGTGGGTAAATGTGCTTCACCCCACAGTGGACTTGATCCTACTCCCTCCAAACAGAATTGAACGACTACTTCTTTTCCCCAACAGTTACAAACAGGAAGAAATATTATGACTTCTTAATTCTTTTTGTTGGAAAAAGAAATCTAATCTTCCCAGTTAAGGAGCTGAAGCACATAAATCATTTCCCCTGTTTTTCCCTGCAAATACAAATTGTAAATCACAGAACATGAAATCTACTTATATTTTGCGTAAGAATTTGGTCTGCAAGCCATAAAAACTGGCTCTGAAGTCAAAGAGGATTTTGGAGGCTTGGCACTGAAAGAACAAATTCATTATAAATTGTGCATCTATGTATCTTTATTCTTATTTATTCTTCCCATGCAGTAGGTCTTGCAAATGATTTCTAATGGTCTATAAAATGAAATTTGTTAGTGTATAGAAGATAATTTCCTTCCAGAATGGAACACACAGAGGCAGATACCTAAAACTCATGAATGAAGAGTGCACATATAATTAAAAATCATATAATGGATCAATGAGTAGGACTAAACATAACAAGAAAGAAAGAAAGAAAGGGCTGTATCTACACCACACGTATTATCCAGAATAATGTTGTTTCAGAGCAGTCCTCTTCTCAATTCCAATCTCTCCTCCCCTGCCTGCCATCATTGTAAGCTGCCTGTGCACGTTCCAGCCTTCCCCCCATGGTATGCATGTACAGCATGACAATCTATTATGTTTTTAGTGAACGTTTGGTTCAAACTTCAAATACTTGGAAAAAACATCATATGTTATTCCGTACTCATAGTCTTCTGCATACCTGTGTGGGCTAGACCTTTCTCTATAGATTACTTATTTGTTGCTTATAGAGAAAAATATATTATAAAAACTGAAATAATAGTCTCTAGTATATGCTTTAAACAGTCACTACCTAAACTAATGATAATAGCTGTCTTACTGGATTCAAATATATACCACCTTCATTTTGTTTTTAAGCTTGTAAAACACATTAGCTGTGATTAAGAGAATACTCTGTACCACTAAGACAATTCTTTCTCCTAATTTAAATTTTTAAATCTATTAGAATTGACAATTGCATTTTTAAGAGATCTGTTTAAACAGAATAATAAAAGCAAAGACTTTCTAACTGTCTGACATTTGTCACCATTTCAGTTCCTTTATCCAAGAAGTTTTTCTGGTGTTCCAAAATTCCAAATGACATTTCTAGTAAACTTCTTTCTGTTGTGCAGCTGTTTTTTAACAACAGGAAACCTACAAAATAGCAGAACAGACTTTTTCATTCTCCATAATACAATAAACCACTACTCGCCAATGAAAGACAGAACCTTAATCGGAGCATTCAGCTGCATTTTAAAAACAGTTGTTGTAAGAACACAATACATTTTTCAAAGTCACTGGAAAACCTCTTTGAATTATTTCTACCTGTTCGCAAAATGGCTACTCGTCTATCACTACGGACAGCTCTTTTGTCTATCACTACAAACAGCTCTTTTGAACTACCAATTTGCAAAATGCAGGTGAGTCATTTGGAACAGGAAAAAGCCTATGAGCTGAGAAGAAACACGAGAAACCAGTACAACAACCATATGTATAGTTGCCTGAAACACACATGTAACAGTAACCATAGGTGCACTCTATAGAACACCTGTATGATATTAAACAGATACGTGATAATAAACATTGGCTCAGCTTTCACATGAATAAGTATTCTAGAAGCTAAATGCATAATCTCCTACCAAAGTGACTTTACTGTTGCTGTCACTTCTTTCGCTGTACATTGATTATTGCTTCTGACAAACTTTTCCACTGTCAGTGCTTTAAGTGTAAGTGTGTGAATACACAGTATTAAACAGACAGCTTAACTATTTCATATGACTTAAATCCCATCCCTGACCATGTATTTATTTTCTTTTAAATAAATCACTGACACAAAGAAAGAGGAAGAATCTATACTGGGTAAAAGTGTATCTCATAGACACACTCATTAAAGTCTGCTAGGGTAAGTAGGTGTAATATTATTGAGATAAATGGAGCTGAACCAATTTTCAGCTTCACTGAAGTTTATGGAGCTGAGGAAAGAATAAATCACTTGTTTTGTAGAAGGATAGAAGAATGTTAGTATTTGGTAAAAAGGTCTAATGGTAAAATTTAACTGCATCGGGCTTATAGAAAAGCAGCAGAAGCAGATTTTTATGTGAAGAGCTGGAAATATAAAACTAAATTCTTTCAGCATATAAATGCTGCTAGAACACTCCCTTCAGATGATGTTATTTTAGAAGATTTAGGCTATAGATTTAAATTCTCTGAAGAAATTGACTGGGAGTTCTGAGAAAATTATCAGTTGAAAAGATCATCCCAGTGGAATGCGAAGAGGTCCTAGGTGAATAAATGGTATTTCAAGCAAATTAATTGCATTACTGCCTGCATTCTTATAGGAGGTAACATCAACTCAGTACTAAAACAAACTTCTTTATTAACAACAGATTTAAGTAAAACATAAATGCTTAACAGTTACTTCAAATTATGCACTGGGTAAATAAGGAAGACGTTGTCGGTATCATTAGATCTTTCTATAAAAGTCATTGGTATAGTTATGAAAATAAAACTTATGTCACGTATAAAACGTGGAATTCACTCGAGGCTGCAAGATGCAGTCTGTTTCTGTGACAGTTACTGTAAAAGTAGAGCTACAAGTTTGGACTAAACTGAACTATTGGCCAGTCTGATATATGAACACTAGATTCTACACAATAGACTTGTCTGCAAGAACACTGAGAGCATGTTACAGCAATTTTCTGTCTTTACTTATTTGTAACTTGGAGACTTTTACTGCTAGATGTTGTATGTTCACCCAGTCACAAAATACTCACGTCAAAGTGTCATTTACAGCAGAAGTGAATTTTAATCTGTATTTCTAGAGCAAAGAATCACATTTTTGGAGGCAGTAGTTTCCTTATGAAAAATTCAAAATCTGGATAAGAACTTTCCCAAGAGTTGCAAAGTTTTTTGAACATTGACAATATAACTTGAATAAATGCTGCTACCATTACTCTGACTTTAAAAGTAGTATGAGCACCACCATCTTTGCTTTCCTGTCACTCCCTCCATAAGCAGGCAAGTTTTAGTTCTTAAGAATCAATCCTTTCTGGTTTACATTCTAAATACTTATGTATCGAAGCAGTCTCTCTGAAATCAGTATGATTGCACAGTCATTTTATAGGGAAGACTGAATGCTTTTTTTTTTTTCTTTTTTTTTTGCCAGATATTGAAATTTCTGATGTTCTCTTCAGAACATAGAATCAAAAAATGGTTTTGGGTTAGAAGGGACCTTAGAGGTCATTTAATTCCCAACATCATACCATGAATGGGGACACACCCCAATAGTCTAGGCTGCCCAAAGCTCCAAGCTGCTGAGTAAAGAAATTCTTACTAAAATCTAATCTCATTTATTTTAAAATCATTACATATCGTTGCTGTCTCTGCACTCCCTGATAAAGAGTCTCCAGCCATCTTCCATTTAGGCCCCTCACATACTGCACTGTAGGAACCAGAAGCCTGCTACAAGAATGCCCCCAGAGCCTGCTTTTTTCCAAGCAACAACTCCAGCTCTCTCAGCCTGACTTCAAAGCAGAGATGCTCCAGCCTCCTGAGCATCTCTGTGGCCTTGTCTGGGCCCACTCCAACAGACATTTATGCAGGTCCCAGAGCTGGATGCAGCTCAGCATGTGGATTCTCAAGAGGGGAGTAAAGAGACAGAAGAGGAAGTTTCAGGCTCTCAGTCTTTCTTGGTTCTTTTTAAAACTAGAGGCATTAAAGGAGAGATAATGTTTCCAAGAGCTCCCTAGATAACACATGCTAAATATTAGTGGTATCTTTATATTCAATTATATAATTTAGCTAGGAGAGATGTTCAAGAAGCTCTTTAAGCACATAATGCCAAAGTTTTAGGAAGTAATTCCAGGAATTAAAGATATAGCAGTAAATCTGTGCTATGCTTGCTTAGCTTTAATTTAGAAGTAGATAGTAAACACAATAGTGAATTTCTTAAAAAAAATTAAAAAAAATTTTAAACAGAATTCTCTTCTCATAAAATTCCTTCACACAGAAATGTACCTTTCTGAAAATGTTGTTTCAGAATGGTATATTTACAGTATCAAACCCAAATTTTAAAGATGACAGATAATTCCCCTTTCATTATGAATACAAAATCTCAAGTGAAACCTAGTAGTTATTCCAATTGTTTCAACTGAAGCATGTTATACTGATTACAAACAGTGCAATATTTTTAAATATATAATTTATAATTCCAATTAGCACTGGCTTTCTGTCAAGTACAATAATTAGGGAAGTTGTCAATGTCAATCCTATTATTTTTCTTGATAATGAAATTATTTAAACATCTACCAAACATGAACATTCTATTTTTACTTGGAGAACAGTACGTTAACATCAAGAGCATAATTACTGTTAAAATACTCATAATAAATGGATCTCATCAGCCAAAATTATCTACCTAAATAACTGGATACAGATATTCTTGATTAATAGTTTAGAGAAGTAAGTACAGGCTCCTTAAGGAAACTTACTGGAGCTCCAAGAATAAAAGAAATAGAAAAGAAGTATGGAAATCCTTGAAGAAAATCTTCCAAAGAAGAAATACGTTCTAAGACGTTCTAATGACTTGAAGTGAAACCATATACTATATAAAAATGCATGGTGAAGTAAGTGCAGTACAAAGCACACAGCAGTCTGTGGGATCAAACTGTATGCCTTGTTACTTTCTAAGGCTAATTGAAAAGTATGAAAAGTATGTCATCGCTCTTCACACAAAGTACTGTATAAAAGCATTTTCTGAGCTGGCTTCAGTTTTCGCCTTTTGGCAGAAGCAAACAGCTATTTTGAACTCTACTGGAACAGCAAGGGCCTTGCCAGGTGAAGAAGATGAAAAACACAGAAATTAATTCTTATTTTTTGCTCAAACATCTGGAGATTTGTCGTCCAAACTGTATGTCCACTTAATTTGGAAGATTAAATACTGTACAGTACTTATAGAATCTGCTGTTAATAAACACAAAGATAATTCCACCTAGCCTGTTGAAATTGTAAGAATAAGGTGAGAAATATTACTGTTGGATAAATACTCTCTTCTCTGTTTCTTTAATAGCTTTCCTTGGCAACATAAAAGCTTAGTATTTGAGGCTTCCTGATTAGGACACAATAAACCACCTAAATTCCTAATGGATTTGCCTACATAATAGAAGTACTCCAATGGAGCAACCCCCTGGAAGCACTGTTACTTACTGAAGATACGTGTAGATATACCAGAGTTCTTGAACACTTAAGATGCTTTGAGGCCCTGAACTGGACAGACGCCTGAGCACGAACCACTCTTACACAAAATGTTATATGTAGCTAATGTGAGCAGCATGATTAGACAAGGCCATAAACATATTCAGTTCCTTTAAGTAACATAACTATTGTAAAATTGAAAACATTCTCAGGGGTTACAGAAATCTGTGCCAAGAGTAGGCTCTGTATAAGAGTGGGATTTTTTCCATAAAGGAAATCCTTTTAAATATAAAAAAAAAAGGATTCTCAGCGTATTCAGAACAATGCAGGAATACTTTTGTTTTTAATTAGGTATTACAAATTCTGCAACAAATCTTATGGGTAAATAAATAATGATCAAAAGATCTTTAGAAATATTCTATATAGAGAAAATAAGCTTACTTACCAGAACTCTACTTTAAGAATAGTACCTCTATTTATCAGTCCTCTCTTGTATGGTCACTTCAGCAGTGGCCATTTCCAGAAGCTTAAGACCATTCATTGATCATGCCTTGCCCTCCCACACTGATTATCAGTTGGAAAAGGATTGATCTGAAAAGCCTGAAGTTCACAGAATGCCCTTTAAGATAACACAAAATGAAATTAAAATACTCTTAATATATAGCTAGTGAATAAGTGTTGTATTTGCCTTATTAAGAGCCTTGCTATTGCACACAGACTCACTTCTTCCTGCATTTCACCCACATACAGTTTATACACTATGAGCACAAGAGGACACCATGGAAATAAAAATGTTTTTGCATGGAATCGGTGGAATTGCTGCTCCAAAGCAAAACTACATCTCATTCTTCTTCCAGGTGACTCTAAACTTTACCTCCTGCCAACTAGATGTCTCTAAGCAATTTACTGTCCTTTCTCCAGTTCTTTGGCTGGCACTGGCCAACAGGAAGCTTTAGCAATTTAATAAAGACAGGCTATGTTATTGTTTCAACTCATCCTAGAAAGAAACTCTAACTTTCTCTGCATTGGTTGGAAAATCTCTCAACAGATGGAAACGTTTTAACAGGAACTTCCAATCACTTCTCCCTCACAATGCATAACTGCACAGTCCCTAGCCATATGTTGGGTTGCAGGTCAGAACTCTTCCCATTATTAGAGTGAATATTTCATTTGCATACCTCACTGAGCTACATCAGTACATTATCACACACACCAAAACGTACTTGTCACTTTTTGTTAAAGTGCTGGTACCCCTAAGGATACCACAATAAACTAACAATGAGACCCAGTGTGGAAACACAGCGATGACTATTTCATTTTATACAAATGCTGTAACCTGAGAAATATCAAGCTAAGCAACTACCAATACAGTCATCATTTCATCATTCTTATGATGATGTTGACCCAGAACTGGGAATCACGTCTCCAGGAAAGATCATCTTCTATATCACAGTGTAGGTACAGTGAAATGAGAGGAAAATTTGACCTGTAGTTCAGCCATTATTTCTCTGCTTTAAATTTAGGATATCCAACTACTTTTAAATATGGGCATAGGCAGATAAAATACAAAGGAATGAAAGCAAAGTTTAGTGTTCATTGCAATAAAAAGATGAGTCACTTCTTATCCACATACAGCATATGGATTTTGGTTGCTTGGGCTAAAATGGCAATGCAATAACAAATGCTATCTATTCACATATTACTGAAGCTGATTGAATTGGCATCAGAAAAACAAACTTCGAAATCACGTTAATAAAGGATTACTGAAGCATAAATTGTACATGATTTTTTATAGGATTATATGAGTTACCATAAGCACATGCCAACTTTTACATCAGCAACCCCTCCCCAGAATCACCAGTGTGTCAACTAATCAATAGTCATAATGATGTTAGGAATAAAATACTTCCAATTCTGACATTAATATCACCATTTCAATTGTTCATTTAGAGAAAACTGCTTCAGTTAGCTCTTCATATCTGAAAATTTATTACTTTAATTAAAGAAATGCATTCAATGTTATTTGAAGACAATGGGAAAACTCTTTAAAAGAGTTCAGAGATATTTTCACATTTATGGATGCATCAGAAAATGGCATAACTGTTGTGCTTATCTGGGGAAACAAAACAACACAGATTATCAGACTAATTTCTCAGTTTCTTGAAACTCATTTCAACTGCTGTCACAGGCTTGGATTCAAAAGTGCCCTCAAACAGCTAGTCTAATTTAAAAGGTTGCCATCTTGAAAGCAAAATAAGGTAATTACCTTGACATCTACAGACTACAATTTTTTTACTGTGCATCCTCTTCAGATACCAATTAGGCATACCTCTCCATATTTTCAGGCAAAAAGTCAACAGTAAAAGCAGTACTTAAGAACTTAAAAGGAGTTAAAAATAGAACCTGAACTTAACTAAAACAAAAAAGTAATCTGCGACCTACACTAAATACACTGCAGCTAGCAAAGAGCCATCCAACACAACAGCTAACTCGAAGTTTTAGACGCTATAAAGTCAGTAGTTATATGATGAGTAGACCGATCCAACTTAAAATTATTTTTGGATAATAGGGCTGTCAGCTGGAGCAACAACAGATAGGATACACTGAAAGAGCAGTTAAAGGCACTAAGGCTAACAATAAGAGAAATATAAGAGAAATAAATTATCAATATGCATTTCTAAGGAGAGAAAATAGCTGAATTTAACAGACAAAGAGATATTTTACACCTTGTAATGCCAATTTCAGCATGAGAAGCTGGTGCAAAGTAGGGGTAAAGGGGTGTGGGAAATATTGTTTACCGAGGCAAATGCTACATCATGAAACCCCTCTTTCCCTGAAATAGCTAAACATCTGCCTGACGATAGAACCTAGTGAATGAATTCATTATTAATTCTTTATTATGCATTACTTCAAGTACAGCTTTTGCTTCACTTGTCAATCAGCCCACAAATTTTCTCACTTTTACCCGTCTGATTCTCTTCTCTCTCCCACTGGGGAGGAGGGAGTTAGTGGCTGTGTGATATTTTGCTGCTTACCAGGGTGAAAACACAACACTATGTTAATTTTAAAGAGTATCGTTCAGAATGACTGAAAACATGAGTGCAATTAAGTAGGAGGTATGTAAACAAACCATCAATGTAACAGTTATTTTTCACAGTAAGAGGAAGTTCTTCCTATACAAACCACATTTCTTTGTTTTTCACTACAATTTTGTTGCCAACAAAATTAATGGTTATGAAAGCCTGCTGGATGTCACGGTTTTGTTGATATAATTTTAGAAACTGTTTAACAACATTCTCTCTTTCTTGTGAGTTAATATCCTACGAGTTGTTTTCATTAACCTCAGGAAGAGAAAAAAAATCGCAAGATTCTTGGGTTTCTCACTTTCCTTTTGGAGAAAATTTCAGATATCTCTCTTGTAAAAGAATTTTCTGCTCCATCTTCAGACAAAACACTGGCATGCTGAATTTCTCTGACAGATTTTTTTTTAAAGTACAAAGCAAACCCAGCATTCTGCTTCCCTGTTAGACCTGAACTAAACTAAGTGTTACCGACCGCAACCACTCTGTTAGTAACATTACCAGGAAGAAAATATAGCAGGGGAGCGAGGGAACAAACCTGATATATTAGTGACTAAACAGCCAGAATTTTATCAAAGGGATATCTCTAATAATTTATAAACGATTTGGTTTTATAACCAGAATACAAACTACATTGTGAATGTTTCTTTAGTTACTGTAGGCTATCTCAGTTCCTTTCTTTTACTGGTATTAACAGCACTAAGAGAAGTAGAGTTTAGAGTTTCCAAGCTCTGGTAGCTTTAGCTGAAACAGCTTCACCTCCTCCTATGGTCACAGTGATAAAGCAGCTCCTACAGGGCAAGCTTGTTCAGCCTCACGCCCTCCAGAGTGTAATTCAGAGTGCTGCTCTTCATCGACTATGTGAGGTGTAGCCTGCAAGACTACAGCTCTGATTTAGATACCAGTAAGATGTTTAAATATAGATGACATGAACTACTTTCTTACATCTCCAAAAGTGCTTAAAGTATCTCCTGTGAGAGAACCTGGACAAGAAACAAGGAGGACCCCATGTCTCGTACTTTCTTTAAAAAACTATTTTCAAGAACAAGATAAAAAAAGGAGCAGTGAGTGTCTTGTAAAAGGAAATAGATGGAAGTCTTCTAGGGTTAGCGCAGTTGAGAGACCAGTTTACTCCCAGAATTCTCTCTCCCTTTCTATAGACATATCCTTTTTGTGTGTGCTTTGTAAACATGCAATGACTTATGTTTTATTTTTTAATAAATAATAAAAAATTGACCATCTGACCATTAAGAATCTTAATCATCCCTCAGTCCCCTTAATTCTCTCCAGTATAATGAAAAGCTGAAGCTAATTAGTGAATACAAAAAGCAGATAAAGATGTCAAAACTTTCCCAGACACTGCATTAGATTTATAACATTTACCATTAGTTTCTCTGAATCCTAGATGAAAATTCCTAAGCAAGTTACATTTTGTAGGATATAACTTATGCAGTATTTTTCTCTTACTCGTCTACCACATCATTTTACTCTTGTAACCAAATAATTTCAAATGGCTTTCTGTGTTTTAAATATCTTTGTGTTCAAATGACCTTTCTCAGTTATTTTACATCAATCATGTAAAAATGTACATGCAGCACAGGGAGGAAAGCAGTTGCACAAGCATGGTGTGCTGGTAAAACATGGCAGTTTTCAATTAGTGCCCATGGGAGACACCGTTACATCAAATAAAACTACAGCATCCCAGACAACAGCATTTCATATTAGGTGAGAGATTTTTGGAAGAAAAGGAGCATTCCTAACCATCTGTGAACCTTCAGTAGATTATATTATTTACTCTAAGAGGTGATGATCTGTCATGGTTTTTGAACTTTCACTAGGCTGTTAAAGGAAAAACTATGACTGTTGAAACAGGCAAACAATTCTAATTCATCCAGAAGAACATATGTCTCTCACCTGAATAAACAGATGTATGAATATGAGAAGGTAGTTTAGCTTGGCCTGATAGTCCAGTCTTCACAAAGGATTGGATTCAAGAGAAATTAATCATTCCTTTACTAACAGATAAAAACTTCATATCTCCAAGTGAATTTAGGGTTATTACCACATTTATTCCTTTTCAAAGGAGATCAGACAATTTTAGCAGAAAACTGCTTGAGTCCTCAAGGCAGACAGCTACAGTGATTCAGAAGCAGACATCATGGTCACAAGCAAGACCTTGCTTAATTTCAGAGCTCATGCCTTTAATACAAAATTAATTCAGGAATAGCAGTCCTTGAAAGAATAACTGACATAAGCAAGAAGTTCCTGTGGCTTGGGAATGCTTCACTATTTCATGCTTGTATTTTGTTTGAAGCTGCTGTCATCACAGCCAAGTAACAAATAGAATGATGGAGAGAAGCAAGAATTATCTCCTCTACTTTAAAACCAGCTTAGGTTGTTGTTTTTGGTTATTGTGTTTGGACTTCTTTTTTAAACCGATAACAGCCAACATTTAATATTCATCATCTGAAGTTTGACATTTTATGATTGTTGCTGGATTTGTGTGGGTGGTTTGATTTTTGTTCTGCCTGTTTTTCTAGATACTCAGGTATGGATACAAGCCACAAACTGCTTTAAGAACAGGTTTTCTTGTGTGTAAATGGTAGGCTTTGGCTCTTTTCTTGCCTACTGTGCTAACAGGCATAGTCAGAATTCAGGAAGCAACATTAATTAAAATAGCTAGCTCAATAGGTGGGTTCCCTAGATACTTGCTTCAAAATTATGTTTATAACCTTTTAAGCAAAATGAAAGCAATATTAAAAAATCAAGTTGCTTTTAAAAATTAATATATATGTATATATATAACATCAAAAAAGCTGAAACATTGCTACATACCAACCATTTTTAAGAAAGGCGAATGTGAACATGGTAGCTGTTTCAGCACTTAAGGGTTTTCCACACAACGTATCCACAGTGCTGGCTATGCTATTCCCTTGTCATTTCTGTCATTTACTACATTTCTCTTTCCTCTGAACTGCTTTTAGTGCTATTTAGAGGGAAATGAATATCAAACGAAGAGCACTTTTACCTGTGCTATGCAAGAGAGACTCACACTTTTGCCCAGCAAAAATCACTGCCTAAGAAGTGATTTACAACTTAACTATTTTATTCAACATCCTTCTGATCTTTGTCATACTAAGTTGAAGATCATATTCCCATAGGCTTTCCTTCAAAGGAACTGTTTCCTTGCAGATGAGAACTAGTAATTTTAAGGTACATAGAGTTTTATCAGTGATACCTTAAGAACTGAATGTTATATGTTAAGTGTCTAAGTTCTTATGCTCATGCATTGAATTCTAAGCAGTTAAAATTTCTCCCAATATTTACATCCTTTATTATAATTTAAAACTGTTCTCAAGAATTCATCATATGAAATACTAGAAATTATCTCATCATAAAGACTTGTAGCTGCAGGAGAACTTCTAGAAAAAATAGATGGTAATTACCACTGAAAACACAATCCTCATTACTTAACTATTGTTGAGCAAACATATCATGGCAGATTACAAATAAAATTACGGCTGCTGATTTAAGTTGAAAAGTTTGCTATCCTATTTAATTCTCATAATTGCTATCAAGATAAAAGAGTTGAGAATCTGTTAAAACATCGGGGATTAAACCTCCCTGCTAAACAACAGTTCACTCCCAAATTCCATTAAGGTGAAAACTAATATACAAACAATCAAAAGTCCAAACAAAAGCAGAGGTCTTACTAATCAAATACAAACATGGACTTACTTTTTCTAACCTTTTTCTCCTCTCTGACCTTTTGTTTTCTATCCATCACTGATCATCTCCCCTCTGCTCTTCTCTGGCCTTCCCCTCACATTCTCTGACCTTCTCTTCCCTTCTTTTTCTCCTCTGTGGTCTTCTCTGACCTCTACTTTTTACCAGTCTCTCCTTTCGCACATTCAGAATGCAGCTAACAGAAGCAGTCAACACTTAGAGCCTCTGTTTTGCTTTTTAATGGAACACCAGAACCTTCTAGAGACAAGGCTTGAAAGCCTTGGAGAATGCCTGACAGCCCACTTGTGAAAACTGAGGGCTTTCTGCTAATTCTAGGCAAAGACAAAGAAAGGTGAGCTACAAAGTTGCGGGTCAAAGAAGTCTCTAACACAGGTTCATCCAGCTCATGGGTGACAGGATGCATGCAGCCCTGGACAGTCAGTAATGCAACCCAACAAACTGTAAACATTTAACATTATCTTATTTTTTAGCAATTTTTGTCATTAGTCAATTGCACGTACCTTGAGCATAGCCAGCATAAGCAACAATGGAACGCTGCAGATTAAAATACATAGTGAACTGTTAACTCCCCCTCTCATGCCCACCAGACATGCGGTCTAATTGAAATCCACGTGTACTACACATTAGACGCGCTTGTGCCACTTGGCAAGTAAAATACAGCGACACTGCAGTTGAACTGCACTTTTTCCTTCAAGTAAAAGCAATTTACAAGGTACATATAAGATATTCCAGGCCCCCATTATTCTTTTTAATGTGTAAAACAATTCTACAAATGCAGTTACCACAGGCAAGGTATTAATTACATTTTATGAAGGAGGTTGGTAATATTAATAGAACCTCAGAAGAGTTTCAGAAGTCTTCTCCCAAACACATTTCAAAATGATATTTTCTCAAAGTATTTTCTGGTAAGATTTGTTTAAATATATCCCTGCCTTTGTGTGTGTGTGTGTGTGTATATATGTATGTATGTATGTATATATATGCACACACACTACTGGGCAGGGGGAATATACAGACGATTTTGATGCCATGCACACTACTTTACAAGAATTCTTTATGCAAAAAGAAAAAAAGGTGCTAAGAACTACATAGCCAAGTAAGCAAGAATTTCTTTGGCTTTCCCAAGTCGGAGAGAAAAGCAATCAGACTACGTTGGGGTAGGAGGAGGAAAAGAACAGGTGAAGGAAATAGGAGAATAACTGCACTTGTGGGCTTTGCAAGGGATGGAAAACAGTGCTTGGAATTTATAAAAAACACATGTATACTGTTCAGACACAACCCAGAAGGAGCCTGATGAAAGTGGATATCATTAGATTTGGTTAAAAAAAACTTGAAAGTAAGGTTTTTGTGGACTTGTTTCTGGTATGTCAAGTATTGCCTAACCTGAGACTGCAAATTTGAAGGAAATTACTGCAGCCTTATTTCTTTCCACATTATTTTCTTTAAAGGAATCCTTTACATTTTATTTTCTACTTAAATGAGACATCCTCAGACTTGAAAAGAAGGCAAATCAATTCCTGCCAGGTGACAAACACTGCAACAAGTTAAAAAAAAAAAAATAAAAATCAAAGAGAAAACTTTTATTAGCTACCTTTCTCTCTTTGGAAGATAGAAATATGCTAAACAGCAGCACATGAAAGAGAAACAAATTAAAAAAATATGCTAATGTCTTACATGCCTTTTATGATATGGCATGATGTACGCAACTTGGATAAATCTAACTACACAACATAATTAAAAAACAAATGTAACATTCTGAAGATGACTAATAGAAAATGATTAAGAGTTCATTAATAGGAAGTATTAAACACACCGTTTAGAACATCATAAACAGCAAGAGAGCCATGTATCTTAAAAACTAAACATTTTAGGGGGAAACAAACTCAGCAGAAGTCCATATGAGACAAAAAACATCTTCTGTTCCTTTAACTGCTAATGGAATATTTGAAAGTCCTAGCAATTAATAATAATCTTTCTACCAAATTAGTAACTTCTGTCTTGGACATTGGCCTGCTTTTACAGTCTACTTCTAATTTGCCTACAAGATTAGATTACAACATGACACTGCATTTCAAATGATTTTAATTCACTTCAACCTTACCAGACTTGGATGGGTCTTTCTAAAAATCACAAAGTAGCTTTGGTGTATTTAATGTAATTCTGCATTGGTATGAAATCAGAACACATAGGTATATCCATAGTTCACAGAATACATCTGTGCACTATGCACAGGCACAGTGCTTAAGGAATTGCTCCTGGAAAGCCAACAGTTCAGTGTTTAGGGGTGAAGTCATATTAAGGCTGAATACTAAAATGAAGACTTAGAATCCTTATTGGCTCAGCTAACTCATGAGTTGGCAGCATTTTCTTACTGCATTTAAGAATATTAAAAAACAAGAATTGAACAATCACCAGACAGAAACATGGTGTAAGAAAGTGCAGGCTTCAAATCAGAACAAATCAGAACATATAAAGTAGTCTCTAATCAGTCCCAAGTTTGTTTAAAAATGATCATTTAAATGAGGCCTTTAGTATATCCAATTTGTATTCTTAATGATTGATTTTTCTGTGTACAATTATTTAAATAATATCAGCACACAGAAAGAGTTGAATGTGTGACTGAGCCACCATGTAACAATGCACAAATTGTAATCACTCTTGTTTATTTCAGTCTGACAGACCCTTCTGAGGCAGGAAAAGTGTTTGTGTAAATTCATATATGTCTTCTAAAAGCTTTCTGCTTTATTTAAAGCATTTATTAAAGCATTTAAACTTGCAAAGCAAATTGAAAGATGTAAGTCTTTTGAACTGTTGGAGTTTTTCAAAGACAGCCCAGCTCTATATAAAAAACAAGAAAAAATAAAAAGCCTGGCAAATAAAGTAGAAGTCAACTGAATTGTAATTATGAAGCAATAAGTAGAAGTTAAGTAACGACAAAAGCAAATATTGCCTTGACAACACACTAGATGTTCTGTTTCGAGAGTAAGGATGGCTGCTCTTGGAATACAATTTTAGAATCTCTCAGGCACATTTATTTATTAAATTCTTACCAAAAAAGTGCTTTATGACTCTGTTTATTGGTAGCATGAACAAATCAACCTATCTTGTGAATATCAGACCAGGTGCTTGCTCTAATGATAGCTATTTACCCCAGCAGTTATCAACAGAAATTAAGTGATGGTTCAACATGGATCTCAGTTTTTTGCCCATTCAATGTGGCAGCAAAATTCAGATGCAGTTTGGGGAGTTTGAGATGGTCCGTCAGCCTTCCTTTCTGCCTTCACAAATACACCACAGTAAATGAGTGAAAATAAGACACTTAGGCCAAATAAAACCATTGAAATACTCCATTTTGGAAATAGAACACACAGTCTGTCTATAAAACCTACGTCCAACTGTCAAGCACTGGCCATTTCTGTAATATCAAATAGTTCCTTTATGAAATCTGAGCATTGTACACAGCATGAAGTTTATGTATATAAAATAAGTCCTTTGCTTTACTTCACAGACTGAGATAACAGAACAAAGGTGAACCTTAGTCAAACAAAATAAATAAGGCAGAATAGCATCACAAAAGAACACCTGATATCTTGGGTTGCAACAGCATTATTTCAAGTATCTTTAAATATTTTCATTAAAACACATTCCTCTTATGTAGAGCTCAGCAGCTTGCTTAGGCAGATGCACTCGTTTAAACTTTAGAAGATAAGGTTCTGTTTTCTGACCTGAGCCTCTATGGAGCAGCTGGGAAGCCATAAGGCACACGAGCCTCAACCAGCACCAATTAATTGCCACATGTGTTCAAATTAACACAATAGATTTAATTGCTTGTTCACCAGCAATTGAATTCCCCTGAAGATATCAGCTACCAACAAAAAGAAGACTTTGACGAACTTAAAAAGATGCTTTAACCTACATCAAAGCCATCTTGGTTTTGTACAGAATTAATTATACAGTGGAAAATACATTTTCTTTAAAAAGAGAGTAAATGCCCCAGAATATTAATATAAAGTTAAACTTTCAGTGTCATTAATGCATTAATATTCACCCAGAACACATGTACAATTGCAGCTCCAGTACAGGAAGAAATAAAAAGCACCATCCCAGTTTTATCTGATGTCATCTCATGCTTGAAAATGTGAAGTAATGCAAACACCTATGAGACAACACATTAGTAGCAGTCACCAAGAAATTAAGGATGAGTTTCTGTTAAGGTCTAGTAAAAACAAGCACAAAAAGAACTTGTTACTTATTTCATGTTAAATGAAAGCTACCAGTATACGTGCAAGACCGAAACATTAAGCTGTGCCACCAACCATCTTTTGCAAGCTTTTTCACATGCTTTGCTCATGCCTGCATTACAGCTGGTTCCTAAGAATAGTTAGAAGTGCTCTGTGAACACCTTTGGACAAGTAGGCCCCATCTCTGTGCTCCCTAGGGAAATAAGAGCAGATACTTACAGCCTTGCAGACAGCCTGTGTGAGTGGCTGCTCCCTGAGCTTGCTTCTTACCATCTGGAGTGCTCAGCCAGTGATACCTAGATCCGCACAGGCAGGAAAAATCAACACTTCCACAAAGTAGAATGACAAAGTGACTCTAAGAAGTTCATGCTGGTTACTGTTTCCTATTCACAAACCGACAGTGCTAATAAAACATATGTAACTGTCAGTTGGCCATGAACAATGGGGCTATTCAAATTTTGCAGGGCTGTAACTAGCTGCATGCTATTTCAGGACATACTGTTGTATTAGTACTCAGCACGTGCAATGCTATAGTAGGATGATAACAGCAGGGTGGCAAAATCCTTGGCTGCGGCAAAGAAGAATGAGCCCAAAAGTAGCAGCCATGGATACAGAAATGAAGGAAAAGAGCTGCTTACCTTTGGAAAGCCTCAAAGTACACAGGGATCTAGAGCACGAGATACCCTCACCTCCACTGCCAACCCATAAATGAGGTCTGGGAAGGGATGGATCCTGGCTCCATCTCTTCCAGTCACTTGGAGTCATTGCATGCACCTGAGCTACCCTGGGTTGACCCTGCCTTCCCACCAGGTAGTCAATCACTACCTCAAGCAGTGACTCAGCATTTCTGCTATAGTACATCTTCATAAATTTTATTTTATTTAGGATGAAAAGAGTTTAAAAAGTCTATATAGTGCTTAAACAGCAATACATCTACAATACGGGTAAGATGCTATGCACAGATTTTGAAACATGCTGAGTGATGAACATTGATGTATAAATCCCATAAACAACTAAAAATGATTTATTTATTTATTTTTAATTTACTGCACTGGGAGTCTGGAGACTCTTTAAAGTATTTTAACAGACCTTATTCTTATTCCTAAATATCTATGAAGATGGTATAAAACTGTATGGATTTAAAAACAAACAAACAAACAAAAAACCCTGTGATTAACACAGCACGTAATAAACCAGATTCTTCTTTTCCATGAGAAATAATGAAGTTGTAAAAATTCCAAAGACATTTAAATCAGAATGAAATTTTCATAATAAGAAAATGTACTCCAAAATTTGCATCAAAATGGACAACTCTGCAACATCCATTTGAGAAGAGAGATAATAACACTGAAACAAGAATTAGCTTCAAGACTTTCTTCTAAGAAATGGAATGTTAGGAGTCCCTTAAAATCCAGTTCAAAAGGTCCCTAGGTTCTCACCAGAAAAATCAATGAAATTGGCCCAATTTGCAAAGCATGAATAAGATTACTTCTCTTTGATGCTAGAAGAAAACCTTACTTTAGAAAATGTCCAAGTAAATTTAGTCAAACTCAAAGTGCCTGTTGAAAGATTAATTCTGCTTTCAATTATTTTGACCACTGGCATCTGGTGTTCTAACAAATAGCACAAGCAATGATAATGACAGGACACGCTTCAAACCATTTTGCTAATTTTGCAGCCAGGATCCCAGTGAGACCAAAAAAATCAAATAAAAGCCAAAACAAAACAAACAAACAAACAAAAAAAACCCCTCACATATGGATTGAAAATTCTCATCTTCCATCCACAGTAGATGTTTCCTGGAGACCATCTGCTCTTTTTTCATAGCTGAACCTTCTCTGGGTAACAATGAAATTCTTCCCAAGACGAGAACATTAAATATGGTTAAAAAAGCAACAACCTCAAGTAGCCTTCAAAGACGTCCCCACTTGTATATTTGTAGTCTTCCCAAACTATATGGTTTAATGGGTAAATAAGGGCCTCTGGAGATGCTCTGGCATTGCTAAAATAATAAAACTCCACAGGCTGGGCAAGTCTACATGAGCTGCACAATGTGGTTCCACAGTGGATGAAGGTTTTTCTCCAATGCAAGAACTGCAGAGTTAACAGAGGCAAGAGAAATATGATTAGCAGACAGATTTCTTTGTACAGGTACTTGATTTCACAGCAGTTGGTCTCAGAGGTGCTGAGTAAAACTACACTCGAAATAATATGATCCCTAAAGATCCATACAGAAGTACTAGGCAGAATGTCTTGAAAGAACGGAAATAGCAATCCTGTTAAATTTGTTTCTCATACACAGCGAGAACATTCTTGGAGCTTAAATCTTTATTACCTTGACAGGATGCACGACAAAGGGAAGTATTTGTTACACTGGTGACATATTGTAAGGCTCCAACTCAGATTTATGGCATCGTCTAAGCACCGCTTAAACAAAAGCAGGACTGAAGATGCTCTTTCTTTTCTTACTTACAGTCTTAACCTGCTATTGAATTCTATCTTTCCACTCTTTCCGATTAACTCCAGTATCAACGCGTTCGTTACAGTAAAAACAGCACTTTCAATAAATAGCTCCCAAAGTCACTTTTAAAGCAAGGGACCAAAGTACAGGCACTGCTAGGAAAATGAGGCATTTTTTCTGCAATAGTAGAGTTACCTCAAAACAAGTTTCTCCACAGATTAGCGAGTCAATGACATTTTACAGTAATAGTGTGGGAACCCTCTCACATCTTACAACCTCCATAGAGTGAAATAGGGCTGAATATCGGTATGATGTAAGAACAGATATATAGACTGCAATACTGGTCCATCGGCATTAGAGAGCCCCTCAAAAAGACTGACACAGTCCTCTTACAGAGCAGCACAAGATCATCCAGCATGAGAGATGCAGCACAGAGCTTTTATCTAACACAACAAGTGCTTTGAGAAAGTCTGTAATGAACTCAGAATTTTGTTTCTGTTTCTCTTTTTGGCTCTCTGTTAATGGGAAATGAAGTTAAATTTTACACAACTCTCAAAAAGCCATTTAACGTGAGCAAACCAAAAGCATTACTGCCTTTTGCATACAGTGAAATCTTCCAATATTACACTACCTCAGAGAAATAAAATGTTTCAAATCCTGATGGTTTTGCAACTCATTTAAGTTGAATGATAAGGAACTGTATTTTTTAAGAAGTCTCAGGCTTTTAAGAACTGCAGTATTCAAGGCTTCACTGCTTCAAAACATTTTGTTGCTATTGTTTCTTACATAAGAAGTTATCAAGTTTAGAAACATGAATTCAGATGCCAAAATCTGCCATCAGAGTCCTATATAAATGGAACCTGAGATTTCTGAATGCATGAAACCCAGGGAAATCAACTCTAGTCTATCACTGCTTACTTGGTGAGATAATTAAGTGATTAAGCTTTGCATATAACAGTATTTTTTTAATTAATTTTTTCAACTAGTTATATCTGTGTGCATTATCAGGGAGATTAAGAGCTCTCCCAAACCCACAAGTGAGAATCATTTTATATAAACCTTAAATAATAATTTATCACCTTGCAGAGGGATCTGGGGCTCTTCTAGATCCTAACAGTTCACAAAACAGAAGACAGAAGTTTTACATGGATTTAGACTGTCCTGCAAGCATTTTTGTTAACTGAATCCCTCTACTGAAAGTAGGAATGATCCTTTAAATGGAAATAAAGATGAGATGCTGTAGAAAACTTTATTTTCTTCTAGTCAATACCCACCAGTCCTTCTGAAACTGAATAATTACCTAAGAGCATAAAGCGTAAGTTTACACTAACAGAGTCCTATGCAAATGCTCTGTGGTTCTTTCCTGATGGGGTTTCAGAGGGATATTGATGGCATAAGAAGAGCTTTACCAACTTAAGCACATTTAGAGATGTCCTTTCTAGGCAGCTTTCCACTGTGTTTTAACCTCCAGGGCATTTTTTTTTTTTAAAATATGAGAATGATTATACTCCATACAGATTCTGTCTTTCAAATGCATCTTCTTAAATGCACTTATGTAGCAGTGGCAGTATCTCCACTGCCACCCACACTGCCTTGCAGGATCTTTACTTAAAAGATAAGGCAATCTTTTGCTGGGCGTGCGTGACATTTCTAAGTGACAAACACTAAGCTGTTTGGTTTTTTTTATTTTACTGAACATCTGTTAGGTCCTCCTCCTTCACCCCTTTCTCCAAACAATGAGAAATTATCAAGGAGACGTATGACAAACCATGCAGGAAGCAACTGCCAAGATGCTTCAATGTGGATCTGACTGTCAGTTCAGACTGGAAAAATCCTTTCTACATTTTCACATAGAAAAAACAGTGCATGCAAATTAGAGTGCCCTAGTTTCTTTGCAGGGGATGTTCTCTTTAACCACCTTTTGTTTTCCCAATTTGAGACTGCTTTTCTCACCAGATCTTTAATGGATTTAGTCTGGCAGCTAAATATAAAGATACCATGTTCATCTGATACTAACCTGATATTAATCCAATACTGAATTTGCAGTTTCTTTCTACTTCCAGTTCTGCAACTTAGACAGCAACAGTAGTCACCTGTAATACCTAGGCAGCATGGGCATTTAAAATAAAATGTGAGCAAAATCCAATCTGATTTAATTGTTGTTACTTTGTACAACACTGTTAAAATAGCACGAAGAAGCTGTCTACAAACTATGAGAATTAAGGCAAACCTTTAATTTTCCTTTAAAACCTTCTATTGTTCTTACATTGTGATAAAACATTGTCCAGAATGAAGCACTAATGACAACAGTAGTGAGGAAGCAGCATCTACCTTGAAGAAGCAGCAAGAGAAGTGATATAATGCAGGAAGCCAATAAACAATGAAGATATAGATTCTGAATTTCTCTACATCACAATACAGCCTACTACTTAAGCTAAGAGAAAGTATATGTTGTGGCACACATATTTGAAGTTGCATTGAGTAGGATATTTTTGCAGTTTAGTTTTTGCACCATAGATACCATCATCCACAAAGAGAAAGACAATTTAAGCAGCAGCAGGAGCAGGTTGTTTTGCAAGGAAACAAAAGCCAGGAGTCCCAAGCCATATGAAGGCAGGCAGAGCTGTGCACTGTGCCAAAGGCTCAGCCTCATGGGAGCATGCAAGGCATGCAGGCAGGTCCAGAGATTGTTATCAGGTTCTGCCATCCACCCAGACTGTCAGGTATGTCTCCAGTGTCAGGTAGGTTTGGGTTGGGATCAGCATCAGGAGCATATGAGGCTGCGCACAGACACATCTCAGCACAGCCTGAGCAAGAGCCAGAACTTAAAAACAGCTCCTGGGTGAAGGAAGGGGCAGGTCTCTTGTGAGGATCCTCAAATACACAGAGCTGTTCCAGATTAAAACTGGCCCAAGCCCTCAGGAAAAGCAGCATGCTCTGTACTTAACATTCTGTAGGTAAAAGCTTACCTGGAATCCTGAAAATGAATTCCTATTTTTGCTATCAACCTACAGCATAATTCTCAAGCATGTCCCTTCCCTTATTTCTCCCCTCTTCTCTCTGCCTGCTAAATCAAACCTCATCTCACACATGGATCACTTGCACACCTATGAATAACCAAATTACAACAGAAGCAGGTGCTTTACCACAAACAATAGTGATACCACTCCTTTCTTTGATAATGGTATTAAATCAAGAAGCAGAAAATGTTCACAGGCAAAGACGAAATAAAAATGAACAAGTTCAATTGCACCAAAATCACTTGGAATTTAATTACTCCGAAGTAAACTTTATGCATCTGAAAGATTTTAATCTCTAGAGAACAAAGATCACAACCAGATTTAAATAGGGTTTTCTAATTACCAGAGTACAAAGACAAGGTAAGGTCTGCTATATGTAGAGATTTTCTTTTCAAGGACACTACAATAATTAAATAGAAACTTTCATTTTATAATTAATCTTTTTCTGCTCTCAAAAAGAAAAGGTATTACACCTACAATGTAAATTTTCCAGAAAATAAATGTCAACAAAACCAGAAATTAAAATTAAATAGCTCATTTGTGACTACGGCCCTGCAAACAGAATGCTCTAACATCAAAGGTATTAAGCGCAATAAAATGCCCATGACCGAGTTCACACAAAGAGCAAATGCACATTGCTCTCAAAGAAGGATGGTGCAAAGAATGAGCAGTGTTTCTCTCCAAGCATTCAGCTTTTAGTATTTGTCCTTCTATTCTGAAAGCCAGACACTTCTTGGGAAAATGATGTATTGATGAAATATACAAAACAGACCCATACACATATGACTGCTTGTTAGAAGAGGGAAATGATTAAGAAAACTTTGAAGAGGACAGAGTCATAGATGTGAAGATGCTACCCTGATAGTTTTAGATGAAGTAGTTTTACCCTTAAAATATCCTTTTGAAACTAGAATCTTGGAGTTGAAAATTAATTTATGAAAAATATAAAACTAATGATCAAGAATGAAAAACTTCCATGTGTCTGATTCCACTTCAGTTCATATATTACTAGAGGAAAAAAGAAAAAAAAAAAAAAAAAGCAACAAAAAACCCCACCAAGAATAAAAAAGCCCTTCGTTTGAATCTGTTCTAATAATGATGTCTATCAGCTATTTTGATGTAGATAACTAAAGGCAGCTATTCAATGTGAAATAGAAACAGCCAGCACTAAATGATTTGTTACCATAGGTATTCTTGTATCATTTCAGTCTAACAAGACAGAAATTGCTAGGCAAGACAGATTTTGATCATAGATTTCAAAAGACATCAACATTTACTGAATTTGAAGCAAGTAGAGCTTAGGGAATCTCAGCTATGTGCTAAGTGGCAGTCAGCAACGCTACAGCTCCAAAAGTCTTAAACTATCCACAGGTCTCCCATACATCGTTAGAAAGCATATCATTTGTGAGAAAAGACGGAAAACTGGAAAAGAAAAAAAGAAAAAAAAAAAAAGTTTAACTCCATCATAGACTGTCACAAATATAAGAAGTTGTCATAATTGCTGTTATCATCCCCAAGAAAAGATGCTGATTTGCGCTTCAGAATGTGATGAAATTATTTAAGTGCCATTAGGAAGCCAAAAAGGACTTATTGCATGCAGTGTTCAGGAAAGGAAGCATGGAAGATTACATTAGGTGACCTTTTGAAAAATCTCTTTAACTAGTTAGCACATGGAGATATCAGGATAAGAAGACTGAGACCACTGGGATACAGTAAAAAGCTACAGATTGCCTACAGGCTGTGGTGCAGAGAACAGCCCCATGACACAGCTGTGTCAGCAATTGCTATCCAGCAATTTCCTTTCTTTAAAGCACAAGACATAAAAACATTCCTTGCAGTTCACCTCACTTCATTTTTGAAAACTGAGACGTAAACGTTCAGATGTTCAGGGACTGCAAATGGGCTTTGCTGCACTAAACTTGGGTGCAAATGTGAAAAACGTTAAGGTTATGACACAAATGTCAGTGTGGGTCCACTTTCCTTTTATCTTGATATTCCAACAAGTGATTGTGCAGCATCAAATGATTGCATACCGTGTGCCCTATGCACAAATACGGAGCTTCCTGTGCCTGCTTCATTCTCAACAAAAGAATATTTTCTAGTTATTGTGATGAAGATTAGTAAAAGTGAGTGTGAGCGAGGCAGCATTATCCTAAGGGAAGATTTTGAAGATTGATTCTTTTTCTGCTTAAGGATAGCAGTGCCTAGAAATGTTTCATTGCTGCCTGGCTAGATAATATAATCAAATGGTCGTTTGCTCAACATGCAACAAAACAGTCTTATTTTGCCTGAAAAGAAACCTGAATCATTACAAAAACTTCTCTGTATTGTTTTTTCTGTTCTGCCTTAGTGTACAGACATACCAAGTCACTTAGTCAAGAATAGACTACATAGCTCCTGCAGTCACCTGCAGTTTCACTCCCCCAAAATTGCAATAATTATTGCCAAAAGCACAACAATATTTGGAAGGGTTCCTGGGCTCGGCTTTGGTGGGGGGACAAAAGCAGCATGCTCTGGGATAGCATCAGTTGCACCCAGACTGGAGTCCTCATCTGTTCTGTAACATTGAGAGCCTCACGCAAGCAGCTCAATCATGTGAGAAGTATCAGTTCATAAACTAGACAAGTGACTTAAGAGACCCTAGGAGTGACACCAATTCATTCTATCACTTTGATAAAGTTTCAGGAATTGTGACCCCCTGGCACCCTGAGCCAGGCAATAAAAGCTAGGCTTTAAATGCCATGGATCTAGGATTCTCAGGTACAGAAGAGCTGCATTTTTTTTTTTATTAATGTCATTAAAGTTGGCACCCATTAATGCTGGCTGCAAATATTTCCAGCCTGATCCAACTTTTGTCAGCTCATATAATAAAATTATCTATCACAACTGTTGCTGCTAAAAAATCTACAACTGAAATGGTTGTTAGCATTGAAAAGTAGTTATCTTTAAAATAAGGAAATTCTACTGACAGGACAGGATTATATCAGAGTTTCGTGCCACTCATCCTAGCACAAACAGTATTCACAGGAATTACACTGGGCATTGTAGTGATAGAACAGAAAAGCTGGTCTGGGAGAAGGACATACATAGACAACATTTAATTCAGTGATAGACTTAAGACTCAGCAGAACCCGTGAAAAATATCCTATAGGTGTCACTCAAGAGCAGGGCCATCTGCATATTTCAAGTTGCAGCCCCTGCTTCTTCCAGACCTTCCTAACACAGGCCCAGCAATTATTAACACGAAACTAGTAAAGTCATCCATGAACTAACACAGATTCCAACCCAGGACAGGTTGCAGCATCACAGTGAAGTGTTAATGGAGGAGAGTCATTCAGACATCAGACCTGACTGATATTCAACCTGACCGCAGCAACAAGTCATCCTACCACCAAATACAGACTTTCAAGTCTATGCAAAAGCAACATTTTTCATTCCAGTTAAATTTATATAATGTTATACATTTATTCATCATAGAAATTCACACATCATATATACTACTACCACAGGTGGCATAGGTCCTGAATGAACACAAATTTCTGTTAACACAGACATGAATAAATCATATAGTAAATAAAGTCTGAACCAGCAATTAATAGGTACGTATAGTTAAAAGTGGTTGAAAACATGTTATTTATGAAAGCAAGTAAGTGAATTCTTTTCCTTTAATACCAATATAAAACAAATTACTTTTTAATAACTGATATAACTGATCTTTCCTAACACACCTTTTAGTTTGTTGTTGTTTCTTTGTTGTTGTTGTTTTTTGTTCCTCATCCCTCTCCTCTTGCAATGCATTGTGCTGTTTATAGGAGCTGTTGGATCACACAGTCTGTCCCCTGGGCAAAATAAAGCCTAACCTTACAGCAAGTGCAGACAAGCTGGAGGGAGTCATAGTTGGCTTTTCAAGTACAAGACGTCACTTCTATCATGATGACAAGCTTTAATAAACCTGAGCTTTATATCTCACCCTCTCCACTTCCTGTGTTTCATGCAGTCATTTGTCATAAGGTAACTTAAAAAAATCACAGTGTGTGTCAGCAAAGAAACTAAATGGCATATTTAGTGCAGGAAAGGTTTGATACATTGTTTAAAGTTTAAAAACTTTTTTTAAAGAAGAAATAGAAGTTCGTACATTTACTGAAGATATTTCATTTGTACAGATAACAATTCAGACACAACATAGTTTTCCACAACACAGTTAAAAAAACAAACTCATGAGATTCATTTAGTCATATGGCAGGCACACTGCATAGGAAGTAATGCACCACACTGGGTATCGAATTAATCAAGGAACTGACGGAAAACTACATTTTTCAGCATTTATTTCAGGGCAGCAACTCACTTTTCAGGTGGTTGGAAATTTCCTCTCTCCCTTCTAACAATTAGCAAAACTGACTTGAACATCTATTGAAAATCTACTGAAATTAACCAAAAGGCTTTGATCACTTTGAGTAAGATGCAATGCATGAGAGAGACTGAGATGCATGAATATCTCCTACCCCTTTCAGATAAGAAATACTGAAAGCAGCAGACAACATGAAAACCCATTTCCCTTTGAAGTCGATCTGATTCATCAATCCTGGTGGGTAGACTCACATAAAACTTTAATTTTAAAGGCATATGAAATTATTTTCCTACTCTATGCTAAAGATTGTTAGTCCTATACAGAGCAGAAAGTATTGAAACCAAGATTTCATATACTAAAATCTTCAGGTGCTCTGTCAGTTCTGTGCATTTAGTACATATTGTGTGATTACACAGAGAGCAGAAATGCAGAATTACTTATAATTCCAAAATCTTACAGTAAATTAAAATTACTCTAAAAATACTTACATTGATTACTTTTTGAAGTGCCCTTCAAATTCAAAAAAATCAACTGTGAAGATGTCCATGATGTATTCAGATGAGACCATGTAACTTAGAAAACTCTTTTCAGTCCATCTCTTGGCCTTGTAGTCATCTCCTGTCAATCTCACTGTGTGAATCTGCCTAGCTGGGGACAGTTTACCTTCAGAAAAGTCTCCATGAGCATATAGCAACTTGTATGCCTTTAGTTCCAAGAGAAAAAGAACAATTTCAGTCTTGCATTCAGAATAAAACATTGATAATAACTTTTTCTTCATTTTCCTACCGTTTATGATCCATGGCCAAGAGGTTATTCTGACAGAAGATGAGCAATTGCTAAATAATAAGAGAATAATCTAGAACATTGTGCTTTGATCTTAGGCGTAATAAGGGAAATCAATGCTTTTTCCTCAAGTAGGTCTGCTAGACTTCTCTAACAAAGATAACAACTCCAGACAACAATAAACAATTCCTCTGTTCACAACTTCAACCAAGTAACCTGGAGTCATTAGAAAAACAGCTGTGCATTAACAGGACATGATTAAACATTCTATCTGTTGTCCACCCACAAGCTAGGCCATAATAATGCCTCCAAATAAACAATTGGACTGCCTGCCCTTTTGTAGGCCTGAATATTTTTCTGTACATTTTTTATAAACTACTGCAAACAAAAATCCTCAGTTTTTTATAGTCAGTGAAATAAAGACAACATCAATGATTTGAGAAGTCATAAATCTGAATCACTACTGCAGTGACTGAAATGAAATTTCTCTGAAGCTCACTAGCAAGAATATTGAAGTAAAGCCAGTTAAATGACAGTAATAGCAACAAGTATTTGACCTAGTTTTCAAAAGCAGTATAAAAGAGATTCAAATGGAAGGACTCATAATCTCTCTGAATCCTTTGGAAGTCTGAGATTGTTTTTTCTATATACCAGCCAATATATGAAGCAATTTCTGTCCATCTCAGAGGCATTCCACTCCAACATCTAATTTCACTTGAGTAACATCCCCCCAAAATCGAGTATTTGAGAGTACTTCTAAAACAGCTTGTGCTGAGTCTCTTTTCCTCTTTCCTTTTACTAAGTGGATAAGTGATTAATACAACATGATTTATCATACAGCGCTTTTCTTAGCACAGTATAAAACACTGTGAATATTTTCCTGAGCCAACTTTGTTCTTACACTTAATAGAACACAGTAACCATAACTACAGGATCAAGTAGATACTGCTAATGTAGAAAGTAATCAGAGACACTGTTCTGTTTTAGACTAAACATGTTCAGAAGAGTATCAGCTTCTAGCGTACATGTCACCAAGTACTTCAAGCTGCTATGCAGTATCAAAGCAGACTGACCTTCAAATGTTGCACTAGGCATTCTCCAGGACTTGCTTGTTATCATGCAAGTGAGAAGTACCATCAAGGGTCAAGAACAGCGTAGCAAAATGTAGTTTTCAGTGTAATGGGCATATTCATCTCATTTGATGATAGTGCATCATAACCAGCTTAAAGCAGAATGTTTCAGTTTAATTTAGCTCTGGTATATGTATGAAATGTGACCATAGGTCACTTAGTATGTGTATACATATAGATAGATATGATACTGACATTTTCTGACCAAAATGCAAACAGTCTTAAGCTAGAAAAAGTAAAAGATTGATTCACCTTATGTTTCCCTACTTCCTGGAGTTACAAAAATATCTTTAGCACATTAAGATCTATGTTAAAGGTCTCTAGCCTTACTTTAAATAAAATAAAGGACTTGATGTGATGATTAAATTTATAGTCAAGCTTTTCAAAATGAATCTAGGATTAATATTATTTTTTATTGTATTGTAATTATTTTAGTTCTTCACTGTGAGTACAATTGGTTAAAAAACTCTAAATCTTAGAGCAACAAAGACATTTCTCATACAAAAAATCAAAAGGCTGACAGACCTGAGACTCTTCTGTCCAGCAGAGGTCTCTTCCATCACCTACAACTCCATGATTCTGCAATTCTGTGATTCAATTCATGCCATCTATAGTGGTCACTAATTTTTTCTTCTAAGCTGATTACATTCAGATCAGCTTTGGTTTGGGAAAGTATTGTTATACATTTCCCTAATCCTCCACAATATAAGACAGCTAGAAGACTTCTCCTTTTTAATTATCATTTTCAAATGCATACAACTATGCTGGAAATAAGCATTGTATTTACCTGTTTAGACATAGAAAATAAAGATTTCAGTAGCTCAACCCTATAAGTCATAAGAAAAGTTTGGCTAGATTTCATAGTGAGTCATCCAAGCCACAATAATCTCACTTAAAATTAAAACAACAGGAAATTAGTATAAAATAAAAGATAAGTAAATTATTACTACTGGAAATAGCACCATTTTAAAAAATCAGAATACTGAGAGTTCTACAGCTGCTGTTATCAGTTATACAGCAATAGGCAAGAAGTGAAAAAAACTAGAACGTCCATTTGTTATTTGTATGTGGATAGTTCTGAAGAAATGAGGTTTTTTTCAAAGTTTCTTATTTTCACCAAGTACTAAACTGAGGATGATAGACTTTATTTTCCAAAAATCATCTTCTTTTATGGTTCATTCCATACTTTTTAAAAAAAATATATTTAGCTCTAAACAGTGAAACTGTAGACAGTAAGTCAACCTTGCTCACCAAAGGGCCAACATACAGCAGTAACTGCATCAAAAAGAAGGTATAAAAGGGAGCTGCAGTAGCTCAAGAGTAGAAAAAAATCCAGTGCACCTACATGAAGAGCATCAGTCTAGAGCTCTTAGACCAATCCTTGAAAGTCAAAACAAAGTTTAAAAATAAAGAAGAGGATTCATTCAGCCTTCCTGGACTGTGAATCTCAAGGATACAATTAACAGCTTTCATACATCACTTCCAATGTCTCCGTCTTCCATTCCGGTTAACTAGCATTCCAAAGACCAGTTAATACAGATGTTCAGATGCATGTCCCCTCCACAGTACACAGCCCATTTCCAGTTCCTGTCCTGTACCATCTGTAGATGAAGTTTAATTCATGACTGTTTTTATCTGCTTAGATAGGCATGTATACAAACACAGGTAGCACTGCTTTAAACAGTTGATATAAAGCTAATTGAAAGACTGTTACCCAGATGCATACTGATAATCCTGTGCTTAAACACTATTACTAAGGTTAATACCTAAAAAAAACAAAACAAAACAAAAACCCACAACCATCTGGGAGACAGTCTTTCTCTTTTTATAATGGCATTTCTAGTAGCCCAGTCCTCCGTCCCATTTACCTCATCCAACTTTAGATCCAACCTCTTCTGGTTTCAGTGATCCCATCTGCATCACTTCGGATACTAAATCATAGCTGTAATAATAGTATAGTTATTGCAATTAGTAAATGACAGAATTATTCAAAAAGATAGAGAAATTTGTAAAATGTAAGTATTCTCCCCAGTAAATGTGTTTTATCATTTTAAAATACACACATCAGTGGAACCAATGGAGCATAGCAATGAAAAGAAAAAAACACAATTTAACTTCCTGTTTTTATTGTAATTCTTTGTTTTGAAGATCATACTCTTCATCCCCACACATTTTTCATGGGTCAGTTTTGGTGCATTATTATGTGTATTAGTGAGGTAATTATGGTAGAAAGAATATGGCAGTAAATGAGGAGGAAAAGGCAAATAATTTTCAGCATCTGCACAGATACTAACCAGAGAGGTTTACTTAATTTTATCAAAGCAATATCTCTGGAAATTAAAACTTTAATGAAAGCAATAACTGAAGCATAAGCAAGAGAATATTAAAGCTCCAATATAATTTTTCATTATATTAAACTTTTAAAGCTGTTTTCCTTTCTTAATTCTACAGTGCACTCAAAGGAAGTTATTAGTTTTTAATATTATTATTCAGTTGTAGATACTTGGCAAACAGTTTACACAGATAGTGACACTGGGGAGTAATGCAAGCAACAAATTGTAAAAAAAATAAAAATAAAAATAAATCAAAAGTGATCAGTACAGAAAATGCGAGAGTATTTTAATAACTCAAATGAGACTTCTTGTTATTAATGAGATGCATCAGAAGCAATGCTACTGGTTCCCACAATGAGAGCATTAAGATTCATTTTGTAACTGCTAGGAAGTCTCTTTGCAATTTATCAAATTAAAAATTTTCATTTTTATAATGAACAATATGACTTATCAATAATTGCAGTTTTCAAAGGCTAATATCTGGTGATTCAGATTTCACTCCTGACACAGTAGTAGTCCTGTAAGAAATTGCTTATAGAAGGAACACAAATGCACACTACAATTAACCTTTTTATTTCCCTTTATTTTGATATGAGCTCATAATTTTCATTTGTAAAAACATTAGGCTGAAACCCAAAATATAATGAGTTTGAACATTTTACAAGGTAAATGGACGCTTTGCTTGTTTTTAATCTGCAACAAACCTACTCCTCTGAGATGAACTGTCAAGCTTGAATAGTTGCTTTGAGATTCTCAATCCTCCTTTAAAAAAAAATAAAAAACTCTAACCTTACATTTCGCAAAACAAAAAACCAAAAAACCTAGTTTTTAGTGGTAGCAATGCAGCAGTAACTTTAGCTTAATATATCAGTTTAGCTTCACATAAATTTCTTGCTTGCTGCATGAGAAAAACAAAACGTGTCAGAATTATGTGCATGGGGGGAGACAGTTTTCTGCAAGCTTCATACTTCTAAAAATTCTACCAATTGCAAAAGGCTACATTGCATATTTAAAACAGAAAACAAAATGTGGATAAATTTCAAATTTAAAAAAATACCTTTAATATCAGCTATCAGTTTTAAGGTATGGCAGTCAAATAGACAACAGGTGTAATTCAGTGAAAATTCAAGTGTTTAACAGTGAAACGTAAAACTGAAACTAACTTAAACATTATCTGCTAACCATTGTGTCATACAGGATGAAACAAAGTTTCATGGAAAAAGCACTAAGAATAATTCTAAACACCAAAAACAAAATACAAGCTCAAGGAAAGAGGAAAAAAAAAAAAAATCCAAACCAACCAAACAACCCCAAGCTCTTACACTTCTCATCATTTCTAAATCACTTATGTAGCTCTAAGGGGTTTCTGTTCATGAAGGTCAACTGGAAGTTCACGGTTCTTACCAGTTGATTTATTTCCATTTTCTTAAATATAGAAATCTGCAAGATGAGTTATACACGCATGCCTTGCAACACCAAGAGAAGATATTCCTCTTGGTAGATTCTTTGTCCTTCTTGACTGATATTGCTAGGAAGGGGTTGTTCCAGTCTTACCGAGTATGTAATTAGTATGCTAGTTTTTATGTAATTGCTGGTTGTGTTTGATTTCTGAGAAGGTTGTGAAGGGATAACAGTACAACATCATAAGGCAATCTCTGTATGACCACTATAACACAGACTCTTCTACAAAGTCTAATTAACTTTCTTCTGTAAATGGTATTGCATTATTTTATTTTATTTTATTTTATTTTATTTTTTTTAAGCTTTCAGGGCAGGAGAGGCATTCAAGACAGAGAGAGCAGGTAAATGGAACAGGGAGAATAATAAGACACTGCAGTAGCTAAGACTTCTAACATCCAAATGCATGTTAACTCTATGTATTATATCAACACCTTGAACTTGAAGTATATTTTACTATTAAGAAGGAAAATTATGTTCTACAGACCTATGACCTATTGTTCAAAGTTTATTAACAATTCATATTTCAAAACCTACTATATGGGATGTGTTGTTTTACAGGTAATTACATCTTATATATAATCTTTTCTCAGAAATAATCCAATTTCTTGTCTGTTCAAAAAATAATGGCAAAGGACATATGCTTATTCAACTAAGAATAATGGCAAATTAATACTACTTTTCCTAAATAATATACTTGTATTAACTCAATAGAATGTGTTTTTATTAATTTGTTAGTTTCTACTAGCCATGTCTCAATCAAGTGAACTTCAAATTATTTATGAGAAAATCCTAACCACTTTTTCATTAGGTGATGGCTAATTTAGGGTGGTGATCATTTAAACAATATTAAATTATCCATGGCAACAGTAACAAATTTCACCTGTGTCAGTCTTAAAAGAGTGATTGTTTATCATGTTTATGAATTGAAGCTATTTTACTTTCATCTAGGACATAATCAGATTAGCTGTCTGCCTACAGGTGGTCAGTATCAGTCAAATGACATTTTAAGAGGTAGTTTGGCATTATAAAAACCTTACAAAGAAAACTGTCTTTATTAGAGAACTCTGAAAGCGGACTCGTCCTGTTGTGCCTTACATGAAAAGAGGGAAAGAAAAAGTCTAGGAACAAAGGAAAAATAACATGAAATAAAAGACTGGCCTCAAATCTATCAGAGCATATAACACAGTAGCAGTGCAGTAGCAGTATTGACGTCATGCTCTTAAAAGTAATTTTTTTCTAATAAATCCATAGACACCCACAGACATGCTCAATTCTTCCAGCAGTTCCTGAAAGTTGTAGATTTCTTAGGCTGAGTGCACTGAGCTCTACCTTATGACTCCATAACTGTGGGAATTTGTCCCAAACATACACCCTATCAACCCTGTTTGTTTGTCCAGCTTCCTCCAAGACATATTGTCAGGCTTATGAAAAACTGTCTATAGGAAGTGCAACAGAGATATCTCCACACAGGCTCTCCTTTAACAGCCTAAGAAAAAAAACAATAATATTAAATAATAATAATAATAATTAAAAAAAAGAAAAAGAAAAAAGGGACTTTCCCCCTTCCCTAGTGTCATGGGTTAAACCATGACACCCAGTCTTCTTTTACCAAAATCTAACCTTACAGAAGAAAACTCAATCCATTTAGTGAGGTAAGCAGCAGGCAGCTCAAACAATAATTCTTATTTGTTTCTTGAGGAATTAAATATTTTATGATATATAGGCTTTAATAATTTTGATTACATTAAGGTATCACTGAACAACAACTAGTATTATAAGACGGATTGAAGGAATTAAAAAATTGTCTTAGAGGTTTCAACTAAACATAAGAAGGAACTTTTTCTCTCAGAGAATAGTCAGACACTGGAATGGACTGCCCAGAGAGGTGGTGGAGTTGCCATCCCTGGCAGTGTTCAAGAGGCGTCTGGATAAGGAGCTACAAGATATGGTTTAGTGGTTTTCTGTAGGTAAAGGGTAAAGGGAGGATGGTTGGACTAGATCTTATAGGCCCTTTCCAATCTTGTAACTCTATGATTCTATGACAAACATGCATACCTCAGTAACAGAAATCTGGCAGGGCACAAATTCATACATTTGCTGTAAAGACTAAAGAAAAGTATATTCTTGCTACCAACGCTGTAGCATGAATCATTCCCTTGAAATTTGGCATTTTTCATAAAAAAAGAAACATTCTATTAATCTTATGCAAATTGAAGAGTCTTTATTTATTCTCTCCAAAATTCCATTCACCTTCCACTACTGATTTCTCATCTCAGAATGGAAGTGAACATCACAATACTCTCATCACATTTTCATTGCCATGTTTTACTATTACGATCCAGTCTGCTCATTGCAGTTCCAGACAGTCCAGGCTTATAGAAACATTCTAAGTGCACAGCTAAGCATTTCTTACATCAACTTACAATGTTAAATCCTGCATAAAAATACATTTGACTAAAAAAACCTTTAAGTATTTTTCTGTGCAAATATTTAGTGATCCACTACTGAAGCTGTGAGCCAAAGAAGTTTATCACTAATTCCTGAAAGACTTGAAGTTTATCCTATGGATCTACTTTATACAGGATGACAATCACTTACATAAAAGTATAAAACCAAAGCGCATAAAATTTAACGGACATCATTGCTCATTTGCAATTCTTGGATTGAGCTGGAGTTCCCTCTGAAGGTGAGAAACTCCTTGCGAAAAAAAAATCTTGTTAAAGACATCAACTAAAACTCTACATTAATACAATTCCCTTTGACTTTTTCCAGACATAGACTAAGATTTAAGTTGAAACTGCATCAGTAAAAGAGAGAAACTTCCAAAACAGTAAACTACCTGGGTTTAAGTGGACTTGATTATATAATAATTATTATTGTATTACATTATTATATTAAAATTATATTATAAAAATATCTATAAAATAACAATGAACAATAATTTTTATTAATAAACATCTGATTTTTATTAATAATCCTCTGTAACGATGATTTGCAAGACATTATGGAGGAGCTTTTCTTGACTAACAAAACTGTCTGAGAATGAGCATACTAAGCTAGAGTAACACTTGAGAGCAGCAGAACATAACTCATACTCTCTTTTTTCCCCCACTGTGGTCATCTCATTAACCTAGGGTTTATATTCAAAGTGTAGCTGCAGTAAGTAGAATTCAAAAGAATGCTCATATTTCGCTCAACACTCATATTTGACTTAGATTTTATTATTTAAATACTATCAGAAGGTGCAATGCAATCAACAAGTTCTGTAAAACAGCTACACTGATTTAGCAGAAATCTGAATGGACTCAGAATACTGATACCCTTATAGGAAAATACTAAGTTGATTTAAATATCCAAAACAAATCTACAAAGTTGATACTATCATGGTAACATACTATGCTACCTTCCTAAAATTTGTTTCCAATATATCCACATAGTAAAGACATCATCCAAAATAAAGAAAACTATGTCTTAATGTCAAAGCTACAAGTGTTGGTTAGCTTCAGAGTAAGTTTATGTCTTAAATCAAATGTCCTTGCTACAAACTAATGTACCTTGAAAATCATTCACAGGGGAGACAACTGTGCTGGAAACAGAATTCTTTGACAAAGCAACAGTACATCTTTCTACTTCATGTTTTTCAGTATTCCAACAATTAAGATTTCCATATTAACCATCTGCAAATTCAGCTGTGCCTCAAAAACAGAACATTCTGTCTCATTAGTTTATTTGACTCACCACATGAAGCACAGTATGTTTACTTAAGAATAACTGTGCTTTAGGACAAGCTGTTTAACATAAGATGATGGCAGCTAACAAAGGGCACAGAAAGAGTTTCAGGCAAGATGTATGAAGAAGTGTGAAGATGAGAGCTCATAAAAATCTACATGAAGCACCTTTGTCCTTTCACACTCAAAGACTTAGAAATACTTTTTGAATGGTTTACATCTCTGTTTACTGAATACAGGCTTACTGACAGGTGTAGCTCCTCTCTACCCTCTGATAGAAATCACTATTCCATTACATTATTCCAGACAGTGGAACATAAATTCTTGCTTTGCCATATTTGCCATGAAAATAAACAGCAGTAGCTGAAACAAACATTTATGAAAGTTGATATATTTCATTATCAAACTATATTTTCATTACAAATGTCCAATACACCTTTAATCAGCTCTTAACTGAACACAGCAATATATGAGAGGTTATTCTTCTAAGAACCAAAGAACTGGGTATTGAAACGAGTTTATCCTCTACCTTGACTCAACCTGCAAGTCTCTACACAGAAACAACATCCTTTAAACTTGCAACAAAATACAGCTTGTTTAGACTACTCATGCCTTGAAAGTGCACACTGTCAAATCCTGAAAAACATAGATCTGTAAGATTAATTGCATTTTAGGATTCTTCAGAACAAAAAGATGCTTTTCTCAGTGCTACTGACCTAAACTCATTTAAGAAATTGAACTGAAGATCTTCCTTCGTTTCAAAAGGCTTTTATAAGATGATGTACATTTACACATACATATATATTTTCTATTAGCTAAATTAAAATGGGTTTTATCATTTCTTAGGAAAGTAACACTGTCTTATGTGAGCACTAGTCCAGTCATGCAGCACCTGGTTTGAAGCTACATAGCTGCTTGTTTGAGGAACAGCATAATCCGGTTTTACTTTGACTTTGGATGAGTTCTTTCACCACAAGGTTATCCAAATGTTGTCTGATTTTCTCCTGTCTGATTGGCTGATTTTAATTTAGAGTTTTATTTTTCTTTTATTTTTTACTTTCTTTGATGGAGTTGTAATTAGTAGTGTAATTGGGAAGATCAAGAAGTAACATTTTCTGTTCTGTATAGAGGCTTCTAGAGTGAGGGATCCAAGAATTTTGTTAGCTTTCCTATGATATTTTAAGCTCCTTAATGCAGCCAATCCCATCCCAGAAATTTACATCTGGAAATCCATCTACACTGAACAGTGGGCTAACTCCCCATTTTTAAAGTTGCTACCACAGAAGTCAATGGTGGAAATTTATACAGTCTACATTGTCTTGTGTAGTACAGTCCACATCGCATTATTCTTTTTCTGAAGTAAACAGTGTTTACAATAATCATAGCATCAGCTATATACACTGCTTCCTTTAACTACCCTGCCAACTCGTGTACAGTCATCGCCATCCCACTCTCACTTAGCCTTATCACTGTTATTAATGAACATCTAAATCTTAAGCTAATTCTTTCAACCAGATGAAGAAATTTTTCGTGAGCTGCCTATGAACAGCTTTGAAATTTTCCATATTTGTTCAAAGACTATGTGCAAATATAATACATGTATAAACCAGGCAATATTCAGAATTTCAATTATCTGAACCCAACATTTAGATGCCACTACAGAAGCTATATGTATCTGCTCTCAATGGCCAAACTGTCTCAGTTCCAAATACCCAGGCACTTTATAGAGACCAGTCCTTTCTGACATGGCTGGAGTAAATCGATTGGCTCGAAATCATCCTACTGTGCATAAGCACAACTATTAAAAGCAGATAGACACGGTTATTCATACCCCTTATCAAATATCTTTGAGATGATTTAGAGAAATATAATCAACCATTAATTCTGTGATAGGTCATGCAGACATTGTTACTGTTACTAGGGTAGTTATAAATTGCGAAAGGCTTCAGTCTAGGATAACTGGGTGGCCTAGATATTAATACGGATATACATACTAATGATGATGAAGCAGTTGTCCATGGAAAAGCTGATTTAGAGAATGTTCAGTTTTATCTTTCTGACAGCTCACACGGGAGCACATACACTATTCATTTCCTTTCATTGCGCTAGAGTCAATTTAGAATATTGTTTAAAGATAAGGGGCAGTATCATCTCACACGTGTGACCTACTTATTCTATTTAATACTTTCCAATCTTTTGTAAGAATAGTTTAGAGGCTAAGGGTAAAATCTGAGATTCACTGTAATATAAGGCCTGTGTAATTCCATTTGTTCAAAGAGGATGTGTTTCAGAATAACTGAGATCAGATCCTGTCCAACAGCAAATATTTTTAAATTTCCCCCTTATATAAAGAGAAAAATCAAGAACAAATCACCAAATCAAATTACTAAGTACCATATTATCTAATTAATATTTGAATTTTGAATTGTACTAGAGGATTAACCCTAGTTTATATAAGTTAGCAATAATTCTACCATTCTTGTTTGTGACAGTTTTGGAAATACTACCCCCATTTACAGAACCCCACTAAAATCATTATCATTACATTGTGCAATATTTTGACATGATGGCCTGCAATATTTCTACTGTACCATACTAGTCACCTAAATAGCAACAATTTTCATCTGTGCTATCTCAGAGATGAATTATTTAAAACATAATAGAAAAAAGAAAACAATTTTGAACAAAGCATTTGAAATCCTCCTTAAGCAGAAGTTCAAGCCAAAAAAAGCAAAATCAAGTTATCTCTAGCATTCTCCTCCTGTTCATAATCACCAACATATGATATAATTTCTGGTAAGGTCACTTCAGGTCAAAAGCCATTATCATTACCATATGGCCATGAAGGCTCACAAGCCTAAGGAGGCTTGAAACAAATCTATTTGCTTTTAAAATGCAGCACTTCCTCTTCTGAAACAGATATTAGAGATCCAAACCCTGTATCGCAAATACGCTATTTGAACATGAGAATTAATAATTTGGAACACCATCTTTGTTACTCAGAATACTGTACTGAGTTTATCAAGTCTTAGTGTGCCTTCTGTCAGCTATGCTTAATACTTGTTAAGGATAAGATGGCCAATTCAGCTCAGGCAAAAACAATGAAAAATAACAATCAAAAAAACCAACCTGTACTCTGATTTAGAAAATGCTTCATCAGTAGATTCAAAGTAAATTCAAAGATATTTCTTTACAGAGCTTGTTAATTTTTCCATAGTTATCCCTCAAACCCCAAGAATGATGCATGGATACAGAAGTTTAACTTTTTAAAGCACAAAATGGGAAACCCATCCTTTAAGCTTTATCCTTCAGAGATAAGTTTTGAATTTCAGGAGGAACCATTTATGCCCACTTTTAAAAAGGCCACTGATACATAAAAAAAATATTTACTTTTATTTCAGTTTGCATAAATTCATATGAAGCATCTGATAAATAAAGAAACCTCACCAAGATTTCCTTCAAAAGACAGACTAAAAAATGTAATTCATTTGTGGGTTATCACTATAGAACGCAGGCTAAGAAACCATGTACATCAGCAATGTGATGAAGAATCAGTATGTTTTTCAAAATAAAACTATATTTCTGAAAATTCTACTTTATGTGCTCAAAAAACAGCTATTACAGGGTCAAACACCTTCCTACTTACTTTCTAGTACTTTGCCAGACTAATGAAGTCACAAAAGTAGAATGAATAAATGCAGAAACATTATGGGATGGTTATAATAAACAGCCAACCAAATACCAGCAGGTTGTCGCATATCCTACAGGTAGAAATAATGGCAGCCATATCCCCTACACAAACCAATGAAATCACAAAGAATTTTCATATTTTACTTTGGACAGCAATTTAAGAGCAAAATCATTTTTTTTATAGATTTTGAATATTGCTAAATGAAGAGTATTTCTTTTCCTTTATTGAAACCAAAACAACAAATAGATTTGTGCAAATATCTCACTTTCAGTTAGTGAAGGCTGAAATATCTACCATTTAATAGAAACGTATAACACATCACCCCAAAGGATTGAAGGCACATTAGCCTGATTTCAAGTCCCTGAGAACATCATAGGATCCACAGGACTGCATTTCTCTGTACAACTGCTCATTGGGAACAATTGGAATAGCTCTGAAAGTTTAGTCATGCTTGACCAATCTGACTGCCTTTTATCATAAAGTGAATTTGCATACAGGAGAATCATGAATACCATTTATCTCAACTTTAGCAAGGCTCTCCACAGCACCTACCATAGCATTGCTGTGCCTAAGCTAGGAAGCCTATGGTCAGTGGACAGCTAGATGGGTGAAAAGCTGCTTGGGTGTCTAGGTTTAGAAGGCAGTAACTAATACCTCTTACTCAACATGGATGCTGCTAACAAATACAGTATTGCAGGGCTCCATAATTGAATTTCCCCATCTTAATATCCTTCCAGGACATATTGTCGAAGAGTTATAGAAGCACACTCACAGTGTTTACTGATGATGTCTATGGAACAAAATAAATCAGAGTACCTGGTTAATTATTTTCAGCTAATTTGGTAAGCTCTGTTCTTATACTACCATATACCAGAACTTTATTCTTGGAAGAATCATTATTCTAATACAAGTCCTTCAAGTGTTTTTCTTACCATTTCCCTAAAAATCATATTTCTTGTCATTACTTCTATGTATTGCACCTACTGAATTCCAGCTGAGAAAATAGGAATTATTTCCATCAAGATTTTTTACAGAGAAGGCTCCAACTGCTGGATAAATTGCTCAAAAAAAAAAAAAAAAAAAAAGGAAAAAAAGATAAAATAATTAAAAACTCCCTACTGAGTTTGAAATTCTGTTGTTAAGATTTTTCATTATTGTTTTTATTCCTCATTAAAAAGAAAGGAAAAAAGATTTTGGATTGAAATTTTAATTGAGTCAGAATACATGTTGTATGCTGGCAGTAATCAGCTCAAACTCATAAAGCAAAAGAGGAATTAGAGAACACCAGCACCACGTGTCTGTAGTACTGAATAAAGCTATTGCTCTAGTCAGAGATAGGAGCCAAACATGAGACAAGGGAATATATCAACAACAGATTTTTATCCAGAACTATACCTCATATTAAAAATATAGTATTTATAAAGACTTGGCATACTTTTTTCTGTTAGAGAATATGCCATCTCTTCATATGCACTAGAAGGGCAAAAAGGAAGCGACAAATACAGGAGAAAAACTCATAACTGGGGATAAACAATACATCACATAAATTACATTAAACTCTCAGTTGAAGGAAAGACTTAATTTGGACAGGAAAAAGGAGATTGGAACAAGCCATCAAAAATTATTAAAAAAAAAAAAAAAAAAAAAGATAACCAGAACATCAAGTTCCTCTGAATGCAATATATCTTAACTATTAGCTACTGATGACTGTCATCTATTTAAGATACAAAAAGAGAGTATTTTACAAATCCTTCTATTTTGGATATACGCAGAGATAATAAATATAATAAATACAAAGGTATGTATAACAATGTTGTCACATTTAGATTCTTGTCTGATGAGCCAGTTTCTCTTTCAGTCTATTTGGCCATATCTTAACACACTTGCAGACCAACTGCAGCCCTCAGTCAGCTAGTAATTATAGATGCAAAGGAAAAGGTCTGGCTATCAATTCTGCCCCTTGCAGTTCTGCCAATTTTACAGACCAAGTAGAAACATACTGTTGGTTCCTCAGAGCTGGTCATTCTCCAAATAACGCCCTTCCTAAATTCACATGCTAGTTTAAAATCACATAAAACTGGAGTCATAAAACTGGGGTCACTGGCACATAAAACTGGGGTCTACATACACTGAGAGGACATGTCTATTTAAGAATGATATCAAAGACTGCACATAGTTTAATGATCAGGAACCACAATCTGATCTTTTCTAGCACCTTTTCCATAGGTCTGGATAAGTTTATATGCAAATGAACATCCACAAGTTCACACATGTAAGTAAGCATGGCTCATCTTGTACCAAGCACTATTCATAAACATCAGGAAACATATGCCAGGAGGAGGCTATCTGCACTGATGTTCCCAAAGAATCGCAGCCTGAGTTACATGTTGTTGTTACATGGACAGTCAGCTCTTAACATACAAGAGTTCAGTACAAGAAAGAAACTCTTTCATACAGAACTTCATCTTCCTCCTACTGACATTCACAATAACTGTCATAACAGAAATGATTTAGTGTTAATTTAGTTTAATTTAGATGTTTCTTAATAGCTAATCAAATCACTTGCATAAACAGATTTTTGAGACTATCAAGCAGGTTAGTCAGGTTTCTGGGTTTAGTCTCTAGCTAAGTTTGATCCAAGCCATCAATTAGCACACGGCCAGCAAGGAAGATGCTGCCTGCAAGAATAGCTTCTGTCTTGCTATTAGCCCTCTTCCTACCTCCTACATTTGTAAAAATACCACCTCTTCTGACAGAAATGTTGTGGCCAGCATTAAACATTACATACTATCAAAACAAAATTACAAGCAGATCAAAAGAAAAGGAACCACTCGTGTAACCACACATGCATACATTCAGGTAACAGAAGTATTTTTTACTTACAAATGTCCGAACAAAGCTGATAGGAAATAAAAGTAATATTTTTATAACAACTTGAACACAATTCTAACCAATTCAAGTAAAAGCTGAATTCCAATAAATGTTTTATTATTCTACCCCTTCAAATCAAGACAGCCATTATTCCAGTAATTGCAAAATTGGGTCAGATGACTCTTGTTCTATTTCATTTATCTCACCAGTCAACATATGAGGGCTGCTCCAAAAGTAATTCCTCCTATTTCATTACCTTGGCCTACGGCATCAGAGGTGGATGTTAGTGACATGGCAGTAGGGGTTGAATCTTCCCATCAACTTTGCATTAAATTTTGTTGCTATGTGACAGATGGCAGCAGAAGGGCAATATGACTAAGTGGTGACTGGCAAAGAAGTGTGAAATGGAATTCCTCTGTGCAGAAGAAATTGTACCCACTGATGTTCCTTGCTGCTTACTCAGTGTTTCTGGAGATCAAACAGCGGATGTGAGCAGGGAGGATGTGGATGATGTGTTTCAGAAGTGATGAGAGTGTGTCACTACCACTGGTTCAGGTTTCCAGAAGCACAGATTGCAGGTTCTTGTTCATTACTGGCAATAGTAAATAATGCCATAACTAATACTAATACTTGTGACTATGTTAAAAAATAGTGTTTTGAAGATGAGAATTTGCTCTATCAATTAGTATTATTGTGCTATTATATCTGTTGTAGTTTCCATGGAAATAATTAAGAGTCATCACTTTAACACTGACCTACATACTTAAGAGAGCTGTCATGTAACATTATAGTTTAACTGAAAAAAAAAATGCTGTGAGATACTGAAATAATATTACTTCCAACTTAGAGATTGAGAAAGGTATTTCTATTTTAAACTTAGCTTTACATGTCAACAAAATTACAAAAAAAAAAAAAAAAATTACAAAAAAAAAAGAAAAAAAAGAAAAAAAAGTAGAAAATAGAAAAAAAATACATGTTAAAAATCATACAGAACTCTCCAGAGAGAATAGCCACGGAATGTTACCAAAGTTTTGATCACTTGAGGGTTTATTTTTCCCTAAAGAGATTCCTAATAATGGTATGTATATAATTGAGCTGTCTCATAATAGCACAATTAGTTGATTAAAATATTTAGAGCTATATGTTCTATTAATAGATATTAATGCCACCGTTGATCAATCTTTTGCTTCCTACATTAAAATAGTTTTTATTACAGGAACTCATTTCAGCATGATTCTCTCTTCAGTTTCAATTGGTCTTAACGGATAAACACAAATCCCACGACATTTCTTAGACCCTACTATTTTAGTTCATTAGCGGATGCAACTTGAGTATGTTGCAGAGATGGGTGCAGACTGAACTCACAGCTGATGTACACCAAAAAATGAGTGGAAGAAGATGAATGAGGCAAGCCTATCCTCAGAATCAAGTGTTTTTGTGATTGATCTTTTCTACACTATGGTCAAAACTGATTAGTATATGCTCGACGCAATTTTGAAAATATATTCAAGGTGTGAAAAACTTCTTTGACTACTTTTCAGTTGATTACATTTTGCAGAGTACCTGTTATCAAGCTGGCTCTCAAGGTGTGACACAGAAAATAAAATAAGTTACTTGTGCCTTAATAGATCATTATAAACTCCAGCTGGGAGCAGACTACTTTGTTAAATATATAAATAACATATATTGAAATGGCTCATCTTAAATTCTGTTGGGAAAAAAATAATAAATCTTTATTCTGCCAAGAAACAAAGATGAGCACTATAAGAAAATGTGAATTAGAAAGTATGGTGAGACCATACTTCCTATGTGGAAGCATGAGATCAGAATACGCAGACATGTCCAGCAATGCAAACAGGAAGCACATGTAATAGTAACACCTGCCAATCTGCAGTAAGGTTGGGAAAATTGGGCTGCCAGTTACAAGTTTTTGGAAAACAGTTTTCTAGCAACTGTTTAGCAGATACACAACCCACATCCCAAGGGACCCAGGAATCAACACCACTTCACTCACCTGGAACCTAGGGGCAGCTACAAATATCAGTTCTGAAGTATTGCAGAGGGACATGTATCAGGACTGGTCATGCCTTGTCTCCGGTTTATCTATTCAATACAGGACATGAGTATTAAAAAGGAAGAAGCCTACAGGAGACCCTAAACAAACTTTTCAACTTGTGTTCATTGTACTGCTGCATATAATCAGCTTGTAAAAATCTATGCAAGTTTGTTAGGGTCAAAAAACTATATTGATTTATGTCAATAAATATATACCCTATGTTCCATCCTTTACTACTTCTATAAGCTAGTACTCCTTCAGCTAACATTTAAGATAAAACAGAAATAAATCAAGAGAGCAGTTCTTTTAGGCTATAGATAATTCATTCAAGTTGTCTTTAAACACCTGACTTCAGCAAGAAGGTCAAGCAAATCCGTAATCCTGCTGTCTCAAACATTCACTGTTAAAGACAGGTTTAATTATTCACACCTAATAAATATTAACAAGTTGAATCACACAGCTTACATTTACATTCACTATTTAAGAATGAGAGAAAGTTAGGTCTTGTCTTTCTTAACAGGTTTGGTCATATCTAAGACTCATCTAGGCTGCTATAGACTACTTCTCAAACCTGGGGAATACCCAGAATCTACCAGCTGAATGTCCAGCACCACACAGGCCACTGGCAATCCAGCAAGACTTGTTAACATGTGTGGAAGCTTAGCCAGTCAGCATCTCCCCAGTTCAAACAATTTCCTTTTATATAACAGGCAATACTGAAGGCCTTCAATAACAGCATGTTACTAGAGGCTTTCAACTGCAGCTGTTAAGAAAGAAGGAGCCAGGAGAATCCAAAAAACCTCTGGGCAGAGAAGAAAGTCACAACAACTAAGTCACTGTTTTGGGCACCATATTGAACTTCTGGAGCACTACGTTTTCACTAAAACTGCAGCTGGTCACGGGCCATGTCACAAGTTCCAGTTTAAATCAGAAAATAATCAAATTCCTGCTTTTAGGCAGATTTCTGTTGTGTGCTCTTTGTATGTGTTCTCTCTCTGGAGACAAGAGGCACAGAAGCATAATATGCTTCAGCGCCGTCCTTTCCAAACCTGAAAGTACCACCTAAGAGTCTAAGTTAAAATATGCAGACAAAGGAGGACCAGGGAACCTTCATCTGTACCTACTATCTTTTAGAAACACACAGTTTTAAAGGGAATAAACAGAGAAATCCTGTTTCAATTCAGTCTTGTGAATCTATACCAAATGAGAAAACATAGCATGGGATAAAATTTTCATTACATTTAAGAGAGAGGTTTTCTACGTGTCTAAAATGATTTTGAGGATTACATTATCATAGCTGTAATTCCAAGGAAAACATACCAACAAAATTGGAACCCTACTGAAATAAGTATTGCATAGACTAAAATTTCTGCATGTATGCTTTTTAATGTGCATGCAATTAAAAAGACTTCTAAGTACTGCAAGCAGTTTGCTCCATTTTACTAAGAAAAGATAGTTAATTATTTCAAATTAAATTTCTGATAAAAGCATCCATTCTTAATTAAGAAGCAAACAAAATCACAGGTACACCACTCTCCATCATCACAAAATATTATCAGTATCTCAAGAGAAGGCTCAGAGGAGCCCTCGCTCATCAAGCAGTCCACTTATGGCAGTGTATTTTTCATGCATTAACATCTGCATTTCCAGATACTCTTTTCTTTTTGTTTATATACTCTTCTTCACCTTCTCAAACCAAATTCTGATGTGCTTTTCTGATCATCTGTATCTGTATTCCTTTGCTTCTTGAAGTTTTCAGGCCAATTAATCCCCCAGTCCACAAACCTGTGACATTACCATTTTCTGCGTTTAAAGAGGAACAAATTGAAGACCTCCACAAACAGATAGAAAATGATACCTTAGCAATGGGGGTGGAAGTTGCCTATGTTGAGGCTAAAAATTGCTGTGCTGTTGATATCACAGGATTTATTTTTCTTTAACCAGTATGACATCACTAAGTTTTTGTACTAACAAATTATCAGCAATGATTCAGGAGGAGAACCAAAACCTACTGCAGTACAAAAACACGCACAGTTCTACATCAAATGAGAACATATATCTACAATCAAATCAGGTATCTACTTAAAATAGATTTCAAATTCATTACACAGTAGGCCTCAATTGGGGATGAATAACCTCAGTTCAGTGGAAAATTAGTCTGGCAGCTAGAGGAGGAAAAAAAAACCAAAAAAACCCAACAAATTAAAAGAACGGTTTTGTTTATGAAGCCTAAGGCTGTGATATGAAGTATATCAGAAAACTGATTATCTTTAAAACATTCTTTTAGATTTGCATTTTCATCTTATCATTGGTCAGGTCTGTTCATTGGAATAGTAATTGCACCCAAGCTTGTTCGTTTTTCCCTTTCATCTTTTCGGTTTTTGTTTTTGTTTTTTTTCCCCAAACTACTGAATAGAAAAATACATCTAGAAAAGAAAGTAAGAATGTAAAACTGTAAGATTAAATTAATCCCTTACGACAATGCCTTACAGTGACTGCCTTATTCATAGTTTTCCACGTTGTTTTTCCCCTTGAGGGATAGTTGGTAAGATAAAAGCATTGCTCAACAGCACCGTGGTCCAATAAAGCACACTGAGTTGGCAGGCAGGAAATCTCATTTCAAGTGTTCCTGTAGCATGCTGTGTTCTAATTCTGGCCATGACCTTTACCTGGAGCAAATCAATGCCACCACTTCCTGGGCCTATTGTGCAGGATTTTATATTAAACTTGGACTGGGGCTGTCTCACATTGTTTGTGCACAAAGCTCCTCGTTCAACAAGTTTTCATCTCTTCTGGGAACATCGAGGTGCTGCACTATTTCAGAGCAGCACAACATATTGTATGTGTATTTATATACAAATATTTGTTGCTATGAGCAATTTATATTCCTTTCATTTGACTAACAGTCAGAAGAGGGAAACTAAAAAATTGGATCTCATAGGGTAAAGGTTTTTAGCTTAAGAGGAACATGAATGGCTGCATAAAAGCCTACCAAACACAGCTCAACTACAATACTTGAAACTAAAACTTCTCTTATTTTGATAAAATTCACAATACAATCCTTTTTAAGATAAAATATATTTCCCCAGTTTCCATAACTGCTATAAGAACATTTCTTAGCCTACTTCATATCTAGAAAGAGTCTGTTTCCAATGAGAAAATGCAGTTGGTTTTCTGTCAGATCTGGGCCCTCCATATGTTTTGTTGATTTTTCTTCATTCAGAGATATATGTTTTTTCAAGGATTTTGAGTATATAAGAAATTCTGAGGAAATAATCAATTCATCACATTCTTCTTATATAATTCTATTATGCTTGCATGTCCATTAGGCCACAGATTGATTTTCTAGTCTGAGAGGTTAAAATATTTACTGGAAGGTGGAATGAGTTCCAGTTGTTGTTCTAGGATGCTTCATGCAAATTTAAACTAAATCAATAAGACAGCCTGAAAGATCATCTCAGCCTATGGACATTTAATGCCTGGATTTTAGGATATTATTCCAGAAGGTGGATTTTTGTTGTGACAGAAAAAGAAATTGAACTTAAGTGCTCCAGGCAAAGATGTACACTACCAGGGCAATTTGATAAATTGTTAAGTAGAACTATGTTAGTAACTTTGCCCCCCTATTTGAAATTTTGCCCGAAGACGTAGTCTTCTGAATATTCAAGTCACGTTTGTTAAGGAGCATTAAAAAAATGCAGTAGCATAGCTCCTCTTATTATAATAGACTGTCAAGGTCCTATTTGCTTTCTGCAAATGTTGTGCATCAGTAAAAGACGTAAGCAATGGCTTAACAACAAGCACTGCCTGGAGACGTAGGGTATCGAACCTTAAAACAAGAGACGGCGAAAAATAAACTGCATGTGTTCTAGACCTAGATCTAAGAAAACAGCCGAGTTAGGAAACAAATTCTTCATTAAAAGCAGCGCTGGCGGCACTTGTAAAAGAACAGATTTTCCTGAACAGTATTCCTCAGGCTTTTGAAGAACTGAGTGTAAACTCTAAACCTGTCAAATGCGCTGACCCATGGAAACATTTTATTAAAATATGTGCTGAAAATTAAAAAGGTCATACATCAATTAATCCAGACACCCTCTTCACAAGCTGTCTGCACACATTCATCTTCCATTACCTCCTCTCCTTCAAATTGTAAACATCTTCAAAATATTTAAGGTTAAGGGATTAGTTTTGTCTTCTATTTTGAGAATATTGAAAAGTTTTGTCTTTAATGTACATTCCTGTTACTGATAGATTACACTAGATCACATATTGTCATTTCAGTTACTAAAATTTATGAGCCAGTCTTGGTACTGAATGAGACTAAAAGATCTCTTCAGTTTTGATTCATGATTTTGAAATTTCCTTGGGAGGAAAAAAAATAAATAATAATAAAAAAAAAATGCAATCACTGTATTTGACCCAATTTTTATGTCACTACTGGCTTCCCACATACATTTTTTCCTCAAGTCTCTACTGAATTCAAACAAGTCTATTCTTGATTCACAAGGATAGGTGACTTAGCCTAAATGACCTTTCACACAAATCATTCTGTTCAAACCCATTTAAAACAACAACAAAAACACAAATAAACAACCTTTTAAACTTCATGCTACACTTGCAGCTTCACATCCAAACACCACAACTTTTCTAACTCTATATAACTATATAACTTAGTTTGTTCATCTGAGGCAATGTAAGGGCAACCGTCTTCAAAAGCACATTGACATACTCTGGCAACTCACCGACTCTGAATTGTCTTCAGAAGTTACCACACTCAGCACTTTGCTGAGGCATGTGAACTGGAGATGCTGTTGAAACAACACTGAATTATTTAGCACTCATTGTACCTTAAGAAATGCAAGTAGGAGCAGTCAGCATCCTTATGGTCTTTCACTGGAGGCTACACTGTCTTTTGCATGCTAGATTTTCTTCCACTTCACTAAAGGAAAGGTAGCATATAAACACAAGGCAAACTTTTTCCTGCATTATTCCAGTTTTATGATGTTAGTCTCAGACAGGTTGTTAGTTTTCTGAGTACTTCATCAGGACTACCGCTTTCTCATACACTCAAAACATGAACTGCAGTTGATTATAAGATATAAAAATCAAAGAATGAAACCAATGGCAGAACAACAGCAATAAGATATTCTTCACTGAAGAACTACGTATGACATGATTGAAGCTGAAATGTACAATTATTGTAAAATATAGTGAAGCACTAAGAAATAAAAAATTTATAAACACACCTTCTTAGATGAACCATCTGATGTGTGTTCCTGAACACCAGATATATTTTTAATTCAGTGCCACTTCATAATTATCTTATTGACAGAAGATAATGAAAACACAGGTTTTCTAAATTCAAAGTTACCATTTATAATTCAGCCTTGGGCAACAAAAAATACCTGGAATGTAATTTCCAGTATCACAAAATCTTCCAGATGAAGAAATAAATTGTTGAAATTTAAGATGGCATAATTACCGCCACCTGATATCTATCGCTTTTCACTATAAATTTTTCTTCCAGTGACAACAGCATTTCTCCTGGAAGCCACATCTTGTAGTTTTGAGAAGTCACATGACTTAAAAGAAGAAAAGGAAGAAAAATAAACCCTTGTTTGATTAATTTTTGTCTTTAAGACTGCATGAGAATTCTACCAAGCTTGTGTATATCAGGCTATCAACTGTTCAAGTTACTTCCACGCCTCTTTGACTGTTTCACAGAGAAAAACTGCAATTAACTTGAATGCTGTTTATATGACATAAAACGTACATTTTAGGCTTAAATTGCCAAAGTGTTATTTGCATTAAGTACATTAATCTAACATCATCTTTCTTTCCATCCAGGCACTCTCATAAGTTTGATATTAAAGCTTTTAATATTACATTATTTTTTTCTCACACCCTATATTTTTCTGTACTTTCAATCCACAACCAGAATAAATGGCAATTGTCTATTAAGTGATGACAGCCTGGCTTCTAACTCCAACCATTACAAAGCAGCATTTATACCTCAGCTTCACCATCAAGGTGAAAACAGGGATATATTAGATCTACTTCCGTTGAGAACTATAACTGAATGCCGCCCTATAATTAAGCGTTTTTCAGAAAGATGCAAGTGTAGAAAGTTAAATGTTTTAAAATGCAACCAAAATATATCCATTTTCTGTAGAAATCCTTGCAAAAAACAAAACAACAAAACAAACCACCACCATCAATATAAAAACAGCTCCAGCACTATCTAGGAACAAATGTTGTGTGTGTTATCAAGAACCTAAGAACCCAACAACGCAATAATAGGTAGTTAGGTAACTAGCGTAATTCATTCCCTACACTGCCCTTGGACATTTGTCATTTCCATTCTAAGCACAGACACCTCCAACTTTTGGACACCAAAAAGATTTCCCCCCCGCCCCCCCCGCCTTTTTTTATATACAATTAAGCAAGAAAAATAAAGTATGACAGAAGAAATCTATCCCATACAGAAGAGACCGAGATGGAGGCAGAAGAGGTTTTAGTTCATTTTGTGTTCAATTATTTAAGACTAAAAACTGCTGCAAGGCTCCTTCCCCTACTACTTCCATCACAGAAGCTACACAACTTGTTCTCACCTCACTAAGCTGCTCTACCTTCTTTTCCTCATCTGTGACCCAGTAATCTTGTCTCCAAATGGGAAATATGGACTGCTGCCTTGTTTCTTCCATTCCTGGCTTAATAGACAGCTTTTCTTCTATGTCTTGTCTCCTACCAAGTCTTAGGTCTAGAAGTGTACAAACCAAATTTACAGAGAGAAAAATGAAGAAGGTAAACCATGCTGCTTTTGCCTCCAGCCACACCTGCAATCTCAGTGCTTCTACTGGGAAATAGTAATATGCCCAAATGCTTTAAAAAGTTTAAAAAAAAAACGCTTGCAGCAGATGAAAGCATTAATTTTAAGTTACTTAAGGCAACCAAGAGATAAGGAGATTAACTAACATTTATTTTTATTTTTGCAATTTTAAAGTTACCTTCTCAGAGCAGGGTAGCAGTGAACGTGGAAAAAAGCCAGCATTCCTACACATCAAGTGAAGCCAATTACTAAGTGGATAACAAAACAATATCTTTGTCTAACTAATAACCTGCAGAACAAATTTCTCAACATCAAGCCTTCCAAACTTGCTTCTTTTAAAGACCTTATGCAGCTGCACACTTTAATAAATAGTGAGAAATGTTGAGAAAGCAGTAATGTGAAACAACCAGCTACATGTAACTTGCATGTCTTCTTTCTCCTCTCTTGAATATTGCAGTCTGCTGAAGTGAAAATCATTTCTCCTCTGGCGGAGCTGAAGCTTTTTTTATGCTAGAAAACATACAGCTGAAAAGCTTTCTGGACTTTTTCTTTTCTAGGTTTTCTTTCTCCCTGAGCTTTAAATCTGATGAACTCCACAGGTTTCCCTTTATAGAAGACAGAATCCTGCAGACATTTGATTAAGGTGATAGCTATTCTCCTGCAGATACACAAGACTGACAAACAAACAAGACAGCCGTGTCACTGAGCACAATACGGCAGTCTCTATGAACATATTTTTCTGTAGACAACTTAATACAAAAATAGATTCCTCCTTCCTTAATTGCCTACATACTGCATGCCTAGTTCGTATCATACTGCAGAATTCAGAAAACAACATCAAGTTCTTGCCCAGTAAAATGGGCTATTTAAGAACCTAAGTAAGAGAACACTCATTTAGGTCACCAAGGGCCACAGACAATGCCTGTTTGAAACCAAGCTACAGAAGCCTATGGGTTTCATTGGAATTTTCTTCAACTTCAGCCCTCAGAACGAAAAATACATACAAAACTGCAGAGAGTTTGGCGTTTTCTTCCTGAGGAAAGTGGATAAGTAGATAAGAATTCATGGTAAGAGATCTTCCCAGTTTATGTCATCTTTGGGGACTTCATGGAATAATAAATATCAGTCTTCAAATACACGATGCATTGTATCATTACATTTAAATCTCAGCACAAATTTGCTGCATTGGAAGTGATTTTCTTCTTTTAATAAATAAATAAATAAATATAAATAAATGCCCAAATTTACTGTAGGTTTCAGTCTCTACTCATGGTTTTTGGGGCAAGGTGGTGAAGAGTTAAACTGCTACAGCACCAGCTTCTGGGCAGAATGTTTTCCTTACATCAAAGAACATATTCTTATGCATCTTCAATCACACAGTCATCAGAAAGCGTTTCCACATGAAAGATGAGGAAAACAGCATACACATAAAAAAAAGCACAAAGAGGATAAACAATAAAGGAAATAGGAAAATTTACTGCTTTAAAACAGAAAAGATCTCTGTCAGTGCCTGTGTATAACAGTGAAGCCATAGAGGATGGCCACAGAATGAAGAATGATCTTAGATTTGATTAAAGTATTTTAAAAGCTGTGGCACAGCTTTTAAATGTCCCAAATGTCCTGAAAGATGAGTGCACGCAGCTCAGAGACAGCAAAACTCAACTGGAAAGGATTTGTAATTGGAGAAGTGGGAATGAAGGGGGGGAATGAAAAAATGCACATCCTTTATATGTGAAGAAATTTTTCCTTGAATCTTGGAAGAAAACACAATCTAGCCTGGCTAGAAAAGACTACAGAATGATGTACTGATCACACTGGGGACAGCTGCAGCGTGCCTCACTCAGAAGTCTCAGGATCCTCAGCAAAGACACTTGGTTGACTCAGTTTTGTCTTTGTCACTGAGGAAATGGCTGCACTACACTAGGTAAAGAATGGCTGCATATGCACAGTTTGGGCCTGCAATTAGTAGCATACCTAGAAAGACAGTACTGTAAACATTTAAATATTTTAGGTCCAGACAATCTGTGATGGAATATCTTGTGTCAGAGCACCGCACTGGGAATTCTGCCACTGGGCATAAGCAGAGGCAACATGAGATATTGGCCTGCATTGGAGAAGGAGAGAGGAGAAGCAATAAAGCATGGGCAACAGATGGGGAAGAACAAGCTGCACACAAGGAGAAAACAAACCAAGACAGAACACAAATAACAGGAAGTAAAAGACTATAGATGCAAACTACTGTGTCCAGACGTTGCAGAACAGTGATAGACTCATGCCCAAAATGTTTACTGAAAGTTTCATTGGTAAATTTGAAAAGATATCTGTCATGAAAATGCCTTCTGGACTCAGAGGAACTTAAGGATTTCCTCACCTGATGTCCTGAGTAACAGAAGCTCAGTTCTCAGCCTTCCCGAGGAAGATCGGCTGTACCCAATAGAATGTATGTGAAGATTCTAGATAATGGATGGGCAGGGCTTTTCTGAATATTGCATTGATTCCTACAAGGTTTATCCATACCAACCAGTTAAGATTGGTTGTCCAAAGCTTGTGAGAAGGACTTGACCAGCACCAGCAGAAGGATACTGTTTTCAGTAACAAGGGACCCGCGTAACGCAAGAGATTCACAGGAAAGCCTGACTCATTTGAACCTATAACAAAATAGCAACTTTTTTTTTCCTCTTGCATCTTACATACGTTGCACCAAAAATTAATTGTTCAGAGTGAATCTGCAAGCAATGTTAAAACAAAATATATATCCAAGTTGTCATTATCTGCTGGCAAATGATTGAATGTTAGCAATGTAGATATCAATATATTGCAGTATATCAAATTGCTAGCAATGGATCACATCCTTTAAAAGAAACTTGAGCAGAGAGCATATCGTTTCTGGAAAATGCTTTCACTGAGCTTCTACCCCCATCTCCCAGGTAGTTCTATGATTTCTATATGCCTTCCTCAGCTCTCACTGTCACTTCAAATGTAGAAGCAACAACTATTTGGTCAATTATCGTTCAAACTTCTTATTCTGGAGCACATTCATAGTTACTTGTACGAAATATAGGATAGGTAACTGTGCCTTTTAAAAAGCATACTGTTTAAAATTTGTCAAGCTCTTTTCACAAAATAGAATAAGAAGCAGCAGGACTACTTTGGAACAAACATTTCCTCCTGAACTTATGTAAATACTCTGCAATATTTACATTCATTGGAGTACAGGTATTTCCAGATGCTGTACTTCTTGAAAGTGCTGACAAAATCAAGTGCTGCAGGGTCAGTATGCATTTTAGCAAACAGCAATATCACTCCCTGGCACAACCTAATCATTCTGCTACTCCCAACTTCATGCTGTAAATCTGGCGATCCCAAATGATGGTTTCAGATCCTGTTTTATGCCCCAAAGTAGCAAGTTATGTATTTTAATTAATATCAATGATAACATGAAACATCTGTTTATATTTAAGTTTAACATAAAGAAAAGGGTCAAGAGCAAAATAGAATGGCAACGGTATAGTTCCTCACCAAGAAAGCACAACATTTGAGAAACCTCAAGTTCATTCACAAGTAAGATAACCAGATTGTACCTACGATAAATACATTAGGAGTCAAAACAGGCAGGACATTTAACATGCAGGGACACTAACTTGTAAAATGCACTAGTGCATTCATTCCTGTGGAGGGAAGACAAAGATTTTATTCTTCTACTTTAATACGCTTCTGTAAAATTCATCCCACTTTTCAATAAACTAGAGATCCAATTTAGAAAGGGGATCGATTTGTCATAAAGTAAGTTCCTGTCAATTTGCCATTTCATGAAAAATGATAAATAGCTACTTATACTTCAGAAAGATGTCAATGGGTTCAATTATGTTATTTGCACAACAAAAGCCCTGAAAAAAGCACCAGGTCTCCTTAGCAGCATGAACCAATTGAAAGAACAGTGAAAGGCTACACCTCAGCATGTTTATGCATTGTAGCCTACTACTGACTATTAGTGCCACTGGAAGCTAGTTTTAGCATTAGGGCTAGCCTGTCACAAGTGCATAACGATAATTACAAATCAGCTTTCAGCTCTTCTTGCTTCTTCTTTATATTTTAAGTAGTAAGGTTCACCAGTTTGTTTCTGCAGACAAGATTTTTTGTAGAACTGGAGATACTCACGTATCAGGAGACAGATTGAAATCATTTCCCATTCATACCACCAGAATTTTCTATCAGAAGCCTTCTATGTTTGAAACTAGCTCACTATTTCTGGCATTTTTTTTCTTCGTTCTCCAGAAGGAGAATTGAGAGTATTTCCAAAGCCTTACTATATCAGCAGTAATCAATCCAATTACAACCAGATTGGTTCCATTTTCTAGAATTACATTATATCATTTTTCATTCTTCATATTAGGGTTACTTTAATATGTCTAAAAATCATACCAGGCATTTAGATATTTGTATTTAAGTATTACAAAATTAGGCAATTTTAAGAGTAAAATGTTGGAATGAAACAGTTGGAATAACACTACAATGCAAGTTTAAAAAGTGAAATGTGTCATTAGGGCCTTCAAACAGGTTTAGAGAAGTTTGTAACCTTCATATGAATTGTCAGTGTAGAAATATACACATCGGTCAAAATGTTCGTATGAAAGCCCTACATTTAGAATGGTATCTCTTAAAACTTACATCTTCTACATAACGTTATCACTTCACTGCATCCTGTGATAATTCAAACATGAAAGAGACGCAGATATGGATCCAAAAACCTTGTTAAAGAGAAAGGTATGAATGGTCTTAAGTGAATTCTAATGCTAGTTTTATTTCAGGAAGATTGAAACTGTACTGCAAGAAACATTTCTGAAAGCGCTATAGATGAGGTAAATTTGCAATAAAAGTCTCATTTTACAATTATAAAGGTCTACTTAAAAACAATTTGTATGTGAACATTTTCAGAATGATCTTAAGTGGGTACATTCTGAAAGACTTTTTGTTATAGACAGATTTCTTCTGAAGGGTCACTCAATGAGTTTGGTTGACCTGGCAAGGCATTTTTATTTTTCACTTATCCATCTTGACAAGAGAGTGCTCCCCTAAACATTACGATCAGGCAATTGCTACAACCAAAAGGTTCACGTTTAAATATTTATAGATCGCTTAAATGTTATTAGACTTTCTGTACAAAATTCCATTCCTCTTATAAGCAATGAGTTTTCAAAATTCTACTTCTTGTACTACATACATTACAATTAAAATAACTTCTCCCACTGATATGCATAGGAAACAACATGGCATAAAATTACAGGATGAAAAATGTCTTTTTACATATACTTTCCCCTCAATTTTGAGATCGATGTTCTTTTCCAGAGAGGTACAAATAGTCCAAATTCAGCACCTTAAAACAATGTGTGAGACTGTAATCTTATTTCAAATTCTATTTCTAGTTTCATGAGTAATTGCTCATTGGCAATAACAGAGAAATAAACACTGAGACTGTAAGAAGTCAGAAAAGTTGGACTGCACACATCTGTTTGTCAGAGCAGGAGGTTGAGACATACATACGTCATCAAGGACTGTTTTCTCACATAAATCAGATATCTGCAGCACCATTATGAAAAAGGATGTATACTCGGCATAGAGTGATACACGCACTTCTACAATATCCTGTTATATTGGTAAGACATGCAAGGCCTCAAGGGATCTGATCATAGGAGCTCTCTCCAAAAACCAAATATATTCATCTCAGTCAAATTTGAGCATAAGTCTTTTTAAAGATATAAGCTGCAGTAGGTAACAATTTCACTTACTGAAAGCATTCAGCTGATAGATGTATGAAGAGTATAACACTGTCACAAAAAACAGCTCCTGCTAGTCTTACTGTCTTATAAAGTCACAAATCAGGACACAGCCTCATACTAATCACCTACTTTAACAGACTTTTCCACCACATGAAATGTTTTAGAGGATATCTGTGAAATTATTCAGTGTCTGAACAAATAATGAAAATGAAGCTTGTAGTGAAAGCTGAAAGAGGTAACTACAGCACACTGCAGTTCTCAGTCTCATCACAAATCTCATCACAAATAGTATCCGAAAGCAGGAAGTGAAGAAGGCAGATGCAATAACAAAAACAGGCACTTAAATTAAGGGCAAAAACAAAGGGAATGATGAAAAGAAACTAATTTATGATTTTATAATTAAGTAGAATCTGTTGCCTAATCTGTTATTAGATATAACATCACTAGTAATTTAGATAACTAACGAGTAAGATCACAAAGCCACTTCAAATCCATTCTGTGCAGCTATAAAATAAGCTGAAAACAAACAAACAAGCTAGCTAGAAAAAAACATTCCTAACTAGATGCCATTTTAAGATATGGACTAAGCACAGCTAATTGGAACTCAAAAAAAGGATTCACTGAAGCACTTCAATATAGTTATTCCGATGCAATATGTGTATATTCCTATTTATTCTTCCTCAGTATAATGTAAATTCTAACTTGAAAACAGTTGCTGAAAATCTCACTGTAGCTGTCAATCTTTCATTGAATCAGATTTTTTAAATTAAATATGCTTCCCAGAACCCTGAAACGTAAAAGGAGTAACATACTCAGAAAATGCTACTATAGACACAAGGGTTTTGTGTAGCATTAGCTGGTATGGAGCTAATAGACCACCACACAGCAAACACAGAGCATCACACCTCCCAAAAAAGAACAGACTTGTTCTACTAGATGGAACTTCCACCTCTGGAGCCTTAATGATGACTGCTGAAATGAAACAAATACTTGGAAGGTGCAATAGAGTAGCTAAGAATAGACAAATTCTGCTGTAAGCTGGATTCCAAAGTATTTCTCCTCCTGCATATTTATCTGCTAAACAAAAAGGAGTTACATGCAGATGCATTAAACAAAAAAAATACAACATAAGAGAACTACAAGTTCCATTCATTAAAGTAATTTGAAAGCTATTACCTTTTAGCTTTGGTTTCCTTCTGTGCTATCATTCACTTCAGAGTGAGAATTTCATATTCTCAGCCAGCTGTGCTATAATGGCTTTGAGAACCCAATTTGTATGGGCAGCAACCTCTCCAGAAACCATTTCTACTGTAATTTTTACAGTTAAAATCCCACATTCACAGATAATTGTTTTTCATTCATATAATTACTATTTATTTATTACACTGCAAAACTAACCATACTTTTAAAAGCACTGCCACATAAGGGTGAGTGTCATGAAAGCAACATTTGGCAATGGTTCAGAATTTATGTTTACCAATTTATCCAGTTTAGGTCATTGGGCTTCTGTAGTTACAGAATTGCTCTGCTGTGCAGTAACTTGGAGTATTAGTACACAAATAAGTAACTTCCTTCAATATAAAAAAAAAAAAACAAAAACAAAATAAAACAAAAAAACCAAAAAACTTCTAAAAGAATTTATAAAAATCATAGGGAAAAATATCACTATAAATATGAGATCACATTTCTCCCTAGAAAAGGCACATAAGATATGTTTGAATCTTTTCTACATGTAAATGTAGCTATTCTGGTTTACTGTAGACAGAAGTCTTTATTATATACTTCTGTCATATATAACTTAGGGAACAAGTTGCTCAGCATGGACTAGCAAATCCTGTACATTCAGTACTTCTGAGAATCATGTCAATAATCAAACTTCTGTTTTGGATGTTTTTCCTCTCCCCTGGGAACAAATCAGCGATGGAGGCATTGAAGGAGGGAGGAAATAAGAAAGTGTGGAAGAACAGCAAAAAAAAAGCATTTCATCAGCCTCTCCACGCTTCCAAGAGAAAAAAAAGGCTGAGTGAGGGGGTGACTGGGATACTTTTAACAAAGATAAGGTCTGAACAGGGGTACTGACATACACTGGCAGTTTAAATGCTAAATCCTATGGCTTCCTCTGAATGGCAGTGGTGACAGCAATAATGCCTCAAGTCACTATTTGTTCTTTATTGTATAAAGAATGTTATTGATTCTGTGATTAACTATGCAGCAGAATAGGAATTCTGTTTCCACTGTAAACTGCTTCACACTTGCCTTCTTCAGTGAATGATTGTCTTATTGAAATATCCATGACTACAGGAGCCAATCAGACTTCCTGAGAAAAGCTTTTTGCCCTGTAAAAAAAATTGGTCTTTCCAAGTGTTTGGAGAAAAAGCAGACTATAGATCAAAACATTTTTAAACAAATATAAACAGTAACCTCTTTATTCAATTGCAAGTATACCTCATCTTCCCAGCAGTCAGGAAAGCACTGGTATTGGCAAGGATTATCATTATTATTATTTTTAAATAATCTTAAAGCAAGAGAAGAAAAAACAACTAAAACTTTCTAAAACAGTTTATATAACATTCACACACAAAGTATTATTCAAAGTCTGCTAAAACAATCTATAAAATTTCCATCAAATTAAGTGTTGCTATGGAGTATAGACAGAAAAAGTCTAACAGACCTTCTGCAGTGGAGACATAATTCCCATTAATTTCCATTGTATGAACTGATTAAAAAGTCACTTGTAGGAACCACACATCTAACAATACAAAGCTAAGGCTTCCACCATTATGAATTAACCAGAAAAGAATGCCTCTTTTCAAATCTTTCTAATAAGGCCAGCGTCTGACTTCTTTACAAATAGCAATATATTAATTCATGAATGACTAATGCTAATCTCAATGGGAATATCACTTTAGGCATTCTCCAAACTAAATATAATCACAGAAAAACCATGAAGCATTACCCTGGAAATCTGATCTCAGACAAACCCACTGTACATAGCCTGTACCACAGAGCAGGTATCAAACACTGCATGAACGATCTGTAGAGGAAAAGTTACCTCCTAATATCTTCATTATTTTAGTAGTTAATGTAAACATCAGTTCAAGAGTATTAGAACATGGAAGCCAAATGTTTAACAATTTTTCTAACATTTAGATGACAATTAAAATAATTAAAAACATATTGCTTTCTTCTGAAGGAGAAATATCTCCAGTGTGTGTCAGTAAACAGAAATACATAATATATGATGCGTATTCCTTAAAAATCAGAGGAAGAAAATGGCTCCTTAGAGCCATGGGGCAGTCTGCTACAAGCAAAAACACTGGGAAATAAAACACAACATTGAGATGGTTTAGACTCGAGGCTACACAGATCTTAAGACACTGATATTTCATAAATGCTTTTGCTTTTGGTAAGTAATAATGTGTCAAGATTTTATCTGTATTATAGAACCTGTCACTGTTTTTCAAGTAGAAGAGTTCGATATGGTCCTCATTTTTCTTCTTGGAAAAAGAAAAGCATCTACCTACAAAAAGTTGCTTTGCACTACACGACCACATATGCTATTAAAATATGCTGTGGAATATATATTATATATATTTTAAATTGAAGGCTGCCAGTGAATGCTCTGGAAAAGACACTATCTCCAGTGAATACTCTAGACCAATAACAAATCTTATTAAGTAAACTTCACAGTGTACTTAAGTGGTGTAGTTTAAGGAGTAATCTTACACCACATCTCGTTGGACTTCACTGATGACAAAACTTAGCAGCAAAAATGCTTAAAAACCCAAAATGAATTTAATGGAATTTTACATAAAGTAATGGAAAACTACTTAGCTTAATTGAGAACTGATTTGTATGATTGCTTATTTTTTTTTCTAGTCATGTACTATGGAAATTGTAGGCTGAATCTGATCAGCACAAGATTAAGCTAATGTTTTGGAAATTAGAATTAGAGTTTTGGAATTGGAAATGAGTATCTATGTGCACAGCAGGAAGTTACATATAGTAGGACTATTTTGTAATTCATTTGCTGTTTCTAAGGGACACAGATGTTTTAGATTTACCTGCCACTTTTTCCTAAAGCATAAATGTTTCAACTGGTACAGTCAGTTTACAAAATGCAAATAAGGACAACTTACCTGCACAGATGAGTTGTGCTTTCATACAAAAAACATTTCTTACTGTTTCACAGAAAAAAGTTTTACTTGGGAATCTCGGTGATCAAACAGCACAGAGATGACAGGTCAGACTGGATATAAGTGTTATGGCTCTGATAAAGAAGTTCCTTATTCCCATATCCCATTGCAGCTGCAGTTATGATAAAATTTAACCTATCAAATAACATTAAGGGACCTCACGTGGCAGACTGGTTCTTCAGTTTCTTGAGAACAAAGAAAACATCAACCACATATCTGATTCCAAGTGAGTGACTGATTTTGTTTACAATATTATATTGAGATGAAAAAGTTATAACTCAGTGAATTATAGTGCTTTGGAAGCTCTCCAGTCATTTCAGTGCACTGCTGACCAGAATGTATCTTCTCTCACCACAAGATAAACATTGCCAGGAAAACTGCCCTGTATCCAGCCACCTACTTGTGAAATGACAGGCTCCTGCCCCTCAACTTACTACTTTAATCTTTTGTCCTCCTTAAGAGTTAAAGAATACATTGTGAAGTCTTCAGTCATATGTAAATTATTCAGCACTGGCTACATACAGAAGCTGTAAGAAGCAAATTTAATGAAATTGTTATACACTTAAGTTCAAGATAATGCCAAGATAATAATAATAATAATAAAGATAATAATCTGCAGTCAGATTTTTGAAAGATCTCACAGCCCGTTTATTATGAAACGAATTCAACAGTTATCATCATACTCATGGACAGAGTCCTAAATTAAGTCCAATGATTTTTTCCCACTTCTAAACTAAAAGCTTACACTGCGTGCCATCATGTAAAAACTGTAACTTGTATAACTTGTAATGTTATTCCAAGCTACAAAATCAAGACGGAAGAGCCTGTTTTTGAAAATGAGTCCACACATTTTCTCACATTTACTGAATCCAAGCTAACTTTAAGTAAGTAATGCAGCCCAGTCTTTCTGAGGGTGGAAAGACTAGTGGCTTAGGAGATGAACAAACACTGTCAAATGTAAGAATTGAGCTTAAGCTCCCTGTTTTCCCAAACAAGGCATGTACACACAACACAGCTGTGATTTAGCAACTAAAACTGCACTGCAGAAGCTGCTGAGCAGTCTTGGAAGACAACATGATCAGGATTTCTCATAACAGAGCTGCAAGTTAATTTCAGGCCACTTTCATAGCTGATGATCAACTTCAGCAGATACTGAACCACTGAAAGATTCTTACACATCCGCATTCAGCTTTTGATGTGTGAGAAATGATTTCAGTTACTTGGAGCAGTTAACATAAAACTGCACAGAAAATTTATTTATAAATTCAAAATATTACAACTAATAATTTTTAAGCAATATTTACAATTTTCTCCGGCTGATGCGATAGCACTAGCATCTGAATATTCACTAAAGACTACCAATATCACTGTGCTAACTCTAAGTTTGGAAGCAATATTTTTGACCTGTCATACCTGAATTCATCAGAAACTATCCAAAGAGAAATTTTTCAGACAACCTTTAATAAACATGTTGCCTCTAATAGACACACCCACCACTTTGTTATGTTGCAGAAACTGAGTGGTTTCTAGAAACAGAGGTCAGAATCTCAATTTAAAGTGTCTAGAGGTTCACTGCTGCACTTAAAAATGTGAGATTCTATATAGCTGTAGTAGCTTTAATGGTCTAAATCAGTTTACATTGGCATGGCAAAAAAAACAACAAACTTTTAAAATGATTACATGACACTACATCCAAGCCAGATGCAGGTGGGATGCATCTGTCTCTAATTATCTCACCACAGAAGAGAATTAGCTTGCAAAGCATGATGATCATTTACAACACAGTACTTGGCTCAGTGCACATGAAATACACTCAGTCTACTGCTAATTTGACCCGTCAAAATAGAAACCAGTATACATTCTCTTTAGACTAACTCATGTTGTGATGAGTCTATCTCTTACTGCAGTGAGATGCACATAGCTAGCAAAATATGCTGTCACTATTTGAACTACTTGCATTGTACACCACAAAGATGAAAGAAAGATTGTTGATTTTAGACAAAAAAAAAAAAAAAAAAAACCAAACAACCCTGCCTCTCAGATTTCACATGTTCTTTGCCATCTTCAGCTTTAACTAGACTTACAGAAAGAGAGCAACTTAGTTTTCTTCCTATGCCCAATTTAATACAAATGAAAAACATAGCATTGAATTAAGACACTAAAAAAAGCAGCTAAGCTACCTTACAATTATTTCATTAGCAGAGATAAAGTGGAACAACCTAATTTGCAAGAAAGGGCCTCCTCATGGTTTCCTATTGATTTTAAAAGTAATTACACAAAATATTCTGTTACAACAACATAGTAGACTTTAGATATTGCAGGTGATAATTGTGATGTAGTATCGTAGGTGAGACAACATGTTTTAAGGCTGGTCTGCTTAAACAAGGCAAAAGAAATAACAGGATGCCTTTAATCTGACAAACAGAATCAAGATGTTCCCTTTTGTCTTCTTTATCTGTGTGTGCAGAGACTTATCAATAGCCCTTGTATTCCACAACAGCATTTGGGACAGAAGGCTTGGGAAGAAGCAAACGACTGCCCAAAGGACTAATAATGAACCAAGAGCCAACCACCATGAGGCTAGAAGACAAGATGACACTGAGAATTACAAAATAAGGATGTGTCTGGTGGGGAATCATTAGGGGCAGATAGGATACTGAATTTGGGAAAGCAGTAAGTATGCAATACATGTGAAAATATAACCTGTTTACAAACAATGAACTGGTGGAGCATTCTTGGAGTTATCTCAATGCTACCAAGTGCTGACAGTAAAGAACACCTGGCTTAATGGTAACAAAACTCTGCTGTTAAGTTTCTACTCACTGATTTCTTTAAATCATTATGCGTGCTCTTGACTCATTTATTTCCAGGAAATTCTTTCCGCTACTCAGTACATCCAACTGAGAGAGAGGTAGAAGTCAGTGTGGCCATAGTACAATTTAAGATCTGGGGGAGCAGGAAAAAAAAAGATTGCAGCCGGATTTCCAGTTGAATACGATGAAATAAGTTGGATCTTACTCTGCAAAACCATTAATAGAACTGAACAAAAAGCAAACAAAACATAATTGAGGTCTAGAACAGGTTTCACTTCCATAGAGGATCAAGTATGAGAATCATTGTTGCAACTCATCCGTCAAGAGAAATGAAAAAGAGAAAGGGATATGGAAAATAAACTTTAATCTGATTTTTTGTTTGGGGGGGGGGGGGGTTGAAGTAAAAGAGAATGGAAAAGGTATAAAATACAAATGCTTCCGAAGACCTTTACAGATGAGGTGCATGGGTTTTCACACTTCCTTTCCTCAGCCAGTGCTACAGATACTACCTGAGGTAAGAAGTAGCCATTTGGCACAATGATAAGTGCAGGACCTGAATCAGTCAGAGCTCTGTGATTGCCCATTTTCCCCTGGGGAATCACACAAAGAAAATCAAATGATCGTTTCAATAGAGAACATTTACAAATACAGAGCATAGCAAAATAAGACAAAATTCTAGGTAAATCTGCTGGCTTTATATTTGCAAAGCAATACCTGCAAAAATTTTGGCACATTCTATGCAGTTCCTAAAAGAAATGATGACTGAACTGCACACACAAAAACTAGAGGCTTAGGCACAATTCTAATGCTTCTTTTCCAAGGAGATTCTCCTTGCTATTTCTGCCTGCAGCAGATTGCTGATTGCCTCCTTCTCTCATCATCGGGCTCCACCCTGAGCTTGGTCAGGAGCTTCCAGTGGAGGCACAAATGGTACTTTTTACCCAGAGAAACACTGGAGCATGCTAAAACTGCAAGGGCAAAGCAATAGAAATTGCTTTTGTCTGACCCCTCTTACTTATGGACAACATAGTCTGTGATGAAGCATCTCTAACCCTGGTTACTAGCAAACATATTGGGTTACAGATGGAGAGTGTTGTCTAATGCTTGTGCTGGCTGGAGTGTCTCTTCCAGGGAATTAATCCTGCAGATCAAATTAAAACAGCTTCTCAGTCCAAATACTACCACAATTACGGAACAAGCTGTAACAAAATCTCATCTAGACTGCAGCAGCACAGCATGGCTTCCCAGGGTCTTCCCTCATGGGCTGCGACCGGGTCCTCCAGCTTACCCCTGTCACTCTCAGATCTCACCTGCTATGCACGTTGTCACAGCACAGGGAGATATTTCCACACGGTGTTGCTGGTGGGCAGCTTCACAACAAGGGACAAGGCAGCAACCAGCCCAGCCATCCTATCTCTCAGCTGCCGTGGGAGGCAAAGCCAGGATGGCCAGGACCAGGGTGCCTGAGCAAGGTCCTGACGTACAACTGTAATTTCTGCTTCCCCTTCCTTTACTGAAAAAAACCCTGCATAATTTGCTTAAACTTTCAGCTTTATATTAGTGTCAAGCTACTTCCTGCTTGACCCTAAGCAACAATCAGTAAATAAATAAAAATCTAGTCATGCTTTGCATACATTTTTCTTTCCCTGTCCCCTTCCTGCCTCAGACAATTAATACAAGTCTCTGAGGGAGCCATCTAGAAAGATTTGCAGCTGCAGCCACCTTACCATTTCGCAAACTGCACAATAAACTCTGCACATCCACGTCTGAATCCTCAAAAGGTTTCCTGAGCAATTCAAAATGATTCTCACCCTCTCTGTGAAGACAATAGCCAGAATACACCCCGAATATCATCACTTAACTGCATCCTGTGCTTTAAAAATACAAGCATTTCCATTCCTTCCCTTCTACAGGTATCCTGAAACACTCACTTTGCCTTTGCTGTTTCCTTTACACAAGGCACAAGAAACCTAGGTTATAAGCAACACTAACACTCTCAAAGGAAAAAATGTCATAAGTCTTATAATAAAATCAGAATATTTACATTTAGGAAGATGATCTTTTACACGGGAAAACTGAAACAGCACAGCAATGTTTGAATTCACTAGAAACAACAGATTCAAGGAAAACAAACTATCACTTAAAATTCCCCATGAGCCTGCTCAAAATTACTGAAGATTCACAAGTAAGCTAAAATTGAGATATATTTCCACAAAACAGATTTTTTTTTTTAACACACAAATAGGCAGATAGGATCATTTGTTTAAACACTGCAAGCTTTCCCTCTTAATGGCATAAACACATCCCATATTCACATATTAGTGAATTAGAGTTTTGCTTTTGTACTTTAACACTACATCCCAAAGAGGATGACTAAATAAAAACAATGGTAAGCTTACAAGGAAACCAATATTAAGCTACAGTAGTAATAAATTATTTTTTTCTTAATGTTAGGGTTTCTTAATTACTTGTATTTCTAGTAGTTAGGATGTATATTTGATCACCTAAACAAATAGTTGGAAGATTAAAAAAATAGATTTTAAAATTGAATTACTGAATTCAAAATCTGTACCTGATACATATTTTATATGTTTAAAGTTTCATCTTGATTGTTTTAGCTGCTGTTCTTAAACTAAAGAGATAATTTCAGCATAAAGGAAGGTAAGAGTCTAAGTAGTAGTGTGGAATGATACTTGACGTACAGGTACCATAAAAATACAATGGCAAAACAATTAAACCTTAATGAAATCTACCACAGTACAATCTGACAATTCTCAATATATAAACAGATTAGAATAATTTTCATTTCATGCAATTCTCTTCCTACTAATATAACTTTTATTTTTATTTTTTTGCCTACCCTAATAATAATTCCTGATCAGAGCTGGCATTTCTGTTACTGCTTTAACTCTGACAATTCGTTGAATATATTCCTTAAGTAAATCTCCAGTGCTAGCCACAGTCTTGCTTAGTTTGAAAAAGCATTTCGCTCTTAGCAAAACCTATCAATTAATTTTCTGTATGCATGAACATTTCACTGAGAAGACAGCGACGATGTTTCAATTTTAGCTGTAACAAAGTATCAGTCTTCACATACAAGTCGAAATATTTTTTTTCACGTAAGTCAAAATCACATCATTAGGAAATTTAAGTGTAGCATGACCATTCAATTCATGTTAATGGGAAGTATAATATTTTATTCAGTCATTCCACCTGCTTTAGGTGGTTTTGCTTAAGACAGGAATTGGACCAGATGAGCTCTAAAGGAACCACAATGCTCATCCAGTTTCAACGCCCCTGCTATATGCAGGGTTGCCAGGCACCAGAACAGGCTACCCAGAGCCACATCCAGCCTGGCTTTGAATGCCTCCAGGGATGGGGAACCCACAACAACTATTTCAATACTATATTAAAGCTTTCTTCTAACTCTTGCTCAGCTTGACTGTTTCCATGATTACAGTTATCTCCTTAGGTAACTCAGCCTGCACTCCTGTTCTACCCCAAAATTAAGTCCTTCAAAGTTTTACATGCATCAGTACGTATTTTACTTCATGGGTCAAGCAAATATATTAAGCTATGAGACTATTTAGCTTTCCTGAGAGTGATCTACAAGGAAGAATGAGCTTTTTGCTAACATACGTGTAATATAAAGCAAGTTCTCCAGCTTTTAAAACTCTCAAACTCAAAGCATTTATGGCCCTGAAAGCTTCACCCTCAAAGATGAGCAGTTCCCACATCTCACATCCATGACTTATTTTTCAACTTTGCTTTATTGAAGAAACAGAACTTCCTAAGGAATTGTATGTCCATGGAGATTTTCCTATCTCCTCAACTGTGGAAGTTATTTACTCATTTTTCTGATTTTCTGAATTTTTGCTTCCCCTTCATTCTGTGGGAAGAAATAGTCATCTGATTCCAACCTATACAATGCTACTTAGCTGAAAAGTAGTGTTAATCTTTTTACAATACTATTAAAAAATGTCTGACCCAAGAATAACATTTAGCATAAAGATCATTTTATATTTTACAAGAATTGATGATGAAGATATGCAACATGACAGTGCAAGCCATTTTCTTACTGCAATTATAAAGACTTTTCAATTGTGCTAAAATATTGTAGTAACTTGAGTATAGTCTACATTTATATGCACTGACATTCAAATATGAATATTGTAATTTTGAAATTAATTTTCCAACACTGGATTTAAAGGCAGCAATAGGTCTTTGAATTCATAACCAAAAGAAAGGAAATTGCAAACATTAAACAACAGCCAAGAAAGACACAGGGCAACTTTCAAAGTGTAATCTGTACTTAATAACAAAATTCAAAGCATTTTCAAGATACCTCGACACAAATTTTATAAGCAAGAAATTTTGCAGATACATTCTTAGATACACTGTAAAAGAATGCAACTGCAGTGAAGAAATAAAAGGATTAGAGAAACTTAGTTTTCTATACAAAAATATTTTAATAGTATTGTTTACATGGGCTGCAAAACTGAAAAATCACCACTTGACAAACCATAAGGCCATTCCTATACTGGTGTTGGTTCTACACTATTAATTCAGAATCTCCATCAAAAAGATGTCTCTAAAAGAAAAAAAGTACCTTAAAAATCAGAATGAGAAAAGAAAAACAATATTCCCTCATAGCAATTGGACAACTCAATACAATGGCAAAGGCGTTACAATAAAGGTGCGATGACTAAAGGACACACACAATAGAAACATGCTATAGAGGAAGGGAAGAATATTGCTAACCTGTATCAGAAGATTCCAGATTCAGAAGGGAAAGCTTCACCAAGGACAGATCTCCAGAAAGAAATCCTCCCCCAGGGGCAGTTCGCAGCCCATAAATGAGGTCTAAGAGAGGTGCAACAAGGCTCCACCTTCCCTGTCTTACAGGTAAACTGTCTTCACCTGTGCTCCCAGGGCTGATGGGTCCTTTCCCAGGTGCTTAATTGGTGGTTCAGGCCATGACTCAGCAGTTTCCATACTCCATAGATTCCTTTAGAAATTACATAACAAAATCAGGGATAAATTTTCCAAGGATTAAGAGAGTGCTCATTCTTTAATCAGGATGGTTAAAAGTTAAAATACACTAAAAGAGTAACTAAATATTCTCAGTGGACTCTGTACTCTTGTATCGGTACAGAAATAAATGGTACACTAATCATGAAAAGTTATTTATGCGTGATTATTTGTATGCATCAGATTAAATTTATTAAAACAATGTAATGTTGCCTGTGAACCTTCATCTAATTTTACGAGCCTAAGAAAAATTGAGAAAGATCAGTTACCCTTCTGTTGACTTCTTCTGGGGAGGGAAGGTACAAAGAACAATCAAATATATTATTTACTTTCTTAATAACTTTTCTTTACACATTGTCAAATGATACCTACTGTCAGATTATAAACCGCATAGAAAGGCTATTTCTTGTTCCCACTATGGCTAACACAATGGAAGACTGAACATGGATGGAACTTTGCTGCTTACACAAAGGGTACAAGTGCTAGTTATTCCAAAAAAGTTGGCAAACAATGAAACCCTAGTTAAATTCCAGGCAAAATCCTACAGATTTTTCTTCTCAATGAGGTATTTACCAATGCCTCCTAATAAATTTCGGCTACAAATTCCAGCTTTATTTGGGGATTTTAAACTAAGGTAGCAACATCATTTCTGACTGTAATTAACAAATTAGTTACAAGCCATTTGAATAATAATGTGCTTCCTTGTCATACTTCATTAATAATTCATAATACAGCATAATCTTTCCTGTCTAGCTTTAATGTCTCCTAATTTAAAGACCCAATGTCAATCAAAATAAATAAATAATAAAACTCATTCATGTTAAAATCCAAGAAACAGATGAAAGCATGGGAAGCTTGCTTTCAGATATTCCAGTATAAGACCAGAACTCAAAACTATTTGAGTCTTGCAATAGGTTCTGTCCCAACCTCATGTACTTAGCAGTTGTTTCCATTTTTTTCATTTCCAGAACTGGAAACCTGCTTATTTTATTTTTAGTGACACTGACAGGATAAGTTCATTGACTTGTGCGAGGAGTGCATTGACATCTGAACTTTGAGTCTTGAGTAATTTTGATCTTGGCTACTGGCATTTAACCAACAATGTTATTTGTACCATTAAGTTGAAAAAAAATCTCAGAATATAGGGGTGAAAGAGAAAAGAATTTCAGCTGGAAGAAACCTGGAAACTTCTATCTTACCTGAAAAAAGCAAGACATTCTTGGAGGTGAATTAAAAATTGACTTGCAATTTCAAAATGCCTAATTAAAAGACCAATAATTGCTCTTTCAAATCATATTCAAGCTGACCTCGACAAAGCTCAGGTAAGAACAGGAAGTGACAGTAACCAGGAAATGACTACATAAAGTTAATTTACTGATGTGGTCGTTCTTTTTGCTTCCTCAGGCTAAGGAAATTGTAGAGTGACTGGAAAAGCTGAACATCTTAGTAAGGAAAATGAAAAAAAAAACCACTTATTTTACTGTCTTTAAAAATCAGAGGAAAAATCTAGACTGCTACATCTGATAAATATTCAATCGTAATATAAAAGTGTGTCAGTACACAGAATATCCAAGCCAGGAAGACTGTTGAGTAGCCAGTGCTTTCAGAAGTCAAAGCTCTTTGTCCATCTTACTATGAACTTAAATCCTTAAAGTTAACATCTGGAGACTTTTTAGAATTTCAGACTTATTCTCATGGATCTTTGTTACTAAAATAGAAACCACTCATTTCCTTAAAGGAAAATAAAACCAGTTTAGGCCTTTTTGGCAGGAACAGTGAAAATGAATTTTTGTTATATCTACTAACGTAAAGATATGAGAGCTTGAATCAAGTGTGTCTATAAAACTTGGGCTCCCACTTCACTTTGTTTCACTTCAAAATATGAAGCTTTGAGAATTTATGAATAGAATTATGAAGCCATTTTCCAACATTGCTTGAGTCTCTTGCGCCTCTCCTTGATTTTTATTTCCTAGAGATCTTTCTTAACAAAATAGTCAGTAGTGGTCAACATTAGTCTTTGAAGAAGCTTGACACAAACAGGATTATGAGAATCAACACTGTATTTCTTTTTTGACACTATTTTTAGTCTTGTTGTATATTGGAGATAAGCCTATTTTGGAACATCAGTTCCCAAATCTCAAGAGAACCTGTCACAGGAAACTACATAAACAAACTTCAGAGTGTTATGTGCTGCCAGGATAAATCAGATGAGCCTACAGCCTCCATTTACAAGAAGAGAACTATAAATTGGTGATTGCTTCATTAGGAAAACTATCCTCAAAGTGACACAGTCTGATGACAGTACTTGGGAAAATATCACATTTCCTCAGTGTTTCATGGTATCGCCTTACCATTTGTGCTTCCTAATTTGGCATATCTTATGTGGGATATTGGTTTAGAAGGAGCTAAAAAAGGTGGGCGCTAGTTAGACTATTACATTCTTAACATTATATCTCCATGCAAAGTTATTTTGTACTTCCAAACCCTTGGAGCAAGAGCACAGCCTAAGTTCAATTAAGCTTTATAGAAACAAATCAAAGTTCAGTGTGACTCCATATACACACGTTGCCTAGCGTATACGCATTTCTGGATAGAATTAGATTAATATTTACCACATCTTAGGAAAACCTTAATACCTATTGGCTTCCTATCTCCTCTGTGTACTGTAAAATCATAGTGACTTGTATTAGCTACTTTTATTTACAAGTAACATAGCAATGCGTAACAGTAAAACATTTATGTAAAGGACAAGTGAAAGTTATAACGTTCAATGGATTTTAAAACGAAGAAAAAGTTTCAGCAAGATTTTGACTTAGCATATACTATTTCTGCACATAACTTCCTTCCGTTCTACTTAATGAAAAAAAATAACCTCTCTTGCAGTCTAATCAATATGGAACTACATCTAGAAAATAAACTTGTATTAGTGTTGTAGAAACATGATCATTTAATAATCTGGCTGGCAGAGTTCAGAAATGAATTTTCTGTAAATATGACCGAAATATGCAGGTGGAGTAACTGGAGTTGCAAATCATTTGGAGTTTCAGCTGTTTGAGCATGAAACTCAGACACGTGTGATTGGTAACATCCGTATTTCCATACCTGTGCCATAATTCCCCTTAGCTTCCTCTCTTATTTCAGAAAATATTAGCACTACAAGAAAATTCAGATTCATAATCTAAAAGGTGCTCTTTTTTTCCTTTTATTATTTCTCTCTCCTTTTTTTTTTTTTTTTTTTTTTTTTTTTAGGCATAGCCAATACAGAGGAACAGAAAAATAAGGGGAAGACAGGTATATTTGGAATATAGAAAATGGAATAAAATGCCATTACTACACCATTACTATAGAATTCAATACTATGCACTACTTAAGGACAGATAATGTTTCTGCAAAAAAAAAAAACAACAAAAAGAAACAACAAAAAACCCGAATGCTCATTTGCAGCAAATCACTGATATTACTCTGTCACGGTATGTCTATGAATCACCGGTGAGAGTCTGCTTTGGAAGAGGATACTGAATTTATTTGACAAAGTATTTCTAGAAGAAGTAAGTGAGATCGATATCCTTGTATAAGGCATAGATGAGATACTGTCCAGATATCAAATCTGAATGTCAGAAATGTTATTTGAATCTCCAGTGCTCAAAAATACCATTTCAAGTTAGAATGCATACACAAAATAGCAATTGCAGTGAGCATAGGACTGAATTATTACTTCACAAATGATATCAAAACAGTATGGTTTGTAGGGCTAAGCAAGACTTAGACTGATGTTTTGATAACAGATATGTTTCTGTATAAAGAAGTGATATAATGGCAAACATCAGGATGAAAGAGCTCGAAAATGTAAATAACAGGATTTACATTACTAGAAAAGGAAAACTCAACCACTGAAACATCTAGACAGAAAATTAAATGAGAAGCTACCAGAGGTATAAAATGCTGGAACAGCTCTCTAATGTTAATAGTAGTTTACATTTCTGAATAGGTTTACATGAAGGTGGCCAGGGAGTATCTTTAATCAAAGGAAATCTTTATAAACTGTTAGAAAAACTGGTAATGACAATCTATTTATTTCAGTATTTTTGTTGTCAGCCAAGCACATGCAGTACAAAACCACGTTCTGTTTTCATCTACCCAAGAAATTCAGTGTAAACTGGTGGAAAAATGCAGCATACATACAATTCTGTTAGAATTCCAGGAGTCAGAATTAACCAGTAATTTATTCATTATGCCTTTTCCTCTAACTGTGTTTTTGAAAACTAACACAAGCTATTAATTTTACAAAGAGTCTTTGAAATACAAAATTATAAAGTGAGTTTGAACATAATAACTCTACAGTATGCTTCTCCTCACAGAGGAAACCATCGTGTTTTAGAATTATATTTGTAGTTGATATTCTTGTGTTGTGTTTTTTTCTTTTTTTCCCTAAGCTATTATCCAACACAGTCATAGCAAAACATCTTGGATCACCTATCCTGATTACTGCCTTCCTGCTTTTTGCAGTCTTTTCAGCCTCCCTCAAAGATCGGTCATCCTCTTCTGAAGTGACTCTTCCCACTACACTCCATTTCCCTCCCAGTCCCCTCTGTGCTTTCTTGGGGTTCTTGGGTGTTTTCTTTTCCAAACCTTTCCTCACATACTGCTGGCAATAAACTTGGGTGCTGCATGTTTTGAGAAAGCCATCACATAAGTGGAGGTGAATGCAAAGTAATTATATTTGTTGAAGAAGATGAACAAATAGCCTCCAACAGTAAAAGGTCAGTAATATTTGCTCTCATTAGGACTTCAGCATGTTTCAGTCATGTAAACCACTGGAACACACACTTGACTAGGCAACACCAAGTAAAATGCAGAGTAAAGAAAACACCTACTGAGAACTGAGCAGCAGATGTTCTGGCAATAGAGAGATAAAATTTAACTAAAACATTTGTCCAAAAACTGCCTTGAATCTAACATTAACAAAGTTACTCACTGAAAGTTTTGCTGGTTTTCAATGCATGAAAAAGCGCATTCTCTATTGTATTTATTCTACAGCAAAAGCATAAAAACAAATGGATCTAAATCTGTGTCAATTCATTAGTCTCCCAAGCAGTAAACTAATCAGTAGTTAGCACTGGACTAATAGTGTGATGTGATTTAAATCATTCTTTTACAGTAATGTGGGTCCCCAAAAAAGTCTCAATGCCAGGTTATAAAACATCTTAGGGGCTGGCTTTTATTCAGGGAAAATAAAATACAATCCTTAATATTTTCCATTCTAGTCCATTTGTTGATCATTCATAACCTAGATTTCTGTCAGCATACCAAGTCACAGACATTTCACAAAAGGAAATTGTTTTATTTTACTGGTCATTGCTATATTAGCACAGTGTATGTCCATTTAAAATAGATTGTGAGCGATTACAAAAAAGGGAAAAGAAAAAACCCACAGAAAAGAAGCCCACTCCTTTAACCACTCTGGGTCTTGTTCTAGAATACAGTGAAATGGGGTCTGAAATCAAAGGAAGAAAAGTCACTGAAGAAAAAAACATCTGATACAGATATGTAACAAAATCCAATGTAAAATATCCCAAACCCAGAAAGATATAGCATGTTTTGATGCATGCATTTTATCAGTTCCCACCAGGTTTATAGTTTAGGGGCTTCCCAAATTCGAGACTTAGCCTTCCTCATTGCACTTGACAGTTTTTGATAAACATTCTTTGAAGTAATCAATTGCTTTGAAACCAGTTTTCTTTTCTTTTTCTTCTTTTTGGCACCTCAAAGGTCCTACAATAATGACTTCCAGTATTCAAGTTTGTGTTTGTTTCTTCTAAACTTTCTTCCTGAACATTTCATTGAAAATACCTTGATTCCTTTTCTCTTTCTAAAAAACCACTGAATAATAGTAATACTGAAAACCTTTTAAAAATAATGTCACTCAAATTAATTTGATTTCTTTCATTCACTGCACCAAATGGATGTCTACTCTGCTCAGCCTCATCCTACATGAAAAGCCATCTTGTTTTCCCAGTTATCCTTGCATACCATATTTTTTTCCATCTTTATTAAATTCTCTTAAAAATTGCACAACTGGAATAACACAGAATTGCAAGCATGCAAGTATCACAGCATAAAGACAGTTTTTGTTTTATTTTCCACTCTTACCTCTATAATTTCAATGGTTTTAACATCTTCTGATCACCACCGAGGACTGAAGTGTTGCTTTCTAGCAAATATTCTTTTTTCTCATTTATTCTTTTTTTTTTTAATACATACATACATATATATATATGTGTGTATATATATGTATGTATGTATGTATTTAGTTTTAATTTAAAACTGCTGCAAGGAGCAACAATAACACTGCAACTACACCATAGTGTTTTTGATGTGCTTGATAAATATATCAACCCTGACTGTGACCTTCATCTGCCATATTACTGGCTTATCTTCTCAGTACTCAAAATTATTTTGCAGCTTGTGTAAGTGCTATTGGTTTTCACTTTCTTCTATCAGCAAGTTTTCTTACTGCTCTACTCACCTATTTCACATGTGAACAGCGATGACCTCAGATCCTCAGTGGTATTCTCCAATTGTCAAACACTGGGAATTTGCTCTCTCTCTTAAACAATAGATAATTTACAAGATGTCTTTGCCTTCTAATCCATCTCAGAACTCAAGAAAATTTGCTAAAGACCCTGTAAACATCACTTAAAGCATTCAAATTAAATAAGATCAGTGTCATCCATATGCTTACTCTATTTCTCTTATGGAGTGCTTTTTCACTCAGATTCAATAGTTTCAGCAGCAACTCCTACAAAAATTGTGCTATTCATTTACCTATGGAAACACAGAAATTTAAGATGGAGTACGATTTAATTACGTTTATGCATTTTCAGAAAATTTATGATGTTCACCATTAGAAAATGAAGAAACTATTATGCTGATCTTTCTTAATGTGCTGGTCTTAATGTGACTAAAATCTCAATGAACATCTTAATCAGAGATCTTTATGAAATAGAATATTTTACATATTAGAAGCAGGCCTTTGGTTCATAAGGCAATTATACTGAGCTTATTTTTACCACAGTCTACAGAGAAGATAATCCCTCTTATTAATGGTTCAAATATCAAATGCAGTAGACAGGTTTAATGGAATTATTTTTTAATCTTTTCACTGTCACCATAAGTGCCACCTGACATTAATCCCCTAGCACGAGTAATAAGATTAAATGAGAATTTTTACCTTTGGCATTGTATGATACACCAAAGCACAGCAAAAAACCTCATCACTGGCTTAAAAATAATTTTAAAAAATGAATCAGTGAGTTGTATAGCAATGTATACGTTTCCAGTATGAAAAGAGGTAGGAATAGAAAAAATAATTATTTCTTTTTCTTATTATCTACTGATATATTATAGAAAAAAACATTCTATCAATTCTACAAGTTTAGAAGAGAATTCTTTAAGAGCTGGAAACACCAAGCAAAGAGGAAAGAGACCTAAACAAATAAAAATAAATTGTATAAACAAGAATTCAAAATCTTAACATGTACATCAGAAACATATCAATCGGCAGCAAAGAAGGACATCTTAAGGTCAGACGACAGAGGTAAACTGAGAACTGCAAAAAATCCTAGATGAGTTCCATCTATTTAGAAAAAATGCTAATAGAAGTATCTTCAGCTTTATAGAGACAGAGAACAGAGAAATGCACAGCTAGAAACTCAGAAAAGAGTATGAGTTGGAGATGAAAAAATAGTCTAGGTTTGGCCTAAAACCAAGTGATTTAGGTCTCACCATTCAAGAGAATAGAGAGGTGAAGCATGATGAGGAAAAAAAAAAAAAAGTAAAAAAAATACTAAGCAATTGAGCATTTTAAATGACATTATTAAGAACAGTCTCAAACTAACAAAAATGTCCAGTCAACACTGGTACCATATTGGTAGAAGACAGGAAATGCGTCACTTTAAGAATGGGTGGATGTAGGTGATTCAGGTCCAGCTAGGTCATAAACAGTAAGTAAAATAACAAAAAAAAAAAAAGAGAGAGAGAGAGAGACTAATTAGAACTGAAACAATAAAACAAATGAAATAAACCTGATTAGAATTCTGCCTGGCAGAATAAATACTATAGTTCAAGTTTACTTAGGCCTTGTAAACCAGTATAAAACATTCTGAAGAAGAGATCATTAAGATATTTCAGAAGGGTCATAACAATGGGACAGACAGGGGGATGCTTCCAAGTAAATTACTCAACAGTCATTTATTAAATATTTTGAGCGATGAAGGTAACAGAATCTGCCTGTAGGATTTGGTGACTGAGACTTTGGAGGGTTTAATGAAGAGATGAACTGTGATATTTTCACTTGGATGACTGAGACAAGCAATATTAGAAATGGAACAAAATCAGTACAAAGCACAAGGTCATACCCTTGGGGTAACCAAAATGCCTACAGGAAGTTAGCAACCTGAGTAGGAAATGCTGAGGAAGGCGAAGACATGAGATTTGTCTGACAAGATGACAGTGCCAAAAAATAAATGCAGTCTCTATCATATCTTTCAGACAAAGAATACAGAAATACACAGAAAATACCCTTTTTAGAAATCTCAGATGACATCTCATGTGTGCATTGACACATTTTTTTGATTACCGCTGTCAAAGATTATGAATTAAAACTGGAACATGGGACCGACAGGAAGAATCTTGAAAGAACGAGAGAGGGCTTTACATGTTTAAACCAGCAAAGTAAAAGCTAGAGAAAGAAAAGTTGCTCATCAGGTGAGTAACTGTTAGGAAGAATAGCTCTATAAAATAAGGGACAACTCTCATTCATTGAAGAGCAGCACTTAACGAAATCTGGATCCTAAACTGAGACCTAAATTAATTTGTTATTTCTACATAAAGCCAGTACACAAAAGGCATCCATTATTTTCCCCAAATTGTCAAGTATTTACAAATCAGCACCAAACCAGACTTCTTCCAGCTCACTGAATATGAACTAGATTATTAGAGAAAACTAGTCCCATATGTGATTACAAGTTGTCTGAAAACAGTCTTAAATTAGACTAGGAACAGTACTAAATTTCTGTTTGCCTCAAATTGCTCTCAAAATTTAACCCTGATGGTACTCCATATCTCACAGTTCCCACTTCAGGTAAAATGACAGGGAAGTCTTGTTTTAAAATTAACTTAGCAGGACAAAAGTGAAAAGTCGATGAATTCCTTCAGAAACAGCAGTTTCTAATTTTGGAACAGGTACTTAAGGGGATGTACAGCAGTCGGCAGGCAGCCTGGAGGCTATTGGAGGCTCATTTTAATTGCTTGGCAACTTAATCCAATTAATGTATACCATAAAGTTTAGCTACCAGAATGAAAACGTGCTTTAACCAGTACACGTAGTCAGTAAACTTTATCGAACCCCTCCCAAATTTAAAATGTTTTACTTAAAATTGAAATGTTGAAAATTACACGAGAATTCTCTTAATTATTTCATTATTTTCTCAGAGGTCAAGAAACTCTGATCATCTTTCACTATCTTAAATGAATTCTGTTTCATTGTTGTGTTTCTTGTTTTGTGTGAGGTTAAGTTTCTCTATGAGCTATGAGACCGCAGCTATTTTCTTTCACCCGCAGCAGCAGGGTGGTTTTCTCCTGGGAAAATTTGAGTTTTGATCTGCCGTGTTGTTTATTGACCTTTACTTAATCTAAATTTAAAACTCACTAAAAAATGTAAGAGTAAATAATGTTTTAAAAAATAGTCTATTCTCCTTTACTTTTTGAAATTGACGCAATAGCGCCAAACATTCTATGAGCTGAATATATTTTCTTTGCAAGACAATGGCGTCACTGAAAGCAAAGTGTGAGATTTAAACAACTGTGGACTTTTAGTAACCTTGTTCCTTTCAGAAAATGCAAAGTTCTTGTAAAGCTGGGAGTGATGTAGAAGAGGAAACTATTTCTGTTTCTTAAGATTAAAAGATTTTTTACACATCGATTGTGCTTACATCTGAAACATCTTCATGAATTCATGTAAATCTCAGAATCTATCCTATAACCAGGATAGGCCTTCTCCATTAGAATCTGTGGATATTTTCACAGCTCCCCTCTTGTTCATGAATTACGCACTCTAAGATAAACTATGGGTTCATTAAGTTCATAAATATTTTTGAAAATCTGGCACAATGGAATTTCAAGTACAAATGTTGCTTTTGGACTTTGCTACTGTGCATGAACATGATGGCTACTTGATTACAATGTTTCAAATATGTATATATATTACTTCATGACTATACTCTTAGAAATAAGATCAAAACATGAAAAATTTCAGAGACAGCTGGTCATATTCTCTCTACTAGTCAATAGGCTGTGACTTCAAAGTGCACCTTGAGGCTTAAAATCAGTATTCATCAATTAAAGAACAATAACTGTACTAGAATATTAATTGCAAATTTGTTATTGACATCCATTAAGTCACTATTTATCCCACACAGAGAGCACAAAATACTCATTTCAGTCCCTAGAGTTTCCTTCAAAGTCACCTCAAAAATCTGTCTTTTGGAATGGAGCACTGTTATAAAGGCTATTCTTCTAGTTTAAGCAATCTCTAAGCTACAACCACACAGAGCACACATTGCATTTTGTCTCACTTCTTTTGCTAAACAAAGCTGATTTCTAATTCAAAAAGGGAGATGCATAAAAGTTATCCAATTTCTAAAAGTTATAAAACATTAAAAACTTCCATATCTATTTATTATTACTGCAAATAAATTTTAAAATATAGATGAATGTCAAAGAAAAACTGATTCATATGAAAAAGAGATTCTTCAGAATCCTCAAGAATTCCTAAATTTCTCTACAAAATTTGAAAGTAACTGAAGAATTACAGAAAGGAATAATTGATAGAATAACGATGTGCCAACTGTTTGAGAATGAACTAAGACCAGAAACAGAAGGTTTGGCTTTACACACAAAAAAACCTCAGTGCTATTTTAGGGCCCTAATCAGAAAAGCTGCTGTACACGATAAGAGAAAAATATTTCAACTGGGACAGACTAAATACAAATGATTGTATACATTTCAGCTCTCTAAACCAAGCTACAAATATATTTAGGTATGTTTAATTAACATTATCATACTTTTTTTCCTATAATAGCACTACAATTTTAACCCTTTTATATTGCCCACATGATGGATTCCATTCCATTTTATTCTGAAGGAGATCAGAAGGAGAATCATCTCTGCCAGGAGACAAATAAAAACATGGAAATTCTCCAGGGGATGAAAACAATATATAAACTTGTCATAGGACATTTTATCAAAGTTATTTTCATGTAACATGGCAGATGTCAAGAAAGAGTAAACGAAGTATGTGTCTAAATTAGAGATTGCACACAATTGCACAAAGCCTTGTTGTTGCTTTCAGAATTTAAAGTGATCTGTCCATACATATGTTAGTCCTCTGGTTACCTTGATGCTTGCAGGCTCTTGTTCACGTTCTGCTACTTGCCAAAAAATATCACTGAACACCTGCTAATGAAACATGATTCCCAAATGGATACTTTAATCTTATCAGAGATCCTGATAGCAAAAAACATCAGTGCCTCTGCAGTATTTATAGATCCTATATTAGGTATGGAATCTAGTAAGAGCTGATTTCTACTTTATGCACATATCACCATTCTCTTAGGAAACGAATATTAACTAGGCTTCAGAATGCTGAACTCACTTTCAAAACAAGAAGGCCATTAATGCAATACATTGAGGTTACTCTAAGCTAGAAGGATCAAACCAATTACTTTAGGAGCATGTACAAAAACACTACTTTTTGCTTATTTCCATACAGCCTGTTTCAGCCCACAGAACATGAAATGGATTCTTATATAGATCTGTCATCTGAAATCAAATCCTTCATCAAGACCCTTACCCTTAGGTTCTATTTCTTTTTCCAAACTAAGATGTGCAGGGACAAGCACTTTGCATTCCTGCTTTGTGAAGTACTCGCTCACCTTTAAGAATTCCTCCTATAGTTTCTCATTTTCATAACTAATTTTGAGCCAAACATATATTATTATTATTATTATTATTTTACCTTTTTATTTTTTAAAATTTCTAATAAAAATACTATCTGGTTTTGCCTTGTAGGCATGATTGGACAGATTTGTATCCCAGTCAGTCCACAGGCTAGCCATTGGCCCAGACTAGGCACTGCTGTGGAAGAAGCACTGGCTGTAACAAGCAAATAAAGTTAATTAAATATATACATATATATACACACACACACAATATACATTTTCTAAACAGGTTTTTTATGAAGACAATAGCTAAATATCAGGATGATATTTAGTACAGTCATGAAGGACCTAAACCTGTTGAAATTGGAATACATGCTTTCTAAAGACAATTTTAAATAAACATTTCATTATTATGGGAGGATTCGTTAATAAAGAATATTCTGAGAGCGTGCTGGCAGAGATATAAAAAAATAAAAAAATATCAGCAAGTACTCATTATCTATTTTCAGGTGCCTTAGTTTATTCCCTGTGCCAGGTTCCTGGAGGACACAGGAAATAATTATTCATGAAACTTTTCATTCAAATGCTAGAGAAGATCTGCTTGAGAACAGTACAAATAGGAGTCCTTTTATCCTGGTATGAAGCATCTGGGCTCTCTGGCATGCTTCTAGGTCAGAACTCAACAAGCCAAATGCAACATAATAAAAGCAATAAAGGAAAATTAGCAAAGTAGACTACATCATCAAAAGCTAATGTTGGGCAGTTTGTTTCCAGAAATAACAGGTACGTTTTTTTTCCCTGCAAGAAATGGCTTAGGAAATAGTTATTATAATTCAAAAATAAAAGTCCTACAAATATGAAAGGAATTATTACTGGAAACTTCGAAATAGGGTTTCTCAAATTTCATCTGATCCAAAAAACAGCCTTACGTGGTAAGCCCAACAAGCCCACTGAAAGGAAATGGATTGGGTCATTTGCGTTTCCTTTCATTCCAGCATTAAGGCGCAAAGTGATAAATAGACTGAATGTATAAATCTAGACTCATAATTCTCATGTGAAACAGAGTTAATCATAAAATCTAAAAGTAACTGGAGCTACATCAGGTGCCTCAAGCTACAAGACCAAGTCTTTCCATTTTATAAAATGCACATTCTGGGATCTAAGAGCAAATAAGGTACTGGAGTTTGAAAAACACAAAGTAGAAATCATTAACACAGAAAACAGGATTAAAACCACACTTGGATGTCCCAAAACATGTCTTACAAAACATGTAATAAATTAACGAAGGTGAAAATCAGACTTGGCACAGCTTGAGAATGCTGTCATCTGTACAAGCATGCAGTAGAGAAACAAGAGAATAGATTATTATCCTGTGACAAAAAAAAAAAAAATTAAATTTAAAAATTCTTAATTTAATTTAATTGTAAAGTGATATCGCAGACCAGTCAACAAGAACCTAAGAGGATTATCACTGCAATGCATACAGGGCATGTGGGTAAACAGAAGCTTTCTGGAGGAAGCCCACACAATATTCCTACTGTGTTTGAAAGTCCACATCTGATTTTTCTAAGTTATCCTACTGCTTTCACAACAAATCTAAATATCTACTTGGACAATTTCTAGTGATTTTTGCTCATCTCAGTCATATCTGATTGTGCATGTTACTCTGCTGCCTATTTCCTTTAGTTTTTTATATTCATTATTAAAAAATCTTGATCAATACTTCATTCATTATTAGATCATCAAATGAACATGTAAGTGGTTGGTTGTTTTGTTGTTTTTTTTTTACATCCTCTACAATGTGCGGAATGTATACAAAACACACACTGTTTCCAAAAGGAGTATTATGAAAGAAAGTTTGTATAGGTTTTTCTTTGCTTCTAGTCTTAGTTCAGTGAGAGTAATAATTGACCTTGCATTTAAATCATCAGCTGATTCTATCTTTCTCAAAAAAAAGCATTAACACTTCATATATTGTTGGGCACCTGATCATGCTGATTTCCAGGAAAGAACATTATGTTAGTAAGACTTCTAGGTATGTCTAATCTTTCTATTGTTACACTCCTCAAAAATATCAAAAAGCATCTGCTTTGCAGAACATTTGAATTCAGCTGGGAAATAAGAATATAAGCTTGTTCTAACAGCAAAGTTCTCTGAAAAAAGTTAACACCACATAAAGCAATTGAAAAATATATAGACAACAGAACTTGTATTAAAACAAGAGTCCAGCAAATAAACTTCTGAACATGCTGAGTTTTTACAAGGCAATAAGCTATGGTAAAAGGATTTAAGCTGAGACCCTACATCACATAGATTCCTTGGGTTTAGAAAGTCAATTCTACACTATGGTTTCAGGTGCCTTCATGCTTTGAACATTTGAAGTATTCCCAAAACCAGAATTCTGTCAGTTAAAGAGAGCAAATATGTGAATGCTAATAATCAAAAACCTCAAGAAAATTATTTCCTCTGTCATTCTGTGACAAGAATCTATTTATGCGCATTTTTTTTTACTAGGGAAACAAATGAAAACTTGATACATAGGTGCTATTTCATTGATAATAAACAGAACTTGCCTAATTTGTAGGGAATTTGATGCAAGAGTAGTACATAAAATCTAGACATCATTTCCCTGAGGTGTGTTTATGTACTTTATACATCAGTTAGCCTAGTCTATCTAACAGATTTTGGGTGCTCTATCACTGCAATAACTTACTCAACAGCATCCTTGAATCCAAGCATTTTCTCTCCACTTATCATCTCACCTATGCATAATGTTCTCTGCGTTGTTTCTGCAATTTATCTCTATAAATCAACATTTAAGTTACATTCTTTCTATACCTGGTCGATTGTCTCTTTTGACCAATTATCAGTGTAGCAAAATGTGCAAAATACTTGAGAAAATGTATAAAAAAAATACATAAAAGCACTTTTGATGATCTCAGTAGTTTTTTTTTTTTCTTCCTGGAGATGTAAAACATAACAGCAGTGTGAAGTTACTACACACTTAGAACTCTCTATGCATCTGAAAACCTTCAGCCTTTCAAGATAATGCCCATAATTTAAGATAGACACCTCTTATTCTCACTACTTCCATGCAGCAGTTTTTCTCCAGTATTCTTTGCCACATTTGTGTAACCAGCCGAACTCACTTGAAACAGCCACTAGCACTGAAATGCTTCATTTTAAATTACCCTGCTGTTTAAATTCCCTCATTCAACATTACGTGCCAGTCTGAATTAGTATCTTCCACTGATAATGTAAGAGTCGATAGGTTGTATCTTGGTTTATCAAAGTACTTTCCTGATAAATACCACAACACAGAAAAATTCTGGACAGTTCTTAGACTGCATTAAAGTAACACATTTCCACAGTAACTGGGAGTCAGTTTCACTTGATTTCATGTACTTTTGAAGGCTTCATATCTTACTTCTAAATGGGCTACCAAAGTATATGCCATGTACTAATTAACGTACAGTTCATTATTTCCCACAATGCATGTGAAAGTTCTCTTTTTTTTTTCATTCAGTAAAGACATGTATGTAAATAAAGAAGCTTACATACCTTTCTAATAACAGGCTAACTGTCTTTTACAGCATTTCACCATAGAATGAGGGCTGCTCCAAAAGCAATGCCTTCTATTTAATTACGATGCCGACAACATCAGAGGCAGATGTCTTTGCTGTGGCAGTAGGGGTTGAACCTTCCCCCCAACATTCTGTTGATATTTTGTTGCAATGTGACATACAGGAGCAGAGGGGTACTCTGACCAAATGGTGCCACGGAAATGCTTAGGAAGTAGACATGTTACTGAATACTTTCACATGGAAAAAAAAAATGGCACCCAATTCATCAACACTTGCTGAATGTTTCTGGAGGCTGAACAGTAGATGTGAGCATAGAGAAACACTGGTGCATTTCAGCAGGGGTGACAGTGGGTCATTTCCACTGGTTTATTCTAATGAGCACAGCATGTGCATTCATTTCTGGCAAAAACATATAGCTAATGGTGATGACTCTGTTGAAAAATAGTATTTTGTAGCTGGGAAATTGCTCTACCACATAGTGCTATTCTGCTTTTTGTATCTGTTGTAGTTTCCATGGAAATAAATAAGAGGTGTTACTTTAATAATAACATATATAGTAGACCTCAGAAGAAAACACTTCTTGCAGAGCGTCATGCATCCATCAAAGTGTTTACTGATGGGCACTGTGGAGGCCAGATAACAAAGCAGGCAGGGCAGCAACTTTGCCAGCCGGGTTCTGGTACTCCCAACCCCAGGCAATATGAACAGAGCAGCCCTCCCTCCTTCCATCAGCTGCATGGCCTTGCCCTGGGTCCAAGCTGCCAAAGCCTCCCCAGAAAGGAAATGTGCTTAAGGGGGCTGGGACACAAAGGGCAAAACATGTCTTCTGGCAATGTGCTTGTTCTCCCTTGCACTTGTTGATCTGTTTTTCTCAGGTTTGTTGACTTATCAAGGAGAATCGGGGCTTACTGTTCTTTCCTTGGGCCCTATTATCCTTGGGCTGGAATATAAGCTGTGAAGAATATTTGACAGATAACTGACAGCAAAAGCAAAAAAATTAGTTGCTTGGTTTAAAAAGTAAAACTGATACTTCAGCTCCATTGCAGGTAATAATTGATCACATTCAATGGGAGGACCTGTCATCCTTTACTTTTGTCAATCATCTTGAATGAAACAAGTTAAACAATAGCAACACCATAGCTAATTATGGTCAATAACCAGGAAAAAGCTTTCCACTCACACATTTTTATGTATCCTTCCTCACAGCAATTTGCAAGCCTGTGCTTAAAACTCAGTGACTTCAAAAAGCTGATTTCAGTAGTGGATCACAGCTTCCAATACCTAAAACAGTTTGTTGTTTTATCTACTATTCTCCAATTACTTAGTAGCAAAAATGTACCTATTTTCATGAGCATAAAAGAGAAACAGGACAAGATTATAACTGTATAAGACTTCAGCCTCTAGTTTTGATTGTTTTTCTCAGTTTGGATTTTGACCCAGAAACCAGTAATTTCACTACATAATCATACTGAAGTTAAACCTAAATGGTACAAAATTAGAAATAACTTTTCTACATTTGTCTTCAGCTATTTTTAAGTGTTCTGTTTGCTGTCCAAACTAAATACTGCCATTTGTCCTTAAGTGTGAAAATATGCCATCAATGCTATGTCTGAATGCTTTATGTGCAGGATTTCTAAGTCACATCTGTTAGTTGAAATGTGACACGGACAGGCTATGTGGTTTGCAGTTGCAAAATAATTGTCTATCAGTCCAACATAACGATATCAGAAGGCAATATGAATCCTGCCACTAGTCTCTTGCGTGTCTTCATACTAATTTCTTGTGGGAAAGATATGGAACGTCCTTAATTTGGGAAGCAGGATTCTTGATTATGCCATTAATTCAAGCATGTCATTACTACTGGATTAACCTTTAGCTCTACGATCAATAACCTCATGCTTCAGCACAAACTGTTTATATATATGTATATATATATATATATAAATATATACTAGATGCAATTGCAAAGCTACAGTCTGCATATTCAGCCACTCTTGCATGAAAGTAACGAAATTAAATCTGCAAAAATGCATTTAGAGTCACCATATTCTCAGTTCAGATATTATGAACCTGTGTCAGCCCCTGCAGGATCTCATGCACACTGGAGTGAGGGTGGATCAATCTAGGTCTTGCTGTTGCAGAAGCACAGACCTTTTACACTGAGTATCAAATACAACACTATCTCATTAACTGAAGCCAAAGTTAATAAGCATTCTCCAATTCTCGAAGGCTCAGCACCTGAATTTGAGATAAAATTGCGAGCACTAGAACTTTTCCACAATGCCACAGCTGCAAGCATGTAGCTGTTAAAACATCCTGAATCAAAGCCATGACAACATGGTCTTGAATATGGCAACATATCCACTGTCTCTTGTAAAAATTAATACCATGTTAATAGACACAAGAAAAGAATTCCAGTGTTATTTCATCTCTTTTTGTGCACTGGTTAAGTAATTACTCCTTAGTATCTCAGAATACACAATATTTATAAGGGCTCATTACTTTCTCAGAAATCCCACTCTGGGGCTGTGTATTTCCATGCTTGGTCTCAACCCAAAGGTTAATTTGTTTGGAAATCTGTTGTGAAATGCTATTTATTTCCTGGAAGAAAAAAGACTTTTAAATCTTTTCTTTCCTAAAACCTATCAAAACAAATGCTTACAAGCAATCTGAACATCATCTCTGCATGCTCAGAAGCATCTGCTAAGATATTAGCAGTTTTTAATGAATCCCCCACTGCTTAGGACATTACAATGATTAGCATTGCAGCCTGCCTAGGCAAACCCAGGGTACTGATGGGACAAAATGCAGATTAAAAATAAACAACAAAACACAACGATACGATTTACCAAAGGGAAAGAAAAATAAAAGTCTCTCATATAATGAAGATTCAAGACCAAATGGTGAAAACGCTCATTGCTGAAGTTTGGATAAAATTCTCAGCTGGTGCCTTCAGTTTTAACTGGCTGAGAGTCTGTCCTATTGCGCTTACCGCTGGGAGTAGTCACATTGATTTCTATTATTCCACAGAAAATCAATTGAACTACTCCCAACACTAAGTGCTGCTCTTAGCTATAAGCACAAACTGCCTCAGTCCTTAAGAATCTGTTTCTATATTATCTTTGTGCCATTGTTTTCACTTATTTTATCTTCAGCCTTCAAAGGCACATCTCTAGGTGAACAACAAAACAAGAAAACTGAAACTCACACTCATCTGCCTGAATTGATTGCCATTAGCCAGAAAGACCATTAATCTAAAGCAACATCAACTCCAAACCTATGCAGAATTACAGAACTGATGTATAGTCAGTGACCACAGACAATGCTATTCCAGGTCTGCATTTGAAAAAGGAGCTCTGACATACTTTGATTATGTCATAGGATAACTCAGGTTGGAAAGAACCTCAGAAGACTGGGAGTCCAATTTGCACAAAGCAGTCAGACTGTGTTTTTAAGGAATTAACTGGTTAGGTTTGGAAGATCTCCAAGGCTGGTCACCATGTTGCCATTCTTGGCGATGTGTTCAGCTACTTCACTACCCTTATGAAGAAATTTTTGCATTATATCTAGCCTGAATCTTTCCTGTTAAGCCCATTGACTGTGTATCCATTCAGCTAGTTTAATTGCTGCAACAACAACTAAGGAAACAAACAAATAATAGAGCCAACAAGATAGACTTCAGGTAAATGACCATTTTCCTTGAAGTCTTTGCTAACATATCAATTACCCTTTTGAAATTATAATGAGCTGAGAGGAAGAATGATTTTCTGATTAGTTAACCGAGATGTTTCTGGTCCAATGTGCCTTGATTTCCCAGCTTTTACCACTAGTAAAGTACAATTGCAAGTTGTTTTATCTTTCACCCCAGCTTCTAAAAGTTTCATGTCCAGTTGTTCTGTTCTGAGCTCTTCCTCTCATTCAAGATTCTACAAATTGTTTTGCGTAATAAAATTACTCATGGCTTGCTAAAGCATTAAATCATAATAAAAATTTGGGAGCTCCAAAATGAAGTAGTACTCCTTTTTAAGAGAATGGGAAAATGCCTTTATTTGCTAGTATAAATACACGGATCAAACATTTGGGTTAGGCTAACTTGAATTTCCCTGCTACAAATAAATCAACGCACAGACAGAAAGTCTAGCAGGTGAATCAAAACAAAAATCTTCCTCCTGACTCAGAAAAGGCAGAGATAAACTTGTCTAGTGGGGGTCATTTCTTGTAATTCTTACATCCGCATTCTGACAGAATAGATTGAGAGCTCTGGATTAGGATGGGAACAAGAAAAAGATAAATGAGCATGCTATGCAGATGAAGTGCAGTGGCATAGAACAGGCAGATATAGCATGTACATGAAAACAAGTATTCAAAAGAAACTTCTAGAGTTATGCAGCTAAACAAGTTCCAAGAGATAAAAGCAAAATATTTTACTAGGTGATTTATGTCATGGTGCTTTGTTTTGTTTTTCTCCCATTTACTAGTCAAAATAATCTCACTGCTATTCCTAGCCCACATGCAAAAGTAAATCAAGCTGTATTCTACCTTCAAATCAGCAACTCACACACCACAGAAGGATTTACACCATTTCCATCATTCCAAGTTAAAGCTGCCATTCTATGTCCTTCTATAATTTTTCATACAGCCGTACCTGGCTAATCAAGAGTTGTTTATAATTTATGTTTTTTCTCAAAGCAATAAACATCAGCAAAATTGCATTAAATATTCTTACCTTTGGATTAGCCTGAAAACCCATTCAATATCTGTTTAATTCAGGGGACTAGAATCATTTTTTATTATTTAATGGAAAAAAACCCAACCCACCAAATCAGTAATGCCTGACACTGTATATTCAAAGGTGTAGATGCATACATTTGTGTATGCATGTCCATAGAGAAAACATAAAATGAAAACAGTATACATGTACATAGAGAAAACATAAAATGAAAACAGTATACATGTACTATCAGAAATAAAGCATCTTAGTGTTATAGCTAGGAAATGCTTTTATGTTCTGCCTTGCAGTTTGGAACACTTTATCCTTTTGTAGAAGAAGGCTCCTCTCCATGTTTGCTGCATATAAAGTTGCCAAAATACCTTTTTTCTAGCTAACTATGATGGATGGAAGTCTATTAACCACTCAATCAGCTACAATAGACACATTAGTGGCCAAAAGAATAAATATGACTGTCTTAAATTTTTGACTGTTAAAATTGACAGGGAAAATAGGACAGATGGAGTCAACACCACCACACTTCTGTGTGAAGTATTATGTGTCCAAGCAGTAAGCTTTCTGCATTTCTTTCATGGTTAGAATTGACAGGAGGCATATATTACAACTTCTATCTGCACATTACAAGACTTCTCATACTTTTTAAGAGTACCCTAGAAATAACTATCATTCAATTACCTGGGATGACTTGTATTAATTTTAATGTTAGATTAATGGCTTCATTAGTTTCTAATGGAGGTGAGAAAATATTTCTGCTTATGGACAAAACTGATAACATTTGGCAGCCCAGACCTTCATAATTTTGCAATTTGTAGTTGTATTCTCACATATGATAAAGATTTTCCAGTTCTGATGAAGCTTCACTGTTTACTTACTGTGGTTTCCAGTGCACATTAATAGGCCCCCCCAAAAAAATAAAAATCACCATAAAAGGGAAAGCAAATATTACCACCCACTTTACAGTAATTGAGATTCTGCTCTGTCTCTAATGAAATCTAATATCTTCAGAGATCATGTAAAAACATTGTCAGGAAAACTAGGACTGAGATACCCCACATGGAGATCACACAGATATGAACATAAGGTTGCTCTCTCTACAGATCAAGGGTTCCAAATATACATACATATACATATGTTCTACTTAGTATCAATCTGTGGCTTATTTTTCAAAATGAAAAAAAATACTGTACGCTGAATATTGAAAGCTGACCAGAAGGTCACTGATTAGGTGTCCATATTAGAGGACGAAAGTGTATCCTTTCATATGACAAAAACAATGTGTGTTTTGTTTAGGCTTCCAATCAATTTTAATTCATTTTTACCAGACAATACACCAGTATCTAATGATTACTCAATTAACCTTGGAGCACCATAGTAACCAGTGAATCTCTGAGAAATGTAGTGACATAAATGGATTCTGAACAGACAAAATAACATGGATCAAACTGCATTAAAATAAAATGAAAGCAATAACAGCAAATTCCCAAAGCCTTCTATCTTCCTAGCTTCTTTTAGCAGTAATTAGCAATGAAATTGGAAGCACAAAGTGCAATTTTCTGCTAACGTCTACCTTGAAACAGGGAAAGAAATGTACAGAACATCTTGAATGGTTTCCAACACGTAAACTGTAGGTAAGAAAGATTTAAGATGCAAGTTAATATATGTAGTTTGTGAAACTAAAGTAATTACAAAAGATGCGTTTGCAAAACATCTGCTAAAAAGATCGATAGCAGGTATGGAAACTAGCAGACCACAAAAGAAACTAAGTCTAGAAAGGGCTGACAGATAGGAATGCTCGATATTCAGTGTCAACAAAAATTAGACCAGTTGTAAAGATAACATGAGAGCTGAGGATTCTCAGCTAAGAACATACGGTTCTGTGAGCTGAATGTTAACACAGAAAGCACTAACAACAAAAGACTTAACTTCATCTCAGCAAAAAATTCTAAGAAAAAGTAGGGAAAAAAATATCATCTGGTGCCCCTGAATACATCCTAAAGAAAATATATTTGAAGTTAATATACTGGAAATGTTCCTTCTGTTCACATGTGACAGCAATATTATGAAACACTGGAAGTAAGGATGCACATTAACAACCTATCACCACGTGGTTCCTAACTTAACCTGGTTGAAATATTCAAATCATTATTATTTCTTCTCTACAAGATTCACAGAACAAACTTTGAGAAATCTTCAGCTGACATGCAACATGGTATGAATTCATGGCATTGTTCTGTAGTTCCACTGTGCCATCCTGTTTTTAGCACTGTTTTTTAAACACTCTATCAGTAAGCATAAAAACATCAACTAAAAAATGAGTGTGGGTTTTATTAAAAGTCACGGACTACTTCTAGAAGGCTTCTAGACTTCCATGCACTGTCCTATCTGCATAAAAACCTTCTTAGTTCTTTGTAATTAAACAGAAAATGTTGCTAAACCAAGGTTACTGTTGCCTGTACTCCCCCAAACAAGCAAACAAACAACATACTGGTATCACAGACATGGCAAAGAGATGTTAACTATCAGATAATCTGTAGGAAATTTCATGCTACAAAACTGACTATAAAGTAAATTAAAAAAGGCAAGACCAGTACACGTAACAGTTGAACAAAATGCATCAGGATGAAGTTTTTCACTGAGTGAGGCTCTGGAGCAGGATGCCCAGAGAGGCCATGGATGCCTCAACCCCTAAAGGTGTCCAAAACCAGCTGGATGCGGCCCTGGGCAGCCTCATCTAGCATTTGACCTAGCGCTTGGCAACCCTGTCTGTGGCAGGGGGTTGGAATGAGATGATGCCTTGATGCCTGCATCAAGTCCCACCCTGTGATTCAATAGAGACAAGCATCTTCTCCTGTATTTGCAAATACTGGTATTCATTTAGACTTCCCAGGTGTCACTACATACTTTTTCTAGGTTTCAGAAACAAGATTTATTAATATTCTTAGTACATCCCCCACCACCAAGTTCCTGACCATCATTCTGCAATCATCTGTTGAGTGCACCATATCACATGACTGATCTATACCATACAAAAAGAGAAGGCTGTAAAATTGTAGTCTCACTAACAAAGGATGAATACATTGCTCTTATTCCTAAATCTGAGAAAGTTAGTCCTTTCTTTCTCCTCAGTACTACCTTGTGAGATGACTGTAGTAGTGAAGGAGACTCGGTATACTTAGCCTACCATCAAACTGTTGCTTCCTGTATTGACAGTTTGGAACTTATATGTGAAGATCACAAAACACATAAGAAATTCATAGCTGAAAGGCATGGACCTTAAAAAAAAAAAAAAAAAAAAAAAGAGGACCGAGGAATGTTTGAACAGATTTAATGTCTCCCAGTTTCCTGCAAGCTATGTATAGCTAGCTACCTTGTAGTCTTCACATAAATACCTTTCTCCATACAGCATTTAGACATGCTGCCATACTGATGCTATGTCACTAGGACACGGAATTGCTGAAGGTGCCGGGAAAAAAACAAAAAAAAGAAAAAAAAAACCCCTCTCTTTACTGCACTACATAATGACCTTTTATCTTTATAATTTGTTAGAAATCATGGAGACACTGAAATCACATGCCTGATTATAGGAAGCTGTTGCAGAAGCTTAGAGAAATGAAAACTTAATAGAATTCAAGAGGAAGTTTTCCCTTGGCGTTTGCTGAACACTAAGCTCTTATCTGCTCAATGCTTTTGGAGAATGTTTTTGATTTTCAAACTTTTCTCTTGAACCACAGAAGTGGATTTGATTGTCTTCCAGTAAGGTAACATTGTTTCACTTGCCACATTTAAGTTATAGTCTGTCTGGTCTACAATAATTTAAAATCTTAAGCATAACATAATATAGACAGTGTTAACCCAACTGTATGAAAAACAATGTTGCTCATCTATTATATTTCCCACTCTTACTACTTTCAGAGACTATTTTGAATTGTTCATGGCACAAAAACCATCATGCCTAACCTTATGCTCCATAAATACACATTCAAGAATAACACTGAATTCCGTGCTAACTTGAAAGAATTCTTTCAGGAGCAGAATCTTCACAAAAGTGAACCTGTGCCCATAATACGTGACTTGACCAGGTAGGAAAGGGAACAAAGCCAAGTACCAAAAGGTTAGTTTGCATCTATTGTCCCCTTTTTCTAGTGGACAAGTTGAACAAAACTGCTCACCCAAGTCTAATGAATAATCCAAGCACCTTCATTTATGACACCAAATGAGCATAGAAATCTATTTTACTACTTCATTCAGTGTTGATTTCAGCTCTTGAAAGCTATATTTAATTTTTACTTGGGTCATTCTACTGCATTAATTTCCAGTGTGTTTCTTAAAACACTTGACACAGCAGTTTCTTTTGTGACCCAAAGTAATGTAATAAAAGCTGGCCTGACTGAAAATATGCAAAGGTAGAAGTCTTCATTCTACTGTGAGATTCCCTAAAGACAAAGCTGGAAGAAGCTTCTTGATGTGTTATGTATTCATTAACCAAAAGTACATAACTCACAATGGATGCTTGCTGCTAAGATGCTGATGATCTGTTAGGTTTTATTCCATAAAGCAATGGAAAATTTTACACTATTGGGTGACATCAGAATTTTAGTACTGTAGCACCTTGGAGAATTTTTAGTACTTTCTCAAAACATGGCTGGATTTTCAATATAGATCAGAGCTATTTATAGTAGGATTTGTGTTTGGCACTAGAATTTCATTAGTGACAATGCAACTTCCTGACAAAATTTTTACTTTTGAAAGCACGATTTTAACTGTACAGACTCAGTTTATTTCCATGTATGTTTAAATGCTGGAGGAAAGGAAACAAAATACTTGAAGATGATTCAGCCACCTTGGACTCTCACATTAAGCCCTTCAGTCCTGTTTACCACAAGATCCTGTCAAACTAAATAAGCTAAAAGCATGCTCTTCTGAAGTCAAGCATCACAATTCAACTATTTGTCTCTTACTTCTACTACTTGACCAGCGTACAGGAACATACAGGTTTATTAAGTATGCATTTGTAGTGAGGACATCTGGTGAATATGAGTTGTTAAATAACAGAAGGAAAGAAATATGGGGGGGAAAGAGGCACATTCCTTTTTCCTTTGCTTATTGCACTCTAAGAACCTCAGACATTATTCAGTCTACAAGAATTATTTATGAGTTTTACCTCGCACATATTTCTTTCTTTCTTTCACTACAAAACCTTACAGAGCAAAGGCAAATGCCTGGAAAAAAAATGTTTCAGCTCAAGTGTAAAAGAGGAATTTAATTTTCCAACAGGTATGTTAAAGAGATGTATCTATGAGTGAGTAAACACCAGATCTGTTCGGTAATATTGATTAGACTCATGGTTAAAGTACAAATTTCTTCTGTAAGTCTCTATTTTGCTTTATGTCTTAGCACATAGATTTGAAAGTACTAGAAAATTCTTTTCTTTTTTTTTTTAATTACTAGTTAAAAAGAGAGAAATACATTTTAAAATATATTTATCTATAGTAAGAGAAAAAGCATAACATCACTGCAGAAGGGGCTCTAGTTTCAAGATAATATTCCATGAAGCATTCATTGTTATGTGCATAGAAAGGAAATCAGACTGCATCACAAATGCCACCTAAGGGGAATGAAACCTTAAAATTTGATTTCTAAGCAAAAAAAAAAAAAAAAAAGCCACCCTGAGAATAGGGAAGCCTATATGATAAACAGAAGTTTATTCTACCCAGACTCCATTCATCCAGAAATAAGATGGCAGATGCAATTAAATCACAAATTCCCTCAATTAATAACAAAATAATGCAGGTTATGTAAATATATATATATACACAGACTGGAACTGGACTTGTCAAAGAGTACAAGAGGAACAATGTAAACCATAATGGAAAGTCCAAGAGGGCACACCCATCACTTTTGTAAACAATACAGACTGACTGGTAACAACAGGCAAGGAAAAGGCTAAGATATTAAACAACATTTGCACATCTATCTTCATTGGCAACTGCTCCTCACATGCCCCGGGAGTACATGTCCCTCAGTTATTTCAAATAGCAAAAGTGCAAGGTGCTACATTTACAACATCTCTGAGAGTTCCCATACTCTAAGCAGAGATCCTGATTTTGAATTTTGTCAAGTGTCTCAAATACTTAAAACAGCTCATATCTATAAAATTATGTATGTACTTACTAAAACGAAAGATAACTGGGGAGAAAGGAAAAGGAGGGAAGATGCTTCTCTGTTCCAAATGCTACAGAGTTTCAATTTTCATGGTAAAAGTCACAATTTCCTGAAAAGTGATCAACGCATTCACTGAAACATTTTGGTGGTTCCCCTCTACCTGAAATAATGCTTAATCTGGTCCACAGAACAACATGGCTTGCAGATTTTTGAGGCTGAGGTAAGCAGCAGTCACTAACATCTTTTCAATAGGTTGGTGGTTGATTAAGCATGATTCATGATCTGGAGAGTTTATAAGTATTGTCTCAGTAGTGTTTATACACAGATAGAATAATAGATCAATTGTAGCAATGTTAATTTAGGCTTGATTGCTATAGAAGCACAACTTCCAAATGTTAAAATACATAGCTACATAGCCTTAGGTTCTTCTTAAAGGGCATCAATCATTTTAACATTCAAAAAGACAAAGAAAGAAAAGGTCATCTTCCCTCTCTTGCAGTCAGGGAGGCTATTACAACATGGACAAGTCAAGAGGAAGCCACCTAGATTGTGGATTCACCATCTTCAAACTAGCTACAGCATATGTCTCTAGGGATGTTTCTATACTGTGGCAAGGATGAAATAGCTTAAACTTTTCTGAATGTACAGGGATTTGCATTTAACAAAATCAAGCTCATCGTGGAAAACTAATTCAAAATTATCATGCCTCAAAAAAGTAACACTTGTTTTTCCCTCAGCTATTAAGTTTCATTAATCTTACTTCACAACAGTTGTTTTAGGTAAAGTTTATCAATTGCCTCTCTATAAATTAATTCAAATATTTCTTTTAAGAACACACACAACAACCATAAATTCACCCTTACAAGAAGAACCATTGTTTCCCCAAAAACGCTATCACAACATGCTTTTCCTTGAGATTTTGTCACACAGGATTCCCCCCCCTACAGTCTGGAAGAAGTTCTTCAGCACACTAATGCAATTGTGAGGATCAGCAGATATTTTTACTGACCTTTGAGGAAAGTCAGAGTTACTTTACAAATATTAGTTCTAGGTTGCTAACACGGCAAAAGAGGGATTTTATACTTGCTAACAGCATGTTTAGATGGCAATGAGAAGCATAAAAGTGTCAGCAAATCATAAGAGATGATTAAAAGATAAACTATCTAGACTTGAGTATTTCTTTTTGCAGCAGCCTGCTCTTGTTAAAAAATACGCTGCAATGTCCTGAGATGTTTTTCTTCTTACATCTGTAATTTCTCAGTAAGTGTCCCTGTTTTTTTTCCCTCCCTCTTAAAATATTCATCCAGCACTGGCACATAAAATAATTAGACTTGAGGAGTGTTGGGCAATCAAACCTACTACATTCAATACTAAGATTATTAAGCATTTTACAGACAGTTTTTTCATCTTCTAAGCTCAATAATTTTCCATTTCTGATTCATTGCAGTTTTATCTGTGAGACTGCTAAAAATAAGATACCTCAAAGAAGACTGATGAAAAAAGAAAATAAAAGCAGCCTTATTCACACTATGTTCAGTTATTCAGATCACATTAAAGTAACAAGAAAATTCACTTATTGTAGCTTAATATGAATGACTATCCATATAGCCTAATGCAAAATAATTTCTTAAAAGTGTTTAAACATTGGGTATCACAGCACATATCAGGAAGTAGAATTCATGCTACCAAACATCAGCACGTCATTTTCTGTGCTTAAACTGTACTACTGAGAAGACTAAAAACTAACATTTTACTTCCAGCAAATAAAAGATTTTACATTCCTCCAATGTATACCTATATATTTAAAACAAGACTCTCTATTCAATCTCTTTAATGCCACCCATGATTGCCCATGGCCTATCAACCATCTTGTAAGCGTCTAAGTGAAAAAGAAAAATTTATGTTGCCTTACTGCAATTAATTAGTAGGGTAAGTCTTTAAACAAAGAGTTTCTTGCTTTATGACAATCAGTAACACTAAACATCCAAAAATATACTGTCACAAATATATGAGCTTCTGTCTGACTCTCTGAACTCCATATTGCAGACAAAGGTTTAGGCCAGCCCTATGTTCTCTTACAGAAATACCTCCACTGTTTGAGCTAGTTTGCCCCTTCCTTCTCTCACTGTAGCACCTCTTTGTTCCACTTAAAAAAAGATTTAAAAAACACTTAAAAAACAAGGACAATATATAAGATTCAACTCTTCTTTTTTTTCCTGATCCAGAAAATACATCACCAGGTCAAGAAGTTACACATGTTACCTTTCCTCCACACAGTTACATTTTAGAAGCACATAACCCGAAGTGAAGGCAGCATATTTTCATAGAAAATAAACACTTTACCTGACGAAAGCCTCTAGTCACAGGGCTGCATGGGCAGAGGCTCAGCTCACCAACCAACACAGCTACGTGCCTTGGACAGCACAGCAGCTCCACAGCAGCTCCACAGCAGCTCCACAGCAGCTCCACAGCAGCTCCACAGCAGCTCCACAGCAGCTCCACAGCAGCTCCACAGCAGCTCCACAGCAGCTCCACAGCAGCTCCACAGCAGCTCCACAGCAGCTCCACAGCAGCTCCACAGCAGCTCCACAGCAGCTCCACAGCAGCTCCACAGCAGCCACAACCCCGCAATCTTCAAACAAAAGCATAGGGAAAAAGTCAGAAGTACAGCTGCCCTAAGCAACAAATAGCAGAAAGAAAAATTCTGAGCAAGCAGACTTACAGCAAGGCTTAAGAAAATGCACCTGAGCTTAAAAGAGGCCCCTGCCATGGGCAGCAGGTGTGGGTACAGGTGGAGCTAGCTGATCAAGGCAACCAAAGACAAAGGTATGTTGCAGAAGAATTAAGGAGGGGGATGCATTTATCCCTCTGCTAAATATTAATCTGTTTGGGAGTTAAAAATAAATTTAAAAAAAAAAAAAAATTAAAGCAGAGAATTAGCCTATGACTGAGAGAACCACTGAATGGCAGTTATCTGTTTTCCATCAAGAGAGATGAAATTTGTTAATTTGTCTTATTTTAATCAGCATCAAGTATATAAAACAAACTGTTTCAGATCATTGCTACTCAGGGGGTTGATGACAGTCTCTTGAATACATCTGTTCTCTAGCTCGTTAGTAAGCTTCCAGAAGAGTAAAATAGATCTTCTTTCATTTACCCCAAAGAATAAGTTCCGCTATGATCCTCATGGGTCTATTCCAACACAGGATGCATGGTGATTCTATCAAGATATGAGGGCTGCTCTGAAAGCAATGCCTCCTATTGAACTATGCTGGCCCATGAAATCAGAGGAGAATGTTGGTGATATAGCAGTAGAGGTTGAACCTTCCCACCAACATCCTATGATATTTTGTTGCTGTGTGACACATAGAGGCACAGGGGCGGTGTGACAAAAAGGCATCTGACATGGAAGTGTGTGGGAAGAGAATTTCTCCATGCAGAAAAAAAAAAAGCCACCCACTAGAATTCATCAAACAAACATTGGATCTGAGCTCAGTGAGGTGGTAGATGGTCCATTTCAGCAGTTGTGACAGTGGGTCACCTCTGCTGATGCAGATTGTTATAAGTGCTGCACGCAGGCTCCTGCTCATCAACTGGAGAAAATGCACAGCTAATGGTGGTGAATGTGTTGAATAAGGGTGACTTATAGCTGAGAATTTGGCCTATCAAATAGCTTTATTGTGATCCTAGCTGTAGTTTCCATGGAAAAAAAAAAAAAATGTGGGGCATTATTTTCCGAGTGACCTACAGAAGCCATGCAACTTGCTGACCCTCCTTTGGAGTAAGCCTAGACATACCCTGCTGCTTTTATTAAAGATTCTCTTATTTCTTATCCACATTTCCCTTGATTTTGATTCATCATGCGCCTGTTCTGAAGACTCAGCTGAACTTGACTAAATTCACAAACATTTTCATCATTTTACCTCTTTTATTTTCTGGTATAATTCAATTTATGCCCAATTTCAGTTCACGAAGGTTTCTGCATTTCTTTTCACCGGACTTGGCTCCTGGAGTAAAGGCTAAAGTGAGAGGCAAGAGGCTTGTTGCTTCAATTGCTATTTGTCAACCTGCTAAGTGCTGCTTTATATAGCATATACAGAATCAAAGAAACAAACTACATGGGCAAAGCACTTTCTGCACTTTCTGTATTTGTGCTCAGAATTAGAATCCATGGGATATGTGCATAGCCTTTCTTTGGCTATTAGATGACCTATCACAAAACATGATTTCATTTACTAATACTGCTTATATGCTCTCCTTTCCTGGCACCACACGCTTGTTCTGAATTTACAGAAGAGATGTAGGATGGAGGGCATTCTGGCTCTAAAATGGTTCCTCACATTTCTTAGGAAATTACTGCAAGTTCTAAATTGGGTGATTAAGTTTCTCCTCAGAGATACAAACCTAGTCAAAACATAGAGTTGGGTCTCAGAAAGTGGTGCAATTTCTGCACCTCTCAGGCTTTTAGGTTTTTCTGTCACAGCTTCTATTACAGAAGACCAATACTTCCTTTCTCCTGTCTTTACAATTGCCTTTTTTCTTTTTTTTTTATTTTTTGTGTTTTTTTTTTGTTAAAGTTGGTGAGCCCTTAAAGCAAGTTCTGCTTATACAGTGTCTAGTACAAAAGGCTGCTGATTTCACTTCTGACTTCTGAGGTACTATTGTAATACAAATGACGATGCTAATCATATCGGGTGAATACTCAGAAAGAAGGCATTTTAGAAGCTTGATGTAAATCAAAGAAAAACAACCTTATAAACATGGCACTCTGAAATAAAATCTATTCACTTTTTGTTCTTCATTGGATGCCCCTATTGGTTCATAATGACCAGCAAACTAATGGATGTCTTTCAAAGGAAGTCTCTGCATCACTCGATTCTTTGTAAATCTTTAGTAAGATTAGAGGATTTTTGCGTTCCTTTTTATTTTTCTTAAAACGTTACAAATACTTCCTTTCCATTTTGCTCTCCCACTGTTTTAGACATTGAAATGGTTATATCACAACCAAAGAAATATTAAAATGACTACTTTGAGGTTATAGATACATAGAAGAACAAAAGGGCTGTTTTCTGAAAAGTGAACTGCTTTAAATTATTCAGAGAGCTTCCTTTCCTTTCCCTGGGTTTTTGAGAGCAATTGAAAAAAAATGATGAATGAGTACGAACACTGTATGAGCAGTCTGACAGTGTCAATCCCAGAATTAGTGCTATGTAGACTTTCCTCTTTTGATCACTGACTTCCTTACTCGTTTTTTTAAATAGTTTACCTCCTCCTATTTAACCATGGCACCAAAGATTGTGCTCGAATTCCACTTCAGAAGCCTCTACAGCAGTACACTGGAATACCTATACAAGTATAAATCCACGGGATTCCTGTTTTGCAGACTTTTTTCTTAACCTTGATAATACTGCAGAGGAGAATCCTTTACCTTCAAAGTACTGGAAGAAGAGGAAAAAAAAAAAAAAAAAAGGAATAAACCCAGAAGTTTTCATTGCTTCCTTTCCAATTCTTGAATTAAAAAACAATGAATGAAAACATTTTTTGCCCTTAGATGTACGATCAAAGCAATGCAGCAATCAAAAGCATACAACAGAAAAAAAAAAAAGTTAATAACGCCCTTAGAGATATCATGCCAGCCAAAGCCCTTGATTTTATGAACAAAAAAAAAAAAAAAAAAAGATGGATAAAAATGTGTGCACGTTTTCTTAGGCTGAGTTAGTGCATGCTATGTAAACTGACTGTATGAGCATAAGGAAGGTGTTCTGTTTCTTGCTACATACTCATTTACAGAAGAAGGATATTTACAGAAGGATATTGTGCTTATTCTCTATTTCTTGGAGGCTGTAAAGTTGTATCACCATCATTTTTCCCCATGAATCACAGGACTTAAGGAATTTCAATTTAATCACATTTAAATTTCTCCTTTTTTTGTGAGCCATGCATTCAGAATGCAGAGGAAACATTAGGACACCATCAGTCACCAAACCATTCTGTAGAAATGGAAAGAGCCTTTCTTGCACCTGACTTGTGGCTGGGTGCAGTCCAAGAATAATGAGAGCAACATGTGAAGCTGGCAGAAATAAGCAAATTGACAAACAAATGCACTTTAGAGGATATTTTCCCAAGGATTAAAGCTTGCTAAGGCACTTAATTCTCCCTGATTTTGTAAATCAGTTGTTCACAAGCTGTTCTAAGCAATTTCAGATGGACTGGGACAAAGACGCCTGTTTAAAGAAGCAGGCATTACAGAATATCACCTCTGTCAGCCATAAAAAAAATAAATAAATAAATAAAATGACATTTTCGACTGTTACTGGAGGAGGGGAAATTACGAAAACCTGAGTAACTTTGAAAATTATTTATTTTCAGTGGTGTGCCCAAGGCCACTAAGGATTTATATTCTGCTAAGGAGGTTTAAGATTTCAGCTGCACTCCCAACAAGGTTACAGTTCAGTGATGGTCTGCAGAAGGAAGTTTTCCCTTCCATGATTTTGATAATATTGAGGGCTGATGGGGCTCAATTTCCTTCCTAACTCGATTTAAAATTGGCACTCAAGTTGATGAAAATATGATGAAATTGCCTTGTCTATTGATTTTTCAAGTTCTGCGATACAGTTTGATTAATTGGTTTAGTGAAATTGTTTCCTTCTTCTTTCAGGCTTAATACTTTTCAATTTGATTCTCTGACTTTATCCTTTTTGACTGGTTGGCATGAAATGGCATGAAAGGTCACGAAATGACAGCTTTAGAGAACAACTTTCTACATATTTTACCCAAATATTATCACCCAGCTAAGTTGCAAATAGGTACAATCAGTCCTTTAATGACTCTTATGAATCCTCCAAGGGTGTACATTGATGCTCATTTTGCAGATCTTTAAGGGGTTTAAACTCACCACTGTTTCTACTTTGCAGTTTACTCTCTCCAAGTACGACTGTGCCGTGATCCAGATGAGCAGAACGACCTCAGTCTAGGAAATAACCTCTATATGCCAGCAGTGAGGACTGGTATGGAGTCCCTGAAGGAATCTCCGTCCACTGCCAGTGTGTACATATAAAGTTTATGAAATGAAAGCATTATACAAAAGATATCATCCGTGTATAATAGACAGCCTCAGGACTGTGCATTATAAAGAATGCTATATGCAAAGAAACAGCGTCCATAAATAAATAGTTGGTCTCTGTCTTCTTGTCATACAAGGACCATCCAGTTGTCACTTTTTCCCATTATCAGTCCCCAGAAGTCATCACAAACAGAAACCATCTATTCATCTTATTTAACTTGACATTGGATCCAGTGCTCAGCGGAAAGGATGAGAAGAATTATCTCTACTTCCATGGTTTGGTTAAGAACATCTCAGCTGGAAAATAAGATACATCGCATAACACAGGAAGTACCAGAAGCTTTTCCTGCAGCAATGTTCTTCCTGTATTTGTTGAACAGGTTTCTTTTTTTTGCCCTGGTTTAACTCTGATGCTTATATTTCATTCCTTCTGGCAAAAAAATAAAATAAAAAAAAAAAAAAAAAATCCCACTGCAATGAATGAATAAAACTCTGTTGGCTAAAATAACTAAATTTTATAGGATTTCACACAGATAAATCAGTGGCAGTATTGTTAAGGACAAAAAACCATAGTAATAATAATAATAAAAAAAAAAGAGGCACAGTGAAGATTTATACAAAAGAATGACAGCAAAGGCAAGGAATTCCAGAGCCTAAGTCCAGTGCTCAAAGGAAGTAATCTTCCACATTTTGGGGTAATTTATCACTCAAGTGAGGAGGCAGTCTGCTCTTTAACATTTTGCATACGGTTTCCTAGTCTAAAATTTACCAGTATTTTATATTATTTCTGAAACTATTGAAGGATAAATAATTGGACATAAGAATCTTTTTTCCTGGTACAGATTTTCCTGAAAAATTCCATCAGAAGATCAATTTTCTGCAAGGCAGATTATCAAATATTTCCCCGTTAGTAAGCTGTGAAGACAAAGATCCTCCGGAGTTGTGGTCAGGACTGTTTAGTACAAGTGAATCTTCATGCTCATATGTATAATCACACAGGCTTGCCTTGTTTCCATTACATAAAGAGTAATTTTGATAGGTAAAGGAGTTAATAAAGGGACAGTTCTCTTTAGTGTGGCACGTAAGATAGATACTCAGGTTTCTGCAATACAATTTCTAGGCAGATCACTGACATCTAATATACAGCTCAGCTTTTTTGGATAAATTACAAGCATGCTGAAATATCTCATGGTATTTATACTTCTCGGAACCTATAATTTAATTAAAACAGTTGTTGAATCATGAAGCAATGTAAGCGAGGAGTGTAGCTCAGCTTGCTCATCCCAGAAGCCAGGAATTCCTATCACTGTCACACACTGCTCAGAAATGACTTGCCTGATTTCACAGGGCATCATTTCAATTCAACATATATCTCACTGCCATGGCTCTAATTTCTCTTGTTTAAGAGATTTGTTTTATTTTAGGATTTCAGTATTCTTTCCTATTTAGTGCTCAGTTTTAGCATTATTATTCTTTTTGCAACAACTCAAAATTATGCTTGATTTACTCCTCTCCCAGAATTTTAAATAATTTCCTGGTGCCTACACATCAGATTCTAGGTGTTAAGGAAGGTCAAAGCAATGACAGCCTTCAGGACTCTGCCTGTGAATACTAAATTGCCTACTCATCACTCATCACCAGCACAAGCTCATCCAGAAAATACAGTCATAGCGTAATGGAAGTAGTGCTTGAATAAGCTTTAGACTTTTCATCATTTATAACTTTCCAAATGTTATAGTTAGGGCCTGATTTTCTCAGCAGTAAGTATTCTCTCTTCACCCTGACTGTAAAAGAAATCCCTCTTTGAGAAAATACCTCCTATGACTCCTTTTTCTTCCCAGGAAACAAGAAAGACCTGTCACTGGACTGGCTGAATGGGTGAAGATCAGCAGCACTGACCAGAAAGCAGGATGTTACGAGGGCGCAGGAAAAGAATATATGGAAACTAGGCTCCAAAGTGTATTCATTGCTTTTGGGATATCCTGACAGCAGCATCTATCAGGGAGCCTAACCAGAGAAGAAAAGAATAATTCTTATAACTCTGTTTACTCTAGCATATGCTTCTGAAACAAAAAAATCTTCAGCTATTTAACTTGATGCCATGTTGTTCCTTACAATACATTTGTTTCCTTTGTCATGATATGAGAAACATGCTGTTCTCAACATTCAGGTACATCACAAAAAAAGCATTCTATTAACGATCTCTTACTTTAAAGTAAAGCAATCTTACTCCAAAGTACATGCCCAAAGGAGCAACACACACAAATTAACAGGAACTTCAGGTCCTTAAATTTGTGCTCAGCTTCCTTTACATGCATTCTGCTGGAAAAAGAGAATACAGAAATGAATACATGCAAGACTGTGGATGCACTGTGTATCTCTGCTTTCACACTCTCATCCTCTTTGGGCAAAATTCTGATGCCTTGTTCACATTAAGTACCCTATCTCACTAAGATTTCTTGTACAGCAAGATACCATCCAGCCTGAGTGAGAGGTTAAAGAATCTGATCATTTATAAATAATACTTTTCTTCAAATACGGGTACAAGATTAACTAGACTGATAACTGAAATGAGTTCTTATCATCCAATGCATAATTACTATCTTCATAAATGCTTCCATGCAACTTTCATTCTACACTGCGACTGTGAAATCTCATTAGCTTCAGATACTGCATGTGGTGACAACGACCTGAAAGGCTAATGGAATTTCACAAGTGTCACTACAGACACCATCTGAAAGCAGCAAAGTTGTGCAAGGGTAGCTGAAAGTACAATTTAGCCTGCAAAATATTTCTGATGGGCAAGTATACAATAGAAGGAGGCCAGCGTGACTGCTAGGGACAAAACTGAGTTTGAAGTGCCAGCAGTTGAGAAAACAAACAATTCCCAAAAGCAGCTTGCTTATATAAGGGATGGAAACTCATGACGACTACTGATCCACAGCATTTTGTATAAATATGTCATAACCTCTTGGAATTATTTTAATAATTGAACTGTATTTTAAAAAATTAAAAATGAGATTTAAGGAGGCAAACGTAGAGATTGCACTGAAAGTATCAACAAAACATTTCTTAAAATAAGAATCAAAAGCAATTTGACTTAAAGAAGTGATTTTTTTTCTTAATTTTCTTAATTTTAATAGTGTTAACTTCCATAGCAACATATACTGCACTTCTACTAATTGAAAAAGGAGGCACTTCTAATTTTTATCCTTGAACATATATATTCATACATTTATTTCAATATATGCACATTTTCAAAAATTTTTAAATTTTTAAGGAATTCTTGTTCCAATCACTATTTCAAATTCTATTCTACCATCAGTTAGCATCCCTAACTTCAATGCCATGATGCATTGTTATCATTATTTTTCATCGATGAAGCTTACAGTGGCTGGATGAGACAACTCCACTTTTAGCCCTTGAACATAAAAGCAAGCATGTAAATGATTATATTTCTTAAACAAAACAAATACCTCTGTTTTACATTTTTATGTCAGTATCACTAGACAAAGTCTTTGTTTAATACTGAAGAAAACCAACATAGGACATAGTCTGCTCCCCAGCCCCAAAAGCAGAAATGTTAGAGGGAAAATGTCACATCAGCTTTCCTGCATTCATATCGCTTCCAAACAAAAGCAGTTAAAGCTCTAAATATGAAAAATTATAGAACCTTAAATACAAAACCTCCACAGTTTCTTCTTTCCAAACACCATTAAATTGTGTCAAGAGAGCAGCATAAGCAGATGACCCACACTCCCTTCCACATGGCTGGTCATCCTACAGCAAAGCTGCACCACACCTGGAGTGCAAACCTGCAGCACCCCTCCTTCTCTGCCTCTTTCCTGTTATCCTAGCTCTAACCATAGCATTTGCACCACAGTACATTGGTCATCAAATTAGAATTCAGCTAGTTCCTCTTTGGAGTATTTTCCATTACAGGAAAAAAGGATGTTAAGAATTCTGACCCACTCTATAATTGATATTACAGGAAACAGCAAGTATGCTAAACATGAAAGGGAAGTCCCCGAGATCTTTTGAAAGGAATTGGTCATCCCCTCCTCCTTTCAATAAACTGGTGAAACAATCACCAAAACAAGTGCCTTTAAGATCTCTTTATCTCTCTGTATCAATTCATTTACATTAAAACCCATGAATATTTCACCTACTGATCAAAACTTCAATTCTTATGGTTGGGAGGAGGGTAATGTCACTTCAGTGAAGATTCTTTTTCAAAATGAAGGTTCAAAGCCGATGCCTACACTGAGTGCTTTCATGCAGGCACTGCACTGTAGCAAGTTGAAAGGAAATCTCATTAGAAGAGGATTCCAGGAGGAGGAAAAAAAAAGCACCATCGCTGTTAGTGCTAATTAGCAGCTTCTTCTGCCGTTTCAAAAGAAGCTCCAAAGCCCAAACAACTAGATGCATTATTTCACCCCAGTGGTATTCTTCCAGGTCAGGGGTGACACCTTGTGAGTGTGAGGCTGGTTCTTGTTCCAATGCAACTGCCAGACACCCTGCCTCTTTGTTAACCCAGCAATAATTGGAAACCCAATTCTGTGACTCTGTAATACCAATAACAGAAAACAAAAGAGGTGCGATTTCTATTAGAGCTGATGGAGCTCTTCTCTTTCAAAACTGACTGAACGGTAAATTAAAGATGTGCCAAACTATCACTCAGAACTTTAAATTCTGACACAGGCAGAATATACACCTTTCCAGTCCCAAGATAACTGAAAGAACTTGATTACACAATAGATTTAGTAGCACAGGGAATTAAGGGACCAGAAGGACAGTGCAATGGTAAATTTAATATGAATTGGAAAAGAAAAATAGGGATTTCAGAAGTAGGCAATCATTTTCAACCACCATCAGTTCTTTCTTTGATTCACTTCAGCTTGTATTACAGAAGGCATAGGCAAGTATTCTAATTCGTAGCATATATAAAAACACCCTGAGGAATTCAGAATGACATAATCCATCCAGCCTGTCAGGGTGTGTAAGCAACATATATATTTCCGGTACCCATTTATGTCTATTTGTGTTTTCTTAACTATGCACAGTAATACTGAAAAGAATCAGAAGCCACTATTCCCCATTTCCAAATAATACGCTAACAAAAACCATTTTGTTAGTCTTTCTAAGGCTCAGAATTCTAGACTGTTACTAAAACTCAGCACATTCAAGAAGCAGGCCCAAATATCTCCTGAGAATCACTCAAACAGGTGAATGTGGCTCTCATTAATTAATTTAACTGCCTTGTGCTCCTATAGATATAAACATTTGAAAAACACAAGACAAAAGTGCTCTGGTTCTAACAGATATGATCAGTAGAGGCAATAGAATGCAAGTTTTGATTAGAAGTTTGAAATCCAAATAAAAGGCTGCTGAGGCAAGATTAATATTCCTACCACTCATACTACACCACAGCACTTGTGCATGGTGAGAGGTGACCAGGAAGGATTAGCATGACCTTTTCTTAATAAACAGACAATAAGCTTCTAGAGACTGGGTGGTAAACAAAGCAAAGTGCTGGAAAAGAGCAGAGATCGCATCCCTTTTCATAAAGCTTGTTCTGATTCTTTTTGTTTTGTTTTTAAATCTGTAAGGTTTTTCCATCCCTTACATTTCCATCAGTTGTGTTTGCCAGAGCTGGGAACCAAATTTATCATGTTACCTTATTAAGATTGCTCAGACTGAACTTACCTTATGTTTAACTACTGAAATAACTGAAATCAGAAAACATGTACAACAGTGCATGAAAATACAGTTAAAAGTTACAAAACTGGATATTAAACATGAGATAATTTTTAACCTAAAGGAACCCAAAGATTTAGGTGGCTTGATGTCTAATTCTACATACTCACACTTAACAGCTACTTTATCTTGATGTGTCTCACAGACTCTGTGCACTGTAACTACAAAAACCTTAACAAGGAAATCAAGAAGAATTTCTCTGTCCCCTCTGCAAAAGACTCCTTAGACTGATCAGAGCTCACTGATCCTTCTGTGCCTACTTCTCTTTTCTCACAGGCACCATTGTGTCTGAGCTCTTGCACCAGAATATGTATCAAATATAAATGCCTTATATTTCCAAAGAAAATTGATTTAATAACAATATCCTCAATGTCTCCAATTTTGTGCAGCCTACCTTCTTCCTGAGCCAAAAATCAATTTATGTTTCCTATTCATGTACTCCATATTTAACCCAGACACTAAAGGCACTCAAGGGAAGTGTTTGTACTTTCTCAGAATTGCACTGTTTGGGCAGAGTGGGCCAGTATTGTCAAAATTATTGCAGAATGTGGTTTAAAAATATTACGGTGAAGGGATGAGAGACTTTTTAATGCAGACTTTCAGCAAAGTGGCAGCTTATTTGAGATTTTCTTGACTAACTACAGTAATACTTGGATGAGATGCTTCATTTTCACTTAATCATTCCTCTTTTTTTTCCCCTGTGTTTTATATCGCAAAATGCAACATAACAAGCAGTTTCATGAGCAGTGGAACTAATGGAACCAAGTCTTTCTAAGTACTTGTGCTTCATGGAAGACTATAACTAACGAAGATGCTGTGAAGATACCCCTCATTAAACAGGACTGTAACATATGAGGAAAGATAACAGATGATACTGATTTCTCCTGTACTTAATAAAACACTGGAAAATTGGTACAGACAATGAAATTAAAATAAAAAAATATTTTAAAGTAACATTAAAAAAATGTTTTCCTATGATTTGAACATTCCTAAGCCTTGTTTTTTCTTTTTTAATGTGAATTCTGTGGTGCATAGCACAGAATGAATTCAAGCTTCATGCTTTCCCTTGAAGAGACCATTAACAGGATTATCCCTCTTTGCTGGGTTATTTCACAAAATCTGTAGAAATTTCTTATTACTCATCCATTTCAAAATATATTTCAAACCCACAAGTGAGTTCAAAATGAATTTACAGGCTGAAGAATAACACATTTCCTTAAAAAACAAAAAACAGTAAACTATCAAAATCACCACAAAAAAACCTATATTTTCACCTTGCTCAAGTGAAGGGGACTGAGTGATGCCACAAGAGGAAAGTTACCGAGTTCCATGTCAAATACCTTCATTCAATAACAACAACATAATCTAAGATTTTCTCTAAATATAATTATGCATAAATTCATGTTTTTAACTCATTAAGTCATTTACATTCAGGAAAATAAAGAAAGGGAGACTAATCAGGCACCTCAGTATCATGTTTGTGGGATCTGAACAAACAAATACACATCTTAATAAAAATAAAAAAATAAATAAAATAAAACCTTTTTATTCATTCCAACATTTGTTTTATTACACATTATTATGCTTAATGAATAAGTAAAATGCATTATTTGGAAAATAAAAAGAAACATATTTTATACATGTTTTTCTAAAGTTCTTGGACTGATAGGTAGATTAATGACCACATATCAGCAAAATGGAACAAAGCAGGTGATGAGGGAACTGTTTATCCAAACACTGGACAGCAAAGAAAAACAGAATCCAACTCAAATTTTCTAATTCCTCACCACTTGCTTCAGCTACCAGAGCAGGGATTCATAGGGAAAGAGGCTGTGATTCACGAAGGAAGTTTATCTTTCATCTGCCATTGTTGGAATGAACACCACAGTTCTTCATTACAATTTCCAGGTTAGCACTCATTTAATTTTAAATACTGATTTTCAGTCAGATAAAAAGAATTTCCATGGATTTTTTTTTTTCTTCTATAAACTGAGCTGCCATTAAACTGCTTTTATCCCTCAACTATTACATGTGCTCCTATTGGAGTGATTTTGTTATGCAGTAATTAAGATAGATGCCAAGCCAATGCTCGTGAAAGATTGCTGAGGACCCTGTACACAAAGTAGTTTAGCAAGGAAGTCATAGAAAATTCCATGCAGGTAAGAGAAACCAGGAGAAATAGTATCCCAACATTAGCAATGATAGTCTTTCAAGTCTTGGAGAAACGAGTTTTTCATGTTTTAATAAATACCTCTTTGAAAACATCGTCTCAGTGCTCAGTAGCAGTTTAAAAGCAAACTCACTGATTTGAAAGGCACTGAAGACTAGAACTGACAATGAGATTATGCCACTGCAGAAACTGGAGTTTGCCGCCCCTCAAAAACTTACTGTGAAGATGAAAAAAGGTGCAGGGAAAAGCTACAAGAGTGATCAAATACATGGATTAGCTTTTGTAAGAGAAGCAGCTAAGTAGATTAGTATTTTTCTTTCCAAAAAGGAGACAACTGAAGGCTGAATGCAGAGGTCTGCAGTACTGTGAGTGAAGAGCAGAGAGCGAACAGAGATGATTGCTTCTTCCAGTACAAAATAGGGGAAGAGCTATGGGTTGAAAAAAACAAAATTGCCGGGCTAGGATCAGGGCTAACTTCTTTGCATCACACATAATATTGATAAGTTTCGGTGATCCCTTTAACCACAAAAGCCTGCAAGTTGGTTGAATAAACAATCCCAGTATGGTCGATGGATCTGTTCTATTTGGCCTAGCAGAGGATTTAACTTTGAGTGCTTTTATCTCAGAACAACTATCAGGTTTGCAAAAGAATGCTGCTGATATACAGGACACTGCAAATTTTTCCAGTTTTTCCAGCTGGTTATACTTTTTACTCTAAGTCAGATTTCAGATTCATCTACTCCCTCATCCATTCATTCTACTCTAAACCTGACCTTGTTCGTCCCTTGACTCTGTTTTGTCACAGTTCAGAATGATTATTTTACTCATGTAGCACTGTCTATCTTACAGTCTGCCTCTTTTTTTTCCTTTAGTCATGTGCAATAAGTATCCACTACATTTTCATATGCTGCATAATATGCCAAGTTATATCATGAAGGATAGCCCATAAAATACTTTCCTGACAACAGTGTCAAATATACTATATAGTTGATATAAAATTAGATTTGTCCTTCAGCATGTGAACATCAATCCATGAAAAGATTACTTTAATTAAATTTCTACCCCAAGAAGCAAAAAATATATGTTGTCAGTGATTGTGCCACACTGAATAAGTCCTCAGAATAATCAGCAAGTGAACACTCATGAGACAGAAATGTTCATTGCATTACAGGCTTTGCAAGCAAGCAGTTCACAACAGAAGGCAATAAAACAGTCTTGAGACGCTGAGTTAATTCACACTGTGAGTTCCCTTGACTTTGCATTTTTCTTTATGTATGCAAAAGTGTCTTCTGCATATCTATTTATCATGTTTTATTTGGGAAGAAGATGGCAGTTGGAAAGTTCAGTTGATTTGAAATATTTCTTCTGCATTTTTCCTAATATAAAAAATATGACTACAGGCAAATAGATCAATTTGTTTTTTTTTGTTATCTATTACCTTAAATTTGTATGATTAATAAAATAAGCCAAAATTACTAAAAAAATCTGCTTAATGACTCTTGCTCTAAGCACACCTTTTTTAAGAACTGTCAGTATTTTTAAGAAGCTATTTTATGGGATGAATATAGGTACATACAACTTATGGATAAATAATATTTGAGTTATGGTCCTAATGTAATAATTGCAATAGATGTCAACATCTTCAGTGTGTACCCTTAAGTTCAGGGGATCAGATGTTTTTATATAAGACGAGGGTTAACTATTTTGAGTGGCAGCAACTGTGAAACATGGCTATAGGATGAAAGAAATGAACACACAACTATGTGAGGAAATTTCTCAAGACACAGAAGTGAGAGAGAAAGCTAAAACATGTGTACAGCCAAAGAGGCCAAACACATTTCTGTCTTTTCACAACAATTGCATTGCATCATGTCGACTGTCAGGTCTCTAGACATTCCTCCTGGTGTGAAAACGTAATTGTTCACTCACATGTGATTTGAGAATGACCCCTAGAAAATACATACCTAAACTGTAAAGCAGTGAAGCCTATATGTACCCAGATGGACAGCAATTGAAGTAGTTCCAACATCAGATATAGTGTCACTACTTCAGCTGTGAGAAATTCATGAGCTATAATTAACACCGTTGCTTCTCAATAGGACAAATTAGCCCACACAGAGCTCCTGCTGCAAGACTGCACTTCATATCAGGATAGCCAGCATATGTAAAACACAGCTCATCAGGTCCAACAGAGCATAGGCCTTGTGCTAGATTTATTCTGATTTCATATAGTACAAAACAGCTCCTCCAAAACAAAAAGAATAATTTCATAGAAACACAAAGTCTATTTTAAATGCACTGAAAAAAAATATTACTTGCAACTCTCGTAAGTATTCATACACTCAGCTATACATAAAGCTGAAGTATCCCATTCTGCCTGTGGTCCCCATCCAGTAAAACATTTTGCTGATTTTTTAAAATCTTGGGTATTTAACATGTCTAGGGGAAAAAACCTGTATTTTTGTGTGAATTTCTTGGTCAGAACAGGAGAAAATGCACACTACAGTACATGAACTGTGGTTCTAATATACTCATTTTTAACAGCTGCTTCCTAAATTTCCAGGTATCTTTTAGGCACTAGACACCCTGGACAAATGACCAAATTCCTCTTCACCCACGTACACAAATCTCTGTTGGAATGGATGATCGCTTTCACAGAAATCCAACCATATGGTAGCCAGTATCTGACCATCTGACATTTTAATCATTCTCATACTTACTGGGACCACTTCCTTTAGCAAAAATAACATTGGTCTCAGAGAATAGATAATGAGCCAGATTGTTTCTAGGTGGCAATAAAGAGCAGTAAAACCAGGGAAAAATAATCAAAATGTTCCTATTGTCAGTAGTTTAGCATCTAGCCCTTGTGTTTCAATATCATTCTAAGGAAGATTAAAGGGGCAAATTTACACTTAGATTTCTTTCACTACCTGCCATTATGAGTCTTCTCCAACGTCTCATTTTCAAATAATTTGCATTTAGCAAACTAGTAAACAACTTCTACATACTGACAGCATTGTGGCTGTTGAGGTAATATCCATGTAGCTGTATCAATTACTTCTTCTGCACTTAACATATAATTACCCCTGAAAATAAGAAACCGCTTTAAAAGTTCCTGTGAATTGATGATTTCCCTCTGAAATTAAGTAACCTTGTAAAAGAGCTACTGTAAACTGTTGGTCTTTGCAGCTAATAAATACATCTCAGAATGGGTGGTAGGTCATAAGCACTTGCTGATATTTATTAATAGCTTCAGAAGGGATCACAAACATCTCAGTTACTCAAAAACAACCATATTATTGCACTAGGATTATGTTTACCTGTCACTAGGCTACTCCAATTTTACAGAGGAACAAATATATGAAAATTTAGGGACCTTAAATTTGCCAGTTCTATCCTGGTGAAGACTTGAGTCTGCACCAGATCTCCATGAAGGAGGAGGGGATAGAAGGGCAGGAAGCCTCCTGAAACTTTGAGCTAGATAGCAAATCTAGAAGCTCAAGGCATGTGATATGACCTCAGCAGATATTGTATGAAGATCAGTTTTGTACTGGAATTGAATTTCAGAATAACATCATGGGTTTTTTGTCAACTGACAAAAATACCTGAGGCCAAGTAATATCTTAGAGCCAGTTTTGCCAGCAGTGACAGTCTTCATGCTCACTCACTCAACCTATGCCTCAGAGATTTGACTTGCACCTCTTCCATGTATACATTGTCAAGAAGAAAGAGAAAAAATAAGTAAGATAATATACTTGAGAATTTAACCTCTGGATCAGAATATAGTGGAGAAGGAGAAAAAAAATTTCTACTTCAACAGGTATAGTAAAAATAAATCTGTTTTGACATATCTGACAATCTTGTTTTTACTGACCTCTTTTTATTTGAAGGTATGGGAAGAAAAACAGTGCTTTCTGAAGGTTATTTAGAATAAATAAGCAATAAAAATAATCAGAATATTTATAGTGCTTTGTTGCGGTGGATAAGAGCCTATTTAATAATATATACATTTAGCTCACTGTATTTACTTTTCAAGTTAGCAGATTATCCCAGGACTCCTTACCTACATTTGCTACAAATTGCCTCTTTAAAAGATAAATATATTTTATATTTTAAATAAAACTTTTTTGTACTCATTAATACAAATATTAAACTGTTCCAGAAAATAGTGCCAGAAAGCAATTGTTATGTTTGTTATGTCAGAGGATTACCAGTAAGGAAAGAATTTGATTATTTCTAACTGAATAAAGTTCATGAACATTTCTAGAAGCTATAAAAACAAACAAACAAACAAACAAACAAACAAACAAAAAAGTATTCAAAGAAATAACTCTCCTCATGTGAAGCTTACACACTTACTAAGCAAGTAGAAAGAGAATCTCCCTACTAGGCCTGTTGGTGTGCATACATCTAAGAAGCTGTAATGATTTAAACCAGCTGAGGTAAATCTGGATCATAACCCAAATCCTTAAAATAGGTTATTTTTTTGCAGGTTATCTAATTTTAGATGTGAATAAAATAAAAATAATACGAAACAATAAAATAAAGATCTATACTCAATCAGAAACATTAAATTACAGCAGTAGAACATATGAAATTCATGGTAAATGCCTTCCTTTAGTGTTATAGTGTTGCACTGTCAATTACAAATCTGGTAGATTCAACAATTTGAAGGAAAAGCTCTATTTAAAAATCAGTTGCATTTGTAGACATAAAGATATAAGGAAACATGAAAAGGACAATCCTGCTTAGTAAAACCAAAGGTTCAGTTAACAACAAACATCATCTCTCAGATCTTTAACTTACTAGTGTAAGAAAAAACATTCAGTATATAAAATAATGGGAGTAGCCTACCTGACACACAAATGCTCTCCAACATCCAATGATTTTCAGCTCAGACACCTCTGTATAGTGGTAATTATACAAACATAAAGTTATAATTAATATAGTGGATATATAAGTATATAAGAAAAACTCACCAATGTTGAGGCTTACCACAAAAACTCCACAGAAGAGCATTCTCCAGAAAAAGATGCTACCTTAGTGGTGGTCAGCCCTTAAATCGGATCTAGAAGAGATGCAGTCAGGTTCCACCCTTCTGGGAGCACAGCTGAATTACCTTCACCTGTGCTCCCTTAGCTGACTCGTCACTTGCCGCAGATGGTTAATCAGAGGTTCAGGCTGTGATTAATAGTTCCCCACACCACCTTCTAATTTAGTTATTGTTTTTATTAAGTGATCTTCTGATCAGCTTTACTACAAACTTCAATGTATCAAAAAGACAGTAAATATTTTAGGACTCTATAACCATCCAGCATTATAGAACAATAAAGAATGAGAAGTGAGCAAATCCTACAATTCTGGAGCACTTCATCTCTGAAACAGCAAGAAATAAGAAAAACTTGTCTAAGAGCCTGTATGTTAAATGACATTTAACTTTCACATGAGTGCAAGAAAAGAAGATGCACAGACATTCCCGATTTCTCATTTAACACATGTTCTTCCTTTGAATGTTTTTAAATGGTACTACAGACATTTCCAATACTCCTGCAGGACAGGAATATGAACACCAGACTCTGATGATGAAGTCTGAATTGTTTTACGGGTGTAAGGTACGTTTCCATAAGCAAGTTGAAACCTGAACGGATCGAAAAAGATTTTTTTTTACTTTTTTTAAGGAAAAATACGGTTTCTAATGCTAACAAAACATCACTTATAATTAAAAACTCAATCTTTCTTTAAAAATATCTTTCCAATTCTCCATTTGGTCTACAATATAGAGCCAGCAGCAATAGAGTGAGAAATAGAGAAATATTCTCTCAAGAAAAATGTACTTTCAAATATTATTTAATTGCAATGTGACAAAGGCAGTTTTCAACTTAATATCTGTAAATCAAATGGTCAACTCTACATTGATTCATTTCTAGACTGCATTCTTGTGTTGGAAGAAATATTTTAGTACTTGCTCAAAAAAGTCAGGTATGTTATACAAGAGCAAGTTATTCTCCTGCTAAAATATGAACTTTATTTTTTTATCTTTTCACTTCAACACTGCTCTGCTAATGTTTATATCTGAAATTCCTTTAAAAACCTGTTTGTTTGAACAGATTAAAGAAAAGAAAGATTTAAGAGCATCAAATTATACTGTAATAGAGATTACTTGTTAGAAAAATCCAGAAGAATTAGATTATATTAAATTAGGAAGTTTACACCAAAAACCTGTTCTTCAGTCTTGGATAAAGAGAATAAATTCACCCACCTTTGGAGAATTCTGTATTTTGAATTGTTTTGTCTGCATCACAATGACACGTAGGACATCAATCAACCATTTAGCAACAGAAGTAGTTCTTGATTTTCCAAAATTATGCTACAATATATTATGCTTCAAATATACTACGTACATTTCTTCAAAGACTCATTAGGGGATTTGTGATGGATACAGTTTCATTTTGTTACACTCCAGAGGCTGAAAATTTGAAATATGTGCTCCATATGCCATGTTTCAAAGAAAGATGAAACACCTCAGGAGGCTATTCTGTATCTGACAACAGTTTATTGTATAATTCTAACTTGACAACTTATTGTCATCATTTGTAGTACTTAATTATAAGCTTCCATGTTTCATTATAAGTAGCTTACTGTAACCTTGATAACTTTATTCACTTTCCATTGATGGTTCTCGATCAACATATGGCATAACTAAAAACATAGTGCCTAATAAATGTTTCATATAGACATCTTTTTCACATACTTATCATTTGTAATGTACTAAAAAAGCATCATAAAATATATATTGACTTTTATAGATGTTTTACTTATACATTTTTATATGTATTATGAATCGTTTTTAAGTCCAGTAGGTTTGTATCAGTATAAAAAATTATTCAGAAAGTTGATGCACAATTCAAATGATTACATCATATTGCCACTTACCATTTAAAACTCTTACACATACCACATATTTTGGTTGATAATTAATTCACACCATAAAGAAACTGTAAGTTCATACAATTAGATTAATTGAACAGACTCAGTAAATTCTGGCTAACATACTCTACAGGGCTCCGGTAGGCTGTGAAACTACTGTAAGCCTGTGAAAAAGAGCACCTAAATCAAATCATCAGCATTGTATGATTTTCACTGTCCTTTATTCTTGTTAAAGAAATTTTTTGATACTCTAGTTTAGATTCAAGCTTTGTTTAAATCAGCCCCACATCTAAAATTGGAATGTCCTTGGGGAGAAAAGCAATTACTGCACAATCTAAAGAAATCTGGGCAAGAAGGGCAGAGAGTACTGAAAGATTCAATAATATCACGAATAAAAGCGAACTAAAACACATAGAGAAAGAGTCAACAAAATGGTAACACCAAACTACGTATTTTTTTAATACACGACCTTGACTTTTTCATATAAACGATGATATAATTTTCTCACATCATATATGCAGTTTGGACACATATATGAAAAAAGATAATCTTTGAGAAGATTTTTGACAAAGACTTTTGACTACTATTCACCTCTCCACTCAAAGTCATGGGATATAAAGTTGTATGAATAATTGATGCTTCAGTTCAGAGTTCTTCTTACTTTCTCATTTTTTTCTTGTCCAATGAATTATTCATTATTTTTGCAAAGTGGAACACTTTAAATAAGAAAGATTAAGAGAATCCCATCTTCAAATACTACATATCACTTGACTTGGAAAAGCAGTATACCTAAGTTCCTGTCTGTCTGCTGAGTTTTACAGACAGCAGAACTGAATCCATATTTCTCATATGTTGAGAAAATTTAAGAGTATATGGAATATGAGTTCTACTGTACTTCTAGAATTTGCACCTAAGCCTCTAAGGAAACTGGTTTAAAAAAAAAGGAATATTTCATTTTGAGTAATGTTTGTTCCTTGCTTTCTAAATGTATTTCATTCTTTTGCGTTAACTTGTTTCTTGAAATTGAGTCAAGATGGCAAAAGGTTTGTATGCATGAAAATTCAGCTTTCTAATGAATAAAAGAAAGATTTTTGTCAGCCTGATGTCATCATAAATTCATTATGAGCTGGTCTGCAGATGCTGTAACCTTTAACAGTATTTCATCTAGTAGAGACTTTAAGTATGTGTACAGCCTGTCCTTGTTTTCTAATGTTTCTTATAGAACATTATTACATTTTTGGCAGAAGGATTAAATGTTGTATTCTTTATATTTCTATGTTTTGTTCTTACTTGAAATCTCACCAAATCTATGAGATAACAAAGCTCCTAGGAATTAAAAGACAGAAGATATTACCTCTTGGATCAGGTACTAGATTGTCTGGATTCTCCTCAAGACCTTCACAATTACTGTTTTAATTCAGAATTTTAATTTTTTTTTGTATTTTAAAAATCTCTTTATTGTATCTTCTATGTCTAAGACTGATATCACCTTTACATATATATAACTGTAAAGTTGAGATTTCCAGATAATTGAAAAAGTAGTATTAGAAGTCATAATTGTTGTGTAAGTGCTCGAGTTATATAAAGTGAAATAGCTGGAATGGAAGTATTGGAAAGATCCCACCCAGAACACTTAGAGATCGCTATCTGTATGTTACTTTTAATAAGCAAGTAACCACAGCAGCTTCAATTGACTCATGCATCTAAATTTAATGCTGGTTTAAAATACCCACTGCATTCATTAGCTGATAGGTGGCAAACCTGAGTTCTGTAAAACTGTCAACACGTCCTCACTTCATGGTGATAGATAACATCCATATTATCTTCTTAAGCTTTTTATTCCCACCATACTGAAATGTAAGTGACTGTGTTGTCAGAATACAACAGCTCATAATGTTTCTTTATTACTACTTTAAACCTTTCCTAATCTTATCTAAATAGGTAGCAAGGGATTTTTTTTCTTTTGTTTTCTTTCTTTCTCTGCTTCTTTTACATGAACTATGTGGCAAAGATTTGTGACTCTTCAAACTTCTTCTAGTAAACACATAACTAAAGTGCTCCAGATACTAAAGCAAATTTTAATTCAGCTCAAAGCTTCATCATCCACAACAAGCTTTGAAATATTAATGGCAGGCTGCCATGTTCTATCTAGAGAAAGGCCAGGAACAGAAGGCAAGAAAGGAAGGCCAATAGGCTCTATAATACCATACACGTCAATGTTTAGATGTCCAAGAAAATTATATGCATTACAGTTTAATTAGCCAGTTCATATAATATATGTCTTTAATTATTCAGCTATGGCAAGCCATCTCAGAATCTCAGCTCACATCTACCTCTGAGACATACCACTGCAATATTGCTGTTGTTTTCAAATCTGTAATTTATATTCATCTCCTGACTGGCCTTTTAGGAAAATTCCCAGCAGCCAATCCAATAAGGCTCTGCTTTTGGCTTTCAAATACTGTTTTACTGTGAAAAGTTTACATATTTCATTCATACCAAGAATAGGACTAAAAATGAGCAGGAAATACAACTATCTGAAATAGTACTGATTGTTCCTTATGTACTACTCTAAATCATGCATCCTCTCAGATTAAAGAAACCCTCTCTATCCAAAACAACAGATTCTCTTCAATTATGCACTCTCCAAAACAATGTCTAGCTCCTCACTCACATGCATAACTCCTTGTACATCCCTCTTTACCTTCTCTACATGCTCCGCTGTGATTGGGGCTTTTTTTCATTCTACTATAACACAATTCTGTGATAACTGACAAACATGACTGTCTTTATAGTGCTGCAACGTCACATTGTGCCTCCCCAAATTCTCCACATTCATATATAAAAGACTAAGATCTGTTACTATAGTAACTGCAGTATTACATGCCCTGAATGTTCTGTCTTTAAAAGATTTGCAACAATGCTGCTGCAAGATGTTTTATTCTTTTTCTTTAATACTACAAATCACGAGTTCCTTACCAACCAGTCACATAAACATTATGAAATATTCTTTCATAAAAAAAATAATCTTACACTTAATCCTTTCTCTCCTGAAAGAGTCAAAACAGCAGGGATGTAATTTGAATCAGAGATTTAAAACTGCTTGATTCTAAATTACATTATGCCTGAGCTTTATACTGGCAATTTGTAAAAATTATAAAACAAACTCCTGCTGCAGTAGTGCTGTGTCTCATTGAGTTTGGTAACTGAGGAACGGGGCAACCCAAAAGTTGAAATGAGCGCCACATCACACATCCCATTCGTGTGTGGGCTGAATTCTAAGATGTTACTCAACCAGTAGAAAACTCCATAAAATTTGAATATTTTGCTACCAACATCTTGTATATTATTTCTTCTCTACTTTAATGTTAGCCCTTGGGTCTGTACTGTCTTTGAATGCTGTGCATCCAGGGTGTCTCATCCATAAATGCAGAATCTAAAAAAAATAACTGACCAACTGTTTAAACTTCTAATCTTTCATAACAGTTGTTTAGAAAGAAATGTTTCAGGTACTAAGCTTGTGTGTGAAGTTCCTCAAAAGTGTCAGATAAAGGTGCCCACTTCAGTATTCCAGAAGCAGTTCCCCTTGCTGTGAACTGTAATCACTGCTCAACTATGGGCAGTGATTTTGATAGTTAGGTGCCTTTGGACTGGAGATTACTCCTGTGTTGCCTGCAAATTCTTTTCCCACCACAAGGCTGTTGATTCAGACTTCAGATGTTACAGAACATAAAACGAGGATATTTGTTTCCAGAAATATTCACTATTTGCTTCGATACACAATTTCAGTATGTGTCCTGAATTTATTATGAATTGTAGAACTCCATCTCTTCATCATGCATGCTCACATCTGGTTAAGATGTTGTAACGGCCCAACAGGTTTTTACAAAAGATCCCATCTCTTTCCTATTGCTGGGAATACTTTGGGATCCTTAGAATGATCAAGTGCAATGTGTTGCACTATCCTTCTGCACGGTAGTTGACACTTCAGTCGACTACTATAACCTCTTGACACAAGTTCATTCTGGATTTTTTTTTGGATGCCTCTCTCTGGTTTCAGAAAAGGAGTTGATTTACTCTCAAATAGATCTAGGCCAGATGGCACTTTTTGCATTGCACTGGATTTGCAAACACAGTCTAATTTTGAAGTTATGCTTTAAAGGCTTAACAGATGTTATAGCTGATGGGAGCTTTACTAGCTTGCTTGTGCTGCTTAGCAGTAACAATGGATAAATACACAATATTCCATAAATTCTATTCATGGCAATATCACTGCTATGACAGCTTTCCTTGGCTGAAAGACTACAGTACCTTACTTTTTAGCCAACTATTGCTGTCTCCTGGTCAGGCAGCACAGCCACATGCAAATGCACCTGTGGTTTATCTGTGAATACAAGAGCCACTTTGTGGTCAGAAATCAAGGAGGTTCCTGACACACAAGAAATACGTTTGTGTAAACAATACTGATGATACTCATTTGAGCAGAAGGTAATGTCCCAAGTTTTTTTTTGTTTTGTTTTGTTTTTTGCCTAGTTATTAAAGTAAATGAAAGTTTTGAAAAAATACAAGCATTTTTGAAGGCCAAAACACTCTCTCCATTCTCTGGTAATATTCAAGTTGGGAGGGATAGTGTACTCTATGAAATTTGTGAGCTCTGTCTTAATTTTTTTGTTAATTTTTAACAGAGCTAGCATTGAATAACCTTTTTGAGGTTAGCAGAAATACTTCCACATTGTCTGCTATTTTTCAGTTCTTTCAGGTTGAAAAGAGGCCCTTAGTCCAAAAATACTGAAATGCAGGTAATGGGAAAGATATTTGCAGAAGCACCATTAGACCAAAATACAGACTGCAGTTACTGTGTCTGTCCCTTTATTGCAACTACTGCAAACTGAAGTGCACAAAGTTGCAAGTGAAGAAAGAATGATTTTTTTTCCACCACATTTAGAAACACAAGCATGAAAATTGAGGGAAGGAACAATAATGTAAAGGAGTCACAAACATTCCCCTCCTTTCCTCTTTTCCCCTAGAAAATCTACAATTTTGAAGGTCATTTTAGGTATAAATTTCATATTTTTCTTCTGATTATTTTTCCCATGATTCAGCTAAGCACAGCTGAGTACACACAACGTTAGGTAACCATTTTTCAATGCAGGAAAAGATTAACTACTTATACAAAATAATGTTTCAATTAATGATTATCTTTGAACAACCTTCTCATCCAATATTTCTTCTCCAAGTGTCCAGTTAATTGTGGATTGAGAAGATAAAAACAAAAATGTAGCCGCTGTTGGTATTTTAATACCCATACTGTACTTACACTTTTTGTCATGGGGAATAATCATTTGCAAAAGCTAATTCTTCTACCAGTAATAACAAAAGGCACTTCTGAATAGCAGCATATATATAAGTTGTCCAGAGCATTAGAATGGTGACTTCTCAGACCTATATCTAATTCAGGAGTAGAAGACGTGAATGTCAAATTTCTTAATATAAATTATCTTTTTAGTTTGAAAACATAATTAAAACAAAGTATTATTTTTCTTACTTACTGGCTCCAGAAAGAATTTAGCATTTAGATTTGGAAAGGCAAGGATTGTAGTCCTGGAACTGAAGGTAAAATAAGTTTGACTTGTCAGCAGTTTGCAGGAGGAAAAGATGTTTTTATGTTTCTTCAACAATGACAATTTGTGAAATTATCATATGAAAAATAAAAGGTGCATGAATATTTAGATGACACATATACTTCCAAATATGCACTACTAGTAACCCACAAGGCTTTGGATGATGGAAATTTTAAGTTTTTGAGGGTTTATCTGATCAATTTATAAACCTGGAGTAGTAATACCATAACATCAGCTTCCTTTATATACATTTGTCCGCTTCATAGACCGTTCTTCCAACACTTCATAAAAGGGCAGAAAGATCACTCTCCAGTACACCAATTTCTTTGTAACCACGTTAATCATTCCTTGAAAGCTCCCGAGACTTGCTCTTGAATCTATCTAAAAAGAAAACCACCACTTCAACAGATCATTCAGAGAGATGAAATTCTGCCTACTACATGATTGAACATATTCTCAATCAAAAAGTAGCAATCACTGAATACATCAATGAACAATGACATTGGGCAGGGCATTGTTCTTCATTCTGTCCAACAGACCATGGCAAAACGACCTCTTTCATATCAGAGATTTCTGCTGAGTGAGTCAGAGTTCAAAAAGCATATGGTCTCTTGCTTTTTTTTTTTTTTCCTGCTTTAAAAAAAAAAACACAAATGTTGGCAAGTTTCTGCCTTAGAAGCAGTAAATTATGTTAAAATCTCACTTCATTTCATATGACACTGATGTTTGTTAAATGTTGGGACTGATTATCCTACAGTCAAAGAGTCAGGATTTCTTTCATGTATGTCTGCAGGGGAAGTTTGGCAGGACAATTAAAATACTTTTACCAGGAAGAGTGCTTCTTTCACACGTATTTAGACTCATGTAATATATATATTCCCTGCATGTATGTGTCTGTATGTTTGGGTAGAGCTTTAAAGAGTGATTCATAGTATTGTTCTCTGCTAAAAATGCGTTACATTCACATGCCTCAGAAACCAGGAGTTTGAAAAATCCAAGCTGTTAGAACTGATAGTTGTGGATTATAGGGAATTAAACATAGACAACATGATTCCTGCATTGATCTAATTTTAGCTCTAGGGTATGCCAAATAACAAAATGGTCAGGATCTGGAATATGGAAAGTACAAGGAGAGGCTGAGAGAACTGTATTTGTTCAGCCTTAAAGAGAGAAGCCTTCAAGGGTTCTCTAATACTTTCAACAACTACTCCCTGGAAGAGTGCAAAGAAGACAGAGCCAGAGCATTTTCAGAGGTGCACAGTGGACAGACAAGAAACAATTAACATAAGTTGATACACATGAAAAAATTAATTCAATTAAAACAGAATTTTTTCCTTACCGAAGCAGGTCACTCACAGGGTTTGTTCAATCTCTGCCCTTGAAGATCGCCAAAATTTGACTGCATGAGGTGCAGAGCAGCCTGCTTTCCCTATACCTGCTTTGAGAAGCAAGCTGGATATGTTGACCTCTGAAGGTTGATTTCAGCTGGCAATTCTGAGATTCTGTCTGACTTTAAAATTTACTACATGCCTCTCAAATTTGATGTCACCTTAGTTTTACCACAGAGAACTATTCATGCCAGAAATAAAGAACAACAGTACTAAGATAATAGACACAGAAAAACTTATATAAGAAGTATGAATACCCTGCATTTGTTAGTTCTGTGTCTGCCTCATTTCAAGTAATTGCATTCCATCTCTGGAGTCTTGGCACGGGTATGGGGACACATTCAATATCAGAAGCTTCTCTGACTACTGTTCAGTAGCTTTCTTCTATACTCTTTTCCACTATGCAGGCAGTTGGAATAGTAATCTCTTTTCCATTTCTCAAATAACATTTCCTAGCACAGAATGATTCTTAATGGAGTTATACTGCTGTGTCTCCCTTGGCATTCCAAAGACAATAAGCCCTTAACAGCAAAAAGTTACCATGAGTACCAAGTTACTGTAACCAAAAGTCAGTATCTCAAAAGTATAAGGAAACATGAAGTGTAAACATTATGGTATTAGCAATCCTATATTTAAAATTGACTCAAAATATAATCAAAACGTTACTTCTGGCTAATAAAATCTACTACTTTTACTGGCATTTTCCTTTCTGCTAAATTGAAACTGAATATAGTTTAACTCCAATGCAATTATAGCAACTTGAAAAGAATAAAATTTTAAAGAATATTTCTACTTTTCCTTCTGCAGCTTACTTTTTCCTTGACTGAATACCTCGTTTCAGAATAATTACATAGCTCTCATTGGCATACGGAAGAAGGCAATAGCTACCAAAGGATTTAATACTTCTCACACCTCCTCTGATGCATGATTGTGAAAACATCCCAAAGATTGGAAGTAGAAGAAAAGAAACAAAAGGAAGAATTTACATCTCTCTTGCAGTTGAAAAAATATAGCAACCAAAAAAATAAAGCGATCCGAAAAGCTTTCCTTCCTTCAAATGGTAGAGGTGAAGTTAAAGAGATATTCATGAGATGAAAAAAAAGGGAAGGGAGTAAGAAGGAAGGGTGGGAAGAGGAAGATAAGAAGTGAAAAATGTACAAAAACAAATATACTGATGCAGATTCTGGTCCAAAAAAGTAGGCAGCTCTCTCTCCACCAGATTTTTTCCCCTGTTCTCACCTTTAGTCAAAGAACTGATAAGTGTTACGATCTACAGATACCTCAGCTATATAAAAAACTCAATGGCTGACTAACAAGTGAACTAGCTTGTGTTTATTGCTTTGTCTGACACAGCCTTATAGAGAATAATCCTGAGGGTTACTTATAATGAAAATGTTAACTGACTTATTAAATTAATATATGCACTGATGATGTATATTTCCCAGGTTGTATATGACATCTATTAAATATGTGTTTGTAGATATTACCCTTACATTTTCTTATGAGACTCTGTAATTGATCAAATGGGAATACACTTAGTCATTTTCATGGCTTTTCTGGACATCTTAATCCTCAAAGGTATAAATTAGAGTGGCAGATATACTGGAGGTTTTCCAGGTTTGCCTTCTAAATTATGAGGTGTTCAGCAAATATTATGCTGCTGACTCCTTTCACGTGGAATATATAATGGGAGAGAAAGACCCTTCAAGATAAGAAGCTTGAAACTAAGCACACGTGAACTCACTTCTACCTTCTCTCTTCCTCATGTGTGCACACATACACTTGTACACACAACAGCCAAGGTTACAGTGCATTTACTTTATTATATTCTCCTGTAGGCAAACCTCCAAAAATTGCCTTAGGTGAAAATAACCTGGCACACCATCCTTTTGCTGCTGCTTCCCCTCATTCCTTCTTTTCCCTTTTTCTACACTTACTTCCCCTGCTTCTTTGGTCTCCCTCTTTCTCATATGCAGAGTTATATATAAGTATGCATTAAACTGAGAATTTTTAAAGAAAGCTGCCAGAGTGAATCTTTCTGTTCTGCTGAATTCTATATTTAAGTTTTAAATCTCAGCATAGAATTAGAATAACAACCACAGGTTTATTATATAAATGCATATTTTGTTTCAAAGATTGCCACCAAAGAGTGTGGTACTAAACTGCCTCAATAACACTGAATTATGGCTATGAGGACATAGCTCTTACTGAGACATCTGAACAGATGCTTTCTCTCCCATGACCCTACTTTTATGACTACCTGTTTATTAGTGTGAACAAGGGTTTCAAAACTCACTCATCGATGGTTTGGTCAGTCCCTGCAGCTTCTATAAGCAATAGCACTCAACGTCACACATCAGCAGAGAGGCTGACTATGCTAACAGTTGAGTAATTTCTTTACATCATGTGAAATGATGGGGATGTGGATGTAAATAATCACAAATCACTATTTGAACCTCTTGCATGCAGAAAGAAAATGAGACAGCCTTAAGACAAACCAGAACAAGTAAAACTTGTACTATTAGGATAAAAAGTGGCATAACAGTAATAACGGTAAACGTAGACTTCTGAAAACTAGTTTGTCATTCAGAATAGGAAATAAAGCCACTCATGGGAATTTTAGCAAAAGAAAGAGGACTTGACTTACAGAAGTTTACTTTAATGGAGGCCCTGTTTCACTGAGCTTTCAAACGTTCAAGTGTTGGATCAGTCAGTGCAATATTAGACTTGCAGGGAGAAAAGAAAAAAATAAAAGCAGATGCCTCCTTTAATCTCTTACACTCCCTTTGTGAAAGCAGAAAGCTCCAGCTGAAGAAAATGAACTATCGCTTTTTACAAATGTGATTCAATGGTTTAATTCACACAGCTCAGCTATTTAGCTGATTAATTATTTAAATATGTGTCCAGTAATCTCACCTGGTACAGTATTACTTTTTGTATTTGAGGTCATCAATCAAAAGTATAATAAAAAGTTTGATGAAATGGCAAAAAATAACCTTTTGTGACAACACCTTGTTCATCTATGATTTGTTTCCTGAAACTGAAGTCCTTTGTGACAATTCTGCTCTTGACATAATGTTCATTCCAGGTTGCATTCCCATTGTAATGAGTTGCCTTAGTTTCTTATATTCTATGGCATGTCATTAAGTTTTAACATATATTTTTAACAGATTTTTTCACAATGCAGTAGGAGTCATTCATTTAAATCTAACTGCAGTTATCTATTGCCATTGAATTTTTATCTTATGAAAACATATTTAAAATCCACAGTCTCCTGACAGTAAACAGAAATGGCTATTGAAGAATTTTGAGAAGTATAAATGAGGTTTCTTCTGAAAAGAAACATAATAGACAAGGCACCTGCAAATAGCATGGAAATGCAAGACAGAAGAACATTTCATGTATTCATAACCTGTACCTTAAAGGCTCCTGATGGAACAGTTCAAGGAAAGTAAACCTATCCTAAGCTAAGGATATGGTATGAAACCTTACGCGTCTCATTTCTTCAACTTCATCCAAACGCAACTGCTCTGGGTACTCCTAAGTCCTGTGCAGTGCACTAGAAGGCAGAAAGGCAGCACTTACAAGTGACTGTTAGGCAATAAATTTACAGAATACAGGTACAGAATATTTAGAATTTTAAAATGAGCTACTTGTGGGCCTGTGCTGAATGTGCTAATCATACAGAAGTTACGATTTTTATATGAAAGCATAGAATACAAAATATAATTATTATTTTTTTTTAGAAGAATAGCAAACAGAAATCGTGCTACTGAGAGATATCACAGCAAAATCTGTCATTGCTGTGAACGGGAAGTATGCATGTAGTACATTTTAGTGGGAAACAACATCTTTTTGTTGCTATATATGCATTTTGTGACAAAAACTAAAGGAGATGACAAACTACACGAACGTAGTCATGCAAAGAAGTAAAGAGGAGTTCAATAGCATATGCATGCACTTCCATTTCCTACATACTTCAAGTTCAACTGTAGCACAGGCTCTCAATGCTTAATGTTTCAGAGAACATTATAATATTGAAACAAGGAAAAGATAAAGAGAGAACAGGATGCGAGAAAAATTCTTGTCTCTGCCTTCCCAAAATCCCAGTCAACAGTAATTTGAACATTTAGATTATTTAGATTTTATGGAGAGCAGTAAAATGACCTCTCTCTTGAAGCTCAAGTGGAACACAGTTACCACCCCTTTCTTGGACTGTCTATTCAGCAACACATTGCTCAAGCTGGAATATACTCAGTTTAGAAGCAGATGGATGAAAAAACATACCCTTCCCTAAGCAATGAAAGAATTGTTTAATAGAGAGCTTTAAAATTCCAGCACATCTTGTCAATCACACAAGAAATGGAAAATGCTGATGAAACAATTTGCAAAACATCTTCTTTATGGTAATTGGCTCTGTCAAATTTTAAAACAGATATTTATGGAAGAGTTGCTTGGAAAAGCTGAACTGCAAAACTTGGTAGAAACCACACAGCCAAAGAGAAGACCAGTTAGTTAACATTCATGTATGCTGCTGAATTCCAACTTCTTCACAGGTTCAGGAAGAGCTGCCAGACACTTTGAGGGTGTTCTGGCAGTTGAAATGATTTAAATATTGTGAGTTTTTTTTCTCCTCTCATTTAAAATTACAGGAAAGATTTAACTAGTCAGTGTATACACTCCACGTGTAAAAAAACCCTTCAGAATAAACTAGAAACTTCCTTGGGGACCCAAAGCTGCTGCCCTAACTGCTGCCTGTGTTGCTGCTATAACTGGAGCTGACCCCTAGGAGGGATCAGAGAGAAACTGTATTGCCAGTTCAGTTGTGAATAAAGACTGCTTGCTGGTATGCGTAGGAGGAATGTACTTACCCTTTATTTGTTTAGGTCCAATTGCTGTATATAAATTTCTTAACGAAATTGGTGGCAGAGAGATATGAGATAAATAAGCAATTTGCAGAAGGAAAATGCTGCAAAGACCTCAAAAACATGCAGAGTTTTAATCATTACAAATATCATACTTATGTGCTAGACTTACTTTTCTGGTGAAAACTAGCTTAAGTTTAATTAATTTATACCATCAGGAGATGTGAAGCATAGCTGCTGATTTTGCAGCTCCTGCATATAACCCAGTTTTGAAGAAATAATCTGAAGCAGGGATTTCACCTGAATTACTGGGAGCAATTTGGCTTAGTTACTGCTAAAATGTTACCATCACAGCCAGACTATGTTGCTGGGTGTCCTTTTTATAATGAAGCTTTTCAAATCATCATCTTAAACACAAAATATAATGTCTCCAACTGTGTTAATTTCATGGTAAATTTAATCCTAAATATGCAGAGCAATGCAGTGATAAAGGAAAAATAAAATCCCTGAAGATTTACCTCAGGTGTCTGCTCTAAAATATTATTTATCGTTTTAAATTTTCTAGAAAGCTAATCCATATGGATACACAAATAAATAAAGGCACAAATGCATGCATGCCTATATGACAATATTGTCTCACACCCACACATCAAAACATATGCTTTGTTGAATGCACATAGCTTCATGTATTGAACAATAACATTTTTTTTTACTATGTTATTCATTTGGAACAGCATAGTTGACATTTTCATTTTACATGCTGCTCCTATCAGTAATAAAAAAAACCACAGTACAAATAAAGAGCATGCAACCTCATTATCAGCCTGACCCACAAAATTTTAATGATAATTAGTCTTACAAAGCTGAGTTGAGCTGTTATTAATTGTACATCTGTTTTTTTTAACTGAAATTCTGGTTATCTTATTGAACATAACAAACAAGTGCAGGACCAAGATGTAAAATGCCATATCTCTTCTCTATCATGCATTCCCAGCAGCCAATCACCATGTACAGTTTCCTATTACTGGAATTATTTCATCACAGAAACACAGAATAGTTTGGGTTGGAAGGGACCTTTAAGGTCATCTAGTTCCAACTCACTGCTGTAGGCAGGGACACCTCCCTCTAGATCAGATTGCTCACAGCCCCATCCAGCCTGGTCTTAAATGCCTCCAGGCCTTCCTGGGCATCCACAACCTCACGGGGCAACCTGTTTCGGTGTCTGACCACCCTCACTGTAGGCAATTTCTTCCTAATATCTAATCTAGTTTGTAGCTGATAAACAGTACATATTTGTGTTTCTGGTAATAAAATCTCTTATGATGAATCATGAAAATAATATTTCAGAAAGTTTGAACTTTCCTCTAACAGAACCTATTTTTGCCTGTGAAAATAGTAACCTACTTAGAATCAAAAAGACCAATTTTTATTTAGAAGCTATTTTAATGACCGAGTTGCGGTATTCCTAAAACAAAAGGTATTAATGATGCTATATACATCGTGCTGATGGGAACTCTTGACAGCAAAGAGCAAGAAAAAGCCATACAAGCAAATAAGGGAAAAGAAAGTAAATAACAGAAAACTCTTTACTGCCGAACACGATAGTGTTTACAATCTTTTAAGCAAGGCCATATTCTCCTGAACTAGTGAGTGGGCAATATCTGGCTTACATGCCAAATACAACCCTGCAGAAAAATTAATAAGCCCCTAGCCTATGTTTTCCCTAACGGCTTTCCTCAGAGGAAGCTGGAAATAACATGGCCCACAAACTCCAGACGTATTAATTTCAGTGCTGGAGGCAACATATACACTCGTTCAGCAGTAAAAAATCACATCGAATAAAGAAGAATTATTGATCTCCTTATCAAGTTTATATGAAGAAAAAGCACTAGATGCAACAGGGACCTAAAATGAGGGTACTAGGCTATCAGCATCCTAGTGTTTGAGAGCAGAGAAGCCAGTGTAAAGGGTAAGAGCATCAGCTGAATTGGTGTGAATTGAGGATAGAAAGGCTACTATGGTGTTTAGAGCTGAAACATGTCAGGTCAAATATGATATTTTAAAAGAAGTAGGGGCAAGGTCCAGGAAAATTCTTGTAGGACCAGGAGAAAACAGAGGATTGGGGTAGAAGTGGAAAACTTTCCCACATCTTCATTTAGTACTGCTAACTTGGGGAATATGAAAATTTGAGATTCCACAAACCATAATATTTGTAGATTATATGCTGAGTTCTTTTTATTAACCTTTCCAGTGAGGGAGACATTTCAGACTGTACAAGATCAGGAATCCTTCCCTTTCATGTAGATAATCCAACAGCTTATTTCTTCCGAACATGTAGCGTCTGAATCCTACAGCAACAAATGTTTTCTGAAAGAGACAAGAATTTTGTCCTGAAAATCCTGTGCTTAGCACTTTTTCCAGGGGGAAAAAAAAAAAAAAAAAAAAAAAAAAAAGGAAAAATCTCCTTAATATTTCAATTCAAAAGAAATATCAAATTAAAAATCACTAGATATTATTGTTCTGACAGTTCCATTCAAACTGAAGGCTTGACATACAAACTCCTTAAGGACTGGCATGCATTACCAGTATCAGAGGTATAGACTACATCATATGCATTTCCAAAAAATAAACATAATTAAGAAAACTACCTCGTGCATATGTAGTTCTATATGTTAGTGGAGAAGAGGCATTTAGTAATTTAGAACGATATAAAGTAGTATATCTTAGTAAATAGAAGTATGGACAGCAATCAAAGAGTTCATATTCTCCTTACCTGGAGAGCCTTGTATCACAAAACAACAAATTAGGCTTTCAAAGAATATATTAAAAAATGAGAAATATTCACGAATAAAATCTAAAAATAAAAAGATTGTGCTTGTATCGGCACTTCTTCAGCTGAATTGAAGGTACAAACAGAACTCATTCTGATTTTGATACAGCTTTTAAAGCAGTGAATCAGTGTAGTGGACAAATGGCAAATGAGAACATGTAATCTGTCATTGCTCTGCACAGGAAAATTGAGCACATACAACTTTCAGAGGCCATAGAAGTTGTTTCATGGGGCACTAGTGAATATTTTTGCTGTTTATTCTGTTTTGAATTTGTTGTGTGCCCTCAGGCATTTCTTTTCACTATGGCTCCATTTCACCATGGATAGAAATAACGTTTATAAATGAATGAGTGTTGAAGATTTTTGTGTCTAGTAGAGAGTGGATAAAATGAGTAAGATACACTCTCAGCAGTCCATTTTAATTAGGGCTGCTGAGATGCGTATAATTCAGATAAAACAAAACACAGTTATGATCACTAGAATAAAACTTGACAAGTGCTCTACCTAAATTCATGCTTGGTTGTTGGCATGCTGGGAAAGAAACATTAATCATACAAAATATACTTTGTTTAGCTACAAGCTATGCAAAGAGAACAACGTACTGAATATAGGGTGCAATTTGCTCTTGGGACAAAATTTACCACAAAGTGCTGATGAGGTTTTCTTCATAATTTCCTGCCCCTGGCATCACTGTGGCAAAATCTAGGGGCTGTCATGTTTCAGGAGATGCCAGCCTCTTTTGCCTTCACATTGGTGAAGGAGAGCCTGCCAGGAGTCTCCATGGATTCAGAAGTGAGAATTTCACGGTGTAGCTAAAGATGGATCAAACTCTGTCAGTGCAATTCCCATAATGTTTTATGGTAGCTCAGACCTCAAAGAGAGAAACAAATGTTAACCAGCAAGTAATTCAGTGGCACATGGACAGGATTCATTTGTCAGATAAGCATCAATAACTGCTGTCAGGTAGTCCAGAAACCTGTTTTAAATGAAAAGACAAATTGCGTGTATTCTGAGAGCTGACAATATGTAACCTGGAATTCTTTCTACAAAAATAATTGTTGCAAGATGATGAATATGACCTTGAAAGTCTAAAAAAATCCTTCCTGTTTTTAGAATGCTAATATTTCTTATATATGCAACATATGCACTTGGAATGAGGAGACACTAATTTTTGAGCACTGCAGTAATGTTAACATACATGGATTTTCATCACCAACTTTCATACATTTAGAGCACTTTACGCCAGCTGTATATCTGACTCAATGTGTAATCATGTCGTGTTATAACATTTAGAAATAATTTATCCAAACTTTTTCTAAAAACTAGCTTAAAAAAAACTCTTTGTTTCAGTCTATCCAGGATTTTCAAACATTAAATTACTCACGACTAAAATGTTGCCATTTTAATTGTGAAGTCAAACACCACAGACCATTTTTGTCATATTTTAGATAAAGCTTTTCAGTCCAATTTGCAATTAGCAAAGTGAGCAGCAGTTTAAAAATGCAAAATAAACATCACAAGTGTTCACAGACTGTCTGTGAGAATTAATTACATTTCCAGCTGAATTGAATGAAGGGCTTTTTAAACTGTCCTTTTTCCTGAAAACTTTAGAGTTTAAAATGCATCAGAAGGAGTATCTTCTTTCCACAGTCCCTGCAATGTTACATTAAATTTCATGAAGTACCAGCAACTTTTTAAAAGCCACCATTTTCCCTCAGCTGAGCATCAACACTGAAATGCAAATTGATGTGTAAAAATTGCCTGCAGTGCTTGATGTAAATTAAAATTACTCCTATAAATTCCATGTTCAAATTATCCGACAACTGCTGTTGTATTAATTTTGCTGCTGAATACATTAAACAACGGTAGATTCATTTTCTCCCTAAAATCACACTTACTTTAGATGCTGGTCAGGAAGAACTACTAAATACACCAATAATCATTTAATATTTCAAGGCAGGCATTTTTTTAATCATCTTCCTCAAATTGGTATTTTTCCTTCAAATTATAAAAGCTAATGACAAAACCTTCTGTAAAGTGAACGAGTAGCAGTTCTTTCCTAGAAAACACCAACACTGGCCCCCAGGGAGTCTTTCTGCTCCTCATAGGTAGACCAGAGTATTTCCAAACTGCAAGTTAAGGTAGCCTTAGAAAAACAGACATACTCATATGGGTTTATTAAAATAGGTGCATGGTCAAGACCATGAAGGTGAGAACTAAATATTTAAAACAAACCCTAGGCCACAGAAGAGGACAGTAGCAGAATTAAAGTTTAGGTCTCTGCACTCCAACACTACTACTTCAAGCTTCCAGACTAACCATTTTTCAAGACAGATGCCAGGACTGTTATAAATGAGATGAAGTCACTTCACCCTTTTCTTCTTCTTTTATTCCAAATCTCTCAGGAGAAACCAGAAGTGGGTGGATGTGTCTCATGCTTCTGCTTACTCTGGCTTAGCACAGCCCTGTTAAGCTGCTGAAAATAGACATGTAGGTAACATTTATTTGAAGGCACATTTTCCTCTGTAATTTTTTTTTTTTTTTTTAATATAGCAAAAAAGTCTAACACACTCCCTAGGTAATTTTCTCCCCAGTCAATACTGATTTCACAGATTTTGGTTCCCTTAGCAGCCTTTGTCAGGTGCTGTCTGTGAGGAGAGCCAAAGCCGGTGGTGGCAGGAAGGCAGCCACAGGCACACAGTCCCACTGCTTTGAACATGGCAAGTAGAGCAAGCCCAGGGCCAAAAGCACTTTCAGGCAATGGCCTGGATGTCCAGAGGGACAGGGTGCAAAGCTGGGGAGCTGCTGAGGGAGCCAGGGAAGGATAGACATAGCACTGGGATCCATCTGATTGCCACAGGATATCACCAACCCAAATCTCCAACCTGGCTGTTAAATCAGGCTCTATGTCAAGTTTCTGGCAAATACATTGAGCTCCCAGGCACTCAAATGAAAGCTGGAGGCAAGATACATTCTCTTTCATTCTCTTTTAGCCACAGGGCACTTGGGAAAGAACTGCCAGGAGAAACATGATACCTTTGACCAAAACAGCTTAAATAAAATATTTTCAGTTAATTATTGCAAAATTTTGTAGATCTTTTCCTAGTTTTATTAATCTTAATGTTTTGTTCATTTTGTTGGAAACTTACATCAGGACAAAGCCTGTTCAGAACATTTTCACCAGCTCAAATAGTGCTTATATGCATACAACGCAGCATAGTCTGTGTCCTTATTATTTTGTAATTTTCAACTTTTAAAATGGATTAGATTTTGTTTACATCAACTCAAACTCCATTCCCACCTTCTTTTCTACATCTCACACTATCTTAGGTGCAGAAATGATATGAGGTCAGAGACAGAGAAAGGCTTACAACACAGAAACACCTTTGCAATTGAGTTTATATCTAATGCTGAACAATTTCACAGAAAGCATTCACCAGTCTGGATTACTATGTTCAACAAATCCAAACTGCAAATGACTTTGGATGTTTAATATGTCAGTGTAAATTCTGAGTACAGTTCAAGAAATCACTGTATAAATTTCTACAAACATTTACACATCCCCTCATGTTTCTATTTCTAGCTAAATGAAAGAGAAAGCAGTTGATGGGGAAAAAAAAAAAAAAATCATATTTATAGTCTTGCATCTCCTTCACAGCCTGACTTAGAAAGTCTCGCCTTTAATTAAGGAATTTATCCAGCTCACAAAAGAGTTTAACACAAATTCTTCAGTCTTGACTGGTTTCAAAAGTTTTATTAAAGCTGCAGAAAATTACAAAGTCGATTCACGTACCTAATTCACCACATTTTCCACCTTACTTCATTTTCATGCCACAACTTGTTTACAACAAGACAACCCTGTTTAGAGTGGAAAAAACATTCCTATATGCACTGTAGGAAGTCAGTGATAAGCAGAAAAATAGGTATTAAATTCTTTTTTTTTTTTTTTCCCAAGGTTATATCATGAACATCAAAGTACTTACCTACTTACCTTTCCAAACCTCGAGTCCTTTCATTTGGACTTTTATAAACATTAATAGATTATTTGATTACATTTCCCTCTGCTCTCTCACCAGTCTCTTCTGCTATCTGATTCCTTAAATGCCAGGGGAAACAAAAAATCTGTTTCTGCCTTTCCACCAGAGAACTTCTTTTGTCCCTTGAACGGCTCAGAGTAACCAACTTGAAGGCATAAGTTGTAGCTATCAGTCCTGACTTGCTCCTCCATCTTTTGCCATAGTAATCACAGGCAAAAGAGATAACCTTAAAATGTTGTAAAGTTGCAATTACACTTTCCTAAGTGTTGGAAGGGGAAATTACTTTTGCTAGTCAAGCTTGTTCCCATAAGTGTGGACAGATTGGTTCTCAGTACTAACTACTGTAGAGCTTTTTAAGATTTCTGTTGCCTGTGGCTAACAAACTTAGCAGTCCCCCAGGCCAAGTTCTCTGCTCCATTGATTTCCCTGGACTTGGCTTAGCAGCAGATTTGTCTCTCCTGGGTCTATAGACACAAGAGCACAAGGAAAAAACCTGTGAGGATTTCATAAACCAGATGTCATCTGTGGGAGATGCGGTGCCATATGATGAAAAAATTTGCATCTAGATCAGAATCAATGAACACTGAATGATGAAAGTTGATAGTGTTAAGGATTCTCTATTTTCTGTTTATAGATTGTTTCCTTATTTAGTAGGAACAGCACGCTGAAAGCTTGAAGAAATATTTTCTGGAAATAAGAGTTTACATTCCCAAAGCATGTCTCTAATTTCAAGTTGAATGTTTGAGGTTTCTTTAAAAACGCCACATTACTCCTTTCTAGCCTTTTTTTTTTTTTTTTAGCCTAATTTAACTGTGCAAGTGAAACAAAAGCAATTAGCTCGTCTTTGGTTACTGTAAATCAACATGGACAGAACACTCTCATTTAGATAATGCTACGGAATCTCCCCTTGCAGTCCTTTGTTTAACTTAAGATTTTTAGGAAAATCTACCATGATGCTGAGGAAGTTAATGGATAGACATCTATTACTTTCTCTTTTCTGAAGCCAACCTTCCATCACAATCATGAAAACAGAAGACAAAAAAAAATAATATCCTTCCTATTGCTTTGTTTATTTCTTCCACCAGAAGCACAAAAGCTGTTTTTACATTCTAAACAGCAAGGTAGACTTTAAATCTATTGTAATAAGCACTTAGTTGGGGGGGGGGGGTAAGGAGAGAATAAAGAACTGGTAATTATCTTTCCTAATAAAATGCTCTTTAATTTCAGTTAGATTTTAAATGGGGCATGACTCATATTTAAAAGGACCACTGCATTAGAATCTATTAGTTGCAGTTTAATAAGTTAATGTCTATCTTATATTCTGTGTTTGTTTTTTTACCATAACTCTCACAAGTTTATTCAGTAATAGGGAATGGCTCTCTCTCTTCAGAACATGAACAGCCACTAGGACACTCATCACATTTATTTTACACACAGCAATGCTTGCCTTGGTAGCCTCTTCCTGTAACCGAACAGCAAATTAAGAGAACACAAAAGTAGCAGAATTACAAGGAACTTAGAAATTTCTGTCCAAGAATAATTACATTGTTACCACGAGAGTGGTAAAACACCAGCTTTTATTGCTAATAATTCTCAGAGGGCCCCTATCTTTGCAGGGACCGTTGCTTTTAAGTCATTAATGCATAATAGACTCACAGTGGTGAATAAACAGGATCGATCCTGTTCCACCTCCTGCCTTATCCTTCTCACTAAAATGACAAAACTGACCGTACTTAATGGAAATAATCCTGCTTTCATCTTCTAGTGGCAGAGAATGAACTTTGCATCTGTTAGTCAGCATGAGCCTTGGCTTATTTAGTTTACAAAGCATGATATCTTAGTGAAAAAAGAGAAAATCTGAATATGTATCTGAAGTACTTTGCTAAACAGACTTCAATATGAGTGTTCTCTTGCACTGTATTTCTTCTTTGTAAAGCACTCACTCTATATTACAGCTTCACAAAGTCTATGTCCTAATTTTCCCACCTCTGAATCACAAACATGACTTATCCCTGAGATACTGTGCAGAGGGAATAGGACACACATGTTCATATATGTGACTTCTCTCTGAACTTATCACCAATAAGAATGTGTCTGTTTGCTGAGAGAGCTGGTAAGCAAGTAGAAGATAAAGAGGATTCCTGGTATGGATGAGGGATTTCCACTATTGCAACACCTCTGAGGAATGATAAAAAAATCTTTCCATATTTCTAATTTATTGCTATTATTTCTTATTCCTCACTGAATTTCAAAACATAAACAAAAGGAAATTGAAAAGCTCATGGCAGCAAAATCATGCTTTAACTGTATTAATCACACAACCAACTTTATCCCTTGGTATTTTATGCTCCAATTCAAGCAACACATCTGTTCATAATTGCATGCATGACTCATTACTATAGGCTATAAATTTTGTGAATACTGGAAATATTGTATGAAGGATAAAGCATTTCAGATTGGAAAGATCTGTAAATATTATATTAAGATACAGTTTGAGATATATATATACACATATATATATCTTAATGTGTTTTCTAATTTTTGTACTTAGATTTGGTTGCATTGATGGCTTCTCACACAAACACTCCAGGGAAAAAGAAAACTTCAAATAACTTGGACTTTCATTCTCCAATTGATCAGTATTTAGGTAATTGCAGATCTCATCTTCCATAACTATATATGTTCTCTTGAGTAATTATAGCCCCTTATGGAACAAATAATCTTTCAAACATAGATCGCAGGTTTAGTATTTCAAAATTGACTCCATCTTCTTTTAAAGTGAAAAAATCACAAATTTAAAAAATAAGAAAAATGGGGAAAAGATAAATGAAATAGTAACTTTTACAGCGGTCTATAAAATCCTCCCTTCCCATAAAATTAAATATGACTTCCAACATCCAGTGGCATAATTGTCCCACACCGTACACTTCAGAAAAGGCTGCAGACCAGAATGCAATCGGTAGAAAGGCACCTGTATTTTGAGCAGCATGAATATCCTGAAGAAAGAGGAGATGGGAACTCTTCAGTTATGATTGAAAATTGTATCTTTATCACTAGAAAGAAAAACAAAACATACAAAAACCCACAAACTTATCAAGTTCTGTCTTGACCCAGAAACTCACAATTGGGAAGCTTCATTTCAACAAGGAATCACAGAAGATTAGGAGTTGGAAGGGATCTCTGGAGATCACTCAGTTCCAACCCCACTGCTAAAGCAGGTTTCCTCAAGCAGGAAAAGTTTACAAAGATCACAGACTCTTGAAAATGATGCCTACAAGGAAAGCACAACAGCTTCCTTTTCCAAGGAAGTGGATTTGAAGTGAAACCAGCAGGAGATGCTTCTGTTAAATCTCAACTTTAAAAAAACAGTGTTGGAGAACGGAGGAAAAATTCTGCCAAGCTCTGAAGGACAGTTCAAGGCAAAAGACAATATTTGTATTAATATAGCAATCAATAAAGCAACATTCCCAATGAGGAATTAGAGCCTTACTACTCTTATTCAGCCTATGCATTATTCTATTTCCTCGGAGAAGAATGTAAACAGAAAAATAAGGCTAAAAATAAGCTTAAGAATCCTATAAAGATTGAAAGATTTTTCTTTAGGAAGTCTGAAATGGAAAAATCTGCAGGAAACTTGAAAAGTTTAGCAGCCTCATAAAATACCTCTGAGGTTTTATGTCCTTGAAAATGGTTTTTTGATGAGGCAGATAAGGTAACCTTTTTTTTTCGTAGGGTATCAGCCTTTTCAAAGGACTTTTTATTCCCAAACAGTGAACCAACCAACAGTTTTCAATAATATCTGTTATTATTGCAGTGCATTTAACGTTTCTTGCCCTCCAGTGTAGCAAACATAGGGACTGATTTGTTAATCCTTTTTGACACTGCTCCATGAAGAGCTTTGTTAATATTTTTACAGTATTGTTAATGCTTTAACTTATGAAATTTAAATATCTAAATTTTTAAAACTAAATATTTAAATGCTATTTTTCTAATTTCTTATAATAGTAAAAGAGCACAACAACACTGATTTGCTGCGTGTTTCAAGCAGTCATTAATAAATTAGAGTATTAAAATTACCTCAGTGGAACTTATTTATCGTAATACTTTATTGTTTTTAAATAGATAAAAGACATTTCAGAATTAGAGAGTAACACCCAGAGGCAATAATAATGCCTGTCAAGATTCAGGAGTTCAAGATCCCAGAAGCCTTCATAAAAATGTTCCTCAGCTTTATAACTCCCTGAGATCCATAATATCGGTCTTTATGTAACAAAATCCTTAAGCTTTTGCATTAACAGGCTTAAAGCCAACCATTTGCTTGATCTGATTTGGATCCATTACCTCCGTTTTATCAATTTTAAGCAGGAATAAGGGAAAGCTAAAGAGTTTGTACAAAGCCAGCCTGTGTCAGAGAAAAGAAGCTAAATTCAAGGCAACTAATTCCAGGACTCCCTCTGGAAGTCCATCACTTGCAGATGTTAAAAAATTATGTATATACTTAAGCTTCTGTCTCCTCTCAGAGATTTTATGCATTGTTCTCCTTAGGTGCAAAGCCTATAAAAGGATGAAATACAAGCATTCCAAATGGCCCTTTAACTAAAATGAATGCTAAATCAATGCAGAAGTTGTCATATATTCTTCTGCACTACCATCCTAAAAGTTTAGGTTGCAATAATGTCTCAGAGATGCCTGGAAATACAAATGGATTCTATCTAGAAGTCAATGAAGTTGGTGAACTGAAAGGGTAACCTTCAAGATTGGATCAATGTATCATGCAGTGTTATAAACATGACCGTTGTTGCTGGTTTTCTGTTTGAGATAGGCTTGTATTTATCAAAAGCAGGAAAACAAACACGTCAGCATTTAGTAGCACTGAATTTTTTCCTTATTTCTGGGAGGATGGAAGGGATGGAAGGGAGATCCTCTTTTATTTAAATGTCTGCTTTTAAGCAGCAATAATAATATTGGAGAAGTCAATGAATCTACACACATACATAATCCCATGAAAATTTCAGAGGGTTTAATTGTCTTTTTAGAATTTAGTACACAAGAGAAACAAAGAGTGCAAGATTGAGTAATGAAAATGAACACTGGGACAAGAAATTCTGTTCTTAATACGAACATTGTAAATCTCTAGGGTGTCATGTATCCTGGGCCATATACCATGAGAGTAAATTAATACCTGTCAGAGTCAATGAGACCATTTCTTCTGACATCAGTGAACTTTGGTTTAGGCTGTATTTTCAGTGCAAGATTTGACAATGGATGAAAACACAAGACAGACTATTCCCACTTTATCAGCACTCTGCTGTATGGCCTAAGGCAACTCCTACCCTCATTATGCTTCAGTTTCCCCAGCACGCAAACACTTGTGCAACTGAGGACCGTAAGGCACAACAAAACCACAAAGACTGTAGGGTCTTCGTGTGGTAAAAAGTCTGCTTTGAATTCAGTTGTCTGCAGATAACACTACAATATATCCTAATCAGATTTTTCAATTGCAAATTTTCAATGCTGGATAAAAGCCAGCTTGCAAATAAAATCTTTGTTGTACATTAAACGTCTCTCGCAGACACAGTAAAATCCTAAGGTTTCTCAGTTTAACTTGCACTCCAATACCTCCCTCTCAGGCTCTCAAAATACATTTGACTCCAGGCAGTGCCATAAATAATCCACAAAACCACCTCTATACCATTGGTAATATTGCTTCTTAAGCATGACTTCCCTACTGAAAAAGAACATAACTACACCAGTAGCAAACATGCACCTAATGAAGCAGGATCATTTTAAACTGCTGTTATTAAAGTTACATATGAATGTGAATGTTTTTCAACTTATTACATAGAATGTGAGCAAATAAAAAAAAAAAAACAAGTTTTAATAAATTCATGTCAGTGCTCTCAATAGAGCTTACAAAACCCAACAAACAAAATAAAGTCCATTTTCATGATAATACATGCAGAGAAAAACACCCAAATGTTGCTAAAAGAAATAGTCAAATTTACCCTGGGTGAGGAAGCTATTAACAGAGAGTCAATCACAAACCAAACAAGCACATACCCCATTCAGAAGCTGTGTAGACATTTGTTCAAACACTTACTACAAGTCACTTCCATTTAAGCAAAAATGGACCTCAGGTATTTGAAGATCATGAAAATTAAATGCAAACAGCTGACAAATATAAATATGAATCTAGATGCTGGTGTTTACTGACTGACAGAAGCAGCAGTTTCTGGACTTTCTGATTTTTAAGATCCTTAATACTTGAGGACAAAAGCAATTCCTAGTTTGTGTTCAAATAGTCTAAGGCATAGAATTTGAACACAACCTTTGATATGTATGAATTTAATAATTATTTGCAAAGAAATCAGAGTACAAGTTGGAAAAGAACATCACTGCAAGACATTTCTAAGTGTTTGTAAAAATGGTTATGCTATGATTCCTTAACATCTTCCATTATTTCAGTCCCACCCTATTTGGTTGGCACAGTGGAGAACAGAATTTCAGTCACTCATTTCATTTAGTTAGATTCATCGTGTGTAAATAACTTTCTCCTCTTTATTGCCAAACACCTAAGAGGATTGTCTAGTCTAGAGACCAAGCACTAATCACACATAGAGGTAATTAATCTTGTTTTTGATGATCACAAATTACATAAGCATCTATGTATATTTAAGAACCTTTCACTTTATCACGTGAAATATTTTACCCCTCCTCCTCTCCAGTGACAATTAAATGCAGATACTTAACGAAGAATACCCATTTTACTATTCTTTGTTATTTGCAAATACCTGATAAAAGCTGATAACCAGAAGTATCTGAACGAGACCTCTGGCATCCATTCTCCCTTCTGCTTTAGTTTTCCCTTCCTTCAGTTATAGAACGGTACACCACAATGTGCTGAAGGTACATCGGTGCATATGGTCTTTCATTCAGATACACAAGAGAAAAGTTCCACAGAACACCTTTAGGGAGAATTCTACAAGTCATGTCTTTCAGAAGCGTTGGGCACCTGCCCCTCCAGCTGGAGTCAGCTGAAGCACTACAGAGTTGTGGAAGCAGCTTGTGCTTCCTGCTATCACTGCCTCTCCCTGTGCTCTGCAAAAGGCACAGAAATACACACAAAAAAACAAATGAGCCAATTAACAGAGGGGCAGTTTAAATGAATGCATTGACATGTCCAAATGGACACTTTTAAACTGTGATTGATCTCCCATATATGCCTCCGTGCCCTCATAGGAATAGCACTAATGCACTGTTAATAAGTGTTGCATTGCCTGATTTTAAGCTTACTGAGAACCTGGATTAAAGATTCAGGTGTGAAGCTTGCTATGTAACAGAAGCAGCCAGGACTCAAAAACTACAGGTAGCTAATGTCCTTAAATTATTTATCTTATCATAAACATACAAGTTTTCATTACCGTTCCAAGCTGCCATTCTGATAATCCTTCCTTTGCTTGTTTAAATGTAGGAAGACATAACCCATCTTAGGAAAGCACCAAATCAATGAGAATTTTTGACATTATTCTATATTAAGCAGCTAAAACTTTGTGAACGACAGTAACTGAAAAGACCAGTAAGGTTTACAATGAAGTAACAGGTGCTATAAACACTCCACTCCTTTCAGCTGTTTTTCAGGTGGATATATAGGCAACACCATTGGCTTGTTTGCATGCTTAAAAGTTGTGTGCACAGACTCAGATGCCCACCTAAAATATTCTAGTAGAGCACTTACTGACAAAGCAGTACTTCAGAGAGAACATTATGATTTTTACTGAAAAACTCCAAGCTTACAGTTCCCAATAAATAAATAATTAAAAAGCAGCAGCCAGTCTATGACAGAAATCAGTTTACTCACTTCTAGTGTCAATTAAATAAAAACTATCTGTTATCACTGAGCTGCTGCTGGCACACATATAACATACTCATATCGAAGTGTGGAGGTGCATACTGTGCAAGGCTGACACTGAACGTAGGCCCACCTTCCCAGAGATTGCATTTTGACAGACATGGCTGAATAATACAGATTGCTTTAGCTTTGTCGGAACCAAAATCCTGATCTCAAACCATTTCCTGGAGTTAGGATCCACCGTTCTTCTGAATAAAGAGCTTTTTGTGGTTGGTTGGAAGAAGAATCTCTTCTATTGTCTTTTCATAAATTCTGTTATACACAGCTCTTTCACTGCTAGAAAAACTCCATTGTGGCTGCCAATTTCCTCTTACCTTATTTATCCATTCAGCTTAGCACAAGATGGCAGCTTCAAGCAGCCAGCTCTCCCTTTCCCTTTGTTTCTGTAAAAGAAAGCAGCACCTCTCCTGCAGAAATGCACTGGCCTACAGCATTGCTCTGAGCCATCTATGTAAATCATTCCAGCCAGAGAAACAAAGCTCTTAAACATAGCAACAAACAACATTTCACAGAAAGAGGAAGCTAGCTGAGAACAGCGCTGAACATTTGAAGTAGTGCCAGCTTATGAAGCAGAGAAAAGAGAAAAATTCATCCAACTACCCTAGGAAAAGATGTGAGAATAAAGGCCAGAGCACAGGAAGGTGCTGTAAATGTGAAGGAACAGAGAGGCATAACCTGGAGGTGAGCAACATGGTAGAGTGGCTGGTTATTCTTGCCACTGTAAAGTGCACAAGAAATATAAACACAGCCGGGGGGGTTCCTCCAAATACTATTTGCAATACTCTCACTTACAAACTGACCATCAGCCTTTTATTAATGTTTCATTCAGGCTAGAGCAGCTATTTACCCAAAATAAAGAACTAACCTCAACAAGGTTTTTGTCATACTCCTATTTTCAAACTTCTTTAGATGCACATATTCTCTGATGAGGAATTCAAACCATACTTAAGGTCCCAATTTTCTATGTTGTTCTAGCATCAGAAACACTCTTTCAAAATTAACCTCTGTGTTATCTGTATATACAGAAACCAGAATACATTTCAACTAAATTTGCACAGCCAATACACAGGCAAAAATATCTGCTCAGACAGGAGACCAAAGCATCTACTTGGTTTTTAGTTTCTCATAATATATTCTTCCCACAGAGAAAGCAGCTCCAAAATTCAGTTTAATTCTTATCTGACATTTGAATCACATATTTTGCACTAATTCAATCTTCCTATGTATCAGTGACTTCATCTATAATACCAATTTGTGTCAATGACACAATTCTTAATCACGTATTTGTTTTCAACCTCAATCTTTTTTAATCACAACCTTTTTGAACATGCTGTCAGCAGACTTGTAGTATATATACTGATTTTAGGAACATTTGGGCTGGCCCAGGTAGCATATAATATATCTTCCTCAGCTCCTTCAATAAAATACCCTAACTCACACCAGTTAAGATCTTATTCTGTGCATAAAATTATCATCTTCAATTGGTCTGCTTCACACCACATCAGATACACTAACAAGCCAGGAAGATTCACACAGAACTCCTAGAATACACTGAGGAGATTTCCAACTCATATGAAATGCCACAGCTCCACTGACTTCAAATAGAGCTGTGCCATTGTATCCTAGTTGAGGATGTGACCCGCCAGCCTTCAGCTATTCAGCAGGCTAAATCATCATTCAGACAAAGCATTAATGTCATCTGATAGGTTCGCTCTGAAGACCATACAGAAATTTCAGCCCGAGAGCCAGCAGGAAACACATTTCTACAAGAATGAATTCATAGCAGAATTGCTGAAATGAAACTCTTAGTTCAGAGCAGATCCCCCTCTTTCAGAAATGATAGCACTTGGAACATGCTGCAAAAACAGCTCCTCCAGGATTCCTCCGAGAAGAGGACAGACTGAAGAGGTTAAGAGCCATTTTGAGAAATACTGGGCAAAAAATGAGCACTTTCAGAGAGAGCTTTTTTCTCCAAGAAGTATCGGGCATAAAAAGGAAAATGGATTAACTGTCAAAACTGCACTGTAAACATAAAAGGGTAAGAGATACAGCCCTGTGGAAAGGTGAGGTGTTAAGAAAGTATGTGCTAGGGCTGCTTAAATACCACTTTTATAGCACAGCTGTCAATCCAGAAAAAAAAGAAATCGGATTCAAAGATAAAATGTTTCTGTCCAATATTGTTCTCAATAAGGCCTGAAAATATCTAAGAGCAATCTCAGGCAAAGGCTCAGAAAAGCAATACAAGCTTTCTCTATTTTATGTTATTTGTGGTACTACTCAATGTATAGTCAGTATGGCATCAGCCCCTTGAAACTTGACTTATTTAGCTAACTAAACATTAAGATGCTATGATGTCTATAAAAGTATCACACAGTATGTGTCTCTTTAAAGAGAATGTAAAGTAAGAGGCAATGATGGGCCATTAAAAAAAAAAAAAAAAAAAAAGAAGAAGAAGAATAGTTAGAGTATGAAGTAGGAGTGGCAAAAGATATCCAGGAACTCCCATGGAATATCAGACTGAAAACTCCAGGAAAACCCTGCCTAATTTCAAGATGGAAATATCTAGATTTCCAAATAGGAGAATCTAGCGTGGGACATATAATGGTAGATTTACTAGAGACTAGTCAGGAGATTGGTTTGCATTCAGGATTTCTCTTTTAATATCTGCAAAAAAGCTCCACTTGCTGTGCAGAAAGCATGAAGATGAGCACATTTGGCCTATCTGTATCTTTGCTGATAGGACAAGAAACTGTCATCACTGGATTCTTGCCTCCCATGTGGGTCAGTTTGCCATTCAATAAAACCTGATTCCTGCTGTATCCAAATCAGAAAGGATAAGCAGAGATGAAAGTTATATAAATTACATCCTAAAAACTTAATCCCAAAGTTCCAAGCCTATGCTGTTATTTTGCTTAATTAATTCCACTACTTGCATTTGCATGGTCCATTCTGTGTCTGCACAAAGGATGTAATGTTAGTAACTCTGAACACCCCTGAGGGAGACAGAGCTGATCAAAACCTCAGATTTCCCTTTTTGTGGTTATTCAATGACTTTGACAAAAGATTTGTTGTGCCTTGGAATGAAAGGGAGTGAACTTAAAATATATATATACATCTGCATAAGATGTGTGACAGTTTCAGTTCTCTATTTCCTAATGGAAGAAAAACAAAGAAACCTAAAACAACAAAGCAAGCCATTGATGCCTGAACTCATTAGTCTGCCCAGAGCCTGCTGCTGTAGCTTCCAGAGCTCATGCTATTTGAGAGCTTGCATTCCCACCAGGATTCTTCTTATCACTTCCTGTGTTTACACTGAGAAGCTGGGAATAAAAGTCAGAGTTCCCAAGAAATTCGGGCTTCTAGTATTCCTGCAAGATGGAGCTGCACAAAAGCCCAGTATTTGTGCCTTGCAACCCAAACCTGTAGAGAAGTTTCTGTTCTGCAGCTCAGGGAAACCCAGCAGCTTGCCAGGTGAGTCTGGTGGAAAGCAGATAGGTTTCCAATTGCTGCTTGCAAGGCAAATGAAATTCAGTCAGAACTGCTGAAAACAGAAGAAAGTGTTCCAATTTCAGGTATTCAGCTATTGTTTTCTTTAAATAAAACATTGATCTTCCTTCAAATCTTTACTACCGATGGATTATTTCAGATGATCGTTAGATTCCCCAAAGTGGATCTGTAGCTTTCAGGGCAAATACAAAGCAAGTACTAAGCACATAAAGACAACTAGATTAAATACTAGAGATGAGGGGAATTATTGCATATAACTAGGGTTAAAGATTAGGCTATATAATTAACATAAGTGTCACCCATAATTTCTACAAATATAGAGTCCACAATTAGGCGTTTCTCTGCCTTATAAATTACTTACTACTTGTTACTTGTTTGGTACAGTGAACACTTAAACAGTAAATAAAACTGTAAGTAATTAAGACAATTGTGTGATTTGAAGTTATTGGGGAATTTGCCACTTCTTTGTAAGAGTATTTGCATTTACTTGACAATAACTCAGTTTGAAAGTGAAGTAGTTTAGAATAATGTATACATCCTTAATTTCAAGATTGCTTACAAATACTATTATTTCTTCAATTAAAGTATGAGAATTGAGAACTTAACATTGATCATAAACACCGGTCTCCAGCTTGCCCTCATCTTTTTGTCCAAGGCCATCACACCTTGCTATCTTTCACCTTCCAGTCATCTCAGATTTCTACATGAACTTGCTAGAATCTATACAGATGCTTATTTTCAGTAAGATATTCCGAAATCACTTATAACAATCTTATGTGTAATGGAATACATGTTAACATATTAATATATGCAATTCTGTGCTAAATTTAGTTTAATTATTTACAGAATTAATTACTCAGGTGGCAGAATTTCTTCATTTTCTTCATTCAATTTATTTCCTAAATTAAGATACTTTACTTAAATGAACAACTTAGAAATAAATAATTCGTATGCACGACTTATGCTTTCCACAGGAGAAGTTCACATCTCTACTTTTAAATACAGCAGAGAAGACTGAGTCCAGCTAGGCAGGTAGCCTCCATAACTTTTAAGTCTTAAAGTGCTGGGTGAATCATCCACCTGTTCGAAATCCTGGGGGAAAATGGCTGTAGAAGAAGAAAGTAACACAGTATAAACGTGGAAGGAGTTTTGAAATATACCCTGAGATATGCAGAATGAGATGGAGATGCTTTTGAAGCCCAGAAAGTCAGCAGACATAGAACAGAGAAAACTGGCAGTCTTGATTGCTGGAGTTTTCCATAAATTAATGTTTCCAACCCCCATATTTGCCCTGATGAGTAACTTTTAAATAATTGAATAAAACTACAATTTACCATGGAAGAAAATTCGATATTCTACTTTTACAGCAGTGACCTTTCTACAATCACACTTATTCACGAGTTTAATTGCAGAGGGGATAGAACCATGACATCAGCTTAAATGGTTTTGTTCAATACAAACACAGCAGGATCAGGTCAAGGTGAAGAGGTAGTATTTGTGTCACAGGAGTTAAGTGGGGAAGGTCTCTGTAAATGTCTAACCTAAGAAAGCACAGAAATCTGTATTTGGACTTGGCATTTTTCCTTTTCTCCCACTTCAAGACAGTAGAACTCCTTCTTACCCCAGACAGCATTAGTAATAATTTGTCAATAGCAATTCTGAAACTTATATGCCTAGAAAAATCTTTAGTAGCACAGTATTTCCTAATATCTTTTTCACAAGGATGAACTTCTCATCAGAGACAGAAAAGCCTACAAGCAGATACTGAATGGGAAATGGCCTCATTCACTAAGCTCTGCGAAAAGTCACTCATCAGCTAAACCACCACCTTAACCACAATTCCTAAGGGAGTTTAGAACTGCCACATCATGCTTTGCAGAACAAGAACTAAACTTGATTTTATAGATCATTTGACTAACATCCCCCATTTACTCTCAAAGAAAGTATTAACTATCATTTTCAATGGTTAACACAGCTCCATTGAGAACTGCAGATTCTTTTTAGCATTCTGTACTATAATTATTTTGTATATCTTAGAGAACACAAACTGAGTATTTTCATAGAATCACAGAATTGTTTGAGTTGAGGAAACCTTTAAGGACCACCTTGTCCAACTCCCCTGCAATGAACAAAGACATCTACAGCCAGATCAGCGTGTTCAGAGCGTCAGTCTCAGTACTGACACCAGAGGGGAAGCCACTCATCACTGATCTCCATCCAGACACTGAGCCATCGACCGCCCTCTCCTGAATCACAGAATGACCCGGGTTGGAAGGGACCTCAAGGATCATGTGGTTCCAACCCCCCTGCCTAGCAGGGCCACCAAACATACACAGCAGGGCCAACAAACATACACAATGTTTGCCACACAACATACACTCCTGGTACAATCTTGCAACCAGTTATTTGTCTGCACACAAGTCCACCCATCTAATCCATCTCTTTCCAATTTGGAGAGAAGAATGCTATGAGATTCTATGTCAGAGGCCTTCCTGAAGTCCAAACAGATGACACCAGTGGCCCACAGTAAATTTTAAAAAATCTAGAAAAATATTATTGCTTGCGTTTGCATGCTTAGTAACATATAAAAACAGAAAATCATCCCACTATTGTATTTTATTGTATTCCTTCTTAATATAACTTAAGATACTATTTGCAAATTTCAGGTCCAAAATAAGGTTTGAATTTCAAAAGTTTGGAGAGTTTTTTTTCATCAGTGAAAGCCTTAAACTGCACACAAAACCTAAACTGCATATACAAACTTAAACATACACCAATAAGGGGACACACCAAATATTTCACTCCTAGGGTGTTTTAGTTCTGGAGATGTCAAATATTAATCACCAATTTCTTACTTTCTTTAGGCAAAGCAAGAGAATAATCAGATAGCACATGAATACAAATGTATAGCCTGTTTTTTTCCAATCCAAATAAAAAACTAGTGACTGACTGGGTCATAAATAATTTTACCTGTTCCATATTCTATGAAGTATAATCTGAGTAGCTCAGAACGAGATGGCTGCAGCTGCCTCTTATAAAATTGCAATATATTTGGTAATTTAGGCCAAAATATCTTCAGGCACGGATTAAAACCAAACATAGGGGCATACATCATTTAAGTTTGTCTTTAATCTTCCATATTGCTTCTATGCTTCTATATTACTGCAGTGAAAGTATTTGGAGTCAATCTGTATAATATCCATAGAAAGACCTTGAGAAAGCTGCAATAATAGGAAATTTTATACATCAACATTAAGTATAAATCAACAGGCAGGAAAGGGAAAGAGACGTTTTCCATTTTTAAGAAGTGAGCACAAAAGCATGGCTTAAGCAGGAACCAAATGAAGAGGATGAAAGTTATAATGGAGCTCCATAATCAACATAGCTATGCAATAATTTGATTTGCATTATAATGACACTATTTAGACATGCCCTGCATATTAGAGATTGAGCAAAGTACATAATTATTGATTAGGTATAAGCCATTTGTGTTTTATGTTTATTTCATCTGACAATAATTATCATACATTTGCACTAATTAATTCATCATCTTTTATTACTGGAACTGAAAGGTAACTAGCATAAAACAGCAGAAAGGGCACTAAGAAGAACAGTAGGAAGTCCTGCAAAGCGATAGCATTATTTACAATGTAATACCAAGACAACGCTCTTTGCTTTTCTCATTTTTATACAACAAACTGTGGCAAATGATTTCCTAGCAAAAAATTACTAGTAAATTGCTGTCTAAAATATGCTCAATTGAAATTCAGCAAATACAATGATGTGACTGACCTATCATTCAGTGTTAATATTAGACTGTTTTATGAAGGTCCCAGTAAATCCTGGTCTTTTAGAATACATTTTAGAAAGTGGGTAGTTTGTTGGGTTTTTTTTGCTTTAGGAACAGAAGTTCTCTATACTACTTCTGTCATACAACAGCACGCCAAAAACTTTACAAAATGCTGCTGTATAATGCTCTGTGAACAGAAAATAAGTTTGTTTTTCCAGATGGATGGCTTCATCAACTAGTTGTACAGTCACTGTGCTGTACTGGCATAAAACCACTGTGCAACACAGCATGGTGCAGACAGCCCTAGGTCGAGCCAGACATTAGAGAAGCACAAACGTATCAGCATAGCATTGCTACTTAGCCCTATGAAGAGGCATACTACACTGAATAGAACCATATCAGTGTGGTTCTTACTTGCAAAATCAGGGCTTGTATCTACACAGCACTAAACTACATCATGCATATTTACACATGGCTTACAGCTATGCTGAAAATACACATGGCACTGCACTGTACCAACCTGTGATAGCACCTAGAAGGGGTGAAGGAAGCAGCAATAACCTTTCTTGAGTTTTCCTCTGTGAATATGTATATAATACAATAGAAAACCATATGCAGAGCAGCTGGGTCCACACTGCTCTATTTTACTGTCCCCAGTTGGACAATACAACCTGTCCTACAGAAATGATGGAAACTCATTTGCGATGCACTAGTCTGCATCTTCCAAATAGATGCCTGAAATAACAAGAAGCAGCAGGAGCAACTGTACTCAAAATAGAAACTAGAGGCTGAAATCCTTTTTTCTACTTTTTTTTTTTTATATGAAGGCAAGATTAAAGCAAATTTATATATTTCCCTGATTATTTCACTGTCGTTTAGATTATATTAACTTTGTACATAATTTAAAATATAGGAAATGTATATTGAACTGGAAGGCCCTGTTCTATTTAAATGAGAGAAAGGTGACTTCAGAGCACAAGGTGATGCTTTACGGATCAGTATTGAAGACTTGCACTAGCAAAAAGGAGAAATGAGCTACATCGTATCAAACTCAAAAGAACCTAGAAAGCATTTTTCTGCTTTTATATCAACATTCTCTGCATATAATGTAACACAGATTGAGGTATTAAAAGAAAGCAAACACAATTACTTCATTAATAAATATATATATATATATATATATATATATATATATATATATAAAGACATATATATATATATACATTTATATATATATAAACAAGTATGTTTTTATATGTGTGTGTATATAAAGACACCTTAACCAACCAGAAAGAGCAAGCAATTGTGTTTGTGCTTAAATCTGGGTTTTAGGGAAGAATAAGAGAGAAAAAAATCTCACAGAACAACTTGATATCTAAGAACAGAACTGTTGAATAAATGCAGTTTTGAACACAAAATCCACAGAAAAGCAGGAAATCATACAGCAAAATGATACTGAATAAATGTTAAGACACTTAATATAGCCACAGAGCAACACACACCACAAGAGTTTTTACTTTCTTTTTTCCTGTCTTTTGGCAGCTTTAACTAATTAAAACACGTTCCAAAGATTGTTTAAAGTCACAGTGTTTGGTTCATTGAGTTTGTATTAAAGGCATTCTAAGGTAAACTTATGGTGTCTCATTTACTCTGACTGAGGATATATGAGCATTTTCTTAGGCGGCCACAAACAAGGAAGTGATGAATAGATTGCTTAGGTGAAACAAGATATGTGACTTAATCACTCATTTCAGCTCTCAAGTTGTGAATGATTCTGGACATTTTTACATGTGTTCACCTCCCTTTCTGCCATCCTTCTCCCTATCACACTACTCTGACAGAAAGCTTCATCTAACAGCTGACACTTATTCTTGTTCCACCGCTCATCCTCCCCAGGCAGCTCCCTCTCCTCCTTCCTTGATTGCCACCCTGCAAACATTCTTATTCCTGCTTTCAGCTCCCCTTTAACGATTCCTCCTGCAATTCTGCTGACATTCCTGCTTTATATCCAGGCATCAGGATCTCTTCAAAACAGACAGAACAGCTCTCCTACAAAATGTCAAAGTTAAACAGGATGCAGAATCTGGGAATTTATACAGTATGTTTTAGGAGATCACTAGTATCGAGTACAATAGCTGGCTTATCACCTGGACCTGATTTGATACAGACTTCATGTGTGGTACAAATTTTAGATAACACATCCATGTCCCTGTAACTGAGAAAAAGTACCAAAATGCAAGATGCGTTTTCCAGTACAGATGCTCTGGGGGGTTCGAGAGGGGAAGGAGGCAGGAACAATTGCTCATTGTTCACTTTCACACTGGGAACAATCTTCACAACACATCAAATGACATTCAATAAAGGAGGTACCCAGAGGTTCTATTTACTAAGCTCTTAAAGTACATGATTTCCTTCTTGTTTGTTTTTATACCCTAAGCAAAGGGTTTACCTCACTCCATTATAAAAACACAAAGAGAACATGAGGCAAAGTAACTATTATGATCATAACATTTCCTGTATTTGATGATATTCTAGCTTTGCAATCAGACTAGATAAGCAGTGTAATACTAAATACTCTCTCACAATTTGTATTTGTGCTAGAAAATACCAACACAACTCAGTGAAGTGCCTGATAAAAGGATTTCATGAATTCTTCAGTTTTCCAACAGTCCCCTCAATGGGGATATTTTCTGTTTATCTTTTTCACTGAGCTCCAAAAAGCCAGCAGGTCACATCCCTTGCTACTCAAACACAATCAGCCTGCTAGAATGGATTAATGACTAGCAAAACATATTTTAGCATGACTGATAACTACGCTCATCCTTCATGCGATTTTAATCAGGTAGTTGGTTATCAATAGCCTAAAAACCACTGATGTTTGCTTACTTAATATTAGTTGGGCAAAGTTAAAGCATAGACCACCATTGCTGATTTTTTTCAGTCAGACATTTGGACTGGTAAAAGGTAATTAGATTTAATGGTAATATTTTTGTACATCAAAACTCTGCCCATGTGAAATAGAACCACTTTATGCTAAATGCATATGAACACTAGGAAGTAGCTACTGGCGTACACCGTGACAAAGCAGCACGGTGTTGCATAATATTATCACTTATCATCATTTTTATAGCTGGACATGGAAGTAGAAAGGAGCTTGATTCACACACAATCAAACAAGAAATTTCTGGCAGTCCTTCCCCAAAAGGGAGTCTCACTGATCTGTAATTACAAGTCATTTCAGACATAACTGATGGCTAATATGCCTCATCCTGTAAATTAACTCTCCTGGTACTGTCCTGCCCTATAAACAAATGGGCACCAGCTGAATTCTATCTTCATTTGACACTGCAGCAAACTCGCTTTCTTTAGCCAGATTCCCTGATAGAGCAACTTTGGTAAAACTGTTGTAAGTGCAAATTAAATCAGTGAAAAATGAAAACCTGGTGATTTGTTTTTTTGTTTATTTAGGGAAAAGCAAATGGTGAACTGTTCAGATGTTGTGAATTGAGTTACAATTTCTAAACCATTACTAAATTATCAATAACAGTAATGACTTGTTTGATGGTTAAATGTCAAGAGGAAAAGGCCAGTGACTTTCATTAATGCTATAACAGATCTGTGTTAATTAAATTAGCAAACGTTTTTCCCATTTAAAATTATAATTACCAAGATAGAAGTTAATAACAACTTGTCTTCTAAAGAAAAATACTATAGCTGAACTAGCAGAGCCAGGATAAAAGCAAGGTAATGCATCTATTTTTACTAAACAAAAACAACTGTGCTAGAAAACAGGTAAATTTTGCTAATACACAGTAGAGAATTACTCTCCACCTACTGAGTAAATTGAAAGCATGACTAACATAATTAACAAAATAACTTTTCACATTCCTGCCATTGATTAACAACATATATACTATATCATCGTTTACAAATTGAATCTAGCTCAGTGCAAAAAAAAAAACAAAACAAAAACCTTTCCTTATAAAAGTCATATGGTAGAACAAGGAATCTACTTAAAAGGTTTTTAGAAAGAGGGAGTTCTTCATTAGTATAATGTGGGAATGTATTTAAATACACAAGAATCCTATGAATCCTGGGCCTTCTGCGGCTCTCTACAGAGAACATGCTCTTGGTGTAACACTTTATTCTTCTGTGTTAAGAACAAATTTAGTAAAAGAGTAAAGATGTTCAGAATGTTTTGTGACCAAAAATTGGCATTATTCTACTTATAAAAACTAATGAACAAATCCTACCAAGTTTCAATAGACAGGTTTCCTCAGTCAGTGGCTGATTTGATTTTCAAGTACTTTTTATGAACTCCATTGATGGGAAATGATATGATGTAGCACGCATGGCATAGGCATGAGGTCAGCGTTATTACTGCCTTTCATCCACATCCTCACAACAGTCAGCTTCTTTCCTTCTCCCAGATAGCTACAAACAGGACTGCTTATATGTGAACCCTTAGAGCTTGTTTGTAAAATCAGGCAATTTGGCAGGATGCTGGGGAAAACCACGTTGTCTCCATCTCACCCAGGACCATCCACTAATTTCTCTTCCTAGAGATCAAAAGCAGAAGTCCTTCATAGCAAACCAGTCAAACATTTGTCCTGAGACAACGAGCAGTTGTCATCCAGCAACAACCCTGTCTGCCCTTTTGCTTCAATAAGGTGAATATGGATTTATTTTAATGCAATTGCAAGCAGCCAAGCCCTCAGGCCCATTACCAATTAAAGAACAATCATGCACTGTGCATCCAGCATAAAATTACTTAAAAAGAGGAAATGAGAATGTGGTTATTTTGCTACAGTTGCAAAGTCCATAAACACCTCTGTCAGATAAATTGTTATTGGAAAAATACTATATTCAAAGTGGAATTGAATACCAGTTATTCTACTTGTAAGTCTGAATTTTTAAAATGTAATTTCACAAAACCTCAAAACTTTCTACAAAGTGAGGTTTCACAGAATTCAATTTGACTTATACCTGACTTTGATCAGTCAGCAAACTTATAGTGATTGCCTCCCTTGTCTCACTGTTCTCCAGTCTGAGTCTCTGGAGTACGTGAAGCCTAAAACATCCAATCTCCAAGACTGGTATGCTATTACAGAATTAAATAGAACATCCATGTTTAATCACACATAAATTTGATAATTCTACCATCCATGAGGAATTATGAAATACTCATTTCCCTGTTCCTTAATCTCAGGAGGAATATGGGAAGTACAAAGAAATCTCAGAAAGTTAGCAAACTCCATTTGCCATAAGCAAAGAGTATTGTAACAGAAACCAAGAGCTCTCAGGTTTGCAATGACTGCAGGATTTATACAGTGGATGGCAGTGACTGGCGTGGCATACAACAAAGGGCAGAGGCAAAGCTACTGCTAATTCTTTCTCATGCAATTCTATACTGAAAACTTTCAGTGTTCCAAAATATCATTCCTGTTCTTGTTACAGATCATAAATTGAATCAAAAGAAATAAAGCTGGATCTTGAATGGAACCAAAGGCCAGCTCAGGAAGCTGCACAGAAGCTGGCTGAGCTCACATGACTGCACTATGGATTAGACTAAATCTAATCTCCATGCCCATGCTAGGGTTAACATATCACACAAGCACTATACTTTTATTCTTCACACAATACAAGAGTGGGTATTGCTTAGGATATTTTCCTAAGCAGTAGAAGGAATGGGCTCTTATGGCTTACCTCACAGCCCCCCTAGCTGCGTGTGGCTGGAAGGCAGCCTGTGCAATACAGTGATGGCCCTCCCTAAGTGCAGGATGATGCTCTGGAAAATGTTAAAGAAAGGTCCAAGTTAGCATGCCTTTGGGATCAGAAACAGGACAGTTCAGCTTCCTTTAAGACATCTGGTTTTAAGTCATTTCAAATATGAGCCTAAAAAACAAACAAACAAACAAACAAAAGGAATTGTTTTGTCTCACATAATAGTTTTGTTCTTTGAGAAAGTTTCTTTATGAAAATTCAAAAAGGATTATATAACCATCACACAAAATACTCCAATTTAGTGGTTTAGTCAATTTGCCTTACCTAGACACAGAGAAAAACTGAGTCTTCAATATTTCTATAGTAGCAGGATGAAACGAGTTAATTATTCTTTCAGTGCAATAAAGATTTAACCAAATTACAGTTAAAAACAACCTTTTCATTTAAGACTTCTTTTGTATCATCAAGTAGGTGTGCAGGTTTTACTCTGAGGTTTTGTTGTCCCTTTAAGATTAGTGGATAAAAGCTTGCTTTACGCTGCTTTTATTAAGTGAAAAACACTCTTAATTCACATAATGCATTACATACCATGTGAAAATGCAGTTATTGACTGCACCATTGCAAGTTTATTATCCTGTTAAAAGTTAATGTTGTAATTACTCCTGGGCCATTGCTTTTTTAAAGCTAATATAGGCCAGTGGTGTAATTAACTGTGTGCAATTCAAAGAAGCCCAAGAGAATTCTTAGTGCTGCAAGAACATGGGCAGATGTTTGTCAACCAACTGGACTTATAAGAAAGGAATTAAGTAATTCAATACATTTAAGAGAAAAATGGTTTTATGCAGTAAAACAGTAGATAAAGAGGATAGATTTTTCTCACAGGTAGCTCGTAGGAAAGGTAAAACCAAGAATATATACAATACATCTTGAGGGAAAGAGTATATCAAAGATGATAGCACAGAAAAAAAAAGGAAAACATTGAAAAGTAATAAAACTCCCTTTTACCATCAGTCTCCAAATACCTTTGCCACGGCCTCATTTTGACCCCATACATTCCAAGCTGACCTTAGAGGAGAAAATATTCTCTTTCTGCTCAGCAGCAGCAGGCTCTCACTCAGCTGAATACAGAAAAAGCCTGGCTCGGCCCATCCAGCAGTGGTTGAGAAAGGATAGATTTCCCATGCATGACTTCATGCAGATTGCACCCACTGGAGTTATCCCAATTGCAAAACTAGTCAAAATTAAACAGGGAAAAAAATCCAGCAAAACTTTATCTGCTCAGATATACTATACAAATATATCACAAGAAGTCAGCATTACCAGCACAGATTTTGCCTTGCTTTGTAAATTCTCCAGTTACTTAAGCAACTACGCAATATATCCAGCCTAACTTCTGGCTGTATGTGCAGCTTGTAAATACCAGAATTGTCTAAGCAAAGAAAAAGGCAGTGTAAATTTAACTGAAGTTAGTTTGCCAGCAGTAAAACACAAAGGCAGACAAATAGTTGCTTCAGCAAAAACCCAGCTGTAAGGAAACCTCAGATGGCTAATTGATGTGAATAGTATGATCTATCAGGGTTATCACCTCAGTCCAAATGATTTAATTCCTCCACAGACAAGACCTAGCAGAATTTTTTTTTCCCTATGTCCAACATTGCAGTTCTTTCCCTCTATCCATAGTTATTCAAGCAAACAGACCTGCAAGCATCTGGAAAGACATTCTGTATCAATCATTCAGATAAAGCCCACTATCACTTTTCAAGACGGAATATATTAAGACAATACAATTACTGAAATCAACAAATACTTGGCAGTTTGTATAAGTTATTCAGAATCTGGACTAAGTTTAGTAACAGCCTCATATAACCAGGGATTACCTTGAAAATCTATAGCCCTGTAATATCTATTTTTGCCTCTGCTTAAATGTTTTCCAGAGCCATTAGTGAAGTAGTTGCTACAAACAGGTTCTGTAGCTGTTCTTACTATAATGCCTAAGTTCCATATCCCTCCCCCATCTGCAAGGCACCAATTTACCAGAAGTATAGAAAGGCTTTGCAAGCATGCATTAAGCTCTGGAATTATGCTGAAATTTTAGCACAGCTCTGTTTTGCACAGCCCTAGTATAGAGAATTATTATTTTTAATTTCACTGACTGGTTAAGTCTGTTACAGAAGCAACTGTTTAAATAGCCCTGCTCAAAGAACATTCAGAATGTTCAAACTAACCATTTGTGGAGTGAGGAGTCAGCACCTATGAATTAAAGGAGAATGTACAGAGTTGTATAATGTGCAGCTGCAGCTTCACGCACCAGCATACAGTAGGACATCCTTATGACTGTCCTTGCATATTCTTGAGAGGATTACTTCTTCCAGACTCTGACAAGGAGGTCAGCCAAGCCCACTTGCTATTCTAAAACATGTCCTTACAAATGCATTTACACTGGCAGGTTCAGCCTCACTGAATCCCATGTTTGAACCGAATTAAACCATTTCAAACATAAGAAGCCATTATGAAGAGTTTGCCTGCATTCTGCTCGGTCTAGCTGCACATTATAGAAGACAGACATTCAGTAAGTGTTTAATCAAGGCAAGCTTTGTAAACTGCAGGGTAGTGCAGTTTCCAGGGAAAACATGAAAATAGAAACATATTCTGGCTGCCAATCAAGGCAATTATTTTAATGCTGCCACTCATCTTAAAGAAAACACATCTAAGTTTAAATACGTACAATCTGTGTGCATATTCACTACACTTCTGTACCTTATTAAGCTTTTGCATTACACCAAGTCCAGTCTAAACTTCCTTACTCTATCTCTGTAGCTACAAAGGTAGCTATTTTCTATGTATCTTCATTTTCATAAAACTAATTTATTCAGTAGTTTCGTGCATGTAATACTCCACCCCATTTTCAAAATACCTCATCCTCTTTTATCAAAATGAGATTTCCTGGTGGCCATAGAAGTGCAATTAGAACCAGTTCTAAAACAAACATTCCTTTCGCATTTAATTTGTTAAATCACGGTAAAGCACAAAGTAAAATGATTTGTGCTTCTGCACAAAACCAGATGTTCATTGGTTACTTTCTATTCTGTTGCTTAAAGAACTGTGTTCCTCTGGTCTTGCCCATCTGCTCTGTATGTGGAGCATGTATCCCTACTTCCCCATATTTTCATGCTTATTAATTTCCTATCAAAGTACTCAGAACATCCAGATAGGTACCGAAAACTTGAACAGTCAGTTCAGCACATTCCAACTAAGAGACTGGAGTTAAGGATCAAACAGAAATAATCAAAGTTTCTTTGGCAGCAGAACTTCTGAGTCCAAATTTCCCAGGGTTTTTCTTCTTTGCATATTCTCTGCTATCTCACCACGTGCCTGAGCTCTTGCTTCTATCATTCCTTCCTGGGAAGCATAAAAGCCAGGGTGAAAAACCAAGCTCAGTGAAAATGGAAGCATGGTATTGAAAAGGAATTGAAAAGGGCCTTGAGATTGTCCAGGGGGCTGTTTGCAGCTGCCCCCTACACACCTCTCATGTGAGCAAGAAGCCATCTGCTTTCCCTGAATCTTGCACTGAGAATTCCCCATGCGCAGTAAAGCACGACTTTACTTTAGATATCACACTGCAATCCACCTTCCAGAGAAAAGGTCTAAATTCTATTCCAGCCCTTCAGTGTCTGCAAGCATTCATGTGAAGTGCCCCCATCACAACAACAGAGAGGCAACTTAGAAGAAGATGAGCAAAGCAAAGGACACGTGAGGAAGCAGAGTGAACAAACTGAGGAGAAACACAAATAAATGAGGGGGGAAAGAAAGAACCTTTGATACCAGAATTCCAAATTACAGGAAGGAGTCAAGAAATACATCATCTTTGTGAAGGATTTATCTCCTAAATAGCTGTTTCTAAATCACAGTAATTCCAGGCCTCTATTTGAAGGCCAACTGCTTGCCTCATAAGTTTATTTTCCCACTCCCACTCAGAATGGTAAACTGCTACTGCACCCCTAACAGCCCTTTTTTCCTTCTCATTAAAAAAGGTTTCTTGTTTGCCAGAAACCTTAGAGCAAAAGATATCTAGCACAGCAGTAGTATCAATTTATTTCTTAATCATTAATGTTTTCCTCATAACAACATTTTCATTTGTTCTTCCTTTTCAGTACAGCTAGGTTGCTTCTGGGCCACAGAAGCTGAACTGGGATTTATACCTTTTAGTCTATAATTTTGACTATCCACACGTGACTGGAATCAACATATACTAAATAGGATACATATATATTTTTAAGAAAATATACAAGATAATTGCTAGAGCTTACACAAGGCATCATTTCCTTCACTGAAACTGTAACCATGGTAAATAACACTGTACTTCCCTGTGACAGGATTTCAATGCATTTCCAGTTAACCTCTGAAAGAAGAATATACTCTAAAGACTTCTGACTAGCCTAGAAATGTATCGCTGTTACATTAAATTCATCGGTGTGCCCATCACAGCAGGTCAATAACTAAGCCACTTGCTGTGGAACTTGATTCTAGTCCAAGCCAGCTTTTATCTGAAGTAATGCAAAGTTTCTTTCTGTTGTGGCCATGGGAGAAAAACCTGGATGTGTAGCTCATATGGCAACACAATATAAGAGCAGATCAAAGGATGATATTTTAGATTCCTTTTATTTCATGATGCTTCAGTGCTTGGATACGGGGGGATAGAGTTCAGAAGAATTAAAGATCAATGCTAAAATAACTGAAGCTAGAATCAAAATAGGTCTGGATCAACGAGATGAGATCCATTAGTAAAGGCTTAAGTGCAAAAAGAATAAAAAAAAATAAAGCTCCCCAAATTGGAGATGCAATTTAAGACTACAAAGATAGAGCATAGTACAAGAAATACTCAAGTGTTTTTCCCTGTATATTCTAATGTGAATGCATTCTGAACTTCATTATATACTGTGTATATATCATTATTACAAAAACATCAGCAAAACAGGAAAGCCAGAGGAGAACAGCAAAAATTGTACACATACAAGTTACACTTCATTGTGGAGGAAAATTAAAAGCAGCGGTGCACACAGAGATACACAGCATGGCAACACTCTTATGAAGAGAAAAGGAAAGAGAGGGAGGAAAATACTGTTTACAGATATCTTACAGAACCAGGAATGAAGAGTAATTATGTGGTATTAGGGATAAAGGAGAATGCTATTGCAATTAATATCATCAAATATATTTGGAAGAAATTCTTTCCAGCTTTTGATTGACTGTTCAATCCAAAATACTCTGGATAAATACTCTCAAAATGTATAAACAACCTTTGCAAGCAGAGTGACTGCACGAAGAGTACTTCACTTCTTACTCTTATAAGGTTTGAAACTTCTGTCAGGTCTAAGTCACTTGAAATGAAAAGATGTGATTAAGCTGACGTGTATGACTGGGCAATAGTAGAAGAGCTATATACACACTTGTGAGAGAAAATAAAGTTATCACTACTGCTGTCACAGAAATGCATATTATGGGAAACAGGTGGTCTATTCCAAATGGAGTCCACTATATTCTAACAAACTGCATCCACTCAAAGAAAATGATCCTCAAAAAAACAGGCAGAGCAGTATCCCAATCTCTGCATCAGTTTGTACCAAAGAGGAATTTTTGCTCTAACTGTACATTCGATGCTTTTTCCTCTTACAAGCAATAACAGCAATTAGGTATCATATATCAAAACACTACAAGGATATTAATGATCAGCTTATGAATAAAAACCCCAAACCATTCCACTGTTGATCTCACTGAAGTCAACAGACTCCACAGCAACATAAATTAGATTGCAGGGTTTTTTTTCTTACTGTGAGGTGAATTCTGCCACAATTTGTAGGGAAGGAAAAAAAAAACCAACAAAAAAACAAAACGTTTTAGCTATCAACAATTGAACTAATTAGTAGATGTTGCTTATTTCAAACTACATCTGCCAACAATATTACCATATAACACAAACATGTTTCAAGCAGGCTTAACAGCTAAAAGCAAGCAGGCATGAGAATACCAAGGCTGTCTACCTCTCTCATCTCTAAAGAAATGCTCAGGTTCAAAAAATGCTAAACATTTTTACTTTTAATTAGTTGCCATTTGGCTGCCAGCCTCCTGACTGCATAAAAGAGATGAGAGCATTAATGGGCATATACAATAAGCCCAAGACATCACCTTTCCTGCCAGATTTCCTGATTACCTTTGTTACTTTTAGAACACTGGACTAGATTCAGGAAAGTTACAAGCTCCAAAATTCCCCAGTCTCATTCAGTACAAGACTTTTTTCTTCTTTACAGCTGTGGTGAGGTTGTTCACTAAACAGTGAGTTAGGCTCTGGGGAATAAGCACCCTGGTAAACCTCACCTGGAAGTGAACACAAATTCCCTTGATATGCCCTGTAGGTTCTGAGAAGAAAGACAAGGCTGCAAACTGCCAGCTTAGTACCTAGGATTCAGTTGGTCTTTTTTTCCACAGGAAATGAGGTAAGTCAAGGAGAAACAACATATCCAAGACAAGAACACACACATTTAAGCAGTTTTTGTGGGAAGAGAAAGAAAGAAAGGGGTTCTTTTCTTTTGACATATTTAAGCTCTCTGTGGTTTGTATACTGTTCAAGATTTTTAGAGAGACTAAGAAAAATAGCAATCAATAGTGTCAGCAAAAGGTGACAAATGGAGAACAGGGTGGCTACTGGAGGGACACGCCATGTTGACAGTGACCAAGCAGTGATCAATGGCATTTGGAGATGAAAAAAGACAGTGGGAGCAAAAAGAGGAATCGATCCCATCTGCTGCAGATACAGGCACCTGTAGCAGGTAGTGTGTGACAGACAAGGGTCTGGTCTGTCAATAATTTATACTGCTTCACTGCATAACTTTTAGTTAGTGCCTGCCCTGAAAGCAACGGTATTGACAAATATTGTATAACAGAGGTCTACTAAAGCCTAGCATCTTCCATTAAGAGCATTTCAAAGCATCCTGCTCAGGATCTCATCACTTCACTCCTTTCTGCAGAACAAGTTTTAGGCCAAATTGAAAAAGCATTTGACTTACTAGTTTTGACAGAAGAAATAATAGTGAAGTACTCGAAGACTAAGCAGAAACAGGAAATGAAAATTAATTGTGCTCTTATAAAACTGATCATGCAGTCCAACTTTGCATTTTCGAAAATGCTAACATCATAAGTGGCCAGCACACCTGCTGCAAAACAGTAATTAGTTCAGGTGATTATAAAGGCCTGCAGACTGAGTGGGAAGAATTACCTAAGGCATCTGAAAGCAAAGACTGCAACTGCAAGATGCTTCAGGGCCAAGAGAAAAGAGAAATGTTATTGCTAGGCTGCATCATATATACAGCAGCTGACAGAGACACCCTCTGTTACTGAAATATGACAGGTGGGCTGGTACTTAGAAGCAAATAGGGTTCAGCCCACTCCATACCCATAGTTCCAGCCTTATGCAACAAGCACATTTTTTTCTCTATGGTTCTCCTTTTAGAATACAAAAGGGGTTATTGCATCCATTCAAAAGGATGGCTATTGTCAGGACTCAGGGGATAATGAGGGTGTACCAGTTTTCAGTTGTAACAGAAGACTCAGGTGGCACAACTTAAAATGTTTGAAGAGCAAAACAAATGCAAAGCTCGTTCAATTTATATAATTTGGCACATAAGTCAACTGCAGTGGTTTTACCCATCTGTAGTTTCTGTAAATTAAAACCAACTTTAATTCATAGAATTAAGACTCCTTTAATTTACAGTACTAAATTAGCCAGTTCAGGGTCATTGTTTTGTTTTTGTGTTTTGTTTTGTTTTTTGCCTACATGCATAAACTTTTTCTATAGATTCAGACTGCCTTTCATACACCTTTACAAAAACTGAGTTGTCAAGTACCCCCAAAACCTACATTCTTCAGCTTCTCAGTTTATGCAGAAAACATCTATCTATTCGCATATCAAGAGAAATATTACATAGAATATGTGCTGTGAAACAGAGGCTTTCAACCCTTTAGAGAAATAATAAACAGTTATTTTTTTCTCAAATCCTAGATTTTAATTATACTAACTGTAAAAGTAGACATGAGGAACAGAACTTTCATAACTGTTGTAATGAGAGGGAAATCACAGCAACAACTGCAGAGTAGCAAAGTCCTAGGCTGCAGCAAGAACTTGCTCAGATACTACAGCCACAAACACAGAAGTGTAAGAAATACTCTACTTACCTTTAGAAGACTTCAGGTACACAGGTATCTCCAGAGAGAAACCCTCATCTCCACTGCCAACTCTTAAATGATGTCTGGGAAGGGGTGGATCCTGCATACACCTCCTCAAGTCACACAGGTTTGTCCCATGCACCTGAGCACTCTGGGTTGGTCCTGCCTTCCCACCAGGTGCTCAATCACTGCTTCATGCCAAGACTCAGCATTTCCTCTACAAGTGTCCTCAGAAGAGAACAGGTGTAAGTCATCCTTCCCCAGGTCTCCCATAGGTGCATAAAAAGTACAAGAAAAAGTCAATTTTATTTATGAATTAGCAATTCTTTCAATAAATGTTTTACTGCATTTACTTGGAATCCTGGATTTGCTTAAGAACTCATCTTGGGAGAGAACATTGGTCTTTCAAGAAAAATGATGTCACAACTGTCAATTAACATTTCTTTAATTTATTTCAAATCTTCTAAGCACCATTTAATTTTATCAATACTTTATTTATTTTGCTAGCCAGTGTTATGCAAGGTCAAGCTTTTGATTAATTACATCTTCATCTCTGAAGACAGACATTAAAACTGGTGATATCTATTCTAACCAAATCCATATAGGTAACTGCTGCGTCTTTAATAAATTATAGAAACTAAAAGTTATGCTTAGTCAAGTATTTACTGCAATTCGGACAATTACTAAGTTACACAGAGCTTCCAAATGCTACTTCCATGAATATACACACTTCAAGATAGCAGGCCAGTTAGAAGAAACACACACAGTTTCGCCTCAGTGACACCCATTCCTGACTGCTTATTTTCAGTAACATCAGTCATTTCTGCAAGAAGCTGTTACTGCAGGGCAACTTGCAAGCCATGTGACAGTTTGCTTCCTGGCTGCTGACAAAGTCCAAGGTAAATTTTGTGACCCTCAACCAAGAACACTACACAAAGTGCATCTAAATTTGACTTCCTTAAGAAAACCATTTCAAAACAGTTGTATTGAAGAGTTTAAATCACCTGTCCACTACTGCTGCTCTTCTTCCCTGTTCTCTTTCAAGTCTGAAACTGACCTGTGGCTATTAATTTCAGGCATGGTTATTGAAGTGGAACTTCTTTTGGTTCCCTGCACATCATTAGTCTATATGACACTGCTTCTCCCAGATGAGCATGCCATATGCAATTCATTAATCTGGTGCAAAAAAGCTTGTACTCTGCTGAGCAACAGAACAGGTCCCTCCTATTGTAATGAAGACCACTTGGCTGGTCTAATGAAGCCTTTAGAAAATGCACACAAAGTGGAAAGGATTCAGCATTCAGCAGAGCCTTAACTGTTTCAGAAACCTGCTTTCCAAAGCAATTGCCGGTAGCCTGACAGTTATGCTTACACTTTATATGATCCCTGCAGATAAATACATTTCCAACCTCATTACACTGCTACAAACAGAAGCCAAGCGTTCAAATTGCTTTATGTATCGGCTGAACCATATTTCAGTTTGGAAAGCGGGTAAAATTTGTATCATCACAAATAGGTTAGACGTTCAAGTAAACAAATCAACGACATTATTCTATGTTATAAAATCAAACCAAATATCGAATTCTATATTTTACGGCTGCCTACCAATAATTAGTTAAATAATTTAAAATGTTTGCTCTTCTTACTTTATTTTAGCAATTATCCACCATTTTATTTGATTCAAATCTAAAAACCAGTTTAAGCCATGCTACCTTCCTAAATAAGTGATCATAATAGTAATCGCTTGCACTTATATCAGCTTGGCAGGTTTTCAGCTCCACAAATATAAAAGCACCTGCAATAAAATCTACTTCTGGCTGTTCATATAGTTTGGTTCATAAACCTTCAAGTATCTATGTTGCAGCCAGTGTGTAACAAATTATAATGTTTCATTAAGTTGTAGAGGCATAGTTACTGTGATAATCTGGGAACACTCATCTGCATTTTCCTTAGGACATCATTTGTTGACTATCTGCCTACTCTGAGTCTAGCCCATCCAAGTTCAGAACTGTAATATCCAGAAAGCGAGTCTCTCTTAAAATCCCTGGTCATCTGTAGGCTCTAAAGGGACAATTTAAATAAAAGTAAAGCAGAGAGACAATTATCACTGATTTATTCTGCAGGAGCAAAGTGAATGGAAAAACCGTGATTTAAAGACTATATAGGAGCTGAGGTGCAAAAACTTCAGATTTTCAAATAAATGAAGTATAATCACTAAATTCTTACATGATGTATTGTTTCCACTCATATACTTCAGTGCTGGGGTATTTTTTCTTTAAAACACACATTTGTGGCCAGATTTTTAAAACAATCTCTTATTTAAAAAAATCTATTTTGAACAGAAGAGGTTCATTCCTGAAGTAATTTAGTGTCTGTGTGTGCAGATGAAGAAAAACGGACAGGAATCTTACGAGTTTAAATAATTACTGCCTAACATGAAAATTAGCCTGTCATGTACAGAATGAAGTTGTTTAAAATGCATTTCTACAAGTTGCACTGCGATAAGGGAGACAGGCTTTTAAAGGACAGAACATGTTCTAATGATTCACCTGGAAAGTATTTTTTAATTCAACATTAGAACTTTTAGAGAGAAGTAATGGCGTATTTCTTTTTGATAAGCCACTTCACAGAACAGGGATCAGAATGCAAATTACAGTTATTTGCTCTAAGTGGTTTTCCATTAGAATGGCATTAATATGAAACATTTTCTTTTTCCATTTCATCAAGACATTTTACAGTATTTCTGCTACTTTAAAATATGGTGTATTAATTTAACAAAATTATATATAATCTCAGGTGTATTATGTCTGCTTCATTTACTTTTAGCAATGTTCATTATCTTATTTTTAATGTTTGAACCTGTCAATTGGTAACACAACCACTTCTCTCTGAAGATCAGGTTTCAGATCAGAGAAGCAAAGTCTAATTACAATAGTCATTTTTGAAAAATTGACGTTTTCATTAAATAAAAGGGTGATACAAGTCCTTGTGTATAATAAGCCAAAAACTAATAGGTAAAAGCTTTCTTTCTCTCTTCTTCTCAGGAGTTCAACAAGTAACAAATACAAGGAGGTGGTAAATGTTTGGGGTTTTTCACTCCAATGTGACGAGATTGTGCCAGAGCAAATATACTGTAAGATGAACACCACATAGTGCCAAAAACACAGGTAGAAATTATAGAACATGTAAAAGAAAGAAATCAACACCGATCCACATTTTTTTCCCAGAGATACCCAATACTACTCCCATGTACTGGTTGAGGACAGCAGGAAACCACTGACTGCACAAAGGGTAATCCAAAGGGCACATAGAATCATTGGCGCACGAACTGTGTCACTCTTTCTAATGTCTGAAATTGCTGTTTTATCAGCTTCTTTTAGCTTCAGTGCCTGTGAAAATGACTTAATCCCCATCTCACATAGCATATGCTTACTCCTGTCTCCTTCAGTTTTGCTCAAACAACAGCTTCCATAGCTGTGCAATGAAAATAGATATGTAAAAGATCCGGGATAATCTTTCTCTCTTGTTAGTTTATTAACCCCCAATCTTTCCTGTTTCTGTTGTTAAGACACACTCACAAATAATGGTACTATCATAGCTCAGAAGGTCAAAACATACATGCAGACACAAATTCTGCATAAACTGGCATTCTTATAGAATAATATGCTCACAAGCTTTTACCACCATAAGAAACGGTTCACATTAATGCCCCCGTTAGAGTCTTGAAATCCCAGGCCACCAAAATGGTGGGATTCTCTCTGCCAGAAAAGCTTTGAGACTCTTTGCTTTCTTCACACTCAGGCATTAAGAGAGCATTGGAAGTGTTTTTCCTACACCTTTAATCTCTAATAATTTCCAAGGATATGAAAAATTAGCAGCTTATGGCAATTAAAAAAAAGAAAAAAGCAAAACAAACAGAACACTGGCTTGGTACAAGCATAAAGGTTATACCAACTTTTTCTTTCACAGTCAGTGTACAGATGGCTTATTGCATATGCATAGAAAACTTGGGAAATGTCAGAAACAGAAAATACAGAAGTGATTCTTTCCTTTGTTATTTATTTATGACAAATACAATGACAAGTGAGGGGAGGAAGTTTTCCATCTTCTTTCACCTTGTCAAGTGCAATCAACCCCACAGTAATGTGCAGTGTTCTTCAGTATAGCAAACACAACACTTAACTCTCCTAGATTGAATTAATAAAGAGAATCTTCGTTTTTTTTATGTTATACATTTGTATTCTCTCATCTCAGCCCTCTGCCTTTCAGAGAAGGTTAAGAATGACCTAGGTGAAATTTCTCATAAGTAGGCTGTGAATCACAGCCCTGCGGGTCTGTTACAGGACTCAAAGTCTAAAACCAAAGATTTTATTATGCAGAACTTTTATTAAAAAGGCTGGAAAAGGATAAGAATTGTCCAGTGACACATCTGTGGTAATTACCTGCCAGAAGCTGTAACAACTATCAGTGAATACAAAGGAAAGTTAGGAGCAGCAATTGTTACTTGAGAAGAGGTGGACAAGCAATAGCAATAAAGTGTGTCAAATAAAGTAAAAGAATAGGGGAGAAATTGTGCTCTCTCAAAAAATGCAGAGAGAATTAACGACTGGGATGAAGGAAAATAAGAATGGAAAAAATATTCAGGATAACAAGAAAAGAGTGTGTTATTAAGTGGAAATCCTTGCATCAGTGGACCTTATTGATAATTGACTGGTTTGTTTTTTATTTTAATTACACTACCAGAAGGCAGTCCACATTAAAAAAATCATTATGTGTAGTAATACTTGGCTTCAGGGAGATTAGCCCTTTTATAACCCATGTCTACTAGCTTACAAGAGCCATAATATGCTTTCAGGAATGTTGGTTCTGTGGCTGCTAAGAAATTGTTAGCCTACAGCAGATGAAATAAAACCAGTAGGATAGTTGTAGGTGGTTTTTTTTTGAACAGCTTACCTCTTTAACGAGTAAGTCAAAAGCCTTCTGTTGTTCCGGTCCCTCAGTGGTATGGTTCAGCTCTTTTGGCTGCCCATCAAGATGCCCATGACAGTGCTGAAAAGAACGGTCTAACTGAAAGGAAAATCCTATCTCTTATGTTACATTGAATAAGAATCTGAAAAAGTAATGGTAGTTGGGGGGTTTCACTCACAAATCATTTTGGAGATAACAAGACAAAAGCACAGATGCAAGAGTTTATCTGGAAAAGATATACTGACAAGCAGAAAGAGCACAGAAAACACAGTTTTGGATGAGAAAAACATCTGACAGGTACACATTTACACTAGAATTTTGAGAGAAGGTTTGTAAGAAATTGATGCCATTTTACATATCTTATCTCACAGATGTTCAGAACCCATTTATCAGTCAAAATCATTCAAGTAGCTCAGAAAATGTTATTTGTCTGCACCAAACTCACCACATTACTGGAAGGACTAAGGAAGAATAACTCTGACATACACTCAGGCATTTCCTTTTCTGGAGTAAAACTGAGATCATTCATTCTCTGGTTCAGCTAAATGAATTTTATTTTATTTTATTTTATTTAAATCCCTCTTTCTCTTATATTAGGGAAACTAGCAGGTTTTCCAAAGAGTCAGATGAGCACCCCTTGATCATATAACAGATTAACTTCACAGTAGCAGGAGAGAAGTCCACAGCTATCCTCGGTGATAGACTAGTAGATAGATTCTGCCATCTCTTGGAACTCCATCTTGACTACGTAGACCTGAGGAAAATGCAGAACACAGAGATTCTGGTTGAACTCTAAATTAGACAGAGTCAGGATCTATAGCCAGAAAGCTGTTCTTCCTACTACACCTCCTTTCCAGAGTGAATTAATCTTTGCCACTACCATTGCTTCCTTACAGAAATTAAGAAGTCTCTCCAGTAAAGTCTTTACTAAAAACACTGTATTACCAAAACTACAACAACAAATAATAATTTAAAAAAAAAAAAATAATCTTACAATATAAACAGCCAAAAACAACATAATTTTTAAAAGTCTTGGCCAGTTGTCTGTGGAATTGTTCCTTCATACCAAAGAGTACATTATGGAGATCACAAGACAGTAATTAGTTAGAGAATATGGCATGCTCTACAGCTGAAATAGCATCTCTATAGCAAGACAGTAAATGTGACATTACATTCAAACTCTGAAACCTTACATGTACCAGGCAATTGCTATTGACAAGGAGGGTGAACAGCTGATTACACAAGGTAAAATTTCATTATTTTCTAGACATAAATGTCCTGTCATTATTACACTCCTCTACTCGCTTTGAAATAATTATGGCACCTAAGAATGTTGGTTTAGCACATCAGTCTCTTCCTGTTTTTCTGTCACTTCTTCTGATTAAGCTGTCTCTAATAGGAATAATGGTACATACATTCCTCTAATTCTGTACTCCTCCAAGCAAATTCTCTCTTGTAATGAGAGATAAGCAAAGAAGCTCCAATTATCCCTATTATAGCAACCACAGGAAAATGTTCTTGTATGTTGGAAGGCAGTCTAAATTCAGGTCTCTGTAATTGTCTGGACTGATCTACTTGCACAAGAGGAGCATGAGGATTTTAATGATGCCAGAAAACCAGCCAGTGTTTTATTGCTGTTTCCTAGACAGTGACTGGCAATCTCGTCTAGGCATTAAAAACACACTTTCTAAATCTTGTGACAATATTCGACTTTTCAAAAGAAGTAACGCTTTCTTCTTAATGTTTTGCAAGATGTGATTTGTAAGCTTCCTCTAAGAAGATTTTCTCAAACAGCCACTCCATTCTATCCCTTAGGTGATTATTTGCATTAAAATATCTAATAAACGCATACCTCATTATTATACCACAAATTATTAGTCACCCAGTAATGTGCCCTAAATACTGCTTCTAGAATCTGATTAATATAGGTTTTGAATTGTTGAATGATGTTGACCTTAGGTTCAACAAACAGAATATTAGATGAACTATTTTGTGTAGGTGGTAGGCATCAAACCCATCTCCCAGATAATTCTGGCCACCTAAGAATCAGACCTTAAATTAAATAAAAACATGAGAACAGTTCAAATAAAAACACAAAGACTAATAGTAAGAAACAAACAAACAAAAAAGTCTGAAAAATAGTCAAATAATCTTCTTAACTGTGGAAGATAATCCTTGGGGAATTTTTTGTCTTCTGCTATCAGAGATACGTGAAAATTTGTAATTACAAAAGCAAGCAATCAGCTGCATTGCCTAGTTCTACAAAGCTTTGTGACAATCATATAGTATAGTAAATACTTCAAGAAAAATTTATTTCAGGTTTTAGCATTCTAACTGATGTATTGAACAACTTCTCTTGGTAAAAGAAGAGAGATCTACAGCCATGTCGTAACTCATATTGTCTGGAAGTTGGAAAGATAAAGGAAAAAAATGGTAATTTACATATTGGCCAATGCAGTTTTACTGCTTCTAGAAAAATCACACATTTTATTATTATTGTCTTTGATTCACTAAACAGGCATTAATAGTGTACAAGAGCTTGATCTCTATTATCTGTTGCTATTAGCCATCAACACACTGCACAACTTTGCACTCATATTTAACAATCTGTTGCAGCTTTACAGATCACCTTTTGATCCATTCACAGTACCCTGAATAACAATGATGTAGTTAGCACCCAGTGGTTACTCTTTGATCCCTTCCTCAAGAAAGATCACTTTTACCCGTGATACCCCCAGCAGACATATTCCTGCTCTGTTATTAAAAACATCCAATGACTGAGCAAAAAATCCTAAATGCTTCCTACTGTATTTTCCTTTATGCTATTTTTGAGTCTATCTCCTTTCTGTCACAGACCTTGATAACGGTACTTCATTGCAAATATTATTCCTCTTTTCTTAGGTTTCCTAGATTGTCCTCCCTGATTTATAGGCAAAATTCCCATTCTGCTCAGTAATGCAGCATCTGGATCCATACAAATAAAAACACAATTTAATCCAATATTTCTTCCCTTCTGTGATAAACTTTCCAACAGAAAATGAGGTTTAGTAATTTGCCTGAACCATATGATATCAAGATATCTAAAGGAACTTGAAGATGAAGTGTTTGAACAATAGGTGATAACCTTCTGATAAAAAGTACCTCTGAGTCACAGCAAACGTAATGAGAAATTTTGGGAAGGCTCTCAGATGGCTCACAGAGAACAGATCAGACTGAAAACTTTGCAGCATCACTGGGCAAGAGATAGAAGATTACGTATGTATATGATATTTTGCCCACAGATGTATAAACATGAGATAACACTGAATACTGGAGGCTATTAGCAAAATCTTGTGCCACACAGACATTGGAGCTCTTTGAAGATACATAGGCATAAAAGGCACATCCAGATGATCGAGTCCATCTAGATTTCTGAAAGACCTTAAAAGAAACTGTGAGAGGTGGTCTTTCCATAGGTAATAAACTGGCTAAAACTGTGAGAGTATACATTATGGAAAAGTTGCATTATTTGTCTTGCTCCAACAGGAAGCCCTATTCCTTCTCAGTCTTCCCTACAGATCAATCTAATCTCCCAAAACATAGGATGAAAGGAGTTCTCCCCCTCCTCCTCTTTTCGGAATACACAGAATTATAAAGAAAGAAAATAACTTGGTTGCTATCAAAATTATTTGGAAAAAAAAAAAACAAAAACGTTTCATATATATATATATATATATCAGAAAAAGAAACAGCCCTTTATTCCTTTGTGGTACTTGTTAGTAAGAACTCACAACATAAAACCAGAAATATCTCAATAGTTATCAGTAGACTTTACAAACATCAGCCTTGTTAATTGCTTAGAAGTACAAGTTTGCACTTGAAGGGGAACTTCAAGTTTTAATCAGAATCTTGCTTTCAAAATTCATTGATAAAACAGCACTACCCTTTAACCTTCCTCCGAGTGAAGCGCTTCATTTCGGGTTGGGCAGGATGAGTCTGAACATAATGTCAACTTTTAGTCAGTTGTCAAAATTTGAGCTTCTGTACATAAAAGGCTGTAAACTGTGAGTTATATTCATTTCATCACCTGCCTCATTTCATTGGAAGCACTTCAAAATGCAATTGTATTTGCAGCTCATGGAAACTAAAACTTCTTGGAACTTTGAGATTCCTTCTCCAAATCACTAAGAAAAGATAGGATCCAAGCTGACTCTTATGGAAGACACACATACACACAAACAGATAGGTTTATGCAGAAAACGCCAAATAACTTTCTGGGTTTTATTTTTTTGTAAATACATATATATCTATAATCTTAGGAAAGAATGAGTTTTCCTTGTTTGTAACTTATCTTGTATTTTCATTTTATTTTTATTCTTTTTATTTCCACTGAAAGTCCAGTCATAATTCACTGAATATTATGCATTTAATACAATTCTTAAGGAAAAAATAAAGGCTCACTGTAAATACTTATCAGAATATCTACCACTTGTAAAGTGATTTATTTGTTATAACTTGTCACTGAGCAGATTTACTTATCTTTCTGCATGTATGCCCTTCCTGAGAAAAATATTTATAAACAGTAAACAACATTAACAAAAATGTTTCACCACAACCAAGCAGAAAATCTGAGAGAGAACAGAACAGTCTCTATAAGTAAGATCATAGAATCATAGAATCACAAGGTTGGAAAGGACCTATAAGATCATCTAGTCCAACCGTCCTCCCCTTACCATACCTACAGTAAACCACTAAACCATATCTCCTAGCTCCCTATCCATATTCTTTCCTTATACTGTAAGGAAACAAAATACCTGATTTTTTTTTTCCCCCCCATTTCCAAGCTTGGTTGTTTTTTCCTCTCTTCCTTTCAGATGTCACAGAAGTAGATTTTTATATAAATTACTAACATAAAACTACTGATAATTTTGAAAAGGTTATATGTAAATTGCACTAACATCAGGAGTCACATTTGGTGAACTTTATGACAGCTTTTGCTATGTTGTTGGCTGATTCAAATGTCCTTGCAGAATACCAATCATACTCCTACAGTTGTAGAATAAAACATGAAAAAAATATAAAAGTTTGACATTAATAAATATTAATTTACACATTTTTCTTGAGCTTTGTCCCAACTCCAGCAAGTTCCAAGTAAAATTTTAGTAGGTTCACCTCACAAAGTTCCACTGATCTCTAATGATCATGATGAAATTTGCTTTTCATAATGTACTTTCATGAGCAGTCTGTAGTACTTTTATGTTGAGTGAGGTTACATCCAGCACCCGAAACTCTTCTATGATAGCCACATGGGATTTTTCTATAGATTAACCTGGTAACGAAAGAAGGTATAAAAGATTCAAGTAATGCTTTGTAATGAGGTTGTAAAAAGATAAATTTAAATGCAATTGGTAATAATTATTTCAACAGAACTCCAATACATTGTTATTAAAATGGACTATGACCAAAACACGATTATGAGAATTACTAGTCCTTTCTATTTTAAATAGCAATTATAGTCTGAAAACTAATAGGTTAAAAATTAAGCAACACAATAGAAACACAAACACTATATGAACAGTAAAAATGAAGAGAGGATGGATAAAAAGTCATCTTTGTAATAGTCTAATAGACTGTTGACAGACTGACAGGGTGTAAAAATGAAGAAAGCGCAGGAATGTAGTCTTATCGCTGTTACATCCATCCTATCAATTACCATAATAAATTAACGAATCTCCTTGCTCCTTTCACACTGTTGTTCCTAAACAGTAACTGGACAAGATTGTGGAAATAAGCAGCTCAGGCTACAAAAGTATAACTGTATTAAAATATTCAAAATCTGCTAAGATTTTAATATGATCATATGAAAGAAAACAGTTTCTTTTATTTTTTTTTCTGTAAAAGGCAATGATACTAAGAAAACATAATTTATTGAGAATCGTGTTTTATTATAGCATTTGATGCTAATAAAATGACAACAGTTTTACACTTTTAGCTTCTTTCCTTTCATACTTGTGTTCATAAACAATTTTCAGGTTTTGCTCTGAATTAGAACAGTAATTATTTTCAGAATGCTCTCATTAAAAATATATTCCCTGTCATTTCTGAACCTATTGTAGAATCAAAAATGTTGGTGTTGGTGGGAATCCCTAAGTCCATCTGGTCCAAGCCCTGTTACAGCAAACCTACCCAAGCACAGTGTGCCCAGGCCCACATCTACTCAGCTTTTCAAACTCTCCAAGTAGAAGACCCTACAGACCCTTTGGGCAGTGTGTGCCAGAGCTCAGCCACCCTCACTGCACAGAAGTGCTTCCCAGTGTTCACACAGAGCTTCTTGTTCCAGCTGTGTTCAGTGCTTCTTGTCCTGACCTTGGGCACCTCTGAAAAAAGCCTGGCTTCATCCTCTTCATACCTCTACCTCTTAGTATCTATATACATCGATGTCAAATTAAAAAAGCATTGCCAAATCACTTACTTCAATTCCATAAATAATATGGACAAGGAAAAAAAAAATTATATATATATATATATATATATATATATATATATATAGCATTTTCTAGTTGAAAATTGAAATTAAGATGAAAGTAAAAGAAAACTTTTACAACAGCCCATAACGTTCAAGTAAAGCGCTCCATCAAGATAAGTAGTAAAGAAACCTGCTCCTAATGGAATCTTCCATAGGCACAAAGTCAGCTCCAGAAAAATATTGACCTTCGAAATTAATTTTACTAAAATAAGCTAGAGTTGGTTAGAGGCTGTTTTTTTCCCCTCAGCTTTGCATGAAGGTCAGCCACAGGCTGACAAAAACAAACCCCAGGTAGCATTACAAAATTTCAATAAGCTGGTCTTCAGAGGTCAACTAAGGATAACATGAGCGTACTAACAAAAGACCATTTACAAGAAGAAGGGAACATAGATATCAAGATGTCAGGAAAGGATGTTTAAGATTGTTAATTCTCCTTTTGAGAAGAAACAGAAATTTCCACCAGAAAGTAAATAAATATTCATGAAAGGGATTGAGCCATGAGATGAGTTTCTCTGATTATGACAAATTTTCCATCCACATTATGATGAGGCTGTCATCCTGAATACGAGATGGGAAGAGAAGGGAGACAGATAGAGGTTTCCTTTCTTCTAAGACGAGAGAATATTTGGAAGAGCTTTTAGTTACTGTATTTCTAAAGCAGCAGTAACTCATTTTCTGTTTGACTGTCTATAAAGAAAGAGAAGTTTCTTCCCTTCTCTAAATATACCTCAAAATATTTCTCCATGTACATTTTTAACAAAGGTCATGTTTACCCTGTGTATGTAATGTATGTCTACAACATATGTTCCTTCATAGGTTCATACCTTCAAGGTACATACCTTGATGGAATAAAGACATAGGGCTACACTGACACATGAAAGTGCTACAGTCTCTACATGACCTCTGGATTTGCTGGAAGTACTCTATTAAGAAAGTAGATGCACCTGCTTGCTGAAGAGAAATACCTTATGTAGGTAGCCGAACTAGATTTGTTTCTTGGCCCAGATTTCCTTACGTGGGGGATGGTCTGAGACTCTACAGTAGAAAAAGACACAGAGTTTCAATATATTTAGTAGTAAGAGTCATCTTTACCCTAACACTAAAACAACTAATTTCCATTCACTTGTAAATTTCACCTACGTTAAAAAAAAGAAAAAAAATCTGCAAATAGTAATAGGCAATAGAAGGGTGACAGAAAATTTTTCTATGTTGTCATCACTATTAGATAGATTTTTCTGCATTCACTCTTGGTTAAGAGTCTTACTTCTGAGAAACACTAACAAGAAGTCTAGAAACAACAGCACTTAACAGCAGAATTAACAGCTGATAGGCAAAATTAACCACAGTAGTGACTGTACAGCTTTCTTCACATTGTTTTCCACCTGTTGCAACTGGGAAGGGCTTATATTCCTAAATCCAGCGCAGCTGTACATCACCCTGAAATCACAAAGGTTGTGTTATAAAGCATTTGCTCACAGGCACTTTGCAATCAAACACAAGGAGCAAAAAATTAGCAGGAGGCAAGCTGAAAACGTGAGCAGAGAGTGAAGCAAGGAATGAAGAAGTTCAGTTTCACATCTAACATTTCTTACATATGACTTGCTCCTCTGTACATCCTGACATATTTGCCTCATTTACAATCAGACATCCTGTCAACTGGAAACGCGTATAATTGTGTAAGCAGAAATCAAACCTGTTTTTCCCATCCTGTACTTCAGACACATTCAAACAACATGATCTTCAAATGTATCCATCAGACACAAAGTTCAGTTCCCAGAGGAAAAAGAATCTCACTTTTTTTCTTCAAATCAGAAAGGCTTACGCAGGAAAACATTTTATTCTTAAATTTCCATCTTCTCTTACAACAAGTTGTGTCAGTTCACATCTCATTGAATGTGGAAAAACAGTAAAGCTGTTGTAACCCAGCATGAATCATCACAAAACATACCAGTTAGAAAGTCATGCAAGAAACAGTTACTGTCATGGATAATAAACATATAAAAATGTAATACGTCCTGGTACTTGCAATGACGCAGCCAGCAGTGAGATGGCACAGAGCATTTCAGCAAAGTACCTTCTTCATTATTTCCCCTCTGACAAGAATCACCAATCATTTCATAATCAAAGTCATTTTACTCCAACATCTAGTAAGTTCTGATGGCTTTAATACAATTTCTTCTCTCCTGCTAACATTCCCATGCATCTAAGGCACAGTGAAAGTAAATCCAGTTTTTCTCCATCTTCAATATTGAAAATATATCCACATGAAAAGGATCACATGAATGTCTGCTTTGAAAAGAACAATGACACACAGCAATATCTTGCTAACACTACAGGAAAATGACGTTACTATAAACAGACTGCTGGAAAGTCTGGAGTTTGAGTCATCTGTGCAAAAGACAGGATTGTTACCTGAGATGTGAGTAAAAACCTGATTGCAGTGTCTTTAATAGCCTAGTCTAAGCGGAATTGATATGATTTATAGTGAAAGGGCCCTAACAGAAAAATGGCACGCTATGGAGCGGAGACTAACCTAAAGAGTACTCTCAAGCAAGTATCAATCATGAACCGTGTCCATATTCTCAGTTTTAAAACACAACTCCCCCAAGCAAACCTCAGCATATAGATCTGTAAACACTGAGACTCTTAGGCAATCGATTATTAAGATAACATTAACAGGAAGTAGCCACAGAAATGTCCTTTTTATTAATTGCAGCTTGGATTAATAAATATAACGAGACAGTCCCAAACATATAACATCTATAAACAGGTTACAGTTCAACCAGAGTGAACAAAGACTGCAGCAGACATCCCCAGCAGTGAAGTATCAAGCTGTCTCAATGGACCATAAAGCACACTCATGAAAGAGAGTTTAATGTTCTGCTTTGGCTTTTTTCCCCCTGCAAAGCCCAGTGACAATGACAATATCTACAGCCCACACACAAAATCACAGATGGGCAAAAATTCATCTGCCAAGATGACTTTCCCCAAACTTGATGTGGTCTTGCATGAACGAAGGTTTGTTCTGCTGATTGTCTCCTTTAAAGAAGAAAAATGAACTAATGGATAATGCTATACAGAAGCTTAATTCCAAACTGCGGTGTGGTGGTCGAGACATGCATGAAAATGCCTGGTCAGTGAAAAGTAGTAGATCGCACTTCTTACACAAATCTGAAGCCTATATACCACTGCAGGTTATCTTGCAGCATCTATCAAGGCTTTACACAGAAGTGATTTAAAATTATAAATGGGTTTAATGTTACACATGCCATCAAATTTACTTACACAGCAGTGGATTCTGGGCTAGTTTCTATAAGGTGAGAGAAAAAACACGCATCTTTTTGATGTATGCTTTTGAATAAAACATATTTTATGCTTCAAAATCAGTGGGGTGGGGTTTTTTTGGTTTTTTTTTGGTTTTGTTTTTTTTCTGGGGGGGGGGGGGTTGATTTATTTTTTTGCTGGCAATTAAAACTAATCCTAGAATACAATGGTTTTCCCTACCCTTCAGCACACTCAGTTTCATTATGCTGTATCAGATGTTTCAGATTTTCTTCTCAAAGTACAAATTCCTTATACCATTTATTACAGTTATGCAATTGAGATTCAATCTCACATCCATGTGCAATTACATGCACGAAAAGTTTATCTTAGCAAATTACATTTAAATTGTACAATTATAAAAGCTTGATGTAAGGCACTTATGTGGGCTGTGTAAGAATGGTTTCCTATTTCCAAATGTTATATTGCCTTTCCTTATCTTCCTTTGTAAGTCTCCAGCAAACTGTTTTCTAAACTCCTTCTCTTATGATGCTACACTTATTAAAATATAAGGTAAAATCCATACCATGTCTACTACAGGCAATTCTTCAGTCAAAAAAGTACAGTTAAAGGAGGCAGCCTTTTCAGCTATATGCTGTTCAAGGGTTGAATTCTCAAGGAAATCAAATTAAAGCATCAACATTTTTATTGCCTACCTCAAAGGGTTTAGTAGTTAACTTGTCTCAGTACAGTTATGTTCTTCATGGATGCCGTGTTTGTTATGGGGACTTTTATAGGTCTGCTGAAGTTAAAATGAAGGCAGAAGAAGATTACTGGAGTCAGAGATAGGAAGTGCAATACAGGATTAAATAGAGTATGTTGTAATAAAGCCCAGAGTCTTTCTTTTCTTTCTCTCCAATTCCCCCTGTTTATTTTTCTACTGAGCTTACCACTCCTGAAAATCTCTTGAATAGACATTGCCTGTAAACGATCTACTACAATGAGTTTTTTCATTTCACAGCCCACGCACTGAGAAAGTTTTTGAATTGCAACATCATGTAAAAAAAATTCTGGGCAGGTAAAAGGAGGCTTAATCCTAAAGTGCCATTTGTGTGCATGCAAATAATGCCATCTCTTAATAACAGTGTTTCTCATCGGTTGGGAAGAACTATTATTAAATATAATTGATCCATATATATAAGACCTGACAACTTTACACATTTTTTCTTATTTAACAGAACTGTCTCTTACCTCAAGTAATTAAGGCTCACATTTTTAAGTATGAATCAGTCCTGTAATTCAGCCAATGATTCAACCAATCAGCCACCAACAAATCCAGTCAAACATGAAATTTCAATGCTTCTAACCTCCACTTAGAAAATAATTAGCAGTAGCAATACTTCTTAGTATGCACATATATATTTATCAGTATATAAATTATCAGTACTTAGACTATATGTATCAGCATATCATGTATCAGTATTGTATGAATAATAATAGAGTACTATCATAAATACACATTATTTAATTGTCCAGGTTTTCTTCCCAGTTCTTTTGCCTGCTGTATTCACACAGTAACAGTCACTGCTCAATTTTCTTTCTTTTTTTTTTTTTTTTGTAATGAATTATCCTTGGCACTCTTAATTTACATTGACATGAAAATTGATTTCATCTTGAACTTCCTGAAGACAATCCTCCCCTTGCACATTTCTACCAAAAAAGAAATAGCTTGGAAAGAGATCTATCAAGTCTTCCTGAATTTTACAGTGCCCATGTATTACCATTCTCTCTCACTTTCTTGAACAGAGTAGTAAAATCTTTATAGACAATCAGACATCAAGTGGCAATGCATTGCATTCATGATGCTTAAGATATTACTTGCCTTAAGCTCTGTCAGCAAAATCAGCCTTTTCACTAGGGGAAGCAAGACTCCTCCCTAAGAGACTCTTTCTCTAGAATCACTGGGCAGAGATTCTGCACAAACACAAGTGTCCCTCAATAAGAAACTGGGTGAGACTGATTCTGTACCAGTCAACAGTAACCTCTAGCATTTCTCCGATAAAGGCAATAGACACCATCATATGAAAATAAAACAAGTTCAGTTACTTCAACGTGTACAAGGCCAATTTTAATATAAATAGGCATACCTAAAGCAAATGGAATTTGTTCCCAATACACCACCAACTGGAAATACAAAGATCCATTCCTTTGTTTAAATTTCTGGAGATAAATAGTTTTCATTTAATATGACTTTTCATTCTTTGTCCTGGTATCTAAAAATCATTTTAAGAACTCTACCCTGATTTCAGACATTTAGATACTCATCATCACACCACCTGAACAACTAAGCATTACAGATTTCAGCAATAGAATCTAAACCATACGTGTTCTTCCATAAAGACAGTTAAGAATTAAGTTTGGTTGCTGGTGGTTTGTTTTTGTTTTGTTTTGTTTTTTTAATATTAATACTCAAATAATATCCCAACAAGCTGGGAAAAACAAAAGTAATACAGAAACATGTTCACAGATGCTTGTGACAGGCTGAGAACAGTACAAGAATGAGTGAGCTGCTGCCTCCTACAGAAAATCTACAGCAGTGTTTGAATACATTGTATCATTTAAAACTAACAAAGCTGAAAGGCTCAGCTACAAGGTCAGATCCAATCAGTGCAGTTGTATGTTTTTCATTAAAGAACTGTGGTTGGTTTTGGTTATTTGTTTCTTCAAGACACACAACAAACTGCAGGTCTTCAAAAGCCCAAGATCAGAGGTACTGCGTTGACTCAAATTCCCATCATGATCATGGGTGTTCTATCCCTAAAAGCATGTGTAAATTGAGTGTGATATCTCTAGCCCATCTCACAGCAGGAACATAGTTAGAACATCCACACCAAAGCACTGGATACTGTGACCACAGCAGAAGCAGATGTATAAGAATCAAGATTCACCACTGTATTTCACTAGTTTTCACTCTGTTGTATCAATTTATTTCTCTTTCCCTTGATCTTGCATGGTGACATATGGTAAATAATCACTCTCTACTCACTCTCTCCAGGCTACTCATAATGTTATATCATTTATTTACCCCCAAGTGTTCCCTTCCACCTACACTGGAAATTGAAAAAATGTTTAAGCTCAGCTAGCAGAGAAGTTACATCACACACTCCACTACTTTATTGTCCATTTGCCTACACTGTATGATTCTCTACTACATATTGTTAATATTATGACTTAGTCAATCAAGACAACATTCAGATTCATGCTATAATATTACATATATTTTCTGTTACTTCCAAATAATATTAATGTTTTATTATCCTTGTTTATGCTATTAAAAAAGTAAAAAAAAAAAGCTGATTAGAGTATCGGAAAAGGATATTCATTAAATACATTCTTTGACTTCCCATCAACAGCTACTGCTGGCAGAACACAGTCCTACAGTCATGTTGCATTCTGGAGATCCCAATGTCTGGAAATACCTCAGTGATTTTACTTCTAGAAAGATATGCGCATGTCTTAGTGAATTAGTTAGATATTATCAGGATAATTATGGTATTAAAAGTTAGAAATTCAATTAGAAAAGTGAAGGAGTGATTTGGGAGTCAGTAGCATTGAGCATTGCAAAGTGCCAGTTCAGGCCAGGAAATTCAAATCACTGCAGTCAGCTGAAACAGAATAAGTGTCGCAGATAAATAAAATAGGCTCATAACTGACTCACCTAACATGCAACCGGACATATTTCTTCTAGTCAGAGCCTCATCATTTGAGAAGATGCAACAAAGCAGCAACTTTATAAGCATATGCACTTATGAAATCAGAAATATTTAGTTTTGATGGCCTCAACTGGAAAAAAACGTTCCCTGTTGAATAAGACTTTACACACACAGTGATCTGAAGCTATCACAATTTAAGGTAACAAGAAGATAGGGAACTTTGGTATTATCAAAGCTACTTGCAAGTGGAACTGGATCACAGGTGGTCATAACGTGCAATCAGCCGCTCCACACGTCGCTGAATGTGTTTATATAAGATAAAGTGACAATGAAAGTACATAAAATTGGGAGCAAATATTCAAGAATTTGTATACTTTTCAGTGTCAAGTTAGAAAAAATATTCACCTCGTTATTCATTCGGAAAGCCCTCTCTAGAAGACAGACAGCAGACTGCATGGCCACTACACTGTCACAAAGGACGAGAGCCAGCTGAAGTAATGAACTTCAATAAAGAAGCAGTGTGATTCCTAGACGTGGGTTTAGTGGTATTTTCTGGAGGGAAGACACTAAGACCACTGCCTTCAGGCTGCAGTTGCTGTAGTTTGCTTGTAACTGGTTTGCTGGTAGAGCTGCTGATAGCACTGGCACTGAGTGCTCTGCAGGAAACAGAGAAAGAGGAAAATAACAGGGAACAAATCAAACCCTCTCATTTCTATTTTTACATGTAAGAGCTTCCCTAGGGATTATTTAAGAAAGTAATCTAATGGCTATTACATATACTTATGTGCAGCATTCCTATCTTATGGGAAAGAATCTTTAACATTTTATGTTGCATAAAAATATCCCTAACGTGTTCAGCTATAGGATTACCATTCTCTTGAAAAACAGAGAAGATACAAATTAATTCTATCACTGATAAACAGACAATTTCTTGTAAGAAGGCAATAATCACACTATTCTAAGTCAGAAAATGACTGATCATTACAGTTAAGTTGTGAAAGATTATAAGTCTTTTGGCAAAAACTCAAATGGCAGCTGTTAAGAAGAGGTAACATTAAATAAAGCAAGAAAACACACAGGAGAAATGCATAGCTTATTTCTTTGGCCTCACCTATGGGGTTATTTTCCAATAACACCTTTCTCTTCTTTCCTCTTGGCCAAAGTAAAGGATCAAACACTTGGTCTTGCTGAATTTCATCCCATTGGTCTCAGCCCAACAGTCCAGCCTACGCAGATCTCCCTGCAGGGCCTTCCTACCCTCAAGCAGATCAACACTTCCAACTTGGTGTCATCCATGAACTTACTGAGGGTGCACTCAATTATTCACAAATAAAATATCAGTAAAGATACTAAACAGGATGGGCCCCAATACTGACACCTGGGGAACACCACGTGTGCCTGGTCACAAGCCCTATTTAACTCCATTCACTGTCACTGTCCAGACACAGCTCTCCAGACAGTTTGTACAGCAGAGCATACCTGTCAGTCCATGGGCTGCCAGTTCCTCCAAGAGAATACTGGAGATGAGGCTGGTCAAACAGAACCTGACTTTCAGAAACCCATGCTGGCTGGGCCTGGTCCCCCAGCTGTTCCAACATGCTGCACAATCACAGTGAAGATGACCTGCTTTGTGATCTTCCACAGTACTGAGGTCTGGCTGACAGGTCTGTAATTCCTGGGATCCTTCTTATGACCCTTCTTACAGATAGGTGCAACATTAGCAAGCCTGCAGTCATCCAGGACTACTGATAGGCAGTGGAAAGTGGCTTGGCAATCACCTCTGCCAGATCCCTCAACATCCTTAAGTGGATCCCATCTGGTTCTATGGACTTGTGACAGCTCAAGTGGAGCAGCAGATCTCTGTTTCCACCTGAATCATGTGGAGTTTATTCTGTTCTCCATTTCAGATTACTGGCTCAGGAAGCTGAATATCCCAAGAATAACTGTTCTGTCTATTAAAGACAGGTTTAAAGAACACAATGAGGACTTAAGCCTTTTCCTTATGTTCACTACGTTCCCCACCTCATCCAGTAAACGATGGAGATTCTCCTTGATCCTCATCTTACTGTTAATATATTTGTTACCCGTTTTTTGTTGTCCTCTACTACAAGTGCCAGGTTGAGCTCATACTGATTTTCTGACTTAGATTTTTCTCCCTGCATACACTAGAAACTTCTTTGTACTCTTCCTGAGCTGCCTGTCCATTCTTCCACAGGAGACAGCCTCTCGTTTCTCCAGTGGGTCATGTTTCCCACTGTCTCATCTTATGGCACATGGAAACAGACTGTTCCTGGGTCTTAAAGACTTCCTTCTGGAGTAGCATCTAGCCTTCCTGGACCCCATTCCCTTCAAGAATGACTCCCAAGAGATATTCCCCACCAGAGTCCTGAGCGGTTCAAAGCCTGCCCTCTGGAATTCCACAGTAGCAGTTTTGTTGACTCCCTGCATCTGTTCAATAAGCTTCTGTATTCAAAATGGATTTAAACCTTCCATTTAGTTTTAAGGAAGCATACTTAATTCACCTCACTTACAAGTGAGGTCTGTTTGAAGGTGATCTTTCTTTGAAAGCAGAACAATTATTTCTTCTGGTACCTCCCCCAAATCATCACCATCACAGCAGAAGTTACAAAGGAACACACACAGAATACATTATTTGAGAAAAGATACTCCATACTATATAAGCTTGGAAGAAAATAATCAAGTATCTGAAAATGATTCTTGTGAAATTCCACAGGATGAAAACTACTTCTGCATTTTTCTTTAAGAATTCTTGTATTTATCTGTGCCTAAACATAAGCTATTTGGAAGGCAGCTTGAAGTCTCCACATATTAATGCCTGTCTGAACCAAAACGAAGACTCACAAAAGCAGCAAAATATCTCAAGTATTACTATTGTAGTTAGAAAGAACTACAGCCACTGAGAAACTCAGCCAGAACTAACCACTGAAGGACTCCCTTCTCAGCAAGAGGAGATGGTAACTGTATAAGTGTGCAAATTATCAGTTCAGATCTTACTCCTGGTGACATAGTCACTAGAGATACCTTTCTTTGTAAGATTTGACAATGTGGATGATGGTTAATATTATAACTTAAATAAAGATCTTTCCCGTAGCCCTGGTATCAGTCCCTGATGTTTCAAGAACAGATCTAGTCCTCAGCAACTGACTTTGCCACAATACACTCATCCGTAGATCCTCAAAGGAACCTGAATTTCCTTTAAGAGGCTTTCCTCTCTGGGGCAGTGTTGATAACAGCAGGCACCTCTGAGCCCTGAGCTGGCCTGGCTGGCAGCTCAGGTAGTGCAGACACTCTCAGGTCTCCCAAGGAGCCTGGGCCCTCTCACAGTCCCAGGAAGACAGAGAGGCAGGAGTATAGGGAGTTTCCACTGCTAGAAAAAGCTATTGCTTCTCTGACAGAAGTTCATACTGGTGTTCCAACTACACACATCACCATGAAAATAAAATGAGGAACTACACAAACTGACAAGTGATGTAAATGCATCTAAACAGCCGCCTAAATCTAAGAACGCCAAGAACTCTCAGTGGAGGTTTTGTACATGTGGTGTGGTTTAAGACTTCTATGCCACACAAATCAAGCACGTGATAACATGAAGAGACAAGTAGCCTAAAATAAGTATGTTCAGAACCTAGATTAATATTTAAATATGCAACTGAAGTCACTGTTTGCACACAGTCCTGCACCAGAACATTCTTGAACAAGAAAAGTAACTTACTGTTCTCACCAAGCTACAGTTGTGAACTGAAATCTCCAATACAAAATACAGTGCCCAAATTAAAACTTCATTTTAGACATGCGTGAAATCTTGTTTGTAAATCATGAGAACACAGGTAGCATTTAAAAGGTACAAACCACAGTATAATCCTGAGTTTCTAAAACTCATATTTCCCTGCAATTATTATTCATGTTCTATTGATTTTCTTTGTAGCTGGAGGGTGCTTCTCAGTTGCTGAGTGATGTTCTGGCATATCTAAAAGACCTGATCTTTACTTTCATTGAATCTAATTGAGACAGAATACTACAAGAGAACAATTTCCTTCCCAAGATACTATCACTGTGTCACTTACTTGTGACAAACGTTTTTGCAAAAAAGAATAATAAAAATAAAGCATAAAAATAAGAAAACCAGCAACAAATGCAAATATCTGTGTCCAGATACACAGACAACAAATCTTCACAGCCACTGAAGGCAAGCTTACAGCTGTGGTCACAAAGGAGTAGGGAGGCAACATTACCTAAATGAAGGAAATGCAGTTCTTTCAGACCGAAGAAATACTTTACATTTAGGGTGGAAAGCTTTCAAAATGTTAGCAATTAAATCTTAAAGCTCAACATTGGTGTCAGTCTCTCCCTGAAATCACCTGTCATTATGGTTCAAAGTATTTGGAATGGCTGGTATTATAAATATCTGATGGGATTTTTTCAAACATCAAAATTCTGCTGGCAAAAGAAGACACAAAATGGAAAGTCTCCGTTGTCCACCTGGATTTCTTCCACCCAGATGAACTGCCCTAATGTTCTTCCTAACACATGCTGGCAGTAGCTGATGATCTAAGTGAGCAGAAGAGTTCATGCACTGACTGCTGTTCCATGTGATTACATTATTTATTGATCTAGGAAAGGAAAATGTTTTCCACACGACTTTCTGTTAGGACACATTTTCCTCAGTGGTTTAAAAAAATTAAAAAAAAAAAGTCAAATTTAAAAAATCTGGGGCGCGTCACCTGAGGAAGTGGTGACACAATGGAACAGGTTGCTCAAGGAGGTTGTGGATGCCCATCTCTGAAGGCATTCAAAGCCAGGCTGGTTGTGGCTCTGGGCAGCCTGGTCTGGTGGTTGGCGACCCTGTACATAGCGAGGGGTTAAAACGAGATGGTCATTGTGGTCCTTTTGAACCCAGGCTGTTCTATGATTCTATGACATAAAGTGACCTGAAGATTTCATTCTTCTGTTTTTGTTTCACAAACCTTCCAGAAAAGAGCCACCTCCCCCCTCCCAGTTATAACAATTCTACATTCAACTTTCCAGATGTGCAATCCAAGCTTACCTTTTCTGTGGTAACAGCATCAGAAGGGTCCTCTTTTGCTGACATCAGCTCCTTTTTTAGCATAGAGGAACAGCACGGTAGTATGACGCTACATGGGCATTAAGTGAGATGGTTAGGAAATAGCAGGATGACTTGACAAAAGGAATTGATGCTTCAGAGTTCAATCACTCGGTAAATGAAATAGTACACGTTGGAATTTGTGGATTCTGTGCATGGTGTGAGATTTCCCTAATACCTCTTATCTGTTCATCTGAAGAAATTATAACACACAAAAACGGACAAGCACAATCAGAGCAAGTCCCTTCATTGAAAATCCAATGAAGTAATAGCCAATTTAATTAATTATTTGCCAAAATAGCCAGTGGTTGAAATGGTTTTGCTTGGATAACATCATTTCATTCTATCTAGGCTGTTAATTTCTATGACACCATTATGCACAGAGCTGCCAGTTTGGCATTTTGGCCTCATTAACTCCAGCCCTATCTATTCTCTGGTTTTAGAGAATCCTCCTATGCATAGACACATGTTTCATTCCTGTTTAGCTCTGTCACGTGGCTGATCTGATGGAGATGAGTGTCAGCTGGTAACCTTTTCAGGCTACCAGAACATCAGCAGCCAATATAGCAAACATAGAATGTCCAAATTGCTCATTCCCTTTTTCTTTTTAGGACAAAGCAAATTGTTGTCTAGAGATTTGCCATTGAGATTGAGCTGTTTTGTTTTTGTTTTGTTTTTTTGCACTAAGGGCAATGCTACAGTCTATTTTTTCTTTCTTTTACACAATAAATGCAGTGGTTTCCCATTCTCAGGAAGAAATTAAAAATTAGCTTGTGGCAAAAAAGGAATTTGTTATTTACCTTTAAGAGCAAGCTACTCAAACTCATCTCCCTTTGTAAGCCTTAACGACAACTATCTTGTATTTTTCAGTACTTTATAGTAAGAACTTAGCAACTTCTGCAAGGAATCTGTCAAGATTAAATGTTATTTGATATTTCTACCCCATCACTTGCTACCACTGAAGAGAACCTGCTTAGAAACAGCCACCAGATTAGCTGCTTTCTAGTTAAAGGAACCTGAAAATTTGCTTGGCTTAATCCCCTTCTCTGCCTTTTTGCCCCCTTCCCCACCCCCCCACCCCTCCTTATGAAATGGCTTTTGAAATCTAGCAGGCAATATTCGCCATCATTACATGTTCAAATGTCACAATATTTAGCATCTGCAAAATTCAAGACAAGGAAGTTACACGTTCTTCACCCATGAGAATAAAACAGCTGCTGAAACACCTTTCCAAAGCACGTGCTCACTTCCCCATTATGCAGAGATCATAAATCAAGACTGGCTTCCTTCCTGAAAAAAAATCATGCTCCAAATTTTCATCCTTAATTCACTTGGAGGCAAAGTCAGCTTCATGTTGCCTTGTGGATTTGATTAGATAACAACAGAGTCTTACTCTATTCATCTTCAACATTAGAAATAAAACATCTTGTTATAGCTAATGGTAATAATCCAGTTAAAATTCAAGGAGGTGGAGCAAAATGTCCTGCTACTCCACTTTCACAGCTTCATGAATGCTTATGAAATTAGTACAACATGGATGGAGAAAGGTTCTGGAATAATTTTGTGACAACTTAGTACTCATACAAAGCAATGAGGAAAACAGGCCTGTTGGAAGCCAGTTTCTTCTGCATAGCTGATGCTTAGAGCAGAAGATGCAGTAAGACTGGAATGCAGATCCCCATTAGATTTTGTCTGATTTTTAAATCGCACTCAGTAAGTTATTCAAAGCACGCTCTGATCTTGACATGTTTGAGAACACTTAGGAATATGGATGAGAATTGGAACTGACAAACCATGCAAAGAATCTAAGTGGATTGTCATTTTTATTTATTGTGTCAAAAAAGGGCTTCTTCGTATGTTACTGACATCACGATTAGGCAGTCTGCATATCGCCACATCTTACACTTGAATCGGTTGCACTGTGTCACTGAATGAGCTAGCACTATTGTTCCATGCATTTTATAACAGGTGGACTCATCCTCACGAAGGTAACGAGCCAGTCCTCCTCCAGAAGTACCAATAACATGGAAATTAGCATGAAAAGATCAGAATATCAAATGTTTCTGGCCACAAACTAATAATGAACAACTATAGGACTACAAATGTCTTATTAGATATAATTGTTTATGGTTAATAACCACCCAATACTCCAAAAGCCATTAAGAAAGCACTAATCTTCTTTCCCAGCGTCATCTTGTTCATAAAGTCTTACCCTATTAATGTACACAAAGACCTCGTTCTAAGTCTCAAAATAAGTCTTTCAAAGAATCACACAGCCATAGTGATTGCAAGGAACCTCTGGAGACCACCTAGTCCAATCTTAAGCTAAAGCAGATTCCCTACAGCAGCTCACACTGGTAGGCTACAGCTCTTTCATATCTCCAGAGAAGGGCACTCCACAACCTCCCTGGGCAATCTGCTCCAGGGCTCCATTGCTCTAACAATAAAGAAGTGCTTCCTTGTCTTTGACAAGGTGAAGAATAGATCTTATAGCTATCAAATCCCCTACAATAATATTTCATTCCTCCACTGAGGCACCTTTAACAAGCTCTTCACATTCAGTGGGTCTGGCCATAGTGAGAGCTGAACACATGTGCTGTACATACACATCACAATAACAGTCAGTGGTGTGTATTGGCACAGTCAGAGAGCAGTGCCTTTAAAAGCACTTCAAATAACAGACTGCACACACAACAACATGAGACATTTTCATCCTATTCATCCTGTCTGAAGAGGATCAGAGCAAGGTGCCACTGGTCACGCACAGATGGACCTCTGTAGTGGCTGACCCCAATCACTTCGTGTACCTAGAGCTCCTTCCACTGGTTATAATCTCCCAGACCTTTCGGCCCCCGTGACTCCCAACCCTCTCTCATTGCTTGTGCCCAGACCTCTCATCCTACACACCCAATAATCCAGCTTAGAGCTCAGTAGCAAGCCTGCAAGCACACACAGAAAAGAGCATGCTCATACAAAAAGCTTCGGCTTCATCGCTCTTTTCCATTCTTTCCTTCTTTATCCACTCTCACTTCCTCCCATATCAGCAGCCCACTCCTACATACTTTTTCCCATATGTCCTCATTTCACTACATTCATACTCACATTTGGTATCTCTGATGCAATCACCCTTCCTGGGAGGGTTACCTAAATCACGTTGGCATTGCAAGACTTCTCCCCAAAACGTGCCCTATGTGCTCTTTAATTACCTTGTAAGTCCCTCTTGCTTGACTCCGCATTAGCCACCTGCTAAATCCAGCTGTGTTCACATGCTGCCTGTACCAAAACCTGATAATTTTGATCCCATTACTGAACTACTTCCCTTTCATATGCTAATACTGATATGGCTGTGTAGCTACAGTTGCCCTTGCGAAATTCCACTTCCCTTGCAATTATATGTGAGGTTTGGATGCTTTTCTTGCAATGCCCACTTAGCTCTCTGTGAAATCTGACCATTTGTCAATGCTTGCACATCTTTCTTTCACTCGCTTCAGCTGTGATTTCCTCACACACCTCTCTGCCTTTCATTTTCCCTTCTTCTAATCCCATCAGTCTGTCCAATTTTTTTATACCTACCGTTCTCCTTCTGTTCCCTCTTCATTCAGAAAAATGGATATTCAAAGGAGAACTAGAAAACTCATGAGATCTAAGCAGATCTGACTTCCCCTTGGGTAAGGATGGAATTTGTATGTATATTTCTCCTCCATCAAAGGAAGTATTTATTTTCTTTCAAGTCCAAAAAAAATAGTATCTTTATATAGCCTCCCTTTTTCCTCCATCAAGTTTTTGCCTTTGTTAACAGGAAAATAGTCATCCATAAGAACTCACTCTGGCAGATGTCAGCTCCTACTTGTTGTAACGAGAACTTAGCAATATAAACAAGCAGAGAAAAGGGGATGATGAAGTAGGGCTCTTCAGCAGCAGGAAGATGAAAAGTTTCCCATTCCATTTACTAGTGGTGTAACAGCTGAGCACCCATTAGTTTAACTCATGCACTTGGGATTCATTTCTTTGCTACCATTAATCACTTTATCTTTCACTGAGAGAACAGAAAGGCACGCTGGATTCTGCTTTTGAGATGGTGATAAGATTCCTACAATAAGAAAAATAAGACAGAAAAGAGTAAATAAAACATCTTTTTCTTTTTTTAATCAAAATTATCAAAGACTTCTTAATGTTGATATAACCATGCTTTGATTGTTTGGGGATGTTTGTACAAGGCTAATGCACTCTTACAGAGCCAAATCAATTCCAGAGGGAGATGTCAAATTAAAACCCTGTTGCCCATATCACCTGCTGCTCTAATCTCCTCAGATCACAAACCAGTTCAGTCAGCTCTGTTTCTCAGCTTTCCAATTTCCTGCAACACGAGAACACAATTGTGATCCATTTACAGTGCAGAAACAACTGCCAGAGCAAAGATTCATTAAGAACTGCTCTTCAAGTAAGCAAAGATGCACAACAGAGCTCTACCAATGATACACAACAGAGCTCTTGCAACAACACCAGGGTTTTGCCAGAAAATGAGTATTACTGTTAAAACCTCTCAGCACTCTTGTTCTGAGCAGAGAGCATCAGTACCTCCTCTACTTGAAATTCTATCTTGAGGTCCACTGCAACCTGAAATCAGATGGGACCGGCCAGTTCACCTGTGGAGTTTCTGGTTAAACAAGGCACATCGCAAATACCTTCAACTTTTCTGGAGCAGACGTAGCTCCAGAACAACAGTAACACCAACAGAAAAGGTGGGGTTTAGCTCAGAGCAACAAGGAAGCAAATCTGAATTCTCAGAGACATAGGGGAAATGGGCAAATCATATCCTGGTATTGCTGTTTGTATGTAAACTAATGGGAGATAAATGGGACTCAATTTTGAAGGTCAGTACTTTGCAGAGAGATACAATTTTGATTCTATTTGGACCTGGGTACATAAAACTGTTTTCCTAAGAATACCGAACAACTCTCTTCTGACAATGAGGGCTCCTACTGCCAACTTTGACATGCAAAAACCACAACATTCATTATTAACATACAGAATATTAGCGATCAATTCTTAATGTCCATTTACATTCAAAGGAGTGTTAACTTATTCAAATGAATTCTTCTGTGTCAAATGCGACAATTAAGCACATAAAACTACCCTGTATACCTAAGCAATTGCTAAGTTTTACAATTACACCTATAAAAACAGGCTTGCAGGCCAGCCAAGACTGAGGACTTAGTACTGTAAACACTTTAAAAGATTAGTACACTGCTGCAAAGAACATGCAGCCTGAACAGATAAAACTGATAAGGGATGGAAAAAGGGATATAAACACAAAGCAGAGCAATCAAAGATTTATCTTGAAGAAGGAATAGGTTAGTAATCTAGGGATAAACTAAACAAAGAGAAGAAAAAGAGAATGTTGATACTAAAGGCAATGAGACACAAAGAAGGGCAAATGTGGAGCAGAACTGATGAAAAATAATAGAAATGGGAGAGAAAAAAAAGTAGGATTGGATAAGATGATCAGTTTGTCAGAGAGGATGTCCAGACAAAGCCCTAGAAGAATAACCCAAGTCAAAGGGTTCCAGCATTGCCTGCTTCTCCCACATAATCCAATCCTCTCTTTTTTCAGTGCAAGAATACATTTAAATGGGCAGTTATCTGACAGGACAGGGAAAACCTTCACCTGAGTTCAGAGGCATCTGAATTTTTGGGTCAGTAATTAACACTGTATACTCCAAAACTAAATGTGCCTCAGCTTAAAAACCCCATACTGCATTCATTTTATAGGGGTGGGAAGCTTCAATATTCTTTCACACCTATAAGGGTTAGAAGGTTCTTGTAATTCTTTATCTAGTCAAATTATATTTCTTTGAAAAGCAGAAAATTATACAACCACACCTTTTTATCACAGAATCACCAAGGTTGGAAAAGACCTCCAAGTCCAACTGTCCACCTTTCACCAATATGTCATGCTAAACCACATCCCTTAGCACAACATGTAAATGCTTCTTGAACACCTGCAGGGGCAATGACTCCCAGTCGTCCTTGGGCCACCTGTTCCAGAGCCCAACTACTTTCCTAGAGAAGAATTTTTTCCTAGTGTCCAACCTGAATCTCCCTAATGTAACTTGATGCCATTCCCTTTCATCCTCACTAGATACTGGACAGAAAAGGTCAACATCCCCGTCCCCCCAACCTGGCCACAACTTCCTTTCAGTTGCTTGTTACTGTTCATTATATTAAACAGTATTCACACAATAAAGTGTTGAGCCACACAGCTGCACAAAATCTAGTAATAGCTGTAAAAGGTAACAGCCACCTGGTCAGTAAATAACCTAGCAGCAATTAGATCATGGTTGTTACAGCTAAACAAGGTGAAAAGAAACATCTCCAAGCTGGCCAAGAAACTCCCAGACAGAGCCTGACCGATACTATAACACAACACTATGGCTGCAGATTGATGCACCTGTATTCCCCTGCATTTTTTGCTGTCCTCAACTTCATAATTCCTTTCCACAGTTTAATACTAGTAATTTAGGTAAGGTTTCCTTTTACTTACAGGCTATTGCTTCCAATCTGTGTACCAGGTTTACTTTTTCTTTTGCCATTAGTATCTTACGTTTTTCTCTCCATATAAATCCTTCAGGATAAAACTACATTTGCAGAAACCCACCTAAATACTATTTGAAGCTCTCTCAACATTCAAGGACTATCATTTCTTATATTCTCACAAATGCAAGATTCATCTCCAAATCAACACATTTGGTACACGGAATCCACACAAATGTGCAAGTATAAATGTGCACATGCTCTTCCTCCAAATAGTTAAAACAGGAGTAGAGGATAACAGTAATAATATCTGAAAACTGAGAAAGCCTGTTTAGATTTTCCTACTAGCTCTGTAGTTTGTGATCCTACATAGTCTTACAGCTGGACCTAACCAGAATATCTTCACAGTTAGAACTACTAAAAATACTTATGAATACACTTTGGGAATTTAATAATTGTTCAAACCTAAGGAGAGCCACATTGAAATCATTACAGGCAACTTGCTAGGAACCACAAGTCCACAGCATGATGAATAGACAAAGGAAAAATGTAGGTAGAGATCCCATGAATTTCTTTTTCTCTTGGGCTCTGGCTGTAATCCCAACATCAAGTCCCATGTGCTGCATTGCTGCACTTCCTGCTGAAATCTCTTTAAAGAGCTGCAGTTTCTCATGCCCCTTCCAGTGCCCTGCGACCCATTCCAGTGGTACTTTGTCCAGTCTTTAGCAGAAGAGTGAACTCATTACAGCTTCCTCCCCACTCACCCCCCCCCGCCCCCCCACCCTCCCCGCCCCCCAAAAAAAAACAAACAAGAAAGTCTTATGGGAAAGATTTTATAGTGCTTTCTTATATTAAAAATATGACATATGGTGACTTCATGAGGCTTGGAATGACAAGCTTGTACTGTAAGTAAGGAAGGTTTGGAAGAAATACTGTGTAAACAGTTTCCATTAGCATAACTAGGACGCTGATCTGAAGTATAAACAGTCTTATATTTCCAGAATTGACAGAGATCAATTTCATTTTAAGAGGTGAAAGGGATAGAAATCGTAAGGATCAGCCTCAAGCACTTTACAGATTTGCTGGAGTAGGTGTGGGAATATCACCCTCAAAGAACGTCAGACAGGAAGAAGTCAGGAATTAAACTGTTTCTGCTTATGTTGCAAACTGTGCCCCTTAAAAACTCAAAAGGGAAGGCCAACAAACTCTCCTCAACTCATCGCATATTGAAAATCTTTGGCATTGTTGGGTTTTTTTACTCCTTCCTTCAGTGCAGGAACACAGAGATGGCAACTCCTTAGAAGAGACAGTAGGGAAGCAGCCAGCACATGCAATAGTAAGGGTTTTATACACAGCGCTTAGAAATTAATGGATAAGTCTCTCCAACTCCGGTGAGCTTTGTGCCTGTACCTCATTTTACTATAAAGACGATTCCCAGCTTTTTTCCTCTCTGCAGTTTTATGTGCTGCTTCTCCCTTTGTCCTCAGGTTTTAGAGAACATTCGTCTGTTCACTCTTGTCTGAATATCAGGAGTTTTTATTGTGCCTTAGAGGAGTATAAAGCTATTAAAAAGAGGCATTTTCTCTTCCTAAATCTCAAGGTGAAATTTATTTTCAAACTAGGTATGCCCTTGATTTCCCCTATTGTTTGTATATGTAAATATCTACGCAGATCAAAAGCTTAATATATTCAAGTGCTTCCATTTTATAGTCACAAAACACTTAAACGTGCGCTCAGTTTTCACTCCATATGAGGAGAGTGTGGAAAAAAAAACAAACAACCCTCGCAGCTCCAATACACCCAGCAAGAGGGAAGTGAATGGAAGGAAAGATCTTGTTTTGGCTGCTAAGTAAAAGCTGGGTGAGAAAATCATCTCTTCATCCAATGCCCAGAGACCATCTATCAGCTGCAGCTCATGGAAATAAACTGTACCCAGTATAATGCCCAAGCCACTTTAAGTTGGCACGTAGAACAATTCATTCTGCTACAGAGAACTGAAGGTCGTGAGGCTGTGAGTGAAACTAACCTGAAGTATTGAAGTAGCTCACAAGTCAATGAAGAACTGGTATTTGCAAGTCCTGCAAAGGCTTCTGACACTGAAGTATAACTGGGACACAAAATGAACCTCCAAGGTTTTTATTTTGTTGTTGCTGTTACAGGTGCTCCAGCCTTCTGACCATCGAGTACTTTGGAAGCCCATGTAAAGTATATGACAGCCTGACACTTTTTGAGATAAAGGAGTTGCATCAAATCAGTATTTCTCCTGCAGGAATCCTATTTTAAACCATATGTTTCTACCCATGAAGCATAAAGTTCCATTGTAGGAAGGGGTGAATCTGAAACGGCCCGCACTGCACAAAGTACTCCCAATATTGCCACGTGCGTGTGTTAAAGATTCCCTTCTCAAAGCTGCCTTTTCCTTCTGATGGCAAAACGGCTTTCGATCATCTCCTAAATGAAGTACAATAGCACCAACTGCTGCTATCTCACCCGATGACTGCTAGATCCTATTACTCTAAAAGCATGAACTACTTCCCAGCACAAAGGCTCATTTACCTCACGAATCAGCTGCAACCCATCTTCGGCCTCAGCTGCCAATGAAGCTCTTTCGTCTCTATTCAAATGCAAACCTCCCGTGATCTGAGCAAAAGAGAGAGACGCCGTCCTTGGGGAGCAGCTAGAAATCAGCTTCCTGGTTACACAACAACAAAGCCATCTCCCCCGGAAAAGTCGGTGGAAAAGTACTTCATTCTTGCAATTAGCAATTACTGAATAACTCCCGTTTCACTTGGAAACATCCCTTCCAGATGCTACATTTCTATCACACGTTTCCATGCCTGTCCCACCTCCTTTGACTTGCACTGCGGCCGCGTGCAACGCAGAGATGTACCGAGCAGCATCAGTACTGCGGCCTAACAAAAGGACTCCAAGGAGCTGAGAGCTTTTAGCAGCCGCACTTAGCCGATGCTTCGATGAATTCGACCGGCTGCCTTTTCCAGACTCCCTGCTATACACGAAGCCTTTGGAAAAAAAGCATTTTGAGAGCTCTAACAACTAGCTAAGCCTGTGCTGTTCTCACTTGCTTATATTACAGGTATCTGCCACACACAGGTATCTGCAGATTGGGCAGACATGGCCTTTGATAATCAGGAGGCAAAAATAATGGAGCAATTACAAGGTAACGTACACACATGTAAAGAACCCTGATGCTCAGCATTAAAGGCTAATAGTATTTACCATCAGTAAGAGCTTAATCGTTACTCCCAGTTCCTCATTACCTCTGAAATACAGCACACATCAGAACCATATCACTTTAGCGAGTCCTCACTCTGGTCAGAGATAAATGGCAGCTTTCTAATTATGATTACGTCCTCTCGTTTGTGCTATAACTGATAATGACAGCAGCGTGCCTGGCTGCCTTGGCTGCTCACCTGCATTCTGATAACTACAGAACTGCAGAGTACTGAAACTTTTATTGAAGCTTTTGAGCAATTAGAAATACGTAACAAAACACCTCTGGAAAAGCTCAGAGTTTGTGAACATTACATAACAAGGTAACCAACAGCTAATGAATGCTAAGTTACTGATTACAGATGTTTTGTGCTTGAAAAAACAGCACACCTGCTTCTCACTTCTGACACCTCTACTTCAAGAACTAAGCAATACCAGTTAAGACACCAGCTCCAAGCCAAAAGCTAATGCCCAAAACACAAGCAACCACTGTCTCAAGATAAGCTGCTCTTTAACAAGTAATGTGATCTAGAAGGGCAGATAACAGCCCTTTTGTTCACAACGAACACTTACCTTATGCCACCTTTCCAGACGGGAACTCATCACTAGATTCTGATCCATTGCATTTCCCCGTGAAGAGAACAGATTGCCTTAATCAAATGAGTGAACTCTGGAACAGTTCAACAGTTTTGGGGGCCTGACATTTGCGGTAGTTGTTATTTTTAACTTGTATGAGTTTGTTCCATAGTTTCCTTACTGCGCTGTCCAAATAAACCTGATTACATAAATGTTTTGTATGCTGTTTCTTTTCTCAAACTCATTTCTTAACAAATGAGAATCTCACAGCAGTCACAGCAGGAGATCCTGACTGCACCCAGGTTCAGAGGTAGTGTGCCACCAAGACAGTGTCCACTTGGCAGCCTTATTGCAGGCCACTAACATACGCTGTGTATCTAGGATAAGCTTGTAACACACCCCTAGTTTTGGATTTCTCAGCTAGCAACAACAAGATAAGGAAGTTACGAGGGGGTTAAAACGAAGACCCAACAAGTATAATCACATTGAGCTCCCTCACAAGACAGTCTTGGTAGAGGTATCTTAAGTGCTAACCTTTTTAGGAACTGTAAAACAATAGGGAAGAAAAAAAAAGATGCCTCCTGAAAACAGCAAGCTGATAGGTAAAGGAGCTCGATTAAATTTCACTCCATACACATGGGAGAAATTTGAGATCCTCCAAACCTCGTTAATCCAAAACATTCTGTACTTAGTTCCAGTAATAAGAGGCTGGAAACCTGACTCACACTATGAACTACATGCATCTCAAGGACCTTTTTACTGTTAGTGGAAAGCACCGTTATTGATGAGCAACCACCACCACTCAGATGCAGGCCATTTTGTGGGAGATTCTGGTAAAGAGCCACAAACCGTGGCACAGAAACAAGACTGAGACAGGTCTGCAACACACATACACGCATGCAGGTTCCCACATCAACATATCACTGCAGTCTATTTTAAAACCAAGTTAAACACTTGGGCTAAGGGACAAGAATACGCCGGTCTGCTCTCAGACCAGAGGTAGTCCAAATGAAAGCTGCCATTGTGTGGATATTTGGATTGACAGATCATTGAAAACCGTTTCAGCCTTCCACGTCTATTGTAGTTCGACTAATTCATATTAACAGCAAAAATCTAGAATCATTAATTTCCTTGCTTCATGCTCTTTTGTGAGCCTAACAGTTGAAAAGACATCTGTGGAAAATTATAGTAAAATCGTATTAGCTCTGCATGACACAATGGTATTAGGGTTTGCATTTTATCCCATGACTTTCATAAATCAGGTTTATCATGCCATAGCAAGTCACACACATTATTTCAAATAATTGAAGTTAAAAGAGGTTTAACAGAGAGGTGAAATTTAACAGCACACATTTATTTTCTCTCTGCAGTGCATAGGATGGCCATTTAGAAGTGTAAGACAACGGCGATCACTGCTATTGCCTAGACAGAACCAGAGTGAATTTTTGCCTATGGTCAGACTTGTTACCTTCACAACAAGGCAAAGAAGTTAACAAATGCTGATGTCACAAGACAGAAGCAATGAATTCCTAGTTATGCTCAATATTCACAACATTCTACCTCAAAATCAATACTTTACCAATCACTTATAGCAATCATCCTATGGTATTTTCCAATGCAAAATATATCTGTGCAAGCAGCAGTTTTTCCACATACAAGTGTTGAATTTCAGTCCCTTTTCTAGCTTCAAAATACTTAATTTTTACTTGGTGATCAATTTCCAATAGTAGAAAAACTGCTGTGTTTAGCAGTTATTAGCTCTGTACTGCACAGAAGTGTAAGCTATGTCAATTTACCCATGACCTAAATTGGGGTTTTGCATGGTCAGCTAGCTTACTCAGGGAGAAAGATGCAATAGTTAGCTGAATCAGACAACTATCTCATTAAATATGTTTTCTTTGCACATTCTAATGAAGGAAATGACACAATGAAAAAGATGCACCATCTTTCAAGCATAGAAATCTTAACCTGTAAGGTACCACGTAGATTTTTTCTGGCATTTCAGTTAATAGAGAAACTACACACCACTTCCTCTAGCCTTCAGAGCCTCAAAAAAGAGGAGCAAAATTAACAAGAAGTTAAGCTAACTAACTCGCAGTTGCCTGCAGTGACTGCAGAAATACAGCTCGTGATGCTTCTGAATGTCCTTTCTCACCTTTTCATGGCAGAACAGAATCCTCATCTCTGCCATGCTACGAAAAGCTTCCACGTTATTGCTGCTTTTTCAGCAGTTCAGTCTAGTCTTTCATATCCATATGCGGCATTGCTAACTTTGGTTTGGAACATGAAGAGCTGCAGTAAATAAAATCAGACACCTCTATAATCTAAATCTAAGCTTTACCTAATGCTTTACTAAGAAAACCCTATTTGCCGTGGATACAATATGGACAACGACTGTTTACAAGGCTAGTAGTATATACTTAATACGCCTCCTGAGAAGCAAACCGCTAAGTGCAGAGGTCTTCTTATGCATAAATTCTAATGTAGCTTCATCATTGCATCATCTTAGGTTGTATGTCAAAATGTCTAGTTCCTGTTCAGAACTATAGTGCCAGTTCATTTTGGCATTTTAAAACTAGCACTGTAAAAAAATAACAGCACACATCACAAGGGACACACATTCCTTCTCAGTGGAATAAGAACATTACCATAAATGTATGCATATAGACATAAGTAACTGTGCTTTAGTTTTGTACTCAGAAGATCATCTAACCGCCTTGATCACTGGGGAATTGGAAGCTCAATGAACACCCAAAAAACTCAAATTAAGAAGATTACAAGTGAAAAAGCAATCCCAATGAAGAGGCATTTTTAGATGACAATCTGCAGGACTGCTCCATTTGATCACGTTAGACTACTGGGAGAGCAAATTAGGGTATTAGTCCACTGCACACAGAAGTTAATTCTTTTTTTCTGCTGCTTATGTCTTGTAGAAGTATTACTGCTTAGTAATCTCACTTTAGGAAGCTCTCCCATTTATGAATTTTCTTGCATTTTTAATCTCTTAATTCTCTTTTCAGCAACTTTTCAGTAACCAGACTAATTATTTCCATCACGCATAAAACACAGAGGCTCTTTCATAAAAGTTTTATCATAGAACAAAAAAGACCTCTCTCCATTGCAATCTACAGTCTAACTTCCACACAAGCAGCAACGAGTGAATTCAAAGGTAGGTTCCTGGCTTAAAGTCCCCACCAACACAAAGTGGTTCTACATGACGTTCTGGAGTAACCAGCCCTGCTAACACCTCACTGTTACTCACATAAGTTCAACCTTATGAGAACTTCCTCTTCTTTCATTCAGTGGTGGCCATTCCCATTTCTAAAATGGTTTTGATTCAGTTTCAACCTTGTATACCGGTGGTAACCGTTGGGCTCACTAACACAGGTCAGAATCAGTAACTTATAAACCCTTTTAACAAACCTTAAAGCAACTCCAAGACTTACCTCTCACAGTTTTCAGCGATACATGCAAAAACCTTACAAAGCAAGTAAGTAGTTTCTTGGGCTGTAAGTGAAGATCTACTACAGCAAAGGAATTAACAGATGCAAATGACAATAACGACCCAAGCTACTTTTATTATTGATTGTATGTATTGACTCATATCTTTCAGTTTTACACGTGAACTAGTTTGTGCATTGTAGTTTCAAAAATCTGAAATTATTCTGTGCACTTATATGCTCACAGAAGTATTGAAAATATGAAAAGAGAATGCAATAAATCAGTTTGGAAGTACAGCCCACAACCACACGTTACTTACCAATTCATTTTCCTTGATTAAGTTTCATTCTCAAAACTTACTCTCTATAATATCAGCACCATCAAGAGAATGATAAATTCACTTATGATTGTCAAGTACATGAACTCTACTTACACATCTCCATACTTAAAACCATCAGTTTTCCATCTCTGCTTCCAATTATCCTATCATATTAATAGTGTTAAGGTAGATCTAACCAAAGAAGCCAAACAATACAATCACTACTGCTGGTTAAGACTAAGGACAAAACCAGCATCAGACAGCTGGTGGTGGTAATCTACTACAGGCCATTCAATCAAGGGGAGCTGTTGACAAGGCCTCCTTGCTTCATCTCCAAGAAGCATCACACTTACAGGCTCTCGTTCTGATGGAGGACTTCAACATCCTGAGTACCTGCTGGGTCTGGAGGTGGGCCACAAAGATGAGAGGGCTGGAGCACCTCTCCTATGAAGACAGGCTGAATGAGATGAGTTTGTTCAGAGAAGGAAGACCTCTCTGCAGCCTTACAGTATTTAAAGGAAGATTTAGCTTAGATACATGGAGGAAGATTTTCCACTGAGAGGGTGGTGAGGCACTGGAGAAGGCAGCTCAGAGAGACTATAGATGCCTCATCCCCAGAGCTGTTCTTAGGCCACATTAGTTGTGGCCCTGGGCAACCTGATCTAGAGCTTCATCTAGCACCTGGCAACTCTGCCTGCATGAGGGGGGGGTTGAAACTTGACGATCCTTAAGTTTCCTTCCAAGCCAAGCCACTCTGTTGAATTATGCATCTGTTCAAAACCAAAAAACAATACTGCCATAATTCTTCAAAGCATTAAGTAACAAATGAACAACTCAGAATACGACGTTCAGAGATTTCATTTTGTGACACATTTTTCCAAAGATCAGCTGAACTGTAACCTGCTTGGCCAATAGTTTCTTCAGGCAGCAATCTTAATTTTTCATGAACATATTGCTCTAATAAAGTACTTGGCATTAGTTATGGCTTTAGAATTAAAATGCATTCATGACATTAAAATTTAAAATCACTAAGCCATTAATTTTGACTGTTGGTTTTTTTTTTTCTGTATAGTCTTCTCAAGAATTAGCAGCTAAGAACATATTTCACCAGCAAAAGAATGAGAGCTGTAATAAAATATATATTGCAGGGAATAGTAATATTTTACACACTGCATACCAAATACAAGCCAGAAACAACTTTTCTATTCTGATTAAGGCTTATCCTTAAGACAAATATCACATAGTAGTTGAACTTACAATCAAGGGAAACTTAACGCTGTCTGCTGTCCTTCTATATTAAGAAATAGAAAGGTTTACAGCATTACAGAACAGTTTTATTAGTTGTCTATTTCCAGCAATGACTCGAGTGTCTATTTTCGTTACTATCTGGCTACAAAAATTCCCATGAAGAGCAGAGCTTATTCATTGAGTACACTGATCTGCAATTTATTCAGGTATGCAAACACGCTTTAGAAGGTAGTTGCCCTCCTTTGCCTTATGAAAAAACTGCTGCTTTGTTTGCTTTCTTTAGGGTAGCATTCAGAAAGATCAAGCAGTATATATCACAGGCATTGTTGTTCTTAATTTGAAACCATCACTTTTGATATCTCTACTAGCATCTAAAACCTTGCCACAAAGAAAATCACCTGCTGACAGTACAGGAGCTCAATAACAAATTTCAAACCAGTTCTCAGCTTATCTTGTTTCACCTTGTTCATCTTGTACTTATGGAACAGAGCAGAGTTATGACAATTAAGTTATTTAATAGAGACAGCTATTTCAATTTGCACACTAGTATCATTCTACTGTTCAATAAACTACAGGCAGTGAAGTAGCTCAGTTTTAGTTGTATGTTTTAATTGAGTACAATTTACACACTTTATACGCTTCTATGTAAAGTGTCAAACTTGCTCAACAATAAAAATACAGCTCACTAAAACAGATGTCTGATCCTGCAGCTTCCCCAGTTCTTACTATCGGTTTTCTTTATTACTCTACATTAACTGGTAGATAAATTAAGCATGACATAAGTGTTAAAAAAATCCAGCTGTGTTGCAAAACGCTGCTGTAAGGCTAAATTTAAGTCCAAGTAGTTTCATAATCTATGTGCAGATATTTCTGAAGTCAGTAGGAATGCTATTCACTGGCAACCTAATTAAACTTCCAATAATGTCAGCAGGAAACTGATTGCAAAATGGCTCATTTTATAAACATAGCTACTTTTACAACTGACAAGGAGATGCACAGCCAATCAGATGCCACCTCCTTCACAAACACATCTTGAACTTGTGATGAAAATTGCCTCCAAGAACAAAACCCCAGTGATGTCCAAGGTCTGCCTTCAATCCTTAAGAAGAGGCACACTTGTTATAAACATAGCACAGATTTCCCCTTCTGCAAGTTTCACATCCACATAACTTCATGCCTTTAAGAGAAGCTACTCCCAATATATACATAAATTTACATCTACATCAAACCATCTTCTATGTACAATATTGGATGCTAGACTACATGTTTTTAAAACACAAGTGAAACACAGGACATGGAAAAAAGAAAATAGAGTTTGCATATCTTAAGACTACTACGTAGTCTTTACACCACAGTGCACATGAAGCAGTTATGTTCAATGTTCAGTATGTTAAGACTGGTGCCCACTGTAGAAGTTGCTCTAAAAACTGCATGGGCCATTGAAGTCTGGAAAAAAAAAACCTTACATTTCTAATTGGAAACACATCAGAGTGAAAAAGCCACTTACAATATCTCTCCTAAGTAGCAACAAACCCTAAGCTTACCAGTTCCATATGGTACTGACTGTAGTGCTCATAGCCAGTACAGTTTTGTCTTAACACAGCAGAGGTTCAAACCAAATACTGAATGTTTTACCTCACTCAGATATGCCACGCATAGGTGTTAGGAAATAAGTCACATGGTACTAACCCAACTGCCCACACAGATAGGTGAACTTGCGAGCAGACTTTCAAGGAGCTCTGTATTGCTTGCTCTTCTCAGCCTCTTTGCAGAATCTGTTCAGATCATCCAGTTTCTAATCCTGGAGCCATTTATTTATTTATTTTTTTCTGCTTGTTTTTATTTCCATCAAGATAACTGGCTAAATTTGAAGATAGTAAACCTAATACAGCACAGGCAGAAACATTAAAAACCTTTCAGGCTTCACAGTCTTCATATAAATTTAAGACAACCTTAAAAACCTCTGAAGGACACGTGGCTTCTGGATTCATTAAAATGAAGGTAACATCAAATGAAAAGCAAAACTAAAGAACAGGTAGACCATTTTACTTTTGTCAAGTCTTAAATGTAAAGTATATTAAAAAACATGGTTTTGGATTTCAAGAACGGAATATAAACATGTATTTTATATCCCAAAAAATCCATGCAGGTGTTACAATATTGGATCATTCTCTACATGAATTGGTATGCAACATTGTTAAATAGATACACAGGTACCATAAATCCGTACAAATACCATGATCTTCTGGCCTCATTTATACCGTGGCTCATGCAAATCTGTTCTTTGGTAAATTGAGTCAACTCATTTTCCACTCTGTTAGGAGGCCTTATTAGCCACTCATATCAGGAAATGACAACTCTAGACATAGTTTGGGCTACTTTTGTCACAAGAAAATAATGTTAGTGGTGATAGTACAGATATAAATTCAAAGAAGTTAATATTATTCTTCCTCGTGGTGACTGTTTCCAGGGGATAGAAAAAAAACCCAAACTCTGTCCCTTTCTATTCCACGTTCAGTCCAGGTAACACTTAGACTTGCAGGAAGGTATTTTGATAGATGGAAACATATACATGCACAATTCCAGCTTAAATAAAGAGACTTGTATGGAGGATGGAGATTTAGAATTACCGTGACCTGAAGGTATTTGTATTTAAGTTTTAAGATTCAGTAAAGTGGGACATCACAAATCCAAGTCAGTTTCTAGCATTTTCATCTTCCCTTTTTCCAAGACTGACAGAATATACATATACAGGTTGACATTTTGATATCCAAAACAATCTTCACTTTTCTCAGTTTGCAAGTCCTATCGACTAAAATGTAAATTCATCCACAACAAAATATTTTCAGTAAGTGAAACAATAAGCAAAGAAATCCAAAACTAAGCTCAGAAGCTAAGTGGTTTAGAAAGCCTCAGTAATAACTATGTGTGCGTTAGCGTGTCTATCATTTTTTTTATACATTATATATATAGACACATACACACATATATACACACACGTGCGCACATGCGCACAGGCACACACACGTCTGTAACCTGCAGTGAAGATCAATCTATTTTCTAATAAGGAACATAACACATTATTTAAAAATGTGCCTAATTTAACAAAACAGAGAAGAAACTGCTGCTATCAAAATATACAATTTGAATTGCAGACTAGAAGGCTAACAACATTAAAAAAATAGTTTTAAGCAAAACCCCTTTGCTTCTGAATAACAACAGGTATCAACCTGCCAGGAAGCATCCAAACCAGATTTTATAAAAAGTTTCAACTGTGACCCTTCTTCATTTGTAAAGTTATTGACACAACATATAGTGCGAGCTCTGGTCTCCAAACTGGAGTCTCTTTCATTGTTCTCAATCCACACTCCAGGAAATGAACGGTAGCTGAAGGATTCAGAATCTCAAATGAGATTTGTGCTTCACCATGTACCTAAAAAAAAAAAACAAAACCCAACAAACAAGTTGACTACTCTTTTGGTATTAATAGACATTGTGCTCTCAGGAACAATAAACAGACTTTGTTAAAACTCCACTCTTAGGGCATTAGCTAGTTGCTGAATAGATGAAATGCCTTATAATCCATCAAGCTCTATTAAACACAATATCTACCCCATTAGAAGACAGTCAGCTAAAACGTCTGCTTCAAAGAAAATTCATTCTGTCACATGGATTCTAGCATTTGATAACTGTTGCTAAAGATAACCCATTCAAGTTCATTCTAAGAATCTGAATATATAGTTGAGCTGAGACTTTTAAATAAGAAGGCACAGAAAGTTTGATGCTCAGAATCATTTAGACAACTCCCACAGGATTTTTCTTTTTGAAGTCCACTCAATCGTTCAAGCAGTTTGCCGTGCAATCAACATGAAAAGATTAAATGCTCATTAAATGCATGGACTTGTCTCTCCCTTCAATATTTCAACTGCTTAATGATAAAAAGTTTCTCTTCACAACATGAAAAAGATATTACAATGAACTTGGTATTCAAAGAAGGTTCAGAACCAGAGAGAAGCAGGCAGAAACAGCACCACTTTTCAGAGCTGCTGGTGCACTTCCATTCCTCAATTCTCGTGCAAGGCGTTGCTAAAGTAAGCAGAAGGTTCCAAAAATGCAAAGTGAAAACACTACACCTAAACTCAATGCACGTCATATCTTTTCTGACCTTTGTCTTCTACTTGGTGCTGTGGACTCAGAGGCATCAGAGTAAGATTATGCTTTGTGGCTATTATCTTGACAGTAGCTTCTCACCTTTACAAGAAGACTGTAATCTAGTAAGGTAGGGATAGGAAAGAGGAGAACTACAGCTCACAACTGCAGTTCAAATGAAGGGCTGGGGGAACAGCAGCAAACTGCACCATATGTAGGGTGATGTTTTCTGTTCCTTTGCCTCTGCCTAAAAGGATATGGGGAATCACTACTCTAAGTCCATGATCAGTAATCATCCTTCTTTGACATCCATGCATATTACCCTTTGAAGAGGCTTGTTCCTAATTTATACTGGAAATATAGTGGAATGTACGTTAAGAAGTCTAAAAAAATATTTAACACCTAAAGCATTGTTATGCCACTGAAGCTGTATATGGTACTCGTCACCTTAAGTTCATTCTTCCTACTCAACATCACAAAAGCACAAGCATAAGAGATTTTCAACATGAAACGTACCTGTCTAACGTTTCCCAGAAGCGTAGAAATACTGGCCTGTCCAAATGTCTTTTGTGGTAGCTTAGTTCTAACACTGTTACATCCCATTTCTGCACATTTGGATCCAGGCGTACTTCGTCATATTTGAGATGAAAAGCTTTAACTACAGAAAACAAGAAAACATTTGACATACAAACAAGAGGACTTTACAGTGCTTAATTATTATTCAAAGAGAATCTCCCCCTACTTCAGAATAAAATAAACAAGTCTTTCTCAAGAAAATCAGCTATTTAATATTGAACTCAATACAGTGGTCAGTGATCTCTGCCTGGCACTAACACCACACCACAGTTCTATGCAAAAGACCTATTTATAGCCAGTTTTATCTTTAATTTATATCTCTTTCTCAGGGCTAATTTTATCTTTCTAGATACATAAATCCCAGGAGAACAGTAGGAAACTCATTGCCAATTCATGAGTATTTTCTTTAGAAAGCCAGGATATTATTTCTGAAGATTCTGGAATCCCCCAAAACCTTTCAAAGAAATCCCACCATAACAAAACCAAAAACAACAACAAAAAAGCAAGCGATTTCTGACACCACTGGAAGGCTTAAGTCAATGCCAGTGTAACCCCTTAATGCCACATGAAGTATGCTGAGAAAGTCAGTAAATGCCAATTTCCTCTGATCTAATGCTAAGCTAATAACAGTAAAACATTATCAGTTCATTTCCTTTTGGGAAGGCTTGTCTCATGCAAATTATGTAAAGCCAGGCATTAGCAAGATGAGTCTTACATTTTTCTTGCCATTCTTTTTGCTTTCTGGACCAAATCATCATTTTGACATGATCCAGCATAAAGTACTTGAGACTTGTGCAATCCCTTCCTGATAATCAATTAATTGCACCATCTATCTTGAGTGTGCAACTCCTCAAAAACAATCATGCACCTAATCCCACGGAGGACTGAATCTTGGAGGCAGTGAATAAGGGAATAAGTACATGAGTTATTCATAAAACCTTTGTAGATGTTGATATGTTCATGTTTGTAAGCAAGGAAAATAATCTAACATGGGAACAAGATGTACATTGGTGGGAACTAACTACTGAAAGAAAGAACAAGAAATATCATTCTTGAAAAAAAAAGAAAACCCTAAGTATTTGTATACCTCCAGTCTGAACTATGCAAGCTATGATTTGGATTTACTTTTTGGTATAAAGTAATTCAAGACAATTCCCATGGTCCTCTACATCCACATCAGTCTCTTCTATTAAGCTCTCCCATGGTATGCTTTTCATGTTGATTATAAGAGTCTTTCACTTCCTCCTTGTTCATTCCCTCATTCAGTTTTCCTGCTCACACATATATCCTTTGCCTTCTGGACTATTCTCCTCCATCCTACCCCAAACCAGCATTCTTCCCAGTTTCAATTTCATCTTCCAAATGAAGTAGACTCACACAAAACCTGACTGGACATGTCTCCTCACCATACTGACTGAAAGATAACAGACTGAATTATTGGGTTTTTTTTTCCTTACTTCTGAATTTTGAGTTTTTTTGTTTGTTAAATCTGCAGGTTCAGAAAACAGCACACACTGAAAAAAAGGCCTATTTTCTAAGGCAACTTCACAATTAAAAAATAGCAGAACAGAGGCTTACAGTTCCTTTACATGTTACAGTACACATTGCAAATAGAAGAGAGAACTGTGCAGTGTAAGTGCACTGCATATACCAAAGCATACATACATAACAGTGCTAATAGAAAAAACTTCAGATCTACGCAGTGGAAGCATATAATTCACATACTGGAAGTACCTACATCTTATTAGACATTCAAGTTTTTGTCAAGACACCACAGCATACTTGTAAAACTTCCTTACTAAAATACTAGCTGGTTATTCCTCTCTTCAAACACATATGTAATCACAAGAGAGTTTGTAAACCTGTTTTTCTACATGGCATATATGTGGTCTTTTTGCACACTTAAAAGGCTTGGAAAATCAATTTACTTTTCAAAACAATAGCTGTTTCCATGAGCTTTCATAAAACAGAAAAGTTGCACAGGTCAACTTCATATTTGGGTATTCACACAGGTAGCATGACCATGTTTTCTAAACTGCCCCATTACAACAGTACTCAGGCAGCACTTCACCATGTGGCAGGCATACTGCTAAACAAGAAACAGAACAACAGAAAGTAAAATACAAATGACAACAACAGCCTTACTCTTAGCAAAGATATCAACAGGTGATCCATCAGGCAAGAGCCACGGCCAGCCTTTGAACTGCCAAGCAGGACCCTGTACAAACACTGCTACCACACGATCCCTGTGAACATAATAGATGGATGTTGAGAAATACATTTTCTTAATCACGAAACCTATCTTAACATAGTTTGTTGGTTCTGTTTCTTTTTAAAGCAACAGCAATCAAGTCCATGTAACAATTGCATCTTCCGTACAACCACTCTTTCTCTATTACAAAGTAAGTGAAAAAGAAAAGTTACATGAATTACCTTTCAGCTCTGCTCTCTGCAGATTCATTTATCTCAATAGTGTTTATTTCTGGCCATTATTCTTTGGTTTTTCAAAGTTCTCTAACAGTTCAGCGATAATCCTCTATGAATAACAGTGTAAACTGACTGAGATGTAGCAATTTAAAAGCCATCATTTTGCATACTGTTAACTTCTATACTAAAATCTTATTACAAGAGACAGTGCTGAATTCCTTCTTCCAGTTAAATAGTCAGTCATATGTTGTGAGGCTACGTAACCATTAACTGCTGTTTGTGAAAATAAATTTGTTGTTAAGATGAAGCTTTTATATTAATTACATTTTCTAAGAAGCCTTTCAGAATGCACATCCTGCCACATATGGTCTGCTTTCTTGAACACTTGCATTATCCAAGCATGGTTCCTATCTACTGTAACAAATTACTGCATATCTAACCCAATTCTCAACTTTAGTTTACTGAATCACAAATTGCAAAGAATAAACAAGAGTTGTGTGTGTGCTTGACTTTTTGGTGGTGGGTTTCCTTCTTTTTAAGGGGAAGGAGGGGGTATGAACTTGGAGACAATCCTAAAGCTTAACATTTAAGAGCACGTTGAAGCTTTTGTAATGGGTAGCTGAAAAGTCACAGCAACATTTCCACACATCCAGATACTAATATTTGATGGTACCTTGGATAAACTAAAAAAAAAAAAAAACCAAACACTTCCAAAAGCAGGGCACTTGATCTCTTTGGTCAGAAGTATTTTAAGGTTTGAGCATTAAACATCGTGAATGCTATCTGATATCAGAATTTCAAAACCACTGGCTGCTGATTAAGTGTTCTCTGCATCAAGAACTTGAATTCAGAACAGAACCTCTTGAATAAATAATCCTCCCCATTAAAATCTACTTTGGAGGTTCAAAAAACCAATCAGCAAAGATGTCCTGCACACCTAATATCCTTAAGCCCACGAGGAAGTAGCAGAAATGTTTACTATTTCATTGCATCACAGATATAGAATAAATACAACATATGTTATAAATGTGTTTCATTCAAAGGGAAACACATTTTTGTACTATCAAAGAATGGGCTTATGAACAAAATCTTTCTGCAGCTTTTTTTTTTTTTTAAACAGGAAAAGTTATTTCTGATTCCCTTTCTGCAGCTGAGGTTCTCCCTTCAGAACTCAGCTCCCATCATGTAATTCAGTTCAATCTATGTGATTCACTACTGAACCCATGGTTCATTTCTTTTGACTGCTGGAAAAGAAAAATTACAGTATCAGATGCTGAAGATGTCTGCAAAAATGCAGTTTCCCTATAGACTCTCAAGTCAGAAAGAAGATGAGAAAGGATTTTTGCCTTGCATCATACTTCAATGACTTGCATGCTACAGTATCAGAAACTGGAAAAGTCATATCAACATTTCTACTTGAATTTCTGGAATATTTCAGACAAACTGAACATAATTGTGCTGCTCATACCATTAAAATGTAAAACGCTATTTCAGTTGCATATCATTTAACCTGGATACGAGAATCCCTTAGAATCAACAGACAAATCCATTCTTCTAATCCCATCTTTATTTTTTATGCAACTTAATATAATTTTATTGGTTCCTTTCAAGTTCTGCACTCTCCCAATGAAGAAGTTTAGTAAAGAGGAAATCTATCTTACCAGTCTTGAGGCATTAGTTTCAGAGGTTGGTCTACTACTCGGTAGGGTACAGTCACACTGACTGTAGTTCCCCCAGGTTGCATCTGGTCCTTCCTTCTCTGTATTAGAGTTTCATTCTCTCGTTGACAGCCTTGTTTCTTCTTTTCATCTGATGGTACAAACCTTGGGGAATAAAGAAACTGTCAGTAGACAAAAGTACTTCAACAGAACAGGGAACATAACAACTTGAGCAGATCCTTGTATTATTGCAGTCACTGAAGCCACCTCACTTTCACTATGCTACACCTCCACGACTCCATTTGGTACATCAAGATGAAGTTTCATAAGCACTTACAATAAAACCAGTTGTACTCAAAGGTCTTCTACCCCTCAAAACTACAACCATCATATGTTGATGACATCTCTTGCCTACCTAACCCAATACATTAACAGATGAAAAGCCAAATCACAGCCTGCTGAATGACATTAACCAATTCTTTTCAGGTATCAAAGACTACATAGGGAAGCTCATGCATTAAGAAAATGATTACTTGCTAGAGCACATTTTGTAGCTCTTGTCCTCAGGGAATTCAAACATACACATCACAATTATGCTTTCCACCGAATGCTGTGATTTTGGATCAAAAACATTCAGGGGACAGTTTTCTGGTGAGTTTTTCCTTCTCTTTTTTAAATTATTACTTATTAATTTTATGACAGTGATTTCACACTATTAGATGATTCATCTGATGTATGATACTACAATTACGATTTCTTTTCTTCCCTTTTATTTTAAATAGCTTCTTTGACAGATCAATTATGTTTGCAAAATAAGGACAATGTGATCCTTATGTCTCCATCTCTGTAAAAAAAAAAACAAGTGCTTCAGATTCAACCCTTGATTTTTCTACCTCCATTTAAAGAGTCTCCTCTATATAACAGTAATAAAACAAAATACACACAGCAATTCCCAAAATTGTGAGATTAACGTAAGGCTCTTGATGAATCTCAGTGGAATTGTAACAAGGAAGGGTAAAATATCTTGCACTTCAAAGAAGTGCAACTACATGACAGCAAAGTTTGCTGATGTGACCCAGTATCACCTCCCAGGCCAGCAAAGGACTAAGGAGAGCATGAGCTCAGAACTATCTTCTCTCCCCTAATGTTCTATTCAGAACCCTCAGTTGCACTCCTAATATTGTTTGCTTCTGACATTTTGTTTGCGAACTTCTGACTAAAAGAAGCAGCATATTTAACTGTAAAAGGTATCAGGAGTATTGGTGCTATATTTTAAACACACAGTACTATATTGTCGACATTTCTCTTCATTATAGAACAGATGGTGCATACTAAAAGATTACTGCATTTAAGGGTACGCTGTTTGAACCATTTCTAAAGGTATTCTCTTCGATCCATTCCAACTTCAGTTCTAAAAACAACTTGAATAAGCTTAAACATTAGGTAGACTGCATTTCAAATTACTAGGAAAAGAGAGAAAGGAAGTCAACTAAAAGGAATATTCATTATTCACTTGAAAATTCTTCCTTATGCTAACGTAAGAGGCATTTCATGGGGGAATAAGGTTAAGTGTTACAGACGTAATATCATTGTTTAAACCAGCATGTGGAAACTGCCATGTAAAAACCTGCTAGCAAAAATACTTTACTTTCCTTACTAGAAAAGATGACAAACAGATGAACCTCTTCTATACTATTCAGGATTTAACATTACTTCACAAACAGATTGGCACAATCAATTTTTGAAGTATGCATCTCCAAATGCATAGCACTATACTGGAAAATTATCAAAAAACATTACCAGTAACTGACCTGAGCACTGGAGTTATCTACCACTGAAAGGACAAAAACAGCATGGCAGCTGTTACAGGATGAACTACAGATTATCTGTCTACCTACACACTGCACATAGCTCTGCACTGAAACATCCAACACAGGTTTACTTCGGACAACTCCACCAAGCATGCTAATTTAAAAACTCAGTGGTGAAAAGCAGCTTTAATCATGAATGTGCCCAAAAGTCTGCCTTGACAACATGTTGAAAGTTTTGTTTTGCCAACACTAAATAATAGGAAACTGCTCCAGCTGGATGCATTTAAGTCTATGGGGCCCAGTGGGATTCATCGCAGGGTACTAATAGCTGAACCATTTCATTGTAAGAACTCTCTCAATTACTTTTCAACAGTCCTTGGGATTTGGAGAGTCCAGTGGACCAGAGGCTGGTAAATGTAGCCCCAGTTTTCAAGAAGGGCAAGAAAGAAGACCCTAGTGATAACAGGCTTATCGGTCTCATTTGAACATAGTCTCATTTGGAAAAAATTATCTGAGAGTTATTGGAAAACACCTGAAAGCTGAAGAAGTCAGCAGTGATAGCCATTGTGGGTTCACAAGGGGAAGGGCCTGCTTAAGAACTTTATCATCTTCTATGACGAGGTTACCTGCCCAGCTGACCAAGAGAAGGCCAGTAGGTACCATCACCTGGATTTCAACTAAGCTGTTGATAACTGCTTCTCATAATATAGCATACACATAGATAAAAAACACAATGCGATGGGTGAACACTTCTCCAGCAGATTGGAAGAGTATAGGAAATGGGGTTACATCAGGCTGGAGGCCAGTCTCCATTTTAGGGCCAGTTATGTTTAGTGTTTTCAAAAGTGATCTGAACGTAGAACTTGAGTATATACTAAATGTGCAGATGATAATAAATTGGGAGTAGCTGCTGACACTTTTGAGGCACCCTGCAGAAGCCTTGACAGATTAGAGGGTGGGCAATCACCAATCACATGAAATTTAGGATGCTCTATGCTTCCAAACTTAGTAGAAGAGGTAAAAATGAGAATAATAAACCTAATCACCTCTGTCACATGAGACAAACATGGATGAAAAGAAGCAATATTGCCATTCTACAAATTTAGCAATTTCAACACCGTAAGTCACATCCGAGACATTCCAAAATTGGCTGATAAACCTATTTTCTATCTTACTTCTAGTTTTTAATGTTTAAGAATTCATCTTTTATTGACAGTTGTTCTCCACCTCAAGGAGAGTTAAAAACTGCATTATGTAACTGAGGCCCAACCAAATGGCATCTTAATCCTGCATATTCCAGGATATAAACCCCCTCATTTTATTTGCTACATAAATCTTGTGGTTTTGAACACATCGCCAAGACAGAACAAACAGCTTATCTGTATGATTTGATGACAAAAAAATCAATGAAATATACTGTTCCAACAAAATGGAAGAGTAAAAAAGGTGCCTATTGTAAAGAAAGCATTGAAATGATTACATACATGTACGCACAGAATAAAGGCATAACGTACAACTTAAAAGAAGGTTATGAAATACACGCTTGTCTCTCAAGGACTCTGGAGCAAAGCTGTCACAGATTAAGCATACATAACAAAAGAGAATCATAAATAGCTGTATGAAAGAAACCTGAATCTCAGCATTACAGAAAACAGCAAAAATATCATATTTTATTGGGATTTCTTTGCCACAATACTCTACCTAGTGGTGACATATTTTTTACTTGACCCCTTTTCCATCATTTCTCAGTATGATAGAAACGTACCGGAAACCTGACTGCACAGTAGCATACATTTTCATTTCTTCTATGTTTTACTGTTCTCTAGTCAAGGAAAATTTAACATCCCATCTCTATTTAGAACTCAGCTTCATATCTCTTCCAGGAAATTAATAATGCTCAATTCTCTCACTGCTAATTGCCAAAGTGAGCATTCACATCATCACTGGTGCATTCCTTCACAGAGCAGGTCACTTTACTCTGGTAATAGGCAAGCAATTGAACAGGACCAAATGACAGAAGATAACTGGAAGACTTCTAAACTTAACTGCCAGATCTGCTTGCATCTAGGCTCTGAACTCACATCGGTTGCTAACATTAACTTAAACACTTTCACTCAGGTCAGGTCAACACTTTCCGTCTCACAATTTCGGCACACTATAAATACATGAACAGAGAATAAGGCAACTCCAACACTGGACAATAACTGACTCTATCATAACACACATTTATTTGAGGCCTATTTTTACAACTCTCTCAAAATTTCATACTCAATTACAGAGCCAAAAGCCTTACACACGTACCTTCACAAGAGAATAAATCATTTTTTGTACTGCACAATCCTTTAGACAGTTTGCTCAATATTAAAGTTGGATAAATCTCAGTGAAATTTCAGGCCATATAGATCAGTAAAAGGAACTGCACTTGAACAAGAATTTCCCAGGCTTCATTTGCCACATCATTTTTAGCTGTCCAAAACTACAGATACTGAAAATTAAAGCCTTTTCTTGTTGCTACGACAAAGGGTCAAACGATAAACTTTCAGAGCTTGTTAGACATACCCAGACTTTTTAGCTCTTCATTTTATTTCCTGTGTAATCTGCTTCCTTATCAAATAAATACATGTAACTACAGTTAAACATAAGAGAAGAATCTTGGATGTTTCTGTGTGGGCAACTTCCTTTTATTTTATTTTTAATTATTCTACAATTTGCAGTAAATAACATTTGTCTTCCAAATCTCCGCTTTCCTATCACACATAGCTGAAAGTGGTGAAAGAGTTATAGCAGGTGGAGAATCAGGGCAGAAATCATACAACTATTTCCCTTGGAAAATCATCACACATACATACATATATATATACATATATATATAGATAGATAGATAGATATAGAGATATATATCTACATCAAGGCTAGTTTCACACTGTGTGTATCTGAGTAGTAGGAACAAACCCTGCAGCCCTTCCTAAACAAACTAATTCAATTGGAATACAAAAACTGCAGGCCAGATGGCACACTGTCTAGCTAAGTGCTGGAACTGCCACAGTGAAACCAATATTTTGTTCTTCTGAGTTCTGCTATTGCACTTCTCGTTCGTTAACACTCTCTGCTTCCTTGTTTTGCTTTTGATACCTGTTAAGTATGTGAGCATCATCCTTTGTTCCCTTAAACTTCATTTTTGGTGTTGCTTTCTCTTCCTTGCATCAAGTTCTTCTCACTCTAATGGTCAGTCCTCCCTGCAGGAGTTTTGTTGAACCCTAACCATAATTGTGCCCCCAAAAGCTGAAAACAATGAAGGTTTCCCAACACAGACAAACTCAAATGTGATAAACACAGGCTATATTCCATTGCAGCTATTCATCTGCCAGAAAGTTGTCAAGTGTAAAGACAGAGCTTTGTTTCTTAAACTAAGTACCCACATAATCAAACATCCTGTCAACATAGTTATATCAGCCCAGTATCTGCTTGCACATTAAATTATAACATTAAAAGCAAACCTCTCAGATTAAGTATTTCAGAAGACACGCTAGGAGTCCAGTATGCCTACCAGACCTGTGATGAAACGTGGCATCTAGAAACTGGAAATAGCTGGAGATCAGAAGGCACTTAGTACCTCACAAAGCTGTTTTGGAACGTTCTAAGTTGACTCCAGTAAAAACTTAAAACTGCAGTAAGGACAGTTTATTTCTCAAAAGTAAGCGTATGAAGTCTCACTGCAGGATAAAGGTGAAGGTGGAAGAAGAGCTCTCCAGTTTTTAAACAGACTATCATTGCAAAGAGAATCTATAATTGCATACTTCCGTGAAAATGATTGTTTCAGAAATGATCCGGTACTAACAGACAGGTAACTGTAAACACTAAAGTCTCTCGAACACGCTGTTTATAAAAAGCCATAATACCAACTTTTACCCCTCCACTAAGGAAGCAGATTGTCACGTTGACTGCACTTGGCCACAACTAATTAAATTTCTGGATTCAGTAGGCTTAGTTAAGCAACAGTAGCTGTTACTTTACTGTCATAACCTAGCAAACTACACTGGAACAAACAGATTTTAGCAACTCATTAATACACATCCCTGAATACAGCTTATAATTATTTTTGCTGTATGTGAACTATAAAGAAGAATGCCTATCACTTCAGCAGAGTCATTTCTTATTCAATAATCTTTGCTAAACAAAAAATAGAAAAAGAAAAATAAGACAGTCTCCATTTTTTTCACGCCAATGAAAGCGTAATTTCAAAGACATTGCAGTGATAGTGGCAAAGAAAAACTGAGCAGACCTGTCCAACCATTCATTGTCCTTGACAGTAAGTGATCCCAGCATACGAACACTGGCTATGATCTGAGCTAGCAATTTTTAGTGATCTACTCTTATTTTATACCTGCATACACTGTGCTTGGTATATCATTTAACTTCATCTCCTTCTAATGTTTAATTCTTACCCCTTAATTTCACTACTGCTGTCAAGCAACTTGTTCACAACCAGCACAAGCTTTCTAATCCTTTCTTCATGGTTTGTTTTGTTTTTTGTTTTAAGAATCTTCCCATTTTTCAAATTCATCCCAACTGTCACTCAGACCAGGGCTATGTTCTACTCATGAAAAAAAAAAAAAATCCCACTTTTCTACCTCTCTTTTTCAATCTTAACTGCAGTCTCTCCCTAACCTACCACTGTACACAATGATTTAGACTCTATAAATGGCAGCACTCATTTGCACCTGGTCTTACTGCTACCCTTCCTTTGTCACAAGTTGCTCTATAGGCTTTTACTTACAATTACTGTGCTGAATAAAAGTCCCATTATTACTGAACTTATAGTAAACATCATTCATCCTCAGGTATATCTTAAGTGCCTATCAATGTGAGAACCCAATCCTTTCTGACCAGGGTCTACCAGATATTCCAAAACAGAAGAGTTGTATTTAATATTTCATTTACATATATGAACATATGTTTGACATTTTATGGAATTTTAATTGAACAGAGCAATAGAGCAGTACACTGAAATAAAAATATACGTGTGATACAGCAACTGCAATACTGACTTAGGTGACTATGTAGATGGATTCCCATTAAGAGTCACAACCTGATAACTGCCACAGCACTGGGCGTTCCTAGACACTGGGATAGAATATATGTGCTGAAGAAATCTCAGGCTTGTTCTAAGTTGATTTTCTCACTTGTTCAGCTTTTATATTCCATGTTAGGTTAGGCAACATACATAGCCTCCCCCTGGTGGCCTAGCTCTCTCACGAAGTTAGTATCACCTATTGATCACCTCAGAGAAAGCCATTAACACAGCTGGCTCATCTGCTCAGCTAATACAGGCACTGATCTAAACCAAAAGCCACTCTCTGCACCCCTTTTCCTATACAATAGCTGTGGCTATTTCCCACATTCTCTTCTGAGCTGCATGAACACATCGTCCTTTCCCATGTTCTCTGAGCCTTCTTCCATGGCATTCACTCTTCAGTCACACACACATGCATGTGCATTACGTAAAAGAAAACCACAATTGTCATTTGAACTGCAAGATCTTCTCCATCTTGATTTGGCTCACAGGTCACAACTGTGTAAATATTCCGAAATAAAGTTTTGGCATTTTTATCACTACTTGGTTTTTTATAATTTAGTCTGTAAACCTAGTTTGTCATAGGAGACAGTAGATACTTCCCCTTGATTACTTATTAATTTGGTACAGATACCTTTATATCTGAAAACAACTGTTATACAGTATGTTCTAATCAGCTACTTACTTCAGATCTTGCAGAAGGTCCTTTGCGTTAAGCATTGTTATTAAAGAGGTCGTGGCTGCTGGAATAATGATTATGGGAGTTCGAGATCCTGTAGAGATAATTAAGTTGTATTTCTTGGTTTACTTTTTTTTTTTAATTAGAGGAACTGTACATAAAACCAAAACTCTTGTTTAATGGACCACAATTATAGACAAATACTCAGGGAAAACCATTTTATCTAAATTGAAGGTCTTCATTCACCAAATAAAACGTACTCCTCTAACAGGAGTCTCCAGGAGTCTGTAAGTAATGGTAACACCATGTTTAGCAAAACACAGCTCTGCTTGCTTGTGGATCCAGCAAAAGAAAGAGTGGGCGCAATTCACACAAAAACAAAAAGGGCCGTGTAACCAGAAATGACTCACCTTTTTTCTGGTTTGGAGGTGGTCTTGCTTGAGAAACTGAGAAAAAAGTAAAATACATGACAGAATGACTAATATATAATACAAATGCTGCAACTCAAAACATTTCAATATTTATCCCACACTTCAATGTTTTCAGCCGCAGGAGTCACACTACAGTCACTAGATTGTTTTCAGAATGCAAAACACAAAGTTTAAGAAGGGCTTTTTAATTGGGGTCCCAGTATTCAGAAGATAAACAGTTTTGACCTAATACAGATGCAAGTGTAACTGAGTCAATCTCTTCTACTTTTAAAACAACCAGTCATCCTTCTCCATCCACCTCAAGAACAAAGGACATGATAGTGTCAAAACGTTGCCAGCGATGTGCAAGCAAGTTGCTTAAGGATCCCAAGCTCAACTGTGCTCCGCCAACAGGAGTAATGTTTCACAAGATCATCTTCACAGATCTTCACCTTTTCATTAGTAGTAGTGGTAGATGAAGCCCACAGGATATAGCTACCCTTAACATACACAGAACTTCCAATAAGCTTGACATTTTAGTCCTATTCAAGTTAGTTTTGGATTGCAATTTTAACCCCTCAATTGAGCTTCCCCCCCATAAAATGTTTCCATTTTAGTCATTCCAAGTTTTGCAGCTTGGAATCTCTTCAATAGCAGAGATGCTTCAGCCTGAAGTCAGCAGCAAAGCATGTGTGCTTCTTCACTTGGGTGCTGTTAACTAAATAACCTGGCTTCTCCAAATAAATGCTTTAGTTTCAAACACTTTTCAGGAGTCCTAACCTTAAAAAAATAAAAGAACTCTTACCCCAATTCACAAAACTAGAAAATGGTGAGTAGTAGAAGAATTGATGAAGATTGTGTATATCAACTCTCAACTGCTACTATGTATAACAACATTTCATTAATTGACTTCCAATTTCATAACACCAATTTGCTCATGTTTATTTATGACCAACTGTTCCAGAAACTGGCTAGAATACCATAAACATTCACAAAAGAAGTTGCCATTGTTGAAATATTGAGACCATATCCTCAATTATCTTTTCCCAACACTATCAAATGCTGAGATATAATTGGTGATACTGTCTTGAACTACTTAAACTTTATGTACTCATTATTAGTATTATATTTTTCAAAGTAATTATGTCCTCATTGTAAAAAAAGTTGTAAATCTGATATATAGTTGTTCAAGAGAGTATTCTAGAACTGTTTTTGGACAATTCAGCTAATTCTTCCATATGCAATGAATCAACCTCATAAATACTGCACGTTTTCAATACTTGGATCACTGTTACCGCCCTCTTTCCTGAGGGGAGTATCTCCAAATTCCCCTAGAACTGGGCAGGAGAAATTCTTATCTGAAATATATTATCTTCAGATACCTCTTTTTTTAATTCTATTTTCAAGTTGCAGTATGGAGGCAAGCTAACAGATCAGAGCAGCCACAGAGAAAGGCAATATCAGTATAATTATTAAAATGCATTTCTACCAGCGAATGCACATGAAACTACAACTCGCAGTAGGGTCCTGTGACAATCCAGTCACGCTTCTGCTCTTGCTTCTTCTACCCTTTTCATACTGCTGTCTGTCAACTCCATTTACATTATTATGCTCAACAGGGCCAGCAAGATATGTATGACAGGTAGTATGACCTTTCTGGTACCCAAATAAGCAAACAGAATCATAGTATCTGTGCACAACACCATTTAGGAATGCTGAAAACATTCAGTGTTAGTATCATTTTAGGGAATTTGTCTTATCACATTATTGAATTATATCATTAAATCCTACTAATAAACCTTAGGGAGTGGCCAAGGCACACAGTCAAAGCACTGTCTAAACAACACAAGCTCTAGCATGATTTATAGAAAAAGAAACAGCATCCATTTGAAAAGGAAGCTTAAATTTAAAAACAAAATTAATGCCAAGAAAGCTACCAAACCAATACCAAATTACCCCTCCCAAACACATTTATAACAACTACAAGTGACTTTTTCTTTAATAGTAGCCTTCCTTCCACCATAACACAAAGTCTGTTTGTACACTTAAACTCATCTCAAATCTCTCTCTCATTAGAGCACACCAAAATACCTACATCGTTCTAACTCTGAATTTGAGATTCAGTTTCATGTACAAAACTGAAGTCCACTAATCCATGAATTGAAAATCCAGCTGAAGAGTCTAGCTCTACTGTAATCAGATGTTAAGATGCATCAACAAGTAATGGTAATACATTAAATGATAATGCATTCAGATAACATATCTGATATATTACTTTAAGAAATAATACATCTCTTTCTGAGACTTATTTTTCTGCTTACGTTGTTTGTCCTTGAGATATTAACCAGCTCTTGCTATATATTTCAGTATTTCTTTGTGAACTATTAGACTTATAAGCAAGAAGTTTGTCACTCAGCTTTCCCATTTCACTATCACATCCTTTCAAGGGGATGACTGGGCAAACAGTGAACTGAATGAGCACAAGCACCAGATCGTTACAATTCTCCAACTACGAGGATAACTTTAACCAATAAGTCATCTGTTCTTTCCAATATACATGCAATTAAAGGCCACAAAGCCAACCCTCACTTCATTCTCGTGCTAAACAAAATTTTAGGTACAACTCTTCTGGAGCTCATACTTACTTGGAATAAAAGCATAAATGAAAGGATGTCAGCCTACCTGGTCGTGGTACAGGCTGTGCTGCTGGTGTTTGTGTTTTTCGAGCAGAAGCACCTTCCTTTAAAGAAGACAGAAGAGGTAACATTAACCGCTGGCCATCTTGTCAGGTACAGTATTTTTCCACTAACACAGAGTTACAGAGGATATAACACAAAAAAAGAGAGCAATGTATTCCCATTATAAGAGAGGAAGAAAATACTGAACATACTCAAAATCGTTCATAGATCTTGTTTTAGATGTGGAGAAGAGACAACCTTGTAAACTTTTATAGGTTTACCTTTTAACCATCAGATGCTAAAACAACTTTTTAATACATTCACAGAATTATTTCCCATTTATAGTACTATTACATTTCAGACACGATCGCTTCTCACATAGAGTTTGCACGTAGCTATAAGGAATTGGCTAAAGAAATTTTTAAACAAGATACGCATATACTCTGAGATAGAAAACGAGAATCAAGGAATGGCAACGCATTCCTGCCATCAAGAGTTTTACTGACCACAAATAGCACTCTCATGATAATTGGTTCTGCTCATGCCTTATCCAATTACCTTAATGTAACAAACAAAAGACCTGTACAGCTATTTATTCTTGTTAACTCTGCAGTTAGTGCACCACATAAGAGAAAAGTGAAATCACATATCTGGATGCAAAGCAACATAAAATTCTTGCAAGAACAATTCTGCTCTTGTATACTTCTTTCAAATCTCACCTGAATAAAACATATTGTTAAAAAAAAAAACAAAAACACACAAAGGCTGTGTACATTCCAGCCACTGCAATATGGGAGGCTGACAGAAAACCCTTAAAATGCATCCTTGCTTTCACGTTACCTGAATTGTCATAGAAAAAAAACTGTTTCAAGTGACTCCAGTATGGCACACTTATATCTATGTAGACTTACAGTATGTTCTGTAATTCAGAATTTGAAAACCTAATAAGCAGGAGGCGACACACAAGGAACTTCAAGTTTCATGACTAAACTAACACAAGAGCTGCTTTGCAATATCCACCATGAAGGTTAGAACTCAATCTTTCGTACTCAGCAACCTCCTAATTATCTTCTGCATAAGGACTTAACCCTCACTGGCTAAAAAAAAAAAAAAAAAAGATGAATCCTAATTTTTTGCTGTCCTCTTTTCTGATTATTAAAATACCAACACCTATGTAGGACACCTGAGTCAGTACCTGTTATTTTAAGACCTACCGTTATAATATCCAAAGAAAGGTATTTTTGCCACTGTCCCTTCACAGTAATTACTCAGAAAATGATAAAAATCGAAACACCGCATTCTAAAGGAAGAACATCAGCAAAAGCTACCTATGAGAGAGGCCTTGCAACTGAGAACCGACTGCTATTTAAATCTATATCACCTTACTTTCAGCCAAGAAAATGGAAATTTTGCATCTGTTTCTAGAGAAAAATAGCACTTTCTACGTGAAAAGGCTGCTCCTGCAGAGCACTGATTACACATTTTGAAGACATACCAAGAATTCTCCCATGACATTTCTTTGAAGTCAGAGCAACACAAAATGGAAAGAAAACCTGCAAGCTACCAAAACATCACTTCCCATAATGTTACGTTTCATATTTCTAAATCCAACTTAGTTTGTTTGCACATTTAACTATTGCAGGCTGTAGTCCCACATGCCCACTTGCCTTTCCTCCCCCAGAGTCTCTGCTGCAACTTCTCTGCCTCCCCTTTCACCAACTTAGTGTCTGCAATAAACAGACCTGCAGGTCCTACTTTGAAGGGTAGGAAACACGAGTTGTGTCAAAGACAGTTGAGTTTTCCTGCAGCCTTGCAGAGAATCATAATCACAAAGTCTTGCACTAGTTCCCATATGAGCTGTGTTGCACCAGACCATGTGTAGTCCCATCTAATGAAATAAGTTACAATCTTTTATTTTCCTCCCCATATTTTTTTTCTGAATTACCATCTCTAAAGCCAGCGATGGAAACAACAGCACAGAAGCCTAAAAGGATAAAGTGGGGCTTTAAGAACACAACTGAAATAAATACAACCACAAATGTATCGTGAAAGTGTCTGATTAATGGCGGGACACGCAGCCATTTAGATGAGTAGACACTAAACACATCTACCAACTCTACGTCTGTGACCTTTGTTTGTATGAACCATTTCTGCAGGATCAATAAATGACAGAGGTCATAACTTCTAGTTTTGTAAATCACTGGCTCAGTCTGATAATTTCATGGACAAACCTCAGCTTACAGCTCCTGATGTCTTCTTAGCACAGACACTGAGCAGTTCCCACCTATTGGAGCTGCAACATCCTTCCTTTGCAACTGATTTTACAACATCGCTGCACCTTATTACCCTAAGTGGCCTAATCACCATCTTCTAACATTTAAAACCACAGACAATGCAGTTGTAGAGGCTAGTACTTAATCCTATACTTTGTATGCTTTTCTTCTTAAAAATCATTTATTAAGATAAGACAGAAGTACATAACACTGACAGCTGACAGGAGAAAGATCAAATGCTTCCTATGAGGAAGTCATCAGCTTCCATTACACACTGTCCTGAAAACAAAGATTATTGGAGTTTAAATACTATATGAAAGCTTTCCAAGAGCATTTATATGAAGGTATAGGTTTTTCCCATGACAAAGCATAGATTTACGATACATATTCCATTTACAGGGCAAATACAAGCTCAGAGACCTACACACTATGGTTACTCTCAGAGCAGAAAAAAAAGAGTTGACAGAGAAAGTATCGTAGTGGGTTCTTTAACCACACATGGCATGTGCAGCTGTTAATTTATGGCCTGTTAGCTATTCTGAGGCAGCTTCTCATTTACATACTCTATGTATATACAGCAGCTTATTTCCCAGTGAGTGCACAGAAAGATTTCACATTACTAATGTGGAGTTTTAATGTAAAAGTTACTTCTAAGTAACTTCACACTGCAAATTCCAACTCTAATTAGGGCAGCTTTTGTTTGTGCAGCTGTACCCTGAGCAGCAGAAGTCACTGTTTTGCTATTTAAAGAGCATTCAATTCGAAGTTTCCGAACACTTCACAGTTTTGCTCAAAGACAACATACCTCATTCTTATGCAGAAGCCATTTGAGACCGTCAAGGAGAACAATGTGAATATTCATAAGTTGAAATTCATTTAGTAACAAAACCATGTAACGTGAAAAAACAAATCTGTAAGATGACCACATAACACGGCATTCTAATCATGAGCACCTCAGTTGGTTTAGTTTTGCTAATTTACCATAGATAAAGACATACATTTCTTCTGATTTATATTAAATATATGAGCATTTACATGATGGGAACAAATACCAGATATAGAATGAAATAAGGAGAACAGTGATTGAAAGCTGACCTGGATTTCATTACATCAATTACAGACAACACACTGCAAATACTTGCCATAGAAATTCACTCTGCTTTGCTATTAATGGTTCCTACCCTGATGGACACCTGCAAAACACCTACTTAATAACTCTTTCAACCACAGCATACACCTTCTGCTACTAAGCATTGTCCTATCTCACTTACTAGAGATATGGGATTTTACAACAAACCACTGCACAGGTATGAATACAATCAGGTTACTATATGTGAAAAACCCAGATTCCAGTAGGGGCAAAAAAGGAAAAAGCTCACAGTCTGAAGAATAACAGAATTCTTCTAATGTATACCTTGGTAATTAAACTCTTAGCATGTTCTGTCCTAAACAAATTGCAAAGGTTAAAAAGAATGCTACTTTTCTACAGATTAACTCTGGAGTAAATCATTAATGTACAACAAACAGTCAAAACTATTAAATGGTTTCAAAAACCCGCATCTGACACCTGGTCTGTGTGTTCTACTTTAAGCTTGATCGAATTATTTGTCTTCATATAAATAGTTTGGATTCTGAAAAATGTAGGGTTTTCTCCTAAAAATGTAAAACCCTTGAAAAGAAAATCTTCCAAAGAACCAAACCAAATGATCAGATTGAGGTGCCTCTACAGACTTCCTAACAACTCCAAGCTTTCTATTCACATCAATGGATTTTTATAGTAATTATTTTTATAGTAATGTTTTAAGTTCAGACAGCGCTTCTCATCATGGTTTTATTTACACATGAAACTGGTATAGCTCATTTGCACATTTCTACGCACACAGATCTGCATACTGAATCCCCCAGGATAGATATTTTAATAACAAATTGCAAGTTTTTAAGCTGCATCTCTAAATTTAAACGATGATGTAAAATAAAATGTAATTTGTTAACACAATCTTAACTATTGTACAAATGCTGCTAACCTCACAGCCATTTTAACTTGCAATGCTTGCAATGTTAATAAAAGGGTCATTTCAACTACCTACATTGTTTCTACTTGCTTTTAACCAAGAAAATAGGAGGGAAATTGAAGCGGAAGTACAGCTATTGCTATGGAATTAATTTTGAAAGAGGAAAAAAAAACCACACCATTATCTACCAAAGGACCAGGATACAGATTGCCTATGGAGAGTAATAATGCTGCCTCAACTGCTTTGCCAACTAATAAACTCACATGACATTAGACAAAAGGGGTTAGTCAAAGTTAGTAAGTAAACAGCTTACACTGAGCACCCTGACTTCTCAAGCACAGCATAAAGAAAAATACCAATGGAAGACTGCCAATCCTCCAGACTGGTTTCAAGAAAGAAAACTTCATGTTCGTCTTCTTACAAAGATAAGGCAAATTTCATTAAAGTTGAGGCTGTGCTTTGAAAGCAATGTTAAGGTACAGAAATTTCTTGACTCCATGAAAATCTGATGTAGACAGTCTCTGCTGAATGAGTACAGCATTATAACGATGGAGGAGAGGGAAAAGGATTGGTGAGGGAGGGCAGCAAGAATAAAACCAGGGTGATATCATCAAGAACTGACTGAAATCTGAAGACATTAGCACTGGATGTTCCACAGCATTTCAGTTCAGCTTTTGTTTAACAAAGGTGTTTTTTTCCTTAGTGCATTATAAATTAAAGCTAAAAGGTGACTCAAATTCTAAAAGATTGACACTGCAGCAGTCAGGATTAATGAGTTTTTTTAGTAGCAGGTCAGGCCCGGAGATCAGCATCAGGGAAAGAAACAACAGGTGTTTACTGCAACTTTGTGTATGTCACAGCCAGGTTCAGCAAAATATGCTTTGAACAACAAAGAAAAGGTAAGTGAATGAATAGGCCTCCAGTTTATAAATACTCTGCACAGGCAATACGCTCACTCTGCATGGAAAACAGAACTAAGTAACTCAAATCACAACTGAACCCAAATGAAAATGATAGTGACTGGTGACCAACTGACAACAACAATGCCATACAAACAACCTAATTGAAAAAAAAAACAGAGATTTTTCTGTAGAGAGGCTGTAAAAGCAACAATTATTAGATACCTTAAGACTTAAGCATTACCCTCTAAAGCTGAGGTTTCAAAATGGTCTCGATCTTCAGTGAAGCATGACAAAAGTTCTCCCATCTTTATCCTGGCACAAAATTAAGTATTTCCATGTGAAGTTACTTCAGTCAAGTAACTGCAACTCTGTTGTTGCTGGAATACCAACTTAGAGCAGAAGTGAAATGAGAAACACACCTTCCTTTTTCAGAAGAAAAGCAATTTTCATCAAAAACCTCATAACTAACAGACTCTGTAAAGAGAACTTTATGGTGGGTTACATTTCTCCTTTGAATCAAAGAGTTGTCTATTATGTACTTGCTTATGTTTAAATGACTCATTCCCTTCAAGTGAATGAAAAGTAGGTTATCACCAAAATCTTAATTTTGCTTAGAATTCTCTGGTTTAATTATCTGAGCTGGCCTCTTGTATATTACATGGCAATCCATAGAAGCTGTGACAAGTACATGAAAACAAAAGGACTTTTTCATCTTTTAAGAAAGTCAGGTACAAAGATAATACACTACTTACTTTCTTTATGTTAACATCAGATCATCACATCAGTTCAACAGAGATGGTAAGTGCATAGACATCAATTTACTACCATTTGCTTATGGTTTAGTCTCCAACTTTCAAACTCACACATTCATCTATCTCTTGTTCCAACATCGCTTCTAGATGAAAGTATCAGCCAGACACTCATGAAACATTTCTACACCCACAGTTTCACAAATATGGGGCTCAAACAATTACTGACAGTAAACCACTGCTAACGGGTAAGTACCAAACACAGAAAACAACGTCACTTTTGCTATTCAGATCATGCTTGAAATGGTATCAAGAGGAACTGTCATATGGACATGAAAGTTGCTCAGTATGGAGCAATGAGAAGATCCCACTCACACCTGCATTCTGTGAGTTAGAACTTAGCAGAGGAAAAGGCTTTAAAGACTTCAAAAACGTTCCTTTGTAGCTTCTGGAAAGACTCATGAAGGGCTTTGTGTGAGAAGAATTTTTTATTTTTTTTTTTTACTATTTTTAAAAAGCTCTGCAGGTGCCCAAATGAATACAGATGGATCCTCAGTGCTCGTCAGAAAACTTTTCCAAAATGCCCAAACTGAATCAAAGTCCAAGCAACTGATTAAATGTAGACGATGCTGTTCAAAGCCTCAACGCAACACAAACCTACGATGCTCTTTACAGCCTCCCCTCTGTTACTCTGAATTCTGTTCCTCAACTAGGCTATGCTGTAATAGAACTCTAATATATAGGAAGCTAAATAAAACCATCTTCCCCCCTCAGCCCCAGTAACAACTGGTTAAACAAATTATTCAGCATCATTTTTTTCCCAGCAATGTTTCATCCTTTGTATTTACAGAAAAAAAAACCAAACAAGTTTTAATTTCATTCTTTTGTATGTTACCAATTTCAGCAATTGCAGCTCAAAGCAACTTCAATGTTCATGCTTATACATCGCACCATATTACAAGAAAATGAAATTGTCTCGAGTGATCATGGGCAGGGAGATGTTGAGAAATCTCCCAGTATCACCTTGGAAGACTTGAAATATCAGGGGAAAGTCTTAGAAACTCTATTTGTAGCCAATGCACAAAGAGGAATTTTGCAGCAATGAACTCTGTGTTATTTTTGTCACCAGGTAAAGTAACTGCTGAGTTCAGAAGCAGCATGAGCTTTTTCAGGATCAAAAGCCTTAGCTGTGGCTACTGTAAATTGCAATAAGGGAAGAAGAGACAAGAGGCTCTGAATGATGGCAGTGATGATAGGAACACAAGAGATAGGAACCACTTCTACATTGAAATGGCTGTTTGGAAGACATAGCCAGGGAAGAAAAAGTGATGATCTTGAGGCCTAGAACACATTGCAAGCAACGTTAATGTACAGACTCATGAAATCTGTTGATTAACGCTGGTAATGCAATTCAGGCTCAGATTTTCTCAACTTTTTGTGCATTTCTTTGCTGAGTCACTCGTACACAAATACACTTCAGAGTCCTGTTGAACATGTACTTGCTGCACTGGCTAGAGGTAAGTGAAATCAATTGCACTTAAAAAGTAGTTTACAGTGATGTAAGAAGTACAAAAGCATATTTGTACATGTTTTGTGCCATATGCAAGCACCGCAGAGGTCTACAGCACAGCATCTGTCAGAGCTCTTGAATCAACAGGCTGCTCGCTGAGACACTAGCTTGGGCACCTGCACAACAAGTGTCAACAAGTACTGAGAGCCAAGCAATACCTGTACAACACCAGCCTATCAAGTTAAAAACACCACAGTAATTGACTGTGAAAGTTTTTCAGTTTGGTCCAGGATCCACATCTGATGCTTCCTGCAGCTCCATGCGCTACAGTTACACTCTAACTCCCTCAAGCTGGAAAGGCCAGAGACATTTTCGGAGTCACCTGGAATATTGCCTATATTTGTCCTCCTGTTCCAGTTGCAGAACTTGACAGGTTCAAGTTCCCATATTAGAAAAACAATTACATTGAAGAACAAAAGAAACACCATATCCTCAAAAACAAAACAAAGAAAAAGCCCTCAGATCAGATTCCATTCCGTTCTTACCCCACACCTCCTACCATTTAGTTCAAGGAACTTAAAAAAAAAAAAAAAAAAAAAAAAGACCAAAAGGAAGAAATTTGTGCTACGAAGATGGGAAGAAGTCAAATCAAGACACAATGGGTTTTGACATGCAGGAAGAACAATGCATGGGCTTAGTTTGCCTTTTAACACTAGGCAGATGCACCCTTGATCCTAATGGCAGCCAGATACCACTTCCCCACAGCAGGAATGTAAATTCATTTGTTTCCCCCTTTGTCACAAGCCTCATTTAAGCCTTATGTTTACAGTTTGTACAAAAAGCCCCTGTGAAATGTCTTCACCAAGCAGGATACATAAACACAGCACTACTCGAAGTTAAAACACAGGGAAAGAGAAACACAACCTTGAGACAAAGGCTTTTTCAGGCAGGGCACCTTTAGCTGGGGCTGCAGGAGCACACCCTGTGCATTGTCAGTGCACATTCTGTTCCTCTGCTCCTTCGCTCACACTCCTGCCAACAAGTTTAAATCTGTTCCAAGGAGCTGACCTAGTCCCAGCTCTTATCACACAGAAACTGGGAAAGCTAACACGTGGCAATCTGTCCCCAAACACTAAGCTGTTGGTCTTCTTGTGACAAACCTCTTATTTCACTGAAAAGAGACAATCTGAGTAAAACCAACCCTTCTCAATGGATACAAATACCTTACATTTTTAACTTACAAGCTCACTATAGGTTCCATGTGAAAAAGCTATTTAAAAAACTATCACAACTGGAGGTGACGTTTGACTGTAACACTATTTTATTCCTAAACAGTGATTGGATATATTTGTGTCAAGTAAAACGAAAGATTTCAGGATATTTAACTTTGATTCAGTAATAAGACTATTCTCCTCAATGTGTTTACTTCAAGATTTTAAGAAAAGAAATCCTCAAAGACACACTTGCACATTCTAACTCAAACTATGGACATCCTTCACTACCTAAACAGGATTTATCTCTGAATGTGTATACATAAAAATAGGCGTAGTTCCATTCTTAGAAATCCAAATACATAATCTCCATGAACTAAACACACAAAGTTCATAAACATAAAGCATACTAATACCATCTCATTCAACTTTAAGAGTCCCAGAGCCCCTAGTTCTTTATGCTTTCCCTATTTAATAAAAGAAAAAAGGGGGGGGGGGGGGAACACCTTGTGTTTCCCAGCATTCTCTAGTGGTTGCTCTTGCCACTAGTAGAAATCACTAACCATCTTTCTCAGTACAACGTTAAGTTTGAACACTTCTAAAACGCACAAGAAAAGCCACTCTTATCAGTCATGGGATTTCTGACAATCTTCTATGCTACCTAAGTCCAAATTGTCCAAGTTGTAATTCCAACAGGCCTGCAGCTTTCCTCCTTAGGTGTAGACATAAAAAACTTAGTATGTTTTGCAACAATCGCTGCTACGTAACACTAAATTACACGACTCCACACATCAGCTCCAACAGCTGGGAAAGCAATGGAAACCCCAAATCCCAGATTTTCTAGGCCATGCCTATATTATTATGGAATCTGTTAGGGAGAAAGTAATTTCCCGAACACTATAAACTAAAACCTGTTTTGTACTCGATGTTCAGTTTTCAGTTACCTTCATTTAATTGTGTTCTAGAAGTCTGACTCTTGGTCCAAAATCTATACCGACTTTTGATGGGGCTGCTTCCGTTCAACCAAATCGAGCAAGAAAACCACAGCTTTAATCATTGTACAATAGTCACCTGAGCCACCAGTATTTCAGTCTCATGCATCACAGATTCACGTTTATGATAAACAGTAGAATGTATTTCATCTTCATCATAGCACAAATGCTTGCTACTTGCGTGCTTCTTGGCTAACATTCATGTTGAAAGAATCAACTTCAAAGTTTCTGCAATAGTGTGTGTGTAACAGAACGTGTGTGTTATTGCAGCTGTAATCGGTGGCAAATAGATTACAAAAATCGCTGCCACTGAATTAACGCCACCCTACTATAGAAAGTAAAAGTCAATGATATAGGTCTGTAATAAAAATTAACCATAATAGTTAAAAATTGATGAAGAATGTATTCTGTTAAAAAAGAGGAAGAATTCTGGTCCTATCACCAAAGATAAATTTTTCTATTTTGCCTTCTGCCTCTACTTTCAGCTACCTTCAGCATTTTATCTAAACTCCCCATTATTCCTCTCTCTTTAGTAGTGAAGATTAAATTAAGCCCTTCTCAAAGCACAAGGACGAGAACATCCAACTTTTATTTTTTCAATTTATATACAATCCATATGCTAGACAGCCCATCTCGAAGCTTCTGCCTATGCATTATGAGATCCGCTTTATAATACTATCACTGTTCAAAATGGCTCAGGCACAGCTGTATTTTCAGCAGTGCAGAAGTGCAATCCTCTTAAATGAAGGTCAGCTGGCAAAGTCTCACTCCGACAGTCTGGGGCCACTCTATTCAAAGATGGAGACATGATAAGAGCCATACAGAAACCTCAACCAACTTATAGATCTCCCTATTATGCACTGTCTTACGCCATCTTCACTAATCCCTGCAGAAAAGCCTAATGCCCTAACTCGATGAACAGACTCTAATTATATTTTAAAACACATTTTAGAAGTTTTCAAATGGCTTTTTCCTCTCCTCTGCAAATACGCACATACATAGAACCTTAACACATAACTTCCAGCTGTGTACAAAGTAAGATGGCACACCACACCAGGCAGGACAGACACAGGTAGGGCTCAAGTGCAACTTCCATTTCTTCTGCTTGCATTTGAGAGACTATCAGCTGTCTTTAAAGATCCCACAGAATTCACAGTATATCTGAAGGAAATGCATCTTGTGCAGTAAGAGCCCCTCAGCTCTCCTTCAGCCTTCACAGCTGTCCAGTTACTTCAAATAGTTGTGTCTTTGATATGCCTTCTGTCAGTGACTAAAAGTAAACACTTTTTTTCCACCCCCCCACTGCAATCTGTTGTGGACTAAGATCCCTTCACTGGAAAACTCTTGAGCACTTAAGTGGCAGGAAGTAAAAATGAGTAAGCCACAGAGAACAATGTTTTGGAAGAGAGCATGGTTCTCAATGCCAAGAATGACCTCGCTAAGGAGACAAAAAATACCACAAAAGAGTAACAAGATTCCTCTGTTATGACACCCTGGAACTTTGTGCTTCAGAGAGCTTTACCAGTCAGAAACAGATGTAATTTCACAGGGCTCATCCTTGCTTGACTTATGCTGGTATTGCTCTATTTTTATGAGAAAAACAAAACCAAAACAGCAGCATCACCTTTTGAGAAAGGACAGCATACAGTAATATTACAGTTAACTAAAAAGGCCGGTACTAAGTACAGATACTTCACACATTCATATTTATTCTTCTATTCCTCTAAGAAGATGTTATGAAAAGGCAAGGCAAGTGCTATTTCTTCTTTATTTCTTAGCTCCTACACTGTCATATTCTCGTGTAAATGAATATGTGCCTACTCTGAAGGAGGAGCAAAATCCCTTTTCTTCTCAGCCGTTTTTGTCACTGACTAGTGCCTAGTTTGAAGAGAAATATTTGAAAATTAGATAGAAATTATGACAAGGCACTGTGAAAGCCACTCCGTAAAAACCCAACCTACTCTTGCCATCAGATCTCAATCAACTGTGATCAGATATTCTAAGCAGCACATTTTCCATTCCAGATGAGAGAGGTTCCTCTGATGTAGCGATTTCATTAGCTCAGGGCAGCTTCATAGAAACATAGCCAGCTCCCTCCCTATGCCAGCAGGGCTTCAGAAGCAGCACCGCCACACAGCACGGAGCTACTATTTATAAATCTTGCAAGCATCTCATGTATGCTGCAGCATTGTTTCAAGAACAAGCAGGCAATTCTACACAGAGTCATCAGAGCTTATTAGCTCCAGCCACACGGGACCAAGCCGACTCCACCAGACCACTCAGAGTAGGCTGATGCATCTGTTCCCTAATGGTCCACATTCCACCAGGCTTATTAGATTGTAGGCATTATCATGTGAATACACAGATGCAATTTTAATCTGGCACTGCTCCCAACTAACCTGCTATTGAGAGGTACAGAGATTCAAAAAACCAGCGCCTTCCCCGCTGCAACCAGCATTTCCCACATTACTGGCATATCTCTTCTCCCCACTCCATTTCCCCAGCCCACCTCAGATAACCAAGTTAATTACACAGAACAAAACCCCTTTTTGTCATGAGGCAAACCCAGCACTGAAATACAGACGTTGGTGCGTATTTCCACACAGCGCTACGCAGGGTCAGTGGGAAAATAAAGAAACTTAAATGGCAAAAGGTATTTTTTCCCCACAGTGAAGATAACATTTAAATGTGAGGTGACCTAAATTCTCAAATCCAAAGATTCCCTCTACACTAAGTATTGTATTCAGGTCTTATTCCAAGCAATTATCATTATGGCAGGGTTTACACTCCTTCGCTTGCTTACAAATTGAATTGAAGTAGAAAACCATTGTTTTCTGTCTTTTTTCTGCCTTCCCCCCCTTACATTAGTGTGCTTCTTACTGATAATAACAACGTTTTTCTGTATGTGGCAAAATAACCAACTCCAAAGCAAACCAAGACGGGGACCCAAATGTGGGAACAAAAATCATTTAGTCTCTTTAAAGCCAGCTGCCTTCTTATCAAATTGTAGACCATAATACTTGCACATATGAGTAAAGCTCAAAGCATTAACTGGGGAAAAAAAAAAAGAGAAAGGCATTTTCAGAAGCCTGAATGCTTAGTTAGGAAAATCCTTGAGAAAAAAACCTGGAAGAATCTGCAATGTGCAACCCATTGCCCAAGGTCATGAAACTGGGATATTATTTTAAGGGTATGACAAATTTTATGGGTTGTTTTGTTCGGGTTGTTTTTTTTTTGTAAGAGGATGACAGATGCTCCCTGTAAATTTACTTCACTAAGACGGATCAGTGATAGAAAGCTTTGCAAATGCTGATTAAGAGTTACAAAAATGTATCTCTTCTAGAAATAAAATCCTTTAGCCCTGAATTCATAAAATTTGGTCTACTGCATTGAAAATACACCTTTTCTTTCTTTTCAATACAAATCTATTCACAGCATGTATGATACTTAACATTATGCCTTGAGATGGACAAGATGCATAAGAGCTCTCTTTCCTATTCCATTAGGTAACACTAAATAGCAGAAAAAACTCTGAAAGAAATATGGTGTAGGGTAGTAGAACTTCAAATGTTATTTCAGAATATTGTTATGTCAATATAATTATAGAATGAAATCACAGAATGGCCTGGGTTGAAAAGGACCCCAGTGCTCATCCAGCTTCAACTCCCTGCTACGTACAGGGTTGCCAACCCACAGACCAGGCTGCCCAGAACTACATCCAGCCTGGCCCTGAATGCCTCCAGGGATGGGGCATCTACAACCTCCATGGGCAACCAGTTTCAGTGCATCACCACCCTCTGGGTGAAAAACTTCCTCCTAATATCTCACCTAAACCTCGTAAAACCATTCCCCCTTGTCTTATCACTATCCACCCTCATCAACAGATATACCCCATCTTGTTTAATTGCTCCCTTCAAGTACTCAAAGGCCACGATGAGGTCTCCCTGGAGCCTTTTCTTCTCCAAGCTAAACAGTAATTTCTGTTAAAAATGCCTTCAAAACCGCCAAAATTCAACTAGATTCTTATATAAATTAAAAAAGGAATTATGAACATAGTTACTCAGACCAAAAGCATATTTTCCACAACACAGTTTAAATGTCTTTCGAAGTCACTAAGGAGATGCTGTAGTTGATTTTGAAGTGAATTTCCAAAGTGGAATGACAAAATCTGTAGGATAGACCAGAAAAGAAGCATATGGGAAGTCACTTCACATAGCAGGATAATTTCTTTGTCCAGCAGAAACATGGACAAATGAATACTTGCTTCCAATTAAATTTTCCCACAAGAATAGAAGTTACTTTGAAGCAACAGGGAATCAGTTCAATGAATTTAAGCACAATACGTGATAAAACATCTTATTAATATACCCTGGTTGGAAATCACTTCAAGTTGAGGGAATCAAGACAGAATAACTTATGGGAAATGGCAGATGTTTATCTGCCTGGCCAAGCTGAAAGTAACTCTACCAAACTATATAATATGCAAGACACTGGAAGCAATTTTAGCAGTATGTCCACAAGCACGGCAAGGAACTGCTTTAAAAAAAGAATAATAACTTTCCAAGCTAAGATCCGAGTTCGACACTGACTATTAACAAACACTTCTTAAATTTATCACAGGGATCGCTGGAGAAAGTAGTTATCCATATATTTTGTTGCCTTTCTCAGTTTAAGCATTCTTGTTAGAAGAAAAGGCCCCAGGTATTTAAGACAGTTACTAAAGCTTTGTGGTTTCCACTGTAAATCCTCTAGATCCCACAAAACTAGCTGTAAATGAGGATACCTACCTAATGGAGCTGCAGAAGTTCTCGCACTAAAGCTCTTGAGGAAATATGACACATGGAAAGAATCAATACAGGACTCAGCCCCAAAAGAGATGAAATTCGGGCAGCTTGGAAACTTCCAGCTGCTCAGTCTCAATGTTTAACATTAACTGAAGATCCATGCCACCATTTTTACCTTGATTTACTACAAAGAACTAAAAACTTTTGAGGCTGATGAAATGCCTCCATATTTACACACAAACCACAGTCACAATAGCAAAAAAAATACAAAACAAAAAAACACCCCAACAACTGGTAAGAAGATGAACATGAAGAGCTGCAAGTCTCTCAGCCAGCCTTCCAACAAGCCACAAGACAGGTCCAACAGCCCAAAAACGCAGCCCAAGTGGGCAGGAAAGGCCTGTGCTTTGGCAGTGAGCTCATGCGGCCAAAGCTCCTCGATTCATTGGGATGCCTCAAAAGCCTGAAGGCAGAAAAGGTCTCTGTGCAGCTTTTTTTAGGAACAGATGGTGCAGAAAGAAGGAGCTGGGCAGGTTGCAACAGGCAAACCCTTCCCCAAAATCTCAATTTCTATAACAATTTCTGTTCTCATTAAAAAGTGTCAAGTTCATGATGGGAGTGTAGGGAGAGCGGTAGGGACAACCTGATCTTATAGCGCAGGCACCTGGAATGAAAAAGTCTCATAAGACAAGCAGAGTAAGTTTATTTTCCACAGTCTTTAAACTGCCTCTGAACGTTTGGTACTTGTGTTCATTGGCCTTCTCTCCCCTGCTGTGCTGAATCAAAGCTTCATAAAGCCCCTGCTCTTTTCAGAATGCAAAAGGAACACTTCTGACAAGCAGAAAATGCTACCACTGGCATGTCACTTCAACAGGGGAGAACTGCACTATCTAAATGAAATTGTTGTCCATCCCCTGGAAAGAAAACCTTCATTTAGCACTTAAGAATGGCAATAATTGGATGCAAAGCCGGGGGGGAAAGACATGAAAAATTCCAAATACAGTACAGAAACAAATGTGATAGAGACAAAATTCTATTGTTTTATTATATAATATTATTATATGCAAAATCTGCATCTAATGCATGACCAGAACAGTAATATACCAAAAAACAAAGACGTTTTGGCTTTTCAATCACATTCTGAAGCGCTCCAGACCTGCGTTCTTCATAAAATGCTATAAGAAATCCTGAGACTGAACTCCTCTTGGGTAGGTAGAACGTCTGTTCAGTTACTAGAGAAAGACTCGATCCTGAAAAATCCCCTTGAAATGTTTCATTGGGCAGATGGTGGACTAAGCCTCCTGCCTTATGGATGATGAGAGATCATCCGGTCTTTCCTCTCTAACAATTTCGCAAAGTGCTTAAATCGCTTTCTGACTGATTAGAACAATTATAAACTACTCATTAGAGAACATAAAAATAGGTATGCAGTTTCACTTACTGGAAACTCTTCCTGTTCTTCTCTAGCTACTGAAAATGGATCTATCGTGCTCTACTTGTGCTTTAAATTTTGTACACCCAAAGATTAGTGGAGTCACTTGGGAGCCATTAGAACAGAGCAAAATCTTGACCATCAACACAAAGTGCAGCAAGTGTGAGATGGGTTACAAAACATCCTAAGAAATAGTGAAATTTTTGCTAAGAAAAATAAAGGCAGGCAATACTGACACTTGTGGTCATTTCTAGATTGCTGTTTTTCACTCAGTTACAAAAATGCTTCTGAGAGTTAAGAAATACACTGTGATCACAGAATAAGGACTCAGATTAGAAATACTGTACTGGAAATGATATATTGGACAAGTATCCTATTTGAATCATTGAGATGAACAGCCACTGGCCATACACATAGTTTAACATAGAGTTTAAGCTAAAGCTTTATGATGTCCTGTATGAAAGCATTTCCAGAGTGAAAAAGTTTTAAAGTAAAAATAACCACTCTTGAAAACATTGCCATTAATCATTTTGAACTGTCACCTAAAAGGGTTTTCAACACATTGAAACTTATATACGGCTACGCTTTACTCTGATAGAATAATCTCTGCAGAGTATTTGTGGAGCATTCATAAAGCATAACCCATATGGAAACATTCAATTGTGATGTACATATTTAACTTTCAGGGGACTTGTAGCCATCAGGCAGAAAATTATCTTTCTAAGCAGTACACCTGACCATTGGAACACTGTAAACTCATTTGAGAAACTTCTGTTACTGCTGCCAAGAGAAAGCTTTATTCAAATGGCTCCCACCCAGAGTCTTAAAACTAGTTTGACAAGACTTGACTGCTCTCTGAAAGTTACACAAAAGAAGTTTCTCAAGATTTTTGGATAATATATTCTAAAGCCACACAATTTTGTTTTGCACAGATATTCTGCACAATTATCCCAGTCTTGTGCACAAGTTATTCTAGTTATCTTAAATGATTTCCTGCATCTGCTTCTAACATGGTATAACTCACTGCACAGTCAACCTTGCACTGGCCACGTTAACTCTACAGCATTCCTTACATTCACGCAGCACATCTGCACATCGCTCTAACTCCTCCTTAGCCTTAGTAGATGTATTTCAAACACCAACATTGCAGCTTCTAATTTAAGATGTAACCATGGCAACATCACAGAACATACTACTCCTCGGATCAAGAACAAGCAGTCCACTGACCCTTCATGGTGAGATCTAGCCAAAATAAAGCTCATTCCAATCTACGACCACAGCAAGACTACTTAAACCTTCAGGTCACACTTACAGAGCAAAGCAAGTTCCGCCCTCCTGAAACATCCAGGAACACACAGTACTGCATAGAAACACTGAAAAAGAAAGTTCTATAAAAGGAACTTGTCTCTGAAACTTTGACTATCTCAACCTACAATCACATACGTAGATAGAAATCAATGGGAAGGAGAGTGGGGAGAAAAGGGTTTTTCTTTACACACCCGCAAGATAAACTAAGACCTGCTCATCCTTTAAATGTAAACAAAGTATGAAGAAAAGAAACGGTGCACTAAGATCTAAACATTCCAGATTCAACTTGTTTGTGTCACAAGATGACAACAGGAAACAGCTCTGCCTGAACTTTACAGCCTATGCACAAGTGATGTGGTCATATAATTTAAAAGCCAAAACTAACGGTACTCCCTTCTATCTAGAAAATAAACGGCCCTTGAGGTTTTTGTACCTTTACTATTAGCATTTACGGGAAGAGACAAACACCAGTAGGTAAATGTACTGCTTAGAATTCATGACCCTTTGGAAATGCACTTCAGGTATGGTGGAAGCATGAGTAAATTAAGTCAGCAGAAACTTAAATCACTGGAAGCACTATGGATCTCAGTGGGCATCCTGTTGAGATTTAGCCTTGTTTTTCAAATACATTCTTATATGCCTGATCTGAAGATTGATAAATCAGTCGTATTTACATTACTTGTAAGTCAACACAGGTTTAGTTAACTGCATGAGTATCTCACTGCCCTACTGGTAATCCAGAGTACAGCAAGCTGACAGCACTAACCTCTCTGTCATGTCTGCACACACACAGCAACAGACTATATACCCTATATAATACACAGAATTGTAAACATAAGAAACTGTGTATTTAAGTTGCATATGCAGTAGCTAGCACACACACAACCTTTAAAAAAAAAAACCAAAACACTGGTTCTGAATTATTCATTGAAGTCCCAGAACAGTAAGCGGCACCGGCTGGAAGCATCTCCTCTCCCACTCCATTCCCTCACTACCTGCATCACATCCCATCCTCCAACGTTTTTAAAATAAAAGATAACTAGAATTGAGGAGATTAAAGGCTTTATTGATATGCATGTTTTATTTGCATTAAATATTTGGGGGATATGGCCATGTTCCTAAAATGGTCCCAGGTAAGATGATAGGATTTGCAGAAAATGCCATTAGGACAGGAAATGCGTACATTAAACACAAGGCTGAATTAACATAGAAAGTAAGTATGCATAGGTGATTTAGGGGAATAGAAGTCTGATTGTGTTTCTAGGAAATTACCAGAATATGCATCTAGAATAGTAAAACACAGTGACTGCCTGGAGAATCATTATGCGCTAGCAAAGAAAGCACCTTCCCAAATCCAGCCCAAGATTCCATATGATAGAACCATCATATTTTCTTTATCCTCTGGCTAAACAAGCAAAAAAAGAAATCAAGTCCAAAGCACTGAATTCATTCTCTTCTCAAAAAAGGATGGACAAACACATGGGTAGGAATGCTGCTCGCTTGCCATCTTCAGCATCCCCTACCGAGAGGTTTTTTTAAAGCATACAGTAAATATAATGAGGTGCTTCAGCACAGAAGGGTCAGTTACTGGCAGGACAGAAGTAACAGGAACCCAGATTTCGTTAGGAGCAGAAAAATTTCTATAATATAGAAATGCCTGTAACATAAAGAAGGCGCTTTCTGATTCATCAATAATTGAAATAAAGCTTAACAGTTTATACATGAATGCCTTCCAACTGAACTGGTCAACCTAATACTACAAAAAGCAGCTTTTACAGTGTAAAAATATGAAATGTGTAAAGCAAGTATGAGCATTAAATATATATTTACTTCACCATAAAAGCACAAAAAAAAAAATTCTACTGAGAGCACCTAATGGGTTAAATCAGGCTTTGGTGTTTAAATGCTTCTAATTCCTTTGCAAAGCAGAACAGCCTTTGGAATACTGAAATAGAACATCTCGCATTAAAAATCCCCCAGAGAATCATAAGTTACAGTGTCAAGGAAAAGTGAAAACAATTTGGAAAAACTCTCAATCATTCATTTAATCATCATACAATTTTTATACTATTCACCTATCATCGCGCTTGTGCTGAATATGTATCATTTATCAAATAGGAGGAAGAGCCTGTAGAGGTTTCTGGCTGCCTTTGGATTTAGTCAAAATGAATGCAAACAATCACGTGGGATTCAGCCAAGCAGTGACGTTAAATTCTGCTCTGTCAGAAGACAGCATCTGTCAAAGCCCACATTTAAACTGCTGCCTGCCTGTGCAGCAGCCGAAGGACTACGGAATGGATTTAATAGAGCAGAATCCTTGGTTAAAACAGCTCGGAACCACTTCTACTACTGCCTAGCAACAATGAAGGAGGGAAGAGAGGCAAATCCTCTTACTAAAGGCAACTGAACCACTACGTGCTAGCACTCGCTGCTAACATTACCGTTAGAAATATGGATACTGGGAAGAGGAGAACACAGCACTGCATTGTCCGACAAGGGAAACACCAGATGTAACAGCTCCAATCTATCGACTGGGAACGCCAGACAAGCCCCGACCGTGGGAGCACGAACGAGAACTACTGTCTTTTGTTTGAAAGATGAACAAAAAGCCCCAAGACAAGGACAACACTTATGAGCAAGGAAGGTAACGCAGCAACGAGCCGACAGATGGACAGATTGGATACTGAGAAAAGCAATCGCAGGAAGCAGACTGCTGGGGGATGTGCGCATGTTCGATAGCATCTTTTTTGCTGAAGTGATGGCGTGCCAAAACTATTTTCTGTGGGTATAATCCTCGCACCATAAATGGCCTGACCAGGGAAGGTATGTCAAATTCTTGTGTGTGATATTCATTCAATTGTCTGTTACCTTTCAGCCATTACAGATAATGAGCATTCCTAATTTGCAGAGCCCAGAGATAAGGTGTCTGTGAGCAGTGGAAAAAATTCCAGCAGGTTTTCCTTTCACCATGCAGAACAATGTCACTACCTTACACATTTAATGCACTGTGTACAGCCTGCTGTGGGTACAGGAGGGATTAAAGGGATAACGTGGCTACTGTAATGATTGCATTTAGCTGAGAAATTAACAACTTAAACCTCTCCAATTTAGAAAAAAAAAGGCCAGTTAGAAATCCTCACAAACTAGGTCAGAATTAATCCTTATCAGAAGTAATCTTAAAGCACTGATAAAATGGCCATGATACGATGCACACAGAGAGCACTGAACCATCAAAACAGACTGTGCAGTCAAATTACATTATCTAAGGAGTACCTTCAGACCTTTCTCACACTTGCTTCCCCCACTCCCTCCCCCCCTCGAAACACAGCAAAATGTCATCAGGTTAATACTGACCAGGCATAATTTGGGAGGGTGCAAAAGACTGGACACGATCTAAACCATCAGCAGCACAATCAGGCACCACATTTTACAAGTAACATCAGGCTCTGCTGACATCCCAAAAGGAAACCTTCACACACTGTGCACTCAAAATGGTGAGCACGTAAATTACCTCATGCCATCATTACGATCTCTGTTTAATGTGAAAACACTGACTGTTTAACTTGGATTGCAAAATGGCACTCTGTCTAATTGTCATTCATTTCTACATTTTGTTTTAATTTAAATACTTCATCAATTGTGGCAAACAAGCAGGAAGACAGCTCACTATTTACAGTGCAAATTTAAGATCCGAACATACAGCAATTTAATACACTAAGGGATGGAAATGCTTCTCTTCAGAACCTACCCAAAAGCTGTAATAAATCATTAATCTGTCAACATAGCTGTGTTTACTTTGTGCAAGGCTCTCATCCGGCTCACATCACTTTTAAAGTCTTTCCAGGAGTTTTAAAACAGAAAAAGACCCTGCCTTCCGGCAGTACTCCCAGAGCAGCATGCCTACCAGCAGTGCCACTTTCCTGTCTGACATTTTAAAACCCAAACATCACAGCTTATCTTGATTATTGCCCATTCTGAGCACAAGATGAGTGCAGTTGGAGTGAACCGGGGCACGACTCTGTGAGGCCTCAAGCACAGCTGCTGCTCTTCAACAGAACACCGGCTCAGGCTCCTTTTGAACTCTTCCCTCTAATTAAAGGGTTTGCCCACAAATCAAAATATGAAAATGCAGAATGCGTAAATAGGGAGTCGAATGCTTCAGTTGTAATTATAGAGCAGAACCGAAAGTACAACACCAGTAGAGCACAGACCACAAATAAAACCTCAAGAGGCATTCACAGTGAATATATTTGGCATTCGATCACACATCAGAGGCTGCACAGCCAAGTGCCAAAATTCAAGAGCCATCCTAAGCCATATCTTCAAAAGGCACAGCTGTATGCAACAACGTGCTTTCAGAGCACAAGGTGACTGTATGGAGACCTTGGGCTATAGTTAGCAATTTGCCTTCTGTTCCATTGCAATTGCTCTGTTTTGAGTGCTTACTATCCACAGTATATTTTGAGATGTTTTACACCCGAATTACAAAGGAAGTGATGTGCAGCTGAACTTGGTCTTGTAAAGCTATCTTATTTAAAACTATCAATGTTACAAAGCTAAGAAACAGCTGTGGGCCCTTCCTTTATCCATATAGGGCCTTTTGAAAGGGCAAACACGGACCTAAGATTTTCCAGGAAACTCCCACCTGGCAAACATGCAAGTGAGAGTGGACTCTCTTTACAAATAAGTCTTTATGATGAGAGATGAGACTAAGATAGCAAGAAATTTAACATGCACTACGTGAACATGCAGTGCAATAGAACAACAAAACACTTCAGCCATTACAACCCCATTCTGGGCCAATTTCTCTGTGCAACACAGAAAGGCAGCATCTGCAGGCAGTTTTCAGTTTACACTAATGTGTCTATAACAAGGTTCTCCCTTTTCCTGTATGAAACCGGGAGCACAAGAAAACTGAAAAAGTCTGAGTAGCACAGAGCAGATTTGCCAAAGTATTTGTATCTAACGAATGAAACTTTACAAGTGGCATAATTCAGCGTGGCAAAGTTAATTCTGAATTACAGCTGCTGCTCTGCATTCATCTCCTCATGAAATTCTTGTTTTCACTTCTTCCTGAGCTGCATGCACATGAAACGGAATGGCAATTAATCAAATATTCCCACTGCTGCCTCTCAAACCGGTATTGAACAATTAGCTTCCCTGAGATCTAGGATATCCTTTGAAGTGACATTTATGTTTGCTCATGCGGTGATATTCATCCCAAATAGCTGAGCGCTCATTTAAAACACTGCACACTGCAGAGAAAGTAAGAATTATGCTTGGAGAGCAGGCTTTTATTTTCTAAGCATGTAAAAGAAGGTGCAAGAGGTCGGATAAACACACATCTTCCCCATCGGGGGCTTATTTCCTTTTGACTTAAGGTGTAATTTCTGAGCCAAGAAACATAATAAGAATAGTGTGGAATTAGAGACTAATTCTACAAGCACCACACTTGAGATACAGGCTTAACATTTGAAGGATGGAAAATAATTTGTAAGAAAGATAGCTCGGGAAAAAATAAAATCCTAAATACTTTTGGAACACAATTCACAAGCACTGCTTAACAGCACAGCAGGGAAGAGTTCAGTGTAGCACAAAGCAAATATTTTGCCCTTTTAGAAAGAAGGAGCACTGTTGCCGTTTTTGATAACGTTCGTGGTTCCAAACCTGTTAAAATCCCCACTTACTTGCTCCTCCTGGTGGAGGTTAATAAGACAGACAAACTACAGTTTCGACTCAGTAGCTGCAGCAGTACTTCCCCCTTGCTTCTAAACACCGAGTCATGTCTTCTACATACAGGTTTTTCTGATTACATGTGAACTCACAATAATAACCAAAATGAAGGGTAGTTATTCATCTGTCCTTATCCTTTCCAAAATCTCATATTTCCTTTGCATTAACTCGGCAAACTGAATGTTAGTCACACACAGTCATATATCATTCAACAGCCAACTCTTCATAAATTACTTCTTTACTGTGCAAAATCATGTAATTTCCCCATATAATGTGTTACTTAGATTTAAACACAGAAATTAATTCAATATTGGTTTTAAAAGATAGCGAATAATTAAAAAATTACACATTTATATTAAAAATAGCATTTTCTGTGGAAGCCTTGTTCAGCTGCCATCCCTTTTTTCCTATACAAAACCCCAGGGCCCAGAAATAAATTAGAGCAAATTGAAAATCACAAACGAATTGCTACTGTGCAGTGAAAGGTTCATTTACGAGACGATGTGATCAGCTTTTAATATGCAGCATCATGAAGCTGCCATATTGACTCTGCTCTCAAATATGAAAAAAATTTAGGAGAAAATGAACCACAGTCTACTTTGGCACTACTTCACAATTCTGCATGATAATAGAAGTATAGTAGTTACATCTAAATTCTCAGAGGAAACAAAACCCAAAAATCACATTCATCAGATAGCTTGCCTGAAAGTAACATTGCTGTGCAGCTTTACTTCACGTTGACATTACTGTTCACCTAAGATCTCTATCCACTAAAACTCAACAGCTTAACAGAAAATCAGCTGCATGCCACTCTGGTACAAAAGGCAAATACTCAATACTCTTTCAATGCAGACTGGAGGGTTAAAGGTGCCTGAAAGGTGAGCAAAATTGTTATCGTGTGTTACCATCTAAGCACTGTGCAGAGAGGTTACTGGACCCTGAAAATTAATTTTGACAGGTGCACCTTCTCATTGACTTTCTGAACACAGTCAGGGCTGGTGGAGACATGCCAGGCTGTGTACTGTGACTAACAGAGCTCTGCCATCATCAACCTTGCACCGTCTGTCCCGCCACCAACACACATCCATTTTACAGAAGGAGTTTTAAACTGAGCCCTACCAGCCTCTGCGCATCAAATCCATTTTAATTAATGCCAATCAACTTCCCAGTTGCTTCTGAGCTCTTTTCATCCAGTCCTTCTCAAGTGCTGCACAAGGATTTCCATAGTGAGTAGATATGATGCTGTTTAAAACTACTTTACACTTTCCCAGCTAACATTTATTTTTTTTCCTGTTTCATCTTCAGTACTCAGGATGCTTTCCAGAACATCTACCATAAAACTACACCTTTTTAAAAAGCAAGTAATTTCAATTGTAAAACAAGTCTGACTTTTAGAAAATTCAGACCTAATTTATACTACTGCAGGTTGTTTTCTCAAAAAAAAGCTGAATTTTATCTATTTTGACTACTTTCTCATTGTTGCCTTATATTATGAGTTACTAAAATAAAATGTGTTTGGTTTTCTCTTTAAACCCTTCCAGAGAGAGCCATTTGCAGAGAATTACTCGACATGAACAAAAGAAAATGAATACCAAAGAATAGCGGTGGATTTGGAAAGGAAGCAAACTACATTTTGCTTGGCCATCGTCTCACACCCCATCACTGGATTCTTACAACATGCTTCAGTGGAGAAGACGACACTGCTGCCTTGCTAAGATGACCTGGAATACCAAAAGGTCTCTATTTCGCACCCATCTGATTGGTCTTATCTCTCTCGTATTTCTTTTTGCTGTGTTTCTGTTTTTTAACCATCACGACTGGCTGCCAGGCAGGACGGGCTTTAGAGAAAATCCCATGACTTACACAATCCGAGGATTTAGATCTACAAAAAGCGAGATGAACCACAGCTCTCTACGGAACACGTGGAAAGACGCCGTACCTCAGACCCTCAGGCCTCAAATAGTCACCAACCCCAACAACACTGATCTGTCGTTGCAAGGAGTAACTGGCTTGGAAAACACCCTCAGTGCTAATGGAAGTATTTACAGTGAGAAAGGTACTGGGCATCCAACTTTGTATCATTTCAAATACATCATCAATGAGCCTGAAAAATGCCAGGAAAAGGTCCCATTCCTGATTTTGCTCATAGCTGCAGAACCAGGTCAAGTGGAAGCCAGACAGGCCATCCGACAAACCTGGGGTAATGAAAGCCTAACGCCTGGCATCCAAATTGTCCGCATCTTCTTGCTGGGGCTAAGTACCAAGACCAATGGGTACCTCCAGCGTAGAATACAGGAGGAAAGCAGACAGTACCATGACATCGTCCAACAAGAATACTTGGATACCTATTACAATTTAACCATTAAAACACTGATGGGAATGAACTGGGTTGCATCACATTGTCCAAGTGTTCCCTATGTTATGAAAACTGACAGCGATATGTTTGTCAATACAGAGTATTTAATACACAAGCTTCTGAAGCCAGAGCTTCCTCCGAGGCGTAAATATTTTACAGGATATTTAATGAGAGGTTACGCACCTAACAGGAACAAGGACAGCAAGTGGTACATGCCACCTGATTTGTATCCAAGTGAACGTTACCCTGTATTTTGCTCTGGAACTGGTTATGTTTTTTCTGGAGACTTAGCAGAAAAAATCTTTAAAGTCTCCTTAAGCATCAGACGTTTACATTTAGAGGATGTGTATGTGGGGATCTGCCTTGCCAAGCTGCGAATTGACCCCATGCCTCCACCCAACGAATTTGTCTTCAATCACTGGCGAGTTTCTTACTCCAGCTGTAAATATAGCCACCTAATTACCTCCCATCAGTTCCAACCTAGTGAACTGATCAAATACTGGAACCACTTACAACAGAATAAGCACAACGCCTGTGCCAATGCAGCAAAAGAAAAAGCAAGCAGGTATCGCCATCGTAAACTTCACTAGAAGGACAACACCCTCTCTTGTCAAACGTATTCCACGTGCAATTTGTAAATATTGCTGAAAGCATGTACAGTGAAAATGGATGAGCTTAATGGGACAGCCTTTAGTTGATGCCCATCACATAGTGGAGTCTGAGAATTATTTTTTTAATTTTCAAAAAGTATAGTTCTTGATAATGTTAATATTATAAAACCATAACCCAAAAGGTTTTCCCAGCAAATTTGAGGAAAAAAAATAGAGATATGACAGGTTTTTGTGTTAATGTGCAATAATAAGCATGCACACTTCAGTGGTACAATTGCTGACTTATGCACCAATAAAATCTAATTGAGCATATTTTCCACACAAATTTTATTTTTAAGACAACGCATTCATAGCTCCTGCTCTTTTAAATGTAACCATTTCTTGTCTAGGATTGCTATAAGTAAAATGAAAAACAAGAAGCGAAGGAAATGCACAAAGGGGAGATGAACCTTACCTTCAATTACCACATGAAAATTACCACACACTTCTTAGAAATGCAGTACACTTAGGAGTGTCACATTTAAAACCAAGACACCATTCAATGAACTCTGAAATAATGCAAAACTCTTAAAGCAAGCCCACTTTTAGCAAGGCTGCTTTTTTGGCTAGGGAAAAAGAATGAATGAAAACAAAGCTCAGAAAACAACTGCTCTGCACACCCCCTTCTGAAACTTACAGCAGGCATTCTCGATTCAGGTCTTGCTTTTCCTCCAAGTCATTCTCTACAAGTCATAGGGTAAGCACCTGAATCCGGATGCCAAGTAGCATTGGTACCTACGTGCAGATTCATTCAATCTGCTATAGAGTTCCTTACGTAACTTCAAGACAGCACAAAAGCTAAAAAAGAAATGTATAAAAAAGCCATTCACCACAGTCTGAAAAACGTCCCATTTTGTAGAAAGAGAAAACCAACTCTGTCTTGGTTTCTTTTACTATTTACTGCCTATCAGAAAAAGGGTCAGTCAAGCTCAAATAGGAAGAGGAAATTAAGCCAAACTTTACCTTACAGACAAAGAACTAAGTCATAAGACTGACATTTCCAGATAGAATTATGGGCAGGACCAAAATGGAAATTACAAATTAAAACTACAAGACCTGTCCCTGAAAACAAGATGGGAGAAGTAGGTTAAATCAATTTGTAGGTTTCCAGATTTTTTAAACAAGCAGAACTTTTGAAGTCTATTTTCCAGTGAAGCAGTGTTGCATTGGAATCAGGTTATTGCTACTTGTCACAGTAAGCAACATGCACTTGTGATTTAGCAGCAGCATTTGATTGAACTGTGATTAGTTTTGTTTGACCGGTACTTTTTAATTGGATAAAACACAATTATTTGATGTACTTTTATTATTTAATAAAACTGATTCTATTTATGGTCCTTCAGGCTTCACTTATTAATGGTAAAACTACTGAGGAGGAAATAATTTGCTAGCATTAGTGTTACCTGACTATTCCTCATTTCCCCTAATTCTTAACTTTCATGCCATGTACAATACAGAGATTCCAGAAGTTTTTTTTTTTTCCTTTGTAATGAAAAGTTGGATGGTGTTACTGAGCAATCAGCAACACTAGGAGTGTGAAGGCCTGGAAATAGACACATCTAAGCATACGGTGTCACACTGAACTGGCACTCCTAAGGAATGCCAGGAAGAAATCTATTAAAGATGGCTATTGGAATTTGCACTTCATCACTTTTTTTTCCCCACTGTCTTCCAATAAACCATCATTTGCTGCATTTAAGGTATGATAATCATATGTCTGTGCATTTCCTACATACCTCAAATAATTGAAATGAACACTCTGGGGGGAGAGTAAGGGGGGAGGCATGTTTAAAGGTCTTCTCAAACAACTCTGACTGAAAGTGCATTTACTGCATTTCCAGGAAGGTTACTGGCATTCACATGACAAAGCTGCAACAGAACAAGTCTTCAGAAGTATTGTTTTAGCACTCACTTGTAGTTCCCCTCACACTCTGAGCTAACACTACAGCTAATACCCCAGCCAAAAGCTGCCTGGCTTGTGTTAACTATACCCATATTAACTATTACTATGCTATACAAGCTTAGAGAAATCAAGCAATTTTTAGACAACTAGAAAAAGCCAGCTGCTATCCAGAAGCATTTGGCTGTAGAAGATGTACAGTCACACAAGCAGCCTCTCCTTGAGTCACTCTGGCCAAGGACACAGTCTTCCCTCCTGGAGGGGGCTTCAACACCATTCCCTGCCTTCAGCACTTTCTAGCTAGAATGTAATATAAAGTACTCTACTTGGACTTTCCCAACTCTGGCTAGTTCAAAATGCTGTTACTGGCTTCTGGGTATGGTCCAAGAGGTTAATAACTAAATCTTAAATAGTTTGGCACTTTAATTACGAAGTTTGGCAGCCAAACAACCTCTCGGGTACTCCACTTTGGAGCTCATGCACAATACCAATCTGCCCGAGTTTGGCAGAATTATGTTACAATACCAATGAGTTCAGCACACTGAACTTCTTTCTAGGTAAAATATAAGAAGATGCAAGAAAAAAACAAAGCCATTTGGAATGTTCTTTTAAAGAGCCTGACCATTTTTTAGAAATTTGAATTAGTGCTTGGATATAATTGGAAAATAATCTATAAACATAACGTACTCAAACCATTATCTGAACAGTCAACAGCTACTTAAATCTTTTGTGCCCATGTATTGTTTTCTTGCAGTCTGTTATGAAGCTTTCAGAAATGGGAGGGAGAGCTTCTATGGTGAAATATGCAATTACAGAATGAAAGATCCCTCTTCCATTCTTTGTGTTGTTACCACTCTTTAGCTCGTCTTGAAGCTATTTGCCCAATGTAGAAGAGAGCAAAAACAGCTGATGTTAAAAACAGCACTGTTATTAATGTCATCAAAACCTTTGACAAGTTTTCACATGTCCTATCCAACAAAAAGCAGGACTAAAAATGCATTGTTAGTAGCAGCAGGATAAAAGTTTCTATTTGTTTAATGTATCTGCAATGCAGTAAAAAAAAATGGATAACACCAGTTGGCTTATCAAGATTTGTGTAATCTTTAAATGCCTTTTGCTCTCTGTATGTTTGTTTTGCTTTGAGAAGAAATACAAAAGGATCTAACATGACTCTAAATTTATTCAAGGAAACACATGTTGTCATCAGCACCATCACTACAGCAAAGAAATACTTTGGTCAAGGGAAGCATGAGAACCAAGTCAGAAAATGTTTTTAGTAGTTTTTCTATACATTTAACTTTTCAACTAAGGATGGAAGCATTCATATCAAACAACCAACATAAAGTTCCACAAACATCATCCACCAGCAGCAGAATTGTTGATCTCCAATGATATTAGGAACTTGAATTATTTGCAGATCATCCCACATCACATTTGAGCAAGGAAAAATGCACAAGTGCAACTGCTGGAGGAAGAAAGCCGATCCTATCCCCAACCACTGATCCACTTCTCACAGATCAAGTTCATGATCTATTCTACTGTGTGTGGGGGGGGGGGAGGGGGGGAAGAAACACAGGTAAAGGTACATCCAAGCCTTAGAGGTTGCTTTGGGGAAATGAAATTAGATTAGTGTCCTTTAAAATACTTACATAAATAATATGAATTATTCCTCAGTTCTAGAATTGGAAATTATATCATGGCAGTGATGCAGGAAAATAAGACAGACTGGTTGTCAGGTCAAACAGACTAGAACAGTGATTTACAAACTCGCCCTCCCTGCAATGCTGTCTGTGTATTTCAGGCCATCTTTACAAAGTTATTTCCAAGCATATTATCATGTGTTATGTCTCAAAATCAGTGCAAGATCATGCATGGTATGAGCATGGGGAAAGAACCTACAAGCCACTGCTATAGACAGCCTCATCTCTATTATTTTCCCGATAACGAAACACCCTACATGCATAGACCTAATCTACATTGTCATACAGTGCAAAACAACACAATAAAACAATCTTATCTGTAGAATGAGTGCCCACTGCCATTTGTGAAAACTTACCAGGAGGAGATGAAAAAGAGATGATGCGAATATAAAGGTCACTACTTTCTATATTCAAGCTAATAGCAAGAACAGGTTTGTAACTACTTTGCTAAAGCATCAACTGTTGTTTATATCTTTTTTCATTTTTCAATCCTTACTTTACGCTGTCAGATAACACAAGTAACACTGGACAATTTATTTACACTATGGTAACTGCAGCTATAGAATTTTAACAGCATTATCTCCATTTTTCATTTCTGATTTTATACTTCAAAAGCAATGTGGGATTTTGGGTAGAGTCTCACCCTTTCTGACCCCAATAATTTCAGACTGGAGATCATCCCTATCTTACATGGCATTTACTGTATTACTACAGATGGCACTGCTAGTCCATTCATTCCAGCCTCACATATCCAGCTATGATTTGCAGGCCACTCAGAAGGGGAACACAGGGAGAGGAAGGAGGCAGGGAGCTGCACCACCAGCCAGGCAGTGCCATGCCACGCAAATGTAGGTCAGGAAGCTGAGAACAACCTCAGTTTTGTACCCAAGGCAAGAATGAATTTAAAGGCCTTCCATGGCAGGAGGCTGGGGGAGGGCTGCAGAGAGCAACCTTGCAGCAGGTCAGTTAAAAAAAAAAACAAACCTTGAATGTGAAAAAACAGAAGAGTGAAATGAAAATAACCACAGCAGCTGACCAACCCCACACAGGTCAAAAAGTATACGTGTCCCATATAAATAGGGCAGCCTTAGTCTTAAAGAAAAGCATCATGAGGCCAAGTTAGGAAGCATTCTTTGAACTTCTAGTGATGAGCACTTGCATTTCTCCACTCCTAGAGAAAATAAAAGTTCCTGTGACTGAACTTCTAGCTTGTGCTTCCAGAACAAGCTTTCTATTACACTCTGAGCCAAAGCACTTACAAGAAATGATGTGATGGCATGAAGAGATGGTCAGAAATTACAAAGAGGCTGTATTACATACAGGAGCGCCAACAGAATCAAGTCATAAGCACAGAGAACTCCATCAGTTTTCCCTAGGACTTGCATTTCATCCCTAAAGAAGGCATTTGCTACATTTCTCATTTGTCTCTAGTTAACCTGAAAGAAAGCCAGGCCTGGTACAATGTACTACCTTCGCCTCATAGTGAAATGACTGCATAAGAATTCAGCTGAACATAGGATAGAGATGAAAACTACCATGTTGCCGTTCTCATATTACCATGGCAACAGTTAAAAGCTCCCTTCAGCAGTTAAATCTGACAGCTTTCACAATAACACTAACTGGATGATAGTAATGATGCATTGTGCTCCACAAGCCAACCAGTGCACAAGTCAAACCATGGGGTACAAACCACTCACTGCCTGTGGTCAAAGTGTTCTGACCAAGATAGTAACCTCCAGTTACTTCTCTCAAAACAAGTCCCTCCAGCACAGGGAACGCTCATGGCTTACAGTTTCATGTAGTCTCTAAGGTTTCCATTTGAATGCTTAAGTCATGCACAGATGCTGTACCGGGTAGAGAAGTCAAAGTTGCTGAGAAATGCTTGATGGGAATGTTCTCAAAGGGTTCCATTCACCTGGGAATGCATGAGAAAAGAAAACTCTTTCTACAGAGTGAACAAAATTGTTGCTGCTGTCTTTTCAGCATCATTTGCCTGAGCAAGGAGGAGGAAGTGGCAGTGGCTGGTGTCTTCCTAGAATGCCTACCGACATGTAACCAACACAGACTTCTTCAAATAAAAAAAAACACTCTGCCTTACTGAGGGCCAAAGTATGCTGATGAATATGAAAATCCTCTGAAGATAAGCGCATCAGGACAATCTCATCTACCTCTTCCTAGCCTATTTAAGTTTTATCTAATATTAACGGACATGTTAGCTCTTGAACATCAATATTCCGTGAAGCACTCACTGCAGTCTTCCAGATACTTAGCTTGGGTATGATGGAAGAGCCCCTACATATTTACCTCATTAGAAAGAGAAGCGTGTGAAGCATTACTCACCCTAATGTTCTGTGAATAACAGGGTTGATTCTGTCTTGCAACTGATTCAATAGAAAGAATACAAGAGAACAGAGAACAGCCTGCAAACCTTAAAAGCTCAAGATTTCCTAAGATGACAAACAGATCAGAGGAAATAGTTATGTTTGCCACCATATAAGAAGTCTTCAAAAAGTTCAGTATTCCCAGTTCTTCCTGTTGATTAACAAAGTTCTGTATTACATTAAATTTTCTTTTTAGAAGTCTGTGCCAACACAAAAAATGCTGAATTCCTCCACTCTTGAGAAGTCAACAACATCCTTCTTGGGGAAAGGCCAAGAGTTCCCACATCACAATAAGCCCAAGGCTTAAAACAAGAAAAACTGACTGCCACAAGAAATGTTTTTTTAATACAATACCAAACAAGTCACCAAGGAAAACAAGAACCAAACCCACTGCCTTTATTAAAAATTTAACATATCCAGCATCTAAAAGACATCAGGTCTAATAGAACATAAAAAGAGATTCTAGGTTTCTTTCATTCACCACCAATGTCATCATCTCTAAACCAAATAGGAATCTGGCACATAAAGAAGAGCTACGTCACAGTTAAAGCCTGTTGTGCCATAATATATAGGTTGATGCGACATAAAACAAAATGAATCACAGGAAAACGCCATCTGTGACTCAGTCTAAAATATTTTTTTTTATGTAAAAAAAAAAAAATGGAGTATTGCCACTTACTGCAAATTCCAGCCTTTTTATAGGCATTCCTCCCAAGTCCACCTAGGCACAGATTTCTCTAGACATAAAAATTCAACTAACCAGCCTTGTGAATCATGAGAATAACCAATTTCCCATTATAACATCTTTGAATAATTTAAAGCTGTGTATTTATTTTTTTGGTTTTTTAACTTGGGAAAGAATAGTATTTTTATGTCAAAACAACATAGAGAAACAAGACCGTAATTTAAGCATGCTCTTCACATTACTTAAGACTCTAAAGTAAGACTAAATATCATATACACACCTGAGGGGACTACACATCTGTTCCTCAAAAGGCAAATTGCAAAGCTTATGCTGTTAGCACCATGAAGCACATCGAAAGGGGAATAAAATAAAAATAATTAAATTACATGGTTCCTAAGTATAAACAAACCTTCAGCTGAGAAGGTATTTACAGTAGTGTTCCTCCTGATGTCATGAGAAAACTATCTTCCAAATAGCAACTTATTTTTAAGAGCAGATGCTCCATTCCTGGAGGCATTCAAGGCCAGGCTGGATGTGGCTCTGGGCAGCCTGGTCTGTTGGCTGGCGATCCTGCATACAGCAGGTGAGCTACAACTACATGATCATTGTGGTCTTTTTCAACCCAGGTCATTCTGTGATTGTATGATTAATCTGATTGTTTCACTAAATTCAACATGGTTAATTTGCAAAACAGCCAAACCATATTAATTTAAATATTTGTCTGTTTTCTGAATTCTCAACATGGAAAACAGAGATACCTAGATTAAAAAGAATGATAGATAACCACAATTGTTCTATTTTTTTAGTAAGCCTGCTTGCTACATCCAGAAAACATACTATTTTTCCCTCTCCATTTTTATTCTCTTTGAGAAATGGATGCTGAAAACAACTTTAGACATCCCATTTCATTAATGTCAAAAAAGCAATAACAGCTTTCTCCCATTAATTCTGGGGACTCCATTCTTAAGTACAGTATAATGCTGCCATTTCATTAAAAGAGAAAGGAAAAGACCAAGTCCCTCAAGCACGTTTTCCCTTACACCATTTTCTAATAGTAGATGTTAAATGATTCAAATGATTTTTTGTTCAAAATTTCACACTAGCAGAGAAGAATAGAAAAACTCAAAGTACACAATCACACCTCTTGCCTGCCTCCTATTCATCACAAGACTTCACACCTGTGAGTACACACTTTCTGTGAGCACCATCTTTTGCACACATTCTACAGATCACAACTCTTGGAGAAACATTAAATTTGTTGCAATGCAAGAGTCTTTATGACAACCAGGCTAATATTAATTGGTTACCTCTTCTGGTTCCATAAGAGAAATATCTCCACAGCTTGTATTTGCAGTTTTTCCTGCAAAACATATCTGACCTGGAAGAAAGCCATTTTTCCCCATTTCTTATCATGATGTTGTCTTGGAGTTGCATTCACACCACTGAGAAGCTGGTATTTACAGAGAGCTATACCGAAACAAATTACAACTGCTTAGAAATTCCTTATTTGTCAGGAATTGCAGGTGATTTGTGCCTGAAGTATTAATACAATGCACTGACTTATAGAAGAGCTGCGTAAGCTTTTCTCTTCTAACTTTTTCATATACCAAGGAACCAAGTCATTTTTTCCCCAATTTTTCAGCACAAGCTCCAGTTTTTCAGCAAGAAAGCTACTAAAAATGCTGGTTCTTCAAAATCTCACCACCTGAAATGGTATTCCAGAAAGAAATACACATGGTCATAAACTAGTGAAGTACTTCTGCATCTATGCTCCAGCCTCTAATTAAGAAAAACTGGAGTGCTGGGCAGTGTCTGTGTGCTGAGAGGACTGATATAAGCATGCCAAGAGGGTGAAAGAGCTGGCCTTCACCCTGCTTATCCAGTCCAGATATATAATGCAAGGTGGCAGATAGCTTCCATTTTTTTTCCTGTGACACTTACAGACTTCCAAGCAAAAATAGCTTCCAGTATTTGCTGAACACATTTCACACTGGCTTTGTCAGTTACTTAAAATGAAAAATTACCACAATGAGATGAGTTGCCACAGAAAAAAATAATAATAATAATCCATTTCCTACCAAGGCCAGCTAAATAATTTGGCTTTTCATTTGTATCAGAAACAGACAAACAAGAGCTTGTCCTGAGCTTTTGGAGAGTGAACAAAAACAGAGTTCTTCTTCGAATGGACAATAAAGCTTTCTTTTCTTGCTGCCCTACTTTCTTTCTTTGCCAGGAAGGAAGATGCCATTTCACAGCCCAACATTTTCACAATATAACAAAAAGATGCAGTAACCCTGTGCAACTAAGAGACTTCCTTAAGATGTGCCATGAAGAGTGAAGCGCTTTTCCAAACAAAACCCATAACAATCTCTGCACCCAAACACCCCAAGAACACACTAACAGCATTTTTTCTCAGGGAAAAATGCCTGTTTTAGCCTGCAACATATGGACATTAATTCCCTAAATGCAGCTTTTTTTGAAGACTGCATTCTGAAACGATGACACAAATCTGTCTGTTCCTGATAAATACGAATGTAGAGCTTCTGCATTTTCTGTGCAACACTTTGAAAGTGTCTGATAAGCTATATCAGATGTCCCAGAATTGGTCACATATTGTAGACCAACCGATTCTGGCATCAGATGGAATTAAACTGAGCCAAATGGACTGGCTTCAATGGTTTGCCATGGAACAGCACAGAGTTCAACAAGTACAGAAAGAACATAGTAACTAAATGGAGGTCATAAAACAAAACAGTAGAATTACTTTGTAGCTACTGTGTTACTATTAACACTTGGGTATTCTGACACTTCAGCAGATGTTAGAAAGTACATCCCTCTTACCATTCAAATGAAGGAGAAAAGATAAGAAACAAAGGCAAGCCACGCTTAGGGGAAAAAGCTACACAGAACAAGCTCAGTAAAATTAGGTAAGAAATTCAATCCTAAACCAGGCATATAGCCAAATGAGAAGAAAAATTTTAAATGGCAGGCTTATATTGATCAATTTAAGTAGGAGGAATAGGTGTTTCATTGCATAATGAAAACACAAGTTAAATGTGAAAGGAGAGACCATAATCTAAAATTAGACATCCACTGCTCTTCCATTTCCTATGCCATTTCCTATTGCCTTCTCACCTGGAAGTCCTCACACACTCTACATGGAAGTGAAAGCAAAACAGACTACCCTTGGGCTTCCTCGGCAAAATAAAAACAGAAACAAAAATGACTGAATGTTTTTGAAAAGCAAGTGAAGAACAATATTCACGTGATGGAAATTCTAGAGCTTCCAGATTTACTACTACTCATTTCACATGAAATCCAAAAAAATCTTGGATTGTATACACTGGAAAAGGCACCATCTTCATATAGCAGTTAATAACACCATTGTCATTCAACAGAATCTGTTACTACCTGGATGGAAGAGGACTGCCAGTAGAATTTTATTTGCCCATCTAATTCAGATGATAGCTATAATACTATGTAACCTAACAGCGAACGGCACTGAAAACAATGATCCAAGAAACAGGAGAAGTGAACGAGATAAGCAGGAAATACATGAGACAGCCTTGCACAACTGCTCAGGATGCAGTGGGTTCATTCATGATTTAAATGTTTATAAAAGATTCAAGTAAAAGTGAGAGGTCAAAGCATATTAATTTAAATGCATGCAATTTCCCCACAAACTTTCCAGTGCAGGAGTAAGTTGGTTTTTCCTCCACTGTAAACCAAGGAAATTAAACCCCAGCTAACTAAAGTAAATTTATTCCTAAAGACATCACCAGCCAATGGCAATTTTATGCTTTATAGCTTATGAATGTTGATGCTGTACACTTTGGTAATTTGCTTTAATTTGCTTAAGTGCCTTGATCCATATACAGCCTTAAGGAACACTCACATATTGCCATAATAGATAGTATCATTCTTTGTATTGATGAGAAAAGGCTCTTTCTGAATGGCAGAACTATCAAGCATTTGTACTAATAGGAAAAAGATGATTGTTGAAAGCAAGTTGCTACTGATTCATAGTCACTACACACACGCATTCAGATGACAACAGTTCTGCCCTGGAAAGACCTGAGGTGTTTAAATGGAAAATAAGTGGAGCTTTTAACCATTTAGAACAAAGTCTGCACTGGGAAGAGTGGAGGCTACAAACAGAAGGCTGGAGGAACATGAAGATCCCTGAAGGGCTCTGACTGACTGAGACTCAAAGGGAATACAGAAGTTTGAGTTTCAGACACAAGGGAGGTGTTTTCCCACCGACAAAGCTGCACACAGCTATGGTCTCTAAACAAAATGAGAATCCAGGAAAACTAGGTGCTGAAAAGGGCAGAGAGCTCAAGGACAATCTGTTAAGCACAACAGATCAGCAGCAGGCTGAAGGCTACAACAGCTGACCACAGGCTAGGATTCATTTGTATAAAAGAATGCCTGGGAATGCAGCTGGAAAGCACAGCAGATCGGAGATCAGCCCCTCATACAGCAGCACAGCAGTTAGAAATAAGAACAGGTTTGGACAAGGTTTTATCAATATCGAGGTAACAATCAAAAGAATTCAAAACTGAACCCAGATTTCAATTTGCGTGGGCTTATTGTGCAGAAAAATCTTATATTAAAAAGAAACAGGGAATTAAGAAGCAATACACAACTTAGAGTCATACTTATATTTATACTGAAGTATAAAGATAACTGAGGGTTGTTAGAGAGAATGGGCTCTTAATAAGGACAGGAAATGTCTTTTTCCTCCGTTAAGATTACATCACAAAGCACAAGAACTCAAATGACTGAGAGCTCCCCCTCCTTCCCAATAAACCTTTCTGTAAAGAGCAATTTAACTGCAAGCAAAATATTTTTCTCACCACCTTCACACTTTCTACACGATTTTATTCTGCTTTTTACCCTTGAGAACATCTGCCCACACCATCAGCTTTTAATCTTATGGACAGAATTAAGCATCCTTCTGGGGAATGTGATAGAAGCGAAAAATGGTGAATTCTACTCAAGCCAGAATTCATATTTTGTTTTCTGTTGGTTTTGTTTAAATCAGGACATATTCCTCAGAGCTGTGAACATTATTATGCCACACATACAAAGTATCAGCATATCCCTACGCATTTTAATGCTGTTTCAGTATGACTTCGCTAACGCAGCACTTCACTAAATTCCTTTAAGTTTGCCCAATGTTAAATGTCAGGTTTATCAACCATTTCCACTCCCCTTACAATAGCTTCAGAAAGTTCCACAACATCCTTAAAGGTATGATTTTTATTCATAACCAAGAACTGCCACAACTATTAGTATATTAGCAACCGCTGTTAACTTATGATATGTTCTTGAACTTCACCTGGAGGATTTAAGCTGTTTATTACTTTTAGTATTACCTTCCTTCATCATAACTTCACATAAAGGAGTGACAATACTTGGAAATATTTTCTATATGCTGTAGAATTTCACCTGGAATGCATTTCCTGCATACAGATTGTTACTGTACTCTCACTGTTTAAAATATGCATGTGCCAATAGATGCTTCTAAGAGGATTAGAATTCACACAATTTGATAATGTAACTTAACTACAGGCACCTTTCCAGACAAGAAAATTAAAGGACATGAAGAATCTCGCTGGGAATTGCCAGAGGAGCAAATATAGGAAATATACTGAATAGCATCCTTGCCGCACATTATTTATATGAATGCCTACCCTTATTAAATATTTATTGCATCCTAATGAAGGTGAGCAGAATACCTGATGATTCTTTCATTAGCACAAATGGAAGTTGCAACAACAGATACATTTACAAAGGTTGTCAGGGATCGACATGAACTTGATTTACACGACCAAATGTTATGATATTTGCAAAACTTGAGCCAAATGTAAGAATACCCTTTGAAATGACATAAAACAATAGCCCAGGTAATCCAGCATCCCCTTAGTTTTTACTTTCTAAGATAGAAGAGCATGTAGATAGTAATGCAAACATGTATTTCACCGTTCTAATCTGAACCTCTTCTTCTGTTTGTCTGGATTTTTATTTTATTTATTTATTTTTGTAGATTCATCATTTTTCAAGACTTAATTATACAAGTAAAACTTACTATAAAATGAGTGGTATGTAACCCATGTGATTGCTAAGTTATTTGCTATAAAAAAGATATGTCTGAAGGCCTTCCATAAAGCCCTTTCTCCATCCAGAAGCCTTTTGTTTTACTTAGTAACCACAAAGGAAAAAAGATGAATCAGGCAAGCTGTTTTTTCCTAATGATAACTGAATTTCATTTAGACTTCAGTATTATCACAGTCTGCTTGCCTGACTCACATCAGCCACTCCCAAGGCAACTAAGAAGTAAAGCAGAGTAACACCACTATAGGATGTACCTGAACCTTCCCAGTTCCAAACGAAAGCAAGAGGTTTTCATTCTCATCAGAACACCCATGTGTTAGCAGCCTGCTTTACTAATGTTCCTCCCCTCCTCCCACAACATTTTCTCTATCTACTTTCCAGTTCAAGTCTAACTTGAAGCAACGTATGTGTTTTTGTTTTTTTTAAATCTTTGTCAAGTTTTATGAAAATCACCAGCTAGAGAAACAAGAGGCTCCAGTTAAAGCCCCCAAGGAAGGAAAGGTGGGCAGCCCTTTTCAAAACAGCAGCACCAAGCCACCACAAAGCACACACCTGCACTGATCAGCTGCATATCCCTCCAGGCTAAAGCAGAGCACGAGGAGATACCACCTGACCTAAGTAGAGGAGAGGTGATTCCAGAGGAAAAACCACCATTTGCATTGCCTATGAATAAACCCATAATTCCAAAATAAATACACATTTGAAATTTAAAGCACTATGAATTCACAGCAACTACAGTTAACAAGAAACCATCTTACATCACTATTACGGGGCTTAGTCACGCAAGGTTTGGCTTCACACTTCCTTTTTAAACCCATGTGTAAAAGCACGTCTGTTGCTTATGCATATAACCCACTCATACACCTTCATGCAGGAAAAGTGTCTGCTTTCAATCTTGAAAAGGGAGCAAGATATTTTAACTCCAGTAACACCTTACATCTTCTGAAGCAGCCAACCAACTGAATAGTTCCTAAAACAGCCTGCCAAATGTAATGCTGACATAAAGCAAAATAACATCATATTTTGTTAATATTCATACTATACCGAGTTTAACCAGAAGTTGTACATACTAGCTAATCAGGAGGCGTATTTGTGAAAGAAGCAGCAGTTATTGTCTATTTATCGTTTTATTTACCAATTTCAATATACCAACTGCTTTGGGTAACTTAGTTTTAGACACACACTGTTTTAAATAGTAAGTACTAAAGATGAGCAACAACAAGAAATCTGTGAGAATCTCCTTCACATGTTAGTAAAGAAACGTTGGTTTTCTTCTAAGAAGTTCACATTCACACTGTGCACGCGTCTGTGCAAAAATATTAGAAACCAGACTGTCTTTGCCTTGTAGGTATCTTCAGGGATACATCTCAAGTGGCAAACATGCATGTGACTTAGAACAATCTCTAAACTAAGATAATCCAGAAAAACTCACTATGTTTTGGGAAATAAAGCATGTGTAAAATAGGACGTGATGAATGACAAGCAAAAACAGACACACACACTGACACATAGACAGGCCTCCCTGCCCTCCAGACACACAGTATCTTCTGAAGGTTTCAGAGGAATCAAGACTAAAGGCCCACCTTTCCAGCAGCAGTGATGGAAGTAGTTCCTGTGATAGCATATGACTCAGTAAAAACATAAATGCAGCTCCAGATGGCAGCTCTGCAGAATGCAATCATAGGTATATTCCAGAAGGTACAATCAGCATTGCCTAAATGCTAGTTGAGTGAGCCATAACTAACACAGAGTTTTTTAATATTGTCTTTACCGCCATTTACCTAATGAGAATACCTGTGCTGAAACAGAGCATCCAGGACCACTGACAGCAAATGTGATCATGCCAGAACTCTGCCTATACGTACTTGTCTCATCAGAAGCACACAACACTTCCAAGTATCCCAAAAAAGATTATGTGGATTCAAATACAGTAACATGTGGCTACACCAAAGGCAGATGAACACACTGACTTATGTGGAACCAAAAAACTGCACAGAAGTAGAAACTAATATACGTCCTGCCTCAATCAATCCACTCTCAAATAATACAAGAACGAACTGCCTCAAAGGATTCAATGCATCACCTACTTTGCTATTCTGACGGGATCTTCAAACCACCAGTGATGTTGCACTATGTTAAACAGTGCTGAATGACATCATTTATAGTTTATCCCTGAAACAACTGACACTTGCCTTTCAAGACCCATCTCAGTTGTGACCTCTACAGGTTTGATGTGCTTAGACCTGAGTAAGTACTACATCTGCCTTCCATACTTCTGTGCCAAGAACACCCTATAACATGCTCCTTGTAAAGCATGCCTGTAACAGCAGCTAACAGTTACATCTGTTAAGTTAAACCTACAAAGAAAGCCTCCTGCACTTAGACATCCTTTGGCTGGAATCAGAATGCTGACAGAGAAGAGTTCTTACAGAGAGGATGAAACAAACACACAGCCACAAGAAGGAAAAGGAGGTGGACCTTTAAAATAATAACTCCAGAACAACACTCACAAATTAGAACTACAGTCCAAGACATTCAGATAGGGCTTTGACAATAAGGAGAAAACACAGACTTGATGAAAACAAAAGCTCAGGGGAAAGTTTGCTCTGGCTTAACTACTAAGTATCAGTAAGCTCCTTGAGTAAAAGGCACACAAGTGTGGGCTTAGTGACATGCTCCTTATTGCTTAAACAAGTCAAGCTATCCTGCCTTCCATGCTCAGAAAAAGAAGGTACAACAATAATGCAATGTTGCACAAACAAATACACCAAGCAGAGAATTTGTTCCGACAAAAACTGAATTACCTTACTCCATTAAGAGGAAATATTTGCTAGAGTGTCATATGGTCTAACACCAATAGCATATAAGCAGAGAAGGACATCTTGATTCGGCCATCTCAAATTAGCTACACCAACTCCTTAGCCAATCAATAACTATTTGAGGTCCAATTTTGATTTAGTCTCTCTCTTGTAAATTGAGAAGCATGTTAAGCTTCAGAAATGTGTTACAGCTGCTATTTAAAGGCAACAGGATAGTAACCTATATAATTATTGTAGCAAACGTGGATGAACTTGGAGAAATGGCAGTGTAAAAGTACAATACTGCTTTTTGATCCCCCATCTTTCTCATGCTTATTTCCATCTCTTTGCTCTTCCACATTCCAAATGCCTGCATAGCCTGCTGTCAGGGACCTAACACGTTCCTTGTCTCCACCTTTCAGTTCCCACAATAAGTAAATACAAATGTCACTAAGACCACGCTAAATCCAACTGTAAGCCTCCTAACATGCTGCCTGAAGGCTCCGCACATTCATAGTTCTGCCTTGCTGGGACTTTGATATCCTCAGGCACTATTTAGTCAGAACACTGGCAACAATTGTTATAAATGTTATGGAAAAAAAAAACAGAATTAACAATTTCTACTGAAACAACAACCTCTGCTTTAAATGGCCATGACCCCAGTTCCTTAATGATCAATTTCAGATACACCTCAGCAGAATGGTAAAACCTTCTTAGTGATATCCATTATCTCAATTGTTAAGAATGGGAGGATAAAATATGCTTTTATCCAGACATCCTTTTGGAAAGGTTCCTAAGACCTATATGGTATTCAAATACTGTGAGTATATTTGAACGCTACACAGTAGCTCCATTGTTTCATCATATCAGGAGGAATTTGCTGACAAACTGTCAATTGAAGACACAGCCATCACATATTTAGTAGATACTTGGACTTAATTTCTAGAAGGAAATACATTGACAACACTGCCTAACAGGTAAGCTGTGGAAAGTGCATGATGTTTGGGTCAGAACAATTTAGACAAATATAAATGTCTGTAGCTCGAGGTCAGCTAGCATCACTGCACAATGCTCTATAAAACTTTTATTAATAGCTTAAATCTCAAAGTCCAGAGAACTACAAACAAAACTAAGCACCTTTATGGGATGCAAGCTGAAGTCAGGTTACACTAACAAAGGCAAACAAAATTTGCAGACAGTTTTATTTGAGGTCATGTCTCCCAATAAGGCTGACTGCTGGGGCAGGACAGTCCTGGCTCAAAGCAAACAGGGCAGAAGAGTTTCTTGCAGGGGCACTCACAGAGCTAACAAAGCAGCCAGGAACATTCAGCTTTAGGTCAAGACAGGTTCTAGCAAGTCATCTTAAAATTCATATTAAGAGTCTTTAAGGCACTCAAGTGCTTTTTTAAGTAATGCTCTGTGGGTGCCCAAAGTTCCAGTTCAATGTATAGTCAGAGATTCTTTGGATTCTCATACTTTTCACTCCTCTATTTAAACTCCTCAAGGACCTGAGGAGCACACCACAAGCTCTCCTGGCATGCTGACACAACCAGGTTTTACACAGAACAGTGACTTCAGACACATTCATTCAGTAACAAAGCTATGTGGCCTGAGCTCTCACTCTTTTATTCAGTGGCCAACAGAGAAAAGCTCAGCTTCCAGATGTGTGACTTGTTACACAACATCCCCATTTTTTCTTGCATTTGCAGTTCTCAGACTCTAAACCTATTATGAGGAACAAAACAGGCAGTTCTATTGTATAATGCCGTACAATAGCAAGATATCTTGGCACAGATATACATGATTTACAATCACTGAGAAAATGAGTGCAGCACTGTTCAACCTAGCATTTTCTTGAAAGCAGCATTTGTGTGTCATTTTCCCCAGTTTTTATCAACTTGACTGTTTATGCTGAAACTCTTTAAGGGAATCTTTATTTAATGTTTGGAAAACAATCCGGGCAGTAAAATGCCAACCACTGAAATGACTGTACGGAGCCTTTAGCATGTAATAGTCTTTAGCAAACATGCATTTCATTTGCTGTTACTAGAGGAGAAAGGCACAGGCCACAAATAAGGCCTGCTGGTCTGTTGCTCCAGAGCACTCTAAGAGGGCAGGAATACCATGAGGCTGCTGGGCGAGTGGCTCAGTGAGATCCATCTCCAGCTCAAGGACTCTCCATTTAGTGCTCAAGTTCCAGCTCTTGGTCCTGACAGACTAAGAACAGGTGGTCACATCCCAATTAATTATGGATAAGGAGACTTAAAAAAAAATTACAAGTCTTATGAAAACAAAAGCCTCTACCCCAAGCATCATTTGTGGAATGCTCTCCCATTATGCAATTATTACAACACGTTCCTCACCCTCTTTTGCTGATTAGCAGCTCTATGCACAGAGCATGCACAGAAAGAGGTTGGGCTCACAAAACAGGAGCCGTGGGCAGGCTGACCTTACACTGGTGTGGGGAATAACTTGTGCATTGCACTGCTTCAGAGGCTGTTGCAAGCACTTCCAAAGAGTCTCTTGTTTTGCTGACACATCCTTCATGAGTTAATACTCAAAAGACTGAGCAAAAACTGCTGAAAACCACTGCTGACCTTAGAGTTGTTAAACATATTTCCAGTTCTTTCGAAATGAAGCCTGTTTGTACCATGGCTTATTCTGGGACAACCAGTTTTGTTACTAAGTACATTACCTCAATACCTCAGAGAACTGTTATATCCACCTGCTTACAGAACACAGAGAAAAACAAATGCCAACAGTTATTTCTGGTTGTGTACAAGTGCAGATGATCAATGACAGATCCCATTAGTTACAGAAAAACAATAGACAAAGGGAGCTTCTGTGCTTCCGCAGCTTTGATTACTGAAAGAAAATAGAAATTAGGAAAAGGGGAGTGTCCCAGCAATTAGGAAAAGCAAAGTAATTTCCATGAGGAAGGCCCTACTGCAGTAACACATAGATCTATTTTGCTTGCATCCAAGTTTCTATCACTCTGAGTTATGGCTGATGGTCGGGACTCCCACAGATGAAAGAAGCACAAAGCCTTCCAAGGGGCATCAATCTACTCCTATCTCCCATATTAAAGTCATGAAAACTTAAATTAATAATAAAATTAAAAGACATAAAACAAGCAGTGACTACATTTGTCATGGAGAAACAAACACTACTTGCAAACATACAATCAGTACAAAGCAAGCTCTCAGCTTTAAGAGGAAGTGCTTTAGCACCCATCTATAAAATCCAGATTTACCAGATACATACAGAAGCAGCAACCTCTCCAGCATCCTAAAACAGATACAGATGAGACAGCTTATTTGTTCTGATCTTTGCATCCGAAGCTGCTGCAACAGTTAAGTACTTCATAATTCCTACTGACAGTAAACACTAGTCTGAAATTTAATTATATATAATATATATATATATATATAATATATATATCAAGAAATGGCAACAACCACCACCACCCAGGCCCACTTTCTAGGCTTCCTGAGGATACTAGCTTAGCCTCAAAGCTAGCATTTCCCTTCAGTAAAAAGTAAACAGTGAATGCCCTGAACCTGTCAAAGGCATACATGTATGAAAGACAATGTTGAGAATATCAGTTTAAAATTCACTCAGCATTCCCTTGCATCCTTTACGGTACAAAATTATTAGCAATTTATCTTCTGCAACTCCACACCTCTTATTTGATCCATTCCAAACACTAAACTATTCTACTTAATGAAAACCAACCAACCTAGAGAAACAACACAGAAGCTGCACTGCCATATAGAAAATTATGCTTAGATATGAAATAATCTGCAGGTAGACTGGGCTGCACAGTTTACATGCTGCTGGGCTTGTTGAGCTACTATCACTAGCTTGGTGGTTTCCAAAGCATTATCTGCTCAGGCAAACAGAAAGTGCCCCAGGTATTATCAAAGATGCCTCATTACAAACAATTCCAGGTCCAGAATAATGAAACCACGGCTTCATAAGAATTCATTAAATACGTCAGCTCTTTCTAAGACAAAGTAAGCGCACCAATTAAGCAAAAACCCTGTTGCAGGGAAGAACTGCCAGCAGCACAAGTTATTTTAGCTGACATTACTTCAAAAGAGCCCACCATTCACCATCTGTTCTGGCACAAGTTTTGAATGCTAAGAAAGTTTCCAGCATCACTGATGAAAAGAAAGCGGTGGAAATGCAGAAGTTTGTTTTGCTGTTAACAAGAACAAGCATACAGGACAACTCAGATTTCAGCAAGAACAAATATAAAAAACAGAGCTCTGCACATTTCATAAAATGAATTCCAAAGAATTACACTAAGGCATGCAGAGCCAAGGGGAAGACACGTTGGGAAGATAAAAGGAAGCAAATAAGAGACATCTTGCAAATTTTACATCCTAAGTGGGCGGGCAGCTCCAGGCAGCGGGTCAACAGTTTGCACTGCAGGTAGTTAATCATATGGCTACCAAGTTTTACTGGTTGCTAACAAGATGGATACTTTTGAAAACTAGTGGCTCCAACCTTTTGAAGGGAAAACTTGCCATCAAAATGAACTGCGCAGATCAGACTAAAAAAGGTAAAGGTCAAGGAGCAACAAGGAAGTCAAGGGAATGAGTGCAACAGGGAAAACAAAAGCAGGGATAGATTGTATTACCAATATGATTGTATTACCAATATGCAAACGCTCAAATGAACTACTTTATTAGGTTAAACCATCTCCTTTAATATGCAAGGTGGAAACTACAGCAAAAACAGTAAGAAAAAAGAGTGAAAATAAGTTACTTGATTCACCTGTTCTGAAGTAATACTCTCTAAAAGCAAATTATAAATGTCTTTCCAAAAACTTTTGGTGAAATCTCACTTGCATGACTAGTTTTCTCTTCTCTGTGTTCTAAAAGAAGGCTGAATTTAACAGGAAATGGTAAAGAAAGCTGAGATAGGTATCGAAAACTTACTTCACAACATGATTTATTTAACCAAGCCAAAAAAGAAGTCTTATGAGAAGGACTGCACTGCTCTTTGTAAGAACATCAGTGAAAACAAACACCACAGAGGAAGCAGAAGAGCTATTTAAAATGAAAGCAATTAAATAAAAGTAAGCGCTTCAAAGTTCACTCACCATTCATCTGGAAATCAGAGGCCTGAGGTTTCAATCTAATGATAACCTGCCTAGCAATTCAAGCCCATTAAGATCATGTTTGATGAATTCACAAATAAGATAATACAAATAATTGTTACTGTGCAGATGGCAGAGAAGATATCACATATGTATCACATTTACATTCCAACACTATACTCCAGTTTGCTATGATTTGGCCAATGAGAATTAAAATACTTTACCATAAATTTGGGGGAAGAAGATACTTCCCCATTCCCTCCTACATTTATTTTGCATTAAAAACAGAAACACACACCTATGAAAAGAACTGCAAAACCACAAAGTAGAATTTGCCAACTTGTAGGAAATTAAGTATTCTGTACATAAATCTGAAGAATAAAGATTGGGTCTATGTGATTCCATCACTGTGAGAAAGTCTGGACAAAAACAGATGAACATTTCCATGCCATGTCATTAATCGATTCCTTCTCTCCATCCCAATATGGAAAACCAAGTCAGTATGGCACCACAACGTAGGAATGAAGTAAATAACAAAGTTACCTCCTTAATAGCTTGTAAGTCAATTTAAACAGCTTGATTTTTAATTCGCAACAACAACTTGAAACAGACTTGCAGCACCACAGAAATGTGGATCTAGTATAACACTGCTTATAAAGCAGCCTTAATTCATGTAATGGAAAAGAACAAATCTTTGGACTTAATAGGTTATTTTCTTCCCTTTGCTTCTTAATTCATCCACAAACAACAGTGCTCAGAAGTAAATTGACTCCCTCCTTAAAATGTTGACATCCAATTATTATTATTTTTTAAATATCTTAAGAGTCGAAAGGAGGTTGGATATGAAGGGCTTAAGCAAAAGCTTTTAAACAAACAAGAAAAGGCTTTAAATGATTTTAATAAATTTACATTCAGAATACCATTTTATGTTAGATTTAATTGTGCAAACTACAAACAGTGCAGGGATTTAGGAGAGTATTTAGTACTGTTGATTCATCAGATTCATATAGGTATGCAGATGGCAAAAACTGTAATGAGGGCTCTGCATTAGTTCTGTAGCATCTGTCCTACTCATCAGCAGATCAGAACACTATTATTTTGAAAGCATTCAACCCATTTCCATAAAAGCAAAGAAATGTTGGCCCCAGAAATTAAGAAGCCTGTTCAGGGATATCTCATCTTTCTGTGTAACAATCCCCACCGACAGCATGGTTAAGTCATACAAAAGAAGTCCACTTCACTAGGCCAATAATGTTCAACAGTAATACAGGTAAAAATTCTTCTGACATTTATATTTATTTTTATTAAGCACGGAGTAGGAAAAACAGATACTCCAAAAATCTTTCTCTGGAGCATAGTTTCATCAGCTATGAAAGATGTCCTTAACAGGAATACATAAAGCTAGACAAAATACCAGTCAACAACAAAAAGGCTGCACCACCACAAGACAAACTTGCCAGGAAAGTCTCCCTATTGAAAACCTTCAGACAAAGCCCCAACCAAAACTTTTATATGAACCCACTGAATCAAAACACGTTTCACCTTCCCACATAAAAAAAGCAATCATTACCTCTATTAATCAAATGAAATACTTTACCTTAGGTATAGCTGACAAGAAATACATGACTTCTATAAAACACTTTTAAGAAAAAACCTTCAGCTTACCGTTACAGACTTCAGAGTCATTCCATGATAGGTGCCCATGGTATCAATTTTAAAGCCCTCCGTTTCTGCAAAGCAAAAGAGTCTCCTGTAAGTCATTACAAGCACAGTGACATAGTTTTTAAGTGGACAACATTAGGAAAATAATTTCAAGTATACTTCTAAGTAACACATATTGTTGTTGCAAGTAAACATTCTGTTTACACTACAAAACCTGGATAGTATTTAGGAAATCTATTTTCTTTAGGCACAGCTCCACTTGGTATTTCTGCCTTCTGTAACCACAGTGAGCTGCTCCTGCCACATGCAATCTTCTAGAGAAATGATGTAAGTTTGAATCTTTGTAGCATATAGAATACTATATGCAGTATTATATGCATGCAGCGTCAGAAGTTCACTACAAAATGGAAAAGCAACCCATTCTCAGAATGCATTATACTGCAACAGTATGAATGCAAAAACATGCTCCATTAGAAACTGCTTTACCAAAGGTAAAAATCACAGCCACTTCACATGATAAATCCACGTCTTCAGTGCATTAAAGCAACAACGTCATTATATGATACACACACAACAGAATTCACATAAGCTCATGTTACTAAACTCAAAGCAATGATAATTTGTTGGGGGTTGTTTTTTAGTTTTGGAACAGCACAAATTGAGCCTTAATAAAACAGTGCACCAAAAGCCTGCAAGCAATCAGTGACTAACCCTCCTTTTTGAGTTTGCAAAGTCCTTTTCTGTCCTTCCATTCTCAGTAATATACAACCTAAGTCAGCCACTAGAATTTGTGGTAAAACTCTTCTCCGTTTACATTCTCTAGTTTCATATCCACTGTCAGTGGAATCAAGCAACCAACAGCTTAATTAAATTCATTCTTAAAATGTTACAATAACCACTAGTCTCCAGAAATGGACACGATAACCCCATCGACACAATAGCTGCGAGCATATGTATAAACCTAAGCAACTCCTGTTCTGTTTCCAGCTAGTAAAGGTACTTGATACTGCACAGAAACCCCTACTGGGAACTGGAATATTACACTGTCTTCACAAAATTCATAAGCATACAAACTTACAAAAGTAACACAGAATCAAGTTTAATGCTTCTACTCCAGCCTACAAGAAGTTGAAGAAAAACATCAGATTTTCAACCACGTTAGAGCTCCCTGTGTTTACCATGAGCAAATTAAATGGAAACCCACACAACCCTGACAACAATGCAATGTCCTGGGACACATATCTGGTTGTTCATCCTTTCTTCCTTTAGATCAGGAAGATTATCATACAGTTACAGGAAATGAAGCAGAAAAGTTCTCCAGATTTTATGGCTCTCTATTGCCTACAGAAAGATACCCAAGAGATCAAAATTGATCATACTTTTCTCACTGCAGAGATGGATATCTACTTCCTGAATGCTGCTTTGGGTTTTCTATCAGACCTACCACCAACTCCCATGCAGAGAATCTCAGTTGTTCCACTGGTGCCATCTACCACGTCACAGGCCATTTCTCCACCACACTGCACCAACTGACCTCAGCTCCATCCCTCATTTATCTCAGCTTTTCAAAATTTTCCCCTTCTGTTGGACTTAACATTTTCCAACCACACAGAGTTAATTTTGAGAAAGCAAAATGCAAGTACAGACCTGAGTACTACCATCTTTACTATGAAAAGAAGGTTTCCTTTGTACATTGATATCGCCTTACCTTTCCCTCTGAGTTTAACATGTAATTGCTCACAGCTCAGTGCTAAATATAATGTAGCTCATCTGACCAAAATTTACATGGATAAAACTTTTCTTGGTGATACTGGTCACTGTTTCTGAGCAAGGAGCATGTTAATATTACATGGGGTGCTCGAGGCCTTGCAGAGTGCTGGGTAGAGCTCCCTCCCTGAAGCTGAAGGGATGCTTTTACTGACCTGGTGTGAACAAATCAGTGATGTACCATCTAGGACAACAGTTGCTTCTGGCTTGCAGACAATTACTGACAGAGGAACCTTTCCCCTTTCCCAACTGGCCTACTACCATTTCCTCCTACCTCAAACATAAGTTCACATCCATTTCAATCAGGTAGCCCTTAGCAATACCAGCAAGCAGCACCCCTGCCATGCCAAGCATACCTCAGTTCCTTCCCTCTCAGCACAAACCCTGGTTCTATCATTAGTTCTACACATTTATTTTCCATTTCAATTATTTCTTTCCACCAGGATCATTACCTGCTTTGTCCCTAATAAAACCGTGTGCTCCTCCCGAATTAATGAAAAAACTAACCCATGACTCCATCAGCACCACAAAGCGAATAAAAGCCCACAGAGCCAGCAGCACAGTTAGAAAGTAAATCAAAGAGGAGACAAAAACCTAGCAGGGAATCAGCCTCTGTTCAACCTCTAATGGTTTCATCTTTTAAAGAGGAAAAAAAAACCAAAACACTACTTCAGTTCCTTATAGAATCTGCTCTGGTTCATGCAGTGAGCCACAAGAGCCACTGAACACGGCCCTGGGTCTCACCAACTTCCTGCTCCCAAGCTTTATGCCAACCCTTCCTCCCAGAAAGAGGAGTTACTAGGATCCAAAGAGCCTGCTGGTACCTCAAGCATGTTAGAGTAGGCTTCTAGCCTGCTGAACATTTCCAGCACAGATATAGGCCTTCCAATGCTATTTAACAACTACTTAGGAGGTAAATAAAACATTTCTGATCACCAGTAAATAACAGCATAGTGCCTCTGCTATTTACTTATTGATTAATGTATATCTAAAATAAATGACATGGCCAAAAGAGAATATGGGTGTCCACACAGATTCCTGCAAACAGTTACCACAGCCACTATGAGGTATCCAAGGGACGCCAGAGCCTGCTACCTGCAGACAGGGTTGGGTCAGCAGAAGAAACCACCTCCTAAACAGCTCAACAGCACTCCAATTTCCTGCCTCCAACTCTTAAACAAATGACGAATGAGAGTTAAGCAGTGGCAGCTTCCAAATAACCACAGCAACCCTCTTAACTGACAACAGCACGGACACTATTTCCTTGGAAGTTTCTCCCCGATCCTCTCAATCATCTCATTTTCCATGTGATAATTCTAGCAGTCACTTGAAAAAATAGACACTGCTGACTGCGGGAGACCTGTCACTTCTACATTCATACCATTTTTAGAATGTCATAATAGTTTCTATGCACGGCAACTTCAGTTCCACACCCAGCATACAGCCTATGCAAAGCAGACAAACGCTTCCAAGTCAGGAACTCCACAGTAATGGCTTCATTCCCATTTCAAAAATTACTGAGTCTGTTAGCCAGCCTTCCACAGCTGCTTGTAGAAGACATTCAAGGGCCGGGACAAAAGGCAGAGTGGGATTTTTTCCAGAGCATTCTCTGAGGGTAGAAGCTGACCCTGACACAGCTGCTCAAAAGCACTCCAGGGACATAAAAGGACCCATAGGCCACAGTAAAGAGGAGCAGAAAACCAAGCAAACTGGAGCACCAGACATGCTCCCACCATTCATTACTATAAATGCTGCACCCTGCCCTCCAACAAAGAAGAGAAATACAATGCATTTTTTCCTGTCCCTTCCTCTTCCAGCTCAAACCTGCGCTGCTGAGTCATGCAGCAGCACAGCCATAAAAATATTAACACCCAGCTGAGATTCAATTGGCAACTCCAGCTCCAAAATTATAGCTTCACTGATGAAAAGTGAGCAAAGAGTTAAATTTATCAACTATCTACCAAGTAAAGGGTATTTAAGAAGAGATTCTTCAAGAACGGCGCCAAGATGGCAAAGCTTCAGATCTCTATTTTTAAACGTTGAATTAGAAGCAGAACTGCTAAAAAAGCTGCTTGAGAGTCTTCAAAAACTTTTTTCCTCCTCTAAGACTACAAAATAGTTGGGCTATCACATAAACTTCATTTAAGTAAAAACAGCACACATGAAATATTTACAAGAGTAAAGAATGCAAGCAAAACTTATCATTAATGTATTGCAGCAAAAGCATTACAACTCTTCCTGTTTGCCAAATATAATCTGTTTTATAAACATACCAGCATTGTTCAAATCACCTTAATCAAGATACGTCTGAAACCAAGATCTCCAGAGACCAAACAAAACAACTACTGCATAATCAGTTCCAGTGCTTCAAAACAAACTATTACCAGCTGACATTAAGACTATCTATTCCCCTCCAGTTATTGCACTTATTATGATCACAATTTCACACTTCAATGACCCAAAAATCATCAAAAGAAACATACTTTTTCTATATGGTTCATCACTTGGTACCTTTCTAGCATCATCATATATCAACCCAAGTGCTTCTCTCACTTAAAAGATACCAATTACATTTCCTAATGAAAATATGCACAGTGATGCATCAGCTTATTAGACTGATCATATTCTCCATCATCACATAGACAGATGTTCAATTTCCTCACATATGAGTATTAAAGCTCCAATAGGCTTCCATTCACTTAAAGCCTACTGCTCTGTGTAAATCTAGGTCACTCGACATTTTGATTTTACACCTGCTGCAGCTCCAGACATTCAGTGCCAACAACTAATTCAAGCTCTGACACTTCCACAAAGAATAATAGTTCTAAAACACTTTGATTAACCTGGTTCTGGAAGGATGTTCAGGCAAAAGACAGAAAAAAACAGTTTGCAGGAACATGGCTCTGAAAATCTGGAAGCCCAAATTTTAAGACTTTGCTTTAATTTCGTTCTATGTAACAGACTTTAGAACACTCTGTTTTAGAATTGTTGCCTAACAAGTAAACCTGAAGTTTCAAGCTGTAACACGGAAAAGCACAGCAATAATAGGAGGGCAGCAAAGTCCTAAGCTGCAGTAAGTGAGAAGTCCAAATCCATCAGCTGTAGGCACAGAAACAAAGGAAGAAAATCTACTCAGCCCTGCAAGGCCTCAGGTACACAGGAATCTCTAGTGAGATGCCCATATCTCCACTGCCAACCCTTAAATGAGGTCTGGGAAGGGGTGGATCCTGGCTCCAGCCCTTCTGGTTACTCAGGTACATCACATGCAGCTGAGCTCCCCTGGGCTGGCCCTGCCTTCCCACCAGGTGCTCAATCACTGCTTCAGGCTGTGACTCAGCGTTTCCACTACAGGATCCTAAATTTCCAAGTTACCCTAATCAGAATCTAGGAAGTTCTTTGTAGAATTCATATAAAACAATTTAACAATAATCTTACAAACAAATGAACCCAAGCTTTTCAGAGGGTCGCAATATAAACAAAGCAGAAAAATCACAAGACTCGTCTTGTGATCTGTCTTTTTTCCAATTCTGAATAGATTTATCAACCTACCCAGTCACACAAAGCCAGGAAAGCACAAGGGCGATCTATTTTACTCTCCTTATACAAATCTCCTGCACATTCTCTTCCACAAAGAAACTGAATCCTATAACGTTATACATGAACGCAATAAGTCTAACCAGGCATTCAAGCTTCAGAACTCCAGAATTCCTACTCCTATGAATAAAATGGTAACGCTGTACATTAATAAGTGACATTAATAAAACATAATATTTAAAAGTGTATGATATTGAAGGCAACAAATAAAACTACAAAGTGAAAAGTGGAGGAAGTTTAGCATAGAAAGGAGCTTTGTTTTGCTGGAGAGAGGATAGATCACTGACTGCCAGCATGAAAGAAGCGAAACCAAAAGGAAGGAAACAGCAGTCAAGCAAAGTAATTGCACTGTTCACCTTCTCACCTCTAAACTATTTGAGCAGAGTGACAGGCACACTGCCAAGTAAGATGCTCTTCCATTGTGGAAGTACCTAGGATGTACACTGAGACCTACTGTAACAGACTATCTAATACATTTACTATGCCATAAATCATGAAGTGTTAAGATGCTTGAAGGGAAGCATTCTCTCTTCTTTCTAGCCATAGCTGCTGCACTGAGATGCTCATTTGTGCAAAGGCTATGGTTGTCTTGGTGGTACATAAGCAGCCGCTCTTCAGGGATATTGCCTTACAGTTACAAACCCCCTCCATTAAGTACCATTAAAGCAATCTAAACCATCCTAGAAACAAAGCCTGCCCCACCTGGTATAAAGATTTTAAGCAAGCCAACCAGAAACACACTGTGAACCATTGCAAAAAAAATTAGGAAGCTATTCAGCAGTTTCCTTTAATAAGAGATCTCGTATTAAAATTCCTGAGTTTACCATCTTAGCCCTGCAAGTTTCAACTCTTTATGCTAAGAGTAAGACCGCTTTTAGACAACTTCTGTATTAAACCAAACAGAAATATTCAGAGAAAAGCACCTAAAGAAAACAGTGTCATCTACAATGACACTGACTGTTCCTCCACTGGAGCTTCTTGTAGAAGAATCCACAGTGAAATAAATGTATTGGTACAATTTAACAGTCAAAGCTGGAGAAAGTAATTCACGGACAGATCTAACTTCACACAACTTCTATACTCCTCATCAGGAAGTGCAGTAAAACGAAATCTACTTGTTGAATGCTTAAATCCTGAGACTAAAAGTTACCAGAAAGAAACCTGAAGAGTGAAAAACATTCAGGGAAGGTTCTCTTTCTCTCCTTTCCCCAACCCCATGCCTCTCACTCAAACAATCAGTTCTTCATATATGCTCTTACAGATTATTTTTCATTACTTAAAAAGCTAGCAAGTGCCTGATCTCACTCCTCCCCCTCCCTCCCCATCACTACCATGGTTGTCACTGAGCAGGAGTACTAAATAAATACCACTGGATTGAAACAAAAGTACACTGAGGCCAATGTATGTAACAGGATGCAACGAAATATATGACCAAATTTTCCATAGCACACACATAAAACCCTATATGATATATTCACATGCAAGTAAATAGTTACAAAAATACATATATTCTGTTAGCTTCAGGAATGGCCATAATCTGATTTTGAATATCTTTTACAATAAGGTGAATGTGAAACAACTCTTACAAGTTTCTTATGGTGCAAAATTCTCCTTAGTGTTAGAGTTGGTATTTCTCTTTCTCCAGCTACAAACAAAAATTGAGTATCCACTTGGTAGTCTCATATACTCTTGCTTTTTGTTTACATAGTGAAAATAATCATGCTGTTCCAATACAAAAATTGAACAAGATGAACTACAGTACAGAAGTCTGATAATTCACATACACTGTGTACGAATGCTTTTTCCTTTCTCCATACCAAAAAAAGAAATAGTATTAACTTCAACAAGGGCAAATACACTGAAAGGTGCAAGCTGGAGCTGTTCATCTACAGTTTAAAATGATGTTTAGCAGCACAGAAGTTTCTGAGGCCCACAAAAGAAAGCCTTTGGTATCACACCTAAGAACTTCCATTAGCAAAAAATGATTTTGTTTGAGAACCAGAAGGAAGAGACAACTGAGACAAGCAGGAAAAATTTGCCTTGGCTCTTCAAGAAAGACCACGTGCAACCACAACACAGTGTGTACAAAACCAAACACTGCAAGATATGAAGTTCAAAAAGAAATCACCACTCAAATTCAAGCTTCCACTTAAAAATGACTGAAAATTCTTAAAACAACTTGGATAGTTTACATCTTCTCAAGAAGGAAGCTAATGTTTTGCACACTTGTTGCATTTTTTTCATTACAGGTACATGCTTTAGTAACATCCATTTACAATTGCTGACAGCAACATACATGAGGAAGGGCAACCTATTTCAGTTTATGCATCGTATTTCCAGTTTTAGCAAGGGATTGGTGCTGTTTGGTTGGTTCAATTTATAAATTGCATGTGATCTTCCAAAAATAAAATACTGTTTCTCCAGTTTTCAGCTTTCTTCCTAAATGGCAGGAATAATTCCTAAGAAATAATAGCTGTGGATTCAAATAGCAGATAGTCTTGTTGAGAAATACCTGTCGGTACAGGAATAGCCTTTTTAGGTCATAGCATAGGTTTGACAAGCAATGACACAACCCTGCAACCTGAACACTCATTGGTGTCATTTCTCACCCTTACATACATATAGATATATTTAACAAACATCACAATCAGCTTACCTTCTTTGCCCTTGAATCTTTCCTGATCGTATCTGTTGTAGGCAGCTGGAATAGGCTGCTTATTTCGTAAAGTGGGATCCTAAAACAGATGAAATAAGGTTTGTAAAACACCCTAAAAAGCTATTTGTTAGTTCTTAAACTTCACTAAGTATTGCATGGAATAGCCTAAAAGGATCAACTTAGTTCACTTCAGTAAGATTTGAAATGCCTTTCAAAACTTGTGATGCATTTAAATATCCACATACAGAAACAATCTAGAAGTACATTCTGAAGGGAACTACAACAACCTTAGACAAAAGCAGACAATAAGGAAGAAACCACATCAGTTAAAACTTGTAAGCTTCATAAAATCATATTTTTTCTAATACCTCAAGTTTTTAAAGAAAGAACTGACAACTCATGGTTAAGCCTTCAGCCATACACACACAGTACGTTCCTTATCAGCTTGACTGAGCCAGTAATCTGTTACACCCTCAGAATAAAAACAAATTAGATGAAAAAAAAGCATTGTTTGCTTTTTTTCTTTTAATTTGTTACAGTAGGGTTTTCTTAGTTTGCTTTTGAAGTGCCTAAAATGTGCCAGTTTAGTACCAAATCATTCTTCTTGTGTATGACTTAGTTATGTGGTCACAACTGCTCTGCATGGCATACAAACAGTTCAATGTACAGTCTGTCAAACTCAACATGAAGCCAATGCTTAAATGCTGAAATTCACCTGGCTCCATAAATTAAGGTCTTTGACAGAAGCAAGAGTAGTAAAAATAAACCAAGTCAAACATCTTTTACAGCAGACTGAGGTTCAAGAATATGTAATGCTTAATAAAGACTAATGGTAAATATCATAATACAGAACCAACCTTGTCTAATACCTAGACAGCTTAAACAATAAAGCTGTAAGATTGTCCTTCTGATTTATTACAGGCAAAAGAAAGCTGGTTCAAGCTGTTCCCACTCATGAGTCATGTTCCAGATTCTTAAACATTTGCTACCCTATCTGTCAAAAAACCAGCAAAACATTTTGTTTTAAATGGCAGTTGTCTCATGTAATACATCTTTTCCAAATAGATGCAGAATGTCGCTAGTGTATGATACATACAGAAGCTGGCACTAACACTTCATCAGTAAGTAACAAGAACATACTGAACAAATTAAACTAATATATTCAGCTCCTTAAATACCAGTCTATGTAACTCAAGGCAAAGAATATCTACAAAGCTGTGCTGGGAAGTTATTCGTTCACTGGAATTAAACTAAAACAAACTTTGTATTTAATAATGACAAGACATTCTACTCTCCATTTGGAGTGCCAGCCCTCATAGCCATTGAAGAGCTGCTCTTACCGTAGGTGCTGTATTTGGTGCGGGTCTTTGCTCAGGTGCTCGGCCTTCTTCTCTGGCTTTTACTGATTGAAGAATTGCAAAAATATTCTTGGCAAAGTTCTGAAAGACATTATCAGATATCAGTGGATCTTAGTGATAAACCGCGTTTTAAGTAAAACCAACACAAGTAGAAAATACCATATAGTTAACCGGCATCTCATAGGAAAACAGACAGCACACAAGTTACATATACAGAAGTTTTACATTTCTTTTTGCTATAGCAGAACCCAAACATAAGCAGTTCCTGGGAAGACTTGCTACCACTGTTCCTTAAGACTTACACCCTCAAAACATGGCTGACTCTAAATGGCATCATTACCACACCAACTAAACCAAGCTGTTCACAGACTAATACTTATTTGTATTAGTACAAACTTATTTGCTCCTGCCTATCAAGCTTTGCTGAAGCAATATGAAACAAAAATTTAAAAAAATAACATTAAAGAAAAATGTTCACCTAGGATTTCCAGGACCAATCTCAGTTATGTAATATGCTAAAAAGTGCCTGTCTGCTCACTGCAGGCTCCTGCCAGGATACATCAGGCACACGCACTGTCTACTGAACTGCACTACAAGAAGACTTCTTACAGCAAAGCACACTCAGCTGTTTTCAGTGAAGAACATTTGTGAGCACTTAAAAGGCCTAAACTTGCACGCAGCTGAAGGCCAGCACCCAGCTCCTGCACCTTCCACCAGGGCGAAACACCTCAGCTGGCTGATGAGGGCCCACAGTCACAACTCCGTCATTGTGATGCAATCCTGTTCTTTTAGTAGCAACACCCATTTACAACTACACTCTATTTGATACCAAATAACTTAAGCAGATCCTTCCTTATTTAAATAGGAGAAAGGAAAAAGACAAATGACTGAATTAAGAGCAATCCATGACAGTAACTCCAGTAACATGAGGCAGTGTTTTGCCAGATAACTCCGAGTCACTGGAACACGACCATAGAAGTTACTCCAACCAGTGTTTCCACAACACATTCATCCATTTACATTAATAGACTTGTTTTATACTAATTTAAACTTTAGAAAAGCCTATGTTTGTTCTATTACCACACAACAGGTGTTTAAACTGAAAGATACATGCAGATAGAATGGCAAATTGTCTGTGATTATTACTAAAATTTACTTGTTAATAGTTCAGGATAGTATGAAGCGTTCACATGCTTAGATTCTTACACAGCATTGATGCTAATCCTGAAATGTTTTCAGTTACGACCGTAAGCATCACAAACCAAATAAAAAAATTATACAGCTAAGAGCTCTGGGGTGAATTTTATAGAAATAATTTAAAGAGTTTCTGTAAGCTCACTACCCTTGACCAGCACGTTGTCCATTCACTCAAAAGCAGAAGAGCTGTACCTGGAGATGATCAGAAACCACTTACGAAGGTAAAATCATTTCTTGCACAAAATGTTTTCACAAAGACTGAGAGAATTCACATAAGTGTATTTCAAGTTCTTTTCTACCAGAAAAACCTTGGAAATACCCTTCAAGGAGCTTCAGCCATGTGCATCTATATCAGTTATACACCAATAGTCAAGATCAGCTCTGTTATTGGGGAAACTGGAATAACTGCATGTTTTACTTGAAATTCAGAGAGTTCTCCTGAAGTCTGGGCTGACAAACTTCAATTCCCATCAGGGTGACAAACAAGAGGATATTCTCCAGCCTGCTGAAAAGACGCTGCTATTAAGCACGGAATTACAAAGTGTTCTCGCTGATGTGTTTCTCTGACAGCATCAAAATGGAGGGCCCTCGAGGACACCCATAATGTCTATTTAGACAGAGGAAAAGAAACAGTGCTTTAGCAAGCACTCAAACTAAGACCATCATCTCGCTTCGTATTGTCTTGTTTGGGGATGTGGGATTACATTATGACAAAAAATAATCAAGCAGAACATCCATTGCAGGTACTGACTGATTTGCAAAGCTCTGCAGACTGGAAAGGCCACTGAGTGCTCATTGTTTGTCCCATTAGACACCCAGAATACAAACGTGCTCCAGTTTCCACCCACATTTAGTTGAATTTCATCTCAAATGCAACATTTTTATTATCAGGAACTTCCAACGCAGGGCACAGCCCAGGAAAATGCATAAATCCATCTCTCTCTGCATTAGGCCTTAAGAAATCTGAATATGCTACAGATAGAAAGCTTAAGAAAATCCTTAGTATAAAAAGCACAATTCCATCAGTTCTTGTGTTTTTCTGCCTAGAGTGCTGTTATGCCCATGAAAGCTCTCTTTGTTAATTCCAGCCATGTCTACAGCTAATAATAATTCATCCCACTGTGGGGGGAAAAAAAAAGAAAAACAAAAAAGAGGCAGAATATTTCAGCAGCTGTAACCATCAGAATTCTGTTATTTTCTTAAATAAAGCTCTACATTAATAGCTCCAACCCTCCATCATTCCTCCTCAAACTGGTCCCATGCTCTTGGAATAGACTGGAAAGGGAAAGCAGCAGTAGCCAATAGAGAGAGCATCAGGGACAGCAGCTACTGTCAGCGGAGCAGACCATCATCACCTTACAGGAAGAGTCCTGACAAACTAATGAAGAAAACCTGTAACAATACATAAATTCTCCAGACTTTATGCCATAGATAGGCCGTTCCTTGACAACGCAGTGACAAACACACACCAAGTCAATGTGCTATCACTAGTGTTAATAGGAATTAACTTGTATAACACATTAACTGAGTAATTGTGTATTTAAGAGAAAACCTTTTGCAAGTTTAAATGTCAAGAACGCATTTTGATCCAGAGTCCTTTAGTGAAGGCATCGCTCTCCTGTGTCAAAGGAACTCCATCCTCCACGCGAACTGCTCACAAACACTGAAGCCGATTTTCACCCCTTGCTATTCCAAAACAAAAGACAGTCTCAGTGCTGCATTTTGAACTGCGTGCTCGGTTGCCTCCAATTCAAAGGTAGAATATATCCAAGATGAATATTCAGGGACAGCTGCAAGCAATCACAAGCATGCAAATACAAGTAGCCTGGTTATGTGAACCCTGGATGTTCTTTGTAGTACGCTTTTAGAGACCATGATGATTCCCATCACTTCTGACCCAACATCATTCCTAACATGGGAACTTTTTTAAAAGACCACAGCTAGAAATGTGATTTTGAATGATACAGGTGTAATGAAACAACCCCTCTTCCCATTTTCATTCTTAAATTACCGCTGAATAACAAGTAAAAGCACAAGATGCTTAATGTGCATGCAAAGGGCTCGTGGTCCTTGAACCACTTCCCATATTCTTTTGGCCTATAAGGACTGTAATGCAGTAATTCAAACAACGGAGTGACTGGTACAAGAAACACAGTTCAAACAGACCACCTGAATATAAACAGGTCTCCTCAGTTGTGCTTTCAGGACAGCAGCAATGTAAGGCACAATTGGAATGCATATAGCTAACAAAAGCAGAACATAGGGAAAAAAACATTAAGCTATCCAATGGAGGAGCATATTAAAATATATTAACATAACACTTGATTTTTGCTAACTGCTGTGGAAAAAGAAAACTGGAGTCACACACGCTCACAAGAAGCTGCTCTGGGAATCAAATAACATTTCTACAGTCAAAATGTTTCAGCACTACTACAGTCTATTGCCATGAATGGAAAACACGCAGCTATCAACCCTGCATATCTGTGGAGTGTTCTCAGTAACAAGTTGCACTTCTCACTTGGTCTGTATTGTATTTCATTCACTAGATTTTTTTTTATTTTTTACAGCAAACTTACTGTAATAAAGACCTGCAAAATAACTAAGTTGAAATAGAATGACGGCTAACTTGGAAGTATGAAAAAGCAATATCACTGTAACATCCTGAAGATAGATCAGAGCTACACCTGTTCTGAACACTTTCTTGCAGGTATCCAAGTCTATTTCCTGGGTGCACACATCATACAGAAACACAGTCTTTGCTGGACTTATTTACTGAACCACTCAAGTGCCCAAGGATGAAGCAACTTTACTGCTAACCTGAATTTCATTCAGCACACATCATTTGGTTCCTACTTTCTGACAAACCGAAGTTACCTTTTTACAAAATATGAAAACAACTGTCACGATCTAATCCATTTTTCTTTTGTACTTAAAACGTATCAGTTAGAATTAAGCAGCAATACAACAGCCTTCCCATTTAGCTAATACAAAACACAGAATAAAATAGAGATGGGCAAATTAAACCTATCCCAGCCTATTATGCTTGTGCATGGCCATTTTAAAACCATACCTCCCTTCCATTTGAATTCACTAAGAGATATGAACTCAGCACAACTTTGTTTGTTCAATTTCACCATTGAATTCAATGTAAATTTCAGGAACGTGGAACAATTCTGCCACCTAGGGCCCAAGAATTAAATTGCTTGTACAATCAAAAGTCCTTTTACAATTGGCAAAGTTTTACTTAGGCCATTTAGCTATTAAAACTAATTAGAAACACCACCCTAATCATGCTGTGAAGTTATTTTCATCTCAGTATTTGCTGACTTCATTGCTATGAAAGCTCAAAACCCATTAAAAAAGCCTTATGAAACGGACTAACCAAAGAAAGTCTCTCAGCATTTACTTCAATCGTGTCAATTACTGTTTAAAGGGTCAAGCCTATAATTAAAATACATTCCTATCTCAAAAATAGCATATGCAAATACTATCTGTGCAGGTAATATTATCCATGCAATAACAATCAGAAACATCAAGCACTGTAAAGATGAAATACATTGGGTCAAACTTATGAGTCTTGCTATTGAATTTGTGTATGCAGGAACTGAGAAAACCACAGAGGAATACTGTTCAGAGGTAGTTCAAAGTGATGCATGTTATGAGTAAGTTGGCAGTTGTGGGTTATGTCCAAGGTAAATGCTACACAGCAGCAAAAAACTAATCCTTCTGTCTAAGTCAGCTATCAACGCCCCAGCTGTTTTGCCCTGTTCTGGTCTGTATCACCACGCTCACAAACAAATTCCAAAGCAAAGATAAAAATTGAAGACTAGAGTTTAACTCAGAAAGCTCAGTTGTGTTCTTCAGAATAACGTTAGAATTCAGTCCAACATGCTCAGTATTAATGTCCTTTTTATGGCCACGCAGTACACTGGCAGCAACAGCCTTTCCTCCTATAGGTAAGTAGAGCTGACTTGAATATTATGGCAGGATTGCTATAAGCAAAGATATGTTAATTAACAAAGAAATGTTAATTGAGATGAAAGTTTAAAAGAAGCTGTTGGCTTCAACAAGTGGCTTCCTGTTATACAAAAGAAAATAAAACCATGGAAAATTTTTTGCTGTATAACCAGATCTTTCCATATAAGAAATCCATATTATAGCAGTATTAAGACAGAAAAACATTTGATTCAGCCTCACTTCCTACTTGTAATGATGAAAATATTTATATTTCAGAATTCCAAACATTCACTTTTGATTTCTTTGGTACAGTAAACATTAAGCAGGGAGAAAAATCAAATCAGTTGCTATGCAGGAAGGAAGCAACGCAAAGTGAAAAGTGAGACCTTGGCTTTCAAATTCTGACCTAGATGCAGTAATTAATATGCACAAAAAAATCTTACATGGACAAAACCCATCATTATGTGATTCAGGGCTTACTAAACTAGAGGGACTGAGTTTCAAGTAATCATGACTCTATACTAAGCTGCTATACACGTTTGCTTGGGCTGATTAAGTTATTTTTCCTGTACTTAAGACAAGCTTGCTCAAGAAAGAAAAAAAGAAACCAAAAAACAATATCTTAAACTTTTAACTGGGAAGACCTCACTGTGGTCTTCCAGGACCATATAAGTGAGTATATAAACAGGAGGGCGAACAGATGTTTACAAAGGTGGACAGTGATAGGATAGGGGAGTGCTTTTAAACTGAGATGGGAGGGTTTCGTTTGGATATTAGGAGGAAGGATATTTGGAATTTGGATATTTTGCAAAGAGGGTGGTGACACGCTGGAACAGATTGCCCAAGGAGGCTGTGGATGCCCCATCCCTGGAGGCATTCAAGGCCAGGCTGGATATGGCTCTAGGCAGCTTGATTTGGTGGCTGACAACCCTGCACACAGCAGAGGGCTTGAAACTGGATGAACACTGTGGTCCTTTTTAACCCAGGCCATTCTGTGATTTTAAGATATATGATAAAAAAAGAAATGAATATACTGTTGTTTTTTTAAATCAGTAAGGCACAGAGCAAATTATTACCAAAAGAACAATGCTTCATTTCAAAGAGTTAGAAATACACATTAGTCCATTTCTAAGATCCAAGATTTAAGATTCCTCCACAGCTAAGTCACATGCTGCTTTTATGCCAAGTATAGCAGCAAATATTTCTGAGCACTCTGGGAACTTAAAAAACAAAACCAAAAAGAAAACATAAGTACAACAATCACTAAGACAAACTCTCCCTTCCAATATACCTGTGAGTGCTCAAACACCTGCTTCAACTACTTTAGTACTCCTGCAGATAGCATCCAAGTGCCATTTATAGCAGAGATGGAATGAGAATTTTGCTTCAGAAAGGATTGCTGAAGCCTGCTTCTATAGATTACAAAAAAATCAAAGGATTATTCAGGATGGAAAGACAGAGAGAGGAAGGAATCAATTCTAGTTTAAACACTAAGATTCTTTTTAAGCATTCTGTGTTTTATTTTACAAAACAGGCATTTATCCAGATACACAGACAGAACTGAGAGCCCTGCGAGGCAATAATTCAAAACACAATACTCTATACAGTTAGTATGACAAATATTCTATGTACAGATACAAACCTTTAGCTACCAGACAAGAAGTCCAATTCAATGAACAAAGGTTCTTCCTATGAATAAGTTAGGAAAGTTCTCTATTGCTAGCATTTTCCTTTAAGATTCACAGTTGCAGCTCCATCTGATTTAATGTATATGAAAAATGACAAGCTCAACCTGCCCTCAAGTTACACCTCTAACTGTACGTAATACAGATAATACACAACTGTATTATCAATCCATTTCCTTCTAACAAAGCGTAAGCAAGCACCCTAAATTATGTGCTTTACACAAGAGATCGCCATTAAAAACAACAGCAAGACACCTATAACACCAACACCTTAACAAACTGAACATCAATTTTGACTTTATTTCTTTTTAAACCTCTTCCCCCTTTACCTTCTACTACTTCCTCCACCCCCCACCAAAAAAGGCCCAGCTGTCTCCAGCACAAAGATGGCAATTCCCTTGCTCCAGTTTCCACATTTATGAAGATCAACAATCAGAACCGGACTGTGCAAGGAGTAAGGGCAACTGTGGCAGCTAAAGAAACCATAAGGGAGAGAAGTCCTCAGTTGGTGAAACAGTCAGTCAGCTCCACAAAATAGATTGTTGCATACCTTTACTTAAACTTGCAACTATGTTGCTCTACATAAAGTATCCTCTTGAGCTACTGCAATAGGAAGTAAAACCTTATGCTAAACAGATTCAATTTGGCTCTGAAAAGCAGTTACATAAAAATGTGATATTATTCATAAAATCGGGAAGACTTCCCTATAGACTTGGGAAAGGCCAACAGAAGTTTAAGGCAGACAGCACAGGATGAGTCACCCACCCAAGATAAAATCAACCACTATTCCCAGAGGAGGGTAGAATGGCATAACGATCAGCTTGGAAAGTATTGAACAACACTTCAATCAAAAGCTCTAAGCCAAACTTTATGAAAAGCAAGCAAATGCAAATTTTGGAAGTTTCACAGACAAAAAGGATGTGTGAGGTGGAACATACAACTTTAAAAGCAATATACTGAATTTGGGAGGTTGCTAGAGATGGTCATGAAACAACGCAACAGCCGAGTACAATATTAAGGTAAGATAATGGGCTGCACAGATACAGGACTTGAGTTATGCATTATAAAAAACTTCACGTGTGAATGTCAACTGATAAATGACAGCCAACAAATGACAACGTGTGTGAAATTATTAAAGCACTAAGGCTATACTGCCAGTATCAATTCAACGGCAACAACACTCAGGAGGCTTCCATAGAAAAGAATCGTGAGACTATGAAGTGTTGAGAAGAAATACAGAGATTTACTCTTTAGCTGCCATAAGTAATTGTGTGTCAGAGCAACTGGTCATAGAAGACACCAAAGGAAAAACTCCCTTTATTTAGCCCACGGTCCCTACACCAATATGTACCTTCTGAAGAATACTCCATAAGAGGAGCACCAGAACACTCAAATTCAATGCTCTTGGAGAAGAAAAATAAAAAAAAATAAAAAAAAAAAATTAAAATCACTACTGAATCTCAGCAAGGGGAGCAACATAATAGAGATGCTATTGAAAACATAATTAGACGCAGATCTAATAGCACAGAATGCAAGCGTCAAGACAGTTTTTAGAGACATACATAGAACACTGAGGAACACCTTGCTGAAGGAATGACTGCTTCCTCTAAAGACAGCAAAAAAACAGAAGAAACCTGCCCAAAACCTTCCAGGCACAAAAGACTTTGTGCTGCGCTGTAATATGTCCAGCGCTTTCCTTTTCCATCTTAAGCCATCTCTACATGAGTGTGTACTACAAAGGACAAAAGAAGTTCACATATGTTCTTCTCTGTGGGAAAGACAGTTTGAGATCTGTTTCAAGCTTTTTAAAAGAAGCAATGAAACTGACCTTTAGGGAGTGCTGCTAACTCATTACCTTTACTTCAACAGTGCTAAAAGAGTTCAGATATTAAACACTACATGGCAAACTACTAATCAAGTCAGCTTCATTTTAACATGTATTCTAGGAAGATTCAAGAGACTGCAGATAAATCTGTATCAAGCAGATATTGATATTATTCTCTATCTCTTTGATAGAGAAAAGTCAAGGGAGGGTTGCGGATAGGTTTCCCTGATCAAAAGTATTTTTAAAATGAACAGGCAAGTAGCCAAGGAATGACATGCCTGAGAGAAACTATTTGAGTTCCTTAACTTCTCAGAAGTTCTTCACAAAGATACTTTATAAAGAAAGAATGAAAGTAAGGGGGGGGGGGGGAACGAAGTAAAAACCCTCTTAATCTACAAACGAAACCCCCCAAGCCATTCCAGAATAAAACCTCTGTCCCGTGTAACAAGTGATGTTTCCCCACCTATTCACTCTGACTGTTTCTTGTACAGAAATACAAACATCTGCTGTTTTGTTTTTATTTCCAAGCTATCAACACTCCTGAAATTCTGGCCAAACAAAAAAGAAGACTTGCTGTTATGCCCCACTGTTTTGCCCAGACTATTCCATGCTGGAAGTCCATGCTGGAGTCCCAAAATCAACTTCATCTCTTTCTGTCCCTTTCTCTATTCTAGCTATTGCCTAAATTCATCCACCTCACTATTGTAACACGGATACTAGGATAAAGCATCTAAGCCTTCACCTATGATCTTTGCAAGACTCCTTTGGAAGGCAGGTAAAGCTTAAAACGCCACTACACAAACAAAAGTTATCCAGGTTCCTTCAAAACCCACATTTCTAATGATTATAATGTTTACGATTTTTATAAATTTACCACTTACTGTGATTGTAATATTATAGTGTAATATCTCAATGACTTACTGTGATAGCTGTTCAGCAGTGAGATTCCTACCAATCTCACAAACAAAGCAGCACTCACACTGCATGCAGCATACAGGAATGTATCAGGTACCTTGAGATTACCTCACAACTCATAAGTTTATTCCACCTCTAAAGCCGTGAGACTACACTGTCTAAATGACTGCTACATTAAAAAAAAAATATTGAAAATATGACAAGGAAAAACTAGCAACTTTATCTTAGGAAAGCAAGGATACAAAGCAGAAAGGCAAAGGACCATTACCTGCCTAAACCAGATACTTGCAACTTGACACACTACCTCATCAAGAAGTTTGGTTTCTTAAGTGCCTGCAATAATGAAAGCTCACCCTGTTTGGACAGTAAGGCCATCAGCTGGGCTTGCAACCATGAACGGCACATAACCAAGTGTAGATGAAGATCTCAATTAAAGGAGCTTGAAGGAACATAAGCACACAGAAAAGCCTTATCACACTATCACTTTCTGGCTTTGTTCACTTTATCATTTTCACTCCTTAGATCTCCAGCTCTCACAGCTATATGTACATTGCTGCTTCTCCCAGTAACACTCCAATTTCCCCTGTTTTACACCTGCAGGTACTTTCCCACAGACTTCTCAATTATAAGACTCGAAATAGCTTTGTTTGAAAAGGAATTAAGTCATTACTTGGTGTCTTTTTCATTTTCTTTTGAGGTATCTATTAGGCTTACTGTAATGAGTAAAAGAAAGAAACCTTTTTGTAACTGTGCCAACAGCCCTCTAACTTGCCTTTACCCGGAGCACTAAGCATAATCATCCCAGTCTTCTATAGTTAACAGACCAGAGATACAGAAAGAGAAAATGCAATTTGTCATTTGGATCATACAAATAGTTTGGTATCTACATCATTACCTTGCCTGTGCTTTGTAAGATTGTAGTTCTTGTCCTCCATACTCTCTCCCTGCTGACAATATCTCTGGTTACATCCACTTCAGCATCAACAAAACTTCTCTGTTTAAGAGCAGTTATGTCATCATCCAGATCTGTTTTGATAGTGGATCTTTTCTTTGCCATGATTTTTGCTTTGATAGCAGCAATTTTTTCCACTGACATGGCTTCAGACAAGGACCTAAATGAGCAAAAATAGCAGAAGAGACTGAGTAACGGCACAAACAATTCTTCTGAATGAATTTGTGAAAGAGTAATTTCCTGCTGCTTTAAGTTTATATGGCCATAAGAAGTCACCTCACATATACTTAAAGATTATAAAGACCTGCAGTAACATTTCAGGCATTAGAATCATTTTTCTTCTGACAAAAAGATTCCATCCAAGTACTAGCACAAAAAAAAAGCCATCATAATATCTTAACTGTTGCACACAGAAATAACAACTGCGAATGTGAAGCATCAGGACTAATATTTCCATTTATAACATCGCCTGAATTTCAACTCCCAACTTCTTACAGCGAGTTATACTTTGGTGTGTAGTCAGTCAGTCCCTGGCTGCTCTGGGACTTACAAAGCATTACACCAAATTCTGGCTGAAGCTCTGCTAAGGGAACTTGAGCACTCAGATGTTTGGTGTTACCCTTACATAGGGCAGAGGCCAAACAAACAACAGATAGTAGTAACTCTGTCCACACTAAACTCTAAGTGAGGAAGCTCAGCTCAATCCAGTATTTTTATCTGTTTGTTTTTAATTGTGAACATGGTAGGATTTGGTTGTCAAACAGTGAAACCTACTGTTTTCCAGGTAAATGTAGAATAAAAGGCACTGAATTACACAATATGAACCACATAGATCGGATTCAGTTGTGCATGGTGGGGGTTTTATTTGAGATCACATTGCTTTACAACCAGTATTTATTGTATTAAGTTTTCTACCTCCTTATGTGACTACTGGACAAGGAACTTTTCTGTATTGCTGAAACAGTGACAAGCACACAGTTCAAGCTAATGGCCTGTGAACGTCACTTGCACTTTTAAAAGGGAAATTCTTTGCATTCAATATTAAGCCTGTGTAAATATAGAGCACAAGTAACTATGAATGATATTCAGTAATCCTCAGTGCAGCATTGTTCCATATTCTAAATCAAAGATGCGACACATTCCAGCTAATATCCACATTATCACCTGACATAACACACACTTTTTGATTCTTAGGCTCTCTTCTTTGGCCAGGTACAACAGTAAAATGTTTTGTTCCCTCCTCCTCCCTCCCTGCACAGTTACCTTTTATGAATACCTATAGAAGACACAAGGATTACAAAGTTGCTGTTCTTAAGAGCGATTATACCTCACTTGGCTACATTAGTTGCAGCAAGTCTAACTGGTAAATTTAATCCTGGCAAAGGATAAACAGATATTCACAGTTTTGTTTATGCTCTTGAAATTTCTCAAGAAGGCAGTTGGTCTATCAAGTGAAACTAGTGATTTGCAAACTCCAACACAAAGTACAATGGTAATGCACATTCATGTGCTCCCTACAAGTAAGGTGTGACTCACATTTTGCATTCTGAAAGCTGACAAACACACAAAAAATAGAACAACTACACTTATATCAAACCTTCACAATTTAGATACTTGAAAATGAGCTACGAGAGCCTTGTATCCCTAAGTCTTACTACCTACTAAGCCCCAAAACTTTTGCATTAACAAGGTCTTGCAACAAATCCATTTTCTCTCTGCTTGGCTTGGGAAATATGTGATATAAGCCACCAAAACAACTGCCATTCTCTACAAAATTCTGGATAGATACAGCTGGGAAAAAAAAAAAAGGCAACAGGCAAATGTTTAATCATTTGAGTACTGACTGCTGCTTATGGCAGTGACAGTACTTTGTCCTCTGGCAGCCTACCGTCTCTTCCGTAGGAATAAGCTCACCTCTGCAGGGAGCCAGAGGCCTTGTTAATCTGGGACACAGTCCTGTAATGTTTCCCTTCTTGGCACTAGATTCTCTTTTTTATTATTTGAAATACAGAGAGTTCTTAAGACTTCCTTTGCAGTTCTCCTCATTGTTTTGGACTCCTTAATAAATACCATCACAGAAGAAAGCGTAACTGGTGTGGTTAGAGAGGGAGAGGGGGACAGGTAACAGGAGGCAACTGTTCTGAATACAAACCAAGGTATCTCATATACCATGACATCTGTACTTCCACTCAAGAACAGGAGTATTACTACCAGGCATGAAGTTCTGCCCCCTCAAGATATAATCCTTGATTACAGCATCTAAAAGGAATGGGTGCAGGATACCCAGAGTAGCTGGACAAAATAAAGACCATATGACTAAAGTAACACACTTGTTAGCAGCCTTTTATTTAAGCATTATCCACAGGAAATTCAAGTATTCCTACCTGATCTGCTCTGTTTGCACAATCCCTTCTTTATGTCCTTCCAAGCGAGCTGCCAGCCGCTCTTTGTCAAGGCGCACACACTCTTCATCCTGGCAGTAACAGTAACAATTAGTTTCTGTGTATTCTCTTCAGCAAAACAAACATAGAATTAAAGCTATACAGGATAATTTAAAAGATTTGTAAGGTCTATCTTTATTCCCAAGCATAATTTTAGTATTCGTTTTACAATATATCACCTCAGAGCAATCATGTGCTCGTGTGCCATTAAAAATGCCCCAAGTTCTTACCAATTTTCACACAGACACAGATAAGCACACAATTCTTTCCAATAATTCTTAATCTAAGAAGAAACCTAAAGCCTTAACACTCAGGAAGTACGGACAGCCAGAAATAGATTAACTCAGAATTAGAATAAATCAGAGAGGTAACAACTGGATGAACATATTTAACAAAATAATTGATAAAAACAAATCAGTCTTTAAAGTCAGGCACAATTAAGTACTAGACACATTGCTCTTGTGAAAATGTCATTAAATACTAAAGACAAAGCTTCAGAAAATAGTAAATCACAGGGAAAACAGTTATATCTGCTATGAAGAAACTATAACTGCAGATAAACAAGTAAACAGTGATAAGAATGGCTTTTAACACCACGTCACAAATGGCAAATACCAGTAATTACTCATTAAATAGCACACAGATTCCAATCACAGTGCTCCTAGCAAGCAGATCATAATGCAACTAGTATTTATAGGCAAAAGGTCAAGTTTTACCCTTATACACTACAACTTATAACTAGTAACTAAAATTCCACATCTAACCCAGAGGCTGAAACTTAAGTTCTAACTCCTTCCAGTTCCTGTATGTGCTAACAGAAGTAACACATGCACCCCGAGGACAGGCAGCCCAGCTGAACTGCTAAAATTATTATCATTTACACTCCTTTCCCCCAGATTTGTTTTGGAAACAGCTAATCTCATTACCTCTATTCTTGGCTTCTTTGCTTCTGCTAATATTTCATCTGCTGCTCTTTTAACTATAAGAAAAAAACAGGATATTAGAAATACAGTGTTGTAAAGGATGTTTGTAAAATGAGCACTGAGGTTCCTCATTGGTTACACTGTACCTTGAGTGGACCGTTGAAGACCAATTTCAAGTGGAGCACTTCTGTCTATACTTGATGACGTTGCTGAAATCAAAAAACATTTCATTAAAGTACGAAAGATTTGCTAAAGCATTTCAGCATAAAAGGATGAAGGACAGCAGATAAACCTCAACAATGGAAATTTTAACTGGTCAATTTGGTCAAACACTGGAACCAGAGATGTTCAGAACCTGATTCCACATGAAGAGAAGATCAGATTATTCAGGGTCATTTGGCTCTTCTTCAAAAAGGAGACTGAACCACATGACTCTCATAGTCCCTTCCGACATAAAATTATCAGCAATTCTATGACATGTATATATGGCACCAACAATTGCAGAAGAAGTTACTGTATAACCTGCAATTAAGAACTACTGGTTCATCTAATTTATTTACTTTTTTATGACAGACATCCTAGGGGCCCTTCAAAAACATTAAAAAAAAAAGCTTACTGCTCTTATTACAGAAATTATCTCATTGCAACAAGCAGAAGATCATCTATGGAACAGAGTGACTTGAAAAAAAACTAGGTTATATTTATCTTCCTCTAGTCACAGAGAAACCTCTTCTCTCTGTTTACTGGTAGCTGAAATTTCAACATGATTAAATAACAGAGCAATCTTCCAGACTGAAAAAGCAGCGATTTGATACATTCTATTATGCTCAAGTTTTTATCCCACACGCTTATTGCATTGAAATCAATGTGAAACTACTGAAAGTTTCCCACAGTCTAGAGAGGAAAAAAATACAAACACTGAGCAATCTTAACACAACTATCAGCCAAAGGATAAGAAAACTATGAGAAGTAACTCAGTCTAAACACGATTATAGTAATGCAGCTCCCATCTATGCATTATAAAAATAGTTAAGTTCAGAACAAAATGGGGGAGAAAAAAAAAGCTCATTTTGTTAGTAAAGTCCAAACACACTCAGTTAATTTACAAACTGCCCGTGATTTATCCAATAAATATGTGTTTAATAGAACTCACTCACATGTTTCCCCATTTAGGTATGCAAGCAAGTCTTTCCTATCAGGTCTTCTTACCACAGGAATGTTTTCAGTCTGAAAGGAAAGCAGACTCAACATTAGACAGTTGTTTCCTCACAGAGACTCTTGATGAAGATTTCTCCCTTTTACTGAACATCACTCATTCACACAAAGACAGGAACATGTAACCTGCATCACAAGAAAGCATAACTATCAAGAGGAAAAATACAATTACTATCTAGAGGGGCATCCAGCTACACTAAATCAGTCATTCGCTACAAAATAAGAACAGTCTTATTCTTACTTCATTTTGAAGTTGGAAATAAACAGTATTTCTTAAATACACACACGCTTCATTGCATGGCCTTTTCCCCTTTCCCAGAGAAATTCAGACAGTTAAACACTACAGTCATTCTCTGAATGATGACTGTGCAAACATCACTTCAGACAAACATGACAAAATGAAGTTCTGTATCATCTACTTACTGCAGCACGACGGACATAAACAGGATGTGAAAGGTGCACATTATTGAGGAGGAACAAGATAGAATCCAAAGTGTAGTATTCCCTGGGCTGACCTTCCTTTCCGGTCCTGTAAAGTCAACAAACAAAGACTTTTAACATTTAACCTCCCCAAAAAGTTTCTCTCCATTCCAGGTAGCAGTATTACTGGTTGCTTTTTGAACTGCCATCAGGCTATTTCCTGATCATGTTAACAAACCTCAGTAACAGATATGTGTTGTCAAAGCCTACTTAATGAATGCATTACAAAAACTATTTAAAATAAGAGCCAAATAGGTTGTACAGCATACAGGCAAAGCTTAGAAAACAATAAGAACATACTCCCTTTTGTCTGAAACACATTTACTCCTGTGATTATCAAAGGAACATTCCACTTTATGTGGGATATACGCAGAAGAATGCATTTGAACTGCAAAGGAACAGAGCAACATTGCATACTCTTCACATAGCACAGAGCTGGAAGGTTGACAACATGTACCTAACCTGTGAAAACAAACTGACCTTTCCTAACAGAGAGAAAAATAATCCAAAATAATGGGAGAATTAGTAAGTTCTTTTCTAAGAGAGTGGTTAGGCCCTGGAACAGGCTGCCCAGGGAGGTCGTGGATGCCCCGTCCTTGGAGGTGTTCAAGGCCAGGTTGGACGGGGCCCTGGGCAACCTGATCTAGTAAAGGTGTATGTTTGGTGGCCCTGCCAGGCAGGGGGTTGGAACTACATGATCCTTGAGGTCCCTTCCAACCCGGGTCATTCTGTGATTCTGTGTGATTCTGCGATTCTGTAATTAGTAGAATAAAGGATCTTTTAATCACTGTTGCTTCCAAAAACGTAGTCTGCATCTGTGCATGGCAGAGGGAAGGGTTGTATTTTGCTGCAAGCACAGGGAAAGGAATGAGACTCAGAACCATTCAACTGCTAGAAAACCAAAAGCTGGCTGAACACCTACAGCCCACAAAACTGGGTTACTCAGCAAGGAACTGTTTGGCTGTTATTGTTTCACTGTTATCTTTGATCAGGCAGCACATGAACTGAATCAGAGCACTGCTAGAAGTGAAAGCTTCCTCCACACAGACTTGGCTCTGAAGTGCAGTCTGTGTCATGTGCCACAGTTGTCGCTTGAATTGAAAATGAACATTTCAGGTTCTCTCTTTTCAGAGTAAGTTATTATTCCTCTGAAGTGCATCACAGCCTCTGAACACCATACAGGAAGTCCAGCTGTTCACCTATTCAAGTTGTTATTTGCACTGTTTGGCAATGAGTGGCATTATTTAGAAGATAAATACTGAGCAGTTATCTATTAATTTAAGAAGCCAGTAGGACAAAGCCAAAGGCATTGCCCGAGCTATGCAGTGCACAGCCAGTAGTACTCTACCAACTGCAAGAAAACCTCAGGATCATCATGGCTGTTAGGGGTGTCCTGTTAGGAGGGCAGTTTTAAAGGCAAAGCATCAGGTGGACAAGCAGGCATACAGCAAGGAGTTACAGAAGCCAGAACTGGCATTTTAGCATCATAGTGCAATCCCTTCAGATTTCCTACATGGAGAACCTGCGCAATAAACAGAGAGCTAAAAGCTCACTGATCTCTGAATGTAGCTTACTTCACTTGATTACTAACATCAAAGTAGATAAAGAAATTAATAATTCTTTCAACCCTTATGACTAATGATATCAATTATTTAAGAAATAAAAATCATCAAGTTGCAAACCTTGCCAGTCCAGCACTACTGTTTTTATTTGTTTGGGTTTTTTTTAATATGCAAGTCTCAATCTCTTAGTAGCTATTAAACTCCAGCTTAAAAACTGAAGTGTTTACACAACACAAAAGAGAACGTTTCACCCGGTTGGTTTTAACAGCACAAATGTATTTCCAGTTCATGCATTCACACTGAACCTCTGGGTAACAGGGTAACTCATCTTTTAACTGCTCTGTTTCTTCTGGTGTGCTTGAAAGCATGAATTTTCCTGAGGGCCTGTGTCCCATCTGTGACAGAAAGCGATAATCCTCAGAACCACAAGACTAGACATGCAGGGTACCATCCAAACTATAATAGACACAACCAGCAGCTCAATCACTGTTTAAAAACTTCTCAGCTGTGCCTATAATCCCTCTGATGAGTAAAGGAGGCAGCTAAGGTGCTCTGTTAGATGGATTTCTGCTTTTGGATTCAGAACTAATTCTACATTTACTCTTCCTCAGCCAGAGATCAAGCATTACATCAAAACACACAAAACACTATCTCCAGCCACACATCTTCAGAAGTATTCTATTATGTTCTGTGGATTCAATCTGGGAACTAACCTGGATTTAATGAACATCCATGTCTTTCAGGTTGCTTTTCAAGCAGCTCCACTCCTCAGAATAACGCACTGCTGGCAGCCCCTGGTGCCAGTGGGGAGAGTGGGGCAGCTCAGCACACCCAGCAGCACCGCTGGCTCCTGCCAGCTCCGTGCTCAGGGAGCAAGTGTTAAATGTCTACTGGGACTACTTCTAATTCTAGAAGGGACAGAATGCCACCACTGCTACTCAGACTTGGATTACTCTCTCCTGACTGCAGGAGATTGTAGAGATGCAATTACAGCAACCACGCTGTGGACACCTAAGATGGAAGTCATATTTGCCTCGTGAAAGATTAAGCTCCTAACAACTGCAAGCATAGTCTGGACCCTCCCAAGGGATCAAGGATATGGGAGGCTTCCAATCTGAAAGTTCCTGAAGACGTTCCTCATATGACCCTGAAATTACATGAATTAACAGCTCCTAAACTATCATCTCAAAGCTACTGAGCACAGCTTGTAGAACTGGTTTCATTTTTACACCTTTGTTTTAAGGACTTAAAGATCCACAGCGGTTCACAAGACACGCCGTGCATCAGCAGCAGTCTGATTCTATCAGAGGTTCAGATTCTTGGGCGTGAACCACAATTCACCAAAAACAGAAAACATATCTCCAAAATCTGTCACAAAACAAGAGGAAATACACAGCTGTTATGAAGCTACTGCTTCTGTTCAGCTACACATACCCTTTGCTCACCCACAATCCTTCCTCTACCATATAAAGCCACCTTAATGTGCATAATAAAGTTTTCCTCCCCAGATGCTGTCTTTTGGTAATAATTTGTATGCCCAAATCAAGTCTCCCTAAGCAGCAGTAGTTTGGCTTGTGCATCTGCTCCTGTGTTCCCTAAAGAACAGGGATGAAAGTTGTCTGTCCAGTCAGCCTTTACTCCTTGCTGGAAAGGCAAACTGCAACAAGGAAAACACCTTAACTGCCCATAGTTACTCAGCAGAACTGAAGGAGGATTTGTCAAGGACTCCAAAGCTCAGCTGTTTATGCAGATGTTTCTCTTCCTCCCCAAGTACAGACCAGCACCTCCCTCGCAGCCAGGAAGTGCAACTAAACCCCCAACAAGTTTCTGAGTGCATGAAACAGGTAACAAGGTAGTTACAATTCTAGTTCTATACTGAAAGCAAAGAGAAGCCAGTTTAAACAAATCAACCTGTCTACGAACTAACCAACCGAACAGCTTCAGTTTCCTTTCTCTCTTGAAGTACTTGCAGCGTCCTGATTCGTACGTCGATATTCTTATCATAACAGCAAGAACTAAAACAAACCCTGCTCTCAGGCTGAACGACAACGGGTTTGCTTGAGAAATCTTCCAGTTCCTCTGCTTCTCTATCACGTTTTAAAGTAGTCTTGCTGATCAGTACTTAAAAGTATTCTATACTTAACAAAAAGTACTGCTTCCCTTTGGCTTTCAATGCAGTGTTTTACGAGTCTCACTGACTCCCTCCTATCCCGGTGCACTGTGAGCAGTGCTATCAAACCACCGAGTTCAACAGGTACAAAGCAGCTCCCGGCGCTGCCCATGGCGCTGCCCGGCCAGGCCCCACCACCTTCCCGATGCCGATTGCGGCCTTTCCCCTCCGCTCGCTCCGCTCCGCCGCCGCCTCCCGCAACTTCGGCTCAACTTCTTTCCATCTCCCATCCCGCCCCGTCCCCGCAACACCGGCCTCCTGCCTTCCCCTCCGACCCCGGCGCTCACCCCCAGATGACATAGTTGGTCTTGACGTTTTTAGGCCAGGAGAACTCTCCGAAGATCACCTCGTCGCCCTTCACCACGATCTCTTTCTTCTGCGTGTTGTACTGCCGCAGCACGCTCAGCACGTCCGCCATCTTCACCCCCAAGCCGCCGCCGCCGGCCGCCGCTCCGCTCCGGGCCCGGCCCCTCCTTAAGCCGAGGAAGGACCCCGCCGCCAACAGCTAGGCCCCGGGCTGCCCTACTGGATCCGGGAAATTGAGGAGAGAAGGGATTTATCACCGTTCAGCGAAACGAAAGTGCATGCGTCAACGCTGCCTCCCTGTGACGCTTTGTAACCGGCTTAAGAATCGAACTGACTCTCGTTACCGCCCCAACCGAGGAACAACGGACACAGGCAGCGCGAGGGGCAGCCCCGAGTCTCGAGGGGCGGGGCTGGGAGGAGGAGGGGGCTGAGAGAGGAGCCGGACCGCAGTGAGGACTGGGTGGGAGCGCCGCCCCTTCCTGCCGGCCGCCATGTTCCTGCAGAGGGCGCTGCGACTGCGGGGCAGGTGGGTTGGGGGGCACGGGGTGTGAATGGGGACGGGGGGTGAGGGTAGGAGTAGGGGTAGGGGTGGGGGTGACCCAGTGGGAGGGTGCAGGCCGTGGAGCTGGGCAGGTTGGGTTGAGGGAGCGTATAGGAACTGCCGTAACTGCGGGCTTTGTGAGCTCCCACCTGGTGGAGACGTTACATTGAAAGGTAGCATGAGGCCAGCCTTTAAATTGAACGTGTCACTTCTGTTTTTCTTCAGTTTTAGAATGGGAAATAGGCTGCCTACCTCTGTCAGTCTGTCCGATGCTGCTGCTGTGAATCAGATACAGGTAACGGGTGATGCGTTTACTGAGCTTCTGAAACTCGTGGTTGCTTCAGGGCTCTTGTGAGTTAGGAAATCATAGAATGGGTTGTGTTGGAAGGGACCTTTAAGGCCATCGAGTTCCAACCCCCTGCTGTAGGCACGGACTCATCCTTCTAGACCTGGTTGCTCACAGCCCCATCCAGCCTTGAGAGCTTCCAGGGAGGGGCTGCCACAAGCAGTTCTGCATATCAAACATACTTGTAGATAATTAATAGTAATGTTGATATTAAGTCACGCACTGTTTATCCCCAGAGCTGGGACCTGTTTTTCCTACGCTGTATCATTTATGTGACTTTTTGAAAAGACTTCTGGTCAAACTCAGTACTGCTCACAGTGTGGGGGAATTAAACCTTGTAAAGGTACCCCTACCAAATGCTTGTTGCTGTAATGGCAGATTGATAGATCCCTGTTTGTTTTCGTGACTGTCAGATACTGTTAAAATACACCAACTTACCAACCTGAATGTTCTTTTGCTTATTATAGGAGATAATCTCAGACAACTGCGTGGTGATTTTCTCTAAAACAACCTGCGTCTACTGCAGAATGGCAAAAAAGCTTTTTGACGGTCTGAACGTCAATTACACAGCTGTAGAACTGGATATGAATAAAAATGGAAGCCAGTTCCAAGACATTCTTGAGCAGATGACGGGCGGCAGAACAGTAAGTTTATCATTTTGCAAGTAACAAGGCATTAAAGAACATAAGCTGCACGTTTTCCCTATAGATTACAGCCACCTCAAGGTCTTTTCTTTTTTGGTGGGCCAAGTGAATTTGGGATACAAGCTCCTAAATTAAAACCAAGGACTGCAAGTGTTCTGTGCTCTCTCTTCCTCTTCAGATCTCAGAGGTGTTCTTTTCTGTAATGCCACCGAGATGATGTAAATATCAAAGTCTGTATTCAGCTGCATGTTTACTCCATTGTGTTTGACACTTACGCTTCATCATATCTTAATGTTATGCAATTGTTTTGTATGTACGTATGCATTCACACACATACACTCACAGTGAGACTGCAGTTTGTAAGCACATAAAACAGTACTTGCACATGTATGGAGTTTGCTTAAATTTCTTTATTTGAAGTAATGAATGCAAATTTCATGTTCTTGACAGGTCCCAAGAGTGTTTGTTAATGGGACTTTTGTTGGAGGTGCTACAGATACTCAGAGACTTCATGAAGAAGGCAAGCTGCTGCCATTAATTCATCAGTGTCAAGTGAAAACAGAATCCGGAACTACTATGTAGCCTCACTTAATTGTCTTTCATATAAGATGGGTAAAAATTCAGACAAGTTAAAAAAATCACTGAGATGTTCTGCATGAGCTGAGGTTAAGCAGCTTCTAGCTGTGATTTTTGCATCTCGAGTGATTTTCTGACACAGACTTCATGGAACTGACCAACTTGTCTTCCTGCCTCAGCTTTACCAGCACAGCAGTTAGCATTATGCGTTTCTTGGTACCGCAGGTCTAAGATAATCATGTCATTGTTATTATCCTTGTATTGTGCTTCATGCTATCACCTCTCCAGAGTTAAAGATTTAAATAACACTAAAGTACCAGTGTTCTTTGTTTTCTGCAAATTAGTTTCGTTTCTGGCATCAGCTGTTACAGCACTCAGTCAATCCATTGGCTCTGGGTGAAACCAGAAAGGAACTCTGAAGCAACCAAGTTGTAATGATGTTGCTCTGTATAAAGCTTCAAAATAGTTCTGCTACTTGTACACTACTGGTACTACTCATTCAGGTGTCTTCACCTCACATTAAAAGCGGTGCCTACACTCGCACTTGTTTTGTGTGTGTTTTTATATAGTATTTAAACCCCTTCTTTTGTGCAAATGCCTTTGTAATTATAATATCATTGTAATTTATGGGAACAAGTTATGCAAACATGGAATCAAGCAAATCCATTGGCAGCATCCATTCCTTTTCTTCAACATCTGACCACCTAGCTACTGAAGTTTAATTCCAATGGGTACAGTGAAAAGGGGACAAGATAACTCGCCCTTTTAGATCACTAGGTAACCATGTTGGTCTTTAATCCACAGTATGAAATATCAGTCTACATAGTGTCATTCAGGGATAGCCTTTAGGTGTAAACCAGATCACCCACTGCCTGAACTGCAGCTACAAAGTACATTACGAACCATTCAATGCTATTTTGACACTTAAGGCCACACAAAACAGGTCTAATATGCATAGAGTTTATTTAGTACTTATATTCTACAGTCAAAATGCAGTTTTACTAGCAGTATTAACTTGCAGTTAAATGTCTAAAAAAAACCTAAATTCAAAAGTTTCAGTAAAATGTACATCCAAAGCCAGACCAACCAATGCCAAGACTTGGTTATTTCAAGAAAGTTTATATGTCAGTAGAAAATACCTCTTTCTTCAGTAAAAGATCATGACACTACTAAAGATGCACAGTTGAGACCAAAAACGCTACTCAAGGATTTTCATTCAGTCTCTCCTCAAGGAAACAAAGTTCTACACTGATTTTATCTAACCAGGATTGCAAGACTATCATCTGAATTTGACAGCTTCCCTTTTAGGAAGCAGGTTTGACATAAATGTAAGTAATATTACTTGTAGAAGGTGTTCATTACGCTGTTGGTCTGCACTGTGCATCTTTAATTCGTGTAATTAAATAGCAAAACACATGGACCTTGTTGTGTTTTCGCCACTGCAATTTATTCCTTAATTCTTTTAGTTTCACCATTATCTTAAGTCTTTGCTTAGCAAGACACACTCATTAAGTTGAGCAAATAAACATACATATTAAATTTATATTTCATTAAGGAATTTTGCACATGTGCTGTTATCAAAGTTTTCTTGGCCTATCATTCTTAGGCCAGTTACATCTTCTGACCAGGTTAACAATTGTGCACCTGGAAAGCCTGCAAATCAATGATGTAAGTAATAACGATATGCAAAGCCAGTTTTCATTTTGTTCCCCATTAGAAAAAGTCCCCAAACAATAGTTTAAAATAACCCTTTGAGTTCTAAACTTCAGAAGTCTCAGGGCATTGTCACTTAAGGCAATATTCCACTCCAGCCATTGAGAAAGCGTGCTGTTTGCCTGCAGAGTCTACTGAGTGCCAATTCGTTACAGAAAGTCATCTCTTAAGGCAATCAAAGGGTTAATTATGCTTCTTTCCCACTGTATGAAGGCTCCCCAGCCAAAGATTTTCTCGTTAATTTCATGTAATCCCACAGAAGGTAACAGCAAGACAGTGCCTTCATTATTGGATGGCATAAAGCCATGTTACGTTTAGGCTGTTTAAACATGATATGGCTGCTAAAGTGTGGTTCTACTCTGGGGGAAATAAAAAAAGGGAAGGAGGCAGTCAAAAGCAATCATCGAAACTGTGTTGGTTTGTTGTTGTTTTTCAACTTAACATTGTCTCTAGAACAAAAGCTGTTTAACTTACTAGAATAGTTTCCTTAACATCCGAATGTTAAAAATCCCCCACTAGGATATTCTGTAATAGGAATTATACTTAAGCGCTCATCCATCTCAAACACCTCGCTCCTAAGAAGCTGGAAACAAAGTTATTTCACACAGCAGACAGAGCTGTGAATGCATTTATCTGCTCATTCCTTCCATAGGATTATTTCTCAAGAATAGAACTACGCTTTTACTTGAGAACAGTAATGGAACAGACATTTTTCTTGTAATTAATTGTGCTTAACAAAGCTGGTACCATCAGGATAACAGCCATCATTCATTATTAACGAAGCATTTGTAAAGCTCGCAGCATGCCACATATGTGTATGCAGATATATAGCTTTAGAACGCAGAAATACCCAGAGAAACCACGCTTCGCAGCATCGAAACCAGAAATCCAACTGTAAGCACATAAAGACGCCATACTTTCTGCTGAAGGTAATTTAAAGTCGTAGCTCTCAGAGCAGCATACAGCCTACTGTTACACCTTCCCCTTCAGTCTCGCTTGGCAGTGTTGTACACCGTACTGCGTTGTGGTACAATGAAATCTCTACCATTACAGCAAACAAGCCATTGGAAAAAATGACTCGCAAGCTATTTGTACTCAGTGAACCGTTGCAAAGGGCTACATAAGCTTATAAACTGGCCAAATGCTTACAAAACACAATTAAAAGAGCAAGCAAGATGAGTGGCTTTTGCTCAGGTTTATTCCTACTTTCTATCCTTAGAATACTTTCAATATTGCAAAGGAGCTGCCCATCCATCTTGGATATTCATTGTGTACACATTTTCCTTATTTCCAACTGGACCAACACTAAAAAGAATGGAAAGCTCTGACCCACCAAATTCATTCAGGAAAAAAAGGTTTACATTTGAAAAGCCATTTTCTTAAGATGGTTGTTGTGTGAAAACAACGCCATTTAATTGCAAAGGCAGATACTGGATATAAAACCAAAAATCTGATACATAGAGCAAATTAATTACTCTGTTAGAGAATTATATAATCAGTGAAAGGTAAAACATTGTCCTGCTTTTAGAATTATACTGTGACATCAGTTCTGGGTTAAGTTGCTTAGCTAAGCTATCTCATGCTCAATGATGGCAAAAAGGCAGAACACGGGTAACAGAAGAGAGGATGAGAGTGAGGAGTGAAGTTTAAGCCAAAGTTCACACAGTGACTGGAATGATGGGATAAAGAAAGAAGCCAAAACAAACAGGAAAGTAGAGCACAGAAAAAGAATGGTAATAAAAAAGCCAAACATCAGTGGAACCATCGCTAGTGCTTCTGGGCTGACAGCTACAAGTCAGGTACACAATCAAGCAGGGCAGTATCTTCCAATGGAGAAAAACATTCTCCCAGTGTTGTTCCAGTTGGAGCCATTATTAAAATACATTTACTAACTGACCATTGTCCTTCAAAAGCCAAGAAGGTACACTTTGTTGGACAGCCTTTCAAAGCCATACCTGTAAGTAGGTATTTACAGCCCCAATTTAAAAACAATAATGGAAGAGAGCAACATCCTGCCCCCACAATTATTTAACTGTGGTTTAAAGCAGCAAGTTTCTTTACTGTCAGTTATTAGTGGCCACTGCATACTGGGCAGTTGAACAAGCCTTGCTGATTCCATATCTAGACTACCTTTAGACTTCTTTAAGCACAGAGAATTGTAAATTAACCCCTATGTATTTAAGTCCTACAAGCATCCCAAACCCTACTCTGCCTTGCTATACAATTCCTGGCATTAAATCCTCATTCTTGGCAAGACTGCAACCATCTTTATTCATTATACAATGGGGACATACTGTATTACATTCAGAAATCTACCATATTCTTGAGTGTATCACTGCAGTGAAGAAACTTGCCCTCTGATGTCCACTAGTTACAGGTCTTCATTACAAATGAACACTTTTACTTCTGCTGTGCTTCCAACCATTAGAACCTTTCCTTAATGGTAAAGTGCCTGAATATTACAAGTATTAGATCATTACATTTTAAACTAAGAATTATTAGGATATCATACCAAAATGCGAGTCTAACTGAAAGCCTATTAATGGTGACAGTAATCAGGAAACCTGCAATCACCCAGATTACAGCCATACTTATAGACCTGTTAAATGTTTATTCCAAACTTCACCACTTCTAGATTCTCTCCTGAACTGCCGAGCAAAATTATAGCCCCATGTTTTGTTAGTGCAAGCACTCCTCCAATGCAAAAGACACTATTAAATTGAGAGTCATGCCTCCTCTTTAGTGAAAAGACAGGTTATTTATTGCATATTAAATTATCATCTAGATTTAGCAAATTTGTCTTAACTCACATAACAGCAACTGCTGCCCCTTCACATGTTCAGGTACCACTTTTGAAATTACTAGTTCATAGTAGTAATGTATATCATAACACATAAGTCATACTGTCCTACTGAAATCCAGCAAGCAGGAAGATAAAACACAAGCATTTTCCTATGGAAAAGGATAAACAAAGCCTCATTCTTATGCCACTTATCATAAGACAGTAACAACCTCAAACAGAAGACAGTAGGAACAACCAGCACACCACCAAGTTTCCGCTGTCAGCTCTCAACTGGGTTCTCTCTCTCCATGCAAACTTTAAAGGAGGAACAGATGACAACATGATCTCCGCAGGGCTAGCTCTACAGCAGACAGCAGACATAGAACATCCTAATGAGATCTTAATATGGAGTTATGGTAAATATTTAGGGGCATATTACATACTCCAGCATAGATAATATATCTAGCATCAACAGATCCTGAGAGCTACAATTTCAGTAAGTTCTACTGAAAAAAACTCACCTTCCCCATACTTCAAGGATTTGCATTTTAAACTGGAACCACTTTCAATGTTGCAGTGCTACTGTAACTTCAGTAACTGTTAATAACTAATCTTTTATCTCCAGTAAATTTATGCAGTTAATTGCCAAAAGTTACTTGAAATACCAGTTCAAGTTTCTCATTCCATATTTAGTCCAAAACATTTCCTATTACTTCACAAATACTACTTCAAATAAGAAAAAGTACTTGCAACAGATACTTAGCCATCAGTTATTTTCTACATCTCTAGCTTAATAGGCAACATCTAATCAGTTGTTTGACTATTGTCTCATGTAAAACACATTACTACCAAAAATATTTCCAAAACATCAGTGCATTTACTTGAAATAATTAGCATGTATGTTCACTCCCCGTATTTCTTACGTTTATTCAGCAAGGAGATAACACTCGGTAGGAAGCTTTTCCACTGGAAATGGCTAAATTTCTAACTCAAAGTGCTATTTTGTTAGTTTCTTTGCAGGAACACTTGTTTGTTTCTGAGTGTTACCCAACTGGCTGGTGCCAGCAAAGAGTTCTTCAAGCCTTTTAATAGAGCTGTATCGTAACAGCAGCAATAATCCAGAAGTAACTCAACTCACGCTCCCTTAAAACTAACACACCTACCATCTGCTCTTTAAGCCATGGATTTAAAACTACTCTATTGTTTCTTAGTGTCAGAGAAGGATTCCCTCACCGCTTTGATTTATTTAAGTCTGCAGCAGGCTACCTTCAATCTCATACTTTTAGATAGCACCAAATAGATACCCATCCTACAGAGTACAACCTTTGAATTTATAGTCGATATGTAGGAGGCATAATCAGAGGTATCAAGAGTTATTATACTTGTGTAAAAACTTGCTTATTTAGGCAGAAAAAGATGGTCTTACATGTCATTTCCCACATTTGGGTTATTTCTATAAACCATAATAGTTTTCATATTAACAACAAATTCACTGTTTAAAATAGAACTATCATTAAAAGATGCTGACATAAAATGTCTGATGAGAAGCGGTAAAACCATCACTGAAAAAAAAATCCTCTTAATACTGTGATCTCCTAAAGAGACCTTTTAAACTTCCCCCCCATACACACATCTATAAACACACACACACACACACACACACACACACACACACCATTTTAAATACATATTCACATGAATTGCTATCGGCCCCTGTTCCCAAGTGCTAAGATACTTACTAGCTCTCTCTTCCCTCTCCTCACATTCTTACTATCATGAACAAGGGAAGCATTGAGTTTCAGTCACTTCCTAAATGAGAACATGAGGCAACTGTACATTTCATAACAGTTTTTTAAGAATTGGTCACTATAAACTGGAGGTAGTTTTGAAAAGCATTAGATTGAATTAATTTACGAAAAACAAGTAGTGTTAATCTACAAAAAGATTGTAAAAATGAAGTATTCTCATTAAGATGTACGTATTATTGAATACATTCTTTTGAAGAAACTGTAGTTATTTGTTTCTAGTTGTTACCACTCAGCTTTCAAGAGTCAGCTAAGATCCATGCATTTGCTCATCTTCCTCACTGAAAAGCACACTGCTCCTATCTGAAGTCATTGCAAGTTCTGAATGTGGTTTACCAGACATTTCCAGGCCTCTCATTGTTAGCAAGTCTGTAAAACTTTCTCCAAAGCACACAGCACTTCTGAAACTGCATTATACAGAAACTACTCCTCTAAGAACAATTTTTTTTCCTTGACAAATTAGATATCCCTGCTAGAAGACTTAGCATGAGCTCTTCCCCTTTCAGGTTTATCAGTGTGAGGTTTCACTGGGTAACTTTCATACCGCATCACAGTTGCACGGTCTCACATGTGCTATATGTTGTTTTTTGTAGACTCAAAGTACAAAAACAGAAACTGTTGAACCTTGGTAATTTGCTGAACATGGCAGGAATAAAGAAAGGCCCAAAGAAAAAACACACTCTCAACTAACCTGCTGTTAAACAGACACTATTAAAAAGCTAAGACCACCTTTTCTTTCCTTCCCCATCCTAGAAATAATTCATCCACTTATTCTTGTAAACAACCATCACACTGCAATGGGGGGGGAAATAATCTCAGTATTCGTGATCTAATACAAATGAAATTAAATTACTTATTGTGTAACCCTGTAACTCTTAGCAAACTTCCCACCATTATTTTCATTTGTGCACAACAGGAAAAAGGAGAAAAGTGATTTATCATCTGCTTTTCTTGCTTTCCCTTCACAAAAAGGTAACATTTTGATATGTATATTATGTGCCATATTCTAATAAAGTACATTTGGCTAGGGGTTCCCAGGGTGAAGTCTGTTGCCAGCAATGGACCCACTGGGAAGAACAGATGCCTAGAAAATTAAATCAAATCCAAAATGAAGTTTCGAATGACATCCAGTGCTCCAGCATCAAAACCACATATATCCAACATGCCTCTGTCATCTGGATCGGCGATCGTAAAACCTTTTGATGTCATTCCACATACAATCAGTTTAGCAGGAATACCCATTTTCTAGAAGAAAAACAAAAAGATAACTTCAGAGCACACATATACAGTAACCAAAACATGACAGAGGCCAAATCTTGTAGTCCTGCATGCACAGGCCACTGTCTGAAACTGATAGAAACCAGACAGGCCAAAACAAGAATTGCAGACATTTTGTTAACACTAAATGGCAATAGAAACATCAGTTACATAAAAATAAAATGAAGTAATTACAATGAAGGACATTAACAAAACTTTCCTGCAATATTAAAATTCATAGATCCTTTCAAATGTCAACACTGACTTTGAAAATCAGCCTCAGATCTGGTGACAATAAGTATCAATCATCTAATCAAAGTTAAAGAGTGGATTTCTGTCTAAGGCAAGGATTTCCAAGTGTTGATTGAACAACTAAAACAGCTGTGGCCTGGACAATTCAACTACATGAGCTGAATCTGCAGGTTAGCAACTTGTAAGGTGAAGCTAAGCAAGTGTTAGGAAGGTCAGAGTACAGAAACTCCAAGTCAAAAGCACAAATGTAGACACAGGAGCTAAGCTCTATGCCTAACTCTGGCCGAGGTTCACCAGGCAAGTTAAAGATTAAGGTATTAATTTCATATGAGTGAATATGATATGAAGGACAATGTCCATACACAATTGTATTTGTAGTTTAAGATCTATCAGTTTAGAAACACTTTTCTTAAAGTGTGAAGGATCACTGCTCAAGTCATAGTTTTAATAGCAATGCTGGTAAGAAGGTATTTTTCTTAGTTCCGTTTCCAAACCCTGAAGCTGCACAGCTTACAGAGCCTGTTTAAAATATAGAAGCTGTTCTTCACAGGATACCATCACCTCATTCTCTTGAGTTTTCCTACAGGCTTACCTTCATTACTTCTAGTTTGGGGTGTTCTAATGCAAAAATAAAGTTAAACAATAAACTTATTTCTGTGAGTTTAACATTAAGAACTTACAACAAATAACTTATTTGTATCATTAACTTATTAGATCAATCACACAGAATGCAGAAATACATATATTCCCTGAACGCCAAAAGCAAAGTAGGTGAATCTCAAACCCTTTTATCAATTCAGCGCAGTTAAATATGTGCAATTACTTCCACTAATTCAACCTAAATGGAGAATAAGTAATTTTTTTAACCCTGTATAAATTTATTTTTTACTGCACATAGCCACAACTTGTTAAGTCTCTAAAATGTGGATAGCAGTGACATGTTTTGTACTGCATCAACCAATTGCAAGCACTCGGAAGTATATTTACCTCCCTGTACTCTCTAAGAGCTGTTGCAGGACGAGTATTTCCAGCAAAGGTCTCATTATCAGTAAATACAATGAAGACATCAGCAGCTGTCTGTGTTTTCTGAGCCCATATCATTGGAAGGGAACAGTCAGTGGTACCCATTGGAATCTTAAAAGAAAAAAACATATACATGGAACATTACTACAGAAATTAGCAAGCCATGGAAAAAATGCTTTTTAGATAATCTTCATGGTTTGTTATATTCAGAGGCTTCTTTGTTAAACAACAGTTCATTCATTCAATGCACTCCTATTTATTTATTCTTTCCAAACTAAGCATTGTGATCTAGTAATGCCATTGTCAATGTTGCTATTTAATATTCAAGGAAGTTGGAATAATCACTCCTGTTCAACTTTCCTAAAAGGAACGGGAAAAATTCCTGTGCTTTCATATATAAATATCACCTAAACGCAGCACTACAAATGACTGCAAACAAAATGAAATGCAACATAATTATGTAATTGCTGAGACCTCTCAACTCTGATGTTAGCAAGAGCATTCTCCTAATTGCAATTTTATTTTATTTTAATTTCACATACTTCATACATTTTCACTAATACTTGAGGTAACGTCATATCAGCTGTCACAGGGCAAGGAACCACTTCATGCGAAAAGGCAACAATATGGGAATCCTTCTCAACACGTGCTACAACCTGAGGAAGAAGACGACAAAAAGGAGTTCAGAATTGTTAATGCCCAAATCAAGATACTTCCTGGTGAACACATCGTATCCTTATTTAAGACCATGCAAGTCCTCATATACATTCACCCTGTACTTTAAGTATTGTGTAACGCTATTATGAATAAGCAATGCAAAAATTGGAGCTTAAGAGCTGTTCTAATTACCATCACTAAATACACTTATTTCTTCTCTCCCCTCTCTCACATACACACCACATTTTTAAAAACAAACACGTTCCACTCTAATATAAACACTCAAGAAACTTTACAATACCAAACAGAGGCAAAAGTTATTGTGAGACAAAGGCACTGAAAAGGCATTGTTGATAGTTCATATGTATATAAAAGTTAACCCACTTTTCTTGATCCAAACTCTGTTACATTATCAATGTAACAGAGTTGTTTCTTACGTATTTGCAGTTAAGCTGAGTGAAAAAGCAGCCTTAACCACTTTGATTAGAACTGGAAATTGGTTGCTGGGGGGTGTTCAAGGCCAGGCTGGATGGGCACGTGGACAGCCTGGTCTAACATTAAATGTGGAAGTTGGTGGCCCTGCCTTTCAGCAGGTAGTTGGAGAATCATGATGCTTGTGGTCCCTTGCAACCCAGGCCACTCTGAGATTCTGTGATTAAGCATTTGATCTATCAGTATGGCACACTGTCTTATCTTCTGTATGTACAAGAGTATTATATAACAGCTTCTTTCTGATTTCTAACCAGCTTTAGAGTACCCCTGTATCAGAAATGCAGCTCAAGCTGCGTTTAGTTACAGATAGAGAATTTAATGCCTCACCATACACATTGTTGCTGCAACTGTGCTAGCGTTCAACACACTGCCCAAAACTTTTTGGGTCATTGAAGCACTGACATCAACTGCAACTACAAAACGTTTTCCTGTTGGTTCAACTGCCTAAAAGGAAAAAAGAAAAATGAAAACATGTACAGATGGGTTATAAATTTGTTCTTCCTTCTGCTTTCCATCTAGATGCATCTTGTTTATTTTTTCAGGACAATAGCATTACCAAAAGCTAAGTCGTTTTTTCCCCTCCCTCCATTTAATAAAATCATTAAGACTTTTGTTATCAAGTTGGAATACTCTTACCCACTCAGGAAACATTAAGATATAATTTTATAGGCTTCCAGAAAAAGAAAAAAAAGACTTAAGCCTAGTAAATAGAAGCATTACATTACCTCAAAAGTTTTGTAGAATGAAGCATCTAAAGCTTCTAAGATGTCTTCATCAGGACGCCACCAAAACTTCCCTCTGCTTCCATGTCCGGATTTATATGTTTCTAATGCAACCAATACGTGGAATGGATGTATTCTACCCTACAGGCAAAGTAATAAAGTAAGTTTTAAGAAGCCTGAACTTAAAAACATATTAAAAAGCAGCACAAACTAAGATGACTGTAAATCAAAATCCACTTTGCTTCAATTGCTTTTGAACAGTTTATGTAGTGGCTGCTGCATATTTTAAAAATCACAACTTCACTCTGCTGATTTATGAACATTTTGTTGTTTCTTTTCTCTTGGAGATGTTCAAGTCATGTTAGCAAATGGTAGGAAATCTGAATGCCTTCTATCAAGGTGTTACGCTACCACCTTCACACACCTTTCTCCCATGTGTCAGTAATGACGTAGAATGAAAGAAGAAACAACAGAAAGCAAAGAGCAGTGAGAGAGGGAAGAAAAATGGAACTGTTGTTCTCAATTCCACTAACCAACCTAACTCAAAAAAAACCAACAGAAAGTTACTGATCTTCTCTATATCCCACTAAATACCTATGGATTTCTTCCCCCCCTTTGGAGAACCCTACCATCCCTCATATGGTATAATGGACAGTAAATCAACCTGAAAGGAGAAAGTCTCCCTGTTCTATCACTTTTTCCTATCAGAGGCTAAGCTAATTACACTTCATTCACTTCCTGAGGTCCCATGAAAGAGCCTTCCATTCACTTTTTAGGACTGTAAAGCTGACTCTAAGTTACAAGACTTATGAAGAGTGGATGAACCCACTAGGCAAAGCTTGCCATGGCCTTAATTCACTATACTAGTTGTCAGTACACTTCATCTGTAAAACAGCTCTAAAGTTTATTAAAAGAATAAGCTACAGATTTCTTACAAAGACTCTCTCCTTCATTTCATAAAGACTTTAGGTAAAGAAACAGTTTTGGAAGAGGTTGAGAGTCAAAGGTTGGCAATGATTATGAGTTTAATCATGTGTTAATTTTTACCTTTTTTAGCAGTTTCTCATTTCGCAGTCGTTCACACACTGTTGCCACTTCTGAACCCCGTGGCTCAAGGACTGAATTTGCAGTCATCTTTCCTAAATTCCTCAACAAAACAGAAATGGGCATGTCCTTCAGCAACGCCTTCCACACCTCCAAACAAAGAACAAGAAAAACAAGATGAGATTCCCAAGTACAAGAAATGACACCCGTGTGTTTACTAAGTGTATTTTAAAATAAATGTGCAAGTTACATGAAGGCTCGTATTACAATTATCTACATATGTAAATAACTTGGAAAAAAAAGCAGAGGCTTATTTAGCATAGGCTTATTTTTAAGCAGAAATCTTAACTTAAAATATTAAGTGTTACTCTAAAAAGAATACAAAGTTCCTCAAGTTTACCTACCTCTTTAGATTTCAGATGGTTTGTCAATAGATGTTCCCTAACGAGACCATATTCCTCTATTAAATGAATAACCTCCAATTCATCTTTTGTGTGTTTCACTCTGTCCACAGCCTCCAAGTATTTTAAAAGCTTTTCAGTCTCAGCAGAAACTGCTTTGTCTTTGTAAGCTTCTTGGACTTCTTTCCACCCTTTGGTGATGTATTTAGTGACGATGGCTACTCCTATAGAGAAGGTAAATATTTTCCAAACAGGATTACAGTCTTAATACTGACATTCATCACTCCAGCAAACAAACAAGTTAGCAGGTTATTTTTGTGAAAAACCAAATGAAGTAACAAAGAAAAGAACATAACTGCAACTTCCCAGATCCGATGATCAGTTCTAAGAAGGATCAGCTCCATACAATTTAAAACAGCTGTTTTGTTTACTGTGTTATTTTCCTTGGCAGCAAAGAGCCTAACAGATTCTAAACCATCACTCTTCCCAATTAATGAACAAGCGTTATCTCAGCATTTGTAAGCAGACAGGAACAAACTGAAAGTACTACATTATTTTAACTTCTCTTGACATAAGGTAAGTAAAACAAGGAATAAAGCCTTTTTACCTTGAAGATAAACAGTTACATTTCTGACACAATCCCTCATGCCTTTACAATGTAATCTACATGATACAAACACTACAAAATCATCATCACACTGGCATAGACTATGAAGGTCAAGGAAGTATAAACATTTTACCACAAGTATGTGAAAAAGAAATGAAGTCATAAACAATCTGACTACAAGCAAGAACATGATAACAAGCTAATATCAACAAAAAAGAAAGGAAAATGCCCAATGTGGGAGCCCTAGGCTTATTAGGGGTTACTAATACATTAAAGATCATACACCCCTGTATGGAAGTGAGATAGGAAATGACAGCAGCTACTCCTTCCCAGATGTACCATCTTCGAGCCCTTTAATACGTATGTTTTAAAGATGAAACAAAATAACCAATTAGAAACTGTAAAGAGAAGTAATTCTGTAATCAGCTACCTACAACCAACCACACTTCTAGTCAGGTGTGTGCTTGCTTTGCAAAGGATAGCCTAACACCTGACTGTGCAGAACTGAAACAGAGACCTTTACATGAACTCCAACTAAATGTTACTATTGGCCACGCACACCAGACATGAACTCAGCCCCTAACAGGGATAACACAGGTATTTGTGTTTGCAAAAAACATTCCACTGTTAATATTACAGGTTTAAAATAGTTTCAACGTATTACCTTCGCTGGCAGGTTTCAGGTGGGACAACCTCAGAAGATCTTTATGAGACCAACCATTTCTTTGTTTATATTTTGTAACTGCTAATGCAACAGCCATGCCATTCTTTCCATTGTACCAATCTGCCACAGCTCTTCTCAGTGCCCGGCCCCATATGCCACACTTCATGCCCTCCTTCAAATCTTTTTTAAATTGGATGAAAGAAAAGAGATGAGTTGGTACACAACACACCACAGGAACAGCTTTAAATGCTGCTTGTTTTGTTTTTGCGTCAGAACACTGTGAACAAACTGCAAGTGCAAAAAGCAGGGGCTCCTGTTTGGCTGTTCTGCCTTCTTGACTGAATGTCTTTATTTCCTGAACAACTTCACAACCTCTGCCTTCTTCAATCAGTCTCATTAAAGCTGCTGCATTTTCAAAGCCCAGCCTCGGCTCCTTGACACAGTAAGTACCGCCTTCTGAACCAAAGCACAAGAAGCGGTGCAGTCGATTCATGTCAGTGACGTCCCACGCATCATTGCTGTCAGAGTCTGGCACCTGCATTTCATTTGGGGGTTGAGCTTGGTCTGCCTCATCCGCCATTGTTTGTGCTCCCAAGAGGTCTGTTGAAAGAACAGTAATGTTATTTAAAACTGCTACAAAAGCTTTCTGACTAAATCCTTTAATCAGTTCTAACTTAAGTACACGTATCAGATCTATACACCTGTGTTTTTCCCTTCATAAACTTATTACAAGTCTGCAATAACTAAAACCAATGAGAGACTTGCATTTTTTTCCCCTACCTCTCAAGTTATAATAGCAATGCGTTGATTCCCTTGAAACTAAACTAGAAACTACTTTATCCTAATCAGTGGCATAGAGAAAACATGGCTCACACCACTTTGCCACAAATATATTACACTACTTTCCTAAGCACGTTTTTTGTTTGATGAATTTGATCAAAATTGGGATCTTGTCCCATTCTGTTTTGTGGATGGATGTTAGAACTTACCAAGTGAAGAAACACAGTGCTAAAATAAAAGAAAATACTGGTAAAACACTTAGTCAGAAGACTGTGAGAATTGAAATACGGTGGGTTTCAGTGAGGCTTTTCACACAACAGCTCCTTAACAACTGACAGTAACTCAAGAGAAGGAAAACAGAGCTATATTACAGGTTCAAATAGTCTGCTGCACCATGTAAGATCCAAGAACACACAAGTTCTGTACTGTTTTATGTTTTCAGTTAAAAATAAAAAAAGCAAGAAACCACTGTGAGAACACAGTCCTTCAGTTCTTAATATAGTTCCTTCAGTTCCAATTCTAATCCTTATTATCAACACTGCTCCCACAACATCAATGTGACAGCAGTAAGTTCAGTTCTCTGGATTCTCACTTAACAATAGAAATCCATTAAATAGGGCATAGGTACTATACTACACACACCAATAACCCAATCCATCAAACTCTACAGAGAATACACACAGAAACCCACAGGCCTTCTTTGCAGATACCTGCCTTGGTAACCATTATCATTTGTACTTGCAAATAAGAATGAAACTTAAATGGAATAATTTTTGTTTTTCTATTTTAACAGGTAAAATGATAGGGTATCCTGAGCTGGAAGGTATCCATAAGTACCTGTGATTGTGCTTGAGAATGGCTTGAGTGGGAAAAGATCTCATATTCAGTTGGTTCCAACCCCTACCATGGACAGCATTGCTGACTGTAAGTGGGTACCAGACTGCTAAGGATCCCATTGAGCCTGGCTTTAAACATCTTTAAAGGTAATTAATTATATTTAATAATTAATTAATTAAAGACAATTTCTCTGGGTAACTTGTACCAGGACCTCACCACCATCAGTGAAAAAAACTTCTCCTGGTATCATCTGCCTCAATCAGTGGGACTCTGTTCTCTTGTGGCACTTAAGATACCTATAGAGGAAGCTAAACTTCCAGGCTAGGAATCTTATTCCTACCATTCAAAATGCAGAGGCTGGTATATTTATCTATTATATTTTTTCACATAATTACATAACTGCACAGGTTGGAAAGGACCCCTGAAGATGATCCAGTCCAACCTTCTGCTACAGCAGGTCTCACAGAGTAGGTTGCATGGGAATGCATGAGCAAATAATGTGCTGTTATATCACCACTTGATATAAAAGACAAGTCTATTGCAGAGATTGCTACCAGTATTGCACCCAAGCCAGAACAGTGGAAAACAATCTCTCTAGTTTCAGAAAGAGTAAATAGCTCATGGAATAGCTATTATAGCTGTGGAGATGGTAAACCTGTACATTTTGTTTCTCCAAATCACTGTTACAAAGGAAAATCACTATATCACTAAACAGAAGAAGGTGATGGAGGCCTAGGCTGGTGTCTGGACACACAGCAATGGATTGTGTGGGGTCCCTCACAAAGGGGATACAGCAGTGAAGATGAGTGATGTGGGGCCACAGCCCTGGGGCAGTGAGTGGGAAGCAGGGTATGGGAGGGTTTGTTGCCAGGAGGCTGGACATCACTGTTACCTGCCCCTTGAGCAGGGTGTGAGCACAGCTCTTCCCTCTTCTACAGCCTGTGGCACCTACCTGCTGCAGCACCACTATGTGTGCTCAGGTTACAGCCTGCAGGATGTGCAGAGGCCGTAACAAATCACTGCTGGTCTCCTTAAGAGATGACCTACAGTGCAAGCTTCAGTTATGTGTGAAAAATAACATCTGAAGCACGACGTTTTAACAGTAGCACAGGTTTTTAGGCTGACGATGAGACAAACTTTACAGTGAAAACATACAGTTTGACTAAGTTTGATGCTTTATTAAACTTTCCAGGCTTTTTTTTCCCCCCTTTTAAAGTCAACACCTCAAATTGTCCTCAAAATTCAGATGTGCTGAGAGAAATCACGTTCACCTCCCTCTGTACTCGATCTAGTAAAGGTGTATGTTTGGTGGCCCTGCCAGGCAGGGGGGGCTGGAACTACATGATCCTTGAGGTCCCTTCCAACCATTCTGTGATTCTCTGCTTTCATTAAGGTGAGTTCAGCTGTGGAGCACAGCAGGGCTCTGACAGCAACCCAAGTGCTTTTGCTTCATATCAAGCATCTCTATCTAACGAGGAACATTACCGGCCCGTGACCCAGATGCCCATCGGATCGCCCTGCAGCTGACACCACACTACACAGGTCATATATTCGCCCTGAAGGACTCACCGGGAGCCCGTACCCGCCCCGTGTTCAGGTGCAGGGCTCAGCAGCCCGCTCTCCCCCTCCCACCTTCCCCCATCTCGCCACAGCCGGGCTGGGCGCTGCCACTTGCCTGCGAGGCCGCGGGGTGGGACCCGCCCGGGCCCGGGACCGATCACCTCAAGCGAAGGAACGCGAAGGGCCCGACGGAGCTGGGGGCTGTGGAGCCGGTTGTGAGCGCTGGGAGCGGCCTCGGGCTGGTCCCACACCTCCACACGCAGCCCCGCCCGCCGGCGTCCTGACAGCATCGCCGGGACCCGGATGGAGCCGCGCCCCGGCTCTGACCCGGCTGTGGTTTGCGCTCACCGCGTTCACTTCCTGCTCCCGCCCTGTCTCTCCATAGAGATGCCAGGTGCGGCGTGGGCCGCGGGGCCTGCCGGGAAGGGAGCGGCGTGCTTTGGGTTCGCGTTGTAACCGGCTGGCGGCACCGAGAACCCGAGGGCAGCGCTCAGGCCGCCGCCATGGCGGGAGGCAGCAGCGCCGGGGAGTGGTGCCTCATGGAGAGCGACCCGGGTGTCTTCACGGAACTCATCAAGGGCTTCGGTGAGGGAGAGGGGCCGGGGTGGTGCTCGACACGGGGTGGCGTTGTCAGGCCTGCGGTCCGGCCGCTCGCCATTTCGTTCTGCGGCAGGGAGCGAGCTGGGTGACCTGCGAGGGGCTGCTTTGGCAATGTTCGCTTTTACACCGATTTCCAATTAACGTATTTAGTAATACTGTGTTTACGCAGCTAAGTCTAATCTCATTTATCCCGTGTTTACGTGTAACCAGAATGTGAATTTTCTTTTTATTCCAGGAGGGCAGTAAACACTTGGAAAGGGCTGACAATAGCAGGACACGGGGAAATGGATTTAAGTTAAAAGAGGGAAGATTTAGGTTGGATGTTAGGGGGAAGTTCTTCACTAGGAGAGTGGTTAGGCCCTGGAACAGGCTGCCCAGGGAGGTTGTGGATGCCCCGTCCTTGGAGGTGTTCAAGGCCAGGTTGGACGGGGCCCTGGGCAACCTGATCTAGTAAAGGTGTATGTTTGGTGGCCCTGCCAGGCAGGGGGGTTGGAACTACATGATCCTTGAGGTCTCTTCCAACCCGGGTCATTCTGTGATTCTGTGTGATCTGTTTATTTTTCTTTTTTTTTATTAGTTATATTCCTTCAAAATGCAGCAACTAAGGAAAGATTTCTTATTTTTGTTTTCTCTCCAGGCTGTAGAGGAGCACAAGTAGAAGAAATATGGAGTTTAGAGCCAGAAAACTTTGAAAAATTGAAGTAAGGAGCTTTCCTTAATAAATTGTGTGGTTTTTTACCTATGTTTGTGTGAACTCTACAAGAAGCTTGTCCTGAGCTTGGGTGCTGAGTGTCCAGCTTCTACTGAATTGCATCAGAGTTTTGATTCCATCAAGTACTTTGTAACTAAATAACCTTTTATTAATGCCTTGTTTCATTAATTGGCTTTTCTGTTTATGGGTAGAGCTGATAATTGCTGCTAGAACGTGAGAACAGTTTTCTAATGCTTTTGGCCTTGGTCCTCATTGCATCCTTTGAGGAGCTCCTCTTATCATTGAGTGCTCTGTTTAAAAACAGTACCAAAACTTACATTCCATTTCTTATGTGTGACTGAGAAATGGCTTTTAAAGTATGTCCCAGTCACTAATAGGTTGAAAAGGGTGTTTTGCCCCTTTTATCCTTACAGTGACCGGAAGAACTGGTCCTGACTTGCCAAATGCAAATTTAGATTGGAATTGCTTAGCTTACATGGAAATAAGTCTTCAGTATGTTCTCCCTAATTAAAAGACAGTAGCTGAAAATTGCAGTGCAAGCTACTGGTGTTGAGAGACATAAACAACTAACAGCATTACTGTAACAGCATACAGTTAAACTAGCATAGATGTTTCTTGCTTTGGTATTTTTTCTTAATATGTCTTCTTTGTTTGCTGTTTTATTTATTTGTGGTTTGGTTTTTTTTCCTATGAATTTGGTATTTTAGGCCAGTACATGGGCTGATATTCCTTTTCAAGTGGCAGCCAGGAGAGGAACCAGCAGGTTCTGTCGTTCAAGATTCCAGGCTGGATACAATATTTTTTGCTAAACAGGTATGGCAAGTTAGGTATTTTTGTTAGATGTGTCATGAATCAGAGCACTTAATATGGAAAGATCAACCAGCTTGTTGTTAAAATGTACACAGCAATTAACACTTTACTAAGTGAAGCAACTTTGACAAATCATATGAAATGAGATACTGTATGTTAAATGGCTGGTGAAGCAAATCTGATCCATCTGCTGAGGCAGACCAAAATATAATCCACTATTAAAAAGTAAAGCTTTTATTTATTTGCCATTCTCCTCCTATAAGAAGTAACTGTTCTGTACCATAAAGAATTACTTACTTCTCAGCAGAAGAAAACATTTTATTGTTTATTTTTGATTCATTGTTTTTTTTTTTTGTCTTGGAAACCACTTCCAACAAATCATAAGAAAAAATGTTTCAGTCAAGTTCTTGTCTCTTGTGTTTCTCAAGTGTTCTTCAGTGAGGTCAGTATGACTCTAGGATAACATTTCAAGGCTTTATGGACTGTTTTGGTCTGTACGTTTTAAGTCTGAAGTATTGAAATCAGAGTATTTAACTGGGTGGAGCCTGGCTGCACCTCTCTTAGACCTCATTTAAGGACTGACTGCCATTGGAGAAGGATCTCCTTTAGGAGATCCCTCCTTGGTGAAGCTTTCCTCTGCAAACCTGGAATCTTCTGACATGGGTGAGCAATCTTCTTCCCTTCCTTTATAGTATGTTTCTATTGTGTGTTTCCTTCTGTCATCACCTTTCTTGTAATGTCTTTCCCATCATGTTGGTCTAATTGCAACAGTTATAATTTTCCAAACAGTTATAATCCTCCTATCTTACTGTTTCATGCTCTTATAGTCGACTTTATTCCTTGGTCTATTTTAACATGATTTTATTTATGTATGTAGTTATTCCCCTACTGTACCTCTTGAGTCCTGCCAAGCAGTGCCTATCATTCTTAGGACACAACAATCACCATTAGTTTAACTTTGTCTTGACAGCTTCATAGGTGTCATAGGCACTATTTTAGGTTATGCTTTCTTAGTAATTAAACACTGCTTGAGATCAATAGCCTGCATCTATAGAGTAGTCTTACTGCAAACAAGGTTAGCAAAAATCCTTGTTGCATCTCTCAAAGAGTAGTTTCTTGGTAGGAGGAAATGTCTGATGTGAATCTGAAGAGGCTCCTTTTTCTCAAGTTAAAGTGAATTTATCATCTTTATTTTGCTGTGTGAATGGCCTCTGAAAAGTTTCCAAGCTTTTGTTTGCTCAACATTGTCAGCTTCCCCCCGATACTTCTCTTTTTGAAGCCTGACCCTATTTGAAAATAAGAGCCTAAGAAAGGCTTTGAGCTTTAATTTCTCATTGCAGTATGTACTTCAGAAATACAGGACAGTGCTAGACTTGGTAGCAAAACCATGAAGAGTCATAAAGAAAACAATAAAAATCTTGGTCTTCTAGATTTCTTTGAAGCGTTTGTCTTTTACTTCTTTATTAAATCTTAAAATGTTAAAACTTGTCGTGAGCATGGAGGAACTTTCTACCTCTTCCTTCCTTTTTCTCTCTTAGGACCTGCAGTTCTGTAAGGTAGATGTACTGCAGTGAATCATTAAGCATTTTCCAGACACGTTGATCTGGTAATTTGCTGTTGATTAGAATACAGAATGCCTTGGGTCCTGCAAGCCTGTCTCCTTTATAGATGCATGAATCTTGCTATCTCTTGCAGTGGCTCAGATGCTTATTGAACTTTCATGGGCCAATTCATCTAATCAGCAAGCAGTTCTCTATGGATTTTGTGTATTGTCTGGTTTAATCTCATGCCACTTTGTGAGATGCATTTGGTCAGTCAGCCTGTACAGGCCAAAGCTGGTACAAGGCAAGTAGTGGTAACAGGTGACTTTGTGGTAGGGATGATTTTGACTTTTGTTGGTCTTGTTGATTTGTATCTCAAAACTGAAAGGACACTGAAGCACTCAAAAATCTCAGGAGCCTATTTGACACTTCTTTCTTTCCCCCTCCTCGTGCATAATTGTCTTAAATGTTAGCACTTAAAGAGGTCTGCAGAGAAGTTCTAAAGTGAAATTAGGAGCCCTCTTTGAACTGGACTAAGTAGCTGTTAATGCAAAACAGCAGTTGAGTATGGAAAATAAGTGATGTTATCAGCAGTGTAGCTCTGGTGCACTTCAGTGTTAGTGAAACATGACATTTCTATTAATTTTTTCATTCTGGGTGAGAAAACGTTAGGTTTAAAATGCTATAAACTCTGACACCGTTTCCAGCAAAAAAAGCTTACAAATTGCATTAAGAAACCATTTTTATAAGAAGCTTTTACATGCTCATGGTTTGGTCATACCCACTTCCATAACAATATGGTCACTGAATTCTAAATGGTGACACTGGCTGACATATAATCATGAGTATATTGAGAGAGCTGGAAGAGTTGAACTTTCACGTCTGTGGAGTCTGCATGCTTATTGAAAGTTGTTTTTTTTTCTTTATTGGCTGGTTAGTTTTACGCACATTCATCTTTAATTGGGCCTCCCTGTTATGCCTAGGTATGATTTGGCCCTCTATTTGAGGGCAGAGAACTCTGGATGATCTTACATACCCTTTGAGCTAGGATACCTAGGCACAATGAGGTGAGGTAAGGATCCAGTTTCAGCCTTAACTCCGAGTTTCCTGATTTCTGTGTTGCTTAAATAGGCCCTTGCCATTATTTTAATGTGCAGTGGTTACGTGACTGTACCACTCAATGTATTAAGCTGTCGTCAGCACTGTTTAGAATAGCAGAGTTCTGTGCTGATCAGTTTGGAAGTGAAAGCGTCTTTTGACAGATGAGAAGACCATTCCTGTAGACTTTCTTAGTTTTTTTTATTATTCTAATAACCCCTTCAGATTTTATTATTGAAATAGTGGCATAATGCCTTTATTTTATGCGGTGTATTCATTTTAAGCTGCATTCCAATGGTAGAACATCACAGTTGTGATAGTAAAACAAGAAATGAATCAGGGAAGAAATTTGTTCCTGCAGAACAATATCCTGCTCATGGTACTGTAAGCTACAAATCAAAGTGTTGGTTTTTTTCTCCCTAAAAGCATATACTGGGTGGGTGCACTGATAGGATGCTGTGTTGTGACAAGCCTTGCACTTGTGTACTGTAGGTACTGAAATCACTTCTTCCTTCCACCATGGTACTTCTCTCACATCACCTAGGTCCAGGAGTGTCACAAAATTGCAGGGGTTGGAATAGGCCTCAAGAGATCAAGTCCTACCCTCCAGGAGTGCTGCCTTATTACATTTAACATCTGTGCCACCTTCTGATTCACAAGATCTGTGTTTGTTCTGTGTTTTGCAGCAGTAAGACAGGATAATTTAACATTGTTCTTGTACGCTTAAGCAGACTGCTTCATAGAGTAGTTGGAATATAAAGTTTGTTCATGCTGAAAGGCAGATATTGAGCGAGGCCTCTAATCTATGCTGAGCTTGATTTTATTGTTATTTCAAGCTCCTTTATCCAGCTGGTTCAGTTTCTGAGCTCATCTGCCTCTGGACTCAAAACCTCTTTCTTGCTTTCCTTCACCTTTCTGAATTCAGTGTTGGGTTGGTGCTGTCACAGCACCTGTTGTTCCATCTTGATTTTTTGGTGAGGATTATCATACAGTGCAGTCTCCAGATGGAAATTAGCTGTGGTGTCCCTTCACTCTAATAGCATGCTCTTTACCATGGGAATCAATACTGTCCTCTCTACCTCTTCTGCCTTTCTCTGGCAGATTAGTTAATACCATGTTTATGCCACTGTTTTGGTTTAGCTCTCTAGTAATCTTCCTGCTTTCATCCTGAAGTGCTACAGCTGCCTCTGATACTGCTCCTAAGTTATATGACAGATAACAGTTCTTGATACTCTTTGTGATAGTACTAATTCTTTGGAATTATGTCCTTCTGTTAGGCTGTTAGTAAATTTTGTTCTGCTGCTGTTCACTGCTTCTCTGCCTTAAATTGATCTCCCCTCTGTGCTTAATTATATAATAGAGTGAAATCCAGCCACTAGCTTGCATGCCTGCAGTCTATTTAAGTTTCCGCAGCTATTGTAATCTATTCTGACTTGTGTGGCTGTAACTTAAGGCAGCCAGATTTTTCTTAAACTAGGAGGTGTTTTTACTAAATGACTTCACTACAGAGACCAAATCTAAATACCATGAAGTATATTTAATACAACATATAGTGCTAACATAATTGAATTTCTTTGAAGACAGAAACAAGTGATGTCTCTGAAGCCATTTCTGGAGTAGGAATAGCAATGCAAAGGATTGTGATGGTTGACAGGAAGGCAAACACGTGGCCTGATTTATTCTGCCCGCTTTTGATGTCTGTACTACAATGTTTGCAGTCAGTGAGGAGAGTTTGGTTTTCATTGTGAAAAGTTGCTTGTTGGTATGGAGGGAAGTTTCCTTTTTTCCTCCTTTCTTGTTGGAAGTGGTTTTGCATTCACAGCCCCAAACTGATTTTCAGGTATTTTACAGTAAATCAACATAATTTCTGCCAGTCCTAATGGTTAATGTCTTCAATTACAAAATAGGCTCCTGGCTGAAGAAACATTAGTTTTCCTAGTTTGTAGTTCCCTAAGGGTAAGACTGAGAAGATGTCTTGTGTTGTGACCTCATAACTTTATTGTATTATGGTCATTTTTATGTTCTTATATACAACAGTAGAACATTAAACACAGGTTTAGGAGTTACACAAAGTAGTAACTTAGGCTCAAAAAGGGTAGATATGTTGCCAGTTAACAAGGGGAAAATCTAATTTTTCATCTGGCTCTTTCTTCATCAAAACAGTCTCTAAAAATGTAATCTTTATATCTCAAAACACATGTAAGTTTTATTAGCCTATCCCTTGGATATTTGATATGTCTTATCCTGCATAACTCCTAAAAACAAAAATATATAGGTCCTGTTACTATATCCCCCACGCAAATAGTTCCGGGGGCTCTTAATTCCTTTAGGAATTCTGATTATTCAAAAGAAACTGTCTTTGCAGGGATGACTTTATTTTTCTTTTTGCTATGAATACAGTATAGTTTGAGCAGTTCACTCTAAATGCTATTTTAGTGGAGAGACTGCTGGAATCAGAGGGTTTTCATTTGATTTGTTTTTTATCCTTTAATAAACAACAAAAGGTGAAGGCAGTGAATCAATAGAATGAGTTTTTAAGCAGAGATTGTGAAATACTAGTTTAATCAATGGACAGTATACAGTAACCTCTCAGCATTCATTTTATTACAGCCTCCAGCACTAGTGTTTCTGTGGCTGCTCAGACTGTGTTTGCTGTCCTATTTTCAGAGTGAAGCTGTAATGTGACTCAGCAAGGACAATGTGTGTAAATGAGAGGTGTTGCCAAATATGAATTTATACTTTTGTCACTGGTACTGAGCAAATTATCAACTCTTGCCCTTTTTCTTTTCTCTAGGTGATAAATAATGCTTGCGCTACTCAAGCTATAGTAAGCGTGTTGTTAAATTGTGCTCATCAGGATATCCGTCTAGGAGAGACTTTGTCAGAATTTAAGGAGTTTTCACAGAGTTTTGATGCTGCAGTAAGTGCCTGTTACTTCCTGTATTTTAAATAACCATGAGTTTTATATGGAATCTTACCATTCAATTTTGTTACTCAATTTCAGATGAAGGGCCTGGCACTAAGCAACTCAGAAGTGATCCGACAAGTTCACAACAGCTTTGCCAGGTAGCAGGTGTTTTACATGTTTTCCAGCTAGGAAGAATTCATGCAGGTTCCCTTTCACCTGATTGATGGATTTATTTATTTTTACACATTCTTTGCAGACAGCAGATGTTTGAATTTGATGCAAAGTCTTCAGCAAAAGAAGAAGACGCATTTCACTTCGTAAGCTACGTTCCTGTTAATGGACGGCTTTATGAGCTGGATGGGTTAAGGGAAGGACCGATTGATTTAGGTAGCATTTTGTTTTCTGAACATCCTTTGGTTACGTGTTGTTTAAAAAGTAGATTTTAGATTTCCTTAATATCCAATTAAGGCACATGCTACTTTGCAGCAATTTATCTTTGTGTTTTTGTTGATCTGAAAATTCTTTTTTTTCCTCCTGCTTTCTCTTCCCATGAAAGAAAATAGGTTGTTTTGTGCAATATCTCTTCAAACAAACACAGCTGTTGAAACTGCGTAATGCTTTTGTCTTTCTTTAGTGGTACTATACAGTCCCTTTTGCTGGTCTTTTTCTGCAACATTGTCTTTTGTCTGTGATACTGTCACCCAAGGGGACAATTCCCACATCCTGCTTTCAAGGATGTTTTGGGGTTGTGTTTTCCAGGCTGTAGTCTATCTTTTTATTCTGTGAGAGTTTGTGTACAGCTGTATATGGCTGACCCCATACACTTGTTCATAATGCATCTGACGCTTACACAGTGCCCTTGTTTCCCCATGCATAGCAGGTAATTGCCAAAAGATATTAAAGGAGAGCTAGTTTCAGCTTAGTTTTGCTCTCTGTTCCTGTTACGCATGTGACAGACTAAGAAAGATTACAAGATATGAAACATCTTGCATCTGGAAAAGCTCTATGGTACCAGTCATGTTTTTGCACCTTCTAATCTGTCTCCAGTATCTTTTTCTTAGTGTACTTAAGTGAGAACTGTTGAGTCATGGCCTGAAGTATCTTTTTTTATGTTTTTTTCTAGGTTCATGCAATCAAGATGACTGGATAAGTGCTGTGCGGCCTGTCATAGAGAAACGGATACAAAAGTAAATGATAGCCATGGTTTTAAAATAGAACTCCTTATATAATAATTCCTTATTCTTGATTTCCTTCAATTAAAAGCTTTCATCTGAATTTCTAAGGATTGAAGCTTGTGCATCCCTTTATGTGTGTATCACTGTGTGACTTCAGAACTTATTGCCCAGCGTGAGCCACATGTGATGAATAGCTAAGTCTCAAATATGCTGTGCTCCGGCATGTTTAGTCAAAGTAGGTATCTGTAATGAAGAGAGATGCTGCTAGTACTCTGAGAAAAGTAAGAGCAAGATTAAATCATAGACAGCTGTGGGTCTTTGCAAGGGAGAACTTAGTGCCATTACCATTGATAATGTTTGGGTATGCACTTAGAATTCAAAATACCAGTTAGTAAATACATCCGTACAGCTGGTATTTACAGTAAATGAAACTTAGGTATGTGGGTTGCTGTGGAAATTTCATCTAGAAGAATCCATCTGGAATTTCTTCAGCTTCACAGCTCTCACTCCAAGGTGCAGCAGCATTGATCTTGTTAAAATCAACTTTAAGCCAGTTTTAGAAAGTAACTTTCAAAGTCTTTTACTTCAAGTCTTTCATTAGACATATAAAACATAACTGCCAAATCACATTTGCAGAATTTATGCTCTCAAAGGGCTGTTAATCTTTCTGTTGGATCTGTTTTCCACATCATGTGAGTAAATCTCCAGTGCTTTATAGCAAATAACAATACTGAGAGAGTACAAGTATTACATGCAGTATTATCATGCAATTTTTGTCAGCCATGCTCTTTTGGGTTTTGTTGTTGTTTGCCTCCTCTTTCCCCTTTGCAACTTCAAATACTTCTTGTGACAGCAGACAGGATTAACAGTATCTTAGGAGGACAGATTAGCGCTTTCCAAACTTTAGCTCCTAATAATCTGAGATTTTATTTCATGGCAGAATTGGATCTGTAGTACAACTTGATTAAATACAACTGTGTTCCCCTGACAACTCAGAAATGTATTTCCTTTTCAGTGGAAGGAAATCCTGAAGGAAGCCTTTGGGTTTTTGTGTAAAAGATGGTTTTTGAAAGTTTTTATTTCTTTTTGTTCCTTTTACAGATACAGCGAAGGTGAGATAAGGTTTAATTTGATGGCTATTGTATCTGACAGAAAGATGATATATGAGCAGAGGATTGCAGAGCTACAGCGACAACTTGCAGAGGTAAGTCCTTGTGTTAAAGTTACTGAGTTAGATCTGTGGTAAAAGTTCCGTGTCTTTATTATTCAACTCCTTTGTCCCTTGCTTCAAATGAAGCAGCAATTAAAAGGAGTAGGGAAGGATGACTGCATCTGTCCAGTGCCATATGGAGACAACAGTTGTAGCTCTAGGTAGTTTTGAGTATTGAGTAGAGGATAACCGCATCATTGCGTCTGTCTGTCCTAGCTAGCATGTTGTTACAATGGAAGTATATTTTTCCAAATAATAAAGCTAATTCACACTGAATTAATTGCAGCTATGTCATAAATAAACAAAACAGTTTTTTTTTTTCTGTAATTAGAATGTTTAAAAGCAAGACTTCTTTCTTGAAATAATAAAGTGCATTAACTCCACGCATTCTGTTTTGTGCAAGGAGGAACCTATGGATACAGATCAAAGTAGTAACATGTTAAGTTCTATACAGTCAGAAGTTGCAAAATACCAGATGTTAATCGAAGAAGAGAACCAAAAACTAAAAAGATACAAGGTATGTTGCCTTTGCTTTTTTGATCCAAATATGGGAAACATGGCAAGAAAAAGCCAGCTGTTTTGTCTGTGAGAGGCTGTTGAAACTGATGTGCAGGAATTTGGGCATTAGAAATGTAACCTGTTAAAGCTTTTTATGTAAGATCCCATGCCATTCTGGAATTTCATGTGGAATTTCACGTGTTGATCTTATTTTTCTACTGAGCTTTCATATAAGCTTTTCCAGCCTATGTTCATTATTTATTAAGCCAATTCAGGAAGTCTTTGGACTTCATGTATAGAGTCGTTCTGTGTTTGCCCATATATCAACTAATCTGACACATAGATATTGTATTCAGTGAAGAAGCTCTTCTAGGGTATTTTAATTGTTCTTTTGTTACGGTTTACCTGCTGTCCTTTCCTTAAGCAGGTAGCAGTGAATGAACAACTGATGTGTTGTGTATTATCCTAAATAAGTATTTTATTCAAGTGCACTGAAGGCATATAATCCTTTATGAAAATTAGATAGGGAAAAACTTCTCTGAAATCATCCCTTCTAACTTTTCAGTGAGTCTGTAATACTTCTCAAGGACTGTTTTGAGAAGAAATGAAATTCAGAAGCTCAGTAACCAATTGTTTATTTTCCCTTATTTTTACTACATGATAATTTCAAATCTGTCTCTAATGTACTTGTGCTAATTATCTATATTGTTGCAGAGTGTTATGGCTACTTATTTTAGAGTAGCATAAACACATTCTGTTCCATTGCATCAAGGAACTGTACTAAAGTAATCAAAAACGCATCATGTACTTTACGAAGCATGAGAATAAGCAAAAAAAAATGGGGAGCTCAAAGACTGCTTAAACTTCATAATTGTATTTTGAAATATTATGGAAACTGTGTGGCAGTCAACTGTTTTCTTGAAGTTATCCGCTTAAGGAGAGTTTGTGCCTTATGCATTGAATTCATCTGACCTTTATGTTTTTTTACTGGTGCTTAAAAATTTATGACTTGGACTTTTTTATTTTTAACTGACTAAAACATAATGTGTGTGTTTAAGAGCAGTTTGGATGTGATGCTCAGAGATATGATTTAGCAGAGGGTTGTTAGGGTACTATAATTAGGCTGCGGTTGGACTTGATGATTTTTCCAGGTCATTTCCAACCTGAGTAATTCTATGATTCTATGAGGATAAACTCCAATGGAGTCTTCAGAAGAAAAGAGAAAATCCACTGTCCATAATATAGTAATTATGTTAATGTTCTGAATTTTATTTTTTTTAGATTGAAAACATTAGAAGAAAACATAACTATCTGCCTTTCATCATGGAATTATTAAAGACTCTAGCAGAACATCAACAGTTAATACCATTAGTAGAAAAAGTGAGTATTTCCTAGCTGAATTATAAGCAACAATGTATTACTATAACTTTTTATACACTCTACTTGAAAATGCAATCAATTATACAGGCATGAATTTTTATTTTAATTACGATAACCAGGCTGGATGGAGCTTTGAGCAATCTAATCCCATGGGAGCTGTCCTTGTCTCTAGCAGGGGGGTTGAAACTCAATGATCTTAAGTGTCCATTCCAACCTAAATCATTCTCTGGTCTTGACAAACCCTGTTGGTGTGAAAGTTATTTAAATATCTATGTGTATCAGTGTCTGCATGCAAAACTTCCATTTGCCAACCTGCTGTCTGTTCTGTGATACTCTTCTATTGCTGTGTTTACATGTTAGCACTAGGTGGCAACCTGTGCACAAAATTTTGGTAATTTAGAGGGCTTTGAAATGCTTTCTGATCGTTCTCCAAATATAGATTCACTGCTTCAATTGCTTTCTCCTTTGTATAGTGTGCAGGTATTAATGTTGACTTAGGATTAGGATTTAAGCATGTTCACTGAAGTCTGTCTGTTACCTTGGCAAGGTTATTAAACGTTATATGTAGAAATGTGGCTGCTTAAGTACTTGGCTTGAATTATAAAGAGATTGTAGTGCATGTCTACTTCTGCAGTAGATAATATTCCTAATTTTGAACTTTAATTGAAGAAGGTCTATATGTCACTGTGCAGGAGGGAGAAAATAGTAAGTACAAGGGCATCTCTGAGAGTAATGCCTCCTGTTTTATTATGTTGGCCTATGACATCAGAGGCAGACTTGGTGTTATGGCAGTACAGGCTGAACCTTATTGCCAATATCCCAGTACCTGTTGTTGCCTTGTGACAGATGGCAGCAGAGGGGAGAATAGCTGACATTAAAGCATGTGTATAGCAAAGAGTGTCATCGGATTCCTTCGGGCAGAAAATATTGCACCCATTTATGTTCACCAATGCTTGTGGATGCTTTCAGAGACCAAACATTGCACGTGAGCACAGTGAAGGCAGTAGGTGGAGTGTTTCAGTATTGGTGACAGCAGGTCGCCTTTGCTGGTGCAGATTTTTACAAGCTCTAGTGAAAAAAGCATAATTAACGCTGTTGACTCCATTGAAAAAGAGCAAATTCTCAGCTATAAAATGTTCTATTGAATAACGTGGTCTTTGTATCTGCTGATTTTCATGGAAATTAATAGGAGGCATTACTTTCAGAACAGCCTGTGTGTTCTGTGATATGTACATTTATTTTCTTGAGTTTTGAGCAATTCTGTAGTCTAGTAGTTTATAAAATGTAACTGTGAGTTTTAACTTAACACTTCATTTTGTGTGTTGCATTCCTTATCAGTTGATACAGTTTATAAGTAGCCTGCAAAAATCTTGCTAGGAACTGTTTTCTACTCTATGAAGTAGTTGTAAAGCTACAGTAGATTACCTATGAAGTATCTGAGTTTACATTTAACATGTTTCTTTTTCAGTGTTCTATGTAGAAGGCTCAGTGTTGTGGGTTAAATGTACAAAAGCTACATCTTTGTAACATCCAAGTTTAACAGTATCTCTCTTTGCTTTCTAGGCTAAAGAAAAACAGAACGCCAAGAAAGTTCAGGAGGCCAAGTGAAGATGACCTTGCAGAGTGCTTACAACTATGTGCTTCTGAAACTATTTTCATGACAACAAATAAAACTTTTCATAAACATTAAATTTTGTCCAGCGCACGTTTGGCAATTGTAACAGTTTGTCTTATGCTGTATGCACGGGTCTAGTTTTTTTTTTTCCTTCCCTTGCATCTTGTGCATGTAGTACTAAATAATGTTTAGGATCCATTGGTCAAAATCCTTATTTAAGTCTGGTTTCTGAATGTTTGGAAAGTGGGCTTAAACGTGCAAGGAAAATGTACCCATTTTGTCCCACATGAGTATATGGTAATGATGCAAATGCCAGAATTTAAGCATGAGCTTTCTTTGCTCATCCCTACTAACAATTGTTCTGATCTCATCCTTGCTATCCGATGACATGCCATGTGTCTTTAGTTTTTTTGAAGTCCATGTCTAATTTTTTTAATGAGTTGAAAACTACAAATCTAGCAGTAGTAACATTTGCAAAGACCGATGTATAATCTCAGAAGATCTGCATTGCTTTGGGTAGAAAAGATAAATAAATATTCCCATTTTTATTTTGGCAAACTTTCTTCCTGTGGTATTTTTATTGTTGGATATGATAACTAAGATGTATTGAAGGTTGGCAGACTTGTGGCTGCTTGTTTACGCAGTTGTTTTGGGCATTAGTTTTGGGTATGATCTAGTACTCTCATATGGTATTTCTTTAAAACAGTACTTTTTAATTGACCATGGGAGGTGAAAGGAAATTGTTAATGTTATAGTGTAAGAACAATCCCAGAAAGAAGGTTATTCATAACTTTGGAATGGAAGATACTTCCCATGTCTTCCGTGGACCAAAGGGAATACAGAGACTTTCTTAGTGCCACTCAGTTTCTGTTAAGGACAAGCAGACTGTTCTGGTAAAGATAGGATCAGGTTATTGCAACAATGTGTAATT